>NC_134404.1:278749220-279987047 GCF_038048845.1 Mixophyes fleayi | reverse complement strand
TCCCTGTACTTTGGACCTTGCCTGTTGCCCTGACCGTTGCCTGAATTCTGGATTCTGCTATTTCTCTTGTGGCCCTGAACTCTGCTTGCTTGCTTTTGGCCGGCCCAGACCCCTTGACTTCATCCTGACTACTCTGCCTGCTACGGACCCATGACCCTGGCCTGCCACTGACTACCCTCTCCAGTCTGGGCTACCCCCATTGGTACCATATGCGCTATGGCTATCATAGATCAGCTTTTACTACACTGAGCTTAAGACCTGGGGGCATTCAAGTACCTGTGAGCAAATAAAGCGCTATGGGAAAGGTGGCTACTAAAAGTGAAAACCTCGTAACTACCCGCTCTAAAAGCTCATCTTAATGGTCATTTGCCCCTAACAAAAATTAAACAAATGGAATTGAACATATTTGCTACACTGATCAATGTGGAACCAACTGATGTGCCTGATAACCTATAACACAAAAACATTCAGTAGCAAAGCAATGATGAACTGAAGGCTAGGTACAACAACTTCCCACTGCTTGAGCTCTATAAACGATACATAAGCAATAATGAATTTCCCACTTTGAGGAGACAAGCATTAAAATATTCATCTGTGTTCAAAACATCTTATTGCTGTGAGTAGTTCTTTCAAAACTTATCATCCCAAAGAGTCAACTGCACTCCAGACTGACTGTAAAAGCAGTTGCAGGTAGCAACATCATCAGTACCAGCTAACATCACATGCCTCGCCAAAGAGAAGCAGTTCCAGCCATCACATTAGGGGTAAGTTAAATAAATGTTTGACCTAATATAGCAGGCTAATTTTTAAGTGGATAATTTTGCACGGCCCCCGAATGATGTTATAAATATCCAAATGGTCCTTGGCAGAAAAACCCCTGTTGTAGATGGTGCTCCTTTGAACATTAATATATATGGATTCAGAGAACAAAAGAAGAAAATCATGGTTATACCAGGGCAGGGCACTCGGGAGTCCACAAAAATCATTATTTATGAAATACATAACCATTATTATTAAAATTAATAATAATTAATTATTATTAAAATTAATAATAATTATTATTAAAATCAATATCTAACCTAGCTACCAATTCAGCAAAATCTTGCAATTTCAAATGTGAGATAGTGTTATGTGAGTATGAGTGAATTCAAAATATTTTCAACAAAATAGTTGTATTTGACATTATTTAATATTTAATTATTTATTGCCTGTAAAAAATCTCTCTTTTCCCTAAAGTGTAGAATAAAATAGAGTGTATATCTCCTGTTGTGTTTAAAATCCATGTAGCTGTGTATTTAGATTTTTTTACATCCCCTTGATGACATGCCAGCAAAACGCGATCAGGTACATACTGACCCATAGTTTTCACCTCTGGCTACTGTGGTGTCTGAATTGGTAAAGGCTATGGATTTCATAAAAAATGTTTTGGTGGACTCCCAAGGGCCCTGGTATAATTATTATTTTCTTTTCTTGCTCTGCTGAATTCATCGAATTCCATGCCAACATGGCTGTAGATTTCACTGAGTTGGAACATCAATACGCTGGGTTGTATTGGTAACAGAAACTGTAAAACAGACCTTAACGTTTACCTTTCTTTTAAAATATTTTTTCCTTCTGTTTGCATTCAATCTTTCGACAAATGTAAGTAGCATACCTGAAAATTATTCTGTACTCTTACATGTTATGCAAATGGCCATCAAAATGACAAATATTTGTACTTTTCCAGTATTATTTTAAAATTTTAGGGAATGCAGCAGAGAGTTGGGCATAACCATTTTGTTTATAGGCTTTCACTTAAAAGTGTTATAGTGGGGTTCTGGCCAGGCAGCCTGGCTGTTGAATTTTTGACTTTCTGGATCTGACGCATTACGCTCTATCACATTGACTACAAGCATTTTACACCTAGGAGTATATTTACTAAACTGTGGCTTTAGAAAATATAGCAACTCACCATCTTGTGGCCTCCACAAAGTGAGACTAACTCCTCAGTTACTCTCCTGCAGCAGTCATCTTATATCAGTAAGATCAAAGTTTCACAAACCTACCTCCTACAAGAATAAGAGAGATTCCATAAAGATTTCATATAGCCAGAATCGCTAACATAAGCTGGCAACAGACTACATATATCTTTCTCCTAAGTGTAGTATCAGGACTCTCCTCAGCTTTTAGTATTGGTTTCCAGGTTTCCAGGTTTCAATTTCAATTTGATTCCTCCATCACTGTGTTACTTATTCTTATCAATAGACTTTACATTTAGATGTAAAATGCTAAGCAAGAAATATATTACTAAGGTATATCTGCTGCCAGGTGATGTCCAACTGTTATTGTTCTAAACTCCACTGAGAGACTTACTCTATTAGTGGGAAACTTTGCACACACAACTGCCTTACTGGATATGATAAAGAGGAGTGTGAGATAGAACCAGCCCATAGACATATGTTCCCTTATGTGCCCAACATATTTTTGTTCTAGCATTCTAGCACAATATGTAGCCATAATCAATATGCATGCTTAATCATATATGGGGGGACTTGACTGGTGACAGCCACATATGACAATTAACAGTACTGATATCTGGGCTTAGCTAACCTTTCATGAGAGTGACAATTGACTTTATTTCAATAGGGAAAGACAACAGAAACACGGAGGGAAAATACTTGGGGAAGACAAGAGTGGCAATTTCTGAAAGTCACATGCTCCTCATCTGCAGCTGGTTCTTTTAACATGCCCTCATCTTCTCATTCTTCAGAAAATTTAGCTATATGTGTTGTCCAAGACCCTCCTGAACCACTTGACCAGACAAGAATTCACAGTACAAGTGTGGATTTCCTGACTCTGCAGTGGAGGTGAGAAGCAGCCTTACTAATCTGCCTCTATAACGTTGGGTCTGAGGCCACTATCCCATTAATAGACGCTGAACATAACTGTGTTGCAGAGGTGAGGTCATACGCTCCATCCCTCCCCTGACCTCCATTTCCACCTTCTTCAGTGATACTAGACACCACTCAGGTGCAACTGTCTAAAACCACACAATAGCTCTTTCACTCATACAGCTTCATTACCATACACAGCAGCTGTCTGTTGGCAACAGATCTGCATGATCACTTAGCTTAGCTCTGGATCAGTCCAGTATTCAGACGTGATTATTCCTGGTGCAGAGTGTAGATTGCCTCTAGCTTGCGTTGTTTCTGAAGCTGTCAGATTACGTAAAGCACAATCACCTAGTGGTCGACTGAGTTACAACAGCTAGTGACTTCTCCCTATTACTGCTGATTACATTGGTCGACACAACCATCTAGTGGACATATAAGATATTGCAGTCATCCATCAACATCTACTCTCTCCAACCCCTAATTGTTATAGTGTCAGTTGGGGAATCCTGGACAACTTTGTTGCACCCAGAGCTGCAAAGAATTTTCCCTCTTGCTACTGACCTGAACTATGACTCTGTGGCCAGCTAATAGATATTGAATCTCGATGCCTGGACTGTGACATGACCTTATCACTATACTAGTAGCGACATCAGATTCTATGGGCTCCTCAGGGACCTTTGGCAAAATCTCAGTACTTACCATGTCGTAGAGCTCCTTCGGGGATTCCCTTTCTCCATTATTCTGTGCAACCATGCCATCCAAGAAAGTTAAATCTGCTAAGGCACCTCCACGTGTGAATTTCTTCGGTAGGGGTTTGTGGCCTCATCATCTTCTCAAATGTCTTCCAAATCTGGGAAACAACCCCCTCAATCTTCTCAACCTCAGGGGCAACTGGACCCAGATGTGGCCCAAGAAGATTCTACAATGGTTGCCATAGATGACACTGTTACCCTCAGATCTATACAATCTCTCCTGGCAGCCCTAAAGTCTGATATCAAATCTGAGCTCCGGGCGACAGTTAAAAAAATAAAATCTTACCTGGCGTAGATTGGTGCTAGAATAGATCACCTTGAGACCAAACTGGAGGAGCTGGTCTCCTTACACAATGATCTCATTGCTGCTCATGATCAACTACAGGAGGGGATATCAATGTCTCGGAATAAGATCAGGGACCTGGAAGACGGTTCCACCGCAATAACATTAAGATACGTGGTAGCCCGGACTCTGTTTCAAACGCGGACTGGTTATGCCATGGACTTGTTCAGCAAGCTACTACCAGTGGCGACAGATTCAGACCTTCTTATTTACTGGTCTCGCCAAGCCCCAGAGGCAGCCCTTAAAGATTCAATACTTCGGGTTCACTTCTTTTGCATTAAGGATCAATTCCATGCCTCCCCCAATCAGGAGGCCCTTGGCGAACTCCAACTATTTCCTTACGTCACAACTGCTACGCTGGCAAAACGCTGCCTGTTCCGCCAAATTACCACGGCTCTACACTCGGCGTACATTCCTTATAGTTGGGGATTTCCTACTAAGCTCCTTGTTCAACGGAATGGAACCATTGTGGTGATATCCACCATGGATAAAGGCCTCTCGGTCCTCCGCGAATGGAACATTACCATAGAAGAGACAGCTTTGCCAGCTCCTACCAGAGATCGAGAGGAATGGTCGAGACCCGCTACTTGATGAACTATTGCTTCTTCTCATGATGTGAATCCTCTTTATAGGACAGTAGTAGGTTCCTACATATCTCTGGTCAACACAAACTGTCCTGATATTTTTGATATTTTAGCATAAAATTTTAATTTGGTTTTACATGGCCTTACATAGCCCTTCCTCTCTCATCTGAGGCATTAAACTGTTTGGTTTGCTCCGGTCTGGCCCCTTATGCCTCCGGGAAATAGGTACGGTGTTTGATGCCTGATGTTTGTTATATTTTGCACTTGTATGTATAACAATTTCCTGACTTTGAATGTTCACAAAAATGTTTCTCTTTAGGCCAGTTGCCTATAATGTTGCTACTTGTGTGTTGCTTATCGTGTATAGTATATTTTACTATTATATGTCTCTGTTACAATTTGTTATTTTTGTTCGAGTACCCTGGGGTTAGGACACCCAGGTCCAGATCCATGCCCTCATATTTGTTACACTTTTCTGTCACTCTTTTTCTCTCCCCTGTGGAAAAAACCTTAGTTTCCCTATAAAAATTATTTATGTTTTAAATTTTTCCCTCTGCTAGTTCCTTCCCAAGTGTTTTTGTATTTCCGCCACCCTCCCCCAGCCCTAAGGAGACAATCACTAGGTGCACCTACCCCACTGTTCAAGTTATGTTCAAAGTCGTTGCTCATCCTCGCCAACCTCCGCCATGGTCCAATTTCTATCTATAAACATCAAAGGTCTGAATTCCCCCAACAAGTGCAGAATCTCTCTCAAATATTTTGCTACACACAAGGCGGATATATTCGCAGTCCAAGAGACCCATTTCTCCCTGCATTCCCCTCCCCTCAATTCCACAACAAGAGCTACCCCACCTCCTGTGTCGCCCGCAGTCCTTTTAATTGCAATGGAGTGACTATTTTATTGAAAGCAGGATGTCCTTTCAATCTGGAAAATCAGTAGCTGAAAAAAACGGCTGTTATCTCATTCTTGTAGGTTCCCTGGGCAAACATGCCATTTTCTTGTTCTCCATATGCGCCCCAAATTTCTGGCAAATCCAGTTTTTGAGACATATTTTTCAAACTGTTCAACAGATCAGGAAAGGAATGGGTTGGGATAGATCCACATCCGTTACTGACCGACCTCCTCCCCCTGCTACACCCCTAGCCCAGAACTTGCCCAGCTGCTTACTGAATTTGATCAATATGATGCCTGGAGAGCAAAGCATCCTGGAGGACTAGATTACACATTCTTTTCCCCCCGTGCACAACTTATTCTCCCGCATAGAACCCCTGCTTTCTGATAAATGGTCTCTTTAGTGGGTTCTTTGTACTTTGAAGGCAGTCATAAGCGGAGCAGCTATACAAGCCGCAGCTAGAATTAGACGTATCCAATTAGAGGTGCCTGAATCCTACAAAGCACAGATTGTCGTATTGGAGCATTGACATAAGCTCAATCACTCTGACCCTGTCATCAAAGCATCTTTGCCCGATCTCAATAAAAAGTTAAATCCTGTTGCACTGTTGCAAGTTAACAGTGCTGTAGCTGGGTTAAATCAGAAAATCTACACCCTCGGGAACCAGGCGAGCAAACGTTTAGCCTGTAAACTCAGAGGGAAGAATTCCATTAATCGTATCAAGGCCCTTGCAGGCTCCGCAGTACTTGCATCTCTAATCCACCTGACATTGCTAACCAATTTGCCGCTTATTACATGCAGTTGTGTAATCTTAGGTCAGATGATTCTCAACCCCACCCTTCCCCTGTTATTATAGCGAATTTTCTGGATTTCCTTCAGCTCCCTGCCCTGGCACCGCATAAAGTGTCTGGCCTGTGCTCCGCTTAGACAGAGGAGGAAGTCTGGGTTTTTATTATAAATCCCTTAAGCAAAATAAAGCACCGGGACCTGATGGTCTCATAATTGGCTTCTATCTTGCCTTCTGGGCGGAGCTCAGTCCAGTGCTTAAAACCCTGTTTAACAAGGCCACAGAAGACTCTTATTTACCTAAAGAGATATTGGAGGCAAGAATAGTCACCATCCCCAAGCCCAGCCCACTGCAATATCTACAGACCAATTGTGGCCCCAAAAACCAATCTTAAGCTGTTTGCTAAGATCGTTAGTAGACTGAATCCCATCCAGCCCAGCCTATTCAACCAAGATCAGGTTGGATTTGTTTTGGGCAGACCAGCCCCAGAAAACACAAGTCAGGTCCTTAAGCTATTATCATCCATAGGACTCAGGCTCAGCCTCTGCTGTTCCTCTTGTTGGATGCTGAAAAAGCATTCGACAGGATCCATTGGGACTACCTGATGGCCGTCTTTGCCAGGTTTGGGTTTCGTGGGTTCTTCCTTCAAGAAATCTGAACACTGTGTAGTTGGCCCTCAGCTAGAGTACTTAGTAATGGATTCCCATCGGCCCCTTTTGACATTACTAATGGAACCAGGCAGGGTTGCTCCCTTGCTCTCTCCGCTCATCTTCACGCTCATCTTTGCATTGGCTGTGGAGCACTTAGTGGAATGGATCCTGATAACACCTGCTATCACTGGCACTAGGATTGGAGACACACATCATAAGATTTGCTAGTTTGCAGATGAAGTCCTTCTATCCCTGACTGAGCCTGAAACCTCGTTACCAGCTGTGCAGGAAGTTCTCTTGGCATACTCTGAGGCTTCCTTCTACAAAATTAACTACCAAATCAGATGCCTTGGTAGTGGGAATCCCACAAGATAGTCTTCTCTAGCTTCAAGCCACTTACAAATTTCCTTGGTGCTCCACATCACTTAAATACCTGTGCATACATATTCCCCTCCCATCCTAAGGACCGCATAGATTGTAATTATATCCCACTTCTGCACCATTTTACAGCATTAACTACCTCGTGGATGGAGTATGAATTTTTGTTGCTTGGTAGAATAGCTGCGCTCAAAATTATGCTCTTACCAAAAATCCTTTACATGTTCAGATCCATACCCGCTTTGGTTCCACGCCAAATAATTATCAAACTTTACACGAGTGACTTGTGATTTGTCTGGAGAGGCAGGTGTCCCAGTCAGGCCCAGTCACGTTTGTTTCGGCGTAAGTTAAGAGGTGGCCTTGCTGCTCCTGACTTGGAACTCTACCAACAAGCTGCAAGGCTTGTTCAGCTTAGGGAACCCCATCCTTGCAAACCATGGGTTTCTATTGAAGCGCATATTGTTTCTCCACTTCCAATAGAAAACTTGCTTTGGTTGGAGGGGACGGCCAGACCAGACACTGTGTCCGCATTGCCTAGTGTCAAAGACTTTTTAGCTAGTTGGGATAAGTTGGTAAGGGAGGTTCAGGACTTTTCCCTTCCTTCCCACCTCCTTTCCCTTTCTGCTGGCATCTCTAATCCCAGACCTGCGCTTGGATCTTTGGATTTCCCGGGGAGAGAATAGGCTATCAGACATTTACGAGCAGGGTGTCCTGGTGCCATTCTTCTCTCTCCAGGCGTGGTTCCAGATTCCGACCTCAGATTTCTACAAATACCTCTGGGTACGCCACTGAAACCAATCGCAGAGTTCTGGTTCGTCTTAGCTATGATCTCCCCCCCCCTTCCCCCGCCACTAGTCAAGCACTTTACCTACTCATCTCCCACACTTGGGGTGTATCAGTTTGTTATCAGTGTTTTCTAACTGTGCCTGAACAAAGTAAGATGCCTATCCATTTCCATTAAGAACTTGATCTTGGTCACCCATAACGGAGGAAGACTGAGAACGCATTTTCAAAAATATATATGAAATGTCAAAACATATGTTCCACAGGTTTTATTACACGCCAGTTAAACTGCATAGAATTTGCCCCACGGTATCTCAATTTTGTTGGAGGGAGTGTAGGGAAGCAGGATACCTCTTCCACGTTTTCTGGACCTTTATGGGATGATGTGTTTGATTTAATTCGACAAGTAACTTCATTAGTCATTGCACCACAGCCAACTTTGGCTCTACTCCAACTATACTGGTCTGACTTTCCGGCCCACCACCGGTAAGTTGTGGGTCATATCCCAATTGCCACTTGAGTGGCTATTGCCCAGCAGTGGAAGAGCCCAGCTCCCCTGCATCTCTCCAAAGTATAGCAAAAGTCCAACATAATTACATGATGGAAACTATTGGCTTCACGTATTCTACTTCAGCCTCCTACCCCCTGATGAAGTGGTTTACCTGGTCTGATTACTATGCTATTCATTCAGTTGTAGCCTTGTCTCTTAAGTCTCAATAGAGCCACTTTCTTTTAAATTTTGCCCTATTAAAAATAGGATCTCCTGTATGTCCCACTGACTCCTCTGCCAGAGCAGCCCTTGATGATGTCTCCCCCACCCCCCTCCTCTCCTTGCCTCTTTCCTGTAGGCTGTGACCTCCCCTATTTTGTCTTTTTGGTTTGATGTATATTTGTGTTTGATACCTGATGTTTTCAACTGTCACTGCCTGTATATACTTTTTTCTCTGAAAAATGTAATAAAAACTTTTTGTTAAAAAAAACCCGGAAATAAAGGAGACAATCAGGGTGGAAGTCTCCTCTATCCAATCTGAAATCTCCAGTTTAGCTGGGAGACTCACCTCCCTGGAGGAGCATACATAGGTAGTGGATGAGTTCAACACCAATAGTACTGAGGCAATGCTCCATCAATCTCAGGACTTTAAATTGCTATGATTTTGTATGGATGATATGGATAACAAAGAACATCAGATCAATCACTGGATGACGGCATTCTAGAGGAGATCCCGACAATAGGGATAATAAACATTCTAATAAAGAACTTTAAAGAGGTCCATAATCAACACCTGATTATGAAATTTTGCCTAGCTAGAGCTCACCGCACCAGGCAACCCAATGACATAATTTATTGCCTACATCATTTTACACCAAAGTAGCTCTTATTAAGAAAGGATAGATACTTAGATAGAATTGACTTTGATGGAAATACAGTTGGAAAGTTCTTGGACCATTTGTGCTCCACTTTGCAACAACCTAGACAACAGACTGTTGTTAGATCAATATTGAAAAAGTATTGTATTTTTACACACCTCACTGAATGGCAAACAAACATATCTTAGGGTACCATATGACATATCCACCTTCTGTGATTCTTGGGACCTGCTTCACATTATATTCTGAGTGGAAATCAGTATCTTCCTTTGTAGACACCCCTCTGTATTCCCACTAGGAGAGGTGTCAAAAAGTCAAGGTGCGAAACAGAACCCTAGCACTGGGTTGAGAGCTTGGGTCTGTAGAACGCTTGAATATATGTCCTATATGTCTCACCATCTCTTGTCTCCTCAAAATATGACTATATTGTTGCATATCATCAGGCTAACTTAAATTGTATTTCCTTTCTTCCTTTTAATGGGTGCTTACTGTATTACTGGCTTTGTGTCTCCTGGTTGTCATCCAGCACCCAGACTTTTCAATGTATTCTGTTTGCAATTCTGGGATTGGACCAGGCTGCCTAAAGCCAACAACACTAGCTTTGTTTTTAGCTATTTAAATTGGCTCTCTATGAAGGACTAATAAGTTGTACAATGGCATCCAACCATTCTCAGACTTTTTAGACTTAACTATATGTGTCATATTTCACTGCTTTGAAATGAATACAGGTATTTTAATTCTCATGTTTGCTGTCAATACCACCAAGAATGCTTTCCTCTCACTCACCAGTGAGACCGTCTGATCTTCTAAGGGACCAAATAAGATCCCCTGCACTTCTTAAGTAAGGTCAACAAATAAATGCAAATGTAAGATAGTGTAAATTCAATGGACTTAAGCTAAAGGAAAGAAAATGGTTAAATCTTTATCAGAGTAGAAGCGTAAACAATATTCACCAAGTAAATATAATCATGTGTGGCACATTCAAATAAAATAATAAAATGTGTGGCGCATTCAAAATAGGACATTGCAATGTGGAAAAAAATGTATGAAGCTAAAGTATACATAAACTGCAATCCCGTGTGTAATTATAGATATGAGTAGTAATAATATCAATCGAAATGATAAGCTGCCTCAATGTTAGATATGTTACAATGTGACAGTCTATAACAATTTAAAAATCTGAATAAGTTATTTTATGTATAAGGTTCAAGAATTTCTACAGCACTCCACCTCTTCATGCAGCTATTAAACCTCTTAAAAAAAAGCATACACCAATTTGAATAGACAAAAATGATATATATATATAAAAGAAATATTTAAACGCTAGAGTGTTCTTTTTAGGTGTACCATAGAAAAGTAATTGAATAATTTAAAAAAAATAATATAAATTGTGAGTAACAAAAATTGTGAACAATTGTACTTGCCTGTAATAGTCGTAATAGTTCAGTTGAACCAGTATGGTAAAAACATCTGTACTTCTGTCCAATAGAACCTGAGCCAATGCTACTGTTCCTCAATTTAGTGCAAATTTGCTGTGTGGTTTGTTCTTGTTTAATACAGAGGTAAAATATAACTTACATTTCCATTGTATAAGCATTCCTTCTTGTGGAAAACAAATAAACTCCTCCCTCCAGGTGTAGTGTTGGAGGCACTATGTGTGATGTTCCATATATTATAGTCAGCAGAGTGGACAGAAATTACAATATCTCACCTAATACAGTGTTAACATAAAGTGGCAAACGCAATGTTTTTCACCCCAGATCAAGGGATATGACGTTGTAGGTTTTCCATGATGTGTGAATGGTTTTTCTAGGAGGATTCATGAATATGTATGCAGATGCTTAAAATTTCTGTTTGGAGTACTTAAACTCAGTGTAGAAAATATAAAAAATATAAAGTAGTTTGGAGACTGTAAGCATTCTGTTCGAAAGAAACCATGGGGAAAATAAAAATGTTTTTTTTTCCTATGCATATCTATCCCCAGAAGTGATCAATGCACTCCCAGCAAAAGGCAACTATAAATTTAATGTAAAAGTCCTTTAAGCAATACTGCCAAGTGCAGGATATCACAGAATGTTGTTGTCTTTTATATGACGGTATTGCTGCATTAGATTGTGTGCAGTAGCTGGCATAAGGTGGTAATTGTTTATCATGAATATGCAATGCATGCAGGAGGTGATAATAGAGTCCAATGAATTGCATGCAGGAGGGCTCATACCTTGTTTATTATACAGTAAAGGAAAAGGTTGGGAATTTGGCAGAATCTTTACCATACATGTGATTCTACCAAGTAGATGAATGAGCAGTGAGTTAAAGAGTAAAAAGCAGCAATATAAAGATTGTGTTTGTGATTGGTATTGTTAAATATGATTTTTTTGTTAAGGCCTCATAAGGCCTTTGTTCAGCCATTTTATTGTAACTTGTATAGAAATATTATTTGCTAGAAGAGATTATTCATTTTTCTGTTAACTTGCAGTTTTGCAATATGTGAGCCTATGGCCTTGAAGTTGAACTAATAGGGAACACCTGAAGAATGTAACCAGTTATGAAAACAATAATGAGCTTCATATCCAGCTGGTAGTATGGGAGCTGTATCCATGGTGTTACACATAGCATATCTCCAACTCCCCTTGAGATAAGAAATAATAGGCTCATCTGTCCTTAGAAGGGGGAGAAAAGTAAACACCTCAAGAATACGTGAGAAAGTTAATCAGTAGCGCTTCTCATAAACTAGTGGTATAAACTATTGTATGCATATGACGTAGGATTCATTTATACAGTAGCCTATAAAAACCTGTATCTTTGTATCAATAAACTAGAGAATATTCCTTGTATACAGAACTTGGTCTGTGTCAATTCTCTCCAGCTGATTGAAGCGCTTCCAGATATACTTGACACCACAGGCAGACTTGGGTCAGAATTTTAGATCTAACAACTTGGAGGTCGCCACAGAGATTCGCTGTCCAGCAGGCTACAAGACAGACAACGGAGGTTTCCCAGCACATTGAACCCCAACATCCGCGGTCAGTAGATTTCTACTCGTTGGTCTTCCTAGTCTGGGTCACCTCATGTCTGTCTGAGGCACCTGACACGCGAATTTGTGAGTCTCAAGTATCATCTGATTAATATAATACAGTATTAACCCAATTTGTTTACTGTAATTGTATTGTTGATTAGATTTTTGAAAGATGATTGAATTTTGAGTGCATGTGTTTGTACCTATGTATGATGTATAAAGCATAAAAGTCACATAAGACATTGATCAAAGAAGCATGTAATGGAATAGAGGGATTTAGAGAGTTATTGTTTTGAACATTGAGTGAACATTTTAGACACCATCCCCAGAGGTATATCAAAGAAGGGAGATTCTGTAATCTGCCCAAATTGTGTAAGAGAGATTTCCAAAAGACCTTCGTCCCAGATACTGTCAAAGAAGCTATTTAGCACGGACATCCAGTACAAGGAGTCCACAGAACGGGACGTCCAGTGCAAGGACAACCCACAGAAACTAGATAAGAGTCCCGATTTGGACTCAACAGAATACTGTCAATACGAGTAATATAGATAGTAAACAAATGACAGCAGCTCCCTCATAGATATGATGCACAAAGACTTAAGGAAATGGGGGAGTAGAAGGTCTGCAGGGAATTTTTCAAGAAAGCGGGGATAGCCAAAGATATGTGTGGATGGAGAAACAAAGGTGTTGCAAGTGGTAATGTGACAAGAACAAAGGGGTATTGAGATCAAACCCCAAGAGATTGTTTGAGGTGGCACAGGAAAGTTAAGAGATCTGAAAAGTCGAAATATATGTGGATATGCTAAATGTATCGGAAGCTGAATAATGAATCAAGTAGGTTGTATATTATAAATGTATGTTTGATCCTGTGCAGCTGAATAAGTGAAATGTGCCCCTCCCTTATTCTGTGTAAATGATTTCAGTGTGTTGAGATAAGAAGCACACTGTTTTTTTTTTTTGTTTTTTGACAATGTATGTAAAATTAAAAAAATGTGTCCGGAGTGCTGATTGATGATAACATGTTGAAGCTAACTTGTATTTAGTGTAATGCTGGGACTTGTAGTTCCACAGCAGTAGGCTGGAAGATGTCAGTTAAGTTTTCTTTCTCTGTATGTGAGTTTTGTCTCCGTCTTACTGCGTGTGAGAGAGATCCGTGATAATTCACATTGTTTGTTCTCTGTCTTAGTGCTCTATAAGGGAGATGTTTGATTTACTTTAAATCACAATGTTTGTCTGTCTTGTCCGTTTTTTACAAGAGACATGTTTCAAGGTTGAAAAAGTTGTACATTCATTGCTTAATGATAAGCTTTTAAAAAGATACAAAAGAAGTTTTAAAATGTTTGGTCCGATTGCACGGACAAGATTGTAAATAATGTACATTATCACTATAAGTACTAGTGTCAGAACAAAGCTGGCTGGGATCCAACAAGCCGTTTCTGTATTTGAACAAAATAATTTTGTTTCTGAAGTTCAGAAATATAGCTTTCTCTTTAATGAAGTTGAGAATTGTGGGAGTGAGCTTACATGCTGTTTTTATCTGTGTTAAAATGGCGCTGATGAATGTTCTCAGAAATCAGGAGGGTTTGTTATGCCTTTAAAGAAATGTTACGAGATAAAATGTCGTCTGTGAGCGAGACTTAAGTGAATATATTTTTACTTTGAACACGAAAATCACAGAATCTAGAAATATGTGTGAATATTTGGTCACGGGAGAGAGATTTTGTTGAGAAAATGTTGAATGATTTACAGACACAATGTATTGTGTCTAACGAGAGTACTCTGATTTATGAGACAGTGCTGCTTTTAAAATGGTTGAATACTTGGAACCAAGATTCCAGATTGAATGTTTCTAAACCCGGAAATTTAATTAGTGTCATTTAAAAGGGCTGTACTAAGAGATGATAAGAAAGGAGTGGCTTTGAACACTCGCCCAGGTCTCGTCACTTTGACATTCTCTATTTGTGAAATTAGGGACTGCCCCTTTGAGGAAATCAAGGCATGGAACGCATAGCGTCACAGTTAAGCTTTTAGCAGCTGTTCACTGGTTACCTGATAACAGTATACACGCATGTTACAGTTACAGTAATTCCTAGTAAATAAATGTTAATCTCTATGCAAAAGTTTTTTTATTCACAGGTCTCCAGCTGCAAAGACCCATTAGGCAATCCAGATTGCATTGATTTAACTTCCAATGCACCATCTTTGCACCACAACAAACATAAGTATAAACTAATGAAGGATTTAAATAACGTAAACTCTTCTGAGTAATGATTACCTTGTTTTGGAAAGAGATATTAGAGTTTATGTGCTATTCGCATAGCAAATGCATGAACTAGGTGGTTTTTCTGTATGTGCAGAAAGCAAAAGGTTTTTATTTGTATCCTCATTACAGTTTTGAGTAAATCAGTGTTTGTAAAGACATTTACTGCCCTTATTTACTGTGCTATAATTGTCATATACTGTAAATAATTCTCTTTATTGTGGGTATGGTAATGCATTGATGGGAATTCTATATTTTTACAGAAATGAAAAAGATTTAAGACTTTAAGAGCAATTGTATGTGCTCCTGCATTAGCACTTCTGGATCATAGCAAGCCATTTATACTCTCCTCTGAGCAGAACCAAATGTTTAACCAATTTTAAGCTGAAATAACTTCAGCGCCAGCACTGGCTTTGCCAGATTATGACAAGCCTTTCACATTATTTTGTTATGAAGTCAGTGCACATGTACAAGGAGTACTGACACAAATACATGGTCGCAAGCTAAGGTCACTTGCATACTACTCTGCTTTAGTGCTTGAAAAGAGTATAGATATTGTGCTAGGACACCCAGTTACCCTAACGGTATCGTACGTTGTGACAGAAACCAAGCACAAGCAAAACATTTGTTACCGGCCAGATTTACTAAGTATGAAGATATACAGCACAAAGGACATTCCCTCCTATTGTGAAATGAGTGACATATAACACTTGCCGAGCGCACTGTGTATTTTCTTCCTCCCTTTCCTTTTTTATTAGAAGAAAAAAAAAAAAAAAAAAAAAAAAAAGGAAGCACAAGAGGCCCCAGAGCCTCTCATGTTCACAGATATATGTTAAGACCTTCAGACAAGGGGAATCTGAGTAAACTGTATTTTAAGTTTTTTAAAGGTCCAAGGGAGACCAGAGAGGGGAGTTCATTGATATTAGCAGGAGGAATATAGATTGCACGTTATTTTCCTTTGCTGTGCGCTGTAGATGTGTACTAGACTAGAAAGGAAAGCCAAGTTTGGAAGAACCAGACTCAGGCCCATAGTAATGTATAGATCATTATACATAATTAGAAAATTCTAATATGAAAGTTTAACCCAACCAAATAAAGAAAAGAGCAACCCATGACTACAGGGGTTTACACCCAATGCAGGAATGTGTTTGTGAGTATTGTGGCCCAACACATTATTATATACACTAATAGAACTGATGATGTGGCTTATTAACAGGTTATTTAAGCTAAGTGTTTCTCTTCCAGAAGAATTAAAGTTACCACATCTGTCTTAACCGTTGTACTGTACACTCCATCTAATGAGTGTAAACTTTGTGGAACTCAGAAACCAAGAACCTTGTCCTTGGATTCCACATGCTCCTTACTGAAGCCTATCCTAATGAAGTAGCACTGCTTACTCCCAGTAACGTTACACTTAAGCAGTGCACAATGTTGAATCCTGCTGCCTTATTGCAGCAAGTTTCAAAAGATGGGAGAAGTACCTGTATATATTGGGGTTACCCTAGGGATTTGGGGGAATTCCATTCCAGCTTGAACAGAAAGAAAGGAAAAAAAAAAAATGCAAACAAAATTTTTCTGAACATGATTGCATAGAACTAATGAAACAAGAATCTCTGGTTTTATCTCACATTAAAGATAAACCATTACCAGATGCAGACATCACTCTTTTTGTAGATGGTTCACACTATCACATAGATCCTGTCCCGTATACAGGGTGTGCTGTAACCACACACACAGAAATAGTGATTCAACAGACTCTACCGAGTCACATGTCAGCACAAGAAGCTGAACTAAAGGCCCTGACACTTGCATGCATATATGCAAAAGGACAAAGAGTAAATATTTACACTGATTCAAGTTATGCATTTGTAATTGCGCATGATTATGGCCCTGTATGGAAAAGTAGGGACCTTATGGGTTCAGCAAGCAAACCAGTCAATATGATGAACATACCAGGGCATTGTTCACTGCATTCCAGCTGTCCTCCAAACAGTGATGAAGATGAAGACACACACAGAGATACTACCCCCGAAGCTAAGTGAAATAGACCAGGCCGCACGAGAAGCCGCCATAGCCCCAGTACCCCAAGGGGAGTCTATTTACATGGTGACCCCCTGACCCCTGTTTGACCAGAGCACACTCCAACTTATGGAAAGACAAGCAACAGAAAATAAGAAAAAGACTTGGGCAATACATGGAGCACTAGAAGTGCAAGGAGTGGTGTAAAGGTCAGCGTTTGTGTCTGCCAAAAGTAGTTTATCCCATTATGGCCAATATAGCACACGAGAAAGTGCATCTGGGAAAAGATGCTATGGTTGTACTCACTAGCAGCTTATGGATAGTACCAGGGTTCGCCCAAGCAGCACAGTCGTTAGTGGCAGAATGCCTAGTCTGTGCACAAAGTAACCCGAGTAAGTCTGTCCTATGGAAAAGCACACCCCAGACATAATATCCCTATAAGAGGATACAGATAGACTTTATAACTTCCCAAATGCTCGGGCTTTGAGAATGTGCTTGTCTGTGTCAACTTCTTTAGTCACTGGCTGGAGACATGGCTGTATAGAAAAGCAAATGCTAAAGCATTAGCCAAGAAAATTGCGAATGAGGTAATCTGATGATATGGTGTACCAGAGGTCATTGTAAGTGACAGAGGGATACACTTTACGGGGCAAGGATTCCAGAAACTATCACACCCCCTACAGATCCCAAAGTTCAGGATGTATGGAGCGCCTTAATGGTACACTGAAATTGAAAATGCAGAAAATAATGGCTGAAACAGGTCTGCCATGGATCTCATGTTTACCTGCACTCAGTAAAAAATACTGCTAGGAAAGACACAGGTTTAACACCATATGAGATATTGTTTGGCACAGCAAACAGAACAGGCTGTTATTTTCCATAGCAACTACACCATGTATATAGTGATTTGTTGAATTATGTTGCCTTATTATAGAAACAACTAACTGAAATACATGGTCAAATATTCTCCTCCATTGCAAACCCTAATTTTGATACAGGTACCCATAAACTGCACCCTGGGGGGCTGGGTGGTCGTGAGAAAGCACATCAGGAGAAGTCTTGAACCCAGATACAAGGGTCCTTATCAAGTCCTGTTAACGACTCCCATGGCAGTGAAAGTACAGGAAAGAGACACCTGGATTCACGCATAACACTGCAAAGTCTTCAAATCAGGGGAGTCTTGTTCTGATAAATAGAAATGACTGTCTCATTGTATTGATATGTCTTGCCAGAATAATTGTGACTGAAGTAGGGATTAAGGCCTCCCTAACCCAGTATGAAACAGACAGTTAAGTGATATATTGCCTATGCCACTGTGAGAAACATATGGGAAGGAGTGCTCAACAATTTGCACTCATAGTAGAGTAAACTCTGAAAATGTCTTTGTGCAGATGCATAACCTCATTGGTAAAGTTGTCAGTAATGATTCATGTTGGATATTGGAAATATTGGCATTAGTAGCAAATGGTTTAGCAATCCTGTTGATCGTATAGGTGATAATGAAACTAAATATATGGCTGATTAAGAAGTTACTGACACTTGATTGTTGTCTCTCCAAAAAGGGAACCACTGAAAATCCCGAACCTCTGATGATCACAGAAATTACTTCTGAAACCTGACCAGACTATGAGTGTCATGAATTATTTGGACTAGCAAAGCCAAAGAACTGCAGAGTTTGCAACAAGAAACTACTAAAGATTGAACAAAGGACATGCAAGGCCTGCAGAACTACTATAGACTCATTAACTATCTTTTAAGAAACCATCTTTTAAGAAACCATCTTCTAAGAAACCATCTTTTCTAGACATGGACATTTGCCAAAATGCATCTCCTCATAAATCAAGTTAGGACAGGGAGGATCACAGGCTTATTAGTGGGGGATGAGTTGACAGATTCCTAAGGGGACCAACTCTATGCATGTGGCCTCCTACATGTGTATAAGTACCTGCTTATTAAGAATGTGGTTCTATAGATAGGATTAGGTAGGTAGGAGGAGAAAGGGTCGAAAATTGAATAAAAGATGGGAAATGTTAAATATGATTTTTTGTTAAGGCCTCATAAGGCCTTTGTTCAGCCATTTTATTGTAACTTGTATAGAAATATTATTTGCTAGAAGAGATTATTCATTTTTCTGTTAACTTGCAGTTTTGCAATATGTGAGCCTATGGCCTTGAAGTTGAACTAATAGGGAACACCTGAAGAATGTAACCAGTTATGAAAACAATAATGAGCTTCATATCCAGCTGGTAGTATGGGAGCTGTATCCATGGTGTTACACATAGCATATCTCCAACTCCCCTTGAGATAAGAAATAATAGGCTCATCTGTCCTTAGAAGGGGGAGAAAAGTAAACACCTCAAGAATACGTGAGAAAGTTAATCAGTAGCGCTTCTCATAAACTAGTGGTATAAACTATTGTATGCATATGACGTAGGATTCATTTATACAGTAGCCTATAAAAACCTGTATCTTTGTATCAATAAACTAGAGAATATTCCTTGTATACAGAACTTGGTCTGTGTCAATTCTCTCCAGCTGATTGAAGCGCTTCCAGATATACTTGACACCACAGGCAGACTTGGGTCAGAATTTTAGATCTAACAGTATCTAATGTTGATCATGTAAAACTTGAATATGGCAGTATATATACTTAACTTGTTCAGGATAGCAGAAAGGTGACTGAGTCTTCTAATAAGGCCGATATCCCTACTACTCATTAATCTCGATCTATTCGTAATGATGATCGCTAATCACCTTAAGCTTGATAGATCTGGTCCACAATGTTCAGGTGGGTTTCCTCCTGGGGAGGGAAGCTTAAGATAATACCACAAAACCAATTGACCTAAAATATCTCAGCTCTAGGGAAGAAAGATAAGCCCTACTTTTGTCAATGAAAGACATTCAACAAAGTGAACTGGCTCTTTATTTCAGGGGTCCGTAAACACTTGGGTGTCGGAGACATCTCTTGCACTTTACATAGCAACCGCCACCAGAATAAAAATTAACACCTCCCTTTCAGATCTTCTGCCTATTTGAAACGGAATCAGACAGAGGTGCCTCCTTTCCCCAATTATTTTTGTTTTGTGCATGGAAACCCTCATGAGAGCAATCATACCCTTATTGTTCCAAAATTATTCTATGTAGGATGTGACTGTGAACTTGTTCTTTATTCTATCTAATTTCATATTGTTTGGATTGTTAATTGTGCTTATAATTGGCTTTCAATTTGTAATGGCTCATTAAAAGTGATTATGCAAAATATTATTTCACATGCACAATCTGTATATTGCTAAAAGTGCTAACTTAAATATTCAGTATGGTTATACCTACATTTTTAGCTTTTGTGTATACTACCTCATATTTCCTTTGTAATGTAGGATATGTACATTTTATATTAAACTTTGTTTTTGTTGCTTTCAATTATTAATTGTCTAGTTATAATTCATTTAATTTTATTAGTGGAACCAAAATTCCCTGTCTGGGCCTTTAGTTCCAGTTCGCATGGACACTGACTAGCAGAACCCTGCATGTGAACTCCTGGAGACTGACTCAGCAAAGCGCTAAGTTAACCATCTGCGACTGGTGAGATTTTTTAAATTAAATAGCTACAAACAGCGCCTGTGGACAGGCACCAAATTGCACATTCCTTGTAGCACTTTGTATACAGTATGAAATGTGTCCCATTGAAAATATATCCAATTCCTGATTTCCGCCACCTCCTAGGTGACCTAGGATGTATGAAAAGCAACTGTTTTTGCAGAGAGAGCGGCAAAGTCATTTAGAATGATGATTTATTTGATTATGACATTTCTCTCCTTGATCATTAAGGGGTAGAGTTGGTTGCAAAATGGGAGTAAATTACTTTTAAAAAAAGAGAATGGCAAAGTAACATATTTCCACCCAGGTGAAGAGTTGCTCCTGGTTTCTCATCAGCAAGTATTTGCACCTGCCATATAGCAGCTGCAAAAGATACGCTTTCTAACAGGAGTATTTGTGTTTCTATAGGTCTGCATAAGCCGAATTTGCATAGAGTCCCTCTTCTCCAGGAGAATGTGCCCGTAAGTGTCAGAATTGTGCATGTCTGCATAGGGGCAATTGAATGCACCAACTTTCTGGGCAAGCACAAAGCGATTTCACACAAGATATGCTACACAAACTGTCATATGTCCTACTCTGCATCAGCCTTTAATTACTGAGAAATTAGTATTTAATTATATGTGGTTTTGTGGATTTGTATGTGCAAATGTCTAAATGCCAAGCAAGTTGCAGGTAATAATTTATTAATAACTTTCTAATAAAAAACAATTAATAAGTGTGTTTGTGCTCCGTCAGCATTATAAAATACAAAGTGACATTGATCTCTGTTTGAAATTGTAGCCAAGATAGTCTGACATGTCTGCCCTGCTCCTGGTCAATAATACATAACAACTAATGAAAAGTGATCCTACTGAGAACTTAAAAAATATTTTTTTATGCGCTTATTAGAGAGTGTAAAGTAAAAGGCGTTTTGGATGAGGCTGACAGTAAATATTTTACTATTCCAATCCCTCTACACCTACAATTTATGTATTATCAAAGGTACACAAACATTTCCTTAATCCTCTGGTGGGTTTATAGCAGCAGGGACTATTGCTATTACTACAAATCTATCAGAATACATTGATTACTATATGCAACCAATATTTATTTTGAATAAATTGTATTTAAATGATACAATGTATATATTAATTAAACTAGAAAAACTTAAGTGGGAATGGGATTTTATCTTAGTAATTGCGGATTCTTAGTTATTCCTATACTATTATTCAACATGATGTGGTACTTCAGGCGTTTCATGCATTTTTGGAAAAAATCTGATTACAGCAGAGATCTAAAGGTTTTTATAAAAGCAGAAATCCATTTTATTTTAAACAACAATTATTTTTATTTTGAAAATAACTACTCTATACAGAAGCTTAGTACTGAAATGGGCACTAGGTTTGCCCCGAGTTACACAAATTTATTTATGGCACATTGGTATGACTCCCAGGTGTGGGAGTTCCATCCCTATGGGGAGAAACCTAATGTGCTGGTACAGTTTGGTGGATGAAATATTTTTGTATGGAAGGGAAGATGGAGGATTTATTGAATTTATGCTCTTAAAAGCATAGATTCAATTAATAGTCCATCCCCCGTCCATATTAAAATATGAAACTAAATTACTTTAATATCAAATTACTATTTGAGAGCAGTCGTATCTAATTTGACATATATACCGTATTTGCCGGCGTATAAGACGACTGGGCGTATAAGACGACCCCCAACATTTCCACTTAAAATATAGAGTTTGTTATATACTCGCCGTATAAGACTACCCCCTCTTCCGCACACCTTCCACACACCAAATAAAACATAAAAGAACATCAGATTTGATTTCAACATGTTAATTTATATTCGAATGCCTATGACATGCAGGAAAACGGTCACAAGGCTGTATGTTATCAAACATGTACAGTAAACATAAAACAGTGCAAGTTTATTAAACGTAATTCACTAGTCAATGATAGAAGGAAGATAACAAATAGAGGGAGAGAGCAAGTGCACACTTACCCCTTGGCATAATCTTTAATGCTTTTTCATTTGATTTCCAGTCCCGAACCATCTTTTCTGTTACTCCATATTGTCTTGCAGCAGCACAATTATTATGTTCCATGGCAAAGTTTACAACTTTAAGTTTAAAGCTTGCATCATATTTCTTTCTTTTTGCTGGTGCCATGATAGGGTTGATAGAGGTTTGACTGCTGGACATTTTCTATGCTGTATTGTACTGTACAATGGTGCAGTACTGTGGTTGGCTGTTGGCTGTATACAAAGCCTGATTGGATTGGTCCCTGCTCCCTGTCTGCCCTCCCTGTCAGCAGAACGTTCCGGTCATGCCAAAAAGCTGGCACCCCTATATCGCTGCTGATGCTCGCCGCAGCCACGCTGATGACCCACCGCAGCCGCACTGGATACCGCGCGATACTGGACCCGGTGTATAAGACGACCCCCCCACTTGGAGGCATGTTTTTCAGGGCAAAAAAGTAGTCTTATACGCCAGCAAATAGGGTATATATATATATATATATATATATATATATATATATATATATTAGAGATGCTCACTGACTCCCGTGAAGTGGCTTTGGTTTTGGATCTGTATTTTTTTATGAAAAATTGCTAAAATATTCTAAAATCACATAATTTTGTCCTTTTTTCAGTCCTACATTGTTATGAACCTCAATAACACTAACTTCAAGTCATTTGCAGTCAATTTTGACCACCTCACAGGTCACAATATTATTTTCATACACTTTTGGACAAACGCTGCAGCAATCTGGCTAGATGGTAAGCAACAGAGTAATGACTCAAACACACGGCAGTTCCTACCACACCTAGGACACATTGGCACACAGCAGTGGCAGAAAAGAAAAGTGGTGCAAGATGGAATTGTCCTTGGGCCCTCTCACCCACCCTTATGTTGGATCTTAAATTGGACATGCACAGTTTAACAAACCAAGCACTTCAGCCACAAAAGTGCCACTCCTTGTGGCTGAAGTGCTTGATTTGTTTGGGCCCCCACAAAACAAGGCAAAATGACTTTAAGCCACCTAAGGTAACAGTGCTGTTAATGAACTCTACTGTGGCAAGATGTTTTTGTCATCATTATCAGCATCATCCTCACCCTCATCAGTGTGTACATCATCCTCACACATTATCAATTCATCACCGCAGGAATCCACCGTTACAGAAATCTCAGTATTTTGATGTATTTGGCGGGAAATGCCTTCCTCGTTAAACGTGAAGCTCATTTTCATGAACATCATCTTTTCCACATTTTGAGGGAGTAGCCTTCTACGTCGATCGCTGGCAAGGTTCCTGGCTGTGCTAAAAACTCTTTTTGAGTACACACTGGAGGGTGGGCAGCTTAGGCAGTGCAAAGCAAGTTAAAAAATGGGTCTCCGAATTCCCTTTTTTTCCTCCCAGTATGTAAAGGGACTGTCTGATGTGTCTATATCTATGCCGCTGTGAAAATAATCCTCCACCATTCTTTGGATGTTGATAGTAGGATCAGGTGGAGTTACGGCAGAGGTTTCACAATTTTTGGTCTATTCTTTTAGGCCAGACCAGTTGTCAAAATTTGGTGCAGAGTCATCTGCATCATCCCTGGGTCTCTTGGGAAAGTTAAGTTTTTTCCTAGAAGCAGTTGAGTGAGAAACTGAAGAGGAGACGCCATCCTGTCACATAACACTTGAGCTGCTCACCAGGAGCTCCTTGCATCTCTTCAGATCTGGGTCAGTTGGAAACAAAGAGAAGACATAGCTCTTGAACAAAGGATCAAGCACAGTCGCCAAAATGTAGTGATCTGATTTCAAGATTTTGATAACTCTTGGATCCTGGCGAAGCGAAAAAAGTACTTGATCTACAATTCCGACATACTTAGCGGAATTGCTTTGTTTAATCCTTTCCTTCAGTTTCTCAAGCTGCTTTTCCAAAAGTCTAATTAAGGGAATCACTTGACTCAAACTCATAGTGTCTGAACTCACTTCACAGGTGACTACTTCAAATGCTTTTAGCACCTTGCACAACACGGAAAGTTCCTCCATCCTCAGAAGCATATACAGGGTGAAATTTCACCGTGTCACCAACTTTTGCTTCAGTTGGTGGCAAGGCATATTAAATTGCTCTTGCAGTTCGTTGTTGCCGAATGCCGGAAATGTCTAGAAATTTTATGGGCCACAGACAGCATCTCCTGCATGTCCCTGTCATTTTCTAAAAAGCTCTGCACCAATTTATTGTGTGAGCAAAACAGGGAATGTGATGGAATTCACCCAGCTGTAATGCTCTGACAATATTGGTGGCGTTATCAGAAATGACATATCCTGAGGAGAGTCCAAGTAGGATAAGCCATGTTGCAATGACATCCCTTAGTTATGTAACAGATTGTCAGCTGTATGCCTCTTAGTGAAGCCGGTGATACATAGAGTAGCCTGCCTCTGACAAATGTGACATACTTGGGTACATGCTGCTGCTGTTCCTGCTGGTGAAGGCGAATCACCAACCCAGTGGGCTGTCACAGTCATATAATCTTTAGTCTGCCCAGTTCTGCTTGTCCACATATCTGTGGTTAAGTGTACAGTGGGTAGAATGGCATTTTGCAGCCCAATAATAACATTTTTATGAACCTTGTGGTAGAGGTGAGGAATAGCTTTTCTACTGAAATGGTGTCATGATGAAATTTGGTAACAGACAAAAGACCTCAAGTAACTGTCTAAAACCAGCTTCATTAATAGTAGATATTGGACGCAGATCTAATACGAGCATAGCGGAACATGGCATCTGTGTTCCGCTTTGCGACTGGGTGACAGCTTTCATACTTGCATCCTCTTCAAAGGATTGTTTAACAGTTAATTGCTGTAAACTTCTTCTTCTTGTTCTGCTTCTGGGATGAAGATTCACCCCCAGCAGCATCAGCAGCAGTGGGACTAACGGTTAAGGTCCCTCCCTCGACTGACTGTGGCTTTACATACACTACAAATGGCTAGACAACTGTTGTCAGGATTTGGATAGAAATAATTCCACACATAAGAATTGGCTTTTTTGGTCTTATGTCCAGGCATGACAATAGCCTCCTTCTTATCACGTGCCAGAACTGCTTCCACTGGTGCAGGACTTACACAAACAACATCATCCTCATCAATATCCTCATTAGCGCCCTCGTCGGCTACACAAATATTCCGCTTATCCTGTTTCAATTCCAAAGTGACATCCTCAATTGGTGTATCACCGGCTACACTCGGGCTGTTTAGGCACACATCAACAGAAATGCTGAAAGGGGCCTTCTTTATGGATACACTATTTGAATGGTCACGATTACACATAGCACTCGAGCATGGAATCTCCTCAGGGATTGGTGTCATTTCTGAATCTGAGTATACATTTTCCATTTTCCTCTAATGCCTTACTGTTTTCTTCCAGCTCAGATTTTACACGTAACAGTATTTTTGCACCCCTTTTGGAGTCCAAATTACTTCGTCTTGCTTGGTCACGAGTGACCTTACAAGAAGATGCCTCAGTAACAATTTTAGATCTCACACTCATAGAGAAAGGCCAAGGCCTCATTCTTTCTTTGCCACTGCATGTGTAGAATGGCATGTTGGTAATTGTTTTTTTTTTGGCAGATAACTTTTCATGGATTCCAGCTCTTCTTCTTCACCACGGTAAAAGGTGTTTTTCTTAATGTTTTTTTCCCTGACTTAAAAAGACTATGTACAGGACGTACAAATGACGTACAGGAAATACTATCATCAAGACTGGCTGCTCATGCTCATGGCTGCTCATGCTCTTCTGTGTACTGCTGTGAATCCATTTGGATAACACCCTATACTATTTGGTGCAAAATCAGAAAAAAAGTCTGGAAGGACTATTATATTATATTTGTATTTCAGCAATGACAAATTCAGCAATGGAGCGCTTGTCTTTGGGTGTATATAACTCCCTACACTTATTGGTGCAAATTAGCCTTCAAGGACTAGTATATTATGTTTGTATTTCAGCAATGACAAATTCAGCAATGGAGCTTTGTTGAACACTGCTATCACCCTCCCCTTTCACTTCTGTACGTTTGCCTGCCCAACTGCTCTACACTCTATCCTACCCCTTCTGTATCCCTCTCTCAAATGGCGCTAGATCGAGGTAGAGGGCGGTATTTATAGATTCCAAAACTCGCGAGATCCGAGATCTGACGAAGTCACAGTGACATTTTGCCTCAACTCAGTACTCGGATCCCCTAAGTTTGGGTGGGCTCGGTTTTTGGAAAACCAAGCCTGCCCATCTCTAATATATATATATATATATTTATATATATATATATACATATAATGGGATCCTCCAAACTAAAACGCACAGAAAACCAGCAATACGTAGGCATTGTGTGAAGGGAGAGATAATGAAGGAACCAGTTTATTGAGAGAGGATACTCAGAAAGTCTAGTAGAAAAGTCCATTGATAATGCAAATATAGTTAAATAAATGCTTTTATACCCCAATGATAAGAAGGAAAAGGATTATAAACATAAATAATGGAACGTTTCTACCAATACAATTCCAAGTATAGGAATATTGAAAAGGAAGTTAGCAAATTTTGGAGTATCTTGAGGAAAGCCCGGATTTAAATGATATTTTAGTTAAAAGTGCACTTCCAGAAATTAATCAAAAAGGAAAAATAAGAACCTTAGGGTTCTATGGGTTTGGTTTATGTGTAGCATGTTGCATGTGTAAGAATGTAGTAGATGTTATGAGCCGCTATGGTAATTGTGACAGCTCATTGTCCCCAAATCATATCTGAGCTGCCGCGCTGTTGTGACGTCTCATACTTTCATCCCGTTTGTTGCCTTAGCAGCCGGGACATCGCTTCACCTCTCTACGTCCTGGCTGTTGTCTTGTCAGCCAGTATGCTTCTGTATCTCTCTGGCCCTCAATTACATTGTAATAACCTGATTAACTCACAAATGCGGGCTGGGGATGTGACCTTTGTCCTCTTCTTATTGGCCCTCTCTTGTTTTAAATGGAGGGCTTAGCCTCCCTGCCGTTTATAGCACTCTTACCCTGCTCTCTGAGTTCTGCTAATTTGATTAGATTAGATCCTCAGGCGTGTCAAAGAATAGAGATGTTGTCAGTAGATTTGCAACACAGGAAATTAGATGGATTCATAAACTTGATACCTTGTCTCACTATGGACTTAATTTAGATTTTGAGTTAAAGTGGTTTTTAGATTAGTTAATTTACTATTAGACATGTATTAGATATTTGCTTATAGCATATTCCTTTCTATTATATCCTATCAAGATCTCAAAGTTATATATAATTAATCTTTTTAAGACTACTGGGCTTGAAAAAAATTAGTTAACACAAATCAAAACAATCTCTTTGGTGCTCATTTTAAACCACTCGGTAAAAATCCTATTGATAGTTCACCTAAATATAATCCAATGTTGCTCCCCAAGAAGGGAGTGCCAATCCCTTAATATAAAAGAAAATCTAAACCAAATAATTGCGGGTGCCAAAAGAAGAAAGCTAAAAATCTATAATAACTTGGATAATCTAACCAAGACATGAGTGCAGCATGGATTTGTATGATAAATATCTAATCAAACCGAAATAAAATATAATATATTAATTATCTAAAACTATATGTACAACAATAAATGAATCATAATAGCATAAAAATATGAATATCTAATTATAAGAACAATACAAATACATATAAAATGAATTAAGAATTGGGGGGGCACATAGGGCAACTGCAATAGTGCTAACTAGGACAGTAGCAATGCAATGGATGAGGACACAGATGCAGAGTTATAGAGATAGACAAACCAATTGGTATGGATTGCATGCTCAGTGCAGTGGAAAATGGCCCCTTAGGCACACACAGTACCACTGGCTCCTGGAGTACTAGCTGATTTTATAAATGCTGATTACGTTTTATATTCTATGAATGTGTCTGTGTATCAAGCTAATGTCATACAGGGCTTCAAAATACTAGTGATTTGGAGATCATTTTATTCTGACTTTCCATATTTATTATTGTCTACGTGGAGCTTGGAAAAACAGTGTAACATAAATTCTAATCGGAGATTGAGAGATTAGAATCTACATTTCTTTTCTGCTAACATTTTGGTCCCACTTTACTAGGGAAGCCTTCCTCCTTCACTTCAATGTGTGACCAGATTAGCCATTGAAAGGTATGGACGTGAATCACCAAGGCACATATATGCCGATTTTGAGTGCATTTTTCACAAATTCACCCTGTGCATGCCAGAACCTGCAGATTTGGCCGTGAATGCAGTCCTGTTCTGTGCGGAAAAGCATGCAAAGAACACCTACTACAGTGTCCAAATTCGGAGAGTGATCCAGGTAAGGAAGGGACATTTTGCCATAGCCATTTTACAGTAGGAGCATGTCAAACTCAAACACATGCAGTCACGTCTGAATCAGGCCCTACATCCTTCAAAGTTTTTCTGTTCGATCTTTTGCACCAGCTCTGGGGCATAATAGTTGCCAAAACCCGCAGGCACTATACAGTGGATCCTCTTAGTGATAGTAGTCACAAAATCGAGGGGGAGGTAAGTGAGGGGGTTTATGATAACCAGCACTAGGCAAGCCAGCCGGGGCTGGTGGCACTATAGCAGGGGAACCTGCAGTGTGGGGACCACCTGCCATAATGACACATATCCCCAGGCTATGTAGCGTGGGGCTGGATTCCCTTGGAAGTGGGTTCCACAAAACAAAATGTGTAGCCTCCCTGGTAATGACAGTGAATGAACATGTGTTGTGCTAAGAATACGTGCCTTGAGGAATCAGGCCCTATGAATTTTCTACCTGGAAAAGTGATTGTTCTCAAAGTGCACATCTGATGCCACCCTAAGTGTAACTAACTCCTGGTGTCAAAAAAGTGTTGTCTCTGTCATTTTTTTTTAACTAGACTTTTTATTAATTTTTTAAAAAATGCTGTCTAGATATAAATGACAGTTTTAAACTTGTTTAAAAAAATATTTATTTATACCACATATGGTGACAAAATGTCAGCAGATTTGGACCTTAAGGAGGGAATTTAATTGGCCGCGTTACGGGTAAAAGTAACGCGGCCTGCGCATTATTACGGTAGTTTCAACGTCGGCTTTTTGCTCACAGCTCCCTAAGCTGCGAGCAGAAAGCCGGATTAAAACTACCGTAATAACAGTAATAGTTTTAATGTCGCACAAATTCAGGGGGAATTGATCTCCCCCCTAAGTGTTCCCAGTAAAATGTAAAGAGAATTAACTGTGCAGCTTATTTTATTATTTCCCTCATATTACACTTATATGTAGTGTTAAGCTGCTTATTTGTTGTACAGGAAAACATAATTAAAGGAGCCATATATTGAGCTGTTACATAAATATTTTTACATATCTGTAAAATGGCTAATATTAGAAACATTTTTTTAAAGCTTTCAATTAACATCAAATATGACAGCAGATAAACAACATCTAAAAGCCATCTAGTCTGCTTATACATTTAAATAGCTTATTTTCATGATACTGTAAGTATATTTACAACTCAGGTATGGTTAATTACTTTACTGTTTGCTTCACTACATCTGCTGGCTGTTTGTTCCAGGCATCTTCTATTCTGGACAAATAGCCAGAAAATTTAGTGTAAAATATTTTCTTATGTTATTTCAAAACATTCCTCCTGTTTAATTTGTGGATCTGAAATGAGGTTTTGCTCCTATATTTGCAGAAATGCCCCCATCTGTATGAGAATTAAATACATCTGTGTGTCATGAAGGTAATCTCTGCACGGATGCAAAATGTTATTCTGCCAAATACAATGAGCAAGGCAGATCAGGGTGTTCCTTGCTGAAAGTGGACAAAGGTTAAAAGTGAATTAGCCGTTTGCAGGACAAAATATTCAAATGAGTGTAAAGGGGTATAGAAAAAGCATTTACAGGGTAAATTACCAGGGTTGGATGTTATGAAAACACAACTTTTATTAGTTCAAATTAAACAATCTAAAAATTGCAGCAAAATATAATTAGAAGTGTTCACAATATATATTTCGCTGCAATTTTTAGATTTTTATTTGAATTAATAAAAGTTATGGTTTAATACTACTATTATTTTGGTTTAGAAAATAGTTAATGAGTGATAATGGACTACATAGTGCACCCTAATTCAACTCCGCTTTTTGTTTCTTCTTTTTTCAATTGTTATTAACTATAGCTGATCGGTAGCACGTCTATAATAATTATTCTCAATATTGAATAAAGATTCCTATAAGAAAAAAAAATATTACTTCAATGAGTATTGTGGTTCTCAATAAACTAGTGCGAACAAAATTCAACAACACTTAGTGCCAGCTGCCCTGAGAACCACCACACTCATCGACTGATAAGAAGAGAGGGGTGTGTTTTCATTTATGTAAAAACTTTTTCTGGCCCTCATTATTATTATTATCATTTATTTGTTAGGCGCCACAAGATTTCCGCAGCGCCATACACAAAGCAAACAGTAGACTATACAGGGTATAACAATACAGAACAATAAACAAAAATACCAATGCTTCAGAAACTCCAGTTAGGTCAATGCAGTAGAGGCGAAGTAGAAGAACAGGTGTGGAGACAAGAGGGAAGAAGGCCCTGCTCATTCGAGCTTACATCCTAAGGGTGGGTGAACGAACAGACACAATTGGAGGAATTTGAAGTGTGGGGAGAGGGACCGGGAGGAGAGAGAGTAGAACGTTTGGAGGAGATGCGGGTTAGGTAGAAGGTTGGTAGGCTTTAAGGAACAGGTGAGTTTTGAGTGCTCGTTTGAAGGAGCACAGATTAGGAGAGAGACGGATGGAGCGAGGGAGGTCGTTCCAGTGGAGGGGGGCGGCACGGGAGAAGTCTTGGATTCTGGAGTGGGAAGTGGTGATAAGAGTGGAGGAGAGGCGGCGGTCATTAGCTGAGCGTAGGGAGCGGGCAGGAGTGTGAATGGAGATGAGGTTAAAGATGTAAGGGGCCGTAGACTGAGAGAGAGCCTTGTACGTGGTGGTAAGGAGTTTGAAAAGGATTCTGTAGGGGAAAGGGAGCCAGTGTAAGGCAAGGCAGAGAGGGGAGGCAGAGGAGGAGCGGCGTGAAAGGAAGATGAGTCTTGCAGCCGCATTGAGTATAGAGCGGAGGGGTGCGAGGTGGGAGTGGGGGAGGCCAGTAAGGAGGATGTTGCAGTAATCAAGGCGGGAGATGATGAGTGCGTGTATGATAGTTTTGGTGGCTTCCTGAGAGAGGAAGGGACGGATGCGGGCAATGTTGCGGAGTTGGAAGCGACAGGCTTGGGCGAGGCATTGAATGTGGGGGGCAAAAGAGAGAGAGGAGTCAAGAGTGACCCCAAGGCAGCGGAGTTGGCCGACAGAGGAGATGGTGGAGTTGTTAACAACGATAGAGAGGTCATGGTGGGAAGGGAGTCGAGGTGGGGGAAAGACAATGAGTTCAATTTTAGAGATGTTAATTTTGAGAAAGCGCGAGGACATCCAGGAGGTGATGGCTGAGAGGCAGTCAGATACACGAGAGAGGAGGGAGGTGGAAAGATCAGGGGAAGATATGTAGAGTTGAATGTCATCAGCATAGAGGTGATACTGAAGACCGAAAGAGGAGATGAGAGCGCCAAGGGAGGAGGTGTAGAGCGAAAATAGTAGAGGGCCCAGAACAGAGCCTTGAGGGACTCCAATAGGGAGAGGGGAGGGGGTAGAGGAAGAACCAGACGTGGATACAGAGAAAGAGCGGTTAGCAAGGTATGAGGTGAACCAGGCATGGACCGAACCGGAAAGGCCAAGAGAGAGAAGAGTTTGCAGCAGGAGGGGGTGGTCTACAGTGTCAAAGGCCGCGGAGAGATCGAGGAGGATGAGTAGGGAGAAGTGACCCTTGGCTTTGGCTGATAGGAGATCATTGGTAACTTTGGCCAAGGCAGTTTCAGTGGAGTGGAGGGGGCGATAGCCAGATTGGAGGGGGTCGAGGAGGGAGTTGACCGAGAGGTGTCTGGTGAGGCGGCTGCAGACAATCCGCTCGAGTAATTTGGAGGCAAAGGGGAGAAGAGAGATAGGGCGATAATTCGCAAGGGAGGTGGGATCAAGATTGGCTTTCTTGAGGATAGGAGAGATGAGAGCGTGTTTGAATGAAGAGGGGACTGTGCCAGAGGAGAGTGATAAGTTGAAAAAGTGAGCCAGGTGAGAGCAAGCAGTAGGAGTAAGAGAGCGAAGGAGGTGAGAGGGGATTGGATCAAGAGGACAGGTAGAGGGTGGAGAGGAAAGAATAAGGGAGCGAACTTCATCACCAGATGTAGGGGTGAAGGAGCACCAGAGCTGATTAATAGAGGGCGGTGAAGCGATGGTGGTGGCGGGAGAGGGATTGGAGGAGGAAATGTTCAGTCTGATGGCCTCAATTTTGGAAGAGAAAAAGGTGGAGAAGTCAGAGGCGGAGAGGGAAGATGGGAGAGGGGGAGGGGGGGGAGAGAGGATGGAATTGAAGGTGGCAAAGAGGCGACGGGGATTGGAGGACTGAGAAGAAATGAGGGACTTGAAGTAGGATTGTTTAGCAAGGGACAGGGCAGAGCAGAAAGAGGAGAGCATAAATTTAAAGTGGAGGAAGTCAGCCAGGGAACGAGATTTCCTCCAGAGGCGTTCAGCTGTGCGAGAGCATTTTTGAAGGAAGCGTGTAAGTTTTGAGTGCCAGGGTTGGGGAATAAGGCTCCGGCGGCGGATAGAAGAGGCCGGGGCGACAGCGTCTAAGGCAGTAGTGAGGGATTTGTTGTAGACAGAGGACGCCTGATCAGGGCAGGCCATAGAGAGCAGCGGTGATAGGAGAGTTTCAAGAGAGGAGGAGAAAGAGATGGGGTCAATGGCATCGAGGTTGCGCCTGGTGAGGGTGGCTTTAGACGGGAGCGGGGGAGGAGGACAGAGTGAAGGAGAGGAGATGGTGGTCAGAGAGTGGGAAGGGAGAGTTGGAGAAGTCAGAGAGATCGCAGAGATGAGAGAACACAAGGTCGAGGGAGTGACCAAGACAGTGGGTAGGGGAGGAGGTCCACTGAGTGAGGCCAAGGGAGGAGGAAAGGGCGAGAAGTTTGATGGTGGCAGGGTCAGAGCAGTTGTCAATAGGGATGTTAAAGTCTCCTAGTATAATGGATGGAAGGTCAGAGGAAAGATAATGGGGGAGCCAGGCGGCGAAGTTGTCAAGAAAAAGAGAGGTGGGGCCAGGGGGACGGTAGATGACGGAGACACGAAGGTGGATGGGGGAGAAGAGCCGAATGGAGTGAACTTCAAAGGAGGAGAAGGAGAGGGAAGGTAAAGTGGGAATGACCCGAAAAGTGCAGCTAGGGGATAGGAGGAGGCCCACTCCACCTCCTGGACGATCATCTGTTCTGGTGGAGTGAGTGAAAGAGAGGCCCCCATAGGAGAGAGCAGCAGGAGAGGCAGTATCCGAGGGAGTGAGCCAGGTTTCGGTAATGGCAAGAAGATTGAGATAGTTGGAGATGAAGAGGTCGTGGATGGAGGACAGTTTGTTACGGACAGACCTAGAGTTCCAGAGAGCACACGAAAAAGGGATGGAGGGACCGGGGGAGATGTGGATGAGATTGTCAGGGTTGATGGAGCGAGGGGGAGGGTGAGAGATGGGGCTGCGAGAGTTAGGCCATAGGTGGGGGCTAGGGGAGAGTATGGGTATAGGAAAAGAGCGAGGTGGCATGATGAGAGATGGGGGACAAGGGAAAAGAGAGCGGCAAGAGTTGGCAGGGGAGGGGTGAGGGAGTAACAGAGGGCAGCAAAGGGAGATTGTAGTGGAACAGAGCAAATTAGACTTTTAGTTCCCTAAGGGCTGACGAGCAGAGTAGAACAGTAGAGGGCTATAGACAGGGTGGAAAAGAAAGGCAATGTCAGAAAACAATATGGAGTTCAGTAGACATAAAATAAAATTAAATTAAATATAAATTAAATTAAATAAAAATTAAATTAAATAAAATTAAAGTTGAAATAAAAATAAAATGAAATGGAATGCAGTAAAATAAAACACAGTAAAATGAAATGGAATGCAGTAAAATAAAACACAGTAAAATAGGCTTAAAATAAGAGTAGGTTAAGGTGACATAATAGTACAATAGAAGAGAAGAATGCAACGTAAAATTGAACTGAAACACACAATGCAAAAATTGAAATGAAAAATACAATGTAAAAGTAGAAAGGAGGACAAAGAGAGCCAGGTACCAGGAGGAAGGAGACCACCGGAAACAGGCGAGTGCAGGCCTCTATAGTCCAGGCAGGCGAGTCCAGGTCACGGGTAGATTGCTGGAGGGACAATGGTCTAGGGATCAGGGTTAAGGCAAGACGAGTGATCCAGAGAGTCAGGTAGGACCAAAGTACAGGTGACCAGAGATGATGTGGGTCCAGGTGGACGGAGATCAGGAGGGCCAAAGGAGCATTGGAACCGAAGCACGGGATGCGAGGTATGGGAGCGTGGAGGCAGCTGTGGCCGGAGGCGGACTGGAGGCAGGGATGGCGTCAGGACCGGAGCTGCGGGATACCGGGAGTGAGGCACCAGAGAGACGTGGCAGCAAGCAGACCAGGAACAACGTCATCAACGGAGCTGGAGCAGCAGATGGAGCAGCGTCAGAAATCCAGAAGAGTGGAGATGGGAGAGCCGGAGCAGCACACGGAAGGGGAGCCTGAGGAACACGTGGAGCCGGATCGGCACTTCGTGGGTTTGTGGAGGTCGGAGAAGCACGAGGAAACAGGAGCCAGAGGAGAGCGTGTAGCCAGATCATCACCTGCAGCGGGAGCCGGAGAAACACGTGGTGCGGCACTTGGAAGCGTGGGCCGGAGCATGGAGAGGTGGACGTCCACAGACAGAGCAGAGAGCGGCAGCTGCGTCGACAGAGGAGCTGGAACGGTGGCAGGCAGGTAAGACGGAACAGCGGAGCCCATTGGAGATTAGACCAGGAGTAGGGCCAGGCTGGGTGTAGAGGCAGGCAGAGGTTTCGTGGGTGTAGTGGAGTAGGTCCAGGTGGAAGTCAGGTAGGGCCCCGAGCCACGGCCTAGAGTGGAGGTGGATGCCGGGGAGGGGTGGACGACTACGCGGGTAGCACTAGCCATGTGCACCCGAGCAACAGCAGGGAGCTGCGGCCAGCGTCAGAGAGACATCACCGGGGGTGAAATGCGGGGCCCAGAGGAGGATCCAGCAGGAGTCCGACGGAGAGCAGGTTGGACACGTCCGTCCTGCTCAGTGTCCAGAAGCATTATGGACACTGAGCACTCATCTACAACTTTATACCTTATAGAGCAGGCAGCTAGTGTGGTGATGTCAGCATACGTGTCAATGATAGGTCGGAACATGGCATTGCATGGTGATGTCACAGCATATTCCCAAATACTGACACTGAGCAGCAGCAACAGACAGTGTGATATGCATGATCACATCCTCAAAGGGACTGGTATATCCCTTTTCTTCCTACCTGCTATACAAGGTAAGACATGACAATGGAGAAGAAGATTGAAGGGAGTGAATAATTTGAAGAATGTGTGGTAAGGGGGAAATGATAAAAGGGGAAATAGATTACAAGGGAGCATGAGAAGGGAATTATTTCTAGTGGTAGGAAGGGAGAATGATTGTAGGTGAGGTGGACGGGGGTAATAAATTACTGGAAGGAAGGAGTGGGAAACATTAATTCAAGTGTGGGTGAGGTAAGGGGGAAATTATTTACATGGGGAGAAGGCTGTGGGGGAGGAATTAATTACACAGGAAGGAAATGGTGATGGGGAGAAATAAATGACAAGTGAGAGGACTGTGGCGGAGAAATTAACTGTGGGGGAGTTTTGAATGGTAGGAACAAATATACTTATAGACCTAAAAATATTTGTCATGACTGCAGTGACAGCCAGGAGACATGCCCCAGTTCATACTGCAGAGCAGGATAAAGAGGGGACACTTTCCACTTTTTCACCTTGAAAATTTCCAGTCAGACCTGCAATACCACAAAAGTACATGGTGATTTGTGAAAAATGAAATATGCCTGTAAATGTATTTAAACAAAATACTTTAAGAAAGGACCAAATTAAGCTACTCCCCTCAGGGCCGGATTAACCACTAGGCAACCTAGGCAATTGCCTAGGGCCAAGCAGTCCCCAGAAGGCCCTCCCGAAGCCGGCGGTGAGACCACCCTTTACAAATGGGCCGCTACTTATGGGCCAGTGCTATGTGCTTGCCCCCCCTCGGGCTAAAGTCTGCAGCCAGCTCCTGAATAGGGGTATACGTTATGTTAAAAAACTACAGTACTATGGATTTTTTCAGGGAGGGGGCCCCAAACCAGTATCTTGCCTAGGGCCCCATGAGGTCTAAATCCGACTCTGACTCCCCTGCATATACTCTCTTTGTTATAATATTCCATTATAATCAACTGCTCACTACATTGCATGCCATGATACTCTAGATTAGCTCAGCAATAAAGTAATTCCGCAGTTACCGTATATACTCGTGTATAAGCCGAGTTTTTCAGCACATTTTTTATGCTGAAAAAGCCCCCCCTCGGCTTATACATGAGTGAACTTGTTGTCCGGTAATTCACTCGTTAATGAGTTAACGATTTTAACTTAGAACTGATGCCGGAGCAGAAACTGACAGCTTCTAGGATGGCTGCACTAAACAGATATGCAAGCAAGTTCACGCTGAGTTACAGATTACTCTTGCAATACACAGTGAATACACAGTGAGATCAATGAGTGTGACCGAAAGCTTTGATAGTATCTATGTGCCTACCAGACAGTGTTAATGATTTGTGAGTAGACTATAGGATTACACTGTGATCATGCTAGATAAAGATGAATGAATGAGTTAACGAGTTTAAGTTAGAACTTATGCCTGAGCAGAAACTGACAGCTTCTAGGAGGGCTGTACTTACTAAATGGATATGCAAGCAAGCTCACGCTGAGTACAGATTACTCTTGCAATACATAGTTAATTCTATTCATGACTTGACCATATGCTATGGCACTAACTAAGATCAAGCTATATACATTGTTATAAGCAGCAGGTAAAGTATAGATATCCCCAGGCTGATTTGAGGCGGATTTAATTCAATTAATCCTATAAAGGGACAATGTCCAAAATTCAATAATCTGGAGTATGAAACATAATCCACAGAGAAACTTGATGGTGAAGTATGTCGGCAAAAGTGTGATCTTGATAAATCTATAACACTCCTATATAAATATATGCCCGTGCCAGATATTGATGGTACACATAACACCCGTGTTTCACTCTGTGGAGGTCCCCTATAGGGTATGCACTTACTCAATGGTAGAAATAATCAGGCCCTCAGAGGATATAGCGATGTTTCATATTTCCTTTGGTCTCCTTCATGAATTTACCAACACCACTATTGGAACAGAGATTAATTATAGAGAAAAGGGATATTAAGACTTTGGTTTCTGTGAGTTCCTGATACATTTCCAGCATGGGTGTATGAATGGAACGAAGAATACTATAAACGTTCAAGTGACCATGGCAACGGAGATTGGGCTCTGACGAATGGGATTCCGGAACTTCCGCTTTTCAACTACACAACCAAGCCTCGTTTTGAATAGTGGGTGTGTCACCCACTTAGGATTGTATGCTTACGAGACAAAAGCTTTGAGTTTTGTCTCGTAAGCATATACCCCTAAGGGGTGTTTCTCTGAAGAGTTATGACACCTATTGGATTTTTATTATAAATACTTACCACCGTGTGCATTTTATTTATCGTGGGTGACGGTTTAAAATTGTATATTTTGTGTCTACCATCTGCACGATGTTTGTCTGTATGTTTTCTTTACATGTTTGAGATATACTGAAGAAAGAATATACATCGTATGGATTTATACATTTCCCCATACAAGGTGAAAATTTATATAACGGATTGAGTGTTAAAGAAAGCGCCCAATGTATGTGACTATTGTTTTGTTAAATATTTATATAGGAGTGTTATAGATTTATCAAGATCACACTTTTGCCAACATACTTCACCATCAAGTTTCTCTGTGGATTATGTTTCATACTCCAGATTATTGAATTTTGGACATTGTTCCTATATGAAATATACATCCTTCTTCCCAGTGTGTGTGAAGACAGCGCCTAATGTATGTATCGATCTTTATATGTCCATGTTATTGTAAAGTTGTGGTGAACTTTTCTTGATACAAGCAGGGCGGCATATCTTATTGGAGCGCCACGGACACAGTTCAACATTGTTACATTTAATCCTATAAAGGGCTGTACTTATGTACTTATTGGTGAATAAGGGATAATTATATTGGTAAGTGAGAATCACCCATGAAAAACACAAATATCTGGCCATGCCAAGATTCAAAGGTCACAAGACAATTCATCAAGAATTCCCCTCTCTCTCTTCCACACTAGATTAACATTTACTGATAGTCTCTTATTAGTTTACAAACAGAGATTAAATAAAAAATGAGTGTTTACCAAATGCATTGAAGCCACCCCCCAATATTTTTATTTTTGAAATTTACCAGTAGCTGCTGCATTTCCCACCATAGGCTTATACTCGAGTCAATAAGTTTTCCCAGTTTTTTGTGGTAAAATTAGGTGCCTCGGCTTATATTCGGGTCGGCTTATACTCGAGTATATACGGTATATGGACAACTGGATAAATATACAATGGGTCCTCAGTAATTATTGTCAAGAGAAGGCCAGATGTGCATCCTCTATGTCAATAATAATTGGCAACCGCTTGCAAGAGAGTGATGGACCTTGAGAGGTCAAAGACACAGACTAGACTCACTAGATGACTATTGCCAGACAGAACACATCATGATATTGGCTGAGGTTAAGACTGGCAACTCAGAGACTAAAATCAGTAAACAATCCAAGGTAGTATGTGGAAGGCAACTCTGGTTCAAAATTAATTAAAAATACAGAGGGGCAGGGTCACAAGCAAGTAAAAGTAATTAAACAACAGTACACAGTAATTTAGTAGAATAGAGGGGAAGTTCAGACAATTAAGGTACAGAACCTGTTTCCAAGGCATTGGTTAAAGAGGCCTAATCACATCATGGACATCCTCCCAAACCCATGAGTAAGGAGTGTCGGAGCTGCATGAACCCGTAAGTGACAATTATGATTTCATCAATAGTGTATTGTAAATAGATAACTAAATCTTAAAATTGTTAGTTGACTGCAGCATATTCTCACTTGCCCTCAGTGACCAACTAGTAACTGTTTATCTTCCTTGCACTTTTATAAGTGTATGAACACATTCCAGGTTTTGGAACTGACCCCTGAAAATCACTCTATGTCTACTTCGTGGGATTGTGGTCTGATTGGAGTTGAGCATAGTGGAAACAGTAAAATCTTCACTTTAAAGTCCTGCAAACTAACACTTTGGGCCTGATTAATCTTCGAACGTAAGTCTCTATGTGTGCTATATCTTGCGTGAAACTTTCATATCATTCTCTTCTTCTCATTTAAATATTTTTAATCACTCTTATATTATTATACCATCCTTCCTTTGCTAATCCACACTCTGCCCAATAAAAATGGGTTTAGTTGTGCATAAATAGGTATGTAACCTCACAATATGTAATTCACATGTGGGCCTTCAATTTTGATGTTTTTCATATCTTTATCTTTCTATAGAAACCCTTCATAATAAAAAGTTTCAATTGCTCTGTTTGCGGAAATAACAATACACTGTTCAATATTAATCCAACCACATAGAAAACCCGCTCATTGTGACAACCATGTACCAAGTTGTTATAACTACAAATGTAGCAAACCGCAAATTGTCTTTTAATTCTTGTCAATTTTGCCATTATTGTGTAGCCCATGTAGTATGATTTCTTCAGGCACAATCTTAACATCAAACCCAAATTTGCAAATCTATGGCTAGTCTCATGGTTTACTGTTAAACTATTCCAAAAATTTTTACATTGCGATGAGAACTGCATTATACTCTGTATGATATAATACGTCACTTTTTTTAATCAAAGTTTGACAATTATATTTCTTTTTCGGACCATCAAAGCAGATTTTGTGATTTATACTGTGTGTATTAATTTATTTCATTGTTAGAAAATTTATAGCCATCATGACAAAACAAATGTTAGACACTAATATTTTTTGGGGATACATTAAATGTCCATTTAAATTTCATGTAATTTGCTTGTTATTATATATATTATAGGACAATTGCTTTGCAGCTGTCTCTGTTTTCCATCAGATTGTTTAACTGTCAATGTCAACCCAATTCTCTTCCCGCTTTCTACTTTGCCAAATGATAAAGATAATTAAGGGTGCAAAATGTGTAGCATAGTAAACCATTTCCTAATCTGTTATTATCAGAGATGGAAATAATAGTAACTGACATTATGTTTTAAGGGATATATGTCGATCAGTGAAGCAAAAATTATAAATCCGTATTCATTTTACTCAAGAGATTTATAAATTAATGTTAAAACTTAATGAGTGACCAAAAGCAGGGTGAAACAATCAATCAAAATAGTGGGCTAATGTAAGATTTTCATACTAGTCTTTTCTTTTTAAAATGTTAATATTTAAAATATAGTTATCCAGTTATGTTGTGATTCTATTTAATTTTATTTAACTGGTTTTCTAATGTCAATACTGTTAAAAAGCTTGACGATTTTATAGTCTTTTTCTTTAATTTGTATCTGACCAGACAAAATAAAGGACTGTGTTGTCTCTTTATAACTACAGAGTATCTTATAGCAAAGGTGATGTTGTAAAATTCATGACATAAAATGTAATGAATACATTTTAATGCACTTTTGTGCAGATAATATACTGCACATTTTCTACACATTACATACTAGACATGAAGCAAGACTGGCGTTATGGAGTGGGTTGGTATAAATGGAGGGCGGTGTATTGAAAAATAAAGCATGCATTACATACATGCCATCTTAATAGATTTGAAAAAAAATTATAAATTGGATATTTAAATAGCCAAAAATCATGCACAAAACTGTAAAGATTGAAATAGCACAAAACAGCCTGAAGTCTCTTTGAACCATGTAGTCAATAGTACAGAAAGTTTAGAGCTGTTCAATGAGCCATTTTGAGATGCTGTTAGAATCTTCTGATTCATTTACATAATTTGCGGTGTCAGAATTTAACAGTTATACCTTACCCAAATGACTCATTTTCAAGGTAATGCAATGTTTGCTGGTCTGATAATCTTTATCTACTGCCCTTGGTTTTTTAAAATGCCTGTGGTTGCTGGCAATTAATTCTTTTTATTTAGCTTTGCTGAGGAACTAATTTACCTTGCCCATGATTGTGCACTGCAGGTAGTAATTTATCTATAGGTATGTTTTGAAATAGAATTCCACAGGTGGTAGCAAGACTGTAATTTTCTTAGCGCTGCAGTTCAATTGAATCTTCTAAAGCTAATGTTTCATTCTCCATCACTATCTGAATGTTTTTTATAATTTTTATAACAATGATGTTATAATTAACATCAATTTTCATATATTTTATATTTTTGACCTTTTCTATGGAAATTGAGGTACAAAAAAATGTACTTGTTTCTAAAACATTAGAAATAACAATACTTGTACAAGTAATAATAATAAAAATAAAAATAATAATGATACTAGTTCAATATTGCTGAGTGAAATTTGCAACCTAGGACTGATTAAATAGCAGTCTATCACTCTCATAAAATATCATAGCCCCCTAAAGAAAGTTGTTTGTAGTAAAATAAATAAATAAAATAATTAAAATAAGCCACCTTTTTAAATGTGGGTAATGCAATGATAAAATAGACAACAACTTAGTGCTAGGGTCGCTAATCCTGAATCCTTCTTGTGCAGGTAGACCCAATAAATAATGTTTAGAAGCCACAAAGGTGTATCACGGAGTGAAGGTGGAATAATAAAAGCAAAACTGAAATATTAATTTTGCTCCCAATTGTAAAGCAAGAATTTGCTGGTGCTATATAAATAAATGTTGATCATGATGATTTCATTATTTCTTCTGCTTTGATCCATAATAGTGTCCAGCAAGAAAAACAATATCCCTGTTTGAGCTACGGTTGCACAGATATAAGTGTACTCGCAATAAGTATTTACTATGCTGCATGTTATCCTGATACCATCTATATGGTTCAGAATCACAAACAGTTTACTTCCTCTTTATGTGTATGTTCTCCCTGTGTTTGTGTGGGTCTCCTCTGGGTGCTCCGGTTTCCTGCCACACTCCAAAAACATACTGGTAGGTTAATTGGCTGGTATCAGAATTGACTCTAGTCTCTCCCTCTGAGTCTGTCTGTCTCCCTCTCTGTCTGTCAGTCTCCCTCTCTGTCTGTCTGTCTGTCTGTGTCTTTGTGTGAATGTGTGTCTATATTAGGGAATTTAGACTGTAAGCTCCAATGGGGCAGGGACTGATGTGAATGAGTTCTCCATACAGCGCTGCAGAATTAGTGGCGCTATATAAATAAATGATGATGATGATGTATGCTGAATACTGGTAAGATTGCTTGATGATCAAGTCACACATACAGCAAAATAAACTAGATATGTAATATCCGGGGCTAGAATCCCTTCAGCAATCTTTAGATAACCATAAAAAAGAACCAGTTTCTCTTTTGTATGACGTTTTTTTTAAATAAAGTCTTTTAATTAAATCTAAAAGTCAGCTGTATGCAAATGTCCTGTTTTTCATACAGGAAGAAATGGAATCTAAAAAAGAAAAATGAAAAAAGCACTTTACTAGAGATGTACACTGACCCCCGTGTTCTGGTTTTGGTTTCGGATCTGGATTAACTTTGTGTTTTGGTTTTGGCAAAACCGCCCTTGCGTGTTTTGGTTTTGTTTTTTGTTTTGGATTCTGATTTTTTTTCTAAAATCCCTATTTGCTTTGCTAGAAGCACTTATTATTGCTTTTTTTCTCCCTACATTATTATTAACCTCAAAAATACTAATTTAAAGTCATTTGCAGTCAATTTTGACAATCTCACAGGTCACAATATTATTTTCATACACTTTCAAACAAAGACTGCAGCAACCTGGCTGGATGCTAAGCGACAGAGCAATGATACAAACACACAGCAGTTCATAGCACATCTAGGAAACATTGCCACACAGCAGTGGCAGACAAGAAAAGTGGTGCAAAATGGAATTGTCCTTGGATCATGAAATCAGAATCCGTTATGGTTCATTTGATCGATCCACCCATTCCTTAGGTAACTGTGCTAATTCTACAGCTAATACACGGCGATGAGCGCTGACCCCCCCCTGGGATGCGTGCTTTTATCAGACCCAGACCAATCCAGGGTGCCAGACAATGCAATAAAAAGATCCATTGTAATTCACAGCAAAAAACAAGTTAATCACTGAGCTTCGAATCATCCCTAATTCCCAAGAAAATATAATATAGAAAGGTACCTTTGACGTAAAGTGCAGATTGCAAACACTTTGTGCAATACTTATGAAACAGCAGCAAAGTGGAAGGTAATATAAATACACGTCTATTTAGATATCCATGCTTACATTAGTTCTGCAAGCAACGTTGTTCTTTGTTAATAAAACTGTTGTTTTTATACCGTTCAAATTTTTTTAATAATAATCCTCCACCATTCTTGTTGTTGATAGTTACAGGTCTTTTTTTCTTGACCAAGGTGAAAGGTGTTTTTTTTACATTTTTGCTTCCCTGACTTATAAACACTATGCACTTTAACATAGGCTTTAGCAGATGATGTAGAGGGATTATCATCATGACTAGTGCCAGCATCTGCTTGGTGCTCCTAGTCCTCTGTGTACTGCTGTGAATCCATTTTGATAGCACAGTACAATATGACTGCAGATTTAGACCAAGAGTGCCTGTCCTATTATTTCTATTTCAGCAATGACAATTAGCAATGGAGCAATATAGTGCTCCACTTTGTGTTTTACCTATATAACACAGTACAATGTGACTGCAGATTTAGAAGACCAAGCCTGTCAGCCCTATTATTTCTATTTCAGCAATGACAATTAGCAATGGAAAAATGGAGCTTTCCTGAATGTCACTGGAGACTTTGAAGAACACTCCTACCCCTCCTCTTTCTTTTCTAGCTATGACGCTGCCCAACTGCACTAGAGACTGTCAAGAACTGTGCTACCCCTTCTGTGTTTTGTTAATTTCTCTGCTCTTATACTTATTGCTATTTACATATAGCGTCCCTATAGTAGTGATGTCCTCAAGAAGGCCACAACTTTTATAGCGCTCTCTCCAGTTACTCTAGTGGTATGGCTGGGCGATTTTAATATTGTCCTCAATGCGGATCTTGATCGATGATGAGAGGTAAATGTGCATCTCCCCTGCCGACCTATCCCCTTCTTCTAACTGATTGATGATATTTGGAGTAATCCATATCCGGAATCCTATCATGCTATATCCCTTTTTTGTACAGATAATCCAAAAATAGACCGTTAGACTTAATATTGTAATTTTACATATATCACCAAACAGGTTCATGCCAGGCAAATCTACTACTTCTATTCTCCGACATCTATATACTCACATCCAGTTGTCCCATGTAGCTGAGGAAGGAATTGAGGAGGGGCTGTGGTGGTGTCTCTTGATGCTGCCAAGACCTTCAACTCTGTGGAATGGAACTAATTATGGGACGTACTTTATAATTTATTTTGGGTGATGAATTTATTAAATTGATCCAATGGCTGTATTCTGCCCCTGCAGCAAGGGTTTGTGCAATGGGCACACTATGGCCCCGTTTGGTCTAGGACGGGTGCCCCCTATCTTCTGCACTGTTAACTTTGGCTATAGATCATTTGACTTGTTTGATCCAGGCCCATACATACATATTGGGCTTCCTGGTGGGTACCGTCGTCCTCTATGCAGATGATATGCTCTTATTTTTATCTGACACTGATGCATCTTTGGCTCATCTTCTCAGCAGGGTTAATTATTTTGATCAGTTTTCAGGTCTGAGGTTAACTGGGATAAATCAAATATTTTTCAGTACATGTCATAATTCCCCCTGCAACTTGCCCACGGCATTTTCTGCAATGGACTATGCTAAAATTCTGGGGGGGGGGGGGTATATCCCATTCTTCTCCTGAATTTATTACTCCTGTCATGGAATATTTTAATGTAAAATTGCACACCTGTGAAAAGCTTCCCCTCACTGTTTCGGGTGGGTTTAATTTGTTTATAAAGATCATTCAACCCAAATTCCTTTATATCTTACTTATATACGATATATATTCTAATATTTGCCTGTATACCTCCCTAATAGTTTTTTCCAAGATATCAAAAGACTCATATCCTCATTTGTGTGGGGGGGGGGAGTGAGAGCTAAACTCAGACTGCATGCACACTGTAGGTTTAAGGCCTCCAAGGGCTTTGCCCTTCTGGACCTCAAATTACATTACTTTGCAGTACAATAATCGCATTTGATTGACTGAACGCTACACGAACTTGCTAAACTGCAGGATTATAATGTTTAGCGGAGGTTTGGTGTTTCTACTATAAGCCATCTATATTAGGATGGTTGTTTGTCCCAAAACTCTCCACCGTTGATTCAGGTCTCTCCATTTAAGAGGCTATTGTCCACTGTGGATTCTCATAGAATAATTTCTGTATTGTACTCTACCCTCAACTTTGGGATGGCCCCTGATGGATTGGCAATGGTTCGGTCCAAGTGAGAAGCTTCTATCTGATGATAATTGGACCCACATGCTTAAAAGCCTTAGAGATGCCACATCTTGACTCCGTTATCAACAAATACACTTGTCTATCCTTCATAGTGTCAACCACTCTCCGTTAGGGTTGTTTCGCATAGGTAGAAGTGACTATTCATCTTCAGCCCGCAATATAATTTTTAGTGGGAGTGATTACTGGCAAATGTTTTGGGAGTGTCAGATGATCCACAATTTTTGGTTGGCGGTTTGGGATTGTGTCCCCAGTACAGTGCCTGCTGACCCCTATCTGGATGCCAAATTGTGTCTTTATAATATTTTCTTAGAGAACGTTACTAACAAGACCAGGTATAACTATATATTGGTGGTAGATAGGACAGATGTGTTACGGTTCTTTTGTTGGTTCTGGTTTTAGGTGTGGATTACACATTTGCTTTTATAGCTATTTTGCTTTAGGCATTTATTGCTCTATTGATTTTATAGCGCTTTTGACTGCTGTAGCTCTTTCAACTTCTATAGCTCTTATGCTAGTTAGAATAACTTATTGCTGGTAACTATTATGAAATTTTACTGTGAGAGGGGGAATGTTCATGTTGTCGTAGAGCATGGTGATTAGCGACATCTGTTGCAAAGGAATGATTAGTAGTGCCATTGCATCTGATAAGCATGTTTAATGGACACAGAAGGATGACACATATTTTACAAGAGACAGCATTGATGGGAAGCAGGAACAAATGCATTTCTCTATCTCCTAAAATATTGTTGATCTCAAGTATCTGTGATGACCTGTGCTAAGCGGAGGAATTCGTGTATTCTACATTAGATTCTGCTGTAATAATGTGAGATCTGGGACATAGGCGGTGGAGGTTGAGAGAGTATACACTCGGATATGGGTCTTGTAAACTGGGTTATATGGACAAATGTGTTGCTTAGCCCCATTGGTTTATAGTCTTCATGGAATAAATATTAGCATTACTAAAGAATTCCATCCCTGTATTTCATAAAACTTGGACTTATTGTTACCAATTTAATCAGTGCCTCTACCTGGCATGTTTTGAGAGTTTTGAATCTCGGAGCGCCCTCCCTGTTGGGCTTCTTTGTGCTCTGCCTGCTCACTTAATAGTCCCCCACTCCTGTTCTATTCACTCGCTCATCGTCCCCTCTTTCCTGATGTGACATCAAGTACAGTATCCAAATATTTAACACTTTACTGTTCCAACACTGTTAAATGCAGAGAATCTCATGTTTAATTAATTTGACTGTATATGTCTTAGAACATTCACTACATTTGTATAGTATATTGTTAAAATGTGTCTATGTTTATTGCTTTGCAAATTTGCTCTCTAGGGGCCTGAGTCATTAAGGAGAGCAAAGCAAAAAAAGGAATATGTTTCCTCCTGGACAAACCATGTTACAATGCAAGGGGTGCAAATCAGTTAATTATTTTGCACCTTAGTTAAATGCTGGCTGTTTTTTCATGTAACGCACAAATACTGGATAACTTTATTTTTACACTGAAATTAAAAGTTGATCTAGGACATGTCTCTATCCCAGCTATAAATCTGTACCCACATTTTAAATTTACCTCCCCCTCCAACGCAACATGGATTTGCCCTGGTGCAAAGTTACTCCATTTTTTATGCTTTGCTCTCCTTGATGACTCAGGCCCTAGATGTATTCCCAAGCCCTAATATTTTTGTTTTATGTTATTGTTTACAATAAAAAAGGAGCTATAAAAGCTAAAATGTGTCAATTAGTCTCAAACACATTCAAACCACTTTGCACATGTAATAAAGATACCAGGTTGTTTTATAGCGATTGGACCTGGAGCCCTTTCAGAAACTTAAATAAGCAGGATGAACATGACCAAGAAAGGGCATATAATTGAATGTGTGCCAATCAAATGTCTCTAAATATCTCCCAGAAAGATTGGCACATAAAGCAACTTTCAGTCAACTTTTTCAATCAATTAAATCAACTTTTTTCATTTACACACCCAACTTTACATTGGGTGTCCAAACCCTTTTAAAACCAGGGAAGTATATTCAATTATTTACTGTAAGCATAAGATATGCCTGATCAATGCTAGAGCACAAATATCTGAAAGTGTTCAAAAATGACAAACTCCATAAATATACCACTTGAACTAAGACTTATTGTCCCGTTATTTAATGAGTTAAATAACACCTTAGTTCATTGGAAGAATCAGTAAACGTTAATGAGGGGGAATTAACTGAAATGACTAGAACAGACTTATGGCACTTCTGCATCCATTTATATAAAACCTCCCTCATTGTCAGGAATCTTCTAGAGGCTGTGCCAAGGATATAATTATTATGCAGTTCAAATTAATATATATTGCATGGCTGTTTTTGTAAGGATATGTGTCACAGTACTGGCTGCTTTCAGGAGAGAGCCACTAGGCTGTGGTAGATATCAGAGACCAACAATGACTGTTTAGTCCTGAGACAGAGTCAAGGAAAGGACAACACTGATGTTGATTGGTTTCAAAATGTAGAATCATGAATGATGAAGTTGATGGTGATGCATTGGAAAATGTAGAATTGTGATGGACAAAGCTAAAGCTGATAAAAAACGCAAACAAAACCTGACTTTTGAAGTGCTAACAAAGAAATGCAAATCTATACTTTTCTTGTGCAAAGCTTGTTAGGAGTTAAGGCTTTATAAAGCCTATACAAAGGTGAGCTCCGGATTGTTTTGATCTTGAGCAGATGTGTAGAGTGTACAGTAAGCATTATATAAGTGTTGCATCATACAATATGATTTTGTTGTTTAAGGGAATGATGCTGCAGTTGTCTGTATTGACGGTTCAATGCCGCCTGTCATCCTTAGCCGGTATTACAGTGAATTCTCACAATATATAAATTAGAGATGCTCACTGACCCCCGTGTTTTGGTTTTGGTTTTGAATCTCGATTACCGTCGTGTTTTGGTTTTGGTTTTGCCAAACTGCCCTTGCGTGTTTTGGTTTTGTTTGCTTTTGTTTTGCAATTTTGTTTAAAAATCAATGTTTTTGGGCATAAAATAACCAAATTTAGTCCTCCACCTGTTTTTTGGATAAGTAATGTAATTGTAAAGCTAACAGATTATGAAAAAAACAGTTTAATTCCTGGTAGGCCGTCATTAATTCTACACACAAACCAGATTGTCTTCCTCTCCATCTATGCATATTGACAATGCAGCCATCGTCTTTGGGTGTATATTACACCCTACACTTATAGTTAAATATCTAAAGAAATGGACAAAGGCAGTTTGGTTTCTGTCTCTAAAGACCCCCCTCCACTTGTTGAAAATAGTTCAAAATTCAGCCGTTATAGACTGTACAATATTAATTGAAATGGACAAAGCTAGTTTGGGGTCAGTCTGTGTATGACAACCAACCCTTATTGAGAAATTGCCAAAACAGCAGCCTTTCAAGACGGTACGTGATATAGAAATGCCCCAAGTCCCTTTCCTCTTTGGGGGTAGATTGCACCCTGCACTTAAATAGAAAGTTTTAAAAAGATGTTATCGTCATCATCTTCAGTTTCATCCTCACCCTCATCAGTGTGTACGTCATCATCACAGACTATCAATTCATCGCCGCTTGAATACGCCATTAGAGAACTGTCTGTGCTTGGATGTCTTTGATGGCGAAGGCCTTCTTCGTGGAAGATGTATTACATTTTTATAAACATCATTTTCTCCACATTTTTGGGAAGTAACCTTCTACTGCGATCACTAAGTTCCCGGCTGTGCTGAATACTCGTTCAGAGTACACACTTCAGGGTGGGCAGCTTAGGTATTGCAAAGCAAGTTTGTACATGGGTTTCCAAATGGTCTGCTTTTCTTCCCAGTAAGGAAAGGGACTGTCTGACATCTCCATATCGATTACCTCTTGAAAATAATCCTCCACCATCCTTTGCATGTTAATACTCCTATTGGATGGAGATATGGGCAAGGTCACACATTTTTTTGAAAAATCCTTCAAACCAGCCCAGATGTTAAACTGTTCTGGTCTGCCCCCTGCATCTTCCCGGCTTCTTTTTGAAAAATTTAATTTTTTACAAGCAGCAGCTGCTTGAGAAACTGAAGGAGGACACGTCGGCAAGCCAAGGCCCAGTTCAGCGGACAACTTGCTGAGCAATAGCTCCTTGCAAAAGTTCACATCTCGTTAATTTTGAAGCAAAGACTCAATGTTGGTCTTAAACCCTGGATCAAGCACAGTGGCCAAAACGTACTGATCCGAGTTCAAGATCTTAATAACTTGAGGATCATTGTGAAGCAAATTAAGTACTTGATCTACAAGGCCAACATACTTTGCGGAATTGCTTGCTTTCATCTCCTCCTTCAGTTTCTCAAGCTGCTTTTCCAATAGTCTAATTAAAGGAATGACTTGGCTTAAGCTAGCAGAGTCTGCACTCACTTCACACGTCACAACTTCAAATGGTTTCAGCACCTTGCACAGCACTGAAAGGATTCCCCACTGTGCAAGAGTGAAATACATCCCCCCTCCTTTCCCAATGTCATGGCTTGTGCAATACGCTTGGATGGCTTTGCACTGTTCCTCCATCCTCTGAAGCATGTATAGGGTGGAATTCCACCTAGTTACCACCTCTTGCTTAAGTTGGTGGCAGGGCAAGTTAAACTGTTCTTGGAGCTGCTGTAATCTCCTACATGCTGTTGCAGAATGCCTGAAATGGCCTGAAATTTTACGGGCCACTGAAAGCATCTCCTGCACCTCACAGTTATTTCTTAGGAAGCTTGGCACCACCAAGTTGATGGTGTGAGCAAAACAGGGAATGTGTTGGAATTCACCCAGCTGGAATGCTCGCACTAGATTGTTGGCATTATCAGAAATGACATATCTTGGGGAGAGTCCAAGTTGTATAAGCCATGTATCAATCACATCTCAAGGTATTAGTAACAAAAGTACGGGAAAAATGGTGTCGCAATGGAATTCTGTAACGCGGACACAAAACCTCAAATAACTGTGAAACCAGCTGCGTTTATTGTGGATATTGGACGCAGATCTAACACTAACATGGCAGCCATGGTGTCTGTGATTCGCTTGGCGACTGGGTGACTGCTGTCATATTTGCTTCCCCTAGCAAATGATTGTTTCACAGTTAATTGTTGAAATGTAGGACTGCTCTTTATCTTGGCCTTCCTCTGGGCTGACGATTCACCCCCAGCAGCAGCAACAGCAGCAGCAGTGGGACTAACGCTTTCTTCAGAGGAATCCATTATAGTGCAGGAGTTATCCAACCTTACTAAGTGGGATGTAGGGATAACTCTGAGCGCTACTGAGGATATTGATGAGGATGGTGTTGTGGGTGTATTTTGTAGCCGTCGGGATGTCGATGACCGAAGGGTCCTAGCTGATGATGAAGTGCTTGTAATTTTTTTGGAAGAACTTTCAGCTTTTCCCAACACTTTGCCATGAACTCTCGTCAAATGGCGTAACAGAGACGAGGTTCCTAGATGGTTAAGGTCCCTCCCTCGACTGGCTGTGGCTTGACATACACTACAAATGGCTATACAACTGTTGTCTGAATTTGTGTAGAAATAATTCCACACATAAGAAGTGGATTTTTTTATTTTATGCCCAGGCATGACAATGGTCTTTTTCTTGTCACGTGCCAGAACTGCTGCCACTGGTGCAGGACTTACACAAACAGCCTCATCCTCATCAACATCCTCATTAGCTCCCTCGTCGCCTACACAAATCTCCCCCTCATCCTCTTCTAATTCCAAAGAGGCATCCTCAATTTGTGTATCACCGGCTGCATTTGTTCAGGCACACATCAGCAGAACTGCTGAAAGGGCCCTTCTTTATGGGTACACTAACAGAATGCTCACGATTAGACATACCACTGGTGAATGGACTCTCCACAGGGATTGGTGTCATTTCTGATTCTGAGCATACATTATCCTCTAAAGCCTTACTGTTTTCTTGCAGCTCAGCTTTGACGCGTAACAGTAGTTGTGCACCACTTTTACACTCCAAATTACTTGGTCTTGCTTGCTCACGAGTGACCGTAGAAGAAGAAGGCTCAGTAACATTTTTTGTTCTGCCACTAATAGAGAAAGGCAAAGGCCTCATTCTTTCTTTGCCATTGCGTGTGTAGAATCACATGTTGGCAATTTTATTTTTATCGGCACTTAACTTTTCCTCAGTTACACTTCTTTTTTGCTTCAACACAGTAAAAAAATTTTTTGGTGTGTGTTTTTTTCCCTGATTTAAAAATACTATTTACTTTTACATAGGCTTTACCAGATTAAGTACTGGGAACACTACCATTAGGACTGGTGACAGCACCTGCTTGCTGATTCTGCTCATATGTGGACTGCTTTGAAGCCATTTTAATGAGCCCAAAGCAGTTGTAGTGCAAACAATTGTATAGATACTACTGCTAAATATGACTTTTGACAGCCAAAAAAATTAGTGTTTCACACTGGGGAATATGGGACACCCCAAAGCACTTGTAGTGCAAAATATTGAAAAAAAGTCTCAGCTATTCTCCTCTCTTCCTGCTCTAACAATTGCTAATAGAATTGGAATTAATAATAGAATTGAATAGATTAGAATTGAAATAATAATACAAAGAATAAGGTGTACAATTATTGCTCTGTCCCTGCTCTAATACAGCCTGTGATCTAACCCTGCTCTCTCCCTCTGTCAAATGGCGATGGACTGCTTTGTAGGTGGGTATTTATGCTTTAAAAATATTGCGAGAACCGAGCTCCGAGATCCGACTACGTCATGATGATGTTTTGCCTCGATTTCGATTCCAACTGGGCGGGAGAGTACCAAGCCTGCTCAACTCGTTACTCGGATAGGCAAAGTTCGGGTGGGTTCGGATCTCGGGGAACCAAGCCCACGCATCTCTAATATATATGCATATGAATAGTTAATGTATTCACAATAAAACAGTTAAATTATCAACAAATTATACAGACAGCTTTTCCAGATGCATTAACAGTGCAGTGTGTTGCTCAGTGTTTCTCTAACCAAAGTCTTAACAAATTTGGACCTTTTTTTATATGGTCCAATGGGCATATATTAAACAGAATACAGCTTGAGCTTTAAATCTAAGGTAAAATTGTTTTCTATACCATGAACCTTATTTTTTATGTATATAAACACTCAAAATGGGTACTAAGATGCATCTGTAATTAAATTTGTCCATATTGGAGTCCCTGTATGCCTGGAGAGGCAGGTACTCCTAAGCTGAGTACGTTAAGGGCATGTTCATGTAAGTGAAGCATTGCAACTGGAGATGAGATATAATTAGACATGGACGCATTCCCAGTTACACTTCTTAGGAGGTCTATCTCTAGTGGGTACTGAAGGGCTGGTGCAAAGATACACAATGATGATAATGATGAAGATAACCATTAGATGCACTATATAGATGTTTCTGATTGACTGTTTGCATATTGACCTCTCCAACTGTTAGTACTTTTCAGTATCATGACAGCTATAATATCATTTATTGCTATCAAGTTGTGGTCAGCTATTCACATTACTTATTTGTCATTTCCATATGGACTGCTGTAGGAAAGATATTTTTTAAAATTGTGTACCACATTAATCCTTACATTTCCAGTTGTTTCTGGTATCAAATGGAACATCAAAATACCTGTAGTTTAATAAAAATACTATTTTTTATCTGTCTCCTATAGTTAATTTGCTTAATTATAGACTGTCATAGCTCTCTGCTTAGTAAGACAGATGTAAAAGGAAAGAAAAAATTATTTAGCACTTAATGTGAATTAGTATAAATATCTGGCACACTGTGTGACATGACAAACCAATGTAGTCAAGATTGATTATGAATATGATATCACTCTAAATTGCCCCTGAACTCTATATAACCCTGTTACAATTAGGTAGCTGTCATTCTAAAAAAAATACATGTATTGCATCTCCAATAAATTTTTCAAATGAATCAGACATCAGAGTTCTCAGTCTTATGCTGTTCATAATTGGTAATGGGTAATAAATAATTTGCAAAGGTTCATTAAATTGTCACAGGAATACATATTATGGTTCTTCTTAGTTGTTCTTATATTTAAGAAAAGTATATCCAGTACACAAAGAAGGAACACAGGTGTTTGAAAAGAAAAGTACACCAAGAAGTTTAATCTACTATATAAAATATTGACAAGTCTATATTCTTCATAATATTTAAATTTGTAAATAAAGTGAAGTATAATATTACTACTAGGCCAGGTCATAATAAAATACCTGATACTTGATATCAGGAAATGGTGTTTGTTCAATTTACCTATAACTAAAGGAAATTTTAAATGCTCCATGGGCATTATGACAACATGAAATTGAATATTTTATGCCGTCTGTCATGTGCCAGGGTTAAAATGACAGCGCAAATAATAACTTACATTTTGGTTAGTAAAATAAAAAATTATTAAAACACAGTAGTAAATAGGGTACAATATTTATATTACCCAGATATAGATCTATAGCATGTTATTATAGCAATGTGATTGCATGTGGTCATGCTATAAAATCTATGTACAGTTTTACTTTTATTTTTGGTGGTCAATCATTTGGAATAAACCTGTTATTTTGCTTTTTATGATATAAATTCAATATTAAAATAAAATGTCAAGTTAATGTTTTCCAAAATACCTAATGTTGCACTAGTCTGCATAAGCAAAATGTATTGTAACAAAGGGAGGCATTTAGCTAGCAATCTGCAGAGAAAGGATGCAAGCAGAGTAACACATTTATGCAGCACTTAAAGATAAACAGGTGAAGGGCATATGTATGATTTAACTTACATGACTTGAAAGTGCCTTTTCCCACAGCTACAGGGACTGTCTGCAGTAAGAGTAATCAAACAAAAGCAGCTGATGATAAATTCCTTTTAAAGAGAAAGTGGGAGTTTCACCTACCCATCAAGCTAGGGCTATGGGAGGAGTGTTAGGTATAAAAACCTGTTTGCTTCTATAATCAGTGTGACGGATGCTGAAAAAGTTGGCCGGTGTCAAGAGAGCTGGTCTCATTTTGTTTAATATTTAGGGCCACATGAAACTGTATGCAAGTTTTATGTTGTATTTTACCATCCTGACATTAAAACAATGTAAAACCAAAAAGTTGTTAATTTGTGTTTAACCAGAAATGTGCTCTTGCCGCAAGTGGTGTTAGAAATGTGGATGCTCCGGGAAGCAAGTTTCCTCTACCCAAACCACATAGACGTTAACATGGAGGAAGTTTTGAGAACCCTTGTGAATGTGGCCACAGTGCAGCAAGAACAGCAAACTCAGATGCTACAAGTTGCAGAGGCAGAGGATAAAAACACTAGTCTCTTACGGGAAGAGTTAGTCTAGGTGAGGCATGACAGAAATGTTCCACCTGGTCTGGCTCTACGGAAAAAGTAGCCAGCTGATAACATAGGAGCATATCTGCTGTCCTTTGAGAGAGCTGCAAAAAGAGCAAAATGGCCTCCTGAAGTTTGGGCTGATAGGTTGGTGCCTTATCTGACTGTCAAAGATCAGCGAGCTTTGATGGATCTGGATGAGGATCCTGGTCATAAAGGGACCACCTAAGAGTTCACAACTTGTGGACCTCGATCTTTAGGAATCGTCAAACCGGAGCGCTATAATTGGGGTCACAGCAGGAGTTGCACAAAAGCATCCACCTGTGGGGAAACATGGACAGTCCAAACTAGCATTGGCTGATGATGACACTGCAGATGAGCCCACCCCGCCTGTCAGTGAGGACTGATCCGCAATACCAATTTTGTTTCCTCTGCAGGACTTTGCTCATGACCAACTTAATGATGCATCGGTAGAACATGCTTTTAAAAGTATGACTGAGATGAATGGTGTAGCGAAAGCTGTCCAGCCTGGAGATGGTATACCATATTTTGTTGTTAAAAATAAATTTCTGTATAGAGTTGCTATTGTACAGGGGGTAAAAGTAGAACAGTTAATGGTTCCTCACGTCCATGATACCCTAGTGTTAAAAGCAGCACATACACATGTCTGTGGGGTATATCTGGGGATGAGTTCTCTTCAAGTTGTACTGTTGCTAGGGGTGGCGGCTCTTCACACCTTTGTGTAACTTCCACAAATGGACAGCTTGGTGGAGCGATTTAACCGCACAATAAAACACCTGCTCAGGAAACCTGTGGCACAGGAAAAAAAAGATTGGGACATTCCCTATTTGATGTTTGCCATCCATGAGGTACCTCAGTCCTCAACCGAGTTTAGTCCCTTTGAATTGTTGTTCGGGAGACAGTCCAGGGGTTTCCTGTATATGTTAAAGGAAGGGTGGAAGCAGCAAGTCCTGAGGGAGCCAAATCTGGTACAATTTGTGTTCCGAATGTATAAGAGTCTTGGAAAGAAAGGGCCTATTTTGCAACAACATTTAAAAGAGGCTCAGGAACGGCAGAAGAGAAGTTATGATAAAAGTGCGGTAGTTTGATTTTTCAAGCCTAGGGACAAGGTACTAGTCCTGGTTTCAACTCAGGAAAAAAAGCTTTTCACCCAGTGCAAAGTCTTTAAGACGTTCTAGAGGGTGTCGGTTCTGTCAATTACAGGGTCCGTCAGTTGGGGAGGAAAATGGAGGAGCAAATATACCATTTCAATCTCCTTAAACCTTGGTATGATGTAGACATCTCTCCTCGGGTATTAAGTACTGTCATTGAAAAGTATGAAGTGCCCATAGAGCCAGCTTTGTCTATTAAGTAGAAACAACAGACTGAGGAAATTATACGCTAGAACATACATGCTTTTTTTACATTCCTGGGTGCAGTACTTTAATTGAACATGTCACCCTACCAGTGTCATGCACCAGGCTTTCAGGTCCTGTTACTTACCCCTCCACTGTCTCTCTAAGCTGTCCCTGTGGTCTGCATGCTCTGCCAGTCTCAGATGCTGCCTAGTCCATCTCCACTCCAGAGATCCCTCTAAAACTGGTGCAAAGGCATTGCCATCTTGAATTAACTCACCTGCTCTCTCTCAGCCAGTCAGAGAGCTGCTCCATCTCAGCTGACCAGAGTCTCCAATCAGATGATAGCAGTTTCAGAGTTCCCTCCAAAACCAGTGCCTGGGCGACGCCATCTTGGATCCAATCTCCTGATACCTCAGCCTGTCAGAGTGCTGCTTCACCTTAGCTGACCATAGCCTCCAATCAGTGGATAGCAGTTACCATAAAAGGACTTCCTCGAGCCCTAACCTTTTGTCAGTGAAATGTTAATTACTAAGATGCCAACCTGGTTTCTAGCAGTCTACAGTCTACTAATTTCCCAGACAGACAGTCTGCATTCCGGTTCCACTCCAGTGCTAGAATTCCGGTTCTCTTCTGGATCCAGTATTCCAGTTCCATTCCAGTTCCATCATTCCGGTTCCATTCCGGTTTCAGCATTCTGGTTAGGTTCCGGTTCTGGTTCCAGCATTCAAGTTCCAGCATTCCGGTTCCATTCTTGTCTCAGGATTCTGGTCCCAGCATTCCGGTTCTAGTCTGTTCCTCATTGCTAATCTGATCACCATCTTGCTACTCTTAACTTCTTGCCAGTCTCCTGTGCCACTCATAGTAATCTTTTAAACTCTCAGAAACCACCACCTGCACTTGTTCTTTCCCTCTCATGCGAAAGGACATAATCAGGCCAGCCAGCTTTGTGCACATAGCCACCAGTTCAGCTCCAGAGAAACAACCCAGTTATCGTAAAGCAGACGCTGTATCGCATTCCCGAGGTCAGATGGGCTGACTTGAGAAAGGAGATTGAGAGAATGATCCAGCTAGTTGTGATTGAGGAGTCCACTAGTGAGTGGAACAGCCCTATTGTGCTTGTTCTGAAGCCCAATGGGACTAATAGGTTCTGCAATGTCTTTAAGCACTTAAACAGTGTGTCCAAGTTTGATGCCTATCTGATGCCACGTGTAGATGAACTGGTTGAATATCTAGCTGATAGTAACTACCCGACTATTGCAATAACAAAGAGATATTGGCAAGTGCCCCTGCCTTCAACTGCCAAGCCAATGACCGCATTTTCCACCCCTGATGGTCTGTTCCAATATAAAGTCCTACCTTTTTGGTTGCTTAGTAGGGTCATGAATAAATTGCTTATGCAAGCGCTTATATAGACAATATAGTAATTTATACCCCACACTGGAAGTCACATCTGGCCAAAGTTGAGGCTGTGTTAGTTTCATTGAGATTTGCAGGATTAACAGCTAATCTAGAAAAATGTGCCATAGCCATGAGAGAAGCTTAATATTTGGGGTACATTGTCGGGCGAGGTCAAGTAAAACCCCAATTAGACAAGGTGGAGGCAGTCAAGAGTTGGCGAAGACCGGAAAATATATCACAGTTAAGAACCTTACTAGTCTTAGTAGATTACTGCAGATTCCTAATCCATTTTACCACTAGAGTTGCTCTACTTAAGGACATTTTAAAAATATGCAGAATCTGCTTGGTCAGATCTTTATTTACACTTCTGTTCCTCTCAAGTTCTACAAGCACCTGACTTTACCCAGAGGTTCTTCCCCCAAACTGATGCATCTGGTGTTGACCTAGGTGCAGTCTTATCGCAAGAGATGGATGGAATAGAAAACCCTGTTCTGTACCTAAGTCAGAAGTTTTATTCCTAGAGAATAAAAATTGTGCCATGTGGAGAAGGAATGTCTCGTCATAAAATAAGCTACAGAAGCTTTGCCCTATTATCTCCTAGGCAGAGAATTCCCATTAATAACAGATCATGCACCATTGTGGTGGATGCAGAACAACTAGGAAGTAAATGCCAAGGTAATCTGCTTCTTCTTGGCACTGCAATCTTTCAAGTTCTCAGTAGAACATAGACCCAGGATTCTGCATTAAAATACAGATGTGTTGTCATGACAATTTGCGCTCCTTGTGAAATCCCCACCATCCTACCCGGTGGTGCTAGGGGGAGGAATATGTAACAAAGGGAGGCCTTTAGCTAGCAATCTGCAGAGAAAGAATATAAGCAGAGTAACACATGTATGCATCAGTGCTCCTAGTTTAAAGATAAACAGGTGAAGGACATATGTGTGACAAAATAATGATATAGAGTCTGATTTAACATACGGTTGGAAGTGCTTTTTCCCACAGCTACAGGGCCTGTCTGCAATAAGAGTACTCAAACAGAAGCAGCTGATGAGAACACCCTTTTAAAGAGAAGGTGGGAATGTCACCTGCCCATCAAGCTAAGACTGTGGGAGGAGTGACAGGTATAAAAACCTGTTTGTTTCATTGTTCAGTGAAAAGTTGTCCAGAGAGTTGGTTTCAGTTTATTTAGTGTTTCTGTTACAAGAAACTGTATGGAATCTTTAGGTTGTCAAATACTTTACCATCCTGACATTAAAACAATGTAAAAAGCAAGAAATTGCTTGCATGTGTTTCACCAGAAGTGTGCCCTTGCCACAGTATATATATATATATATATATATATATATATATATATATATATATATATATATCATACACATACACTATATGGACAAAAGTATTGCGACGCTTGACCATTACACCAACAGGGACAGTAATGACATTGTATTCAAATACATTTACTTTAATATGGAGTTGGTCCCCGTTTTGCAGTGATAACAGCTTCTTGGAAGTCTTCCCACAAGCTGTTGGAATATTTCTGTGGGAGTTTGTGCCCATTCATTCTGTACAGCATTTATGAGGTCAGGCACTGATGTTGAACGAGAAGGCCTAGCTCGCAATCCCCCTTCCAGTTCATCCCTAATGTGTTCTATGGGGTTGAGGTCAGGGCTCTCTGCGGGCCAGTCAAGTTCTTTCACACCGAACTCATCAAACCATGTCTTTATAGTCCTTGCTTTGTGCTTTGTGTCATGTTGTAATCGAAAGCGGCCTTCCGCAAACTGTTGCCACAAAGTTTGAAGCATAGCATTGTCCCATACCATTATCCCTCCTCCACCAAACTTCTCAATTGATATAATGCAGTCAGGCAAGTATCGTTCTCCCGGCATCCGGCAAACCCAGACTTGCCCATCTGACTGCCAAACAGAAAGGCGTGATTCATCACTCCACAGAACACATTTCCACTGCTCCTCATTCCAGTGCCAGTGTGCTTTACACCACTCCATCTGGCGCTAGGAATTGTTCTTGATGATGTGAGTCTTGCATGCAGCTGCTCGGCCACAGAAACTCATTCCATTAAACACCAGACGCACAATTTTTGTGCATAAATTAATGTCAGTGAAAGTTCGGATCTCTTCAGCTTTGGAATCAGCAGAGCATTGGTAACATTTACGCACCATGTGCCTCAGCAGTCGTTGACCCTGGTCTGTGATTTTACTTTGTCTTCTGCTTCATGGCTGAGTTGTTGTTGTTCTGAAATGCTTCCACATTCTAAAAATATCCCTTACAGTTGACCATGGAATATTCAGCAGGGAAGAAATGTCTTGAACCGTCTAACTGCAAAGGTGACATCCTATCACAGTAGCATGCTTGAAGTCACTGAGCTCTTCAGAACGACCCATTTTGTCATCAGTCTGACACCACACATGCAAGTGGAGACCGCGAGTCTAGGTGCTTGATTCTATAAACCTCTGGCAAAGGGTCTGATTGAAACACCTCAAATAAAATAAATAAATATATATATATATATATATATATATATATATATATATATATATATATATATAGGCACTGTAAGTATCAATCTTTAAGCTGGAACAGTATGGTCCCTCTTTGATATATAATTTTTTCAATAGGTACATACATTTTAAAAAAAAGTAGCAGGCAGGCAAAATGAATTAAATGATCTAGCACTAAATATAATGAGGTGTACTCACAAGTAAGAAAAAATATACAATTTGGTGATAATAATAGTTTTTCAGACCAGTGAAAAGGAAAAAGCTATTGGTGTTGAGGAATAAAGGAATGAAAGAACTATTGCAGTTGCAACATTAAACTGTACTTCAAAAATGGATCTATAGACTACAGAGTTGGTTTATCACATCCATTCATAGTCCTTGTTCAAGATACTATCAATTATACCACAGCATCTTCGTATTATATCATGAAAACATCATATCATTGCGCATATGTTTCCATTAATCCTTCAGAGCTTTTTCCTATTGCCTTAGCTGCTTCTGGATATCATCTTTTTTTTTTATAACGTATCATGTATGGATTAAGTGAATCATTTTATAATTCAAAATTGAAAGCTTTATGTTAATATATTTTATTTATGGAATAAAATTATTCATATTTCTTTCAAATATATAGTCTTCACTGATTAGTAAAATCTGTCCATGCATTGCTATATATAGTTATACTATTTTATCAGATTGAGAAATTCATTGTTATATTGTTTCATTTGATTTTACATTCAACGCCCTTCTTGATAAGTTACATTATTGCAAAGTTGGTCAAAGTCACACTAGTATAAGTCAGTAGTTGCAAAAAGACAAAAACTTGTCAAGTTCAACCCTTATACATTATAAATTTATTAATTCAGAGGAAGGCAAAATGAATTCCCAATTTGACATTTGTCAATTTAGCCCCGTGATGATGTTTGTGGTTATTCCTGGCAATCTATAATATAAATGTCTAGTGGCGTGTGTTAGTCTGTCAGTGTGTGGAAAAAATAAAACCAAGCTGCAGCGCCACCTGCTGGGCGGAGTTATACACTGACCTACTAAATTCTTAGTGTGTGTGGAAAAAAAATTCAGAAAGGGCTGAAATTTGGTATACTAAGATGTTTTTAATTTGTTAATTTAATTTGTTAATTGTTAAAAGTGTTTATAAAGATTTAAAAAATATATATATTTCTTGAAGGAGAAGTGACAGTTGGGAGTGGTTGGTGGTTGCCGGGGGTGACAGTGGGGAGTGGTTGGTGATTGAGGCCTGGGCTATGGCCCAAATGCATGACAAGAACCTTTTTAACACCTTAAGTAGTTTGATTTGACTAGAATGCATGAGTATCATGCACAGGTTAACTTGTTGGATATATTTACTGGATAAATTGCCCCATAGCGTCCTCTAATAATTATAGTTACAGATACCACCTTTAATAATAAAGGCGTGCAATCCATTTTTTACATTTTGCTAGTGAATTTGCCATTATCATGTCAATTAGTAAGGAATTCAACAGCTTAATAACCCTTAAGATAGCAAATCCCTTGCATTCACTTTTAATGACCCTGTATTGGTTTTAGCGATGCATTCCCTCCTACTCCTTATTCTTTTCCTTCTATCTCTTTCTCTTGTTCTTTCCCTTTCCTTTCATTTCTATTTTGCTTTTCCATCCCCATTTTCTCTTATTCAACCCTCTCCCTTTTGTCCACCTACTTTTTTTGTTTCCTTCTTTTTCCTCTTTCACACTTGCCTACCCCCTGGGAACTTTATAAGTCACATTTATATAACTGAAGACTTTACTTCTGTAACAACCTTTCACAATGTGTGTGGTCTTAGGTGTGTAAGTGGGTAATGCACTTCCTCACTTGCATTTTCCTCTGCCCTGGATAGCTCTCTGGTGTGGTTATAAATGATCAGATGGTCCCCACACATGCAGGTTTTCAGCAATGTCTCTTTGAGGTATTGGGACACAAGTGTGGTAAATTACGTTACAGTGCAAACAGATGTCAATCTTGATGAGAGTTTCAATGTGTTTGGCAGTACTTGGTTGTCCCCAGGAATTAATCTCAAGTAGTGACAGTTGCAGATATAGGTAGTAGAGTGAGCCACAAGGTAATGTGTAATTTGTAATTCCAGTGTTTGGCCAGAACTACTGTGACAGGTTGGAGCAGCACAAGTACTGCTAGCACCTAACAGAGCAGAAGTAGTAGGAAAAGCAGTAGCATAAGTAAAGCAGGCATGAGCTTTTTGACCAGATAACAGATCAGCCGTATAGCAACCATGGAGATAGATATGTGGCAGTATATGCATAAGGTCTGCAGAGTAACGTGGTGCAGATTCCAGTGCACTAGTTAAAATCCAATATTTCATTATTTTTCCACAATATTATTATATACTGTATTCAATAGGTCAATTTTCAATTGGACGTCAGGGATATATAGGATGTGATGATTATAAATAAACTAGTCACTCAAATACAGTTCCACGATATTATAACTATAGCTGTTATTGACATGATTAATTAGGTCAGTACCTTGCTCATTTTTCATTTTCCTAGTGGGATTTATTCCTTATCTCTGTGTGTTTATTTACGACATCTATGATTGGCTTATAGAGATTGATGAATTTCTTTTTCCATTAATTTGTTTGTTTACTAACTTCTTAAACCATTAGAATCACACACAGGCGGGACCATGTTTGCTATATGCGACTCCATCTGCCACTCAAGGATTATGTGATATGTTAACTAATCTGTGTTGCCAGGCGGGATACGTCACTGTTGGGGTTGTGTCCCATACTTTATAAGTCCATCAGGTTGCCTTGCTAAAGCCTATAGCGAAACGCGCATCAGCGTTCGCTGGGCTCGCTGTCAGTGTAAAACAAATATCGAATTAGCATCCAGCTTATTCATAAAACGGTTTCAGTACTAGCAGTCAGAATATAAGCCCTTTAAGTTTACCCGATAATATGCAATGTTTATAGTGACTATCAGATAATAAGAGGATCACACTCCTGCTATTTAGCAAGGCTGAAAGGATTAAAAGGGCTCAAAGGGGACATTTTATCCAGTTACATTCTTCTCTACAATGTAGCAGTGTAGTACATTATATTTATTCCTAGTTTGATGATAGACTGCACGCATATACCCTATGACATTCAGTGTGGATATTATCTCCTGTGAATTAGTGTGGGTAACCACACTGCAGGTATAATACAATTTGGATTGTCAGTACTATTACATCACAATAAGGCTGGCATATATATCTTTGTAACCCAGGAGATCAGAATTATTAACATCCCTGGTATGCTACTATATTTTTTATATTTCTCTTAATCTAACTGGTTGAACTAACTTTTGTCTGAACTTGGGTTGATAAACTTGGGGTACCCTCAATCTTCCAAATGATACTCCTATCTGGATACCAATCCTATAAAGTTCAAACTAAGGTCTAATATCACACTGAAATAATTAATGAATTAGCTGATCATTATAATATATAATCACTAGGACAGCGAGACAGCAGGGTAGTTTTTCTACAGTATTGTGCATTTTTCAACATGTCATTATCATTTATTTTACTATTTCATTTCTTTTAATATTTTGCTATAACTGTTTTTAAATTATACCAATAAAGAATATATTTTTTATATTGGATTGTCATGTATAAAGAAAAAATAGTGCCCTGGAAACACAATTCTTTCTTTCTTCTACTTTGTTTCTTTTGAATAGCAATAGGCAGCAGTAGGCTGAATCTGAATAAGGTGGGGGGCATGCGTTTTTTGTTTTTATTTTTAACCATTTTTCTATGCTATGCTTGCCTCTTACTTCTCTCACCATTATGCTTCTCTAAAATAAGGAGTCATAAGAGTAAGATATTGCCAAATCTGAACACAGACATATATGCATATGTATCTTTTATACACATTCACATTATGGAAATGCATACTTTATGCAGAAAGAAACTTAAATCCAACTCTACATAAGACCCAATAAGTGTATTATCTCACATAGATCTGATATACCCAACAGAAAACTCTGAATGTATAAAATTACAGATTGTGGTAAATGCACAATTATAAAATAAGTACAGAATTACACACATATGAGTATGGAAAAATGTTCAAAATGAGAATGGCACATAAAGAAGTTTGCACTCAAAACACAACTCATTTGAAGCAGGTGATGTGTAAGATCTTTGTTTATTTTTCTGTTGTAAGCAATATTGTGGAGCTTGGCATGGGTTTCACAGGCAGGACAATAGTAGTGGCCGATGGGGTGAGATTAACATTTGGGGAGGTATGTATTTACAGTTGAGGCATGTAAACACCAGGAGGTAAATGTATTTAAAGTGGTAATGGCTTTAAAGCATTGTTTTGCCTTTTAAATTTTCACTGCAAACTCGCCGTTTAATGGCGACTTGCAAAAATCAGAAGTTAATACATTTACCCCCAGGCATCTGTTTGCACAGGTACAGCTGTTTATTGTTCAGGGTCTGAAAGCATTAACCAATGAAACCCACCTTTTTCTTAAAGCCCTCCAGTCTCCCACTTAACTTCCTACCTTTTCTTCTGCCTCTTCCCCTTCATTCCCCTTTCCTCATCGCTATCCTCCGTTCCTCCTTCTCTCCCTCTCTCCCCTGTGTCTCTCTGTTTGTCTACACCACCCCTTAGATTGTACGCTCCTTTGAGCAGGGTCATCTCTCCTCCTGTCTTCACCACTTTTAACTCTGCTCTCCAGCTACCTAGCCCTCCTCCTCGAGGACCCTCTTCCCCCGTCCCCTCTCGCTCCCTCCTCTACCCTCTGGGAGTTTTCCTGTCACCCGTGTCCTCCCTCTTGGGCTCCGTCGTATGCAGACCCTCCCCTCTCCCCTCCCCTAGCAGTGCTTTGAGCTCACTGAGTTACTGTGCTTATTGTTTACTGTACTATGCTGTCTCACCTCGTATTGTAATTTTGTTTGTCCCTGTACGGTACTACGGACACCTAGTGGCGCCCTATAAATAACAATTAATAATAATAATAAAAGAAAAGGAGAACTACCCACTTACAAGCCAATGTCAATAATATATTTTTTTTCCTTTAAAAAGTTCACCATTTCCAGTGCTATTGGAGAAGGGGGTGTACATTATAAAGGTTCTTTTTATGTAAAATATTACAATATACAAAATGGGCAAAGGTTTTTTGATAGCAAGATGAAACAGTGAAATGCTTGTGGTGACATCTAGCACTAGGAATTCTTCTGACCTAGCCTCCTAGAAGAGGATCAGGCACCTTACATACATGTCAAAGTGAATATTCAACATTGATGTAAGCATGATATAGATGCTACTTGTGTAGAGTAAGTGGCATCATTTTGCAACATACCTAATGGGCAATGTTTTTGTAGAATCTTAGCTGATCTGCACACAAAACACTTCCAAAATAAAAAACCTAGGGGAAAACATAAGCAATTTACATTTATATTGATTAAATTACATTAATCTATGTCTAAAAGCACAGAACAAAGAAAAAATATCACATCAACTTTTTAATAATAGCTTTGCCTCATTCTGTTTAACTTATTATTCACTAAATTCAATCTTATTATACAAGTTATACAAAATTTCAACTATTTCCGAAATATTGCTGTATGTGTGCCAAACAAACCTTAGTTAAATTAAGATACTTTTGTTCATTTATAGCTGCATACAGTTCAGTGCAAGCAATTAACATTAGAGTCACAGGTAACAACACAAAATAAATTTAAAAGGTCAGTAATCAACATGATTATAATAATTGCATGAATTATTCAGCTGTGTAAATGTGATTTAATGAACAAAGCATTTCTGTCAAATAGCAATATTACAGTAAGGAATTTGTGCTACTAATTTGTTTTTATCTTTTTCGTTTGCAAAATAAACTTTTAATTCAATGAGTCTTCTTTAATAAATATTTAGTGGCAAGAGACATTTAGTGATCATGATACCAAAGAAAAACTATTTTGATAAAGATAAGTGTTATTATTCTCCAGGGTATATACATGCATTTATTAAGCATCAATGTATAGGTACTAGACAAATAAATTGAATCAACTTGGTAATTGGAGAACACCAAGCATATTGAAAGCAAGAGCATATACACAGTTGTGGCTCCTGTGTCGATCAACCAAATACTGTAACGTCCCAGCATGGTAGTACACAAAATGCTTTACTGTCCTGATTGCCTATAATTATGGCAAGCATAGCTGCAATAATAAACCACATTGAGCCTGATTCATTAAGGAAAGTAAAACAAACAAAAAACGAGTAACTTTGCACCTTGGCAAAACCATGTTGCATTGGAGGAGGAGGCAAATTTAAAATGTGATGGCAGATTTATATTTGGGGCAGGGCATGTCCCTGAATTTCAGTGTAAAAATTAGAGATGGGCAGGCTCGGTTCCCCGAGAACCGAACCCACCCGAACTTTGCCTATCCGAGTACCGAGCCGAGTACTCTCCCGCCCACTCGGAATCCAAATCGAGGCTGAACATCATTGTGACGTCGTTTGACAGAGGGACAGAGCAGGGTGTAGTCACAGGCTGATTAGAGCAGGGACAGAGAATACAATTCTGATAACAATTGATAGAGAAGAGAGGAGGATAGAGGAGTCTTTTTTTTCAATATTTGGTACTACAAGTGCTTTGGGGTGTCCCCCATTCTTTTGCATTAATATTTCTGGCTGTCAAAGGTACTATCTGTCAGCAGACTTAAAATATAATATTTAGCACTCTCAAGTGCTTTTGGGGTGTCCCCCATTCTTTTGCATTAATATTTCTGGCTGTCAAAGGTACTATCTGTCAGCAGACTTAAAATATAATATTTAGCACTCTCAAGTGCTTTTGGGGTGTCCCCCATTCTTTTGCATTAATTTTTCTGGCTGTCAAAAGTCATATTTGTCAGCAGTATCTAAAACAATTTGTAGCACTACAAGTGCTTTGGGCTCATAATGGATTCAAAGCAGTCTACATATGAGCAGAATCAGCAACCAGGTTCTGTAACCAGTCCTGATGGTAGTATTCACAGTATGACACTTTGGAATAAGAAGAGGATAAGGGGGAGATTTTGGGTAGCCGACGAGGGCGCTGATGAGGATGCGGTTGATTGTGTAAGTCCTGCGCCAGTGGCAGCAGTTCTGGCACGTGAGGTTCTGGCACCAATTTGTACTTTCCAAACACAAGCAGAGATAACGCAGGTGGCAGACCACAAGAGTTTGACATCTGGGCTGGTTTGAATTTTTTGGTATTTTATAAAAATGGAGGGGGGCCTAGAGAGACAGAAACCAAACTGTCTTTGTCCATTTCTTTACATATTTAAGTATAAGTGTAGGGTGTAATATACATCCAAAGACGACGGCTGCATTGCCAATATTCATAGATGGAGAGGAAGACAATCTGGTTTGTGTGTCGAATTAATGAATGCCTACCAGGAATTAAACTGTTTTTGGATAATTTATTAGCTTTACAATTACATTACTTATCCAAGAAACAGGTGGAACACTAAATTTGGTTATTTTAGGCCCAAAAACAATGATTTTTAATCAAAATAGCAAAACAAAACCAAACAAAACCAAAACCAAAACACGCAATGACGGTTTGGCAAAACCAAAACCAAAACACGACGGTAATCCAGATCCAAAACTAAAACCAAAACACGAGGGTCAGTGAGCATCTCTAGTAAAAATAAAGTATTTGTGTGTGTTATGTGCGTTTTATCGCTAACCAATAACGATTGTGGAACCTCGATTTGTGTTTCCAAAGCACAAAGATTTATTCGCAATAAGTAGAATAAAATGCTCAAGCGAAGTAATAGTAAATACAGCCGTTACTTATCGCAGGCGCTCTGGATCCAGTGCAGTCATTCAATCCTGAAGTCTGGGGACAAGATGTCTGCACTCTGGATCACAAGCTGCTGCTTATATACACAATCAAATACAGTAATACAATGAAGATGGTATAGCTTGCATCTATTGGTCCGGGTCTTAGGAATGTCCAAGGGGTTGTCAATCATTGGCTGGTTCATCCTAAGGAATCCAAAGGAGGGGGTCATCTCTGCAGGGGGTATGCTCTGCTCTTCCCGCCAGGATTCCTTAGTCTTAAGTAGTTCATAATTCCCTATCATTCATAACTTGCGTATGCACTCTGCGATTCCCTCCCAGAGTGAACCAAACAGTAGGATGTGTAACAAGGTTCATTATGATACCACTCATGATGTTATTCCTTCAACCCGTTCCGTGTATTTCACTAATATGCATGTAACTCTGATATAACATATAAATACTACTATATTTCGACATAACTGACTATGTGTTGCAACTACCATTAATGTGTACTATTTTATAAGTATGCGTGTTTGTGCGAATGTATGGTAAAAGACCAATTACTGTTGCTACCACGTGTAGTGGATGCGTACGCCCTTTCACGCCGTAGCGTGCCCTTGTACGTCGATGCGTACCGTACGCATCTTTTCAGACAAAGACAACCAAGTTTGCTAGACTTTAATTGAAATCACTTTATCCAATTTGCTGACTTCGACATGTGCTACATGAAAAAACAGACAGTATTTATTTTTTGTGCAAAATAATAAACTAACTTGCATCCTTTGCATTGTAACATGATTTTGTCCAGGAGAAAAGATACTAATTTGTTTTCCTTACTTTTCTAAATGAATCAGGCTCAGTAGGTCTAACAGTTAAATGATTTAAGTGTCCACTGATAGACCCCTGCTGAAAGGGAAAGGATTGGGACATCTTGACCCTACTCCCTGTGTAAACAGCCAGGAATATAAGGAGAGCAGTATGTCAATGGATTCATTCTATCTTGGAGAAACCTTGTGTATGTAACACCAGCACAAAGGACACTGGGCCAGGCATTGTGGTGCCGACAGAGGAAACCCTACCAGGACAGTGACTGTGTAACCCAGTATCCCAGGCTAGAAACTGTTTAGCTAAATGGTCACAGTAATACTGTGGGGAAATATGCCTCTGAAAGATACTGAGATGTTACTTTGGAGTGCTGACTGCAAGAGGCTGCTGGAGGGTGCACACTACCATTTACCCAGTACCTTGTGAACGTCTTATGATGTTGTGCTGTTGTAATAAAGACTTATTTTGGATATATTCTGGTCTGCATGAGTGAGCTGAATCCCATGGAGGGTAACCACCTTCCCAGCTAAGGGTAATTTCCTCACATTTGGTGGCAGACAGTGGGGTCACTCAGTCCCAGGTCCTCTCTGGGTAGAGCTGCAGGGAAACTATATTGTGAGATAAGTTCCAGTGTTCTGCAAAGCATTTATTGCTAGAAACCAGTTACCACATTATCCTGAACTTACTCCTTAAAGCTCTAAGGGAGAAAGAGTCACGAAAAATGTTATGAGCATTAGGTTAGGACTAAGTTCTGCCTAAGTGCAGGCTTGACAAGGGTTTAGTCCACACTGCAGGTGGATGACTCAGTATTGGGCTGTGTCCCAGTAGTAAGGGGACCACAATGAGGTAGTCCCAGTAAGTGTAGTGGATTCAAAATCCCCCAGCAGACATTGTACAGGGCTTGGAAGCCTGAAAGTGGAAAGACTTTAGTGGGCCTCAGCCCCACAGTGCAATACACTAGTGGATCCCAACCCCGCTACAAAGATTGCCCTGAAGAAGGGAAGAAAGGGCCATAGCGTTAACAGCATAGATAGGGGAACCGCATTATAGCTCCAGGAAACAGAGCCACCACTGTCCCCCAGAGATGAATGGGTCTGTTTTCCATGGAAGCGCCTCTACATGGTCTGGAAGGAGATCAGCAAAGGATTTGACAAGCAGGAAAAGTTCTGTTTGATGTATTTTTGTAATGTCAGGCAGTTGCCAGAGCCCTGCACATGGTGAAATTGTCTGAGTGGAGCAAGGCACTGGATTGGACAGCCCATAAAATGTTACAATTGGGCCAGAGATTTGAGCACTTAGTTCAGAGGTTCCAAGTCAGCAGGGGCAGGAGGCTGAAAAAAACGTGAATATGGCAGGGGCCAATATGATGAGGCCCTAGAAGGCTATTCCTATTCCTTTCCCTATGCCCAATTGACAGATGAGGAGACGTTGGGTGAGTGTGAGCCTTAGAGGGCACTGGCAGAATAAGAATCACTGGCCCCACAACCTTTGGAGCACCCAGCTTCAAATTTTGTGACCCAGTAGCCCATACCAGAGACCTGCTCTGGACCATCCACTCTGGCTTGCTGCAAAGCAGACATGACTGAGCCATGTGAGGATTTACACTACCCCGATGCACCAGAGGCAATATAAGTAATGCAACAGGTGTGTGTGGTAGCAGGGGAGGGAGATGCACCCCAACATACATGCAGGGACACCCACAAGTGGTTTTGGGAGGTAAACCGAGAATTACCCAGCTTCAAAGAATTAATGCAGTCCCCACATTTGTCTGCCACTGAGCAGCTGTCACTTGAGTGTTTGGAGGAGAGGGATTGGATCTTATCGAGAAACAACCAGATGAGAAATCCCAAAGTTTCCTACACCTGGGCAGTTTTCACTTGGGTATGTGGAGGAGGGGAGCATGGTCACCAAGAACAGAGGACTGGACAAATATCCACAGTCAGCAGGCCAGTCACTTGGTATACCAGGACACAGACATTCAGAAGCCTCACTAGACTGCCGCAGGAGGCTAAATTTACCTGCCAAGTGACTATGTGCAGTTGGGAATTTGAGGATGCACAAGGCACCCAAGGATTAGTGGACTATAACTCTGCTATCACAAATGTGTGCACAGGAGTGGACCAATTTCATTCTTGTCTCTTCTTATACCACAGAGCAGAATAAAGTCCCACCCCCACTGGGTGGAATAATATGCCTGTACTCATGGGACCCTGGTGGGAGATCAAGGAACTGTGTACTGCTGTCTACCCTCCCACCAGACCCAGGTGAGACTGCAACAGACCAGTTCAGAGGCTTTTCCCAGAGACTTTGAACTTTGGAGAGAAAGGTATGATTGGGGTAAGTTGAACTACTTGGGAACCAGGGTTAAAATTGTGGGGGAGGTATGTGACAAAACAAGTTTGATATCAACTTAACCAGCTCATCCCAAACTGAAGCCAGGTGGGTTATGGGTAAGGATCTGGTGGGGTCCAGTTCCAGGATACAGCTGAGGGGCAGAAGATGCATTTATTCTTCTCCTCCTTTATTGAAAGTCCTGATCAACTGGAAGCAAGTTCTGGTTGAGAAAGCTTGTAAAGTGGTAATACTGGGAGGGTAATTTAATCATCTTGGCTTGCACCTTAATTAACTTAAATATGTCACCATTGTCTCAGGTTGTATTCCACCACACTCCTTGGAGTCATCCCAGCAGGGCACCAAGGGAGGTATTGGGATAAGAAGGCACAGCCCTGTAACAGCCCATTTTAATAGACAGTCACCTCAGAGGATCCCACTATCTAAGGCCACCCCTGAATCAGCCCCTGGAGAGTGAGAAATCTTGAGGGTACAGAGGGAAGAGTGAGAGCCAGGGATGCTGGGTTGTCTTTCTTTTTTTTATTTGATCCTGGAAAGAACTCCAGCGTTGAGGTGTAGGCTTCTACTGAACTGAGCATCCTGCTGGTACATCTGTAGCTCAGAAGAAATACATGGGTCTTATATTCTGCAAGTCAGGACATCCAGATGACTGTAACTAATTAAACTATCGGGAAAAGGAACAGATAATGTGGTAAACCTGCTCGGCATTTATTTACTGTTTGTTTAAAGTATTCTAGTTCTTATTTTCATTACAATAAATATACTGTTGTACTTTTCCAACTGCATTTGACTGAGTGACTGTTAGGAACCCCGCTAGCCGGCGCGACACAACCCGGAGTCTACTCTACCAGTCAGGTATTCACTGGAGCCCCTGATGGTGGGGACAGACTGGGCTGCAGACTGGCAGAGGGTCGTGAAGTGTGCACCGGCTAGGGAGAACCCAAGCCAGAGGAGTGGAGTCCAAGCAGAGGTCAGAGGCCGGCAGCAGACAACGGTATCAAGGAACAAGCTGAGGTCAGAGGTCACAGGCAGACAGGGAGGTAAGTATTCAAGCCAGAGGTCAGGGTCATGGGATTCACAAGCGGGGTCCAAATTCAAGCCAAAGGTCATACACGGGTAATCAGTAACAGGGTCCAATAGACAGGAACAAGCAGGGAGCAGGCTAACAGACTGGATACAGAACTATAACCGGCAATGAGGTAGCAGACCTCATTGCCTTAAATAGTGAGGACAGCCAATCAGAGCCTGGCTTTGATAATACCCAGCCCCCTGCACCTAAATTCATTAACCCGCAGGCTAGTAATATTGATGGGCGCATGCGCCCGGCTTCTCATTGCCGGGACGCAGCGCTGAAGCGTCCCTCCGTTGCCCCGGCAACGGCCGGGTCATAGGCGGAAGTGATGTCCCGGTTGCCATAGCGATGGCCGGGACGCAGGTAGGAGAGTCGCGGCGGCTGGGCACCGCCGCGGCTCGTAACAGTACCCCCCCTTGAGGAGGGGTCGAGGGACCCCGACATCCAGGTTTTCTTGGGAATCTCTTGAAAAACTCCTTTAATTGCTTAGGGGCATGGAGTTGTCTCCACGGAACCCAAGACCGCTCTTCTAACCCGCGGTTCCTCCACTGTACCAGGAAGTGCACCTGCCCTTGCACTCTTTTGGAATCCAGGATCCTTTGGACCACATATCTCCGTGGTCCATACGAATTTCTCCCAGGCACGCTTGGAGATTGGCTCGGATACAGTACAGGCTACAACAATGAACAAAGAAATGTGTTGGGGATCCTTAACGAAACCGGAATTTGTAACCTGAATGCTACGGAATTAACTTTCTTGATAATGGAGAATGGTCCAATGAACTTAGGGCCCACCTTCTTGCAAGGCTGTCTGAGCCTGATATTTTTTGTAGATAGCCACACTTTCTGGCCAACCTTAAGGGAGCAGGTGGTACGATGTCGGTCCGATTTTTTTTTTTGCCACAAGTGAGGCTTGTCTCAATGATGAGTGAACTTTCTTCCAGATAACTCTGAGATCTCTTGCAGTGGAGCGTATCTCCTGAATACCAACGGACTGGAGTTAATACAGGGAGTTAGATCTGGGGTGAAATCCATAATTGCAGAAGAACGGAGAGATTTTAGTAGCTGAGTGACAGGAATTATTACAGGTAAATTCCGCCCAGGGTAACAAGGAAGACCAATTATCGTGGAACTCCGATGTGTAGCATTGTAGAAACTTTTCTAGGGACTGGTTAACCCTTTCAGTTTGCCCATTTGACTGAGGGTGGTAGGCGGATGATAAACTGACCTTGATTCCGAGAAGGGTACAGAAGGATCTCCAGAATTGCGCTATAAACTGAGAACCCCGATCAGAGACGATGTCAATAGGGAGTCCATGGAGCCTGAAAATATGTTGAATGAATAAGAGAGCCAAATCCCGAGCGGAAGGCAGTTTGGTTAACGGAATGAAATGTGACATTTTGCTGAACCGGTCTACCACGACCCAAATCGTGTTGTGTCCTGCAGAAGGTGGTAAATCCACTACAAAGTCCATAGACAAGTGAGTCCATTGTTTCGCAGGAGGGGCCAAAGGAACTAATTGGCCTACTGGACGGATCCTAGGAACTTTGTTTCTAGCACAAATCTTACATGAGAGGACATGACTCTTGACGTTGGCAGACATGGATGGCCACCAGACCGTGCGGGAAAGGATTTCTAGCGTCTTGTAAATTCCAGGGTGCCCAGCAGCCCTAATGCAATGTGCTTCCGCAAGAACCGTCTTTCTTAAGTGGACTGGAACAAAAAGTCGTTGCTCCGGAGTAGCATCTGGGGCTAATCTCTGGAATCTCTGAAGTGTGACACTCAGATCTTAGGTTAACCCAGCATGGATTATGGAAGGAGGAATAATAGGCTCGGGTTAGTAACTGGAACATGGTGTGCCATGAAACTCCTGGATAGAGCATCTGCCCGGACATTCTTGGAACCTGGTCTGTAGGTGATCAGGAAATTAAACCGGGTAAAAAATAATGCCCAGCGGGCCTGTCTAGGGTTTAAACGCTTGGCTGACTGTATATATTACAAGTTCTTGTGGTCTGTAATGACAGAGATCTGATGCGAAGCACCCTCCAACCAATGCCGCCACTCTTTGAAGGCCCACTTGATTGCCAATAGTTCTCTATTACCGACGTCGTAGTTGGCTTCTGCTGAAGAGAACTGTCGGGAGAAATAGGCACATGGGTGTAGACGATTAGTATGAGGATCCTTCTGTGATAGGATGGCGCCGGCCCCGACGTCCGAGGCATCGACCTCAAGAACAAATGCTTTAGCTGGATCTGGATGTTTAAGGACCTCAGCTGAGATAAAGGCCTTTTTCAGACTTTTGAATGAGGCTACTGCTTGAGACGACCAATTAGTTGGGTCCATTCCTTTACGGGTCAAAGCGACAATGGGAGCCACAATGTCAGCGAAGTTGTAAATGAACTTTCGATAATAATTGGAGAAGCCCAGAAACCTCTGTACCGTCTTTAGATTGTTGGGTTGTACCCAATCCACAATAGCCTGGACCTTTGTTGAATCCATAGAAAATCCCTCAGAATAGATTACGTGACCTAAAAAGGATACCTTCTGCACCTCAAACTTACACTTTTCCAGCTTGGCGTAGAGGTGGTTTTCTCGCAATTTTCGTAAAACTTGTTTGACGTGAGTCTGATGTGCGAGTAAAGATTTGGAATAGATGAGGATATCATCTAAATAGACGACCACAAAACAACCCAGGAAGTCTTGGAGGACCTCGTTGATCAGTTCCTGGAATACTGCAGGCGCATTGCTGAGGCCAAACGGCATCACCAGATACTCGTAGTGGCCAGAGTGCGTATTGAAAGCCGTCTTCCACTCATCTCCTTCTTTGATACGGATGAGATTATACGCTCCACGAAGGTCGATTTTAGTGAAGACAGTAGCCCCTCTTAACTGATCAAACAATACTGAGATGAGCGGAAGGGGATAGGTGTTCTTGACTGTGATAAGATTCAATCCCCGGTAGTCAATACAGGGTCTTAACCCTCCGTCCTTTTTTGATACAAAGAAGCATCCTGCTCCTACAGGAGATTTAGATGGCCTGATAAAGCCTTTCTCCAGGTTTTCATCGATATATTCCTGCATGGATTTTGTTTCTGGAGCAGAAAGGGAATACAAATGCCCCTTAGGTAACTTGGAACCAGAAATAAGTTTGATGGCACAGTCAACGTCACGATGTGGCGGTAACTCATGATACTGTGAGGGAAGCCGCTCCGGAATAGGCTGAATCATACGCAGAGACAGTGACAAACAAGACTGTGTACAATAAGTACTCCACTGTACAATCTCTCCTTTTACCCAGTCTATGACAGGGTTATGACAGGAAAGCCATGGGTGGCCCAAGATCAAAGGAACCGACGAACAATCGATCAGGAAGAAGGTGATTGACTCAGAATGGAGAGCTCCGATCTTTAACTGTAGTGGCGGGGTCTCCCAGGAAATCTTGCCACCAGGCAACGGACTTCCGTCTAAGCCACAGACAGTAATATCAGATTTGAGTTTTACCATCTGAATTCCAGCAGAGCGGGCAAACCCGATATCAAGGAAGTTGCCTGCAGCTCCGCTATCAATGAAGGCCGACAGGTCCACAGAGCGAGCCCGGAAGGTGAGCTGTGCAGGGATTAATACAGCATTTTTCGGGGAGATAATTTGCAGACCTAGGTGTACTTTCCCCTCATTCCCTAGGCATGGTCTTTTCCCGACTTATTTGGGCAGGAACGGGAGAAGTGGCCTTTTATGCCACAGTAGAGACAAAGATCTTGCGAACGTCTCCTGTCTCTTTCCTCAGAAGAGAGACGATATGCTCCTAATTGCATAGGCTCCTCATCATCTGTGGAAACAGGAATCAGAACAGATGGAGGAGAAGATGCCTCTTTTTCAGTTTTTCGCTCTTTAATTCTCCTGTCAATTTTAATGGAGAGGTGCATCAGATCCTCCAGTGAGGTAGGAGACGGATATTGCACCAAAGAGTCTTTGATTTGTTCTGACAGGCCTAAACGAAACTGACTGCGTAAGGCAGGGACATTCCATCCGCTATCCGGTGACCATCTACGAAATTCCGCGCAGTATTCTTCTGCCGACCGCCGGCCTTGTTTCAAAGCCCGTAGATGAGATTCCGCGGAGGCAACTCGATACGGGTCGGAAATAGAGCTTGCAACTTTCCCAGAAATTCCGGAACAGAGATCTAATTCCAGAGAAGCGATCCGGCAAATTCATCTTGGGTTCACAGGAGGAACTTGGAGTGGGTTGAGAAGTTTTTGCGGCTTCTTCTTGAACCGACAGATGCTCAGCCAATCCCTGGATCATCTGATACAAGGACTCAACATGGGCTGCTAAGGCCTGTGCTGGAGACGGTGTGGATCCGCTTCCATCCATCGCAACCTAGTCTTAGTGTGGGCCGGTTATAATGTTAGGAACCCCGCTAGCCGGCACGACACAACCCGGAGTCTACTCTACCAGTCAGGTATTCACTGGAGCCCCTGATGGTGGGGACAGACTGGGCTGCAGACTGGCAGAGGGTCGTGAAGTGTGCACCGGCTAGGGAGAACCCAGGCAAGTGGAGTGGAGTCCAAGCAGAGGTCAGAGGCCGGCAGCAGACAACGGTATCATGGAACAAGCTGAGGTCAGAGGTCACAGGCAGACAGGGAGGTAAGTATTCAAGCCAGAGGTCAGGGTCACGAGATTCACAAGCGGGGTCCAAATTCAAGCCAAGGGTCATACACGGGTAAGCAGTAACAGGGTCCAATAGACAGGAACAAGCAGGGAGCAGGCTAACAGACTGGATACAGAACTAAAACTGGCAATGAGGTAGCAGACCTCATTGCCTTAAATAGTGAGGACAGCCAATCAGAGCCTGGCTCTGATAATACCCAGCCCCCTGCACCTAAATTCATTAGCCCACAGGCTAGTAATATTGATGGGCGCATGCGCCCGGCTTCTCATTGCGGGGACGCAGCGCTGAAGCGTCCCTCCATTGCCCCGGCAACGGCCGGGTCATAGGTGGAAGTGATGTCCCGGTCGCCTTAGCGATGGCCGGGACGCAGGTAGGAGAGTCGCGGCGGCTGGGCACCGCCGCGGCTCGTAACAGTGACTATAAGATTCCTAGAAGGTACTGGGTAGGCTTCAATGGGATAGTAAGACACTCCTGGATGGCTAGCCAGCATTAAGCAGGTATAATTGGACCAGATAAACCCAGAGAGAGTAAAGGAGAAGTGCAGAATCTATATCGGTGCACAACACAGTCCCCTTTTATTTAGTTATGAGTGTGTTAAATATAAAGAGCAATGTTATAAGTTAAAATGTAACCTTTATTTTAAACAACAATTAAAAATCTTATTTAAAAGCAGCAAAAATCATAAGTGATAAGTGAAAATAAGCGTGAATTTAAAATTGCTGTGTGGGACTCACATTCTATATAGAAAGGGCAAGAATTTTAGTAGACACTGGGTCTGTGGTGTTGTCAATGGGGATGTTAAAGTCACCTAGAATGATGGAGGGGAGGTCTGAGGAGAGGTAGTGGGGAAGCAGGCAGCAAAACTATAAAGAAATTGGGAAGTGGAACCAGGGGTATAGTAGATGACTAAGACATGGTGATGGATGGACAAGAAAAGATGGATAGAGTGAATGTCAAACAAGCAGATTGAAAGGGAGGGCTCAGCAGTGATAACACAAAAGGTACAATTGGGGGATAGGAGGATGCCGACCTAACCACCTCAGCTATGACCGAGTGGGTGAAAGAGAGGCCTCAATAGGAGAGAGCAGCAGGGAAGCAGTATCAGTGGAAGAAAGCCAAGTTTCTGTGATGACAAGAAGGTTAAGAGAGTTGGAGATGAAGAGGTCATGGATAGATAGTTGTTTGTTGTGAATGGATCTGGAATTCAAGAGAGCACAGGAGATAGGGAGAGAGGAAAGTGGGGAGATATGGATGACAATGGCAGGGTTGCTGGTGCATGGGGGTGGGCTGGATCTGGGATGGAGATAAGGGAAGGGGGTGAGGATGGGTATTGGATGGGAACAAGGAGACATGGTGAAAAATAAAGGTGGTAGGCAGAGGTAAGACTAGCAAATGAGTGGACAAAATGTGCAGGGGCACTAGGAAGGGTATCAGGGGGAGAGAAGATAGACAGCAATGTGTACGTAGGAGACTGACTGACTGATGTGTGTGTAACTGACTGACTGACTGACTTGTGTGTAACTGACTAACTGATGTGTATGTAACATGATTTTTGACATGACGGGATTCTTATTAGTCATGACCTAGTTTTAAACTACTAGATTCCTGTGTTTATCTATAGTCTGACCATCTCTGCTGATCTTACAGGACTTGCTTTCTGCACATTTAAATCCACATGGAGATTTAATGAATGAATTTTACATAAACCCGATAATAAACATTTACATTACTTAATGAATATTTTGAGAATAACTTTTTCTAAGATGTCTCACCCAATCTTCTACCATCAAATAAGTTGGCTAATACCATAAAATGGCTTATTCATCATTATTGCAAAAAGGGAGATAAGACTAATGGGAATCTTGCATCAAAGTTGAGAGCCAGGCTCTCCAACCACAACATTCCAACAATACATACTATTAAAGGAAGTCTATCCTATGATCCCCAAGCTTCTTTTATAGTTTTACTTCTTGACGCAGACAAAGTAGAATATTTTAGCAATTTATGTCCAGAGTTTTGGACAGCATTGCCTTTGTTGGAGATTTTATTATGGACATCCGTGCTCATACTTAAGTCCATCAGCCAGACTTATAGTAAATGGCTGTCTCTTAGTCCAGATAGCCATTAGGAATGGAACCAGATAAGGCATCCTCTTTCATCATTATTATTTGCTTTTATTGAACCTGTCGCAGCGACCATTAGATCCTCTCCTTGCATATGAGGAGTGAAGATGGGGAGTCTATTAAGTAAGATTTCTTTGTTTGCTGATATAGCATGGACTCTTATAATAAAATTTCTGGCTATAAGATATATTTTCCAAAATCTGAAAAGCTTCTGATTATACCCCAAGTAACAACTAAAGTTTTACCACACAGTTTAATTTCAAGAAGCAATCAGAGAAAATAAAATATATAGGTGTCTACATAACTGGCTCTTATGACCTTTTCTATAAAGAAAATGTATCTTTCATGGATTTATTTAAAAAATAAAGTAAAAAAAGAATTGCTCATAATTACTCATTTGCGAAAATGTTTCTTCTGTTAAAAACTTAATATGGTTTCTCTTTAGACTGGAAAATATTACATATCAACTACAAGACAGATAATTCATGTTTACCTTAATGTGGAGGCCTTGGTTTAATATGTTCATTCTTTAATAAACATAATGTTTTTTAAAAAATATTGTTGCCAAGCATCCTTGTGAGCTCTCGTAACAATATAGATCTATGGTTAGAGAAGCCTAGCTGTAGAAGAACTTGTATGTATGAAACAATGTTTTAAGATGTTAAATTGATTCACGGAATATAACATTTTATGGCTGAAAAGAAGACAAATCTTATTTTACCCTCTTTGCTCAGCAGAGAGGTGATTGGGGATGCACGCAAGGCTAATCTAGCGGGAGCAGATCACTGGCTCAACCCACTTTGAGAACAACAAGCAACATGGCTATAATAGTCAGTTCCCATTGCAAATTGGGGCTGCTGATGCCTTATGGGAGTGTCAAGACTCAGCTCCATTAACAAGGCTTACTTTAGCCACCTCCAACAACTATTGCTTCTCACACTTCAGGATATCAGCGACCTAACAGAAGACTCAAGAACTATTTAGCAATTATTTAATAATACAAGTCAAATATTCCTGCTGACTGACATGTAGATAACAGGATTGGAAGATATTTTAAGGGGAAGAGACACTAAATTTACAGATATTACCGCATTTCAGCTGGAGCTGCAAGTCTCCTACTATGCTTGGCCACTAGTGCTCTACTATTGAATCTACATATTGCATACTCTTTAAGACTTTTGAGCAGAACCCCACTTTCTGAAAGCCCCATATACTCAAACTTCAAACTCAAAAGAAGAACAGAGATTTGCAATATGGCTTCTGTTGCTAAAATATATATAATTATAAGGAACTACCTACAATGTATTTAATTTTTGGGGTCAGTATATTGATTGCAAATGTAGTTCTGGAAAATTACATCTCTTCATATTATTACCCTGCAACATATGGTCTCAGAAGCTTCAACATTATTTAATAAATTAATTGTTACAATTTACTGCTGCTGCCTAGCAAATGGCTAGACAATGGCAGTGTAGATAGAAGAGACACCGATCGGTGCTACTTGGCATATATGCAAATTAACACTGCATCAGGTCATTACATCCCCGATTTGTTATGTTTATTACGTAATATCATGTGAAAATCCTGTAGTTAATTGGGTGGTGCACTCAAAACACTTAATAGTAGATATGCTGAAACTCAAAGATCAAACATAATGTGTTTTACTTGGGGCACTCTGTGAGTTACTAAATATCACCAATAAAAATGTATTCATTTATTGAAAATATTAAAAATTAAACAATTCCCACATAATTCCAAAATAAGAGTTCGTAGGAAAATAATTAAAATCTAGTAAAAAGTGCCACTGTGTTTAAATGAACCAGGTCAGTAATTCTATATGTTAGTGCATATTTTATAATGAAATCATTATCTCATTGACTGATTGCGATAAACTCAATAATTTACTAATAATTCTTTAGAACAACACGGCCTGCGCATTTTTACTTGAGGACAATAAGCCAACAGAACTCCGGACATCGCAATATGCTGTCAATCATCGGCGAACACCACTTAAATAGCCAACCCCCAACACATACCAATCACAGCCTTGAGAAAGTCACCTAGGTGACAAAACGCGTTGGCCAGTAACAAGACACTTCCGGTTTACAACTTCCTGTCAGGTGTGCATTCCACGCTGGAACGCACGCCACCGCTTCTCACCGAGAACACCGCGATCATTAACAACTCTCCTCGTTACCTCTACAGCCATGAACTACTCTAGATCCCCCGCCTATCAGCATCATCAGATCACCATCTCTTATTGGACTTTACCCGGACTACCATACTACCGCTCATCTAAGCGCAAGTACTGACTATGATTTACTCCCCATGAACTTTCACATCTACGCCGTGCTGGATGTGATCATCCCCCTTGGACATTTATACTTATTTGTTCCCCCAGTTCTATTTACCTATTCTATAGATTCCCCTCCAGCTCGCTGGTGAATCATCTCCGATATATTGCAATACTGTTACAATCCCCTCTTGAATATATGTGTCATTACTACCTGATTACCATTCAGTTCTGATTGCATTATTATCAGATTTGATTGCACTATTTTTAATTTGTGTACATTTTTATTGTCTTTATGCATATTGTCTGTTTTGATAAAGGTATATAATTTTATTTACAAGATTTATTTACAAGATTTATTTATTCAATATCACCTAGGTTTAAGCGCAGAATATTTCTATATTTACTACAGTAATTTCTCCGCTGATATAATAACGGTAATAATGTGCGGACCGGGTTGTTCGCAAGAATAAAGCGTCTAATTGAATATACCCCATAGAGTTTCTAACCTGTTTTTTTACTAATTATAATGTAAAGCAATATATTAACCTGGTTTGAATTAGCTACGGTGAAATGCAGCATTTATTTAATATATGTGAGGTAATAAAAATAATGGAGTCTGGCATATTATTAATCTCTGTTAGCTTTTATTCATACAAAGATATATAGATGGTTACATATATAAATTTCATTTATTGCAACATTAAAGCTCAATTGTTAAGATACCAAATAACACAGCGAGGATTGGTAGTTCATCTACCATTTTAAACACAATGGCACTTTTTACTTGGAATTATGTGGGAATTGTTTAATTTTTAATATTTTCAATATAGGAATATGTTTGGTGATATTTAACAACTCACAGAGTGCCCCATGTAAAAATCCTTATTTTTCCTCTCTGAGTTTCAGCAGGTTATTTGGCAACCACCTCTAACTGAGGTGCACGCTGCCACCCGATTGGTCTGAGAAGCCGATTCCTAAAATCATTTAATTGCAGTACATAACTGACAAATCAAGTACTACCTATTACATGGAACACATAAAATACGATATAAATAAAAGCCTACTTTCCAAGACTAAATAGGGAAAAATAATATCGCTATAAAATTTATTTCTAAATCTGCTCTAAAATTTTCTTTATAAAGTCAAAATCCACATTCTGATATAAGTACGGCAAATACTATGATAGACCTGAGCTGGAAATAAGTCACTTCCAAGTGGAACACACTTGGAACACATGGGATTTCCTCTCTGCACCAGGTGCTATAGGCTGCACAGGAATTCCCATTTATGCGGGGTCCTATTGTAGATCAGGCACGCTTGGAATGCATGAAGTTCCCTATTGATGTGATGTTCTATAAGGTTTTATTTTTATACAAAGAGTTGTGTAGCATATAGAGCTTGTTATTTACACATCAGGTCCTACCGTTAAAATATATTTAAATTAACTGAATAAAGTTAAATAAATTAGGATCCACCACATATTCAAAATTATTGGAGCTGTTGCTCCAGTGCACTTATTGAGAAATTAGTATGTGTCCATATAACATTTTTTTTAATGGACATCTGTTTTACACACATACATTTCAGAAAATTCATACAGTATAAATACATTGATTTGGAATAAAAGGAATTTATGCTCATATAATTAAAATTTGTATAGTAGTTTTGGTTCATTGATCACAAGGAAGGCAGTCCTGTTCATCATATTCTTAATTCCTTATCGATATCTCCAGACAAAATGACAAGACATGTCAGGACGATAATTGTTATTTACTCTGCCAGAAAACATTTTAGCTCAAAGTCCTTATTCAAGCCTTTGGGGATTAGACAGTTCAGTGTGAAGATCCATAACATTTCTGTTTGGGTTCATTTGTTTTCCACATTTCTATATTTCCAATTTTTCTGTACCAAATCTATTCCCATATAGCTGATAAGGTCACTTGGGGAATAATTGTGTTCTGTTTTAAAATAGGCAGATAATGAATGCATCATATACCCTTTTTTGATGTCTGTAAGATGTTTACCTACACGTGTTTTCAAACATCTTGTGGTTTTCCCGACATAAATTAAACCACATTTGCATTTCAGGAAATATATCACATTCAAAACTTTACACCTTTCTTATGAGTTATAATCGAGTAAAGAGATGTTACATAAGCTGTTACTAAGTAATAATTCTGTTCCTAGGGAATATCTTTTATTTTATTCAAGAAATCTCCTGTATCCTTAAGATAGGAAGGGTTCTTTATTACTATAGGATGAAGATGGTGATCAATAAATAATGATAAATTGGACGAAATGCAATTAACGCCCGATATTATGGCGTCCTGAAAGGTCCACTAAATTTTTATGAATTTTTGGGTGAACATGAATATATGGAGTTATGGTGAACTTACTTTCAAAAAAGCTGTAGTTTCTTTATTTAAAGTATCATTGGACTCGTAATTATCAATTAATTTTTCAAAACTTTTTTGAATATGTACAGTGGGATCATTCTTCAAATTCTGGTATGTATTATCATCTTCCAGATGTCTTGATAATTCTTTATGTGTTTTTCTAAATCCATGATAACTACTCAACCCCCACCTTTGTCTACTTGTTTAATAACGATACAGTTATCTCTTTGGATTATTTTTAATGCATTCCTTTCCTTATACGTCAAATTGAAAGTTACCTTCTTCTTACCATTTTTCATCAATTTTTTGACATCATCAACTACACATTTGTTAAAAGCTTCCAAATAGGGTCCTTTTATATGGGAGGGGAAAAAGGTTTATTTCTTTTTGAACTTCATTGGTAATTGTAAGTAATCACTTCCTTCTTATTGTGCTGTTTCACTTTCAACTTGATTATATCCATTTTTATTATAAAAAAAACTTCTTTAAGGTTAGTCGTCTTATATATTTTTGTATATCCCAAAAAACTTCAAAAAGATCTAAGGTGGTGGTAGGGGAGAATTTTAGTCCCTTAGTCAGAAGAGAAATTTCTTCTTCTCTCAATGGTCTTGAACTTAGTTTGAATATTTTACTATCCATTTTGTTCTGATTTACTATTACATTGTTTTTCTCCTTGTTCTTGCTTTCTCTTCTCTTATTTCTCCTGTTACATTTATTTCCACCCTTTTTACCTCTAAATCTCCTATGATGGACTTTTTCATGCAAGTTTCCTTTTCTAATTCTTTTTTTGACGGTATTTCTTTTTTAGGTAATCAACTTAGAGGAGGTTTGGTTGGGATCTACAGTTTTTTCAAACTTGACCTCACCCTTGCTCCCTTTAATTAATATTTGTTTTTCCTCCATTCCTTCCTGTATGTTTTCCTCATGTATTATTTATCCTGGTCTAAAAAAGAGGAGTCTGGATCGTTGAAAGGATCATATCTATTTTTATTTGAAGGGGGAGTTTGTCTTTTTTTCATATTTTCCATTCCTCTTCTCATTCCAATTCTTTTTTCTGACATAGCTTCTATTTCTTTCCTGTCTGTATTGATTTGAGTCATCATAACTATTACGTTTATCCTTTAAATTTCTATGTTTATATCTCTCATTCTGGTCATAGTTTCTATAATAACCTTCCCTTATTTTTCCCTGTTTATTTTTAGGACTAACATTTTCTCTCCATTTATTTACTGATCTATTTCCTTCCTTCTGTCTTTGAAAAAACTCCACTTTCTCATATTGTTTATTTGATCTTTGTGAAGTTTTTTTTTAATTTGTTTTCTCTTCTTCTTCTTGTTTATTATTAATTTGATTCTCTATTTGTTATTCCTCATTAAATAATTCACTGAGATTTAAATTTATCAACTCTCTATCTATCCTAATTTTTTTTATCATTAGTTCTCTAGTGTTCTTTTCTATTTTATCTTCAATCAATAAAATGCTTTCCTGTATGTCTGCCAAGTCCTTGAATGGTTTAATAAGGGATTGCAATTCTTCTATATCCTCATTTAAGGTTTGGAGATTCATTCCTCTTTTTCTAATATTAATTCAATGAGAGACATTGAGAAGGCATCTAAAATTGCATTCCATCTCATCTTTAATTCCACTGAGGAGGTGGAAAAAGAGGAACTTTTATTCATTCGTAGGCCTTTTGGTATTAAATGGTCAGACATATACTGTTCTAGTGTTACAATCTCCCACCAAATTTTATTTTCCATAATAAGGCTTTTTTTCTAACTTGGCTATGACTGACTCTAGATCTTAATCACAACATTTTGTCGTAACCTCTCCTCTGTTAAAAACTTCCTGTATAATATATTTTCTTGTTGCTCTGTGTAGGAACATGGTGCAGCCCTTTGGAACTTATAGTGTATGTAAGTTAACATCTCTAAAAGAAAGAGTAAGTTCTCACAGCGCTCCAAAAATCAACTGCTGCCCAAACCAGTTCTGATGTAAAACACACACTAATTTACAAACACTTCAATTTAATAATTAAAGGACAATTCAGGTGCTGTATATATCCTATTCAGGTTAAACTGAAAATAATATATATATAAATACTTATATTCATATGGTGAGAGGTTAGTGTTGTTTTTTTCTGTTTTTAATAAATCCTCCTACTACATATGAGAAACAGTGGAGGAGAACCATCAAGGAATCTCTCACCATACGAATATAAGTATTTATATAAATTTATTTTCTGTTTAACCTGAATAGGATATATACAGCGCCTGAATTTTTCTTTAATTATTATATTGTACCTATAAATGAACACATGTATCTTAATTTAACTAAGGCTTCTTTGGCACACATACAGCAATATTGATGTAAAGATATATCATTTGAATTATGTATAACTTGCTATGTGAGACTATGTAGCCAGTAGTTGATACGTCCCCACAGAGAGTGCAGTTATGATGCTTATTTCACAGTTAGGCTTTATCGAGGCAGTCTGCATTGACTGGCGGGTCTATTGACTGGCAGTCAATTGAATGTGTGCACATCAATCACAGATCATTAAGCCAATCAGATTAAGTGTTTAGGTTTCATCATCATTATCAGCAGTTATTTTATAGTACTAATTCCACAGCATTGTACAGAGAACTCACATAAATCCCTGCCCCAGAGGAGTATAAATTCCCTAACATACAGAGAGAGAGAGAGAGAGAGAGTTTAGGTTCAATTTGACAACAGCCAATTAACCTACATGTATGTTTTTGGAGTGTGGGAGGAAACCGGATCACCAGAAGGAAACCAAGGCAAACACAGAGAGAACATACAAACTCCTCACAGATAAGGCCATTGTCGGGAATTGAACTCATGACCCCAATTCTCTAAAGAAAAAGTGCTAACCACTGAGCCACCGTGCTGCTCTAGGTTTCAGCTCCTTCCATTGGTAAGTATACTGCTGGTAACTAGGAAATAAATATCTTCTATGGTTTTGATTACTTACACTGACAGGGAGTATTGTAACTACAATATAATAATTAAAGAACAATTCAGGCGCTGTATATATCCTATTCAGGTTAAACAGATTTTTTTTTTTACATAAATATTGCTGTATGTGTGCCAAAGAAGCCTTAGTTAAATTAAGATACATGTGTTCATTTATAGGTATATATAGTTCAGTGCAAATAATTAACATCAGAACATGATGAGGATTCTGTGGATTTCCATATTAAACTACATCTATACAAATACAACTACATGACCTGGAAAGTTGTGGACCTCAAGGAAAACTGAATTCCCAGCAGAAGGAAAGACAGACATTCTCACAAAAATATTCAATGAAATCGTACAGCAGGATCCAGACTAACGAATTCAAGCCTGGGGAGATAGGATCCTCCCCCTCAATGTTTAAAAGAGGTGTCATCACAACTATTTGTGGCCCAGAATAGAGGCAGGTAAGCAGCTCAGGCAAGGAGTTGTGAAAAGGCTACTTTGGTTCAGACAGGCTTAAGAGAGAAGACCTGCAAGTAGCTGGAAAGAGAGAAAGTCAATGTGTGTCCTGAGAGAGGTAGGAGGCCTGAGAGACTGGAATGAGCCATGGAGAGACTTAGAGATAGTAGTGTCCCAGAGATAAAGTGCCAAGCTGCACTTGTGTTAGTTGGGACTTAAGAAGCAAAATAGTGATCCGTGAGAGGGGTGAATGTTTTGTTATTCACTTTCTGAGTAGCTGTTAATGAAAGTACTTTTATGGCGAGATGATGGCTGGCTGGTGACCCTTAATTGACACCATATCACTGTATGTATACAGTGTGTGCGTGTATATTAGGGAATTTAGACTGTAAGCTCCAATGGGGCAGGGACTGATGTGAATGAGTTCTCTGTACAGCGCTGTGGAATTAGTGTCGCTATATAAATAAATGATGATGATGATGATGTATGTATATGTATATATATATATATATATATATATATATATATATATATATATATATATATATATATAAAATATTTCGATATAATTACATGCAACAATACCTTTGCACTGATGATAATAGTGATTTAAAACCCTTGCTTTGAATTGGTATGGAACAATAAAATGTAACATTGAGTGTACAGAAGGTATTTAGATGTGATATGCACATGAAGATGCAACATAAGTCTGCTAGTGGATCTCTTATGAACTAGAAATTCTCATTTCAGGTTAAATTAGGTGTGCATTACTGTTAATAGGTTTTGTAATTGCGTTCTGGGAAACTCAGCCAGAGATGACATACATACATATTTATTTGAATAATTTAATTAGCATGCCCCAGTTGTTCAAAGCTAGTGCAAATTAGTTAATATTTATTCTTTCAAATTCAAGCTCATTGTTCTGAAGGTGGTTCTATTAATTATCAGTTATTTTCAGGTCTGTATTTAGAGTTCATGCTGCACCCTACAATGCAAAAATAAATTCCTCATAATTGTATGTACCAAACTTTGGAAAATTGGGATAACAATTAAATAAGCAAATAATATAAGCATAATAATATGTCTGAGGTCACCTCACAGCACCACAGCAGCCCCACCAGCTGGCATAGTAAGCAATATACTGACTGGGTATTTGAACATATGTGTAATGACAACTTGTTTCTCGAACTGGTTGATCAAATAGGTACACAAATTTTACATTTCAACAGGTTCTTACAAATTTTAGATTCAGTAAAAAAAATAAAAAATAAATGTGTCCTGTTTACACATATGTGAACCACCTTGAATGTGTTTGAGCTTACATGGTATCTTTTAGCCATTTTTTATGGCAAATGGTGACACCTCTGAACATCAAACATGAACTTTGAAGACTGTAGTGTTTGTTGTTCCACTTGAAAAAGTTAAAACCCTTTTTATCATTTAGAAATATAATTCAAATGAATTTTAAAATAAAAATGCCACAAAAATTAAATTGTAACGCGAATAACATATGCAAACCTCAAATTGGGCAGTGAATGCGAACAAGAAACGTAGAACTTGAACCGAGATTTGTTTGACAACAGAGCAAACCTGTACATTTGTAATAAATCAAACCTGTTTGTGGCCATTGAATCAGTGAATTTTTTTTGAATATTAAACTAGTTTTCGAGCATCTCCAGTTCTCACTTTATAAAAAACGTGACCATTGGACACAATAGATTGTAAAATGAAACTTTAGTAAATCAAGCAATGTTCCAAGAGTGCACTGAAAAGAAGGAAAGATTAGAGGACAGGCATCGGATAAGTAACAGCTTACCTCACAAGTAATAATCACAATCATAAGTAGCAGCATTTACAGATTTTTCTCCCCCTTATAGTAAACTAGGACCAATGAGTTCTAGAGTATGTGTCACTCACCGGACTGTGAGTGCTTCTTCCCGTATATTTAGGAACCGTGGTCGTCCTCCATCCTGAGGGTCTGCGCATGCGCAGCCCTTTCAAACCCTTCAGTACCTGTTCCTTTAACTTAATTGGCAGATCAGGCAACACTCCCTATATTAAGCACCTGTGGTCAATACCACGTGGCCTGATCTTGGAGTCTCATTCCCCATGAGCCTCTGAAGGTGTTCCTGTGTTTCCTCGTGTATTCAGCACTGCTGATTCCTGTGGTTTCCAAACCACTTCTACCCCTGTGGTTTCCATACCACTTCTACTCCTGTGGTTTCCTAACCACTTCAACTCTGCTATGTATCATCGTGACTGTTAGCTGATTCCTATCCGCTGCCTCCGTGCACTACAGTCTTCAAGCCACTTCAACTCTGCTGTGTGCCATCATGACTGTTAGCTGATTCCTATCCGCTGCCTCCGTGCACTACAGTCTTCAATCTACTTCAACTCGCCTGTGTTTCATCGTGACTGTTTGGCTGATTCCTATCCGCTGCCTCCGTGCGCTTCAGTCTTCAGCTCATCTCATCTCTCCCGTGTTTCCTCGAGACTGCTACAGCTGATTCCTATTCGCTACTCTCCGTGCTCAACAGTTCCAGCTCAGCTCTGCTCTCCCGTGTTTCATCGTTGCTGCACCTGCTGGTTGCTATCCGCTACCTCCGTGTATCTGCAGAGTCCTGCTGCTGCTACTTCTCAGTTCTACTCGTCCTACAACAGCTGACCCGCTCTCCGTGCTTCTTCGTGTTCCCGCTGGTCTCTACTCGCCAGTCTGCATCGGATCTGCGCCTCACTGTTTTCATCTCATCTAGATCATCGCTACTCTTCAGGGTCCTCCAGGAGTCCAGTCCTACATACTACTGCTTCCTGAGTATTTGTTCCCCTGCTGGTCTACCTACCTGTGCGCTGCACCTACTTGATTACCGCTTCACCCCTCCAGGGACTTCGCATCCTGCCGGCCTCCAGCCGTTCAGGTATCTCTGCACTCCTGTCTGACAGCCTGCTTCTGAACCACGGTATGCATACTTCTCATTGACTGTGCTGGTGTATTGCATATCTTGCTGGACTGAGTTTGTTCTCCTCTGGAGTTTACTATCCGCTGAGACTATTGCCATCATTGACTGTGTTATCTTGTGCCGGATTACCTCAAGTGACTTTCTATTATTGCAGTGCTGTTCAGTCATTAATATATTGTGCATGTTATTGTGGATCAAGTTTAAGGTGCCCGTGTATCCCCTGTATTGCAGTCTCTCACCGTGCTCCTCCTCACATATATATTCAGTGGTACAACTTGCTAGAGGCAGACCACTGATCCCGGTTTCCTGTGTCACCTGTTCCAGTATCCTCTCACATAGCAGTGGTACAACTTGCTAACGCAGACCACTGACTCCCCGGATACCTCCACTTGGATTTCATTCCTTCACTCAGACAGCGGTACAACTTGCTATCCGCAGACCGCTGACTCTCATCATCTCCTCGTTTCTGTTGGACATTCCTCCTCACTATAGCAGTGGTACAACTTGCTACCGCAGACCACTGACTACCCTCACGTGTCCTTTGTCCATACAGTTCCTCGTGTATTACTACATCCATATTACCAGTGCTGCTAGTCATAGACTTTCCTGAGCATCTCTATCATCTACTATTTCCTGTTCCGTGATCACCCTGCTACCAGAGTACCATATTACCATCTATACTGCTCTGGTAAGCCTATCACCTGGTGATCCCTGGGTAAAGACTCCTAGTGCCCGTGACAGTAAGATCAGGCCATGACAGACTCAGATACGGAACCTACAGCCAAAGAGATGCTGCAGCATCTGGTCACCCATGTGGAGCAACAGGATGCTCGCCAACAGCTGTTACTTCAATGCTACCAGTCGTTAGCCTCCCAAGGACCATCTGGACAGCCTGTTACAGCTAATGTTGAAGCTCCTGTGCTTTCCTCTGTTTCCCCAGTGCCATCCCAGGTGTCTACAGCTCCCACGCTTCACCTGCCTACTCCGTCAAAGTACGATGGAGACCCCAAAACTTGTAGGGGTTTCCTTAACCAATGCTCAGTTCATTTTGAGCTCCAACCTCAAAATTTTTCTACCCACCGTTCCAGAGTGGCCTATCTTATCTCATTGTTTTCTGGACAAGCTCTGGCTTGGGCCTCCCCTCTGTGGGAGAGAAACGATCCTGTATTACAAGATAGTGCCAAATTCATTTCTATTTTCTGAAGTGTGTTCGATGAACCAGGTCGTGTGACCTCCGCTGCTTCCAGCATTCTTCGTTTACGTCAAGGTTCTCATACAGTAGGCCAGTACGTCATTCAATTTAGGATATTAGCCTCTGAACTTCAGTGGAACACTGAAGCATTAATTGCCGCCTTCTGGCAGGGGCTCTCCGATAAAATTAAAGATGCACTGACTACCCAAGAGCTTCCTTCGTCACTAGAAGATTTGATCTCTCTTTGCCATCGTGTAGACATGAGGTTTCGTGAAAGAGAATCTGAGAAAACAACTTCAGTTAAAGCACCTCTTCGCTCAACCCCTCAGTTTCGTCCAGCTTCATCTTCCGTGATTCCCATGGAGATAGGACGTTCCAAATTATCTTTAGAAGAGAGGAAACGAAGAGTAAAGAATAGACTTTGTATCTATTGTGCTGATTCCACACATATGCTCAGTTCTTGCCCTAAGAAATCGGGAAATGCCAGGCCCTAACTAGTTCTGGAGAGGTGAAGTTAGGGTCCCTGGAGTCCTCTCCATCTTCTATGAAATTAAAAGTCTGCGCTTTTGATGTTACGATTTCCTTTGCTACCGAATCCTTTGAGTCTCAGGCACTGATTGATTCTGGAGCAGCAGGAAATTTCATTTCTAAATCCTTAGTGAATCAATGGTCCCTACCAGTGATTACTTTGAAAACACAGATTACTGTGACTGCTATAGATGGATCACGTCTCATCAATGGTCTCATCACTCAGAGTACGTCTCCAGTAACACTTCAGATTGGTGTGCTACACCATAAAGAGATCTCGTTTTTAATTCTTCCAGTTACGACAAGTCCGATTGTCTTAGGCCTTCCATGGCTTCAATGTCATTCTCCCCAGATTGACTGGCGCACTCCTCAAGTTACGTCTTGGGGAGCTGAATGTCATCATCGTTGTCTTTCTCAAGTCATTTCTCTTAAAGTACAGCAATCTTCCATCTCATCTTCCTCACCGGGACTCCCTCCTCAGTATGCTTCATTTTCCGATGTTTTTGATAAAGCTCAGTCTGAACGTCTTCCTCCTCATCGTTCTTGGGATTGTCCGATCGATCTTCTACCTGGCAAGACTCCTCCTAGGGGTCGGGTCTATCCACTTTCGTTACCTGAAACTCAAGCCACATCTGAGTACATCCAGGAGAATCTCCAGCGAGGGTTCATTCGACCTTCCACCTCTCCCGCTGGAGCCGGATTCTTCTTCGTAAAAAAGAAGGATGGATCACTACGCCCCTACATAGATTTTCGTGGACTCAATGCCATTACTATTAAGAATCGGTATCCCATTCCGTTGATCACTGAGTTATTTGATCGCATCAAGGGAGCTCGGATCTTTACCAAGTTGGATCTTCGTGGTGCCTATAATTTAATTAGAATCCGTCCCGGTGACGAATGGAAGACAGCGTTCAACACCAGAGATGTGCATTATGAATATCTAGTAATGCCTTTCGGGTTGTGCAATGCCCCCGCTGTTTTCCAAGGCTTCGTTAATGAGATCTTTCGGGACTTATTATATGTATGTGTCGTTGTCTACCTGGACGACATATTGATCTTTTCACAGGACCTGCCTTCTCATCACCAACATGTGGCAGAGGTCCTTTCCAGACTCCGGGAAAATTCATTATTCTGTAAACTAGAAAAATGTTCATTCGAGTTGCCCCAGATTCCATTTTTGGGGTATATTGTTACCGGAGTTGGCCTGAAGATGGATCCAGACAAGGTGAATGCTGTATTACATTGGCCCCAGCCAACTACTCTTCGTGCTATCCAGTGTTTTTTAGGTTTCGCCAATTACTATAGACGCTTCATTCAAGACTTCTCGTCCATTGCATCTCCTATTGTGGCCCTGACTCGTAAAGGGGCCAATACTAAGCAATGGTCATCCGAGGCCCTCCAAGCCTTTCAAATTCTTAAAGAGTCCTTCTCCTCTGCTCCCATTCTTCGACAGCCTGATGTGACACTTCCCTTCTTCCTAGAAGTAGATGCCTCTAATGTGGGCTTAGGAGCCATTCTCTCCCAACGCTCGGACCAACAAAAATTCCATCCTTGTGCCTTTTACTCTCGGGGTCTCCTGCCTGCAGAGAAAAATTACACGATCGGGGACAAGGAGTTGCTGGCTATCAAAGTTGCATTAGAGGAGTGGAGATACTTATTGGAAGGAGCTCGTCATCCGGTGACGATTTTCACAGATAATAAGAACCTGTCATATCTACAGTCTGCCCAATGCTTGAATCCTCGTCAAGCAAGATGGTCTCTTTTCTTTTCCCGTTTCGAATTAATCATAACCTTCAAACCAGCTGCCAAGAACAAGAAAGCTGACGCTCTATCTCGAGCTTTTGTGACATCCTCTGACGTTGAAGAGGTTTCCAACCATTCTATATTAGACCCCAAATGTATCTCGCTGGCTGCTTCGTCCACCAAAGTGCTACCATTTGGGAAGACCCTCGTGCCTCCTACTCTGAGGAGGAAAATCCTTTTGTGGTTCCATTCTTCTCGTTTTTCTGGACATGCTGGTGAACGCAAGACCTTTGAGATTCTCTCTCGAAGTTACCGGTGGCCCTCGATGAGGAGAGACGTCAAAGAGTTTGTTGCTTCCTGTGAATTGTGTTCTCAGTTCAAATCCTCCCGCAGAACTCCAGCGGGGTTGCTGCAACCACTACCCATTCCGGTCAAGCCCTGGATCCATATTAGTATGGACTTTGTTACTGATCTGCCATCTAGTAAAAATTGTAATACTATTTGGGTAGTGGTAGACAGATTTTCGAAGATGGCTCATTTTGTCCCTTTGTCTGGTTTGCCTTCCTCGTCTACTCTGGCTGAACATTTCGTTAAAGAAATCTTTCGTATCCATGGATGTCCGTCTGAGATTGTGTCAGATAGACGGGCCCTTTGTAAAACCTTGGGCATACGATTAGCACTCTCATCTTCTTACCATCCGCAATCAAACGGACAAACTGAACGGGTCAATCAAGATCTCGAGACCTTTATAAGGATGTTCTCATCAGCCAATCAAGACAACTGGGTAGAATTGCTTCCTTGGCCTGAATTCGCCCATAACAACATGTACCATGAGTCATCGTCCAAAACTCCATTCTTTGTGGTTTACGGTCACCATCCGTCTTTTCCGGAATTTCCTGCCCTCCCTCCCACCCAAGTTCCTGCTGTAGAGACTGTTTGTCAGACCTTCAAAAACATCTGGTCTCAGGTCAAAACCTGTTTAAAGAAGACATCTGACAAATATAAGTCTTTCGCAGATAAGAAGAGGCGGGCTATTCCACCACTAAAAATTGGAGATCGTGTCTGGTTATCTACCAAAAATATTCGTTTGAAGGTCCCATCTATGAAATTCGCTCCTCGTTTTATTGGTCCATATAGGATCATTCAAGTAATAAATCCAGTTTGTGTCAAACTTCTACTTCCTAAGAATCTTCGTATTTCCAATGCCTTCCATGTGTCCTTGCTCAAACCTCTCATCATCAACCGTTTCTCGACTCCTCCTTCAGCACCTCAGCCAGTTCAAATTCATCAGGAGGAAGATTTCGAGATTACTCAGGTATTGGACGCAAAAATTTCGCGAGGAGTTCTCCGTTTCCTCGTTCATTGGAAGGGCTTTGGTCCTGAGGAGCGTTCATGGATCAAAGCTGAAGATCTCAACGCCCCAGCTCTTCTTAAGAAGTTTTATTCCAAAAATCCGGACAAGCCCGGTTCCAGGCGTTCTGTGCCCACCTTTAAAAGGGGGGGTACTGTCACTCACCGGACTGTGAGTGCTTCTTCCCGTATATTTAGGAAGCGTGGTCGTCCTCCATCCTCAGGGTCTGCGCATGCGCAGCCCTTTCAAACCCTTCAGTACCTGTTCCTTTAACTTAATTGGCAGATCAGGCAACACTCCCTATATTAAGCACCTGTGGTCAATACCACGTGGCCTGATCTTGGAGTCTCATTCCCCATGAGCCTCTGAAGGTGTTCCTGTGTTTCCTCGTGTATTCAGCGCTGCTGATTCCTGTGGTTTCCAAACCACTTCTACCCCTGTGGTTTCCATACCACTTCTATTCCTGTGGTTTCCTAACCACTTCAACCCTCCTGTCACTCACCGGACCGTGAGTGCCTCTTCCCGGACATTTAGGAACCGTGGCCGTCCACCATCCTGAGGGTCTGCGCATGCGCAGCCCTTTTCTATACTTCAGTGTATACCCCTTTAACTTAATTGGCAGATCAGGCAACCTCCCTATATTAAGCACCTGTGGTCACCACCACGTTGCCTGATCTTGGAGTCTCATTCCTCATGAGTCTCTGAAGGTGTTCCTGTATTCCTCGTGTATTCAGCGCTGCTGATTCCTGTGGTTTCCAAGCCACTTCTATTCCTGTGGTTCCCATACCACTTCTACCATCAACTGTATCATCAGGACTGTTTGCTGATTCCTATCCGCTGCCTCCGTGCACTACAGTCTTCTATACCACTTTACTACTGTGGTTCCCATACCACTTCTACCATCAACTGTATCATCATGACTGTTGCTGATTCCTATCCGCTGCCTCCGTGCACTACAGTCTTCTAAACCACTTCAACGTTATTTTATATCAATGTGACTGTTTGCTCATTGCTATCCGCTGCCTCCATGCACTCCAGCTTTTACCTCACTCACCTGCTTCTCATCAAGTCTGTTTGCTGATTTCTATCCGCTGCCTCCGTGCACTACAGTCTCCTGCTTGCAACTCGCCTGTGTTCAACATCGTGACTGCCAGCTGACTGCTATCCGCTGCCTCTGTGCACTACAGTCTCCTGCTTGCAACTCGCCTGTGTTCAACATCGTGACTGCCAGCTGACTACTATCCGCTGCCTCTGTGCACTACCGTCTCCTGCTTGCAACTCGCCTGTGTTCAACATCCTGACTGCCAGCTGATTACTATCCGCTGCCTCCGTGCACTACACTCTCATCTCATCTTTGCTGTGTCTTCCTCGAGACTGCCGCTTTTCATTACCATCTGCTACCCTTCGTGATCTACAGCTCCTGCCCTGCGCTGCACTCCTGTTTCCCATCGCTGTTGGTTCCTGTGGTTGCTACTGGTTACCTCCGTGTGCCGCTGAGTCCTGCCGCTGTGGTCAGCGCTATCGTCCATCTCCTGCTGATCCACTCTCCACGCCTTCACGTGTTCCACTGGCCTCTACCCTCCTGTCAGCATTGGATTTGTATCTCTTCTACTACCCTCTGCTGGATCATCTCCATTCTCCTGGGTTTCCTATGAGTCCAGTTCCACGTGTTGCTGACTCCTGTGGATTCGTGTCCCTGTCGGTCTGCTCACCTGTGCGCTGCACCTGCTAGACCGCTGCTTCTCCTATCCAGGGACTTCCTATCCAGTCGGCCTCCAGCCGCTCAGGTACCGCTGCAATCCCATCTGACTGCTACTGCTGAACCACGGTATGCATACTTCTCATTGAGTGTGCTGTGTATTGCATATCTTGCTGGACTGTGTTTGGTTCTCTCTGGAGTCTGCTATCCGCTGAGTCTATTGCCATCATTGACTGTGTTATCATTGTGCTGGACTACTTCAAGAGACTTTCTAGATTGCAGACCTGATCAGTCATTTACATATATATATACCTATATTGTGCATATTACTGTGGATCGTGTATAAGGTGCCTGTGCATATCCTGTGTTGCAGTCTTCCCCCGTGCACCTCCTCACATATATATGCAGTGGTACAACTTGCTGATGTCAGACCACTGATCCCTGTTTCCGGTATCACCTGTTCCATTATCCTCTCACATAGCAGTGGTACAACTTGCTACCGCAGACCACTGACTACCTGGATACCTCCACTTCGATTCCATTCCTTCACTCAGACAGCGGTACAACTTGCTACCCGCAGACCGCTGACTCTCATCACCTCCTTGTTTCTGTTGGACATTCCTCCTCACTATAGCAGTGGTACAACTTGCTATCGCAGACCACTGACTACCTCCACGTGTCCTTGTCCATACAGTTCCTTGTGAATCATTACCTCAGTATTACCAGTGTTGCTAGTCATAGACTTTCCTGAGCATCTCATCGGTCATCATTTCATGTTCCGTGATCACCCAGCTACCAGAGTACCCTATTACCATCTACATTGCTCTGGTAAGCCTACCATCTGGTGATCCCTGGGTAAAGACTCCTAGTGCCCGTGACAGTAAGATCAGGCCATGACAGACCCAGATGTGGAACCTACCGCCAAAGAGATGCTGCAACATCTGGTTAGCCGTGTGGAGCAACAGGATGCCCGCCAACAGCTGTTACTTCAGTGTTATCAGTCATTAACCTCCCAAGGAACATCTGGACAGACTGTGACAGCTACTACTGAAGCTCCTGTGCTTTCCTCCGTTTCCCCATTGCCATCCCAGGTGTCTATAGCTTCCACGCTTCACCTGCCTACTCCGTCAAAGTACGATGGAGACCCCAAAACTTGTAGGGGTTTCCTTAACCAATGTTCAGTCCATTTTGAGCTCCAACCTCAAAATTTTTCTACCCATCGTTCCAGAGTGGCCTATCTTATCTCTTTGTTTTCAGGACAAGCCCTGGCTTGGGCCTCCCCTCTATGGGAGAGGAACGATCCAATATTACAAGATAGTGCCAAATTCATTTCTACATTCCGAAGTGTGTTCGATGAACCGGGTCGTGTGACCTCCGCTGCTTCCAGCATCCTCCGTCTGCGACAAGGATCTCATACTGTAGGCCAGTACGTCATTCAATTTAGGATCTTAGCCTCTGAACTTCAGTGGAACACTGAAGCCCTAGTTGCCGCCTTCTGGCAGGGGCTTTCCGATAAAATTAAAGATGCACTGACTACCCAAGAGCTTCCTTCGTCACTTGAAGATTTGATCTCTCTATGCCATCGTGTTGATATGAGATTTCGTGAAAGAGAGGCTGAGAAAACGACTTCTGCTAAAGCACCTTTTCGTTCTAACCCTCAATTTCGTCCAGTGTCATCCGCTGTGATTCCCATGGAGATTGGACGTTCCAAGTTATCTTCTGAGGAGAGGAAACGAAGAGTTAAGAATAGACTCTGTATCTATTGTGCTGATTCCACTCATGTCCTCAGCTCCTGCCCTAAGAGATCGGGAAATGCCAGGCCCTAACTAGTTCTGGAGAGGTGAAGTTAGGGTCCCTGGAGTCCTCTCCATCGTCTATGAAATCTAAAGTCTGCGCTTTTGATGTGACTATTTCCTTTGCTACCAAGACCTTTGAGTCACAGGCATTGATTGACTCCGGAGCAGCAGGAAATTTTATTTCCAAATCGTTAGTTAATCAATGGTCTCTACCAATGATTACCTTAAAAACTCCCATTACTGTGACGGCTATCGATGGATCACGTCTCATCAACGGTCTCATCACCCAGAGTACGTCTCCAGTAACCCTTCAGATTGGTGCTCTGCATCATGAAGAGATATCGTTTTTAATTCTTCCTGTTACGACAAGTCCGATTGTCCTAGGCCTTCCATGGCTTCAGTGTCACTCTCCCCAGATTGACTGGCGCACCCCTCAAGTCACGTCTTGGGGGCCTGAATGTCACCATCATTGCCTTTCCCAAGTCATTCCTCTCAAGGTACAGCAAGCTTCCATTTCAGCTATTTCACCGGGACTCCCTCCTCAATATGCTTCATTTACCGATGTTTTTGATAAAGCTCAGTCTGAACGTCTTCCTCCTCATCGTTCTTGGGATTGTCCGATTGATCTTCTTCCTGGCAAGACTCCTCCCAGAGGCCGGGTCTATCCACTCTCGTTACCTGAAACTCAAGCTACATCTGAATATATACGGGAGAACCTCCAGCGTGGGTTCATTCGACCTTCCACCTCGCCCGCTGGAGCTGGGTTCTTCTTTGTCAAAAAGAAGGATGGATCATTACGCCCTTGTATAGATTTTCGTGGACTCAATGCCATTACTATCAAGAACCGGTATCCCATTCCGTTGATCACTGAGCTATTTGACCGCATCAAGGGAGCCCGTATTTTTACTAAGTTGGATCTTCGTGGTGCTTACAATTTAATCAGAATCCGTTCCGGTGACGAATGGAAGACGGCGTTTAACACCAGAGACGGGCATTACGAATATCTGGTAATGCCTTTCGGGCTATGTAATGCCCCCGCTGTTTTTCAGGGCTTCATTAATGAGATTTTTCGGGACTTATTATATGTATGTGTCGTCGTCTACCTGGACGACATATTGATTTTTTCACAGGACCTGCCTTCTCACCACCAACATGTGGCAGAAGTCCTCTCCAGGCTACGGAAAAATTCATTGTTCTGTAAATTAGAAAAATGTTCATTTGAATTACCCCAGATTCCATTCTTGGGGTATATTGTTTCCGGAGTTGGTCTGAAGATGGATCCTGACAAAGTAAATGCTGTACTACATTGGCCCCAGCCAACTACTCTTCGTGCCATCCAGCGTTTTTTAGGTTTTGCCAATTACTATAGACGCTTCATTCAAGATTTTTCTTCCATTGCATCTCCTATTGTGGCCCTGACTCGTAAAGGGGCTAATCCTAAGCAATGGTCTACTGAGGCTATTCAAGCCTTTCAAACATTAAAAGAGTCCTTCTCTTCGGCTCCAATCCTTCGTCAGCCTGATGTGACACTCCCTTTTTTCCTAGAAGTAGATGCCTCTAATGTGGGCTTAGGAGCTATTCTCTCCCAACGCTCGGAACAGCAAAAATTCCACCCTTGTGCCTTCTATTCTCGGGGTCTCCTACCCGCAGAGAAGAATTATACCATCGGAGACAAGGAATTACTGGCTATCAAAGCCGCATTAGAGGAATGGAGATACTTGTTGGAGGGAGCTCGCCATCCGGTGACGATCTTCACGGATCATAAGAACTTGTCATATCTTCAGTCTGCCCAATGCTTGAACCCTCGTCAAGCAAGATGGTCTCTTTTCTTTTCCCGTTTTGAATTAATAATTACCTTCAAACCAGCTGCCAAGAACAAAAAAGCTGATGCCTTATCTAGAGCCTTTGCTACGTCCTCTGATATAGAAGAGGTTTCCAACCATACCATTCTAGACCCCAAATGTATCTCACTGGCTGCTTCATCCACCAAAACGCTACCATTTGGGAAGACCCTCGTGCCTTCTACTCTAAGGAGGAAAATCCTTTCGTGGTTCCATGCCTCTCGTTTTTCTGGACACGCCGGTGAACACAAGACTTTTGAGATCCTCTCTCGAAGTTACTGGTGGCCTTCAATGAGGAGAGACGTCAAAGAGTTCATTGCTTCCTGTGAATTATGTTCGCAATTCAAATCCTCCCGCAGAACCCCAGCAGGGTTGCTGCGACCACTACCCATTCCGTCCAAACCATGGACCCATATTAGTATGGATTTCGTTACTGACTTACCACCTAGTAAGAACCATAACACTATTTGGGTGGTAGTGGACAGATTTTCGAAGATGGCTCATTTCATCCCTCTGTCTGGTTTGCCTTCCTCGTCTATCCTGGCTGAACATTTCATTAAAGAGATCTTCCGTATTCATGGATGTCCATCTGAGATTGTGTCTGATAGAGGAGTACAATTCGTGTCCAGATTCTGGCGAGCCCTTTGTAAAACCTTGGGCATACGATTAGCACTCTCATCTTCTTACCATCCACAATCCAATGGACAAACCGAACGTGTCAATCAAGATATTGAGACTTTTATAAGGATATTTTCATCAGCCAATCAAGACAACTGGGTAGAGTTACTCCCTTGGGCTGAGTTCGCCCATAACAACATGTACCATGAGTCATCATCCAAAACTCCATTCTTTGTGGTCTACGGTCACCATCCGTCTTTTCCGGAATTTCCTGCCCTCCCGCCCACCCAAGTTCCTGCGGTGGAGACTGTTTGTCAGACCTTTAAAAATATCTGGTCTCAGGTTAGAACCTGTTTAAAGAAGACATCTGTCAAATATAAATCTTTCGCTGATAAGAAGAGGCGGGCTATTCCACCACTAAAAATTGGAGATCGTGTCTGGTTATCCACAAAAAATATTCGTTTGAAGGTTCCATCCATGAAATTCGCCCCTCGTTTTATTGGTCCATATAGGATCATTCAAGTTATCAATCCAGTATGTGTGAAACTCCTTCTTCCTAAGAGTCTTCGGATTTCTAATGCCTTCCATGTATCTTTGCTCAAACCTCTTATTATCAACCGTTTTTCAACTCCTCCCTCAGCTCCGCAGCCAGTTCAAGTCCATCAGGAGGAGGATTTTGAGATTACCGAGGTACTAGATGCAAAAATTTCGCGAGGAGTCCTCCACTTCCTAGTTCATTGGAAGGGCTTTGGTCCTGAGGAGCGCTCTTGGATCAAAGCTGAAGATCTTAATGCTCCTGCCCTTTTGAAGAAGTTTTACTCCAAAAATCCGGACAAGCCCGGTTCCAGGCGTTCTGTGCCCGCCTTTAAAAGGGGGGGTACTGTCACTCACCGGACCGTGAGTGCCTCTTCCCGGACATTTAGGAACCGTGGCCGTCCACCATCCTGAGGGTCTGCGCATGCGCAGCCCTTTTCTATACTTCAGTGTATACCCCTTTAACTTAATTGGCAGATCAGGCAACCTCCCTATATTAAGCACCTGTGGTCACCACCACGTTGCCTGATCTTGGAGTCTCATTCCTCATGAGTCTCTGAAGGTGTTCCTGTATTCCTCGTGTATTCAGCGCTGCTGATTCCTGTGGTTTCCAAGCCACTTCTATTCCTGTGGTTCCCATACCACTTCTACCATCAACTGTATCATCAGGACTGTTTGCTGATTCCTATCCGCTGCCTCCGTGCACTACAGTCTTCTATACCACTTTACTACTGTGGTTCCCATACCACTTCTACCATCAACTGTATCATCATGACTGTTGCTGATTCCTATCCGCTGCCTCCGTGCACTACAGTCTTCTAAACCACTTCAACGTTATTTTATATCAATGTGACTGTTTGCTCATTGCTATCCGCTGCCTCCGTGCACTCCAGCTTTTACCTCACTCACCTGCTTCTCATCAAGTCTGTTTGCTGATTTCTATCCGCTGCCTCCGTGCACTACAGTCTCCTGCTTGCAACTCGCCTGTGTTCAACATCGTGACTGCCAGCTGACTGCTATCCGCTGCCTCTGTGCACTACAGTCTCCTGCTTGCAACTCGCCTGTGTTCAACATCGTGACTGCCAGCTGACTACTATCCGCTGCCTCTGTGCACTACCGTCTCCTGCTTGCAACTCGCCTGTGTTCAACATCCTGACTGCCAGCTGATTACTATCCGCTGCCTCCGTGCACTACACTCTCATCTCATCTTTGCTGTGTCTTCCTCGAGACTGCCGCTTTTCATTACCATCTGCTACCCTTCGTGATCTACAGCTCCTGCCCTGCGCTGCACTCCTGTTTCCCATCGCTGTTGGTTCCTGTGGTTGCTACTGGTTACCTCCGTGTGCCGCTGAGTCCTGCCGCTGTGGTCAGCGCTATCGTCCATCTCCTGCTGATCCACTCTCCACGCCTTCACGTGTTCCACTGGCCTCTACCCTCCTGTCAGCATTGGATTTGTATCTCTTCTACTACCCTCTGCTGGATCATCTCCATTCTCCTGGGTTTCCTATGAGTCCAGTTCCACGTGTTGCTGACTCCTGTGGATTCGTGTCCCTGTCGGTCTGCTCACCTGTGCGCTGCACCTGCTAGACCGCTGCTTCTCCTATCCAGGGACTTCCTATCCAGTCGGCCTCCAGCCGCTCAGGTACCGCTGCAATCCCATCTGACTGCTACTGCTGAACCACGGTATGCATACTTCTCATTGACTGTGCTGTGTATTGCATATCTTGCTGGACTGTGTTTGGTTCTCTCTGGAGTCTGCTATCCGCTGAGTCTATTGCCATCATTGACTGTGTTATCATTGTGCTGGACTACTTCAAGAGACTTTCTAGATTGCAGACCTGATCAGTCATTTACATATATATATACCTATATTGTGCATATTACTGTGGATCGTGTATAAGGTGCCTGTGCATATCCTGTGTTGCAGTCTTCCCCCGTGCACCTCCTCACATATATATGCAGTGGTACAACTTGCTGATGTCAGACCACTGATCCCTGTTTCCGGTATCACCTGTTCCATTATCCTCTCACATAGCAGTGGTACAACTTGCTACCGCAGACCACTGACTACCTGGATACCTCCACTTCGATTCCATTCCTTCACTCAGACAGCGGTACAACTTGCTACCCGCAGACCGCTGACTCTCATCACCTCCTTGTTTCTGTTGGACATTCCTCCTCACTATAGCAGTGGTACAACTTGCTATCGCAGACCACTGACTACCTCCACGTGTCCTTGTCCATACAGTTCCTTGTGAATCATTACCTCAGTATTACCAGTGTTGCTAGTCATAGACTTTCCTGAGCATCTCATCGGTCATCATTTCATGTTCCGTGATCACCCAGCTACCAGAGTACCCTATTACCATCTACATTGCTCTGGTAAGCCTACCATCTGGTGATCCCTGGGTAAAGACTCCTAGTGCCCGTGACACCTCCTGTGTATCATCGTGACTGTTAGCTGATTCCTATCCGCTGCCTCCGTGCACTACAGTCTTCAAGCCACTTCAACTCTGCAATGTATCATCGTGACTGTTAGCTGATTCCTATACGCTGCCTCCGTGCACTACAGTCTTCAAGCCACTTCAACTCTGCTGTGTGCCATCATGACTGTTAGCTGATTCCTATCCGCTGCCTCCGTGCACTACAGTCTTCAATCTACTTCAACTCGCCTGTGTTTCATCGTGACTGTTTGGCTGATTCCTATCCGCTGCCTCCGTGCGCTTCAGTCTTCAGCTCATCTCATCTCTCCCGTGTTTCCTCGAGACTGCTACAGCTGATTCCTATCCGCTACTCTCCGTGCTCAACAGTTCCAGCTCAGCTCTGCTCTCCCGTGTTTCATCGTTGCTGCACCTGCTGGTTGCTATCCGCTACCTCCGTGTATCTGCAGAGTCCTGCTGCTGCTACTTCTCAGTTCTACTCGTCCTACAACAGCTGACCCGCTCTCCGTGCTTCTTCGTGTTCCCGCTGGTCTCTACTCGCCAGTCTGCATCGGATCTGCGCCTCACTGTTTTCATCTCATCTAGATCATCGCTACTCTTCAGGGTCCTCCAGGAGTCCAGTCCTACATACTACTGCTTCCTGAGTATTTGTTCCCCTGCTGGTCTACCTACCTGTGCGCTGCACCTACTTGATTACCGCTTCACCCCTCCAGGGACTTCGCATCCTGCCGGCCTCCAGCCGTTCAGGTATCTCTGCACTCCTGTCTGACAGCCTGCTTCTGAACCACGGTATGCATACTTCTCATTGACTGTGCTGGTGTATTGCATATCTTGCTGGACTGAGTTTGTTCTCCTCTGGAGTTTACTATCCGCTGAGACTATTGCCATCATTGACTGTGTTATCTTGTGCCGGATTACCTCAAGTGACTTTCTATTATTGCAGTGCTGTTCAGTCATTAATATATTGTGCATGTTATTGTGGATCAAGTTTAAGGTGCCCGTGTATCCCCTGTATTGCAGTCTCTCCCCGTGCTCCTCCTCACATATATATTCAGTGGTACAACTTGCTAGAGGCAGACCACTGATCCCGGTTTCCTGTGTCACCTGTTCCAGTATCCTCTCACATAGCAGTGGTACAACTTGCTAACGCAGACCACTGACTCCCCGGATACCTCCACTTGGATTTCATTCCTTCACTCAGACAGCGGTACAACTTGCTATCCGCAGACCGCTGACTCTCATCACCTCCTCGTTTCTGTTGGACATTCCTCCTCACTATAGCAGTGGTACAACTTGCTACCGCAGACCACTGACTACCCTCACTTGTCCTTTGTCCATACAGTTCCTCGTGTATTACTACATCCATATTACCAGTGCTGCTAGTCATAGACTTTCCTGAGCATCTCTATCATCTACTATTTCCTGTTCCGTGATCACCCTGCTACCAGAGTACCATATTACCATCTATACTGCTCTGGTAAGCCTATCACCTGGTGATCCCTGGGTAAAGACTCCTAGTGCCCGTGACAGTATGTAAGCTCCTTTTATATGGCTATAGACATGTGACAGTTGTTTATTCTTGCCACCTGGCTTCTTAACATTAAATACTATATATTTGGCCTGATTTTCTAGGGAGAGAATAATTTGGAATCTGGAATGATTCTCAATCTGATTGGTAAGGCACAAATTGCTAGAATTTTGACAAAATTCACCACCAGCTGAAAAGATTCACCATTCTTTACTGTACTGTCCTCACATGGCTATTTATTTAATATATATACATACACATATATATATATATATGCACCAATTAGGATGAAACCAATGCAAGGTGGTCCAGCTAGACCCTGTTTTAAGGGAGTTAGGGACCCGGTTGGACCTCCTGTTGGTGAACGCTGGGCAGAACTTTGCCCCACGGAGCCTGTTCTAAGCCTTCCACTGGATGGATTTGGATGAAAACTTCACAGACTGGTAACATTGGATCCTAGAAGACATACAAGGGGGTTGAGGTCCTGGTCAGACCTCTCGTTGGTGTACCCTGGCCAGAACTTTGACCTGGGAGACTGTTCTTTGCTTTCCACTGAATGGATTTGGAAAACATCTATTTATATAAAAGAAGAAGTTTGTTTGTTTGTTGGCAAATATCTTCGACACCCTTGCACCGATTGGGATGAAACCAACTGAAGGTGGTCCAGTTGGATCCTGGCCAGGTTTTAAAGGGGGTTAGGGTTCATGTCGGACCGCCCGTTGGTGTATGCTGGCAAGGACTTTGACCCAGGAGCCTGTTCTGAGCCTTCCACTAAATGGATTTTGACAAAACTTTTACAGATTGGTAACATTGTATCCCAGAAGATATAGAAGGGGGTTAAAGTTACGGTCAGACCTCCCATTAATGTACACTGACCAGAGCTTTGACCTGGGGAGCCTGTTCTGGGCCTTCCACTGGATGGATTTGGTTTGTTTGTCTGTCCGACTGATTGGGAAGAAACCAATGCGAGGTGGTACAGTTGGATCCTGGCCAAGTTTTAGGAGGTTTCGGGTCCAGTTCGGGCCTCCCATTGGTGTACATTGGGCAGCATTTTAACCCAGGGAGCCTATTCTGAGCTTTTCACTGGATGAATTTGGACTAAAACTTCACAGACTGGTAACATTGGATCCCAGAAGACCTATTTGGGGGTTGAGGTCCAGGTCAGACTTCCTATTGGTGAACGCTGGCCAGAACTTTTACCCGCAGAGACTGTTCTGTGCCTTCTGGATGGATTTGGAAAACATTTAATATAAAAACAAAAACGAACTGGGCAGCCACCTAATGGGTGTGTTGGTAGAGCTTCTAAGCTGCTAATTATTTTTAAAATGTTGACAGTTGCATCCAACTCATTGTTAACTTAATAACTTGAAGATTTAAACACGTGTAATGCCAGGTACTTCAGCTAATAGTATTATTATTTATGATAACTGATTTGACCTTTTGGACACATTTTAGATCTAGAACTTGCCCAAGCATACCTATATTCTTTCTTATCTTATAATTGGCATGGCTTGTGCAGCAACAGCTTTGCATCTTTCGTGCCTGTTTTTGTTTCACCCTCCCTTAGGATGTAAGGTCTTATGAGCAGGGCCCACCCTCCCCTCCTGTCTCCACACTGGTTCTTCTGCTCTGTCTATACTCCATATGTCTCCCTGGAGTTCGTGAAGCATTGGTACTTTGTGTTTATTGTTCTGTAATTTTTCACCCTGTTTTGTACTACTATTTGTACAGTGTACGGCGCTGTGGAAATCTTGTGGCACCCAACAAATAAATGATGATGATGATGATCTTCTTATGGTGTCCCTATGCCACAGCAAGATGGTGGAGCAGCCTTATCGGGCCCTCTTCAACATTTTGCTATTGAGCCTGGTGTTGCAGTTCCACCACTGCACCTTATCATAACATTACCAGCAAGACTTATTCCAGCAGTTATTTTCTACACAAATCTCCTACTAAGCTATTCTTCTTTAAAGAGTACTAAATTAAATTACAAAACCAATTTATAGAATTGTGTAATGCATCAGAACCTTTTAAGTCATCTGATGATTGATTTTACATGAACATTTGTTTACCTGAATGTCCTAATCATGCCCAACAGGACCCCTAAACAGCTGCTCCACAAAACAAACTAAATCTGCCTCCATAAGGTGCATTCCATCCGATCTGTACAAGTATGTATACTTAAATTTAATGTCAGGATGGGCCACTACCGACCCTCTTTTACCCAACAAAAATTTCCGACAGCCAGGTTCACTTTAAAATGGGCTTTATAAGATGAACAGTATCAATAGCACCTCTGCACTTTCTCCTGAGAATAACATCTGACCAGATTGAGTAGATCCCAGCCCAGCGAGTCAGGATCTCATCAAAATCAGACTTAACATGAACTATAATATTAGCCAGAGGAAAGGACGAAAGACGTTACCCATATTTTGCTAAAACCAAAAAAAGCTTGAAGGGCCACAAGCCAATCACATCCTCTTTCTGAGGAAAAATTAGGCAAATCCCTCCATGCTTCCTCGAAATGAGACAAGAAACACATGTATTGGTTCAGCCTACAAAGGAGGGGAATAGGCATCATCATTTGTTGCGCAGCCTAATATATTAACTGTAGCGACTAGACTTCCATCTAAGCAGTTCCATAATGGTTTTAATGGAACAACTTTCTTCAGTCGCAACCATGGCAGCTCCTATCCTAAAAGAATGCATGCTGTGCTCAACACCCAGACTGCACAAACATCGCTGAAAAATTGTCCTGTACTGGTATTCAGCCAGCGGGGAGACCCATCGGAACGTCTAAACCAATTATGACTAGCAGCCAGCCCCAAATCCAAATAACAATGTACTGGGTAAACCGCATTATTGTCTCTATGCAGCAACATAATCCAACAACCTTTATTGAGCTGATCAGCTTGTCATCTGTGGATCTTACAAGCCAAATTATGTCAGTGAAAAACAACATTCTTAAAGGACATCACCAATTCATTAATGCAGAATGCTCTGAAAAAAGCCATAGAGAAAGCAAAACGAAATAAGCAAAATTCTAATGTGTCAAATGCACAAAGAGCCAGAGCCCCCATTAGTTTCACCAGAAGAGCCCAATCAACAGGCAGCCTCCTATTCTCTACCACCAACCTACCCAGCCTCTTAAGGCTTTGTGGACAGAAAGAAATTCCCACTAGAGCCAAAACCATAGAGGTTTTAGACTTCCCAGAAGAAAAACCAACCCATATAAAGGATCACAAACACTGCTCCCTGGCAACACTGAGGCAACTTGCGTTGCTGAACCAATCCCACTCTGTCCACGCCTCTCTATGCTTCTTCAATGTCACAGGGCTCAGTTCATTTCTGACCAGACCTTCTATGATGGCTTCATAATCTGCCATACATATTCAGGGTATGACACACCTACAGCATTAGCCGCAGATGCTAATGCTCTAAATTTAATCCTTTCAAATTGTGATAACACGTCAACAAGATTAACAGCCCTACGAACATACCTAGCTTTAAAATCAATATTGAGGCACAACTATTTAAGGAACAAGTGTCTAAGCAATCTAATAGCTGGTGGGGAGGAAGCCCTCTCTTAATTAATTACCTGTAACACCCCCAAATTTTTGCACCAGAACACTATGCTCTTGTCCGGTAAACAATCTCCCCATAGTTTCACAGCCACTGTAGTCTGCAATAATTCTAAAAGGGGCAGGTTTTTTTTTGAGTCCCTCCTTATGCCAATCAAAGGGCCAGGGCACAGCGCACCATCAAGGTAAGCCCCGAATACGGTGGACCCAGCAGCATCAGTAAACAGCTGGATGTCTCCATTAGTTGTGGAAGGAGAAACCCACAAATGAACACCATTGAAGTGTTGTTTGAAAACCTGCCACATCTTCAAATCCTCTCTTATCTACCCAGACAGCTTAATAAAATTATGACCTTTCAAAACAACCACCGTAGTCCTCTTAAGCATCTGCCAAAATATCTTCCCTATCGAGATCATGTGACATGCAAAATTTAGCAGCCCCAAAAGAAACTGAAACTGTTTCATTGTGACTTTGCAAAACTCTGGATACAACTCCACCATGTCCCTCAATTTAGCCACTATGTCCACCAGCAACAAGCCACCTCCATGTCAATTTCAGTCCCCAAATATGACAGCTTGACTTCTGGGCCCTCAGTTTTCTCTACTGCCACTAGCACACCCAGCACTATAAACAAGGACTGCACTGAAAACAACACGTCCTTACAAATTTCTGAACCCCCCAGACCTACCAACAAAAAGTCATCCAGATGTGCGCCACACCACTGTGACCTATTCCCGCCACTATGTACCAGTGAAGGAAAGAACTGAAACACTCCAAAAAATTGCACAACACTGCACAGCCCATGGGAAAGCATTTATCAACAAAAAACTAGAGATGCTCACTGACCCCCATGTTTTGGCTTTGGTTTTGATTTTGGACCTGAATTTAGTTTGTGTTTTGGTTTTGGCAAAACCGCCCTCGCGTGTTTTGGTTTTGGTTTTGGATCTGTATTTTTTTTTTTTAAATAAAATGCTATAATATGCTAAAATCACATAATTTTGCTCTTTTTTGTTCCTACATTATTATTAACCTGAATAACAGTAATTTCCAGTCATTTCCAGTCAATTTGGACCACCTCACAGGTCACAATATTATTTTCATAAACTTTTGACCAAAGATTGCAGCAAGCACAAACACATGGCAGTTCACAGCACCTCTAGAAAATATTTCCACACAGCAGTGACAGAAAAGAAAAGTGGTGCAAGATGGATTTGTCCTTGGGCCCTTCGACCCACCCTTATGTAAGATATTGAAAAGGACATGTACGGTTTAACAAACCAAGCACTTCAGCGACAAGGAGTGCCACTCTTGTGGCTGAAGTGCTTGGTTTGTTTGGGCTCTCACAAAACAAGCTACCAATAGCTTAGCTGCCTTAAGCCCAACAGAGCAAGATGATAAATATGTCCAGTTTAAAGAACAGCTAAGAAAACCTGAGAAAACAAATGGATGTGTCACTGGCCCCTGCAGATGAAGATTTGGAAGATGAAGACGAGGAGATTGCCGTCACCTAGAACACACGGCCAGTACAGTGAAACTGAGTATGGTTTATTAAATCAGTTATGGTTCCTTTGATTGCTCCACTCATTACTTGGATAACTGTGGTAGTTCTACAGCTAATACATGGCGATGAGCGCTGACCCCCCCGGGATGCGTGTATTTATCAGAGAGTCAGACGATGACCAATCCAGGGTGCCCTGGCGGGTTGATGATGGTGAACCCGGTGAAAAACTAAATATGTGGTCACATGTACGAGAGAGAAGCAATTGAAAGGATGATTGAAAACACAATATTGATTCAACACTGTAGGAAACCACAATTATAGAAGTCTCTGTAACATAAATGTCAAAAACAAAAACGTAAAAAAAAGCTTGTAACTTTTTAAAGAAAAAAACTCATCTTTCATAAAGGTGAAACTTTACTGTAGAAAAACATAAAATTGCCAACATGTCATATTACCCAAATATAAATAAGCATTCCAGCATCAGCTAGCTTCCTTCTCTCAGCTAGATCCCAGCACCTGCAATCTACATTGTCATCATCCTCACCCTCATCAGTGTGCACATCATCATCACTCAATACTAATTAATCACAGCTGGAATCCACCATTACAGAAGTCTCTGCACTTTTATGTACACTGTTAGCTTGAGTCAAGTGATTCCCCTAATTTGACTTTTGGAAAAGCAGCTAGAGAAATTGAAGGAGGAGATGAAAATAAGAAATTCTACTAAATATGTTGGACTTGTAGATCAAATACTTTATTCGTTTTGCCAGGATCCGAGAGTTATCAACATCTTGAAATCAGATCACTACATTTTGGCACCTGTGCATGATCCTAGGTTTAAGAACCATGACTTCTCTTTCCTTCCAGCTGACCCAGATCTCAAGAGATGCAATGAGCTCCTGGTCAGAAAGCTGACAGCTCAAGTGGTACATGACACAATGACTCATCCTCCCTCAGTTTCTTTGGCAACTGCTGCTAGGAAAAAACTTAGCTTTACCAAGACACCCAGTGGAGATGCAGATGCGTCAGCACAACATTTTGACATTTGGTCTGGTGTAAAAAAAATGCCCAAAAATCGTGACAGCTCTGTCGTAAAATGAACTACAAATTCCTCGGGCAAGGCCATTGCTGGCAATTTCATCAAAGTACAGAGAATTCTGTAAAGGTGGATTCTAGGGGGGATGAATTAGTATTGTGTGAGGATGATGTACACTCTGATGAGGGTGAGGATAGTGACAATGTAGATTGCAGGTGCTGAGATCTAGCTGAGAGAAGGGAGCAAGCTGATGCTGGTATGCTTTTTAATATTTTGGGTAGAATGGCTTGGTGGCAATTTTATGTTTTTCAACAGTAAACTTTCACCTTTATTAGAGAGGTGTTTTTTTCTTTAAAAGGTTACAAGCTTTCTATTTTACATTTTTGTTTCCCTGATTTAAAACCACTATGCACTTGAACTTTAGCACATGGCAAAGAGGGATTAGTATCTTCAAGACTGAGTCTGGAGGGTGACAAGAACACTGCTACCCCTGTTTCTGTGTGACCAACGGCACTGAGACTGGAGAGTGACAAGAACAATGTGACGGAAGACTGGAGAGTGACAAGAACACTGCTACCCCTGTTTCTGTGTGACCAACGGCACTGAGACTGGAGAGTGACAAGAACAATGTGACTGAAGACTGGAGAATGACAAGAACACTGCTACCCGTGTTTCTGAGTGACCAACGGCACTGAGACTGGAGAGTGACAAGAACACTGCTACCCATGTTTCTGTGTGACCAACGGCACTGAGACTAGAGAGTGACAAGAACAATGTGACTGATGACACCCTTTTTCTGTATGAGCTATGGCATAGTAGAATGTCCCTGGAGACTTTTAAAAACACTGCCAGCCCTATTATTAGAATTTCAGTTTCAACACTGAACACTGCAAACCTCTCCTGTTTCTGTGTGATCTATAACTCTTTATAATGTCAATGGAGCCTTTGAAGAACACTGCCAGCCCTATAATGTGTCTTTCAGCGTTGAAAACTGCCACCTCTTCTGTTTCTTGGTGAGCTATGGCACAGTATAATGCCACTGGAGACTGCCAAGAGCACTGCCATCCCTCCTCTTTGTCTTTCATTATTGACGCTACCCAACTGCACTGGAGACTACCAACAGCCCTACTACCCCTTCTGTGTCTCTCTGTGAAGTGGTGCTGGATCTCCGTGGAGGGCAGTACTTATAGAATCCAAAACTCCCGAGATCCGGTGACGCAACAATGATGTTTTGCCTCGTTTTCACTTCCGAGGGTGTACGAAAGAACTGAGCCGGCTCGGCTCATTACTCGGATCAGCAAAGTTCAGGTGAACCGATCCCGAGCATCTCTACATAACACCCATCATTCAGATTAAAGCACACAAATTTAAATGAATCACAGTGCAGAGGAAGGAGACAAAAAGACGATTCCACATTCAGCTTGACCATCAAGACACCTGACAAATGGCCCTTAACCAGGTCCGACTCCGTCTAAAAAGTCTGCAGACAGCCTGCAGACATTCCCATAGTTCTTATCATTCACAGATGGCCTTGGAAGATGACCAAAGTATTGGATCAAACAGTACTTACCTGGCTTGTTTTTGGACACCACCCCATTGGAAACAGAATCAAACCAGGTATAGGAGGGGACAGATATGGGACACTCTTTCTACCCAACCAAACTTGCCAGGCCTCCCTTGCCCTTACCTTAAAGCCTTCTGTCAAACCAGCAATAGGCTGTGTAACCATCAACCACACCAAAACATCCTTGTAGCCAAATTTCATCACTTGCAGCCCATCTTGTTTTTATGAAAGGCCTCATCATATTTCAGCCATTTCAGCCTTTGGACCTCAATGAATCATATAGCTGTACTTGATGACGTTCATGTGCTCCTCAGGCCTGGTCTCTAAATAACAATCAGCAAAAATCATCCAGCCAATTCACATAACTTCTATTGGCCTCCTGACTAATGTCACTCAGTGCCTTAGCAGCCAAGGAGGCATCCTTGTCCTTACCAGTGATGGAAAACATGTCCACAATCTGCCCTCCACTGCCCACACTGTGCAGAGGAAGACAGCGGCAGGCACAGAACATTGGGGAAAACTGCAAAGGAGAGGAGGGATGGGCACAGGGGGAAGAGCAAGAGGGTTGCCGGGGTGGGAGGGGTTGGAGGCTGGCAATGACAGGGGCAGAAGGTGAAATAAAGGGAGTGCAGAAGAAGCAGGATAACCTAGGCCTGAGGAGAGTAGGCTAGGAGAGGGATAAGTCTATGAGAGATAGTGACAGGCAAAATGAAGGCTCTGATATGCATGGGAGGGGGAGCACAACAACTGTGCTGCAAATGGGGGAGGGCAGGGGTAACAGATATGATACTCACAGCACAGAAATTTACAGGAGACTTTTAACTAGAAAATTCCAAAGGCAAAAGAGTGAATCCAACTCCATTAGCGTTAGCCACAATGGTGGTAAGCGGAGACAACACCTGAGATGGCGAATACAGAACAAGTATTGCCGTGGTACAAGTACTGCCGAGATACTTATTAAATAGGCTTCCACATGCAAGGGCCATCTTTCCACAATCAATAGCAGTGCAAAATTTCCTATAGGCAATCCACAACCAGCAATGTCTCATCAGTCCATTACTGGGTTTTGAGCATGATGAATAAGATCTATAATATTACGAAAGTTTACTATTAAAACACTCAGCAAAACTGATTAAAATAAAAATATTATTCTTATCTGCCATCATTAGGTTCAATGCAGTGACTTTGTACATGGTTTTGCTTCTTTCAGTGAGGATTGAGTGGGGGAATCTAAACCCCTTAAAGAAAGTGTCTCTATACAGTGAGGGCCATGATGATGGCCAACAACTTCCAGTTTCCCATATTGTTGTTGACCTCAGCAGAGGTGAACCTCTTTGAAAAGAAGGTGCAGGAGTCAGACATTGCTTTCAGTGTGGGAGGACAGGACTCCTGCTCCACTTTCAGATACATCAACTTCGAGCATATAGAATTGCTTAGGGGTAGAGTACCAGAGCAAGGTCGCTGAGGTGAAAGAAGGTTCCTAGGTGTCAAAAGCCTGTTGTGTCTATGAAGCCATTGTTTCTTTGGTAACCCCTTGCTTGGTAAAGAGATTATAAAGCTAGCTACTCTAGAGAAATACTGGATAAAATATCTATAGTAGTTGCTAAACCCCACAAACCTTTGGATGGCCTTGGTTCCTTTGGGTATCAGTCAATCAAGATCAGGTGAGAGTTTCACCATTTCCATTTCTATGCCATATGCTGAAATAATGTGTTCCAGGAAGCTCACTCTGGACTGGTAAAGGGAACACTGCCCCAACTTGGCAAGTATCCACGAGCCTCGCTCACTCATGTGGTCTGAATGATCCTCAAGGGAGAAAAAAAAGATATTATCCAGGTAGAAGAGGTCTAATGTGTCCAGCAGGTCTCTAAAGAGTGATCTTTCTTTGAATTATGTCTTCCAGTCATCCACTTTCAGACATGGACCAATTTGTAGATACCTAACTGGACCAGTTTGGTGAAGACCATGGGGAATTAACATTGGGCTTAAAAATGCAAGTGTTCAAGCCCATGAAGAGTACCACTGTCTTTCACACAGGTAACAAGACAAGTGTGACAGGTTGAGACAATTATAGAAGCCAGAGAAAGTCCTACACAAAAAGTAACCTTCAGGTGAAGTAAGCGCTTTAAGCAAATTGGTCAATGAGCAGGGGGTGCTGCTTGCTTCCCTATAAATACAGTTTGCATCTGTGTTCGCAACACCCACAAAATCATTGAACCTAAAAGAGAGATCCCCCAGAAAAGAAGATAGCTGGGATTGAGAGAAGCATCCCCAGTTAAATGGAGAAGGATAAAAATGACGTTATTTGTGTGCAACAATTAGGAATACAGAGCTTAAAAATGCCCTAAGAGGTGGGGAAATAAGGGTTTTGCTTCACAAGGTCTAATGAGTCTCGTGACCAATGAAATGGGAGAGAAGGCCAGTAAGGCCAGTGAGAGGAACCATGCCACTCCCAAAAGAAAAGCTCAACAAAAAATCTTATGCTCAACAGAACCTTCTTCATTCAAGTGGAATGACTTACAGAAGGTGTTGATGGTCCATCCGCTTAAGTACTAGCACATATCAACAACCAGTAGTGTACACTTCTGGACAGTGGATCTTAATTGTCTATTATGTTGTAAAAGTAATATAGCAGACATGTATGCAAACCAATTATCTGAATTAGTAGTCTGAGAATTTAGCAACATTTTTTTATCATACCTTTGGGTACATCACAATGACTCTTATGTTACCAAAAATGGTTGATGTTGAAAGCCTGCTGCCCTTAGGCACAGGAGTCATAGTGGACTCAGTAAGTCCTTATGCTTCACCCATAGTTGAGACCAGGAAAAATAATAGGGGCATTCAGATTACTAGACAATCAATAAGATAATTATCCCAGACTATAATGCCATTTCCAGAACTGATGAAGCTCTAGAATGGCTACAGTGATTTTACTAGTTTGAAGGTATTGTTTTCAGTACTAGACTTAAGAAGTTAATAATGCCAGGTACCCAAAGAGGAAAAGATTGATTTCATTTATACTATGGGCATGTTGGAGAGGATGCAACAGTGAGTGTCTGGGACCCCTGCAATTTTTCAGAGACTCCTAGGGGTAAATGTATCAAGCTGAGAGTTTTCCAGCAGGTTTAAAAAGTTGCCTATAGCAACCAATCAGATTCTACATATCATTTTGTAGAATGTACTAAATAAATGATAGCTAGAATCTGATTGATTTTTCAAACCTGCTGGAAAACTCTCAGCTTGATATATTTACCCTCTAGATTGATGGTGGGGGCATGAAATTCCAAGAATGATTTGCTTGTGATCGGCCAAACCTTAATAAGCCCATTCAGTGCTAGGGTTGAGAATAATGGATTGAATCTGTCTCACGGCAAATGTCTATTTTGCAAGAATTCAAATAAATATGTAGTCTACATTGTCAGCCTGCATAGATAGCAACTGATCCTGCCAAGACCTGTGAGCAGCTTGCCCAGGATGACAAAGTGGAGAGAGTTGAAGCAATTCCTGGTTTTACTTTCAATACTGCAGCAGAATTGTACAACAGAATTCGAAGATCAAAAAGACACTTATCAATCTAACTAAAAGTTACCATCCTTCCAAGGGAGTTTTCTCTGCCAAAAAAGAAAGGACCAGATAAGTAGTAGAGAAACTATTTCAAAGTAAATTATTCATTTGTAAATAGAAGGACCTAAAAAATCAAAGTGAATTTTCCAAGAGTTTAAAAAGCGTCTGACAAAGGCTCCCGTGTTAGTGTATACAGATATAGAGGTACATTAGTCCCTGTACATCAATGCTTGCATTGATGAGAGGTCCTCTCTCATTAGCATAAAGAGGGACTGTGCCAGTGTACTACATTAATTGAAAGCTGGCACGCAGTGAGTGAATTTATCCAGCGCAAAAACTTGCACATAGAGATATAGGTGGACTGCATTGGCCGTGTATGAGTTCAATACAAGTCCAGAAGTACAAATATGGATGCAGATGTCCTATTTATTACCTGGCAAGACAAACCAGAGAGAAGGTGAAGAAGGAGTGGAATGGATTAGCCCATTACAGAATTAAGAAGCATGTGCCAGAAGAGTGAAGCTACAGAAGTAGGAGCTAAAGAATAATCATTGCCCCCTCTTTATTGCTAAATCAGTTTGATGGAGACTGATAATCTGACATACACAAGCTCTTAGATTATTGGCGAGACAACTAGTATGTAGTAGTGAAGAAGCTGAATGGGGTCCTAATTTACAAAGTCTGAGAGACACATCAAAACAATGAATGATTTGACTTGTTCTCAATTAGTCAGGAGACAACAGTAATACACCAAGCCCCCTCAACAGTAATAAACTAAGCCCAAAGCTTTTAAAACAGAATGAGAAGCTACATGAGAATAAATGTTCTAGTTCACCTCAGTCTCCAAATGATGAATCTAAGAATGGCTTGGTTGATGATATATTGGTGATATATTGGATATGGTTCTTTAGTAAGACCTTTAAGACTCTGACATATGATTGCCTTGGGGAGACCTCTGACACTGTTTATACAGTGTAGTCTTAGGCAGTTGTATAACTCATCAAAATATGTACTTCATATAGTATATACTGCTGTATTGTGTAAAATTAGTCAGGATGTGATAACCCTAACTTTTTGTAGATGGTTTACTATCCAAATTCAATTTTGAAATTGTGTTTGAGTTCATCAGGGAGAAAGTGTAACCCTACTGTCTACTGAGTAAAACTACACTGCAGAGTTCTGCAGTACCACAGCCAATATCTATTCTGATGAGGCCAGCAATGTGCACATATGCAGGCAGTGTGAGGGCCTGCTACACAGGAGAAGAACAAGAGCAAGCCACGGCTGGATAAACTATTCTATACAAAACCATCCAGAATCAGTATTGTGCAAGTGTGGGTTCCAATATAAGGTCTTCCTGAATGTCAAGGGAGGCTGGAGCAAGAAGCAGACTTTTGCTCACAGTAAATATCTAGATGACCAAACATTAGAAGACTATGAGACTGTCAACAGGATCTTACCAGAACTCCAAATTATGAATAATGTCTTTACATGAGCTTGTATACATGTAGACTGTGATAGGACTTAGTGTAGGACATTGACATGTATTAATAGATTTCCCAAAATAGAAACAAAACCTATATCACTTGCTTCACTAGGAACTTAGGCAAAACTATGACTACGCCCTCTACTGTTTATCATTAATTGAGAGTACAGCGTTAATAAAGACAACTTTGCATTGCATCCTTCTGCCCAGACACAACCAGAGAAAAGACTATATTAGTATTGACCTGCCTTACCATATAGTTATCACAAGAACAAGTCCTCACTGTATGAAGTTGGCAGCACCATTAGTGAATGTATATATGTCTATACATGGTTTACTTGAAGAAAGAGCCATATTGTTAGCAGTGTGTGTGCATGTGTGTGGTGTGTGTGTCCTCAGCATATAAAGATGGCAACACCATTAGACATTATGGGCCTGATTCAGTAAGGAGAGCAATGCATAAAAAAAGAGTAAAAATGCACCTAGGCAAAACTATGTTTCATTGTATAGGGAGGTAAATTTAAAATGTGGGGACAGATTTATAGTTGGGGTAGGTCATGTCCTAGATCAACTTTAAATTTCAGTGTAAAAATAAAGCTATCAAGTATTTGTGTGTTAGATGAAAAAACAGCCAGTATTCTACATTATATATAATTTTTTGCCTTGCTTTCCATTATGACTCAGGCCCTATATGCTTATGTCTATACATGGTTTACTTAAAGAAGAAGTCTTTTTGATATATATATATATATGTGTGTGTGTGTGTGTGTGTGTGTGTGTGAGAGAGAGAGATCAGCAATACTGTTGGTAATCCCTTATTGTAAAAGTGAATCTACCATTGACTGTAACTTTATACTGAATAATAATTGTAATAAACTGTCATTGCCAAATGTCTGTGTGTTTATGCATCTCTATGGCAATACAATGTGTGTACTAAATTCTACTGCACAGAAGAAGGAAGCTTATGTTCATTTCCAAAGCAATTTTAATCTCTTTCCCGCACCACACAAAATTGTAAAATGCATTGTCAGCAAAACACATTTTCCATTTCAGCTATCACAAAATATATTTTTCAAATGTATATCAATGATTCTGGATCATTGGAATCTTGATGCAGACAACAAACCAGATCATTTCATACAATAAAACTTGTAACAGTTGTATTCAATGTTTTACCCACAGGACTATAACAAATGATAAAAGTATTATGTATATTAAAAAAGTTAGAAGTATCCATTTGTATATTTAAAAGTAGTAAATGCATAACCCTACCTGGTAGTACTTCTGTTTCAAAGTTTACTGAGTTGTGAATAGAGAGTCTTGTTCTGTTTACTCATCAGGCTACAGATCATGCAAAATATAGATACCTGTCCTTGTTTTTGTGTGGTCTTGCTGACTATTATTGTGTCCTCCTTCATGAGGGAATGTGTGTCAGGACAGAGGCACTTTATATAACTACATTCAACTGGGTGCTTCCAGTGACATATAAGCATGCATTCAGATCTATGCCCAGAACATCATATACTTTTCTATTTCAACCTTCTAAAACTATTATTTGTTCTGTGATGCCTGTTGTTTTCAATGGAAAAGCTTTTCCTCATCTGACATTCTGCTACTGACATGGCTTGTTTTTACCCTGTTTGCTTCTGACCCTGACCCCAGCTTTATGAAAGTTCCTGAGCTGTTTCTGCCGACCAAGATATTTTCCTGTATGTTGACTAGGATTCCTGTGATGTTCCACTGTATAGTAAGCTGATGCCCCTTGAGGCTAATTTTTGGGAAGCAACCTGTCGGTTCCCACTAAATTCTATGCTTCAGATCGAGCCAGGGTCAGTCTCTAGCAACACAAAATTCACAGCAATTGGGGAAATGTTCTCATGCTCATATAGATTTGTAGTTTGGTAGTGAAGATGTCTGCACTAGATGAGTCCAATTTAATTGCTGATCCACTACTGGTATTTAGCCATTATTAAGTATTATGGGGGTGCACTCACAGAACGATACATTTAATGATAAACAAGAAAAGAAAAAGAAGTTCTAGTATAGAGGCACTCATATTGTTAGTATCAGTGTAAACGACTCTCATTTAATCTATAAATCTGTATATATGTCTTAAAATATATTTTTATTGTTATATCAATTCAAATTATTCCTATTTGTATGGTACGAATTGATTTTTGCAAAATATGAAATTTAAATTGGCAAATACAGTAAGAAATAGTGTGACAGATTAAAAACATATTCATTGGTAAGTGTCTCTGTCTGAAAGTAGACTTGCTCTTTGAATAAAAAATTGTGTTCCCACTATAGTGGGATGTAGTTTATTACTCCATGAATTTGGGCAGTGCTCTTGTCTGAAAGATTACTGTACATTAAGTTTAGATAATTAAAAAAAAGTGTTTATTTGGTTTACACTAAACAGTTTTCTTAAGCGTGATGCAGGCTTGCATTGATCAATGTTTTTGATTTGAGGGACATGTTTGATCCCTCTCCTAATGCAAGTGATTAAAGACCAGCACTCAGTTTGTTAGAGGAGGTCCATGACAACATGACAGCTATGAAGACTTCTGTGACATAGAAGGACCAGTAAATGTACTAAACTACTGTGCTTGCTTCTCTATGAATGCAGTTTGCCTCTGTGCTAGCAACACCTGCAAAGATCAGTGAACCCCCAAGTGAAACCCGAGAAAAGAGCTGGGGAAATAGACACATTCCCAAAGAGATGGGAAAGGAGAAAAGAGGGCTGTTTTGCATATGGCAAGATGGAGCACAGAGCCTGAAAATTTCATAACAGGTGGGGAAAAAAGTGAATTTAACCTTGCCCCTCCCCAAAGAAGAACTCAAGAAAATAACTGATGCTCAACAGGCATTCATCTATGAAGTATTAGGAATGATTGTCAGAAGGTTTGATTGGTCCATTCCCCAAAGCACTAACATAACTATGAAAAGGTCATAGTCACAAGCTAATAAATTAGGTCAGAAAATGCAGAGTGGCTAAACAGGAAATAAGACAATATAGCATGGCTCTCTAACAATAGAAAGCAATTCAAAACATATTACTTATAGACACCATAAATGAGGCTGAGCAGGTTTAATAAAAAGCCTGAGTGCCATCATCAACATAAAATAAATAAATAAATAAAGCTAGTACCTATTCAGGACAACACCACAATCCCAATATTTGTTGTGTGAGATGTGACTTTTTGGTGGCCTGGTCTCTGACTACTCTAACCTTCATCGTCACTTCTGTTCTGTGCACACTTGGTACACATCATACTTAGTTAGCTCCATACTTATAAATATATTAGGTTTCTATAGCTTTTTCCCAGTGTGGAATTTTGTTTCTCAACTTGCCATTATCCTTATAGGTATTCACATGCACCGGTAGTACGTTAATTGTTCCTCCACTTGTCATTAGCACCATTAGCTATCTGTGTGTGTAAATATCCAGACAATACATTGACATCTCAACTGGTTTATTTTTAGAACATATTGACTGGCTAAATAGAAAACAAATTTGTTCTGCACTTGTAATCAATACTAGTAAATTCCTCCCCGTATTGTATTGGGAAACAATTGGGAGCATGATAAGAAAATAGCACTGGAATGTGATAGTCATCATCAGATGATTGAATATTTACTCTCATCTCAACTCAAAGTTCATCAGATGAGAAGGAACATTTGCTAGAAAGTGATAATACTTTATCTGGCATTGGCAAATAAGAACATATGTATATAGACTTATCTAAGTACATTGTAAAAGAAAATAAGAAATGACAGTGACAGAGGTAATGAAGGTAAGTAAAGTTATAGCTGATGTATCCTCATCTAACTTATTTAAAATTTAAAAACATGTAATGGGTGACATTTGTCAGTTCTGCAAAGTAATCTAAGATTTTGGTGGCATGTCCTCACAAAATGAGATACACTAGACAAACTATTTTCAAAGATGGCTTCTTAAGTTACATTAAGCTGTAACGATGAAGCTGCCACTCAGCAGGCACGTAAATAGCATTAAAAAGAAATGCCTACCCCACCAACCGTATCTGAGAAATAGAACTCTCTGCATCCTGCCCGTGAAAAGTCATTATACCATAAAGGAAAACGAATAATAATTTATCATAAACTACGTGAAACCTGCTATTAGACAGTGTCATGGCTGCTATAGAAGCTAGCTTAAAAAAATTTGCAATTCAAGAAATAGAAGTCATAATTATACAAAAGGCCATACGCTATTGCAAGTCACATTGTACATTGTGGAAATCATGCGGATGGTATGTGCATAGTCAGTTGAAAAAGCTTTGTTTTTCTGATTTTTCATTCTCTCAGAGAGGTCAGGTTAGGTAGAAACGTTTAATCGATCATCAGAGGTGACCAGTGCTTAAGCAAACTTTAAATGTTCATGTATGGACTTACTATGCCATTAGTTGCTTATATTTTTTAACTTTGGGCGCAGAGTCTAATGGGATCCATCATCATCATCAGTTATTTATATATAGTTGTCAATAGGAATTCTCAAAGAATCCACAGGTCACAGACTCCTGGCTACACTCTCTATATAATACTAAACAGCTATTGACAAAACAGCAGGGTGGTCAAGTATAGCTCAAGGATACAGACAATTTCAGCTAGGTGTGGACAGTGCAGATTCATCAATGGGTACATAACAAAGCTTTGAGTCACAAGCAAGTAAATTATGCTCTAACAAATGGCTCAGTTCACAGGAATTTGAGAAAGAGTAGCCTAAAGCCCCTATCAACACGAGGTAATTTTTTTTGCACCTGTGAAGGGGTTTGCAGTGGGTTAACAAGAAGTTACCATCCAAAGACACCACAATAAAGTTGAACAGCAAACTAATGCAATGATGAAACTTCAGGATATATTGGCTTTTCAGTGGAGAGATATGAGATTTACAACATCCCCAGACACCAACCAAGACAAAACTACATTTTTGCCTTATATAGACCCAAACTCCTATGAGAAATGGGTGGGACTTCTTCCTGACTCCCAGGAGGTTAACCCATTCCTCATATGTGGCAGTTTCTCACGTGCACATATCTCCACCTGTTAAAGGGTGATCCTCAACTATGTAAGGCAGATGCTCGGCACTCCACCCCTGCTCGGGACAAAAAGTCTACATTAATATTTAGGTGTCCTGGGCAGATCCATTTGTTATGGCATAATTTACTTGCTTGTGACTCAGAGCTTGGTTAATTACCCACTGATGAATCACAAAAGGAAATGTCTGGAATGTAAAGTACCACCTAATAAGGCAGGCATTTGAGTCTTGCATAGAATGGAGCTATCTTAAGGAACCATTATCAGTGACCACAAAAATGTATTCCACCAAGGTAATGATGGAGGATTTTTATGGCCCACTTGACCGCGTGGCACTCCTCCTCTACCACAAAAAACTGGGTTTCCTGAGGGTACATGTTCCGGCTAAGATATAACAGTGGGTGATCTACCCCTAAAAATCTTTACACAGGACTACCCCTAGTCCCATATCAGAGGAATTCATCTATAGTTCAAATTGTTTAGTAAAGTCTGGAGACCATAAAACAGGACACTCACAAAGCATTAGGTTCATACTAAACCTTACATTAGGTCGACCAGGGGTAAATCTGAATTACACTCTTTCTCTGCACCCACCCACGGTTTCTACCGCTGCAGAAGGGTCCAGTTTCATATCTGGGAAAATATCCAAGCGTTGTGGTATTTCTTCAGATTGGGCAGGGTCAAATCCTCCTGTGATTTCCCCAGGGTCATACTCTGCATAGCCATACATGGAAGTTTATTCTTCCACACATTGACTATATAGACAAAAGTATTTGGCGCACCTGTTAATAATTCAATTGAGGTGTTTCAGTCAGACCCGTTGCCAGAGGTGTATAAAATCAAGCACTTAGCCATGCAGTTTCCATTTTCAAACATTTGTGATACAAAATGGGTCATTCTGAAGAGCTCATTGACTTCAAGCGTGGTACTGTGATAGGATGCTACCTTAGCAATAAGACAATTTGTGAAATTTCATCCCTGCTGGAATTTCCACTGTCAACTGTAAAGTCAACTTCTACCCTAATTTTTTACTTGAACCCGTTAATTATTTTTACTAGAACCCACTAACCCATTTTTGTCTTGATTTTTCATCATTGACTGTACCATTGATAGACTGCTCCCTGTCCTTCAGGGTGGTCAGTGCTATCACCTTGTCTAGCTTCCTGATCGCCTGGTATATTTGACTTAACTTTTCCCTAGGCAGATCAAACAGAACAAGATTATTTTAGGGTTAAAATGCTCAGTCTGCCTGCAGTTGCTAATAATTACCTGAAAAGATGTTTACCTCACTTTCCAATGTTAACAGAAAATATTGTAACAGAGGGAATTATTTATGTTGTTATTTATCACTTCTACCCTTTTACATGATTTCTGACCAACATTTGCAGTATTATTGCATCAGCATTTGCTTCTTTATTATTGTGGACAAATGTTTTTTCTGTTTTCCTGTTTAGTCATTTCAATGATGCATGTACCATCCTGCTAAGGAAAACCTATTCAACTTGCACAGTGTTCTTGGTGTACAGAGTAGAGCAGGGTTGTCCAACCCGCGGCCCGCTGGCCGCATGCGGCCCAGCCCGTCTGTGAATGTGGCCCAGCGGTTGTGGCAAGGGGGCAGCGCTGTTAATGAAAAAATATCCTGCAAAAAAAAAAAGAAAAGAAAATACTTACCTTTCGGTCACGTCAGCTGGCGCTCCGGCTCCCTCCCTGGTCTCCTCCTCCGTGCGGTGCTCGCAGTGAATGTCGGGGGTGACGCCATCACACCTGACATCCATTGCGTAGCACAGCACAGAGGAGTCACCCGCGCGAACTATCAGCAGAAGTCAGGGCCGGATTAAGGGAATGGAGGCCCCTGGGCTAAGGGGCCCTCCATTCCCCGCGAGGCCACCAATGTGAGCTGTCCACCGCCCCCCCCGCCCCCCGCGAGGACCCCCCCAAGCACTTACCTGTCAGTGCAGTCCTCCGTCCCGGCGCGCTGTAAGCTCCTTACTGAGGAGATCTCGCGAGAGTTCATGAATTCTCGCATGATCTCCTCAGTAATCAGACTACAGCGCGCCGGGACGGAGGACTGCACTGACAGTACTCAGCAGCATTGATCGGGCTGGGGGCGCCCCCGCCCCCGACCGATCAATAATGCTGCTGAGGAGTTTGAAGGGCCCCCTGGATGCCTGAGGCCCCTGGGCTATAGCCCAGTTAGACCTCGGGTTAATCGGCCCTGGCAGCAGTGAAAGATTATCCAGTATCTTATTGTTGTTACTCTGAATTTGGACTTTCTGCACCATGCAATTATGAACCCGCTGTGTTCTCTGTATGTATCTAATATAAATATTAAGAGATGATTGTATTTTTAATATTTTAAACCATTTTAAATGTGCAGTGCTGAGTAGGGTGAAATTATCACCCACTGTTACCCTCATCGGAGGCTGCTCCATGAGCTATTTTTCCCGCCACCCTATCTTTAAATCTCTGTAGATTTCTATTAGTCCTCCTGATGCTACCTATATCGGTGACCATTTCAAACTGGTCAATAAAAAAAAATGATTCATGGGTGCAGAAAGAGAGGAAAAAAAAGTTTTTGTCATTTAATTCCCCGAACCCCACTAAGGGGCAGATGCAGGTAAGATAAATTGCAGCTGGTAATGGAACTACTGCTTTAATCATGATTCTGCAACAGGTTTCCTAACTCTTACTAACTTCATTTCCAAGTAAGTTTAATATGTTAACTATGTTTTCTATTTTATTTTGGATGATCAGCTATCATTAGTGTTAGTGTATTTTATGTGCGGCCCAAACCAACTCGTCGTCTTCCAATGTGGCCCAGGGAAGCTAAAAGGTTGGACACCCCTGGAGTAGAGTAAGGGGTGAGTAAAGAAATGCGTTTGGTTAGAAGGAAAACAATGTTTTCAAGGCATAACTTTTGAATGTTGAAATAATTTTGAACATGCAGCCCCTTATACCTACACATCTAGGGCCTGATTCATTAAGGAACGCAAGTCCAGTTGCGTGCCCATGCCATTTTTTTACATAACATTGCTCTGCGCATGTAGGCAATGAACAGCAAATGGCGTGCCAAGGTCAAGTGCACACACATTCATCCGATTCAAGCCATATCACTTGTACCAGTTACAAGGCAGGTGTTTGGAAGTGATGACAGTCTTGTTTGCATGCCAGAACATGTGTTTGCAATTAAGAGCAACTGCAAAAATGCCTTTTATGTACAATAGGCATTAAGAACATCCTAATATATGTATTCCATGTAAAAAAAAAAAAAGAAGTCTTTTAAATGTTTTTTTTTTAATAGTGGTTATATTGTAAACAGATGTTAATGTATTTAATTTTTTATTTCCATGTGCATTCTGATGGGACTTGATGTTGCACATATGCGTTGTGCATATTCTGTAGTGTGTTGTATGTGTGTGCATTCGGCAAGTGCCGTACGGGCAGAGCATACTTATATAAGTATGGAAATTCAAATGTTTTGTTCAGTTACACTTGACCTTGAATACAGTTGTACATGTGTGCAAATTTCAGATTTTGTAGAAAAGCAAATTGCATTCGCTTTGTGTTCTTGATGAATCAAACCACTAGGGTAAATGTATCAAGATGAGTGTTTTACGGCAGATTTGAAAAGTGTAGATGTTGCCTATAGCAACCAATCAGATTCTAGCTGTCATTTTGTAGAATGTACTAAATAAATGATAACTAGAATCTAACCCACCGGAAAACTCTCGGCTTGATACATTTACCCCCTAGTGTTTTCATGCATGCACAGTTAATTACAATATCTAAGTACACATTAAGTTGCTTTGCTTTAATATGTAAAGGATTAACAATAAATTGCCTAGCGTGTGTTTTTTGTTTCCTGTATGAGTTGTAAATCTGTGCAATGTACTCTTACAACAACTTATATTGACAGACACGAAAAACAATTTTAAGAAAGTTTGGACATTTTTGTAGCAAAACATTATATACAGAGTTAATAATATTAAAAACAATACTATTAACAAAACATAGTATGCCGATTCAGGGACTTGTCCCATTGCTAATATAGCTAATTTAATTTTTTTGTGCAATGCAATAGAGATTATTGACCTATTTACATTGTATTAAGTTCTCTTCTTGTCTAGCAACACGTTTATAGGAATGGCCTGACCTAGACATAATGATTTTGGTTTCATTATTCTTCCACTGTGAAGATGAACATCTGACTCACAAAGAAAAACTCCCTTTCTAAAAATAAAAATACAAGGATGTGAGATTCTTAAGTGTAAAATAAAGAATGGACTTTGAATACTTTTTCAAGGTCTCTCTATCTCTTTCGTTCACTGGTTCATCAAAATTGACCTTTACAGTTTTGAAATTTTATTTTTCATTAGCAATTTTATTAAGTCCAGTGATGGTAAGAACAGAACCACCATGAAATTAGATTATTTCCCTTGCCCATTTAATTCATGACTTTATTTTCAGAATAATTGCTTTTAACAGCATTATAGTGTCCTACCTTCTGTCACTAAATGTTTGCTTCAAATGATTACTCTTTAGCATGTTATGCTTCAGGAAACATCTTCTTTATATCAGAATGCCAAGCCTTGAGGGTTCTTCATGATGTGCATAAATACAATCTCTGCCAGTATAGCCATCTGTCTAGAAAAAGTGTGAAGTGAAAACGTTGACTAATTCCAGTTAGAAAGAGAGTTAGTGTGTAATTATTTCTTTGATTGAAAGATCATTCTTGCACAAGAAAATTACTGAAATACCCAAAAAATATTCAAATAATGACTCAAAGGGACACTTTAATCTAAAAATGCTAAGTATGTGCTTTCTTTAAAAAGAAAAGTGAAAAGAGGCACTGAATGGTTAAGTACTATTAAAAATTCCACCATGATAAAGTGCAGCACTAAGGTGATTACATCTGTAGGAATTCAGAAAAGCAATGCAGGACTAACTATATATATATATATATATATATATATATATATATATATATATTGTAAAAAAAATGCACCCTTCTCATGGCACTTTTGTCACCTTCTATTGCAAGAGCACCCAGTAGATATCAGCAACACGAAAACTTCTTGCTTTAAATCAAATATATTTATTGTTGGCATCACAATAAATAACTCTTCTTCTGTCAGGATGACACCAGCAAGCAATCCCTTTTGCTTGCACCTCCTGGTGACCCTGCTGCTTACTAGACACAGTACAGTTCTCTACTGACTGGCCAACTAGTTCAGCTTCAGTCACCTCTAACAAAAGCATAACTCGAGATTAAATACACAGGTCTCCTCCCACAGGCTTGGATGACTGACAGGCGACACCCCCACCTTGTCTTTAAAGGATGTCTCCTCAGGTGCTCTGTAACGCCCATTCAGTACAGCCACCCTTATCAGCTCTGCTGCTAGCTGTGGATACAAACACGTTAAAGCATGTAAGTAAATCCCATTTTACATTTACTTTATCACATGTCTCAGACTTGTACATAACTGAACCCAAGGACAGTGCTACACCTGTATATAACTTGGTTTACAGCCTTTTACCTGCAGACTGTTATCTCCATAGCTAATTCCACTCTGAGATGCCTGTGGCAAACCACTCCCATTGCCACTATATATATATATATATATATATATATACAGAGAGAGAGAGAGAGAGATGGATCACAGATATTCTCTTGATTATGCACATGGACAACTTTTTGCTTAAAGCAAGAGGTGCATTACTGTTCACGTTACAATACACAGCACATACATTATCGGGAAGACACCAAACACACCAGCTAACCTAATTCTGGCTAGTCCGTTTACCTCTCTGAACACCGGCCACTAACTGGCAACAGTCAACATGCAGTTTTATAGTTGAGACTTCTCCCACAGCCTTAGCTTGATGGACAGGTGACACTCCCACTTTGCTTTAAATGGAAGTCTCCTCAGAAGCTCCTCTTTGCTACATCCTGTAAACTCTGCTGTTAGCTTAGGAAAAGACACTTTCAAAGCTTGTAAGAGTTACATCACATATTTCATACTTCTACTTTCTGACACATGTCTCAGACCTGTATATAACTGAACCTAGGTGCACTGCTATAACTGTATGTTAATCGGTCTGCAGCCTTTTACCTGCAGACTGTCAGCTGAATATTGTGATATTGTCCTTTTTGCCACATTGGGACACAAAGAGTGTCAATATACAGACAAACATCACAGTCTTTCAGATGAAGTAGCACAAGGAGAAACTGACGTGTTTTGTCCAATGGACTTTATCAAGTCCTCTCAATGTGGAACCACATGTTTACTGTACTTATATTTATTTGGCAGAAGGAAATTCAGCAACTTAGCATACAAAGTTCAATAACAATAGCTTTTAGAGCTTTAAAAATATTTCACAAATGTCAAGATTTTAGCCGATATAGAAGCTGCTATTCAGTTCATAGTCTAGGATGTTTTGACAAAACATTTTTTTGTAAAATGTGCTTAAGTAACTTAAGAAAAAGTAACTGGGGCACAATCACTAAACTCACTGAAATATTGAAATATTGTGGGTTTGCTTATTAAATGGGTATTTACTGCAATCAATTATTTGAAAACCCAGATAAAGGATGCCAGAAGGTCACACAGGGTTTAGGAAATAGTTTATCTGTTCTGAAAACTTTTTGTTTATGTTTAGCTTATCAATCTTCCAACTGCCGTGACTGTCAGAAAGTATATAATGAAATATAGTATATAAGTATATAGTATATAATGAAGTATATAATGAAATATGAATCACATCTCAGAAAAAAAAATTCATTATGCAGATAATACATACAAAACTCCAAGATTCAGATGGTCACACATTTCATCTTAAAGGTTCAATGCTCTGTTAATATTTTGTATGCTTCTCCACTAGAAAGCTGTCATTACTAAAGTCTCATTTACGTGTTTATATCATTCTTAATAAAAACTTAAATCTTTTTTCTGGTTTGTCAAAACAAATCAGTCACGCAGAATAATTAGACAAACTGCAGGATATTTGGGTATCTCTAAGGTGTTACTGAGATCGAGAGTGGTAATATGGGCATTGACCAGGAGACTTTTCTAGAATGTGAGAATTTTTACAGAGGAATAAGGTTGACTTTAGCCCTGTTGTTTCTGAGTCTAGTGGTACATTAGCTGGTAAAGGAGTCATCAGTGATACAGATACGGCCTCTGTTCCCATTAGGTTGACTATATTTTTCTATACTAGGCACTTAGCAATTGATTTATATACTTGCTGCTATATTGGGGGTCTAATTGGCCTATTTACAATCAGAATTAAAGTATATTTTGTGCATTAAAACTCCGAAAAAATAACTATAATGGAACTAATCTGTAAAAAAAATTCTAAGCTGCTAGGTTATCAGGGATGATAGATCCCCAATTCTAATCAATATAAGGAAAACAATAGAGACCAATACTAAAGAAAAAAGTCAAATAAAAACTTTTACAACTGTTCCTATTGGAACCAGGTTCTTGGATATAAAAGGTTAATAAAAGTCAAACACAGTTAATATTTAAACAGCGTAATTGCAAATAAAAAGATTAAACGCCCAAGCATATGTGTCTTTTGCGCCTCTGAGTCCACATTGGACATGGGCCCATTTGGCCAGATTGTTAAAATCAGTTTCTTGGACTGGAAATAGGGTAACTGTTCTGAGCAGTGTATCCACTTTCTGATTCCGTTTTAGTCGAGTATGGGCATTGACATGACCCACAGAGACAGGCTGCTGGTGGCAAGCTTCCCAGATCATGTTCCATGCCTTTGTTCCTCCCCAGATAACTTTGACATGAACCTTCCAGTTGTATTCCTTTCAGGTTGGCATTCAGACACCGCCCAACTGTCAGTGTAGATGTTGAGAGGGACTTTTGTTTTTTCCAGCAGCATCACTACAGCATGTAGTTCTGCATACTGACTTAATCCACCTTCACCATGTAACAGCTCTTGGGTTGCTGGTTGAAATGCTGTTGTGGTCCATATCCTCCCTTGTGTGGCCAGAGTTGCAAATCCATCAGTGAACCAAACATACATTTTCTCAGCTGGTGTCAGTTGTGCATATGGTTCAGCCACTTGCACTGCACCTCCTCAGACCTGGAGAGGAGATAACTCTGCTTCAACATTGTCAAAGTTCTCTAAACCAGCAATGTGAGTGTCTACTTGTGATGGCTCTTGACTGGACACTCCTCTTTCAGATAGATACAACTTTCACTTCTGTAAGGTTTGTTTATGTGCCCGAACAGTATGGGCTCCAAGCCATTCTTGCCTAACCAATCCAGCCATGGGCAGGTCTGTTCTTACTGTGACAGGCTGTTGCTTGGCGGTACACTCCCCATGTTGCATGCCTGTATATACTGCTAGCAAAGGCTTTTCCAATGAAGGGTATCTGATCTAGGCCAGGGAAGGGGGCTGTCTTGCAAAGAAACCAATAGGAATTTTCTTTTCTCCGCTGTTTGTGCTCTTTTGTCATAGATCCCAGGACATATCATGGTCAGTTACTGTAGCATCAAGGTAGAATGACTGAATCACAAAGGATCTCCAATAGCCCTATGTACTTGCTGTGCTTCTTTGGCTAAGCTAGGAGTCTTCTTCTGGGTAATTGCTTCCATCACTGCTTCTGGATGGTCTTCTTTGGACCTGTCCTTATCTTTCCCAGAAACTTGACACTTTGGGCTGGGCCCTGAATCTTGTATTTTTTTTGAAGATAACAGACATAGGGTGCGATGATCTGTAGGACTTTACCACAAGGTTGTGGAGATGATGAACTAGGTGTGACAGTCTGCAGAGCAAGGCATTGAAGATAATGGACGCAGGATGCGATGGTGATGATCTGTGGATAGATGTGCTGGAAACTCAGAACAGGTAGCAATAATCTGAAGAGCGTTACCACAGGATAGTGGAGTAGACAGAGGCTGTGATGATCTACAGTTAGATGTGCTGGAGACAAAGAGAACAGGTAGCATTAATCAGCAGAACATTACCACATGATAGTGGAGAAGACACAGTGGCTGAGATGATCTTCAGATAGATGTGCTGGAACTCAGAGAACAGGTAGCAATAATCTGCAGAGCGTTACCATTGGATAGTGGAGAAGACACAGTGGCTGAGATGACCTGCGGATAGATGTGCTGGAGACTCAGAGAACAAGTAGCTATAATCTGCAGAGCGTTTACACAGGATAGTGGAGTAGACACAGTGGCTGAGATGATCTGCAGATAGATGTGCTGAAGACTCAGAGAACAGGTAGCAAACAGGAGCCAGGGAACAGGACATCTGAACAGGAGAGTAGACCAGAAGATCTATCAGGATAAGACATGGGGAACAGGCACAGCAACACAGGAAATGCAACAGATGATCTGTAAAGGTTGCTGGGCAGGCAGGCCTTTATAGGCCAGAGGCAGGTGTTTAAGCTTCAAGGAATAACGAGGCAGGTGAGAGAGCAGTCTGAGTACCACAGTGGCCCCTTTGGTGGAACATGGTACTACAGGCAGGATACATCAATATTCAAAGGTCCAGCAAAGTTCCTGGCAGACAGGAACTGCAGGGGGCAGATTGTGACAGTAATAAACTGTACACTGTAACTTCGGGGTAACCATTTCCAGGTCCCTGGAAACCAGTCCAGGGCAAATTGTGTTAGAATGTTCATAGCGCTGCAGGGCTACAGTTGGCATCCCAGGTGAAAGCAAAATGATTTTGACACTCTCCTGCAACTTATATTGAATAGAAAGGATTTGCTAGACCAATCACAGCATGCCATTCTCCTAAAGTGTCTTGTATTTTCTCCACAACGATAATCATGTCAGGTACAGCTGCTGCCTGAGGTTTGGCTACTTTGTTTAACCCTGTAGTAAATTGTGAGTCTGTACAAACCATCTAGATTCTTAACAGAGTACACTGGAGTGTTGTAGGGGCTACTCGCTTCTCTAAAAACTTTTGCTTTTAGATTCGCTTTAATGGTCAGTGTAATTTTTTCATGTCCCCCATGGATACAATACCGCTTCACATTCATTGGGTGTACTGGCGGATGTATGTACCTGGGGTACCATTTAGCATTCCCCCTAACTACCAGTTTCACAGCAGATATTATAAAAGTTTTTACAGAGCAGCCAAACACATACTTGCCAGATAGGGTGTCTATGTCCATGCCAATTATGCTGTCAGACAGCTCAGAGACCAATACCACACCCAATCCATAATCTGCAGTGAACCTGGGGAATCTACGTCTGTGCACCTCCTAAACCTTCTACAGCTACCCAGCTGCTGCCCTGTGGTGCTTGTTTTTTGTAAAATAATGACATTTCAACTCCTGTTTCTAGAAGTGCTGTTCACTGTGTGATGATATCTTCTCCCCAGTTCACACAAATATTTACATAAGGGCATTGATAATTGGCATATAAAGCACAAATGTCATAACAGACCATCTCTTTCAGAGGATGGGTCTGCCAAGGATTCACTGTCACATAATGGATACGGGTTATGAAACTCTCTTGAGCATGGTTAATGTGGATGGATCCCCACCCCTGGCCTTGTCTAAACCCCATTCCATGTTATTCAACATGTTCCTGTGGGAGGACAGAAAGGGTCTGAAGGACGATCTACTTCCTCTGTCACTTTTTATTATTTGTTTAGTCAAGCCACTGCCCTTCTTTGACTACTTTTCCATTAATATATTCACTTTTTAAACAAATCTGCAGTAGAAATACTGTCTATCTGCTCTTTTGGTGTGCCTTAGATAATACTGCTACATCTTCCAAAGCAGCTAATTTGCTTAAAGTAGAAGTTACATCAAATTCTAATTATTCTGCTTCCTGAGATAATACTGCAATTGATTTTCATATGTGGGGGAGCGGTCATTAATAATTTATTCATCATGCGAGGAGTACATTTAGTCATATTTAGACCCACCCATAACACCATAACTGAAAAATCTGTGGTTTTATGCTAACATGCAAGTTCTCTCAACCTTTGTATTCCCCCTGCCAGACCATGCCAAGAATCTTTGGGAACCAAATCATCAGGGTGATCATACACTTGGGCAATTGAATCTCTTATCAAATGAAAAAGGTAGAATGCCACGCCCTTAGTGTCTCGTGCTCTCTGCATATACTATCGGACCTGTGGATCCATAGTTACAGATCCTAAATCCTGCCACTCTTCACTTGTCAATCTGATTGAATCTGCTCCTGCCTCCCAAAGGCCTAACAACTAAGGTGCCATTCCCTCACCCGACGTTTGTCTACATTTCTCTGTTATATCCTGAATTTCTGAGACAGTGTAAGAGTGGGTTTCCTCTGTATACAGTGAGTCAGGTATTGAAGTAACATTGTAACAGTGATTAACCCTTGATATCCTGCCGACTACAGCAGGAAATGTTACCGGTGGAACCAGGTTCTCGGGTATAAATGGCTAATGAATGTCAAGCACAGTTTAGATGTAAACAGCTTTATTGCAAAGAAAAAGATTAAAATACTGTTAAACTTCTCTACGGTAATGGATTAGTATAGATGATTTATCAGATTACATCCAGGAGCCCCGTCTCATCAAGCCGGGAAGTTGTTTAAACAGCAAAACAAGTTGCTTTCACAGTGCTGCAGACAGTCAAGAAGGTGAGGCCCTTTGTTAAAGTAACACGTTTTGGCACTCCCAGGACTTAGTGTACATATAAAGGTATTAATCATAATTAAATAAATCTATTGGCTATTTGGCATATTTCACCAACTCATCTTTGTGACATGCTCAGTAAGTAATAGCCAATACCCTTAGGCAGTAGGCTAAAGGTTATCTGGATGTTGGCCAATTTACACTTGTGTAAACTGTCACGTACACATAAATCCATTAGTGCAAAATAGAATTGTAGATACCACTTTGCTATTACTATTATAACAACATACAAGACTTGTAAGGGATTAAAAGACACACGATTTATTACATCCAAGGGAATATATAAATAGTATAAATTAAATAATAATCACAGTAGCTAAAATGGACGCACTATAGACCATTACTATAGACCACTACTATAGACCATCTCTTCTGTCCGCCAACTCTGCTGCCTTGGTGTCACCCTTAACTCCTCACTTTCTTTTGCCCCCATATTCAATCCCTTGCCCAATTCTGTTGCTTCCAACTACGGATCATCGCCCGCATCCGGCCCTTTCTATCTCAGGATATCACTAAAACCATCATTTATGCTCTCATCATTTCCTGTCTTGATTACTGTAACCTTCTCCTCACCAGCCTTCCCCGCTCTCACATTGCCCCTCTTCATTCTTGTCACATGCCGGCCCCATGGACAGGCACCGGTGAAGTTACCTCTCTCCTATAAGTGGTGATCACGGTATCCAGAATTTCAGCCCTGGATCAACAGCCACTATCTGGTCTCTTGTTCTGCGCATGTGTTACCTACCACCCTCTCTTATGACCTCCTACCTGTTCCCATTGGTCCTGGTACTTTGGAGCGCTATTTAAACTTCCCATTTCCTTCTGTCCGATTGCTGTTCTTCGAGTTACTCACTCTCAGTAAGGATTTGGCTTCCTTCAGTCTGACTCACCTGCTGTTGCTCTGCATTACCATCCTTGGATCAGCTGAAGCTTCTCTCCGTTGTCTCTATTAGGACTACCGCTGCACCTATATTCCCCGGCTGTGTCCTGTGTTTCCATCTTCGGTTCAGCTAAGTTCTACTCCACTACTACGTTATTGGAAGTGTCGCTTTACCAGGAACTCACCGCTACTGCTCGGTTACCATCTACGGATCAGCTAAGTTCTACTCCACTACTACGTTATTGGAACTGTCGCTTTACCAGTAATTCACCTGCTGTTGCTCTGAGTTACCATCTATGGATCAGCTAAGTTCTACACCGCTACTGTCTCTATTTGAACTGCTGCTGTACCAGTAATTCACCTGCTGTTGCTCTGAGTTACCATCTACGGATCAACTAAGTTCTACTTTGCTACTGCCTCTGCTTAAACTGCCGCTGTACCAGTAATTCACCTGCTGTTGCTCTGAGTTACTATCTACGGATCAGCCGAGTTCTTTTCCATTATTGACTCTATTTGAACTACCACTGTACAAGTATTCACGTGCAGTCTCCTGAGTTTCCATCCATGAACCTGCCAGTTCTTCTCTATTTAGCTCTGCTACTCACCTCAGCTCAGCATTACGATTAGACCGTTTTCCCTGCCTATATATTTCTCTGACCTACTGTTACTCTTCCTCTGCATCAGGCTCTTCCTATTGCTCTACCACTACTCCTTCTGGGAACCGCGACCTGCGGAATAGGTGCAGCAAATTCCATACCCTCTTGTGGGGGTCACTGGTGAACACCACCTACCGTTAGACTCCGCGCCCCTAAATGAGCCTAACTATTTGGCAGCTACAAGGGATCAACTAATTATTTATCAGTTTCTGTGACAGTTCTATACTTAATGCGGCGCCCATATTCATCTTCCTTTCACGCCGCTCTTCTTCTGCCTCCAAACTCTGTCTTTTCTTACACAGGCTTCCCTTCCCCTACAGAATCCTTTTCAAACTCCTCACCCTCACCTACATGTCCCTTTCCCACTCTACTGCCCTATACATCTCCAACCTCCTCTCCATTCACACTCCCTACGCTCGGCCAATCACCATTGCCTCTCCTATACCCTGATTACATCGTCATATTTCCAAATCCAAGATTTTTCCTGAGCTGACCTCTCTACTGGAATGTTCTCCCACATTCCATCCGACTATCCTCTAATCTGTGCTCCTTCAAACAGGCACTCAAAACTCACCTCTTCCTTAAAGCCTACCAGCCATCCTCCTAACCCTCTCACCATACTCATTCTTTTAACCTCTCTCTTCCCTGTCCCTTCTCGCTCCTCCAGCGCTTGACCCCTTCTCACTCCATTTGTGCCTGCTGTCTATTTGTCCTCCCCTTAGGATGTAAGCTCTTACGAGCAGGGGCCTCTTCCCGCCTGTCTCCAAATCAATTCTTCTGCACCAGCCGCACTATAATAGCTGTGTCTGGAGGCCCAGAAGTCTTAGTTTATTGCTCTGTTCTGTTTTACCCTATATGGTCTACTGTCTTGTATTGTGTACGGTGCTGTGGACATCTTGTGACACGTTATAAATAAACAATAATAATAATTATAGAGGATTTGTATGTATGTATCATAAAAATTTGTAAATAAATACATACACAATAAAGACCTTATTTTGAGTTGGAAATACACCAATTTATTATATGTTCATATATACATATATGTCAGTTTATCTTCAATTTTGACTCCTTACCACTAAAGATGCAGAAAGAGGGAGGATGTGAGCAAGAAGATGCACAGTACAGTGAGACACGATCACATAACTGTGACAGTAGTTATTTTATAATATTAAAGAGAAAAATGATACATAAAGGTTAAGAAAAAAGCGTAGAGTATATTTTTAATGCAGCACTAACATCTCCTAGAAGTGCCCCATTAAAAATGCACACTACTTTTTTATTTACCCTTATTTAATATTAAAAAATTGTAAGATTGCACCCTCTGATGTGCAAGTATAAATCTACATTATAGACAAATACAACTCACAAAACCGATTTAGGACCATAGTTATTACAATTAGTGCAATAATTATTATATGAACATACTAACTGGTGCTGCTGGAATATCTTTCTTCTTGAATATGTCTTTTCTGCTTTAAACATTTTTTTATTATTTTTATTTTATTAATTGTCTTGCACAATTCTTATACATATTACTCCTCTGTTGTACAAAATTGATCAATCTTTTAGAACTAGTAACATTGTCATTCCATAGATGTACGGGATATATGTGATGTCATCTCTCCTTATCTGTAGCTTGGTCCAAATTTCCTTGGAGTACCTATGACTCCTTATTAATGAAGCAATCAGGGATATGGCGAACATTATCTGAAAGGCAAGATAAACTTGAGTGGCTCTTAAGTAGAGAGGTGTATTATATAATAACAAATATTAGTTTGTAAGATAATGTTCTAAATATTATGTGCTTGCTCTTCTTTCAGGAGATGGCACTTACCCTCTATAGCCTAGGTTTCTCACTTCCCTATTACCTCCATCAACAGAGCAAGAATAGGCATACATTTTGAAACATGTCTCTAACAGATTGTTTGTTGAAAGAACATGTGATCTGCTCAGAGACAATTGCTGGTGTCTTGACTGGTCTAGAGGTGACCACTTTGTCTGCGTGACATAATTGCTCTGTGTGTCATTTTTCATAACACTGCCATTCTGAAAAGGATGCCTACAAAGGAGGATGAGGAGCCTACTTTGTTGAAGAAACCATTACATCATGACCTTAAATAAATAAAGTAAAATATGTAACAATGCAAAGATTACCACTGTGAAAAAGTAATAAATACAGTCCATATAATGAATGGTGCATAAAAATAGTGATCAATTGTGCTTTGCTACTTAATATTTTAATAGTATTAGATGGTGCCAACTTCCAAACTTCAACATACATTGGGCTCTCTGTAGCAGAATAACATATTTGTTTTAAAAACATACAATTTGATGCTAGAAATGTACATTATATGCTAACCCATGCCCATTTATATAATTAAATATTTATTTATTAAATATTTATGGTTATGTAAAATATGTAAGCAGACATTAGTTATGATTAACAAAAATATTAAACAAATAAAAAAGTACCAGAAATAAAGAGTTTTTCTTAATGTTTTTCCCAAGAGGCCTTTTTGAACACACCTGACTATGGGTGAGCTGAGCAGTGGTGGTTGCTGCAGCAGATACAATGCCCTCTGAATCCTTGATAATGGCTCATAGTTACTAGATGCACCTCCATGGCCAAGTTGAGGCTATGATAGTTCTTTTCATGGGAGTATGACTTGCTACAATAAGCCATATCTGAGTGCAATTCCTCCAAAATGTAGGAAGTGGGTGAGGAAGGTTGTTGTAGAAGTGAGGGACTAGTGATGGGGGTACTCCAGATCCTGGCTTGGAGTTGCTGATTTCTCCTCAAAAGATGGGGGTTATGCATCTATGAGAGACAATGAAAGAGTGTCAAACCCACTGTTTTGGCTACTTTTATATTTAACACATACTGGTGGAATCACATTTTTAGAACAAAGCCTACACGTTAGGTAGCACCTTACATTGTTTAAATATAGCATGGTACATAACAGATAGAGATCAAAATAACACTAAACTTAACAGACAATATGCTGTAAATTCCTCATGCATAAATATAATAATAATAATAATAATAATAATAACAATAATAATAATAATAATAAATTCCAATAATAAATGAGATGCAATTGCTACCTCACACATTGCTACAAAAACTAACACAGCTAGGGTCTCCAGGTGCATCTTCAATAACAAGGGCTCTGTGTTTTAAAGACTAGTATATGTGAACCCTAGTAAAGCTTTATTGTGTTCATGTTGTGTTTGCTCTTTAAGATTTTAAATGGGATTGATTCATTAAGGAAAGTAAGGCTAGGTACACACTGAAGAATTTTCCGACCGACGTGTTATCTACAACGACTTTCCCTTCGACCGAAAGTCCTATCACTCGGACAATTAATGCGTGCACACTAGTTACATTAGACAATTAACCAAACATACAGGAAGTGACTTTTCACCACCATATTGCTGTGAACAAAGATTAGAAAGTTGTACACACTTAAGTGACTATGTAATTATATCTCCAAGAAATTTAAATAGGTGATAGAGTATGTTCAATAGCAACCACCCCAAACCTCATAAAAAAGCAAAGGCAGCACGTTTTCTTCATACATTCGCTAGCACTTGTACATTGTACTTTGTACTTTGTTCTCAACCGCAAAAAAATAAAATCTTTTTACTAATATGGATACTTTTGAAGAACGACAAGCAACTGCTCTTTTTCTGCTCACTGTGGCAAGAAGACTGCAAGTAAAGGCCCAAAGGGAAAGAAGGAGAAAGGATAGATCTTGTTGGACTAAAGAGTGAATCAAGAGGAGAGACTCATTCTCTCATATGTCCTTGTTGCATGAGATATGAGACAGCAACCCCAATGACTTCAGGGATTTCCTGAGAATTAATGAACCCACATTCTAGGAACTGCTCCAACTAGTCACCTCCATCATTCAGAAGGAGGACACTTGTTTAAGGAGACCAATATTTGCTGAGCAGAGACTGGTTGCTACACTAAGATTTCTGGCAACAGGAAGGACACTGGCTGACCTGAAATACAGCACAGTAATTTCACCGCAAGCTCTGGGCTTGATAATACCTGAGACCTGTGATGCTATCATTAAAGTTCTCCATGCACAGTATATGAAGGTTGGTAAACATAAATAGTCTTTTTTTTTCAGATATAGTTGTATAATTTTATTTACATACATAAAATTTACAATATATATTAAATGTATAAAGTACAAACAAATGAAAGCAGGCAAATATACAGTTTATAGTTGTTCATATTGCAACACTTCGCTATTATTCATTTGTGATGACCTTCCACTGAAGTGTTGCATGTTTTAGCTGGGTATAGTGGTAGAAGTCAGGAATGGTTTTGGCATTAAATATTGTCCTCCCATACTACCATGCTGCGTATTGAAAAATTGAGAAAAAAAAGAGTACAATATTTAATGCATGTATATAAACTGTTTCAATCATCTTTATGTTTCAGTTTCCTGCAATGGTAGAGCAATGGCAAATTATTGAGGATGAATTTGAGAAGCACTGGAATTTTCAAAACTGTGGTGGTGCCATTGATGGCAAACATGTCTGAATTCTGCCTCCATCCAACAGTGGATCTTTTTATAATAATTATAAAGGATTTTTCAGCATTATTCTAGTGCCCATATTGGATGTGAATCTTGAATTCTTATTTGCGGCCATTGGAAAAAATGGTAGTGTCTGATGGCATTGCATTGGAGCAAACTCCCTTTCATGCTAAATTAAAAAACTATGAACGTAATATTTCAACCGGAAGCAATGCAAAATATGGACTAAATTTTGTGTTTGTGTGAGCATTTGCATTGCACAAAAATGTATTGGAACCTTACCCGCAAAGATATCTGTCAAGAGAAAGGAGTATATTTAATTATAGACTGTCACGAGCTAGGCGCGTTGTTGAAAACACATTCAGATTCAGAGTTTTCCATTCTTCTATTAATCTGCGTTTGGACAAGATAGACAAAGTGGTGATGGCCTGTTGTGTTCAGCATAACTCTCTAAGACGAAAAACCTCCTGTGTACGCAGTTCCCATACTTATGAGGACAACAATGTTAAGGAAACGGAGGTAGTTGGTAGTTGACACCTCTAGAGTCGTGCCACCTTAGAAATGTAAGGGAGGCATAACTTCAATATTTTAATGGGGATGGTGCTGCGCAACGGCAGAATGAGTGTATGTAACAATTGTGCATAAGCATGTTATGTGTGCAAACTTTATTGTTATGTATTTCTATTGTAATAAACCTGTTACACAGCAAGAGTGTAATATATTTTACTTTCAGTTCTACTAGGAGAACTAATGTCAGTATCCAGGCTGCAGGTGGACTGGCGTGTTATTTCATTTTCACGAATGAAGTGCAAAAGGTCAAAGTACCACAGCTTTGGCACATAAATATCATCTGCAGCTGCCCCTGATTTTTTTGAGGGCTCAAACTTATTTGGTTCTTTTTTGCATACAGTCCGAAGGTTCTGTATTTTGCTCTTTGCCCACTCCAGATTTGAATCCAGAGTATTGTGTATTCTGTTACAATATTCCTTTGATTTTTATTTCCACAAACAGTGGTGCGCACTATAAGTCTAAATGAGATCTCTCATGAGCTCAACATTGCCGTCATATGACATTTTCAGGTTCTGTGTAAAAATAAAGAAGAAAGAGTCATGGTCATCTTTTGTCCACTGATAATATAAAAAAAACTCTATAATATATGGTACTATATGTATATTAGTACTAGTGTATCATAAATAATACTAATAAGTATAACCAATGTATTTTGCATGTATACATATTAACATTCTCAAAATATATATTTATGCAGTTGTTACGATAAGCCCACTGGTACAAGAAAAAACTAATAATCACAACCTACCTTGTATGGCAATGGATGTAAGGTGAAAAACGCTCGTAGTATCAGTTCGTATTTCTCGGACTACTAGGGGTTAAATATATTTAGATTTTCGCCAAACACAAGTTTATTATACATGAATGGCCTTCACCCACAATGCTTCATTCTGTACCGGTACCACCACTGATTGATTCACAACTGAAACTAACGCCTATGTTTTAGTGTTTAAAAATATATAGGAGCCTGTCTGGCAAAGAGGGACGTAGGAAGATGGCGATTGAGGAGCAGGTGTCGGCGGGGGTGCGAGAAGTAGAGAAAAAATTTATAGAAGTAGTGGGGGGCGGGGGGGTTGGAGAAGAAGAAGAAATACAATTAACGGGCGGGAAAAGAAAAAAGGCAATGAGCCCAAAAGAGGCGAAGATGATGGTAAAAGTACTGGACCAGTACGATTACAACTACAAAAATAGAAAATACCAAAGAGTTACCAGAAAGGAATTGGTGTTGGAAAAGGACTAAACTTTATTACTGATAGAGAAGTTAAATGCTAATTTTTTTTGCCTTTTGTCGTAGATACCATCATCATATCGGATGAAGGTTCTGAGTGAGAAAAGAATGTTAGTAGTCCTTTGCAGGGTGTGGTAGAGAAGATGGAAAAGCTTGACAAATATTTTAAAGAATTGAGGACAAACATCAATGATGTATATAAAAAATCAAAAACGTAGAAAAAAAACTTTATGGAGATGTTTCAGTTTTTTTTCAGAAGCTTATGCCACAAAGCATTAGGCACTTTCAGCATTAAAAAGTAAAATTTTATAGTAATAATAAAAATATGTTGAAACGCTTTATTTGTTTATTTTTTCACTTTATTTTTTTAAGCATATTTCAACAATAAATCTGTTGGATGTACAATGTGGTTTGTTCTGTGTGTTTTACAATTATATGCATTAACAAGTAAATAAAGGTTCGAATATAAAACATCCTAAATGTACATGTAAACGGTTTTACAGAACACAGGTGTAAGATGCAGAACAATTTACACAGGTGTACTAATATGCAACCAGACATATATAAAATACACATCTATACACATTTATAGGATACACACAAACATGTGTTATATACTAAAATGTATTTAATTATGCAGGCAGACAAATGTAATACACATATTTAACCTTTTTCTTAATGTGTATTGAGTGTAAAATCAAGTGACACATAGGTATAATTAAGGAGGCAGACATAAGCAATACACATATAAATAAAACGATGTTATAAGACTACACTGAAAAAGGTTTATAATTATACTGGCAGACATATGCTATACGCATTAATGCAATAGACACCTGCTATTGAGTGACGTGTGAACACCACACCACGTGGTACTGGTACAAGCATCAGAAATTAACATACACACGCCCCCAAAGGAGTCGCAGTTCGAGGAACTATTGTCACTTGGTCGTGGATTGATTGGAAAATTATACACACTACATGATCGTTAGGTGGATTGGTCGGAAAATATCAAACAGTATGACCAACCAAATGAGCCATTAATCGACACTTTGGTACGACTTTTGCCCATCGTGTCACTATACACACTAGTACGACTTCCGACCGAATGGTTGTATGTAGGCCGATTTGCCCAATTATTGGACGAAAACGCTTCAGTGTGTACCTATTCTAAAGCAAAAAAAGGAGTTAATTGTCTACTGGAAAAACCATGTTACAATGCAAGGGGTGTAAATTAGTTTATTATTTTGCACATAAGTTAAATGCTGGCTATTTTTTAATTTAGCACCCAATTACTTAATAGCTGTATTTTTACACTGAAATGTAAAGTTGATCTAAGACATGTGTTACCCCAACTATAAATCTCCCCACATTTTAAATTTAGCTCCCTATACAGTGCAGCATGGTTTTTCCAAGATGCAAAGTTACTCCTTTTTTTTGCTTTCTTTTCCTTAATGAATCAGGCCCAATATGTTAACACTAGCAAAGCTACAAAGCTCTGATTTCATAGCTTTTAAGTAGACATAAATATTGTATATTTTTACACATGTGGTAAGGTGTACATTTATGGCATGAAATAAGGAAAAGTTTATGAAGAAAATGCAGACTGTCGGCAATCACAATGTCGGTATTTTATCTGTGGTGGGAAATTTGCATACTGGCATTTAGCCTGCTGGCATTTTCATGTTGCCAGGATAAGTGTTGGTATTATTTTCTGTCGGAAATATGACTACCACCAGTTTAAAATACCTGTTTTGCTACAGGTAGAAAAATGGACCATGTGGATTTAAAATTTAAATATTGTTTATGATAAAATTAAAGATTTAAAGCATAGCACATAATATGCAACAGCCATAATACTAGAATGCACCAGTGCACGAGGTGTACAGGAGAACAGGGCCCTGCTAGAGAGAGTTTAATTTGTTAATGACCCAAAATTACCTGCATCTGATGCAGGTGCTGTGTGTGGCATACATGCATTATTGTAGAACTGAATGTTGCTCATTCAATTTAGAAGTTCACAGCAGGTGGTAGAATGGGAGGGGTTATCTAGAAAAGAGATTTTCATAGAAGAAAATCCCACAGTACAATGCTGTGAACTAGTAGAATATTTTCTTTATACATAAAAGGCACGAGTCTCAGTTGTAAATATGATATTTAACCTGTCACGTCATGATAGATGACCATTCAAATTTAGCTCAAAGTGGGCTAAGAACCATGCGTTTTTAAAAATACTGTATATATCAATATTCCAGAGTCAGACTCTGGGTCTGGTTCATTATGACACGCAAAACAAACGTATTGTGCAATTTAATAAAAACGATGTACGTAAACTGGGCATACGCATGTCTATTTTCAGCAAGGAGCAGATTTAAAGTACGTTTGTTGTTGAATATGTGTCTAGGTGCGCTCTACTCTAACAGACAAAACAGATTACATCCGATACATATGATGAATGTAAAGTCTGAAAAGAACGCAGAAAGAAGTGCTGCTGTTGTGAACTGTGCACCTCACCTCCAAGAGTTAATCTCCGTCTCTTGTTAATCACCTACACCTGCTTCCTGACTATATATATATTCCTGCCCTTCACTCTGTTCCTTGCTGGTCAATGATTGTTTTCCATGAACAGTATTCTGCCAAGTTCCAGCCATTCTGATCTTATGTTCCTTTGCCTTGGATATCCTGTTAACCAATGCTCTGTTTGTATGTGCCATTGGACGGGCTTATTACCATAATTTCCAGCTCACAGTTTGTCTGCATTCCCCAGAATCAAATTCACCTGTATCTAGTTTTTCAGTGACTTTTATTTCATATATCTCCTGCCATACCCTGCTTGTGATTTTGTATCCTGCTACAGTGTCTTTTCCTGGACCTTAGGGCTCCATTATTCCTTTGTGCAGTAATAAATGTTCTAAACTTTTCACTTACTACTGACTCTTCAGCGATCATTGTAACACACAGTGAACCATAAGAGGTAAAATATTATGAAAGCCCCAGACAGGCACGGGCTGGCAGGTTTCAGCCCGGGGGGAGCACAGGCGGCCGCATCACATGACACGCGATGCGGCCGCATCATAATGACGCGCCGGTAATATTAAGAAATTATTGCATCCATGGGGGGGCTGGGGGGTGGTGGCCGGCCCGAACAGCCGTTAGACTGAGCGGCCCGGGTGCCCGCGGCCCCCCTGCCCCCCGATCCAGCCCGCCCCTGGCCCCAGATGACCAGAGGTGGAAGAGGTGGAGCTGCCCTCCAGCATCTCTGATGAAGCAGTCATGGAGAGGTGGATACAAAGTCACATTTGGACCCCCAGCATGGTAAATATTCTTTATTTTCTATAATAAATATTGTAAATACCAGATTGGGACGCAACTGTCAGCTACAAGTCCCCATGTCTGCTGCCTTGCTCTGTTCCCTGCTGCTCTGGAGGCTGTCGGTGCCAGGGTTCACATGTAGCACACAGAATTCAGCATCTGATGTGTTCTCCTGCCTCCTCTTGCATCTATTCTTTTTTGATGACCACTGACAGTTACAACTTCAGCTCATCTGACCATTCTCATCCATTCCACCACAGCAATCCACATCCTGCTTTTCACCTGCTCGTCACACTAAGGAGTAGCTGAGAGTGTTATGACCTGCGAAACTTCCAGCAGCAAAGACCAAACCTCCTTGCGGGAGTCTCTGATGAATCCTGGGGTTTTTGTTATACCCCAAATCCGCAATCTCCAATTTGGGGCATGTCTTCCTTGTGACACAGATATGGTATGCATTTGAAGGAAACATGTAGCAAAATACATGAGTGTAAATATGCCACGGCAGAGAAAATCTTGTATTTTATATTTTCACAAACATAAATAAGGAGTAAACAACAAATATTACATAACCACTTGACAGATAATATATACTTTTCATCATACACAGGTGCTGGACGAATATCTGAAAAAAACATGTGGCCTTAAAGTATACATTTGGCTTAGCCAGATTTGCAGGTGTCCCTGGAGGAGTCATTTTTTTAAAACATTTTTGAGCATATTGGTCACAGTTTATTTGTTCTAAATATTTAAGGCCATTTAGTTTAGTTTATTTTTATGGTAATAAAAGTTATAATCTAACTTCATTTCTGATAATATTATTTTAAGTGTATTACATTATTTTCTAATAATTATCTGTCTTTATAATATTAATACACAGTGTAATGTTAATGTAATGAAGTATGAGATATACAACACAGAATAGTGTAAGTACAGTGACAAAATGACCCTGTAAAAGTGAAATTTTAAAGTCGTAGGACTAAACTTGTATTGCCATATTCGTACACAACAAAATGTAATTAAGTGTCATATGCACTCGATAGAATAGTGTGAGCTGCCTTTGTCACTAAACAAAGCTCTTATATAGAAATTTCCAAGAACTCCAGATGGAAATGTATCAAATAGCGATTTTTGCAATTTGCCGATTTCCGACGACTTTGCATGGTAAATTTAAAGCGGCAATAGCTTTAAAGGCAAAACTAGCATTTTAAACTATTGCTGCTTTAAATTTACCAAGCAAAGCCACAGGATATCGGTGATTTGCAAAAATCGCTATTTGATACATTTAGCCCTAGATCTAGTAATGCACTTGTCAGAAAAGATTTCCCTGCATATATGAAACAACACTGAAGTGTTTTGAAATCATAAGCAGAGAGTTATTCTCATGTGGAATTCTACTTTGTGCTAAGAAGGATGACTGCAATCAAACCAAGCACCTGATGTCAGAAACAAACTGGGTTCAGTGCAATCATAATCATGTATTCATATGTTTCTAAACCCTCATGTGTGAGTACAGACATCAAATTCCTAGAAAAGCCCTAGAACCAGGCTTGTCATAGACTTCACCTTGGGCAGCCCTCTTTCCCTTAGACCAGAAGGTACTTACTCTTGTTGCCCCCAGGTCTTAGGCACAGACTAGTAGAAGCTTATTCTGGAACTGGCTCCAGCACTAGATATATAGTTATTCAAAAGGCCAGGAGCTGTGCCTGTGGGGAAGTCAGACAGCTCCCAAGAAATAATCAGGATCCACCCTGAGGATTGAGCAGTTGGAGATCCAGAGAGTATTCAAAGCAATAGTCCGGGAAGGCAGCAATCTAGAGAGGTATCAGGGCCCAAAGCAGTGGTCAAAACTAGTCATGGCTAAACACAGGCAGGCTTTTTACAGCAGCAGTCTGACTGCATCTACATCCTGCACAGGAATATTGCTTTCCATGCACTATAAGAGCAAGGAGCCAATCAGGTGTCTCCTATTGAGCCAATCGCCTTTACTACTGATTTCATGTATTGTGATCACATGGGTAGGAAAGGAAGTGGAGGATTGCTCTGGAGCAAATCTGTGCTCCTTGCTTTTTACATCATGGATCTGAAGTTTTAATTTGGAAATGTATGCAAAGGCAGCTCCGCTAGTGAAACTTATTCTTTAATGTAGAAATATAAAAGGTTCCCATGCACCAAAACAGGAAATGAATAACACATTGTACAAACATAGCATATTATAGAAGAAGCTGCAAGTTAATAAAATCTATGTCAATATATCCTGCATAAAAGGTAGAAAAACTTTCATAGATTGTCATTTGATGAAGAAACAGTAGACAAGCTTATTGAAGTCCGCATACTGAAGTAAATGTACTGAAGTACATGGGACAGTATAGATCCCAAAATTGAAATCCTCAAATCACTCCTACACCTGCAACACTGATTGAAAAACATAATGATTTCTAGGAATACATTATTACTTCTCCAGCATAAATTCAGTCTTCTCAATAGTTTCCAAACAGACAATTAATTGGCTTTGTACTTTGCTTTTATTATTACATTTATGCTATTTTCATCTTTCCATATATGTAGTCATATTGTGCACTGGTTATCAAATAGCTCTGTTTTGTACTTTGTATATCCTTCATCAGAATGCCCACTCAAAAGTGATTATACTCTGATTAACAAGAATGAATAAAATAGGTACCATCACACTATATATAGAATAAAAAACAATTCATTAAAACAATCAATTCATTCAACTAAAGCAAAGCAGGACTCCATTAAGTAATAATTTTTTTACACCAACTAATCATTTGGGAACAAGAATACTGAGAAAATAAATGATTAAAATGCCTAATAGATTTTAATAACATGAAATAATTTTAAAATGATTATGAATCCAACACTTAAAGACTGTTTTAGTTAGTAACTCTAAATATATAATGCTGGATTAGATATGTTATAATGTTACCACACCTGTACTGCAATCCATTTTTCAATTTTATTTAGAATCACATTTTCCAAGCTCTATTACAAATAGCATTAACAGACCATATCCATTAACTGTCTAGTGGTTTACAAATAGCATTAACATACCGTATCCATTAAATGTCTAGTGGTTTTAGTTGCATCTAAATGATTATCAACCTGACATGTCTGTTACTTTTAGATCTTCCTCTCAGTAATGAACCATGGACCAGTTACTTTTCATATATCTAGTATGAGAGGTAAGCAGCTTGATAATCCTATTATTTTTTTAGGTACTGGCCTCTGTATCTTTGTTTTGTAGCCCCTTAAGCAATTATGATGTGTTTCCTTAAATGTTTATTGTAGGTTGTCATAGCTTATTATATACACATGTAGATTGTAAATGCAATTTTATTATGATTTTGATATCATTTTTCAGTATTCTTAATACACTGTAAAAATGCAGCACTTAAAATGTTCAGTAATGCTTAATAAATCCCAAGTAAGTAATTACATTAAATCTAGTAACATTAAATATCCCGTTTATTGTTATCAAGGCTGTTTCCAAATTAAAGTATATTTATCATTATTTAGTCATTACTGCTAAAGTGTTAATTTCCTATAATGCTCAATTACAATATTGCTTTTTCATTTAAATTGCTAGAGGTAAGAAAAACCACTTTGTTCTCAAATAATAATAAAACAGCAAGAAAACAACATTTTGTCTTTGTACAATTTTTCAAAGCTGAATTGAAACCAAAAAATAAAATGAAATAAAAATAATCTGATATAAAGGGCAAACAAGGTTATTCTTTATAGAGCTGGGTGAAACCTCATTTTACAGACTTCCACAGTCATGAAAAAATGATTCACAACCTCACCAATGCCTGTTAACCAATTTATTTTCTTCGTTCACAATGGCCATCAAAAGGTTATCTAGGAGGATAATGTCAAGGTTAAACATGATAAATAATGCTGTGGTCTTATTTTTCTGCATTAATGACAGGATACCACCCAAAAAGAAAATAATTAAAATGACAATAAACTGTTGTAAAGATTTAAATAGTATGACAAGTGTTAATATGTAAGTTCTTTCTGGTAAAGAACAGGATTTCCCAAGTCACAAAAATACTTATGTTCCCTTTTTGTAAATAAGCACTGCATTTTATGAAAATATCTTAGGCGGCTATGACCACTAGTTTAATTGTTTTTTTAGGAGCTTTATTTAAAAGCAGTTTTAGTAAAACAAATGTAATAAATGTGCCATCAAACACTGGGGCAATGGGACCTTAATGACTCAGGCCCATTGTCTTCCGCTAAGTATACTTTTTTATAGAAAAATCCAAGAGCAAAAATATAGAAACATTAAAGTCAAACATATTTCTTGTAGTTGGGAGAAAGTATATAAATCACAAAATCTCCTTTATAAGTATGAATATTAAAACAATTTTATTTTAAGCAAGCTTTCTTAGAGGGTCAGTATTGTTGATTGTTTTAACTGTCTATATTGAAAGGTATGGTGTGTCATTTTATTTTTGTTACCTTTTTATTATCATTATTTTTATTTTTAATGTTTTCTAATTTTTTACTTTTTTCTCTTTTTATTTTTTGCACTGTGACCCTTTCTGCAATAGAATATAGTAGAGAATGCCAGAAGAACTCAAATAAACCTTGGAGAAGCCCTCCTTACCCAGAATAGGGTCAGAGAGGTTCCTTCCAGGCAAAATCCAGCTTATTTCTGTGGAATGGTGTGCTCCAGGTGTCAGCAAAGGATTCCCTTATCTTCAGGGAATCCCCAAATCCACAGTGAAATCTTGAAAGGAATGGCAGTGCTTGCTGTAGAATATATGGCAATAGTACTGAAAAAGTTATTTACTTTAAAACTTGCTGACATAGAAAGCAAAGGGCAGTAGAGCAAATAATTCTATATTTAAGTAATATAATGTATAAACATTATTTGACTCCAAAGTCATAACAAATGGTCTTCTGTCATCTAGCTATAATATCAATACATATATTCACCAAAAAATATGCGTAAATGAATGATAATTTTTTTTATTGTAAGCAATTACTTCTATCGAAATACAGTAACCTTGGCGCTGAATAATTGTCACATATGGAAAGAGATGAACCCTGCAGCTATCATGGGATGGTGCTGACACCCCTAAAATATATATATGGTACAAAAAGTGGAGACAGCGCTGGGAAAATCTCAGACCAAGACAAACATCATAGGTAAGATATCAGTCAATACAATAATCTCCAAGTAAAACAACCAAAAGAGAATCTGGAGATTATATACCAATGATTTAATCACATATACAAAAAAAGATAAATGCACATCTCTGTTTACTCTAATTACAGTATAAAAATTCCATCATAAATAAAATAGCATTGCAAGAAATAAAAAGTAATAATAAAAGAGGGGAAATACAAATATTGGTGTATGTTCCTCGGTAAGCCTATGAGCTCAATAATTACAATTATAATTGCACAAGGTGGATCATCGACAGAAAACCAATGGTATGGAAAGTATTAAGTATCAGCAAATAGGAGACTACATAGATGTTAAGGATGTGTGAAACACAATCTTACTGATTTACAAGAAGTCCTCCGGTATTGTGGATAGAATGGAATATGTCCAGGTAAATCTTCAATCTGATGTTAAGTCTGGGAACTTAATACCTCCACAATCCAAACTTGCCTTAGATGTTAGAGGGATTTCAACTTCTTATTAGTGTTGATCGCAGCATGCCAGCTTGCTAGCTTCGCTGTAGAAAGATCAGTAGAAACAGGTGCGCACCTGATGTTGGTCCGTAGAAAACAGAAATAGACGCCGGAGTGTTCCTAATAGGTCCTTAGTTAGCGTACTCGCATGAATGGATAGGACTGGGTCACTCCTCGGCTAGTCAAAAATGTAGATAAAGAACAAATGCCTTACAGCATGTGCTGGTATGGTAACAGATGACTGTTAGTCCGTGTAAAACAAAATAGACGCCAGAGTGTTCCTATTGTGTCCTTTAGTCAGCGTACTCGCATCAACGGATAGGACTGGATCACTTCTCGGCTAATCAAGTTGTAAATAAGCACAGATAGCTTGCAGCATGTGCTGGTATGGTAACAAATGGCAACGCATTTCGTCCACCGTACTGTGGACTTTCTCAAGCCTTAATTACTCAATTACTTCTACACAGATGTTGTTTCTAAGTTAATTAAGCAATTAACATTCCATAAAAAAAATAGCATTCTAAATTGAAAATCTGGACAAATTAAATCACACATTGATTCACGGAGGTCATGTCCTGAATTAACAGAAATCCAAGAATTTGTCTTATCATTGAAAAACAGGACAGTTGACATACTGTCAACTGTCCTGTTTTTCAATGATGCTATCATACTTAGGGTATGTACTTGTGGATGTATACCTGCCCATGCTCTGGTGTGTTGATTTCACCCAATAATAAAGTGTGGATTGTCCTCAAAATTATGATCAATTGTTCACTGTGGGTACAGACTTCATATGCCGAAAAGACCAAAAATATAGCCTGTTGTATCTAGGGTCCATACAGTGTCTCAAGTCTGTACCATGAGTGCAGATAATAGTCAATATTGAGTGCACCAACAATGTCCAAATGGTTAAAGGAATCATACTCAATTAAATCCCGGTTCACCACCAGGATTCCTAAAATTAAGACCATAAAAGTACAATTTCTTGATGCTATGGTAGAGGCATTGTGCCTCAAATCTTTTTATGGAGTACCTACTTACCGTTGATAAATTTAGCACTATAGTTCTACATGATAAACTCTGCTACCTTTATTTGCTAAGCCACATCTTTTTGTTACAAGGGGGAAAAGACGCTCCCACTGCTTCATAGTAACAGTGATTTACTGAGCACCATTATTGCAGTTTCATTCATTAGAAAAATAGTTTTATTTTACCTCTTTTATGTCGGCGCTTGCTTAATTTTGAAAGTTAACCGTACATTTTTATAATTTTTTTTATTAACCTGTGCTTTAATTTAACACAGTATAAGAATCAGAACAAAGAAGAGTAAATTTTTTGTTGAAACATAGATGAATAAATGCATTACACTGCATAATAAACACTGTATCTATTATGATAAATCTTTAGGCAAAATAGCTTATGAGAAGACAGGCTTTTGAAACCTTATAGACAATGATGGTCAGATTGATTCACAATATTGATTCCTTTCCTAAATGGTTTCTTATAACTAAAAATGAGTGGGACAATTATACATAGCACAAAGATAGATGTTTTGAAAAACAAAAGATCATTATATTTATATATATATATATATATATATATATATATATATATATATATATATATATGTATAGTAATTATTGGACCTATATCACTATAATGAATAGGTCATAATATACTTTAAACATTGTGTACCTGATTCATCAAGGAATGCAAAGTGAACCAAATTTGTGTTTTTTTTTCTAAATCAGACAGAAATTGCATGCATATAAGCCTATTTTCAATGACAAATGGATCTCAAGAAATATTTCCATTAGAAAACGGGTATAAGTACTGACTGGCTATATTTTACTTGCCGTATGTAGACAGACAGAACACACTGCAGGATATGCACATGCATATATGCAATATAAAGTCCCATATCAGTATGCATGGAAAACATTATAACTGAGGGATGAACTAAACCCAAGGGAATGTAAAAGCTGAGGTGTGTGTTTGGAAGAGGTCTTCACCTATAGCAGCTGCCTTTCCCGTAGAGACTGTTTATGCTCACAGGTACTCGGATGCCCACAGGTCTTATACTCACTGTAGTACAAGTTTATGGTCACACAGCAGCACTCAGGAGTGGGGGGTAATACACAGAGTAGGGACAGGCCAGAGGTCTGGAACAGAGATGGTAATGTCTGACTGGATCTAGAACAGAGATGGTAATGTCTGAATGGCCTAACAGTGCACAGGCGTAAATGTCAGATGCAAGCAGAGACAGGGCCGCCGGCAACGATGCAAATCTGGGTAACAGGCAGAAGGTCAGGGCAACTAGGGATGGTTCAAAGTAGAGGGTACCAGGCAGAATGTTAGGGTAACTAGTAGGTATCAGGGTCCAGGAAACAGGCAGAGGTCATACACAGAAGTCAATCCAAAGGTTTTCACCACACACAGCACAGGAGCAGGTCAGCAAACTGGTAACAGAACACTATAACCGGCAGGAAGGCTAAGCCCTCCCTGCCTTAAATACTGAAGGGAGCCAATCATGGCTTAACCCTTGTTGAAGTCGTATAATTGGATGAACGAAAGTATATTGGTTTAATATTGGTTTGCCGTGCGTATTGCGAAGCGTACGCCACGTGTTACGTGGCGTGGTGCGTTCGCACGGTAAAATACGCACGCACACACTCGCATTACAACAGTTAGTTATTTATATAATTTCATATTGGTTCTGTTACACTGTAATTCAGGAGCAGATAGTATTCGGTTTATTATTAGTCTATATATATATATATATATACATATACATATATATATATATATATATATATATATATATATATGGTGATTATATGTACATTGTAGTGTTATTAAAGGTTTAGGTAATAGGAAAGGTGTCATGCCTGATATCATATCGAAGCCCTAATCATCAGCAGCTGTCCGGTGCAGTCGGCGAAGAGATCACACATTGCATACTTTAGTTATTGATATTAGAGAGTAAACCTTTGTATGATACTGGCTATGAAAAGGAGCAGACCCCCTGGAGAGAAGACCCCCACCTTTGGATTCCTTAGATTGAATCAACCTATTACCTATCTGGCCTGGACCCACCCAACGTCTGGACCTATAGAAACAATCTACGTCATCTCTATTGTTCACAATGAAACACTGACTGTATATATATATATCAGCTGCATCTCACTGGGGCCTCAGTCAGCTCTGACACAATATTCTATACAGAATATTGTCCATCGGGTCCCGTGGGTGCGCAAGCGAGCGCGAGCGATTGCATTGGTATGTATTATCTTTTGGTATTGGCTGTGCTGTACTGTACTTTATCATAATATAATAATGTATTGAAATTGTTGACTATTTACATCTGCTAAAATAAATCACTTTGTGCTTTGGACACACATTCAATTGATTGGGCAATGCTTATTTTAAAACGATAGAATTACTTTAATAATTTGGGGGCTCGTGAGTTAGGAGTTACGTTACCGGCAGGTATGCAACGCTTACGATATTCGGTTCCTCAACAAAGGGTGGATTGACGGACGTGTCGCATAAAGCAGGAAAGAATGTAATGTGTTCAAGACCTGTGGTTCACTGTGTGTTGCGAAACCGAATGTCCGTTGTTGCATAGACTGAAGGAACGCTAATTAGAATCTAGGAACAAGAAAGAAAAATGTTTCTTTTTATTGTCGTTTTACGTTTTAAAGTGTATTGCATTGCTGAGCGTGTGTGTACTTCCTGCTGTGCGTACGCAAACTTCCGGTAGATTTGCCACGTGGTTGAACAATCGTTTTGATAGTTATTATATGCATAGTATAATTACTTGTGAAAGCCTCTGAGACATTATTACGGTTGTTGGGAACTTTTAATTTTCTGCGCAGAAAAGGTGTATAGTGTGCGATTTTGTAACGTAGATACACTGTTTATTGTTGAGGTGCTCAGTTGCTGTCTGACGAGGCGGATTGCCCAACTGAAGGACGGTATACAGGGCAGGTATACCGAATGCGAAAACGAAGTTTTCGCAAAAGCGCTACCAATAGATCGCAAGGTTTGCTAATAATTAGTATTGGTAGGCAGTGCGATCCAATCGCACCGTTAGTGCGAATTGGTGAAGCAGCTAGGAGGAATTATACTGGAAAGGTAGGTTGATTGTATCAACTTGCGCTCCCAGCGATAATAAACTCAGCAGATTTTTGTGGTTGAGCCAGGGTATCGAGGAGCTGATAGCCCTTGGGGCCCACAGTGATATTTCTGTATTAGGGATCCTTGCCTGGTGCGAGCAAAGCGAGTGAACGCGGCTAAAGGAAATACATTCACCGAGCATTATAGATCTCTAGCGGTGAGTATAGCAACAGAGTTGAAATTATTTGGTGGAAAGAACAGAGCATTGCAGTGTGTCTGTATTTCACATTTGGCCGGGAGGAACAGAGCATTGCGGTGTGTCTGTGTTCCGGGTAGAAAGTATATTGTTCAACATGGGTGCTAGGCATACGCTAGAGATTGCCAATTTACTGCCTAAGGAAGGTCTTATTGAGTCAGCGAGATTTCTCATGTGTGCAAAATATGGTGCATACGCAACTGTGTATTGTGACACGTGGGTCGAAATGACCAAAGATTGTGATAGGCCTTTCCCAACAACAGGGAGTTTTAATGCAGATGTACTAAATACCGTAAAAGATAAAGTACGGTTGATTAAGTCAACGAAAGTGAGAAATGCACATAATCATTGTTTAAAATCGTGGCAAATGGAAGGTAGCACGTGGCAGAGCAGCGAACGCACAGCGGAAGTGAGTGTAAGGAAAAACACGTGTTCAGCGGAAGTAAGCGTACCGGAAACAAGCATTCCGGAAGTGTGCGTTGCAAAGCGTGGCGAACTGAGCGCAAACACGCCCCCGATAAATTCGTTTGAAGCGGGAAGTACAGCCAATACCAAAAATGTAAAAACTGTAACTAGTAAGTTGTATGTTGTTTTAAGTAACGTTAAAAGTAATGTTTCAGGACAAAGAAGAGGAACGGTCCCACCAGCAGGGGCAGCTGCTGAAAGTGGTGAGAATGATGAAAAGGTTAACACAGGGGGAGACATCCATTGTACTGCAGCAGCAATTTCAGCAACTAGTTTTAGCGATTTGGTAGACTTACATCCTGTCTGCACAGCAGCAGTTCCCAATGGGAAAGCAGACAGGAATAGTGATGTTCCCTTAAAACATGTAGCAAAGCATGATCCATGCACTAGGTCTGAAACATTTTCAATTTTGTCTGATTTCCCTGATCCTAGGAAAGATTTGACCAAATGTCAGCAGTTTATTAGATATTATGGTAATGTGTATGAGCCAACTAATAACGATTGGCGAGTATTATTGAAGACCTGTCTTCCTCTCAATACTGATATACAAAAGTTCATTAATGATTGTATGTTGGAGGAGGATGAATCCTTAACCGAGGATGATAATCAGGACAATATTAGACATATAATCACACAGTTGGCTATATATTTCCCAGTGATAGTGGACTGGATTAAAATTTTTAGTATCCGGCAAAAAGATAGTGAAAATGCAACAGACTATTTTTGCAGAGCTCTGATAGCAATGGGCAAATATACTGGGGTACCAGACATAAAAGATAATCCATATTACAGAGAGGTTGCTGTTAAAGTTCTAATGGATGGCCTCAGGGAAAACTTGAAAAGAAGGGTGCAAACTTCATTACCATACTGGAAAGGAACCACTGTAAGTGCTCTCAGGGAGTCAGCTATAGAACATGATAAAAGTATAAACAAACAGAAAGAGACACTAAGTGATAGGGTAATGATGGTAAGTATCCCAGCACTAGAGGGACTGCACACACGACCACCAGAATATAACCCACATAACAGGAAACCCAGAATAGTGAGATGTTACAATTGCAGAGAAGAAGGGACACATGAGTAGGAACTGTGTAGAGAGAAGAATGGATACCTGGGTTGTAAATCACATAGACATCCACAAAGGAGGCGTACACTTCTCTCAGAGGTTCCCCTTTAATTGATTGCACACTCTGTAACAACTAATATTCTGGGGGAGAAATATAGCCGATTCTAGAGTTAATCTGTGGTGAGCATTAAGGTGCAAAATGTAGAAAGAAACTTATTTTTTTAAAAGTAATCTTTGTTAATTTTGTTTGTTCATTTATGTTGTGAAATGTTTGTTTTCCTAAATTGCTAGCCGATGGCAAAGAATAGAAATGTTTGTTGTGTTTGCTGTTTTAAGATAACTATCTTGTTTTTCTTCTCACAGGTAAAGGGGACACAAAAGGAGTATAGACTTAGTGATCAAAAGGGGAGATAGAGAAATAGAAGAATCACTCTTGAAAGACAAATTAACAATAGACAATTGGAACACTCTTTTGTTTTAGGCTGCAGTGTCTCATGATAATTTGTTTGGCTAAGAATCATTATCCAACAATGAAGTATGTACATACTTTGCTCCAAAATATCGTTTTATGTATTTCAGAGAAAATATGAGTCACTAAGAGTACATTTTTACATTTCTCTATTATAAGTTAGGAAAGTCCGTTGAAAAGGTATGTAGTCAATGTTATACCGAGTTCTTACTGAACAAATGACGGACGACACTGGATGGCACTGTTAAGACCCCCTAGTCAAGTATGGGGAGGGGTCATAGTTAGCAAATAGCTAAGGGGAACAGTGGAATGAATACAGCCATTTCCCCATAGAGTCAGAGTCCAATCCAGCTGTCATTTTGTTGTAAAAATCTCCCTTTCTACATGTATGTTTGTATTCAAACCTTTGTATTCCCATCATTTATTGCTTTCCTATTTCCCATTCTTTACAGAAACGCTAGTCTCTCTCTCTCTCTCTCTCTCTCTCCTCTCCCTCTCTCTCCCGCTCTCTCTCTCTCCCTCTCATGCTCTCTCTCTCTCTCTCTCTGCTCTGGTAGAGATAAAATCAGACACAGTCTCAACAATGGGGCTAAAACATATTTTATTTTTTTACATAAGACAAATTCAGAGATACACACACTAGATTGACATGAGTTACAGAAACAGTCAGGGGTTTTGTTTTCATGTGTATAGAAACTGCTGATTTTAAGCAGAAAGGTTCTGTTGTGGAAATACGATTCATGTTTTATAGATTGCATATCTGTTTTGTTTTTTTTGTTTTGGTTCGTGCCTCCTGTACAAAATGTGCCTTTATATGGATGCACAAAAGGGAAGGAGGACAGGAGGACAGAAGAATGCTAGAGGTTAAGCATACAGATATGCATCTCTGTATAGAACATTGGAGTAGGATTTTTACCACAAGATACGACATAATGTGAAACCCTAGAAAATGTAGAATTTTCATGTTTTAGATTTTTTCACTGTTAGACAGGCATGTACTGGATACTGTTATATTTGAAGAAAGTGCTATAGAAAGAGACCCCTTTGCCTTTCCCACTTAGTCAAGTAGCTGAATATGAGGTACTGAGAATGACATGTGAGTTGGCAGAGGGAAAATCGATTGATATACATTGGTCTTTAGCATTTTTCTAGTCTAGAGGGCGATGTTGAGGTGACTGAGAAATCGTTTTATAGCAATACCAGCACATGATTAGGACACTACATAGAGGACTTTAGACAGTGACACAGTTACCAACTGAAGTAGCTGCTAGTAAGGTCCACACTTACACGCACAACCAAACAGGGCTGTCACACCAGAGAGAACATAGCTGTCAAATAGACAGCAGGGTTTTATGTGACAGCTAACAAATCTATGTTTTGTTTGTTTTTCGTTGTATTGTTTTAGTTTTAAAAAGGTGAACACACACACACATGCACGCATACACATATTGGTTAATATAGGAAGATTTGTGTTACCCGAGGGATAAACTGTCTGGAAGGTGAAGAGATGTGGTGAGGAGTCTGGTGGACTCTGGAGAGATGGACAAGGTAGACCAATAGAGCCATCCCATATCCCTCCTGCTGATGGGTTTTCCTCCAGGTAAAACAAATACACGTCATCCAATTACCACCATGCAGGATCCTCAAGTATACACAGGTGTACCAATGAAATATGTCTGGGTAGAGGTGTATTGAAATGTGTCTAATGTATTACTGTATCATACTCAAAGCTTTTGTTATTCAATGTGATAGTCCTAGAGTTATAATAGATGATAGGGGTATTCATGTTATTGATAATAGATATAAAATGTATGAGTAGTGGTAACAAATCACATACTTTCAGTTAGCCATAAACCAGTGTGAACATAAAGTAGTGGTACTCGGTAGAATGAATTGAATAGAATAAGAGTTGGAACTTGATTGAAGTGCCACTAGTCCTTTCCCGCTACCAAAAGATCACCCCTGGGCAGACTCCTAACCTGTCAGTTTTTGAAATGTTCTTGACCCCTCGTGAGATGAGATTGTAACTGGGAGGCTAAGTTAGACCTTGAGAGAAGGTAAATAGTGAGACAGCAACCGAGAACGTCCAAAACACTGTTTCCTGAAAGGTCACACTAACTGTCAGGATGTTGGATCAGGAGAGTAAGTTGTGGAGCAGAAATCTCTTAAGCTTAGGTTATTTGCCAGACAGGTACCAGGTGTAGGCTACCAGCATCACGGCTTCAAGTGTAGCAGAGACACACTGGTGCCCATTCCACCCACTGCAGAGGGGCCAACACTCAGAGAAGGGTCCAAGGGCACTCATGAGTTTGTACTGGAAGGCCTCGAATGCAGTTAGTAGCACCTGAGCCAAAGGCTAAGACTGGTGTCCAGCATGAAGTTGTAGTTTTTCCTGTTTTGTGTTCTCTCATTTCACTCTCTTCTCAGGACGGTTAATTCTTTTGATTATTAGCAGGTGACAGAGACTGGTTCAGGTAGTGATAAGGAGGTATTGGGGAGGAAGAAGTTAGTAGCATAATCAGTCCAGTTAATTACTCTATTCAATTCAGGGGTAAAGGAAAATTTGGAAACCTTGGAGCTTGGAGAAAGTGCGAGGGGCTATTTTCTGAGTAGCATTATGTCCGAAAGTACGGTGACCCCATAGTTAAGAAGAGACACACCCAGCGATGCCAGTCCAGTAATATTCGGACTTGAGCAGGCATCCTTGAGAATGATTATCATTCTTGGGAGGGTAAGGTTTTAGACCAAACAAAGTGCTGGGCGTGCTCACACGTGCCTCAGTGATTATATCAAGTAGGATTAGTTCTCTTTCCAGTAAATATTCTTGAGGTACCCGAACTATAGGCGGGAGGTCACTAAGGGAAAAAGTAGGACACCTAGGTCCCTTAGTCTGAAGTCTCCCAATGCTTTGCAAGCCGATCACTGTTAAATCTGAGTATTGAGAGACTGGGGAGAACGAACAGACAATAGCCCGCCCACAAGTGTTGATGAAAAGAACTGGTGACATTATTAGATGTGTGTATATTAACGCAAGCTGAAGGAGATTGCATATGACATTATTGATAGACATAGGATGATGCTATTGATGAACATGAAGTGTTTAAATGTATTTAGAGCTTAAAGACATGCGTTGGACAGAAGAACCTGTTAAACTTGAAGAACTGCAGTAGAGAATTCTGTATAGCTGATACACGTTCTACTGTACCTTGTACCTTTCCAAATAATGTATTAAGTGTTTTATTGCACCCTTGAAGGGCATACAAAAGTTTATCTCCAAGCTCCAGAAGTGTACGGTTTATAGTAAAAGAAGAAGTCGTTTAGAGGATTAAGACTTTCTCTTATGATAACTTGTTTAGATCTAGAAACAGCATGGACATACACCAAGGGGACTTTGTATTACATAACAATGAAACGTGGTACTGAGATCCTGCTTATAACATCTTTAAGGTGATAGTTTATGGTACTATCAAAGGGTGGACTGTTGAAGTCGTATAATTGGATGAAAGAAAGTATATTGGTTTAATATTGGTTTGCCGTGCGTATTGCGAGGCGTACGCCACGTGTTACGTGGCATGGTGCGTTCGCACGGTAAAATACGCACGCACACACTCGCATTACAACAGTTAGTTATTTATATAATTTCATATTGGTTCTGTTACACTGTAATTCAGGAGCAGATAGTATTCGGTTTATTATTAGTCTATATATATATATATATATATATACATATATATATATATATATATATATATATATATATGGTGATTATATGTACATTGTAGTGTTATTAAAGGTTTAGGTAATAGGAAAGGTGTCATGCCTGATATCATATCGAAGCCCTAATCATCAGCAGCTGTCCGTGCAGTCGGCGAAGAGATCGCACATTGCATACTTTAGTTATTGATATTAGAGAGTAAACCTTTGTATGATACTGGCTATGAAAAGGAGCAGACCCCCTGGAGAGAAGACCCCCACCTTTGGATTCCTTAGATTGAATCAACCTATTACCTGTCTGGCCTGGACCCACCCAACGTCTGGACCTATAGAAACAATCTACATAATCTCTATTGTTCACAATGAAACACTTACTGTATATATATTAGCTGCATCTCACTGGGGCCTCAGTCAGCTCTGACACAATATTCTATACAGAATATTGTCCATCGGGTCCCGTGGATGCGCAAGCGAGCGCGAGCGATTGCATTGGTATGTATTATCTTTTGGTATTGGCTGTGCTGTACTGTACTTTATCATAATATAATAATGTATTGGAATTGTTGACTATTTACATCTGCTAAAATAAATCACTTTGTGCTTTGGACACACATTCAATTGATTGGGCAATGCTTATTTTCAAACGATAGAATTACTTTAATACCCTGAAACTATCCCCAGGATCTGCCTAATTAATTCAAGACTAATTAAGTAGCCCGCAGGCTGTTTCTTTTACTCTGCGCGCATGTCCAGCTGTCAGCTTTGGCGGGATGCTGCACTGTATCAGAATGCGCCCCGACCATCTCCTTGGCAACGGTCGGGGGGAGGGGAACCGGAAATGATGTCCCGGCTGTTGCCATAGCAGCCAGGACACTGGAGGAGAAAGCGAGCCCCAGATCGCCGCGGCTCGTAACAGCTTCTTATTACTTGATGGCGTGCCGGTTGGCACACATTCCTTTTGGATTGGGGTGGCTACTTCTGCAGATGTAGATGGCGTGTCTATTCAAAGCATCCAGCATTTTGGCAGATGTACGTTGAATGCCTTTCAGCCTTATATGTGGTCTTCTCTGCTATCATGAATTTCTGCTCTACTTTTCTATTCTTTTTGCCTTCGGTTGACACTGGTCTTTGGATGCTTGCTCCTATTGGAAGAAAATGCCTATTTTTTCCTCTATGAGTGGGCCTGTTTGGCTGTTGGCACCACAAAGTTTTTTATGGTTTTACCGTGCTTGTGTCTGTTGTTCTTCTCCTCCTGTTACTTCCCTGGTTACTTTTCTTCCCCTATTTTTCTTTTCCCATGCGTGTTTCCTTTGGGTTTGTTATTGGGTCTGTCTCCAGCCTCTCTTTGCATATCTACTGCTGCTTTGGTCTGGCTGCTCTGGTTTGGCTGTCATTCTTGGTTTGTTTTACTGCTGCTTCATTTGCTGAGCTCTTTGCGTTGAGCAGATTTAGAAGTGCAGTGTGTCAAGTAAGAAGTTTAAGCTGGGGTCCAATATCTTTGTGATCTATCCTAGGGGGGAGTGATTTTGGCTTTATTAAGTCCATTGGCTCAAATTTGCATATTCACATTGAACTAGCTTGCTTAAATTCCGTATGACTTGAGTTATTCATATGCTGGTCGCACATAGTCCCCTGGACGGTGATGATAGCTTTTCCGGATGGGAGAGAAATTGGAAGAATGCACAGGGAATTTGCTTCTCTGATGGCCAGGTATTATGCACACTATTGGTGGGCTTGCGGTTCGAGCATTCTTTAGTTAATTTTCATTGTGCTAGCCCCTATAGGTCTGATGGTGGTCACTTTATGGCAGAGGGCACGGGTTTGTTCATTGGGCAGATTTTTGGGAGTTTAGCGAGTATTGGTGTAGGTATGGATGGTGGGCCTTGGCTCTTGAGTGACTCAAGTGTGGCCGGAAAACATTGAGCAGTCGGCAGGCTATGCTTGGTGGGTGTACATTAGTTCTATTTATGTAATGGTGAACTTGCCTCAGTTCGAAGAGTCAGCTTTCATTTCGATATATGCACTGCCCTTAGGGGCGGGTTTGTTGGTTGCATTCTATTAGTCCAAAAGAGACACAGGCTCTCGGATGCATGGTATAAGGGATACCCAAGTTTAAGGATAAGGGTGCACCCAGGTCAAATGTATTAATGTCGAGAGGGTAAATGACCCTTACTGTGATACTAGAGGCATAGGTCCTAGCTGAACTGTTTATTGTTTTACAATGTTGGTATGTAAATAAACTCTTATATTTGCCATGCTCTGTGTTGTGTCCTTTATTATTAGTAGATTGGTAAGAGGGGATATAAAGAGAGGGACTGTTTATTACATGAGAACATCAAACATTAAGCATTTTTTAGAAATTATTAAATACATTAACATCTCTTAATACTATAATCATTAATTGTAAATTCATTAAAAAAAATATTATTTTTTACATTAAATACATTTATCAGGATGTTCTTAATACCTACTGTACATAACATGCATTTTTACAGTTTGTGTTGCTTGCAAACACATGTTCTGGCATATACAAAAATTAAGTGAAGAAAAGGGTGCTGACCCTAGCACAATATAATAATTGTTCAGCTCATTAAGAAGTTGATAAAACCAGTCTTATATAAATGACTCATATGGTATGAAGAATATATGATCTGCTTTAATATCAATATGACCTGTATACCTGTATACTAAGAGTAATAGAGTGGAACAGATGAAATATGATATAGATATGCAAGTAAAATAAAAAACACATAAAGTGACAATGAGTTAGATTTACTAAGCTGTGGGTTTGAAATAGTGGGGATGTTGCCTATAGCAACCAATCAGATTCTAGCTTTCATTTATTTAGTGCTTTCTACAAAATGACAGCTAGAATCTGATTGGTTGCTATAGGCAACATCCCCACTTTTTCAAACCCGCAGCTTAGTAAATCTAGCCCATAGTGTAAAACCCTTTCATTTGATAAAAAAATTCCAACATAAACATGTTGATAGAAATTCTAATAACAAAAAACACACCTTGCAGGAGAATAGTGGATACCCATAACAGAATTATGTGGCTTAGCAAGCAAAAAAATATATCTTGCAGATGGTAAGTTTCCTCCTCCTCGTGCTGGTATAACAAGTCACTAGTTTTACATGTTCTGGCATGCAAACACGTCTGTCATCACTATCAAACTGTGTTTACACCTGACTTGTAGTTGGAGCAAGTGATACGGCTAAAAAAACACGTACATTAGAGTTGCCCATAGATTGAATAAGGCCAATGTGCATGTGCTCACCCTTGGCACACCCCTTACTGTACATTGTCTACACACATATGCCCCTTTCTACTCACATTCCACCCTTCAAATCATAAAAATATACTGGTAGGTTAATTGGCTGCTATCAAAATTGACCCTAGTCTCTCTCTCTGTCTGTCTGTGTATGTTAGGGAATTTTGACTGTGAGCTCCAATGGGGCAGGGACTGAAGTGAATGAATTCTCTGTACAGCGCTGCCGGATCAGTGGCGCTATATAAATAAATGGCGATGATGATGATATTCAGTCAGAAGTGCCATTTGTTTTAACTTGAATTGCATGCACTTACATTCAGGGTATGCGCAGATCAATTTCACAAAAAATAAGGCACGCCACCAGACTTAAGTCCAAATATGAATCCAGCCCTTCATGTATCCCTTTGCATGTATTTTTACTTGTGAGAAAACCTAGTACAGTAGGACATTTACAAAATGCAAAACATTTGCTCTGCACCCATATGATCAGATCATAATGACAAGAAGAAGAATGAAGAATGATAGTACTGAGATGAATACATTTTGTATTTAAATGATCAAAATGACAACAACCAATACTAGAAGAACATTAAACACTAAACCTAAATTGTTCTTCTAGTTTTAAATCACTCCTATTTTCTTGTTACAAAAATGCATCATTTATATTGATGAGGATATATTAGTTTTCTTTTACATCACTCAATGTTTTCCATCAGAAACCTAATAAAAGGAGTTTAATGCCAAACATTTAATGAAAGCAAATCGAGCAGACATGAAAAAGCAAGTCTTGTAATGAATAAATCTGAATAATAAAACTCCCCTTGGAGAACAGAGGCAGACAGGTTAATTCTTTCACTTGAATTTTAATCTTTCAAATACAAATCTACAGGCTCTAGTATATGGGTATTTAACACTTGGGATTTCACAATTCACAGTGTAAAGTGAAATCCAAGCACTATGAAGTGTTTGATTATGTATGCATATTTAAATATAAAAACAAAAAAGCTATTAAATTAGCAAATACTATCAAATCTCAGCATATAGCCAGTAAACAATTGAACATAGTGTAACAATATTAAAGGAAATTCAGATTTTGTTTTAGCACACAATAAATTACATCTTCAAACATTGTTCTGCACATAAAAACAGTTGCATTTGTGCATGTATTAATATTAGTCAGTGTTACCTTGTTACTTGCTGTGAGGGATATAAAATACCAACTAGAAAAAGCATAAAAAAACCTATTATTCCCTATGTGTCAAAGAGGCTTATTTATCACACCTCTCCTATAGGGAAATAGGTAAAAACCCAGCTAGTCTGCAGGAGCAGACTGCAGACAGGGTTAAATTCCCTCAGGGTACTTCTTCTAGCACACATACCAACACACACAGGTGTACCACATGGCTGTAGTAATTAGTTTGTTGTGCTGTGATTGGTTTGTAGCGCTAGGGTGGAGGATAAAAACACTGTTTGAACTTGTTTGAACCGATGGCAGTTAGTAGCCAGTTGGTAGTGAGGTAGCTACTCTATAGCCAGAGAGAAGGTTGCGGGAGAAATTGCAATGAATTGCTGTTTATGCTATCCTGAAACTTCCCAAATAAACAGCAAGATTTTTCAGCAGTGCAGTGTTTGCCGCACTTTATCACACCTATGAAGCAAAACCTTTTACTGAAATATTTTTGAAAGCAGTGAGCGCAATCTAGTAAAGTACTTGATTTGATCCTGGATACATAAACATTTAGTCATAATCCTTCCTTTGTTGTTTTCATGTATATAGAAATCAATATAAGAAGTACACAGGATAGTCTACTCTCATCATCAATGTCATAAGCATTTTGTATTTGTAACTTCACAGTTTGCACAACTTCACAGTGTCAGACAGTAAGTATAAAATTAATAGATAAGAAAAATATACATAAAAACATAACAAGTACATACAGCATAGATGAAGATGCCACAGATGTGAGACAAAAGTAAAGAGGGCTCACGAGAGATTACAATATAAAGAGAGATAGTAATGCTAAGATAATATGAACTAGTGTTAGTCAAGATTGGGCAATAACTGGTAGAACACCAGAAGAAGTAGTATCAGATAGTGGTAGAAAAGGCTATAGTGAAGAGATTGGTCGAGAGAGAGTGCTTAAACAATTGAAGGTTGTGGGGGTGTGGCGGGGTAAAGAATTTCATAAGGGGGTAGCACCATTTTAGAAATCTTAGAAGAGAGAATGAATGGTGGTAGTCATGAAAGAGATTAGGTGCAGAGGCATATCTAAGTTTAGAAATGAACAGATTCATGTAGAGAAATAGAAAGCGTTAGCATGTCAACCGTAACATAGTGATATTAATGAGTTTTGCCATTCCTTAATTACAGTTTCATGTTGTTATACTTTAACATAAATTTGTAATTCACCAGTACTGTTTTGCATATAGCACTTGTAGCGTCCACTTATTTTATTCTTATTGCATCATGAAAGTCATTCATTCATAAAAGTTGGTTACCACACTTCAAAAAAAAAGTATATAACAATATGAAAGTGACAGCATGGCCCCCCAAATGACTAGTCAGCACCACTGTATATTCTGCACAGGTTACCTCTAATCCATAGGAGAGTCCTCCTGCAAATTTGGCAACAAGTATTAGGTGATGCCAGTCTGGGTTGGTCATCCTATTATAGTAATGGGGTATTATGACATCATGAGAGCCAGCCTCCAGCCTGGACGACATGTTGCTGAATTCCCTAGGGAAATCAGGCTTTCAAAACAAAACGCGGGCCCCTTTGGTAAAACTAGTCCTGTGCTGAGCAGCACTAGGGCTCTTCTTAGTCTTACTGGTGGCGGTGTTGATCAGAATACTGTATAAAAATAATGAAACTATTAGTTTAACAAGTTCCTACATTCCCCGGCAACCATTAACTGCTTAGTTATGATGCTTGTACCCCTACAAGTACCAGCATACCAACGGCTGTCATTGGCTGCCAGAGCAAAGCTTTAAAAGCACTTACTATTTTTATTTAAATAAAATCTCTCCAATGCCTCATTAAACCTTTTTAAAACACCTAGATACGAGGGCAATCTTGAAATTCAATACAATCTAATCCAAAGGAAAATAAAATAACAAACCATAAGAGATGAATGCAATGCTCCTTGTTGGGCCTGGCCATTAAATGTTATATAACTGAATGGGTCTACCAAAGTGTGGTATTGTGTCACATATGACATATTTTTTACTTATTGCAGTTACGTACAATACATTGCAATATGATATTACAGTACGGTATATCTTTTAACCTTCAATTATGGTCTGCAAATAACACATTTCAAATGCTCTATCTGATAGCTCGGTGACACTGAACTGAATTGAGACACAGCCATAAGCTGGAATTTACACTTATATTCTGCGTATGATGCATTTCAAATGCTATATCTCATAACTATATGACATTGAACTGAATGGAAGTATAGAGAAGGCTCATGCATCAACCTGTGCAATATTAGGCATCGCATATAGTTCACTTTTGTCCCAGATGCAGCCGTAAGCTGGTATTCACAATACATTGTTGTGCAATTTGTCAGTAAACCTTCATTCTGCATGTTGTACAGTGCTACTGTGTTTGAGATGATCACCTGCAATACTTAAGTCAGCCTTACTGTATCTGAGGGGATCCTACAGTATACAATATGTATGTTTTAGCTGTAATTAATTATTTTGCTTTTAAAAAAACTAAAGCCTAACATGTCAGGAGTGCATAGTAATTAACCTCATATAATAGTTTAATTAATGCTTGGGATAGATTTCAGGAGGTAAATGTATTAATGTCCGGATTCTTCAACTCCGGCGTGTTCAGCATCTTCGGCGATTAAATTTAAAGCGGCGCTGCATTGTAAAGGGAAACTTCCCTTTACAATGCAGCGCCGCTTTAAATTTAATCGCCGAAGACACTGAACACGCCGGAGTTGAAGAATCTGGACATTAATACATTTACCCCCAGGTCTGATTCAAAAGGGAGTCAATAACAATGTTTTCAAGTGCGCCTCAAATCACATTTTTTTCCCAACCACCCAGGACATGTCCTAGATATTTATTGTCTTTATTTATTTACACTATATAAATTCAAATACAACACTGCCTTTAGTTTTCACAGTGGGCGATGTGTTGTTTTATACACAGTTCTCACTAAAGTGTTAGGTATTTCATACACTAGGCAAAGAACACGTGTAAACGTAGCGTGATAAAATGTATGTAAAATAATATAATCAGGATTTAAATACAACAACTTTAATCAAGCAACAACAAAAAAATGTGAACTTATGACCAGATAAAACAATAAATACAGAAAAAAAGCTTTCTCTAAAGAGAGATTCAAAATTGTAGATTTATTAATTATGACACTACATTTGTAATATATTATTAAATTGTACCTGCCTATTGCAATAGGCAGGTAGGACTACTAGACCCTTCAAAGTCTGGTTTATCCCATTTTGTCTGTGTGTCTATGCTCTTATTAATTTGAATGTGAGATAAAATGCACAGAAGAAAGTTGCTTAGATTAAAATAGAAAAACGAAAAAATAAAAATAAATACATAAATAAATTTGAATTAAATTAAACACAAAACACTTGTGTGCCCAGGCCATTGAACTCATCTTGTTTCTAAGTTAGAATCAGTTAGAGAAAACGTAATTACATATTTTTCATTGAAATTAGTGGATTGTAACTGTGACATTTTGTGACATCTGCACCATGGTGAACAACAGAATGTAAACTAATGGCTAGTATATCTGTAATGAGCTACAAATATAGGTTTAAAAATATATGCTGACCTCTGAACCATGAAGCCTTTGACCTGGCTTTTAAATATCTTAATTAAAATAAATTGCTAATATTATGATGACTATAGTTGGGCAGATTTAACGAATACAGATCTGAAGAAAAGGCTAATAAAAAATAGCTTGACTTTAGAGTTACTCTTAGATGCTAAATTTGTGTTCTCAATATCTACAGATAAAATATCACTAATTTCAGAAGTCAGGTGTTGAGGACAATTAAGGGGGTTTTGTCAATATCACAGAGTAGTCTGGAAAAATGTCTGAAATATTGGTTATATTATATTGGCTAAATGTACAGTACATCTAGCAATATTTACAATAGACACAAAATTACTATACTCTCCAACATGACTTTAATTGCAGGCCTAAGAAAACTGTATAAGATAGTCACCATTCCTATAGACATGCTATAAATAGTGCAAATAGAACAAGTAATTGATAAAGTTGGTTTAAAGCAGGCATAAATTTTTAAACGTTTTGTATTTCCTTCCATGGCACTTGTTTACAATAGGTACTACCTGCCACCCAACAGGTGTCACCTGCCACAAATAGAAGGACACAAATGAAAACAATTTTACCTTTTTTTCTTTTAATCCCAGAACACAATTGAAGTTCTTTAAATAATGTATTGTTACTTTTAAAGCATAGAGTAGAATGCTGGCTAGATTGGAGTGACATCAACCCAGGAGTAGTTACATATTTTACTGTAGGCCTTCAAATACGTGCACAGTCAATTCTCAAGGCCTTGTTTACTCATACTTAGCAAAGGATCTGGATTAATCCATAGATATATACACAAAGTTTAAACAAATAGAGATGTTTATGTCATGTTATATGTGTCACCAAAAAAGTCATCACATTTTATGATAAGCTAGTGTTAATAAGAACCTCATTAAATCATCATATATTTAAAAGTTATAAAGAAAAATGTATTTCACTAGCTAGTAGCTGTTTAAAATTAACTGTATTATTATATATTATAGAGTGCACTATCTTTTATAAATGTATCTAAAAATGATACATGCATTCATGGGGGAAGAGTAACCTCAAAATAATACAAACAATGATATCATATAGCTACATTCTGGCACATACAATATGGAACCAGTCACAAAGAACTTTAGATTAGAGAAATGGTCAATCTGAACTTTTATACTTTTATTAAAGTTGTACAAACAAAATATCAAAATATCATCTCAATTTGATCTAGACTAACTTAACACATACAAATAATCTATTATCCACTTAGTTCTTTCACATAGGCCTATTAGTAGCCATACTAGATTAGCACAGATAGAAGATCTAAAATTTACTTAGTTATATCACTGTTATGGAACCTTCTATACTGATTGTGCACAAATATGTATATAAGCAGTATGTAATTAATTATTACAAAATAGATAAGTGGGAAGGAAAGTAAAAGCAAAATTTGAAGGTAGAATCCATCATATGATTCCCCTTAGTGGATTCCATGGCAAAGTTTTTAAGTGATGGTTGATGTGATACAACAAACACACCTTGCAGTTGTTTACAAATTTAAGAAGTATGGGAACTCATACACTCACAAGTTTTGGTCCTAAGACCTTTGTTAGATTAAGTACCAATGGCACCACTGTAGGATAGACAACTGAGATGTGAAATACAGTAAAGACATGTTCACGCAAATGTGTCAGACCTGGACACAGTTGCATATATGCAATATCTATTGTTACTACCGAAGGGCTAGGGCTGCTGATGATCTGCATATTGCTAGTGTAAAAATAGTTTAAGGGTTTTTTATAAAAGGCTGTACCCCCCAAAAAAGTTCTCCCATCACCAGCGCTCATAGCCTATGCTACAAGTGCCCGCATAGTGATCTGCATATTGCTAGTGTAAAAATAGTTTAAGGTTTTTTTTATAAAAGGCTGTACCCCCCAAAAAAGTTCTCACATCGCCAGCGCTCATAGCCTATGCTACAAGCGCCCGCATACCTATAGATGTTAGAACATGCTGGTGCTTTTAGAGCTTCAACAGCTAGTTTGTTGATCAAAATTGTTGTTCAAATATATTTGAAATCTTCACTTGTGAACCTAGTATATGTGTATCACATATTTGTTTATGTTCAAAATGTCTCTTCATTATGGTACAAATGGGCATGACTACACAATTTCCTTTATACCAAAAAACGTATACACCAATTGTTTTATATAAGAAAACAGGAACCATGACAAAAAAATAATATTTTGTAACATGCCAACATTTTTTCATATTTTCTAATATTATGCACTAGAACATGTGCTGGGGGAGTGCAAATTAGGTGAGGGAAGCTGGAAACCAAGTAAGGTGAGCTAGAAACTGAGTAAGGTGGGCTGGAAATCAGGTGAGGGGTCCAGAACCCGGGTGAGGGGGTGCGAGAGAAATAGCTGTCTTCTTGAGCTGTAAAATAAAATATAAATTAGATTTGCATTCATAGGACATTTGTACAACATTTATTAGTTCTATGGGTGTACTTTGTTTACACATTTGCAGGACTCAACAAAGTTCTGAAGTGTAGTACCTCTACACCACTTACAGATAGACTTGACCTGGAGGGTTTATATTAATCATATAGTGAAGCAAAAAGATTACTATTACATATCAGGCACAATACTCTGTCAAATGAAAGTTATTACCAGCCATATTGCATTGTAATGGGCTAGATCTAACAGTTATCGAATTTGTCTACGAATCTGTGCCCTCAAATCTTCAAATCTTCGATGAGGACAGGCTGTCTCCTCCTCAGGTCACTACACTTCCACTGGAGCTGTACAACAGCATGTACAACAATTTTCCTACAGTTACATAGAAATAGTAGTCACCTATCAATGGCCATGTACGCCCATAATTTATCTTCACTAGTAATGTACCAAGCTGCAGATCAATACAAATTGTCCAAAGAAGCAGTTAGCAGTGACCCCTGTGTTTTTGATGTGGTTTTGGTTGATGTTTTGGTTTTGTTTTTGTGACAGGTTTTGGAAAACAATTGTGAAAGGCTTTGGTTATGGATCTGAATTTAATTAAAAATTGTGAAAAAAAAGGTAAAATAATTTTGAGCTGTTTTTGTTCCTATATTATTATTTATAGCATGAAAATACATTTCCAGTCATTTTCAGTCTATTTTCTGATAATCCCTTCACAATTTACGCATTTATCACCAGTTTTGGACAAAGTCTGCTGCAGTGAGCTGTGTTAATGAAGGATTTTGTAATTTTGCTTTTGTTTCATTTGCTTTCTCCCATTCAGTTGCAAAAATAATTAATCAGTCTATATGGCTCTCTAACTCCCTCACTTAGCGTAAATCATCATCCATCATATCTCCATCTCTACATATATTCTTTGCCAGGGCCAAAATCTGTCCTCTTAATTTCTCAGAATGCAGACTTTTGATTGCATTGTCAATACATGTTTTGGGCAACTAAATCTGTATCAATATGAGTATTATACATATTTACATTTGTGGGAATGGCAAACATTTCAACTGCTTGTTTTGCATATTTATTACACATGACAAATAGAACATATATGTATTATTTATATGCATTCCATTATTTATATACATGTATCTTGGAGAACATCTCCACTGCCAGTCTCGGGCAGTCCCTTTTACCCTGGGGTTGGACGAAGCTGATGATTCTTCAGCCATTCCTCCCCTTAAATATATACAAGTCTGCTGATGTTGATTCAGCAAGGCTGCATTGTAGTACAAAGAATATAAGCAAAACAAGGTTAGGATAGCCCTGTTCTTGGCTACAGATGAATGCTCTGGCCATCAAAAAATGTATTGTGTGTGTAGTCTTTGAAGTTTTTTAGTATAGTTGCAGGCCACCTTTATCTATCAACATCATCATGTATTTATAAAGCGACAGTAAATTAGGTAGCTCTTTATATTTCGGTAACTATTTATCAAAATATCCACTGATGCTTCTGTCCATCTAATGACATCTGATTGTTTCTGCCTCTTCATTCACTATGATGCATGATGTGTAATGTTCAAAATTTGGTTAGACAAATGAGCTGGCAAAAAGAGGAAAAGTAGGTGACTGAGGGGCACTCAGAGACGATGTATGAATATATATATGAAATAAAATAAAAAACAATTTTTAATGATATGCCTTAAAACTTGTATATTAACATTCCATCCTAAACCCCAAAGCTAGCGAAATATTTAAAAACAAAAAACAAAACAATAATTGTTAAAATTGCAGATCCACTGCAAACTTAGCTCAGTGAATTGATATAGATGAGTTCATATAGAAATTACACTATTAAGGAAGAATTCCCTATTAACAATATTGACCTCTAGGTATCTTAAACGATATATAGGATCAAAAGGATGCCATTGTAGATCAAAATAAACCCCTTGATAAGGGTTATAGTGGTGGCTAACTAATATATCATAGTCAGAATTATTAGGAGATTGAATAACATATCAGAGTAAGCCCCTATTTGTATAGTTAGTTATTAAATAGTAAAGGGTAACTTAGGAGAAATGCCAATGAACCTTTAGAAGCAGTCCCCCTAGTGGTCGCTGGTGTAGAAAATCTCAGGTTTGTCCTGTATCTACTAACTCTGATAGTAAGTCTCCTAGAGGTCTGTATATGAAAACAAGGTGTGTTTGTTGAATAGACTCAGGGAACAGCGTGAGAACCCTGATGGTAGTAACGCTAAATATCCTACACTATTTCTCCCTAAATGCCCTATGTATTCTAAAACCGCTAATTGGTCAATCAAGGGTAGGAGAAAATAGTGAGAGCGTGAGTAGATGATATTACATATTATGAACACTGAGCTAAGAAGCGCCAACGCGCGTTTCGCTGAACAGCTTTATCAAGGCTAAACACTGTTTAATGTTTGACATAAACACAAAATAAAATTTTGTAAAAAATTTTTTTGTTGGAGAGAAGTGTATTAAGATGTGTGTTGAGCGTATTTAGTTGTGAGTGCTTTAAACAAACAATGCTTTTTGAACAGTTTAGTGTTGTTTTCAGCGCTGCTGCTATAGCTACTTTGGACTTAAATATGACCCCGAGCTTCATTAAGTTTATGAAGGAAGTTAAAATAAAACTCTGAGCATTTCTTCTTAACTATCTGACCGATCCGAAAGGTAAACGCCTACTCTTCTTAAATCAATACAAATCATGCCTACTCTTCTAAGTCAGTGCGATCTCCACCCATTCCCCTCCCATTCCCTTTTATTCTTAAGTGTTTGGAGATTTTCTTAATGCAGTTCAGAAGGATTTTTATCTTAACTTAAAATATACTTAGCAAACGCAATGGGTCTTCCTTCTTAAGTCCCTTTTCTTGGCATGCGCAGAGAAGATTTTCGGAAGATCCGCAAAAAATGACAGATAAGATCGCTAATGATTCAGGCACTATATTATGAACAGATGACATTAACTGAATACCTTTTTTTCTGTGCATTACTTTGTGACTTTCTATTGCATATATGTATTATACGTTTTCTGCAGAATCTTGTATGTATCTTCAGATCAGATGGAATACGGATGTGCGTACAGATAAAGCATGTACGTTCTTTTTTTTCTAACGCACATTACGTTAGTTTCTTTATGAATGAGGCCATGTTTGTACATACAATATCACTATGTGATTAAGCAGTTAATTACCTGTCAAAGACCAACTTCTGTAATATATATCCAAATACATATTGATGGGTTTCCTATAGTATGCTACATACTACATATTAAGCATATTAAGTTAAAGTAAATCTAACATGAGTTTAATATTATACATCAAAAGAGTTTCTATACATTTTAATGAGTCCAAAAACCATCTGTTACAACATATTTAAATGTTAGAGCAATGCAAAATAAATCAAATATGATATTCAACAGAGACCAATACCTGGTCTCTTTGCCAACCATATTTTCCACATCTTCAAATTCTGTTGTGAAAAATTTAATTAAATTAAAGTGACAGGTAATTGGACGCAACAGATGATTTTGCTGACATGAATTGTCTTTTAAAAATAGACATGATAAATGTGTTATGGAGCTGTTTTGCCTTGGGATATATGAAAGTCCTAGATAAATTAGATGACGGTGAAAGTTTCCCTCATTATAATCTGTTATGAGAGTTTTTTTGTTAAGTCATAAGGTATTTAGTTAAACAGAATCAGGAAAAATAGCTCAACTATCAAAAAGGCTATTGCAGTTGTGCAGTTGTGTGAAATAATAATAAACTTTAAGTTAATATTCACTATATACAATCAAATACATATTTGGCAAGGTGAAAATTAATATTTTTCATATATTTCTTCAGAAGCTTCAAGGAAATATGGAAATGATCTGTATACTTTGTGTATATATATATATATATATATATATATAAATTATATATAAATATATATATATATATATATATACTGTATATAGATCATTTCATTTATATAAATATATATATATATATACATATGATCATAAGATTATACAGTGCGCCTCAAGAAATGATGCATAGTCTTTTTAAATATGTAATAAATTTTGTAGCACCAACGGTGTGTGGACCGCGCGTCTTCCCCTCTTTATGTCCGATCTCCACGGGTGTAACCGGTATCTAAGATGCGAAGGGGAACAACTTTGTCACCATTCCTAACGAAGTTGTTTGAAACGAAACGCGTAGAGGAATTTAGATGCAGTTACTGTGAGGACTGTCTTTTATCGTTTGCAAGTGTCACCTTGCTTAATTATAAATTACATGCATTTATCCAAAGGATTTCTGGTACATGCAATACTATTTTGTGTCTTCTAACTAATAAATCATGATAATGCACTATGGAAGTGCCCCGTCTATAGGATTTCTCATATATATATATATATATATATATATATATATATATATATATTCAGCATTGAACTTAATGTAATGCAATGTGCTTATTAAATTTTTCTAATGCCTGCATCCTGTATTCTGTGCTTTATTGGATCTGTGTTAAAAAATATATATATATATGTTTTTCCAGCTGGGGTTTCAGTTCTCATTATGTGCCTTGACAACAGCACCTTTGCAGCTTTGTTTTAATGCAGAAGATTAATTTGAAAATTGAATTGCACATGATATCACTAAATCAGAAGCCATCTTTTTGGCTATGAGATATATAATTACATCTGGATTCCAGTTTTCCCATACACCTATGCCATGTGTAAATGCAATTGGAATTCGGGATTGATAGAGCAAATGTGTAGGCTAGTAACAATGATACGTTGGTATGGTCATATAATGAGTGTGCTCAATAACTAACAACTGAGTGCTTCTCAGTTGGTAGTCTGAAATTAAATAGCTAATGCCTTTAGGACTAATGTAGTCTGAATAGGCCTCAATATTGCAAATAAAATTAAGAAACTTTAATCATTCAAATATAAAAATATTATTATTATTATTATTATTATTATTATTAATAATAATAATAATAATAATAATAATAACCATTGTTACTTGATATTGCTTTGAAAAAATATAGCTTATTCTTAAAGATATCATAGGACACAAATTAAGCCATATTGTTCGATTTGTTAAAGTAGGGAAATTCTCTAAAGTACATATTTTGAAAAACAAGCATTCGGTACTTATTTTTCAGATAGACCATATTTTAAATAGCTGTCAAATAGAATAGATATCGAAGTCTGAAATTTCTTTTGAATCGAGAATAATATTTTGTTACACATGAAATGATTCAATTTATTTTTCAGCAAATAAAGTACAATAACTGTAATCAGACTTGATGCAAATATAGGAAGAGGCATCTTTCTGGAAAACAAATCAAATCTATTAGCTATAATCATTATTATAGTTGATGCAGAACTTGTGGAAAATGAACATACAACTCATTCTGAGGATTCTAGTTATTGATGCATAAGCCAGTGTATTCTTCATGCTCCAGATGAAATTCAATTTTTAGTTAATTAAATTACCTGGGTTATAAGCAATTACATTTCTTTATTATTTCAAACAGTAAATAATAATAAGAGAATATATGTATGAAGTTTAATACAAATATAGCATTCATGCTATCAAGTTTGGGTGGTCACATGATGCCTAGTGATTTTCAGAGTGCCAGCATATTATACACCAACCACGAAATACCAGCAGGATCATGTAGGGATGAGTGGAGTAGCAGTTGGCATGCAGAAGACATCTGGGGACACACCAAATTACATGAATGCTTGAACTAGGTTCTATTTAGGATATTTAACGAAAAATGAAATTATGCTTGAAACTATTAGTTGTAAAATATAAATGACTGCTAAGGTAATTAAAGATATGTATCTTTCAACTTGAAATGATTGATTCATGAAAATAACTATTTGCTTGTTCTACTGTAAAAAAAATTCTGCTACTCCGCCAAGATACATTTTGGTCAAAAAACATTAAGAAGTAAATTTATCAAGCTGCGAGTTTCCGGCAGGTTGGAAAAATGGAGATGTTGCCTATAGCAAACAATCAGATCCTAGTTATCATTTATTTAGTACATTCTACAAAATGATAGCTGGAATCTGATTGGTTGCTATAGGCAACATCTCCACTTTTCAAACCCGCCAGAAACTCGCAATTTGATAAATTTACCACTAAATGTCACTTTCTTTATATAGTCATTATAATTACTGTACTTAGAGAAACCTTCATTGTACTTTGTGTTACAACACTGCACACCTATCACAGTACATAACAGTTAATCCACTTTTACTTCAATGGTGAAACTGTTATATTATACATTTATAGAATATTAATTGTTATGCCAATTGCAGACACAATGATTATGACGGGCACGTTGGTAATTTTATGCACTGGTCCCAGTTTTACAGTCATAAACTATTTGATTTTATTCTTATGTATGCTGTATTGTTAGTTAACATTATCAATACTGATATGCAATCTAAAGGTGAGCTTGAGTCCCCATTTCACATAATCCTTTACAATCTAATGTAGTTTTCATATACCAGTAACTAACATGTCACTAACAGTGACTTAACTAAATAAAAGAATACATAATAAATAACAAGTATTAGTAAAAGTGCTATAGGCAAAATCTCCACTTTTTCAAACCCGCAGCTTGATAAATTTACTCCTTAGTCTCAACGTAGATATGGTTAATATCATATAGTAACAGGAGATATATATATATATATATATATATATATATATATATATATATATATGGGTAGGAGTGTGACTATGTAAAAGCAAACCCAAAGGTAGCACATATACAAAGTCAACACTCCAAACTCAGACCCTAATGGCGCTACTGATTATAATGAATGAAATAATAAAAATACAGCTGCACAAAGGGTAGTGGAATTACCCATTTATGAGAAAAATAGATATAAAAAGTGTGTCTGCGCTAAAAACTAATAACAATAATCTTACTGATCAAAATAAATGTTAAATAACAAATGTCACATTCCCAAGTAAATAAAACATATAGCTAAAGTTATTCAGAGGATATGTATAAATAAAGATAAAAAAGATATATACAAAATATAAAGAATAATTATAACAATAAAGAACATAGACAAACTAATGACATAAACTGTTATATATCAAATAGAGATCGCAATAGTAGCAGTTGAAAATGAAATAGAATTTGTCCTCTGTAAATATAGATTAATCAGTAGTATGCAAGCTCCCAATAGAAGTAATATTATTACTATTATTATCCTTTATTTGTTATGCACCACAAGAGTTCAGCAGCACCGTACACAGCACAAACAGTAGACTTTACAGGGTGAAACATTACTGAACAATAAACAAAAAATACCAATATTTCAGAAACTCCAGACAGGCTAATGCAGTAAAGACGGAGCAGAAGAACAGGTATGGAGACAGGAGGGAAGAGGGCCTTGCTCATATGAGCTTACACAGATTAGGAGAGAGACAGATGGAGCGAGGGAGGTCGTTCCAGTGAAGGGGGACCGCATGGGAGAAGTCTTAGATTCTGGATGGGAAGAGGTAATCAGAATGAAGGAGAGGCGATGGTCATTGGCTGAGCTCAGGGAGCGAGCAGGAGTGTGAATGGAGAGGAGGTTAGAGATATAGGGGGCAGTAGACTGGGAGGGAGTCTTGTAAGTGATTATCAGGAGTTTGAAAAAAAGTAATAGAAAACCTTGACACGTTTCTGTGCTGCAAAGCACTTTCATCAGAAGGAAAAGGAATATCTGGGGGTAAATGTATGATACTCCAGTTTCTTCAACTCCCGCGAGTTCGGCGAGATGACAGCTAAAATTTAAAGCAGCGCTGCCTTGTAAAGGGAGACTTGCCTTTACCGCTTTAAATTTTAGCTGTCATCTCGCCGAACTCGCGGGAGTACAAGAAACGGGAGTATCATACATTTACCCCCTGGTCTAAGAAACCAGAAAGTTATTTATTCAGGTTAGAACCAATCAGTAACTGATTAAGTAATTAAAATGAGATGTGTGTCATTTAAACTTATAAGCTGGGAGCCATCATTGCCAGCCGTGAATTCGGTAAACATCTCCCTTTCATCCATCTCACTGGCGGGGTTATCGTTTGTGGCAGCCTAACTAGAGGGTTCCATTTTGAGCCGAATTATTAGTAAAGCCCTATCTGCATCATTCATTCCTGCTGTGCTTCTGAGTGCTTCAGTGCTTTTTCATGCTGGTGCATACTACGATTGTTCAGGAATCCGCAGACATATTCTCTACATTAGAGGACTATTTATCGAGCCGACACATCGGTAAAGCCCTCCTCCTTTCAGTTTATCCATCCACATTACATCTGTGTGCTGTAGTGTTCCTTCATGGTTCTCCTGTTTACCACCATCGATCAGCAATTGTGAGTAGCCGGCTACAAGCTATTACAGAGATTTTTATACATCTCAACATTTATACAGACAAACTTATAATTCAGAAGCATACTTGTTGGCTTCGTCGTTTTTCACTTGCAAGTGTCACAATTAATGTGCACATTTGAATTGCAGGATTTTAGATACTAATACTTCATCTGGAATTATTGTATATACAACAGTTTATGTCAGTAGTTTGTCTATGTTCTTTATTGTTATAATTATTCTTTATATTTTGTATATATCTTTTTTATCTTTATTTATACTTCTCATCTGAATAAATTTAGCTATATGTTTTATTTACTTGGGAATGCGACTTTTGTTATTTAATATTTATTTTGATCAGTAAGATTATTGTTATTAGTTTTTAGCGCAGACACACTTTTTATATCATATAGTAATAGAATGTTAAAAAATACATGGGACAAACATGGCTTTTAGGTCATTGCTTTCAAAGAGTGTCTGTTATTTTGAGCATATGTTTGCTTCTGGCTATTTCTCATATGAGTGCACTACCTGTCATCTTCTGATGACATTAATCTATATCTCCTGGCATATGCGCACATGTACCCTCTCTCTTGTCTCATTTCAATGAAAGCACAAGATGAAATAATAATTAGAATCAGGAAACCAATTTGTAAATTAAGGGCTTACAAAAAAGACTCAACTGTGGCATATTTTCTATTAGTAATCCCCTACCCCTCCAAACAATAAACTACCATAACTAAATATAATACTCAAGGTGACTTCTGAAATGTGACATTTAAAGTTTCATTATACCCTCACTGTTCCTGCTAACAATATCTATTTCTAGTGAACTAACAGCCAAATTAATATTATTTGGCTCTTTTGCATAACTTACAGTTTATCTGAATGGTTGGAAGAATGTATGACAATATGTTGAAATGCAAAATCCTTCGTTGGTTAGAGACATACTATTCCAAATCACAATGAGTTTGGTCATAGTACATAAAGAAAGACATCATGTTAGTCACGACATTGTGTGGTTGCAGAGCCAAACATTGAAGAAAAAAAGGACAATTTTACTGTCTACAATTGAAGCAGAGTGCTTTAAGACATGGGGTGTGATCTGGCACCCGATACAGAAGATACTGCACTCACCTAGAAGAAAATGTGAGTGTGTATGACAACTTTGGTGAGCATCAGACAAATTATTTCAGTTATGCCAACTTGATCATGTCACATATCGAGAACAGCACCACTCTACCTGTGTATTCTGTATTACCTATGTTTGCCAAAATAATAATACACAGTATACCTAAGTTCTCAGATTTTTTTTAAAGGGATAAATTGTTTGTCTCAGGTAAAAAAAAAAAAACAGTTGCATGTGTGCAGACAAGACTTGAACAAATCTTTTTCACCCTGATCTTATTATTTGCCTCTTGATTTAGAATGAAGGATTGAGTCTAGATATTCTAAACATCATGGCCTTGATTCCTTAAGGAAAGTAAGGCAAACAAAATGAGTAAGTAGTCTCATGGACAAAACCATGTTACTATGTAAGGGGTGCAAATTAGTTGTTTTATTTTGCACATAAGTTAAATACATGTAGGACACAAATACTTGATAGCTTATTTGTGCACTGAAATTTGAAGACTATATAGGACATGCCTTACCCCAACTATAAATCTGCCATCACATTTTAAATTTAACTCCCCCTCCAATGCAACATGGTTTTTCCAAGGTGCAAAGTTACTCATATTGTTTTGCTTTCCTTTTCTTAATGAATCAGACCCCAGGTATAAATTTGATTGGATTTGGGATCAATTATGAAAATGAGTAGGCTAGTAACAATGATATGTTAGTGTGGTAATAGTAATGAGTGTGCTTAGTGACTCACAACTGAGTGCTTCTCAGTTGGCTGTCTGACTTTAAATAATTAATGGCATCAGTCCCTTTAGAACTATTGTAGTCTGAATATGCCTTAAACATGCAATTAGTAGATAGAAGGTCAGAAATAAGCATCATTTACTGTCCTTATATATATATAGGCATTATTTCTGAAGCACCCTCGCTGTTCAAAACAGCACTGGGGAGCCTGGATGATCCACCAAATGCACATGAAGATTTATGCCTATTCCCTACTTCAGGAGACACCTACACAATCTAGAAGAGGTGCACTGTGTAATATATGTAAACCTGACATCATTATCTTTTTACTAATTTATACTTTTTTGTTTTTTCTTATATTATTGCTTGGTTAAGTCTTGTTTATAGCTTAAATTAAGCATGAGATCGAGGGAACATCAACTTCTTTTTAATGAGAAAACCTTTGTGTGTGAATCTTTTCATTGCATTGCTCGGAGTTTCCCTAGAAATGGACTACTCTGACAAAATGCAAAATAGAGGTGCAAAATAGGTCCCATTTAAAGTATAGGACAAAACCTGAAGACTGCTAGTAAAAATCATGTCCTTTGTGAAGTGTAAATGGTTGTGCACCCGTTTGCAGATTAAGGGATATTTCTTAAATGGGCATTTATCTCATTTCATAATCACATCCCACAAAAGTGCTCCTTTACTTATAGGAATGCCCTCATTCTACCCAACTCATGTATTTGACCTGTGAACATATCTGCACTTCAATTTGTGGTGGTGGAACCAAGGCTGACTTTTCAATGCACACTGCTCTGTGAAAATCTAAGTTTTCGCAATAAAATTGCAACAATATCACTAAGTCTGCTGGGTTATTAAGGCATAAGGTCAAAACCTTATTGTAAAAAGTAATGTTGTCGGTTAATGCAAGGACAAAGTAGCAAGCTCATGTAGATAACCAACTAATGATTACTTCTAGATAGCAAGAACAATGCCCAATATCAAACTTCTATTTCCCAAATTTTAATTAATCAGGTAGTACAGCCCTAAAGGTTTTGTGGTTAGTAATATCCATGCTGTCTTTAGCAAACTACTGTAATGATCATAATATGTTGGCATTTTCAAAGGAGTACCCATACCCTTTTTATATTCGTTTAAATGCGTTGTTTCTATGTGGTTGAGCACAGGTTACCTAACATAGCACTAAGTGATATATTCCCACATGACACTATAAAAAGTCCCCAGTCTTGCTCATTGCCAATGATAGGCTCAATCTTTCTTACCTAGGTGCTTATCCATAGCTTCTTACATATTTTAATATCAAACATGCTTGTTCTCTGAATTTGGATTGAACTGTATCTTGCTTACTCCCATTTACTTAGCTTTTGACTATAATTTCTGACTTATAATCATTTCCACAACCCATTTTGCATTTTTTAAATAAGCACCAAAAAAACTATTTATACAAGTCCCATGGGAAACTGAGTTGTAGTAAAACTAACAAATCTGACGGAAAAGGGTCTGAAAAACAAAACACAGCTAGCCTGGTAATTGGTGTTTAAAAAATGGGTTGGTAGAACAGACAACATAATTTTTTTTTTTAAATAACTGTGTAAAAAAATAAATTATTATCATGGTGATAAAAAAGTTAGATATGCTGAAGAGTTAAAGAACAATTGAGCTTAAGTGAAGATTTGATAAACAACAAGATTAAAAGAAATGAGCAGAAAATTGTGTTGTAATAAAAAAATATGGAGAAAATGATATTGAAAGGTCGCTTTTTCAATTAAGCTTATCTCAGCACCTCTACATTTCACACCCCTCCCCCCACATACACATTTTTTTCTGATAATGAGCAAGCTGTTTAAAGTGAAAATTAAAGTAGAACTAATTAATTGGTTTTAATTTGTAAGAAACTGGAATTTTGCTCAGGAAATGTAATGGTTTTTTGATGGATTGCAGAAATATATAAGATTGTAAATCAAATAAATTCATGGTACATTACATTATGGTAAATTAACCCAATTTTCTCTGATGGTTATTTTATACCATGTAGCTAGATACATAAAGTATTACTAAAATAAGTTAAAATGGATGAAACATATTGTGTATTGGTTATTGCCTCTAAAGAACACTACTAATTACATCAATTAGTCAATTTATTCATTCTATATTTCAATATTACCATAGTAGGACAAACACAGCCATGTTTTTTGCTGCAGCGAAAAGGAAAACTGTACATTGAAAGGTGATATTTGTGTTGAAAAGCAATAAGTGGTGTAATAATGTTTCTGTAATTATTAAGTTTCATAACAATTTTGTACGTGTAAGAATGAGTTAAGCAGTGCATCATGACTATACTTCCTCCTTAGTGATTCATCTGATCTCTCTTGTGAAATAACATGATATAAACATTATTTCCATAATTCTAAATGTTGCTGTATTTTATACAAAGATAATTGCTTGACTAACGTGTTATGTATGAATGATGAGCAGCAGGTGCTTATTGGTCTGAGCACTATTGACTAAAAAGAAAACTAGCAAAAAAAACATTAGATGCATTCTTCAGCTATGAAACTAGACATTTAATTTCTTAATACATTGTTAAAGAATATTGTGCAAGATATAATGACTTAAAAAAGGAGTAAGTGTGAATGTGAAGATTTATTATACTCAGAGACAAATCATTGTGCACTTTATCTGCTTCCACAAATTGAATTGAGCATCTCTTGTATTTTTGGTGTGTAGTAATCAATACTGATGGGAAAAATGATAGGTTAATGAAGAGAATCCATCTATGGAGAGAGTGTTTTCAAAATTTACAGCACACAAAATGATTTGTTGTGTACTAGATATCCAAAAGGTTCAACCCATGGTCTTTGTCAACTGCTAAACTGTAAATAAATCCACATAAAAGTAAAATATATTCCTCTCTCTAGAGTTTTATCATATTTTTCTACAGTGTTTTTATTTTTTTATTCACAATAAACTGTAACATTCATAGGATCTCTTTAACAGTAAAAAAAGAACAAATAAAATTAGAGACTTTAATAAATGTGGCTAATGAAACACAGAATAACATTTACACTAGCTGCAGCTCAAGTGCACAATATAATCATCATCATCTATTTATTTATATAGTGCCACTAATTTCACAGCGTTGTACGGAGAACTCATTCACATCAGTCCCTGTCCCATTGGAGTTTACAATCTAAATCCCCTAATATACACACACACACATGCTGAGAGAGACTAAGGGCAATTTAATAGCAGCCAATTAACCTACCAGTATGCTCTGGAGTGTGGGAGGAAACCAGAGCACCCGGAGGAACTCACGCAAACAAAGGGAGAACATACAAACTCCACACAGATAATGACATGGTCGGGAATGGAATTCATGACCCCAGGGCTTTGAGGCAGAAGTGCTAACCACTGAGCCACCATGCTGCTGACAACACTGAACACACTGTAAAAATAGCTCTAAACCCAGAACCAATTTATATCTGGGGTCCATCTGTTCCTTTAAGTTAAACAGTCTCTTAATAATGGAAACTTCTCCTAGTCTATTCATGGTAATCATGAAAGAAATCACAATTTCAATCACTATGTCATGTAAAAACAATAGGTAAATTGAACATAGGGAACTGCAGAGGCGCAAAATCAAGATTTTTTTTTTTGCAGTGTGTATTGGGTGAGATTTGTAAATGACAGTCAAAGTAATCTTATGAGATTCACAATGGGAAACATTAAATGTACTAGATTTAGCAGCTTTAGATTCTGGTAGCAAAATATAAATTTACATAATAATGGTATATATAACAAGATTATTGTACTCACAATACTGTAACATCACATTGTCCAACTTTCAGTTTATTGTGGAAAAATGCTGCAACTGAGCACCAGTAACTCGCTCATTTGTGAAATGATCAGCAGTTAATTGGGCACCTGTTCATTCTATATATTCAAAACAAAAATGCTCTATCTCTAATTCAATTCCTGCAAGGAAAAACAACTGATAACATTTAACAGAAAATATTTAATTCTAGCAAACTCACTAATTCCACAGGGTTGGGTACGAATTCCCAGTGATGGAATCTTATCCTGTTGACACAAAAATATCTACATGGTAAATGTTGACAAATCCATGCTGTCTACATGGTTAAAAAGTAGACATTGTGATTGTCAACAGTAGTAATGTCAACAGTCACGATGTCGATAATAAAAAAAACAATACCAGACCTGCTTGAACAGGTAAATAATAAAAAAGAAAAATCTAAAAGAATAATAAAAGTTAAAACTACCCACCTCCTTCCCAAAACACCTAAAAACTTGTGCTGGCAGACCCAGCGGCAATACAGCCACCAGACCTGCAAACTGCTGGCACAGGCAAGGTTTAAAAAAACACCTTGCGCCCCCCATCCTCTATATTCAGATTAAAACTAGTCCTGGTACTAGCAAAATTAGGTGGGACAAAAAGCGCGAATTCCCTCAATAAGCGTGAGTCCCCCAATTTTACTACAACCAACACTAGACTTAGCCAGCTTAAGTTGGTGGCACTATAGCAGAAAACTGCAGTGTGGGGCCACCCAGCCATAATGACACCCAGCCCCAGGCTGGCCAGCCCAGGGTTGGATTCCCTAAGGAGTTGGGTCTGCAAAAGAAATGTGGACCCCCTCCCTAGGGTTACCTAGCTCCATGCTGAAAACACTAAAACTCTTCCCACACCACTGGGAGGTGGGTGTGGGGTGATGAAAGTGATTTTATTAATAAAGACTCCATTTTGTAGTGGTGCACTACAGGTCCTAGCAAGACCAAGCTGCCATTAACAGTTTGGGCATGCTGGTGCTTATAGCACTACAAGTAACAGCATACCCATGGCAGCCATAAAAAAAACCATAAAAATAATTAAAGGGTCCGTTGCTGTTCATAAAAAAAAGAAAATATTCAAAATATTCCGGCATCAGCAAACATTTAGACAAGCAAATAGACAAAAGTGGGTGAAACCCAGAATGAAAAGTTTGAGAGACCAAGCACAATACATTTTTAATGTTAGAGTGCATCCATCACTAACAGTCAAGTTACAGTAACCGATACTGTACAGGCCGAGGAATTGCTATTCAGGAGACATGGAACCAAGATGAAATTGGTAATATGGACACATGACCTCAACTACATGCAAAAGCATCAGTAGACATTTCATAGATGATAATAGACCAATGTTTAATAGCGCAAGATGGAGTTAACCTTGGGCCCACCCACCAACTCATATGTTAAGAAGGACATGGACACTTTTATAGCTGAAGTTCTTGATTTGCTTGGGCCTCCACAACATTTGGGTTGTTGGTTGTTGAACCGGAGAATAGATAGAAATTTTTATAATTTACTAATGGGCATTTGGCTAACAGTGGTCATCTTCCTCAGTGGTGAAAGACAATGTCGTCATCATCATCCTCATCACAGATGTCTAGATCAATTATGGATATCCGCCGGACCCGCTGGCATTGGTCTTATCATGTTGGCATTGTGATTGTCGACAATCACACTGTGTACATTTTTAGCCTGTCCCCAGAATGGAAGTGTTGTCATTTAGCCTGCTTGCATTTTCATGTCAACAGTTTAACTGCTGACATTTCCTGTGTCGGCAATGTGGGGTCAGACCATCCAGGTCAGTACCGGGCGAACAGAGACAGTACCAAAACAGCATGGGAAGGATTAGAGTCAGATTCTACAATACAATTGCCTTGGAGAAATCCAAAGAATGGTCAGTAGAATAGCCAAAATCAGGAAACAGAATCAAGAGAAAAACACACACTTAGTGCCAGAGGTGTCCTAAATAGAGAGGGACAGCAGCTATTTATTGACAGTGGGGATGTCACCAGTTTTCGCCGGATTCTGAATGGCGTCCTAATGCTTAGCAACGAGATGCACATGTGCCCTGAGTCAACCTGAAATATGGCGTCTGGTTGCCGAGCATCCAGATGCAGGGGGAAAAGCAGCAGGCGGCTATCCCGAGGTGGATGCGGAGGGACGGCGCCTGACAGTAAACCCTTCCTTTCTCCCAACACGAGGAATATTCGGACAACATTTATAGATGTCCTGCCATAGACGAGAAGATTGAAGGTACTTCTGTTTCACCAAGGTCTTTCTTCTGGGTCAAAACCCTTCCAATAGACTGAAACAGGCGAAAATCCAGAATACGATTGACCTCATATTCCTGGTCACAGATAGTGGGAATCAAAGAGGGCCAAGGAGTTTCCTGGAAAAATTAATTGAGAACCTAAGGCATCAGTAGGGAGATATGGAAGGAATTATGCACATTAAAAGAGGGAGGGAGGTGGAGCGTGTAGGTTTCCAGATTAATAACTTGTATAATAATAATAAATGGACCGATAAACCAAGTTGCGAACTTCATATGAGGAACCTTAAGTTTTAGGTTGTGTGTAGAAAGACAAACTCTATCTCCAATATGGAGAACAGGGAACATCTTTCAGCGATGATTAGCCACTAATTTTAACGAGAGGAAGACTCCAAGAGCCTGGTTCTAGTCTTGGTCCATATATGAGAAAAACTGTGCACCAAGGTATCTGCAGCGGGCACCAGAGAAGCAGAAATTGGAACAAGGGTAGGAAGTATGAGAATCCAATTTAACACGGTGAAGAACAGGGAAGAACCGGAGGACTCATGGATGTGATTATTGTGAGCAAACTCAGCCCAAAGCAGCAGAGGAAGAGTTCTGAATGACACATTATGTCTGCCCAATGGTCTGGGGGAAAATTTTAATTAAATTCCCAAGTTTATGCAGAAAGCTCTCCAGAAGGCAGACACGAACTGGACGCCTCAAACTGGGATAATCTCCTGAAGGTAGCCTTGAAGTCGAAAGATTTTCTTGATGAACATGGAATCCAATTCGGAGGTGGAGGGTAGAACAAAATGTGACATTTTGGAAAAATGATCCATTACAACCCAGATAGTGATATCTGAACTCATTGTCTTTCCTCCCCCCAGGCTCCCCTCCTACTATGACCTCTCTTTCACTGCTAACAACACCACCATCTCCTCTGTCACCCAACTTCGCTACCTGGGCATTAACTTTGACTCCTCTATCTCATTTGCCCCCACATTCAATCCCTTGCCCAAGCCTGTTGCTTCCAACTTCGCAACATTGCCCACATCTGACCCTTCCTCTCTCAGGATGCCACCAAAACTATCATCCACGCATCATTATCTCCCACCTTGATTACTGCAAGCTCCTTCTTACCGGCCTCCCACTCTCCCACCTTGCCCCCCTCCGCTTTATTCTCAATACGGCGGCAAGACTCATCTTCCTCTCTCACAGCTCCTCTTCCGCATCCCCTCTCTGCCTTGCCCTTCACTGGCTCCCCATCCCCTACAGAATCCTTTTCAAACTCCTGACCACCACGTTAAGGCTCTCTCCCAGTCTACTGCCCCCTATATCTCTAACCGCCTCTCCATTCACAGTCCTGCCCACTCCCTGCTCTCGCAAATGAGCATCGCCTCTCCTCCACTCTGCTCACCTCTTCCCACTCCAGAATCCAGGACTTCTCCCGTGCAGGCTCCCTTTACTGGAATGACCTCCTGGTGGTCAGGAGTTTGAAAAGGATTCTGTAGGGGATGGAAAGTGCATCGGCCCTGGAATTTTTTGACCCAGCATGGTAAGTCAGGATCAACTGCATCTGGAAAAAAAAACGTGACCAGTGGGCCTGACAAGGATTAAGGCACTGAGGTGAGGTTCTTATGATCTGTGAATACCGTGATAGGATGGAGAGCACCTTCAAGCAAGTACAGCCATTCTTCTAAGGCTATCTTGATGGCCAGGAGCTCCTTGTCTCTAATGCTATAGTTGGCCTCACCAGGTAAAAATTTCCTGGAGCGAAAGCCACATGGAGAGAAAGTGTTGACAGAATTCTTCTGAGAGAACTGCTCCCACACCCACCGAGGACAAGGGTAGGAAGTATGAGAATCCAATTTAACACGGTGAAGAACAGGATAGAACCGGAGGACTCATGGATGTGATTATTGTGAGCAAACTCAGCCCAAAGCAGCAGAGGAAGAGTTCTGAATGACACATTATGTCTGCCCAATGGTCTGGGGGGAAATTTTAATTAAATTCCCAAGTTTATGCAGAAAGCTCTCCAGAAGGCAGACACGAACTGGACGCCTCAAACTGGGATAATCTCCTGAAGGTAGCCTTGAAGTCGAAAGATTTTCTTGATGAACATGGAATCCAATTCGGAGGTGGAGGGTAGAACAAAATGTGACATTTTGGAAAAATGATCCATTACAACCCAGATAGTGATATCTGAACTCATTGTCTTTCCTCCCCCCAGGCTCCCCTCCTACTATGACCTCTCTATCACTGCTAACAACACCACCATCTCCTCTGTCACCCAACTTCGCTACCTGGGCATTAACTTCGACTCCTCTATCTCATTTGCCCCCACATTCAATCCCTTGCCCAAGCCTGTTGCTTCCAACTTCGCAACATTGCCCACATCTGACCCTTCCTCTCTCAGGATGCCACCAAAACTATCATCCACGCATCATTATCTCCCGCCTCGATTACTGCAAGCTCCTCCTTACCGGCCTCCCACTCTCCCACCTTGCCCCCCTCCGCTTTATTCTCAATACGGCGGCAAGACTCATCTTCCTCTCTCACAGCTCCTCTTCCGCATCCCCTCTCTGCCTTGCCCTTCACTGGCTCCCCATCCCCTACAGAATCCTTTTCAAACTCCTGACCACCACGTTAAGGCTCTCTCCCAGTCTACTGCCCCCTATATCTCTAACCGCCTCTCCATTCACAGTCCTGCCCGCTCCCTGCTCTCGCAAATGAGCTTCGCCTCTCCTCCACTCTGCTCACCTCTTCCCACTCCAGAATCCAGGACTTCTCCCGTGCAGGCTCCCTTTACTGGAATGACCTCCTGGTGGTCAGGAGTTTGAAAAGGATTCTGTAGGGGATGGAAAGTGCATCGGCCCTGGAATTTTTTGACCCAGCATGGTAAGTCAGGATCAACTGCATCTGGAAAAAAAAACGTGACCAGTGGGCCTGACAAGTATTAAGGCACTGAGGTGAGGTTCTTATGATCTGTGAATACCGTGATAGGATGGAGAGCACCTTCAAGCAAGTACAGCCATTCTTCTAAGGCTATCTTGATGGCCAGGAGCTCCTTGTCTCTAATGCTATAGTTGGCCTCACCAGGTAAAAATTTCCTGGAGCGAAAGCCACATGGAGAGAAAGTGTTGACAGAATTCTTCTGAGAGAACTGCTCCCACACCCACCGAGGAAGCATCAACCTCTAGATAGAATGGTCGTAGTTGATCAGGAGTGGAAAGTTTTCTTAAGAACTTTAAAGGCCAAGACTGCCTCCTGAGGCCAGTTTTTGGCTAGCCCACCTTTACGAGTAAAATGACGTGATGGGCAAGATCAATGAAAAAAAGTGCTAGATTTAGTAAGCTGTGAGTTTGAAAAAGTGTGGATGTTGCCTATAGCACCAATCAGATTCTAGCTTTTATGTATTTAGTACATTCTACAAAATGACAGCTAGAATCTGATTGGTTGCTATAGGCACATCCCCACTTTTTCAAACACGCAGCTTAGCAAATCTAGCCCCAAGTCTTTAAGATTAGACGGAAGCTCACAGGATGCCAAATCGTCCTTGATGCAGTCGTTTAAACCCTACCAAAAGGTGGCTACCAGAGCCTCATTTTTACAGCGGAGTTCTGAAGCCAGTATGCAAAACTGCACGGCATACTGCCCAGCAGTGAGTGAACCTTGATAGAGAGCTAATAGGCCAGAAGCAGCAGAGGAAAACCAGCTGGGCTCATCAAAATTCTTAATGAAGGTGGAAGATACTCGGTGCGTATAATCATCCCGTTCCCAGAGGGGAGAAGCCCAAGACAAGGCTTGACCAGAGAGGAGGGAAATTATATAAGCCACTTTGGTCCTCTCGGAGGCTAAATTTTCCCACACAAGCCCAAACTGAGTAGCGCACTGGTTAAGAAACCCACGACATTTCTTGGGATCGCCATCATATTTCTCCGGTGGTGGAATACGTAGGCTTCTATAACTAGCGGTACTGCAATAGACGTTTTGGTTGCGGAGGAAACCGTTATTGCTAAGGTCAGCTGTCTTGCTGGACGAGACCCCTGAAGGGTCTCTAAATGAGAAACAACCCCTTGTAGACATTGCAAGAGTTGTGCCTGATTGGATTCTTGCTTATCCACCATCTGGGCTAAGTGGAGCAGAAGGTCCCGAGCTGAGGGTTCGTCCTGTCCACTCATAAGACCAGAGTATACTGTCATGGAATTGCAGAGATGGTGGTATTGGCGCAACTGAACAGGGAGGCACGGAGTTTATCATACCCCTGGTATTCACCAAGGACCCCTGTAAGGGAGTTTGGGCTTAGCTGCAGAGGGTACGCAGGTTTCAGTTCTCCAAGACAGTCACCAGTGTAGCGACAGTATTAGACAGGCATAGTCAAGCAATCCAGGTCAGAGCCAACCAAGCGGTGCAGTACACAGGGAGGATCCAGAGAGAAGTCAGGTCAAGCCAAATAGTCAAACCAGCCGGGCAGCGAGGTACCAAAACAACAGAGGAGAATAGTAACAGGAAGCCGAGTCAGAACTGAAGAACACTGGATCAGAAATTTCAAACTCCTTGTCAATTGCCAGGGAGACATCCAAAGAATGGTTAGGAGAAAAGCTGATGCCAAGAACCAGAGGCAATAGGGAAACACACACTGAAACACTGGAGCACTGGTGGAGATCAAATAGCAGCTAATTACCGGTAGTGGTGACATCACCAGCTGCTGCTTGGTTCTGAATCATGTCCCGTTGTGTAGCAATGCGTCCTGAGGCCGGCTGACCAAAAGTATGGGGTCTGGTTGATGAGCAGGCAGGGGGTGGGAGCAGCAGACGGCAATCCCGAAGCAAATGCGGAGGAACAGCGCCTATTTTCCTGTTTTTGGACAAATCGCTACATTCATCAGATATGCTGCCTTGATCCTCCTCCTTACATCGATAGCTGATGTTTTCTTTGAGATTGACAAACCAAATTTGGATTTTGAGGACACTTTCTTACACATTGTTCTCGAGTGACCTTTTTACTAGTAGAGGTCAAAGTTACTAAATTTACTACTACTGTTTGTGCTGGTATTGGGATGCTCCTGATCTTTAGAATGATCCATGAATGACATTGACAAGGGTAAGGAAAGCCTTGCTCTTGGCTGAAGATGAATGCTCTGGCAATGGATTGTGTGCTTTAACCTTTGAATTTTTGTACTATGGAGGCAGATAACCTTCATCTCTCAGCATAATCATTAACTCTTAAGTTCGGGCATGTCATATTTATGGCTGCTTTGTACTGTTTAAAATTTTCCATTGTATAGGAGAAGTTAATTTTAGGTTCGGGACATGTCATATTTACATTAAGTATGATGTATTTCTTTGTGTCACTTTGTTTTGATAAAATTACTGAAACAGCATAGCTAGAAACTCCTACATCTTTATTTTTAACGTGAAATTAAATGACTTGTTTTCTAAATCTGTGTAATACATTTTCTTACCCACTGCCCTGTTACCTCAGACCAGGAGACTGGTCCTCTATGTAAAGGTGTCTATTACATAAAATGTAACTTACCTCCTATGAGAGATATGAAATTATTCCCAACAATTTGTTTTATTGGTTACCTGAGCTGTAATTGTGTATGTGCATAGCAACAAGTTTACTCCTCAGACCCATTTTCTCATTTTTAAATGAGGGTCTGTCATGTTACTTGTTTTACAAGAGTCAGGAAACAGATAATATGCATCTAAGATAAAGATGATTCCATCAACGAAGATGCTTGTGAATACTATGAATGCCCAAATTCCTTTATCTGGATTGGGTCCTAATAAATTCATTGTCAGGTTCCTTGTCTCACTTTTTTTTCACAGCAGGGAGCTTTTTGGTTCCCCCAGAGCTACCTGATGCTGACTGATGCAGCTCCAGGCTGGGGTTTATTATGCCAATTTAAAATGGTGTAACTGGATTTGTTTCTGCAAGAAGACTGGGGGAAGTGTTTGTGAGGATGTCTTCTTTTTCCAGCAATCTAGGGGAAGACATTACCTTCTTGCAGTGTGAGGCATGTGTCCATGTTGACCTGTCTCCCACCTTGACTAAAGTTTAAAATGTGAGGAGAACTTGGTAAGAACCTTTCCACTGATCAGACAATCCTCCTTTTGTTACACCTTTATCATCACACGGTCACCTGGATTTAGATCATGATATTTATGATTAGAAGGCAGCTGAATGGAAATAAGTGCATGATAGATCTGCCTTACTTGTTTGCTCATTTGAGTCAAGTATTTAAACAGTCAATTCATTTCCTGTAGGTCAGTCTGATAAAGGGCCCATTGCAACATTAGGGAGTTTCCCAAAAAGAGTTTCATAAGGCAAAATATGCAAGGGTCCTCTGGGTGTGATAATCATGCTGTGTAACTGTTGCTTTATATCCATCATATCACACATTATATTAAACACTTTACCTGTGAAATGTGCACCTTGGTCTGAGATTTTCCCTTGTGGTGACCCATACCTGTAGACAAATTCCCGAACTATCTTTTACTTTTCAGTTACATTCCATTTCTGCTTCTCTCTTCAAAAGTAAACCTTCTACTTCCAAAAAAAAACTTCTAGCTCATGCATTTGCTATGAGAATAGCCCATGAAGTCTAAAGTCTCTTTCCAAAACATAGTAGCTATTAATCTGCAGTCTACGTCACTTAAATCCTTCACTAGTGTGCAATGTTTGCTGTGACTGTGGGCCATGCCTCCACCCACCCAGAAAAATAAATCTACACAAACAAACACTAATTGCAACAATTTTATCACTTGGCGTTTAATAAAAATCAATCTAATTAACTGGAAGAGTAACTTTTTAGCTGATAGGTGAGCTGGTTCTGTGAGAACTAGCACAGAATTTTGTAATTTAAGAATCCTGGAGCATATCAATAGGCCTTAATCAATTGAGCCATAACAGTCTTTGATAAGTGTGTTAATCCATGACTAAGCTGTGCCAAAACAGGGTACAAACTTTCTGGTGCAACAAGCTTACCAACTTTACTGTGTCACAAACCTGTGTGATCTGGTTCACATCCTCCCTTCTGCCAGATGGAGACCTCCTGTGGAGAACAAACATTTTGCATAGAGATTAATGTTACTCATCAGGGATACAGTAACAGTCATTATTTCACATTTTTGTTATTTTATTCCCTTTTCTGCTGCTGACTTTGCTACTTTGTCAGCTCTTTTATTACGTTTTGACCCCATCTGTGTTTGTGGTATCAGCTTGGCATTTCATGATGCCTATTGATTTTGCATTTTTGCATTAAAACATCATCATCATCATTTAATTATATAGCGCCACTAATTCCACAGCGCTGTACAGAGAACTCATTCACATCAGTCCCTGCCCCATCGGAGCTTACACTCTAAATTCCCTAATATAGACACACACTCACACACAGACATAGACAGACAGGGAGAGACTAGGGTCAATTTTTGAAAGCAGCCAATTAACCTACCAGTATGTTTTTTATGGAGTGTGGGAGAAAACCGGAGCACCCGGAGGAAACCCACGCAAACATAGGGAGAACATACAAACTCCACACAGATAAGGCCATGGTCGGGAATCAAACACATCCACCAGCTCTTTATTCACGTTAGCATGCAATGGCAATGAGTGTGCATTTGATGTGAGGAAGTTCCTTATTTCCCATAACAACCCAAACTCAGGGGGTACACCAAATTCATTGTCCCTGCTTTTTAGCAAGTTGGCAGGCTATAGTAAGTACTATAAGGTCTGCCATCTGTGCTGAGTGTTGTGACGCCTTAGCTTCCATTACATCATTGTCAGTGACTACTGCATATTCTGACTGTAAAACGCCTTACTCAGATCTGTTGCAACTCCCATCAACAGACAGAGTGGGATCAGGGTTATCCAATGGGCTATCAACAGGATCTGGCCATGGAGACAATTTTAGTTCAACAGTTTGTAACCAATCATGATGTATACTCCCCACTTCTGCCCACTGAGAGTGAAAGCTCTCATAATTCCCAGTGATAGGCAGTGGTTAAGAACTGTACATATTTGCAAAATGATGTTTGATGAAACCAATAAACTAGTTTTCATATTGTAAACCTGGCAGTAGAAATGTTTTGTGTCTGTTCACAAGTTAGCAAAAGCTTCTACTCAGGGGCGGGCTGGGCCGGGGGGAAGGGGTTCACCGGCTCCCCGTGCCGCTCAGAATCACAGCTGTTAGGGCCAGCCGGTAGGCCGGCCAGCCGCCCCCCTGGAAGCAATATACTGGCGGCCGCATCTCATGACATGGGATGCAGCCACGTCAGCGCACAGGCGGCCGCATCACATGACACGCGATGCGGCCGCTTCATCAATGATGCAGCCGCATCCCGTGTCATGTGATCCAGCCGCCTGTGCGACCCCCGGGCTGACATCTGCCAGCCCGCACCTGCTTCTACTGCATGTTGAACATGCGAACAAAAAAACTGTCCAAGGATAATATCTGCAAATAGCAGTACAGCTGCTGATACAGCTCTGAAACATACTGGTAGAGCACCAGCAACAGGAACTAGTGGAGTCTGTAGTTTGCTACAGGCCTTTGTTTGTCACCATGTCCCTGCGTTGGGATCCCTGATGCAAGTCCTAACTGTTCATGTGTAAAAAAAAATGATTTGTCATATGTTGGGATACCCACTGTAGGTGAGCAACATAGTGCTTGATAGACAGTGACCAATGTATTATTAAAGTAATTCTATCGTTTTCAAATAAGCATTGCATAGGCGATTGTATTGTGTTTCCAAAGCACAAAGTAATTTATTTTAGCAGATGCAAAGTTTAACAATTCAATACATTATTATTATATAATACAGTGCAATACAGCCAATGCCAAAAGATACATACATACCGCTGCGCTTGCATGTTCTTCGCTTCCATCTTGCACCACTTTCCCTTTCAGCTGCCACTATGTGCCAATGTTACCTACAAGTGCTATAAGTGTTGAAGTTTGTTTACTATCATCCTTTCAATTGCTTCTCTCTCATATGTGTGACGACGGGCTGGGTACGTGTTAATGATAATGACAATCCTGACAGCCTCTACTCCTACAAAAAAAAAATGAAATCTCACAAAAATGAATACAATAAAAAGATACTTACCTGAAAACCGAAGTTCCAGATTTCCGATGCAAGCGGCAGGCTGACATGCAGAGATTCCGAAGACACAGGTCTCCGGCACCTCAATTTCAAATCAGCGCGACTAAGATGAATGTCAATTTAAAGCGGCAATGTCTGGAGGCCACAGGTTACGTCTTTAAACACTTAACCTGCGGGGTCCAAACATTGCCTCTACTATCAGGGATTCTAAATGGGCAAGCTACCTTCATCCCCATCTGACCGAGGAGGAGCGATGGCTCTCAAGGATTGGTAAACTATGCCTCTACTCCAATAATGAACATTACTTACAAGACTGTCCACTAAGCAGACCATAACATTATATTGAACAGTCTTCAGCATGCTCCTCTCCAGATCATGGATTTGTTTGTACTTCACCTCCTGTTGCTATATTACAACCTGATCTGTTCCCTGGGATGAGGCCTAATCTGCCAGATCCAGCCACCTGTCCTATGGTGCCAGATCCAGTTGCCGTCTGTCCTGTGGTGCCAGCTCCAGTTGCTGCCTGTCCTGTGGATCAAGCAACAGTTGCACCTGTCCTGTGGTGCCAGCTTCAGTTGCCGCCTGTCCTGTGGTGCCAGCTCCAATTGCTGCCTGTCCTGTGGTGCCAACTCCTGCCTCCAGTTTCCAGGTGCCAGTTCCTGTCTCCAGTTCCCAGGTGCCAACCTGTGTCTGCAGTTCAGAGGTGCCAGCCTTTGTCTCCAGTTCAGAGGTGCCAACCTATGTCTCCAGTTCAGAGTTGCCAGCCACTGTCTCCAGATCAGAGGTCCCAGCCTCTGTCTCCATATCAGACTTTGCTTGCTACAGAGGGGGAGCTGCCCTTACAGTCCATTCCAGAGGGGGTGCTGCCCCTTCAGTCTGCTCCAGAGACATTGAAACTTAATACGCTTCAACACGAGTTGCCAGTTAATGCGCTTCAGCCTGAGTTGGCACTTAATGCACTTCAGCCCGAGTTGCCACACGGCATGGTTCAGCCCGAGTTGCCATACGGTACAGTTCAGCTCGAGATGGCTCAGAGGTTTCTCACAGTGCTGTCGGCTGTCCCGTCCCAGTCGGGGACTACTGCCCTACTGTCACAATTGTGGACTCTACGGAGAATGCTGCCCAAGTCGAGGACTCTTCAGAGACTGCTGCCCAAGTCTGGGATTTCCCAGAGTCTGCTGTTCAGCCAGAGCACCCAGAATCTGCTTTTCATCCAGAGCGCCCAGAGACTGCTGTTCAGCCAGAGCGCCCAGAGTCTGCTATTCAGCCAGAGCGCCCAGAGTCTGCTATTCAGCCAGATCGTTCAGAGGCCTCTACTGAATCCTCAGACTCTCCTCCAGTCTACTTTGATGGAGACCTCAAACAAATTTCTTTAGTCCTTCAACTCAGTATGAAACAATTTAGAGAATCTCCAGTATATGTCTCTGACCAATTTAAACAAGTTTTTTTCATTATCATGAGTTTCAGAGGGGAGCCACAGACTTGAGCTTTCTCCCTTCTTGATTTTGATGATCCCATTATCCACAACACTATAGACTTTGTTTGTTATGTACTTGCCCTTAGATTTGCCCTCATTCAAGATGGCCGTGATTGCCTCATGAAGTTTCCATCTTGGATCCCATTTCCTGTTTGGGCCTAGAAAAGGCACTTCCTGTTATGAAGCTTTTGCACGAGTATTGTGTTTGTATCTGACCCAGATGCTTCCACAGAACCTTGCTTCCTTGTGATTTGGCTACAAGTACTTGATACTTCCACCAGACCTTTATCCTCTTGTGACTTTGGACTTTATTTGTTGGGCACTGGAGATTTATTTATATACCAAAATAAATCCTGTTTATTTCAGAAATACCTGGCTATTGGGTTCCGTTTGTGATACCAGAAGTGTGACATTGTTACTGCAGTCTGCTGGAAATACTTTCGATCCACAGTCAAGTCATCTGATCATGGTTTCTCTGTGCCCATTTCAGCCTGTGTGTCAGTTCCTGCACTTGTCCATAAGTCATTTACGAATGTGTCTTTCATCAGGTAGTCTGTGTCACCTGAAGAGAAAGTTAACAAGAAGGAAAAAACTCTCGCTATGCCACTTGAGTCACAGCAAACCTTAACCTTGTTGGCTGGCTTTATGGGCATATCACCATCCTGTGATAAAATATAAGGTCCTATCCCAACTCTAGGCTGGGAACCAGATTCTGAGAGTGAATTTATTGAGGATACTAGAGACTTAGTGGATTAACTTGCCAATTCTTCTTTTGCTCTTGAAGAATTGGGTCTTCTCTGTACTCCATTGAAGAAGAGTCCAATTGTGTCTCCAGGGAAATCCTATAAAAAGAAACAGAAGTGGAGAAAAGCCTGAAGGGAGCTTGTATGGAGCATCTGGAATTTGCTCCTTAAAGTAAGGGTTATTTTATGACTCTGCCTGTACTTTGTATGTGGCAGCAGTACCTCAAGTCCACCAGAGGTGCTGCTGTTCTGCCCCTGAACTTTACACCTTGCCCGTAGGAGTTAATCTCCTTGCCTGATTAGTACCAGCACCTGTCTCATGGCTTCATATACCTGCTTCAATCTATGTTTTGTGCAGTTCATCTTTTATACCTGGCTGCTGCTTGTCTCCTGTTTACCTCTGTTCCAGTTTTGCTTTACTGCTGTCTGATCTCCCTTTGTGACCCTCTGCCTGATTATCAGACCCTGCTTGCTTGCCTGTTGCCCTGACCTCTGCCTGATTACCGATTATGCTTGTTTGCTTGTGACCCTGACCTCTGCCTGGCTACTGGATTCTGCTTGTACTCTTGTTGCCCTGACCTCCTCCTGGTCACTAATCTCAGCTAGTTTGTCTGCTTCCCTGGACCTCCTGGTGCCTCTGGAAATCTAGAATCCTGATTCCTGCTTTCTTAGTATGGAGCCTCATGCCTCCTGGCAATTGGGTAATTTGATATACTTGTTCCTGCATTTAAACTGTATTTGTCATTGCTTGGAACCTGATGCTTCTGTGGACTATTCCTGCCATTCATTGCGCCTGTTCATATTTGTGTATTGGAGTATATCTGTTTATTCTGCTATCTGAAATCTGCATATTCCACAAACCAAATCCTTGTTCACATATTTTGCCTAAATAAAGACACTTGGTTTTATACTTCTGTTGCTGCTTCCTGAATTTACAAAGAACTATAACACATTGAGAGCACTGTTGGGCTTAAGGCAGCTAAGCTATTGGTAGCTTGTTTTGTGGGGGCCCAAACAAACCAAGCACTTCAGCCACAAAAGTGGCACTCCTTATCGCTGGGGTGCTTGCTTTGTTTAACTCTACATGTTCTTTCCAATATCTTACATAAAGGTGGGTGGGAGGGCCCAAGGACTATTTCATCTTGCACCACTTTTGTTTTCTGCCACTGTTGCGTGGAAATGTTTCCTAGATGTGCCATGAACTGCCATGCGATTGTGTCGTTGATCTGTCGCTTAGCATCCAGCCAGCTTGTTGCAGTCTTTGTCCTAAAGTGGATGAAAATAATATTGTGTCCTGTGAGGTGGTCAAAATTGGCTGTAAATAACTGGAAAATAATGTTATTGAGGTTAATGATAATGTAAGAACAAAAAAAGAGCAAAATTATGTGATTTTAGCATATTTTAGCTATTTTTCTAAAAACTACAGAACCAAAACCAAAACAAGCGAGGGCGGTTTTGCCAGAACCAAAATCAAAACACGAACTTAATCCAGATCCAAAACCAAAACCGAAACACAGGGGTCAGTGAAAATCTCTAATTATAATTTTTATTGCAAAATAAATATCTCAACAATAGGCAAATCCACGGAACCGATCTATTTGTATAAAGGCATTTCATTGAGTCCATAGTCCATGCTGCCATCGTCGTATGCTTTCTGTGATTGCATGCAAGTGTCTCTTACATCACTTTTTATATTGCGTAAGCGGCTTGCGACCAAATTCATCTTGGTACATATCTTAAGATCCTTTGCTTGAGGAACCTGTCCGTACATTGCTTGCACTAATGTGTGTATATTACGTTGCGCAAGTTGCGCTGAGAATGCGTCCGCTATGAATCAGGACCATAATATTTCCACCCTAATAAGTCCCTCGATCTCCGTGCATCTGTCTGTCCATTGACATTACCCTTTTAGTCTGTCCTGCAAGTCCCCTGCCTTTGATTAATCCTCAACTCCTCCTCCCTCTTTTTCGCTCCCACCATTCAAACCCTCTCCCAATCATTTCACTTCATTGTAAAATCTCTAAAATCAGGTCCGTTGTCACTCTGAATTGAGCACAGACCCTCCATGCAATCTCCTTTCATCTGGTCTTCCTTCCTCCAGCCTTCCCCACTCTGATCCATCCTCAATACCACATATTTTTCATTCCCAACACTATGACTCTGTCTCCCCTCTCTAACTTTTCCCTACAGAGTACAGTTCAAACTCCTTACGTTTTGTGGAAGTTTACCGTTAGCATGTCCCCCGAATATTGTTTTGCCTGTGGGAAAATAATCTGTAGGCTAAGTTTGAGAAACATCTATTTGAAGTCTCTGAAGTGCCTTTCTTATTTCTTTTCAGGAGTCTTGAAATGCATCCTACAAAGATATCTAGGGCCTGATTCATTAAGGATCTTAACTTGAGAAACTTCTTATTTCAGTCTCATGGACAAAAGCATGTTACAATGCAAGGGGTGCAAATTAGTATTTTGTTTTGCGCATAAGTTAAATACTGACTGTTTTTTTTATGTAGCGAGTAAACTACCGTATTAACGCTTTTCTCACGCAATATTACCGTATAAACGGTAATATTTTTTGAGCGCTCGTTTTTTCCCGTTAACGCTAACAATTGAATACCCCCCTTATAGTGCGTTTACAATGCCAAACATTTAATTTCTCACTAGGCCTGCTGGGCTTTAGACTTTTTACTGTCATTTTTTTTTTTAAAAAAATTGATAATGCAGTAGCACTCCACACAGTGACTGCAGTTCATTGTCACATAAACCTTGCAAACAAGTTACAGGAAAGCATCAAATCCCAAAAATGCAAGGCATATATCATCAGTTTAGATTCTTTTATTTTTTAGATTGACAAGTATAACATGGCAATGGTAAATGCATAGTGTGAAAAGGTCAGTCAAGGTCGTCACCCTGATCTGGATGTCATGAACTAATTTGAAACATCAGTCCTAATGACCCAAATGGTAGTTCAAACAATAAAAGTGTCTACTAAACATCTAGCGGTGATATTATTATTGCTGCTGTTGCTGATGGTGATGATCTAGATTGATCCATACAGGAATGAATATGTATCGGATAACAATTGAGAAGTGGAAATTGAAAGTCCTCAATCATTATCAGATAATTTTAGTAATACTATTAATGGGATAAATCTAATCCAGCTGCAACTATAGTATCACAATTAACCATCACTGATGAAAGTATTAGACAGAGTGAAAAAGAACAGCAGGATATATCCTATGACTAAATGTGAAAGTAGCCGAATTATAGCTTTAGAAAATAGTTAGACTCAATTTAAAAATTCATTTAGCTAGAATATCAACTTATTAAGTAATTACATTTTATTAAAGATTAAGCCCATTTGCTCTTTTTTAATTAAAAATAAATTTCACCTACAATAGTTTTTTTCTCTCTCTTAAAGTACCTAAGAATCACCTTATGGAGTTTACCACAAAACTGTTAAACATTAGGTATAAAAATGAGTTTTAGCAGTGTAACTTTCTTAGATTTTAATTACAGTCATAATTACAAGGAATGTAATTGCTCTTTTTAATGTTTAATTATATGGTGAGGTCCCATACTCATACCATTCATATGGATAAGCATTTGCCTCACTGCACATAAAGAGAAAATATGGTAATTATAAAGCTGTACAAAAAAGTACAAAGCATGCAAAAAAATAATAGCGGCATATAGCTGCTCAAGTAGTTTCATAATTCTCACCAACTTTTAGCAATTAAAATATGAAACAAACACAAAAGGAAAAAATATTGTTTACTGTACTTACCTGATTTTTTTAAAAGTTAACTTCTATGTTTAAATTAGTTAACATGAAGGGAAATCAAAGAAAACCTTATTTATTTCTAACTTATTGTACTCTTTTGCAACATAAAAATACTGTAAAAGTATCCCATATAATTCCCAATTAATCTCACCTACATACAACAGAGTTAACTCATGCTGACATTCAGATTACTAATGAAGCAAAATACATCTACATTACATTTAATTATAGTTGTATGTTCTTGGGCTAGGGTGCATGCACAATATGGCACTATTAACACTTATGATGCTTATTATAGATTCTGAATGCTGCGAGTATTCAGAATTCAGAAACCTGGGAAATAGTGCTTGCATTTTCTAGGGCACCTTGCACTTTCAGTAAATTTAATGCTTAGAAAGTTTGAAATAAATGATCACTGGACTTAGGTGAATTTCTGTTACCTAAGAAACTGAAAACTACCTGTCCTTGAACATTTCATGGTAATTTAACTAATAGGACAGAAAACATGCTAGATAGCTTAGGTAAGTATAATTATTCTGTTTCATTTAGCTATATTTTTAATGCACTCATGGTCATCAACAGTGTTTTCAGTACTATTAGAATGATCAAATGCAGATGGAGCATGTTTAATTAAGAAAAAAATATGCAATAAACCACCTGTCAAAAGGAGTATAGTTTGCTTGTAACAGGGAAGCACTGCCATTGTAATAAAATAGAGTGGCCAGTGTTAGCGAAGAATCTGGTGTAGCCTCAACATTTTAGAGAAGCACTCAAAGAAACTTGCTTCATCTGTTTATACAGTATTATAAGTCGAAACAATGGCTCTTATTTGATTTAAGCTGAAATTATCATGACTGCATGGTTCAGAGTAGAGAGTAAAGTAAATTAAATTTTAATAAAATTAACTTTTTAAATTTTATGAAAATTGAGCTAATCAGCTAATCATTCAATATTGGAAACTGATCCACAAAGCTATCTCTTGGCTCTCATAATAGTTTAATAATATCTTCTCCCTTTCAGAGGCTGCCAATTCCATGCTGGGCAATGAAGATCATTTGAACCCCAACTATGGCACCCTAGTGCTCTGAGTTTTATGGACAGCAGTCCCTAAGATCACTGCACAATTTACATACTAACTTTTATTTGAATGAATAACTCCCCAAACTATTGTCTAACACTACTATAATATAAAATACAATCTTTTTTTTTATTTCTTTCCAGTGTAGTACAAATGTAAAATAAAATATTATTTTATTCTGTCTTCTGTCTTGATTTGTTATAGTCCAAATGAAAAACAAAACAAAAATCCTTGTAAAAAAGGATGCACACACAAAGGACATATGCCCTAAGAGAAATGATCAAAGCTCAGCATCCCTGGAACTCCTTTTAAATGGAATTTAATTACAAATTGCCAGTGTGGGTAAATGCTTGCGTGGGAAAGGCTGGTGAAAAGAGGAGTACCAGGGACCAGTGATCTCCTCAATTTGGAAAATTCTGCTTTAGTCATGTAGTGTGTGGATGGGCCACTCGGACCCTGAGAGGATTCCAGGCCATGATTGTGTCAGAGACTAAGACCTCAGCAAAAGCCTATGCTGCCTGCTCAACCTAGGGGACATGACTGTGCTAATTCACTAAGGTTGCATGTGCAGCTTTAGCAAAGGTGCTGTCCATGCAGTCTATGGGGTGTGATGTACAGACCAATAGGAAGCTATTGGTTCATGTATTCACTTTCCCCCATCCACAAACCATTGCAGTCAGGCTGCCCTAGACTGTATGTACAGCTCCTGCTTTGCTAAAGTTTAGTGTGCAGTCTGGCTGGGGGTCCACATGTTCATTTAACCTAGGCTGTATGCAGAGCACTGGCTTTTGCAGAGCTCTACTCACTCCTGTCTAATCATCATAGCTGGGCCTCCAGGAGACATTATTGTCATCTCTCTTGCGGTGGCTTAGTGGCTAGCACCTCTGCCTCACAGCACTGGGGTCATGAGTTCAATGCCTGACCATGGCCTTCTCTGTGTGGATAAACAAATATATAAAAGTGATAGATTGCGCTAAACTCAGCTGCTGCTAAACTTCCTATTGGAATCCCACAATATTCCAAAAGAGAAATTGATAAATAGATGTATGTATAGGAGTATTCAGGGCTGCTGATTGTGATCACATAAATACATCAAAATACAGAATAATGACAAATGTTTGTGAAAATAATGAGCACCAATAGTCATATAAGTGAATTTACCATATCATAGGTGAGTCAAAAAAATATAAAAAATATTTTAGAATGAATTATATTTTAGTGAAGGATGGGTCCATGCGTCACAGTGTCTTCATTTTTTTCTCCATTTTATATACGGTAGTAATATGTCATAGAAGGAAATAAAAATACAACATAGTGTGATATTGTAATAACAAACTATCTATAATACGATAAATGTTGTTCTTCCTGAACCATAATCAATCCATAATTAATTTTCATTCAAAATCCTCCTCTTATGTGAATCCACTCACCAGAAGACAAATATATATATGCCTTGAATATTAAATGTGTTCAATATAGAATAATATACATTCATCTCTATCCGATTCCTTAAGTGAAAACACTTACGAGATAGGTAAGTATAGAAGGCCTGGTTTTAGATTTCTTTAAACTCCTCCAAGGAGATATCAGAGAGTTCTTCCCAGATAGATGATATCAGTGTCAAAATACAAAAAAAGGGAGAAAGCAGATCTAGCGTGATACCGTTTTGTCACAAATATTCATTGCACATTTTAACACTTAAAAAGGCAAAACTATATAAGACAAAAGAGGAAAAAGGCCTGTTGTTATATATCCCGGGAATGCACAGTCTCCACTTTCCTGGTCCTCTAGATGGTATATGCGGGATCCTGATAAGTTCCAGATCTCATAGCCCTTAATATTATAACATGTTTCAACCTGTTAGTGTAGGTCTTTTTCAAGGATAGGGCTATTACAGATTTAACTTCCTTTTATACAGGAACTTTAATTAATCAAGGTTCAAAGGTTATGTCCATACATCATAGAATTAACTTTTTTAAAAGTTTACAGACAGGGGGCGTGGCCTTGACGAGCATGGAGTAGCAAGCACAGTTACGAGCTCTCCATTCCAGATATCCTGTTGATCTCCGTTATAGTGGAATAAAGAAACTTTTGGACCCAAAACTGTGCATCTGAATAGTTGCTGTACATAGTGTACCTGTTTTGATAGTGCTCTTGCCATTTTACCCGAGACTGGGAGAGAAAGAGTTGAGCATCTGGGTAGAGGAATACTACAGGCAGTCTGTGGCAGTTTGTGGCAGTTGATGACTGCTGGGACATAGCGCCTCTGTAATACCACATACTGGCCTAGGTGAACACAGCCTGTGATATCCATCTGATACAGGTACATTTATATCCTTGTACAAGTGAGAAGTAACTGAATTGGGCTCTGGACTTATTTGATTATCATTATCAGTGTTGTTGGAGGAGATATACCTTTCTCTGTGATGATAACTGGCTGCAATGCACTGCTAGCAATACAATCTGAGCTGTACACCTATATGTAATTAAAGCTATACAGGTTACAGGGTTGCATATAAGCTTATAGGATAAATATCATCCCATCTTTCCTGTGAAATTATGGGCAAACATAACCAGTCCACCGCAGCAGGAAAATTGGACCGCTTTGCTCGCTCCTCCACTACAGCCTCTGGTTCAGGAGATGCATCACATCCCGTAACCCCCCCTTTGTCGGCTCCACTGGCGGACCCTGAAGTTACATTACAGCAGGTCCTGCAGGCCATTGGGGCATCTGAAAAGCGTGTTACGGATAAAATAGGAGAGGTGCAGGTGGACCTCTCTCTTCTCCGGCAAGACGTACAAAAAATCAGGGAGAGAGTGGGTGAAGGGGAGACATGTGTGTCTATATTGGAGGACACTTCTGCACCAGTTGCGGGCCGGTTGGAGAGTCTGGAGTCGCAAGCCTCTCTGTTTAAACAAAAGCTTACGGATATGGAGGGGCGTTTGCGTCGCAGCAACATTCGGTTGGTTGGATTGCCCGAGAAGGCAGAAGGTGTCTCCCCAGAATCCTTCTTGGAAAAGTGGTTAATCCAACTGTTTGGTACAGATTCATTTACAGCCCAATTCGCAGTGGAGCGGGCCCACCGTATTCCAACTCAAGCACCCCCTCCTGGAGCCCCCCCACGCACCTTCATAGCCAAATTGTTGCACTATCGTGACCGAGATACCATTCTACGCTTGGCTAGGCAGAAAGGTTCAGTGGAATACAATGGTCAGCGAGTAGCAATGTATCCTGATTTCGCTCTGGATGTACAAAAGAACAGGGCTCAATTCATTCCGATGAAGAGAAGATTGAGAGATTTACAGATCCCATATGCCATGATTTTCCCTGCCCAGTTGAGAGTGGTTTCGGAGGGCCGTACATCCTTTTTTGATACTCCCCGAGAGGCTGCAATTTGGTTGGACCGCCTAGCTGCTGCTGGACGCTGATGCTGGATGAGTACTTTTTTTATGTCTCTCCTGATAGTCATTTGGACATTGCTGATTTGGCATTGATATTATGCATGGTATTTGCTATACATAATGTAATTTCTCTTCTGTGGTACAAAAAAAAAAAATGTATTTCGCTCAGGTGGGGGTCTGTGATTATCAAACTAATATTGAAAGGTCCACTGTAAAAAAAAAAAAAAAAATATGTAATGGGCTGGAGAGCCCATGGCTTTAAGGCCGTTATTTTCCTCTCTTGTCTCAATTCGCCCCTTTTCCTTCCTTCCTTTTCCTTCCTCTATCTTCTGGTATTTTGCGGGTTGGCGGGTGACCTTTTTTGGCAGTGTGCTGGCCTGCTGAATATCTTAAGGTAATTTTAGTTAGGGTTTAAGGTATACTTAAGTTGGGTGGAGTATACAGGGTGGGGGTATGGGTTTAGTATTAAAGTTATTTAAGTTGTGTGTAGTTTTAATGTTATCGCAAATATATAGACAAGGATTATATGTGCTTATAAGTATGTCAATGTATGCTCTGCAGGGGTGTGGGATGCGGGGTAGTGAGATAAGAGGGACTACTATTATATGTATTCTGGTACATCTGATAAGGAGCTGAAAATTCTCTCCTGGAATGTGCGGGGCCTAAATTATGCTGTGAAACGTTCTCTTGTACTAAGACAAATTAGAAAAAATGATCCTGATATTGTTTGTCTATTGGAGACTCACTTACACGGTGATAGAATACTCGCCCTTAAAAAAGCATGGGTAGGTAGGGCATACCATTCTACGTACACGACTAATTCTCGAGGGGTCTCTATATTGGTACATAAACGTCTCTGCTTCTCCTTGGAAAAAATTCAAGTGGATGCAGGGGGAAGGTTTGTACTGATGAAGGCTGTCAATAATTGGGTTCCGGTGATTCTGTTAGCTGTATATATACCCCCACCATATAATGGTGAGGTGTTAAGGAAATGTGGAGAATTCATGGCATTGTTCCCAGATGTTCCAGCCATTTGTATAGGGGATTTTAATAATGTGATAAATGGAGAGGTGGACAGATGGCGAGAGAAAAATGCTGTAGTTGGCAACTCTAAGTCCGCTTTTTCTGCTCTGGTTGAGGAAATGGGGTTAGTAGATGTATGGCGTTTGAGGCACTCAGAAGATGTCCAATTCTCCTGCTTTTCTACATCACATAATGCATTTTCAAGAATTGATCTGGCTCTGCTGTCACACTCTCTAGTAAGGCTGGTAAGGAGCGTGGAATATAGGGCTAGGGGAATTTCTGACCACTCGCCCCTCTGCCTATCTATTGATTTTGCAATTGATAGAGGCCAGTCCTTTTGGAAATTAAATCCCTTCTGGCTCTCCTTGATGGGTACAGGAGCGACCTTGGTGACACAGTGGGAAGGCTTCTTTGTAGATAATCTGGTAACAGCAAGGCCACCTATAGTTTGGGACGCTTTTAAGGCTTTCCTAAGGGGGACATTAATTGCTGGCATAGCTGAAATTAAAAAGTCGTCCAGACAAAAAGAACAGATATTAGAGAAAAAGTGTAAATCCTTAGAAGCACAATACATTGCGGACAAAACTGAGGTTGCAAGGGGAACATGGCAGTTGGCCCAGAGAGAGTGGGTAGAGTATGTATTTGAGAAATCCAAACGTAAATTTCTGTTTTCTAAGCATGTACGATATGCAGAGGACAGTAGAAATGGTAGCTTCCTGGCTTATCTGACAAGGACGGAGAGGGCAGATGCAGCAGTACCGGTTATCTGTGATGACAGTGGGGTTAAGAAGTATCTGATGCCTGATATTGTTGAGGTATTTCATAAATATTACACAAATACATATAAGTCACAGGTCAGATATGACATGGATACGTTACAGCAGTATTTGAATGGTATCTCCCTTCTTGTCCTCTCCGATGATAGTAGGGAGTTTTTGGACTCACCCTTTACTCTTGAAGAGATTGATATAGCTATTATGTCATTCCCTAATGGTAAAGCCCCTGGGGTAGATGGAATCCCAATTGAATTATATAAAAAACACCAGCCCTTTTTTGTGTCTAGGTTGTTGGATACATTCAGTGAGCTGGGTGAGATTAGCGCTCTTTCCCCTTCAATGGCAGAGGCAATAGTGGTGGTGCTGCCTAAGTCAGGGAAAGATTTGTTGTACCCTGAGTCCTACCGCCCGATTTCACTTTTGTCAAATGATGTTAAGATTCTAGCAAAATTACTGGCTTTGAGGTTAAGTAGAGTGGTGCTGGAATTAATTCATCCGGATCAGACGGGATTTATGCCGGGCAAGTCCACGTCTATCAATCTTAGAAGGCTGTATACTCTCCTGCAGGTGCGGTCACCCTCTTCTGAGAGCGAAGTTGTGGTGTCCTTGGACGCAGCCAAGGCGTTTTACTCGGTGGAGTGGCCATACCTGTGGGAGGTATTGTCCCGATTTGGAGTGGGCCCGGAATTTATAAAATGGGTTAAACTTTTGTATTCACATCCAGTGGCGCGGGTCTGTGTCAATGGGCGAATTTTTTTCAACAATTTCAATTAGAGCGGGGTACTAGACAGGGATGCCCGTTGTCTCCGGCCCTGTTTGCATTAGCAATAGAGCCGCTGGCCTGTAAGATCCGGCATGATAGAGAAATTGTGGGACTTAGATCAGAGCACAGAGAGGATAAGGTGGCATTATATGCAGATGATATGCTGTTGTTCCTTTCAGATCACGACACTTCCCTAAAACATTTGCTGCGGGTGGTTGATGGATTTGGGTTTTTTTCCGGCCTAAAAATTAATTGGGTTAAATCTAGCATGTTCCCTCTGGGATGGGAGTGTCCCGTGACAATGGCAGAAGGCTTACAGTTAAAATGGGCATCGAAATTCAAATACTTGGGAATGTGGATCTCTAATACCCCCGCTGAATATGTAGAACTTAATTTGCGGCCCCAGATCAAATACATTAAAGAAAAAACTCATGTTTGGAAGAAGCTCTCACTTTCTGTCTCTGGTAGGATAAATTTAATTAAGATGATGGTGCAGCCAAAGTTTTTATATATACTCCAGCAGTCACCTGTATATATTCCACCCTCCATTTTCCGATGCATTGATAGCTATTTGATTTCATTGGTTTGGGGAGGGGGAAGGGCTAAGGTCAAGCTCAGCTCGCTGTATAGATCCAGATCTTCTGGTGGATTTGCACTTCCTAACTTGAAATTATATTATTTTGCCTCTCAATTGGTTCACCTTAAGGCATGGGTTTCGGACCCCGATTACCATGAGCTACATTGGGTGTTGGTACACCAATTTAATCCTAATCACACTCCCTTACAGTCACTGCTGGCGGGGCGGCTTGGTATGCGGGCTCCTCCGCTCCTGATTCAGCCAGTTAAGATTTGGACAATCTGTAATAAAATAATGAAACAAACTGACATTGATCCATATACTCCTATCTGGGGGGCAAAGAAATTTGAGAAGTTGAATACAGTGAAGAGGGCCAGGGAGTGGTCTCGGTTGGGTGTGGTGTCGGTAGGTCAGCTTTATGATACAAATGTACTTAAATCCTTCGAACAGTTGGTTGGGGAATTCTCTGTACCCAGAACAATGTTTTATTCTTACCTTCAGTTACGACACACCCTAAGCACACAATTTAAAGGGGAGACTTTGGTGTTTGGGGTGGATCCACTGAGGAAACAATTACAGGCCTTGGGTTATAGAGGTCTGATCTCTCGAATGTATTCATGTCTTCTCTATGAATCCACTGCAGATGATTTGGATGGTTTGAGGAATCAGTGGGAAATAGATATTGGCCCTTTATCAGACAAGGAGTGGGAAATGGTTACAGACAGTACTAAAGGTTATACTTCATCATTAAAATTTCAACAAATACAGGTGTTTATCTTACACAGGGCCTACTTTACCCCTATTAGATTGGCAAAATTTCGCCCGGATGCTACCCCTAACTGTCCGAAATGCAATTCGATCAATGCTAACTTTTGGCACCTTCTATGGGAGTGTTCATGTATACAAATCTTCTGGTGAAGGATCAGGAGATGTATTCAGGTTACTGGAATTGAAGTGTCTCTTAGTTCACCGGCCACTTGTCTCTTTGGGCTCCGATTGAAGGGGAAAGTTAATAAACTGACAAAAATGTACATTTCACAGTTATTGATGTTGGCTAAGGTCTGTATAGCGAGGCTGTGGTTGGCCCCGACGAGTCCCATGGTTAAAAATTGGAAGGCACTGGTCAATACCACCAAAAGGCATGAGAGATTTGTTTATATTAGCAGACAGGCTCTGAAGGAATTTGAGAATATATGGTACAGATGGTTAGAGTCTCCATTCTATCCTATGTCATCTAGTACAGATGCTCTATCTACTTAAATGTATGGCTACCGCAGTTCTTATAATACCCTGCATGTGTAACATACTTATGTATAAGCATTTACGATGTATGATCCTGAATGAATATAGCACATTTATTATTATTATGCTTTAATGTAATCTTGTAAATTCCGTCATTTAATTCCGATATGTATGCGATTGTTTTTCTTTTCTTTTTGTTGTTTAGTATGTTTATATCTTAAAAAATTTCAATAAAAATACTGGATTTAAAAAAAAAAAGTTTACAGACAGACATCCACTATACATAACATCACAAAAGGAAGAATTCTCAAAACAATAAATATAATTCATCTTAGTATGTGGTAAATATAGATCTTAACAATTTGAATCAAATTATTTACATTAATAAAACTTAAACGTATACCTTCCAATGCTGTCCATTACCATAGTTCTCCTTTTTAACAGATCTGCACTTAATCTAGTACCAAAATACATTTAAATATATTCCAAGTATATCTTAAATATCGAGGGGGATGCCGTTTGCGTTCCACCCTCACTTCTGGTTTGCGTGTCATTGTGTAACGATGTGGAGTGCATATATGTTTCATTATCCTACTTCCGGTTCCTATGTTTCCATAGCGATATTCAGCGATATTTCATTTCTGGTAGATGGAATGCAAATGCGTTTCATTGCTCCATTTCCAGTTTATGTATTGCTGTAGCGGTACCTCGCTCAAGGTTCTAAATACCGTATATACTCTAGTATAAGCCGACCGAATATAAGCCGAGGCACCTAATTTTACCACGAAAAACTTATTGACTCAAGAATAAGCCGAGGGGGGCTTTTTCAGCATAAAAAATGTGCTGAAAAACTCAGCTTATACACGAGTATATATGGTAATAGTAGGTGGAATGAAAATGCGCTCCACCTATAAACAATATAAAAAGTTTTATTCAGGCAATAAAAGAAGTCATGTGGCCTCTAGAAAATTTAGAGAGTATCAGGGTAACAAATGGAATCAATATGGGGAGAGAGAAAATAATCATCCTTATTTAAACCATAAGAATTCATTTAGACAACGAAATTTCTGTCAAGATAGAAATGATTTTTACCTCCGCACTAGGATTAGGTATGATCCTCTGAGAGAGAAAGATGAAGATACTTTTTTAGGAAGGAGTCAAATTCCTGTAAGAAGATGTAAAAAACCATGGAACAATCCTCGGTACTAATTAAAAAAGTGAGAAAAAGAGAATAAAGGGGGGGGTAATTAATCTCATAAAAAATATTTGAAAAATATTAATTAATACCAAAGTAGATAAAGATAAGGAGAGTAAGAGTGTAAATGATACAGATATCAATAGAGTTTACAATTTAAGTTCAAGAGTACTAACTAAAGATGAAATTTCCCTGTTATCAAAGGGACTAAAGTTCTCCCCAACATATACAGTAGATCCATTTAAGATGTACATTGACATCCAGAAGTTTATTCGAAAACTGACTTTAAAAAAAAAAAATATTTGAAAGAAAATTCTGACAATCCTGTAAAGGAATCACAAATCATTCATGATAATAATAGAGAGAAATCTCTGAAAGTGAAGAAAAAATCCACATTTTATCCTACCTATGCCAAAGGTCCATATGTGGAAAGTTTTAATAGATTAGTAACAGATGAGATGGAAAGTGTATTGAGATCTACTAATGGATTTAGAAGTGATATTAAAGGCAACAATAACCATAAAAAGTATAATTTGACAAAGAAAGAAAGAATGGCATTACAAGATCTACAGAGAGATAATACTATTTCTATCAGACCTGCAGATAAAGGAGGTGCAATAGTGGTTCAAAATAGGGCTGATTATAATAAAGAAATAGAAAGACAACTGTCCGATCAGAAAACATACTCTAAATTAAAGCAAGATCTTACTAATTTAATTAAGGAGAAATTTAGAAATGTTATTGAGAAACACAAAAATATTCTAACAGAAAAGGAAATAGATTATCTTATGGTAGAGGAACCAAATACCCCTCATATCTATATTTTGCCTAAGATACATAAAAAAATCGAAAATCCCCCAGGAAGACCGATTATTTTGGGGAATAATATCACTACCAATATGTCATCTATGATTGATGGATATTTACAGCCTTTGGTTAGTCTTACTCCTACATACCTAAATGATACTGGTGATTTCTTGAATAAAATATTGAATATCGAATGGGAAAATGATTATACATTAATTACAGCAGATGTAACTGCTTTATATACCATTATACAACATGATATGGGGATTCAAGTAGTAGAGGTTTATCTGAAAAAAGCCAATTTTTCTAATCATCTCATCACCTTCATTGTGGTAGACATTCGTTTTATCTTGGAGAATAATTATTTTTTTTCCCACGGGGATTATTATCTTCAAAAAAGGGAACGGCGATGGGCACCAGGTTTGCCCCGAGTTATGACAACCTTTTTATGGCTAATTGGGAACATCGATTCGGAGCGAACCTGGTGTCCTGGTATCGCTATATTGACAATGTTTTCTTTGTCTGAAAAGGAGACCCACAATATTTAGAAGCATTTTGTCAATAAATTAATGAAAATAAGAACAATATTGTATTTACGTTCTCCATAAGTAAAGAGTCAGTTCAATTTCTGGATGTCAGTGTTTATATCGAGCAAGGAATTATAAAAACTAAAGGGTACAGTAAGGTAACAGATGTCAACTCTTTATTAAGAAATAGTGAACATCATAATAGATGGCTTAAAGGTGTTCCTTATAGCCAGTTTTTAAGAGTTAAAAGAAATTGTTCGGATGGAAAAATTTTAGAAAAACAGTTGGATAAAATAGAAGAAGACTTTAGAGAAAAACGGTATACAGTGGAAGATTTAAAGAAAGCGAGGAATAAGGTGAAGGAGATTGAGAGACAAGATTTACTTACAAACAAAAAAGATATTAGTAAAAAGAAACATCACAATCATGACAAAATGGAGTTAGCAATTACCACACAGTATGGACAACAACACAAAGCGTTTGAAAGTATTGTATATAAACACTGGAACTTGTTATATAAAGATCCAGTCTTATACAAGATACTCCCTGAAAAGCCATCCTTTAGATATAAAAGAGCCCTGACCCTGAAAGATAAATTAATCAGAGGTCCACTAAAATCCCCCCAAATGCCCTATTAGAACTAAAGGGTTCTATAGATGCGGGGAATGTATGGGGTGTAAGAAGATTAAGACCAATATTTCAAATATTAAAGAGTTTTCACACAGGGGAATTACATACAAAATAAATGAGTTTATTACTTGTAACACTAAAAATGTTATATACGCTTTAGAATGTAAATGTGTTTTGTTATATATAGGTAAAATGTCAAGAAGTCTTAAAATACGAATATCAGAACATCTATATAATATTAAGATTGGAAAAGAAACCCATTCAGTTTCTTTACATTGTAAATCTTGTCACGAAAGATCACCTAGTGGTATTGTAAATTTTTGGGGGATTCAAGCTATATCATCTAATTGGAAATATAGAAATTTAAAAAACCAACTAGCCAAATCAGAAATGACATGGATGTATAACCTTAATACTTTAACCCCGAATGGTCTAAACTCAGAGTTTGAGCTTAAATGGTTCTTAAATTGAAAATTTACTAGTCTTTTTGTTTCCTTTACTTTTTAGGATAGATGTTTCCCTCTTCGATCTTGTCAAATTTTTATTTATCCTAAACAATATATATGTACATGTTCATTTATTTAGGAAATATAATCTGCTTTATGATATATGGCTGAAAAAATATTGTTTTGTATAATAGAGCCTTGTAACAAATAATAATAATAATAATAATAATAATAATAAATGGTTACCTTATTGTCTTGTAATATATTGATTAGGCTGTCAAATATTGTAAAACATATGGCTTCCAGTGGTGTCCTTCTCATGACCCTTAATATTATCATGAATGGGTTAATCATCATTATATTAAAATATTATCATGAATGATAGTTCTCCTGATCTGAAATGTATTGGTGAATTTTCCATTTAACATTCACAATCTTTAGAATTAGTCTGTTCATAGTTTTTTTATTTTACTATGATGACCAATATCCTTTATTTCAACACTAATAGTCATATGTGGATTTTTGTTATATAAAAATCTAAATATAGGGCCGGAATTTATAGGTTAAGCGCATTTGCGTTCCACCTACTATTATTTAGAACCTGGAGCGAGGTACCACTACGGTGATACAGAAAATGGAAATGGGAATTCAACATTAAGGACCAATTCCTCTAGAGAGGTAGAGGTGAATGCAAATTTCAATGTCAAAATGTGAATTGAAAAAATAATGTTTGGAACAGTTTTGACCATTTTGCTCATTGCTACCTGGCTGAATTGTCCTTAGCATTACTAATGAGGTCTTTGAAACGAAAGATACAACTTTTACAATGGAGAATAGGACAGTTCTTGATGATATACAGATTGTGTTAAGCAATATACCCAGAACAAAATAACTTGATGACCCCACTTCTCCCTATCTTCCTGATCTGAAACACCATAGTCCTTTATGTTAATGTTGTTTCAGAGATGAAACCATCGGCAGCTGTCACTGGCATTCATTTTGTTGAACCTAGGCATGCATTATGCATCATGTACCTTGCACTTAGCCTGGAGACTATATAAATAACTGTAAGTAGAACGGTAGCAATGTTTTCAATGTTCACATGTTTAAATTTGAAATAAAGACAGCCTTGATGTTCATTTAAATTATTTGAATCATACTGCAAGCTGTGGTCCTGAAAAGAAAACTCTAAAACTCTCTGGTCTTAGTTAAATGTGTCTAATTTTATCAATATAAATGCAATTTAATTATTGATAGATAAGGTAATGTCCATCTGTTCGGAAAAAATGCATGCTTTAAGTAATATTTTAAACTGCACAATTAAACAAGGTTTGTTGTAAAAAGCTGCAATCAAATGAGTTATTGTCATAGCAGATGTACATTTCATTACACACATGATCTTTGCCCTTTATGCCACAGGAAAATCTGGTGGAATGGTAAGAATTAATTTAAACATTTATTCAATGTGATTTTTTTCCAACTCAATGGTTAAAGAATAAATGTGACTTGATTACCTTTGATGAATAATATTAGTAGCTTTCCTTAATACCATTATTTTATATCAACAAACAAGCTCAGTTTAAATACTAAAATACATGTTTCTTTATTTCAAGCAATTAAATCACAGTGTAATGAAGTGTATAACTAATTAAGCTGCAGTATTAAGGTAGATATAGGATATAAGAATAAGCACAGTTGTTTCTTGCTGCAAGAAGACTTTACAAGTGGATGTATGTGACTAGAACAGGTAACACCTCCCACCTCCTCCGCTCACTCTCTTTTGAAGCCTGCTCCCACCTTGCCCACCTCTTCAACCTATTCCTCTCCTCTGGAATCTTTCCCTCTTTTAAACTTGCTCTTGTCTCCCCCATACTCAAGAAACCGTCTTGTGATCCTGCCACTCTCTCTAATTACCGCAATATTTCGCTTCTTCCTTTTGCCTCCAAACTCCTTGAACAGGTTGTCTTCAACTGTCTCACCTCCTTTCTCTCTTCTCACTCAATCATTGACTCACTCCAATCCGGTTTCAGCCCCCTCCACTTCACTGAAACTGCCCTCACTAAGTTCACTAATGACCTTTTCCTCACTAAATCCAAAAGACACTACTCGCTTCATATCCTTCTTGAGCTCTCTGCTGCCTTCGATACCGTTGACCATGCACTCCTTTTGCAAACTCTCAAATCTATAGGTCTCTGTAACACTGTCCTATCCTGGTTTTCCTCTTACCTCACCAACCGCTCCCTTACCTGTTGGCATTCCTCAAAGTTCCTTTCCTGGCCCCTGCTTTTCTCCCTCTACTCCTCCTCCCTTTGAGTCCTCATTCGTTCCTTTCGCCTCCAGTACCAACTCTTTGCGGATGATACCCAAGTTTATCTTTCATCCGCTGACCTCTCCCCTTACCTTCTGTCTTGTGTCTCCTGCTGTGTCTCAGCCATCTCATCTTGGATGTCCCAACGCTTCCTTAAACTCAATATCTCCAAGACTGAACTTATCATCTTCCCCCCTTCCAGGACTCTCCCACCCCCCCCTCATTATTTCTCTTAATAACACTACCCTCGTCTCTGTCCCTCAAGTCTGATGCCTTGGGGTCATCCTTGATTCCTCCCACTCCTTCAAGCCTCACAATCTGTCCCTTTCAAAATCCTGCTACTTCCACCTTCAGAATATATCGAAGATACGCCCCTTTTCTCACCTCTAAAGCCACAAAAACCCTTGTTCACTCATTTGTAATCTCTCGCCTTGACTACTGTAACCTCCTTCTCTGTGGCCTACCTGACTCTCACCCAGACCCTCTTAAGTCAATCCTAAATGCTGCTGCCCACCTCATTTTTCTCTTCCACCACTCTATCTCTGCTGTCTTCCTCCAACAGTCACTACATTGGCTCCCCATGTGCTACACAATTAAATTTAGGCTCCTCACCCTCATCTTTAAAGCTCTTAATCAATCCTCCCCACACTACATCTCCAATCTCATCTCTACCTACACTCCTAGCCGCCCCCTACGTTCTGCCTGTGACCAGCGCCTCAATACTTCACTGATCACCTCTTCTCACTCCCGTCTCCAGGACTTTGCCCCGACTGCTCCCCAGCTGTGGAACAATCTTTCACGTTCCATCAGAGTAGAATCTACTCTCAAAGGCTTCAAGCGTGCCCTTAAGACTCATTTCTTTATTCAAGTCTATCAGTCCTCCTCCTAACTCCCTTGTCTGGGCTCTCTCCCTCAGTTAGTACCACCCTATTTGTGTCCTCCCCTTTCCTTTAGGATGTAACCCCTTTTAGGAGCAGGGCCCTCTTTCCTTGTCTGCTCCTACTATTCCATCATCCTCTGTACCTGTTGGCCTGCTTTCCAAGCCCTGTTTTCTTGAGCTTCGGCCTACTTCTCCCTGATTTCTACCATTACTTTTACTCATTGTCCCAGAATTAATTTGATTTGCATTACCACGTTACTTGTGTGTGTGTGTGTGTGTGTGTGTGTGTGTGTGTGTGTGTATATGTGTGTGTATATTTTTCTGCTTCATTTTTTGTTCTTTCTGTATCATGTTATGTCATGGGTCACTGTTGTCTGTATATGTCATGTACGGCGCTGCAGATCCTTTGTGGCGCCTTATAAATTAAAGATAATAATAATAGGGTATGACAGGCTCAGCTGGTGGCACAATAACAGGTAAATCTGCACCATGGGAAGTCCCTTTCATAATGTCAACCAGCCCAGCATGGAATCAGACCGACAAAAATGCCCCACACCCCTTTTAGGAAAAAAAGCACTGTGCTGAAAGCACTCAGACTCTTCCCACACCAGTGGTGTTACTTGCTGGTGCACTACAGATTTCAGCAAACCCTGGCATGCCTAATCAGTTTAGGTATGCTGAAACTTGCAGAACAGTAAATGCCTTTCATCTAGTACCCACTAGGACCTGTAGAGCACCTGTAAAAATGCAGGAAAATAAGCACACAAATGCTGTTGAATAAGTTCTTTATAAAACAAATTAAAACACCCCCACACTCCTCTTTATTGCTCAACTAAATACTGGGGGGATCCTATACTTTCTTTCAGTTTTGCAATACAATGGGAAAAGAATATAAAACAATACTGACAATGCTTGCTGACCTGTAGAGAATGGCATGTCTTCTGCCTTTTCAGTAACTAACTAAATAAAGCAATTTTGCTCTGATTGGCCAGAACATGATAAAGCAGCTCTGATTGATTTGGAATGGCTAAACCTGAATGCTATAATGCTTTTTGTTTTTTTTATATAACTTTTGAGAATGGAGTCACGCTTTCTTTTAAAAAAAATATATTTTTTAATTTTCATCCGTAAAACGCCAATCACCATCATCAAATTCATGATGATGACTGGCATCTCTACTGCACAATGATATGTATCTTCATGCAGTAAAAGCATTTAACGTAATATGCCGAGTCACATGGCTCTTAAGATACTTGCAGCTTTGAATATACATTTAAATACATCTTTTTTTCTGTGTTGTGTGGCTTAAAATGTGTCCAACTGTACATCATGACCTAAAAATGATCTGTACACAGTGTAAAGGCAAATAAATGTGCTATGGCAGAAAAAAGCTACTTAACACCATATTGAATAAATTGAATATAAATGCATCTTTAATTAAAAGTTTTATGTTTAGTAATTTATTTTCTGGCCAGAGAGTAAACAAGCCTGCCCACCACTTCATGGCACTCCTGTATTTACAAGTGGAGCCACTTGTAGTCTGGCAGCTCAATGATATATTGATATATATAGAAAGTTGAAAAAATGATTACCGTATATACTCGAGTATAAGTCGACCCGAATATAAGCCGAGGCACCTAATTTTACCACATAAAACTGGGAAAACTTATTGACTCGAGTATAAGCCTAGGTTGGAAAACAGCACTAATTTAACCACAAAAACCTAAATAAAAATGATAGGTTCAATCTATGAAATCATTTTTTAGCTAAACCATAAATAACAGTACATGACAAGGAACATTCATAAATGATTATAAAATCATTGGGTACAACCTAACCTAAATAAATGAAAGATAATGTACGCAATACCCTAGGGTGCTCTTTTGTGATGTAAATTGATGGGTTTGTAAAAAACTGAAAAGTACAGTTTTGACAGGTGGCATCCCTGTATATATGAGAGAGAGTTGTAAAATGAAGTACAGTTTTCACAGGTGTAATTTTTTAATTTACATCTGTATTGGAAAGGTGTTTTAGGTTAAAAAAAAAAAAAAAGGAGAGAGAGAATGAGAGAGAGAGAGAGAATATTTCAGCTGGATTACACACATGCTGCAGAGACATATCAACTGCATACCTGCCTTGTATCTGGTTTTAAATGTCTGATTAACGAAAACGCAATTAACTGTTACAAACTTAGATAGATATATTTCAAACCTAAGGCATTTGATTGCTTCAGCCAGCCGTCCTTTCTTATTATAAGCCGCCCGAGAACCACGCTGTTTCGCAATGCTACTTGGAAAACGTAGTTCCATCCTTAATCAAAAGCTTAAGTAAACTACAAATCCCAGCGTGCACCGCGAACGCAAGGGTACGCTTCGCCCTCTCAGCCAAACCGAGTAATATGCAGTTGAGAAAGGAGGTATAGATCCAATCAGGAAATAGATTGAGAGATGCTAGGCAATCAGATGCTTAAGCAAACACATTGTGGGCGGTGTTCTACATGTATCGGGTTAGGCTGTGCATTAGTTTGCACCGGAGAGAGATTTTTTACTTACCCCACAGTGGAACGCACGTGCGTTCCAACAACAGGAAGTTCGGCATTTGGAACGCAAGTTTGCGTTCCAAATGCCGAACTTCCTGTTGTTGGAACGAATATGCGTTCCAATGCAGAAGTTAACAGCCGAGGGACCGGACACCAGGTAAGTTCACCCGTGTATAAGCCGAGTGGCCTTTTTCAGCATACAAAAATGTGCTGAAAAACTCGGCTTATACACGAGTATATACGGTATGTGAAAATCCATGTATGCTCAAATATGCAACTTATTCCTATGCAAAAAAGCTTAAATATGACATTGACATTTCCAAATTGCAAATATATTGCCTATTCGAGATTAGGAACACAGGTTATATTTTTCTTCTACGCTACAACATCATCAGCTGGCTATTTATTTAAACTTTCTTAAGTACTATGTAAATATATACTGTATGCACACAGAAGATACAGGAAAGTAAACAAATTAACTAGTTACAATGTATTTGACAGTTGAAATAATATTATGACTTGTACATAGAAAGCACTTCTTTGGTACAGTGACCTCTTGTTATCACTGTAAAATAAAAGTTAACATGTCTCAAACACAAAACAATGAACACCAGTTCAACAACAACCTAGTAAAAATAAATCTCAGTCATGTCAGTAACAGTTCTCAAAATAATAAATAAGCGTATCTGTGTGCTGTAAGATAGAAAACTTCCCATCTTACTCTCTGTCACTGTACTGTAGCATGCAGCCGTCATCTGCCAGAGTACTACTGCCTGTATAATGGACAGTTTAATTACACTGAATGCAATCATGTGGAACTTGTTCAAATGAAAAAGAAAAACAGATGCCACATTCTCTCTTTGCATTTATTTCTACAAAAATATTGTTAAATTTTGTTAAGTTTAATGTAGGTGGAGTAAAGCCATAGTATAGTGAACGAAAATAATCACTTAATGGGAGTTGTTAATCCTATTTATATATATCTGAGATGGAACAGCATTCACTCAGGACATATAAAGAAGTCCATCATTTGCAGCCACACTCTGAGATACATTTGGATTTGTTCAGACAGTGAAGACAGAAAACAACACCTGCTATCTCTGAGGAGTACATTCCTACAACAAGGATACCATCCAATAGTTATAGAAGAACAGATCCACAGAGCCACAAGGATCCCAAGGAGTAGCCTCCTGGATTACAAACAGAAGGAGGATAACAGCAGAGTGTCCCTAGTGGTCACTTACAATCGCCACATGAACATCTTGGGGAAAATTGCTGCTGACCTTGAACCCATATTTCAGAAAGGCAATAGACTTAAGGAAATATTTCCAGATTTACCTCTCCTTTCAAACAAACAGCTTCAAAGCTTAAGAAATCTCCTCATTAGAAATGACCTCTTATCACCATCAGAGATTGGTACCTTCCCTTGCAAAAACAAAAAATGCAAAACCTGCACCCATGTTCTACCAACAAACACAGTACACATACCCAACACACAACGGGACTATAAAATCACTGACACATCCTACAATGTGGTGTACATGATACAGTGCACAAGGTGCCCTGAGGGAATATACATTGGAGAGACCAAGCAGAAACTGCAATCCAGGATGAATCTACACAGACACACAATAAGGAAGTCTCTGTACACCCCCGTGGGTAAACACTTCTCTGGACCAGGACACAGTATGACAGATTTAAAAGTCTTAATACTTAAAGGTCTTTTTAAAAATGACAGGGAGTGAAAAATATGGGAATTCAAACTGATAAGAACATTCCAGTCATTAACTCAAGGGCTCAATTTAACACCTGGATTTATGACCCAATACTACATGGACAGACTTCACCCGGTTTCTTCAACTTGCGGGAGTTCGGCGAGATGACAGCTAAAATTTAAAGCGGAGCTGCCTTGTAAAGGCACTCTGCATCAGCCCCTTTGTGCTTTAGAATGTTATCAAAATATGGTTATTGGCCATTTTAAATATTGTACTATAGTTCTCCATATCTTTGCAAATTAATGTTAAAGACTGACATATTGCTTGCTTAGTCGTGTACCAATTACCGGTATCTTCACACAGTGCTAGCAACCATTCAATTCACTATGATTTAGGAACATTACTAAAGAAAAAAAAAATTGAAGACTCTAGTTTCTAATTTATTGATAGGCTATTGGTTTATGACTGCTTCCACCACTCAATGTCCTCCATGGCTCTTTAGGACACCTTTTGCACCAACCAGGCACATTCATACAATAAACGACAATACGCAATCTTGTAATAATAATAATATAATATAATAATATAATAGTAATGTAAAAATAACACTAAAAGGTGTAAAAATATTTCACATAAAATTAGGAGAATTCTGACGCTCCCTTTCTCTATATTTGTGGGAATCCTCCAAAATTTGCTTCACCACAATTAGTGCCTATTTGTTCTGACTGTCTGGCACCCAATTATGATTCTCCCCTCACACTTCATACAGCCATTTTCCAGTCTTAAAGCTAAGGAAGGGGATTGGAAGTTACTTTGTATTTTTAGTATTTCTTCTAGCAAGAGCTCAATTTTGGCATTTTTTTTGGGAAACAAATCAGCTAATTGGCACAGGAGAAATAAGAATTTAATTAAAATTGTTATTCTCAATTAATGGTACTCGAATAAATGTTGTGACACAATCAATACAAATAATGACAATATCAGAGTCCTTAGTTATCACTTCCTCCATTATATAGTAAAGGGGTAGTAGTCTTCAAAAATCCCCAGAGCAATCTGTGTAAAGTACAATATAGGACTTCAAGAAAGATAGGGAGCACCCTCTGGTGATTAGAGTACAGATTGAATAGTCAATCTACGTACCAGATAAAGTACTTGGTAATCACTCTACAAAATTACTGTGATTCACTCCTAGGGTCCTAAGCAGAGGAATTCATGATTCCACACCCCACTACTTCTATATTGACATCCAACTTGCTGTTAGTTTATACACGATTCTTTAATTTCAAAATCTCCCAAAAGGATAAGTAGAGAAAACATACATATACAATACTGGGAATAAGACAGGAACATCTCCTTGTACACACTTAGGTACAAAGGCTAGCGCCAATATTGTGACACCTTAGAACACTGGTGCATTTCTTTTGTTGTGTAGAGGGCCCTTCAGCTGCGATCGATACCCTTTGTTTTTGCTTTCTCTCCCCCTCTGCCACAGAGAAACTGCATGGTGAGAGACCAGGACTGGCTTAGTATTTTCTTGTAAAATTATTACAAGCATTAACTGATTAATTGGGTGATTGAGAATTAACAGATATGGCCCTGCTTGGTATAAAATTATTTGTTACACTGACTGTATAATGACAATTTCCTCACAGTACACTGATTTTAAGGGGAGTTGGAGAAGTTGTGTGCTTCTCAGATGTGGTTCGTTTGGCAGGCACATTATTTTATGCTTATGTGCCTATTAAGTAAGAACTACATTTAGTTGATGTTCTCATAATTATCATCATTACACAGAACTTTGCAAGCACTTTCTTTAAATTGATTCCCTTAAGTCATTTCATTTTGCAATGCATTGTGACCATTTTCTACAAAAACAGATTAATTTGCCAGTACAAATGAAAATGTTTGCCAACTATTAAATTTTTTGTACTCTAACTTGAACTAAGCGATATCAGCAGCACTTTTCTTTAGTTCCTTGCCACTGACACAATCATTGTTCCTTTCATTATCTTCTTTTCATTTCCACCCCATTAGTCGGACCAGAATATTTGTGTGGGGACTTTTTATGATTATAATAATGACATTCTGCCTATTGGGAAGATTACACAGCTCTACATAGAATGAAATTGCTGCTCACCACTGATTGCTAAGGTAGTTTATGAAGCATCAGTGTCCAGTAAATCAGGGTGATAAATGACAAATTTCAGCTTAGTGGTATCTATCAATAATTAAAAGGTGGTGTTCAATGATAAGCAGCAATTGCTAAGTAGTAAAAAAAACTTATTATGCTCCAAATCTGTCATCAAAACTGCACAATAGCTACTGTAAAAAAATAATTTACACTTTTTAATAAGTATCCTCTGTGAAAACCTTCCATTCACTTCTTGGTGCTCTGAGAGTAAAGGCAAAAATATATTTGCTCCAAAATATTTCTGGTTACCCTACTTAGCCTTAACAGGTGCAATATAGGGTTCATGTTTCATATAATTACCACTTGACCTGGAATTGGTAGGTCTTGGCCCCAGAGAGGCAATGTCTCCACTCTAGCTGTATGGAAGGGCACTAATAGCCTAAAGGCCAGTGGACTGTCAGTTACCAAGTGTCCAACACTATTGTAGCACTACAGGTCTTACAAGCGCTGGTAGCCATTGAATATAAATGCATTCCCGCATCCTGGAGCATCAACATGTCTGTGGCACTCAATTCAAAAACAGTTTATATTTTAAAAAAATTAACACACACACACACACACATACTTTCATTTCACCTCCCTCTCCTTAACACATGGCAAAGCCCCATCTGTGTCTGCTAACCAGTATAAATTCCCTTCAGCAAGCATCACAAAATTGCATGAAAAAGTTAATAAATAATTTGGGAAAGACTAGTGTTGAATTGATGAGATTATTAACCATCACTATGCTAGTGGAAAACATAGCAGAATAACAGATTTCAATATCACACAGAAGCAATAATGCATAGCATGGTTTAACAACACATGCAGCAGGTATGCACATAGGGGGGATTTCCGGTTGCCCAGAAACCCCCTCCAGCTTTGACTGTTGTCAGGCTGCTCCCCTTTTTCAGGACCACAGGTCTACAGATCTGTTCTGATCCGTTCTGCTCCCCGTCTGTGGTATGCTGCACGCCCCCCTATTTCACAGGGTGGGCAGCATGTCATACTGCAGGGAGCAGAAGACATGCATTATGGCAAGCACCCCATCCCAACCTGGAAGTAAAGACTGGCTTGGATCTCAGTTTCAACACACGTTTACAAGTTTACGTTACATATTTTCATACCGTCCAGTTCTGCTATCCTGAGTAGCACCCTTGGACTTGCATCGTATTGTGGATGCTGACATGACTCTGAACTGTACATAGTACTGAACTTTGTTCTGCCTCACTTTGGAGAGACTGTCTGGTTTATTCAAGTGTCTTTTTGGACTAGTTTGCAAATAATGGAATAGGATTGTTGATGTACATTAGATTTGCATCTACAATATTTGATATTTATACACTTGAACCAGTCATTCTTTTGCCTGTTCTTCTGAATAGTCCTATTGTAACCTATGTTTTAAGATATCTATTTGTTCACTATCTTATCTACATCAGTACACTGAATTATTAGTGTTTTTCTGTTTATTTTTTTGTGAAGATTAAATATCATATTTCCTTATGTTTAATATTTCTGAGATATCTTACAGGAAATATAGACCATTCTTTTAAGCCTCATATGTTTTTCTTTTCCTTAGAGGTGATTACATTAGACATATGATTTCTACTATTGTTAGTGGTATTTATATTTCTGGTTCGATCTTCACTATACATTTGCCAATTCCTTACAAACATCACCATATAAGCATTGTAAGATTTGTGCCCTGGATCATTTGTATATTAGAAGACAGAACAGTCTGACAAATGGAAGTGAGGGCTTATTGTATTAAAGGTTGGATGGCTGGGTATTAATTTATTGGTGAGTGTGGGTAGTTATTTTTTAATATTGGGTGGAAAATATAAATTTATTGGTGGGGTAAATTAATTCATTGTGAGGACTATTTAATTTAATAGTGGGGTCATAGTAATTGCTATTAATTTAAGTTGGTGTAATGACATGTTTTAATTAATGCCAGGGTGGTTTGGAACGTACTAATTTAAGGTGGGACTGAGTTTTGGCAGAAGAAGCTGTATTTATTAATTGTGAATACCAATTATTTAATATTGGGGCAATTAGATATGGTAAAATATTAAATGGGAATACTAATTATTTAATATTAGGGCTTTTTGGGGGGTAATAGGTCTATTTATTTGATATGACTGCTATTAATTTAATGTCTACGCAGTTAGGGAGGAAATAGGTTTATTTTTTAGATGTTAATGCTATTAATTTTATGCTGGGATTGGAAGGGTGAAAAAAGGTCTTTCGTAAATGTGAATACTATTAACATAATTTTGGGCTGGTTTCAGACAGGGAGGCCTAATTATTAAATTTAAGTGCAATATTTAACATCTAAGTTGGTTGGGGGAGGAGGCCTAAACTTTCTCACTCACTGCTAAACTTTCCACAGTTTATGTATCTCCCTTTTTACCAAAGTGGGCTCCAGCATTCCAGGATCCAGGCAAGCAGCAACCGAGCTTAAGAGACCAGCAGCCACAGGTAGTGAAAGCTGCAAGAACAGGTAGGAGAGCGCAGCTTCGTCTGCTATCTGTTCTGATTCTGATGGCCAGTCCTGATTTTATGTGACTAGCCCATTCAGTCAGGGCTTTGCCCTGGCTGCAACAATTTATGGAATGTGTGTCCCACTTTACACTGTACTGCTTCTTAAGGGCAAGCAACATGCACTACAGTTAGATGCAAAAAGCTCGTCCTTAATAAGCAGTACAGTGTGGAGCAAAACATACATCCTTTTAGTTGGAACAAAGTCCTAACTGAGTGAGACAGCCACATCAAATTGTGACGGCTAAAATCAGGACAGCTACTACCAATGCCAGCGTATTTAAAGGGGGTGGCAAGAGATGGAGAGCAGTTTAGCACTGTCTCAAATGATAGCCATGCCCATTTCATACACTGACAGTGTGAAATGGAAGTCGCCCTCTAGAAATTCTGTGTTTGCCCCTGTGCAGATTATTGTTTTGGTGGAAAAATGGAACTACTACAGCAAAATATAACCCTAAACTGCAGGTTGCAAATATAATATTATTTAATTGGTTGTAGAGCATCATGACTTTAAAACTTGACCTTTTTCACTTAAGCCTAGTGTTTTACACATTATTCACAAAGTGTGAAGATCATCTAATTGGTAATTATATTTCATGCAGCAAGGGAAAATGGTATAAAATGAAGTTAGGATTCATTTTAATTGGTATATTCACTGTGAGCATAATTATTTGATCATCTTTTTTTGTAATCGGCAAGGATTACAAATAGTTTGTATGGCACCAAGCCATGACATTTCACTGCAGGAGACTCCAGCAGTCATCTGTCTAGTGCTAATGAAGGTGAACAGCATAGAATACTGCAAAGCAAATTAAATCAACAACTCTTCATCTGATTTAAAACATCACAGAAAATATACCATAAGTTATATGAGTGTGTGTTTATATGTGTTTTGTGTTAATTCAAACTGAACTGAGAATGCAAATTTCAAACACTACTCTTTCATACCTAAATGCATTTCAAAATAAAATATTTAGGATGACTATTTTTAGGCAATGGAGATAGATACTGAAAAGTGAGTGTGATTCTTATTCTTATTACAGTAAAGGTGTTAAGGTGTTGCTGTGGTACCATAAATACCATATTCACAACATACATTTTTATTATGTAATACACATATAAAAATTGAGTTGGTTATACTTTCATATTGTAGCTGGTATGCACCTTAATGATTTAGAATGATTACCTGCAAACAAGTAAAAATTTTCATTTTTGCAACTAGGATTTATATGTTCAGCCGTGTTTTTTTTTTTTATGTTGGCAGTAAGCAGAGATACCCAACAAAATCTGGTTCAGCTTTGGAATAAAATGAGGTACTGTAGACCATTAGAAAAAACATATACCATCATCTACTGCAGTGAATGTCCCAATTATTTCAAATATGCTGCACACACGTATCAAAAACAGTATAAGCAAAATATATATTTTGGCGTAGTGGTTAGCACTTCTGCCTTACAGCACTGGGGTCATGAGTTTAATTCCCGATCATGGCCTTATCTGTGTGGAGTTTCTATGTTCTCCCCATGTTTGCGTGGGTTTCATCCGGGTGCTCCGGTTTCCTCCCACGCTCCAAAAGCATACTGGTAGGTTAATTGGCTGCTAACAAATTGACCATAGTCTGTTTGTTTGTTTGTCTGTCTCTGTCTTTGTGTGTGTTAGGGAATTTAGACTGTAAGCCCCAATGGGGCAGGGACTTATGTGAGTGAGTTCTCTGTACAGCGCTGCGGAATTAGTGGTGTTATATAAATATATGATGATGATGATGATGATGATATTTCACAAAAAGGGCAGTTAGTTTTCCACAGGCCATTAAGGAAGAGACTAATACCTTATCTGGCATTCTGAAGCCTCATGCTGCAGACAGAGTTAAGTATTCACACTTCTCCACACAGAGAGCACAGAATCACAGGTGGAGCACATGGGTGTGACTAACTATTTAATGGTTTAGCCAGTTAGTGCTTGGGAGGAAGCTTAAATATCTGGACTTCTGTTTTGGGCAGTGTGACTATCGCCAGCAAGTGGCCAGTGACCCAGAGATTGTCCTCAGCTGTAAGAAAAACTGGTAAGAGTCTCTGGGGTTATGAATGGAGAAAGAAGGGTGGGCTCCATTCATATGGTCCATTATGGGATTTCCAGAGAGCTGGCAAGTTGCTGACTAATCAAGAGTTGCACTTGATGAGGTCTTGTTAAAAAGACTGATAGTCAGTTCATTCAGTCTCTCACCAGATGAGGAGTATTTGGATGCTGCTTCTTACAATTTATGACCAGTAAGTGCTTTTGTTTTTGTATGTATGTGTGTGTGGGACACTAGGTCCTTCACTTCAGAGAGGTTATTCAGTGTACTAGTCAGTAGCCTGACAGGCTAGGCCTTTTATTTATGTTTAAACCAAAGCACTGGACCAATCTGATATCCTTGGCTTTTGTGTATGAAGTGCAGACTTCTACCCCAGAAGACAGTAAACCAAATATGTTTATATATATATAGATTTTTATACATATATATGCATGTATATATATATATATATATATATATATATATATATATATAATTGTGTTTGTATATATATATATATATATATATATATATATATATACATATATATATATATATATATATCTTGTGACACAAGCACCCTTCTAGTGATGCACACAGGAACAATTTTCCTTTGTACTTTGCTTTATTTATCAGGGTGGCAAATTAATGAAACATAAGGTATAATTATATGACTAAGTCATAAATATATAATTGTATATATATATATATATATATATATATATATATATATATCTTGTGACACAAGCACCCTTCTAGTGATGCACAACTAGTAAATAAATGAAGATAATGCACTATGGAAGTGCCCCCGTTTGTTTGATTTTGTAGATTTCTGTTATACCCGTGGAGACCGGTTGAAAAGAGGGGAAGACACGCAGCTCAAATACCGCTAGTGCTACAAGGAATCTGTAGAAAATTGCTACAGGACACAGACTTGTTTGTAATCCCATTATCTAAAGACATTGTGAACTATCTTGGGCCGCACTGTATATGTTTTATGATTTTATATATATATATATATATATATATATATATATATATATGCACATATATACACATACTGTATTTTGTAACAAAGAGAGGCATTAAGCTAGTATTTAGCTGGCAATCTGCAGAGAAAGGATGCAAACAGAGTTACACATTTGTACTGCGGTGCACCTAGTTTAAAGATAAACAGATTGAGGACATATGTGTGATAAAATAATAGTATAGAGTCTTATTTAACTTATATGGTTTGATAGTATCCTTTTAACACAGATGCAGCAGGATGACATGGTGTGTCTGCAATCAAAGCAGAGCTACTGATCAGAACTCCTTTTTAATGGGAAGGTGGGAGTTTCACCTTCTCATCAAGCTAGGGCTGTGGGAAAAGTATCAAGTATAAAAACCTGCCTGTTTTCATTGTTCAGTGTGACTGTTGCTGCATAAATCGGCCGGTGTCTAGAGAGCTGGTCAGTGATAACAGCGTTAAGGTCACCAGAAAGTGTGTGGAACTTATATAATGTCTACTATTTTTCCATTCTAACAATAAAACAAAGTAAACAAACAAGAAGTTGTTCATGTCTGCATCAAGAGAAGTGTGTTTGTGCCACAATATATATACTAGAAAAACTGCACTCACATCCCCAGAAGATTATCCTTATTCAAGAGAGAGATGGCACCATTCTGATAATTTTTTTTTATTTCAGTCCAATATCCTTACATCTTAGTCGACGTTTCAGTTTAATATTGAGACCTTTCTCAACAAAAGACATGACGTATATACATAAAACAACATTGTGATTACCTGACTTTGTATAGTACAAAAATGTTATCAAATGTGGCTCATCTCAGAAGATAAATTACAAGTCTGCATTTAATTGTTAGGGCAGGTCTCTATGCCCATATCTTATTGATCACCATAGATTGTTAGAAATAATATGTGTTCCACCCTGGAATGGGTGGGAAAGTTATATTACCCTGGACTTTTTAAGTTCCTAAGAGACTCTCCATTTTTTTTTAAAGTGTTTCTCCCTTAATTAATAATTGCTATGGCCATCCTTTTATACCACAAATCCCTAAGGTTTCTGTATGTGTATATCAAGTATTAGGTGTCTAATTTTAGATGTGTTATTTTCCAATTTTCCGAACAGGTAACACGTTTGTAAATAGTTCACTTTAATAAAAGTTCCAGCACATAGTCTTTATATTCAAATGTAATAGATTTAACAGTTTAATATAATAATGTTAAAAACACCGTATTGACATCTAAGGTTCTGGATATAGGAAATGTATCATGTTTAGTGTCATACTATTCCACTTTTTACCATCAGAAATCTGCTGCTATCGGCTAAGCGATCGCACCATGCATATGCTAGTTATGGATGATAAAGAATTAATACTCAAAATGATATTGTGTTTGGAACGCTAATAGGCTGGTTTGAACCAGTATTTTGGCGGGCTCCTGAGGGAAGGCACGTTAGGCAACAGTTGGAGTGAGTTGCCCCCATCCTTGGAGAGCATCATTTTATCTGACCTATGACCTATATTGTACTGAACTGTCCTAAATCCTGAACCATTAGAGAAATGCTTTTACAATTGTCTTGATTGCTTCATGACATCATCACTGGTTTTTATGTGCCACAAATTGTTTATAAACCAGGCACTGTGACGAACATTCAGTCTACTTTGCCCACAGGCTTTAGGACTGAATGTCTGTTTGCTGGATCCAGTGCGCTGCGTATATATCGGCTGTACTTTATATTATTTTATTGAAATTTGTTACATCTTTCTATTAAATCTCTTTTGTGCATTGAAACCACATTAACCACAAGGGACAATATTTATTGGTAGCGACAAAACGATTATTACAATATCCACATAGGTTAGGCCACATGAGCATATCAAAAGTTAGATAACGTGATCCATAGTGCAAGATAATCTGTACTCTATCCTGGTTTTTCTCCCACTTTAAGGGTGTGAGGATACTCTTCTTGTTTTCATTCTTCTACATGTCATGTAGTTTATACATCTGTAACATACTGATTTTCCCATTCCTAGCCACCTTGGAATTTTCTCTACAGCAGCACTAATTCCTTGTCTCACCAGTAGCTGTTTGAGGTTAGAACCTCAACGATAGGAATTTAATGGTAACTTTTTGCATTTATTTTTGCATTTAACTTTCAACAATGAATCCGTGGCAACAATTGACCTGTATTGTTTTATTGCCTTTTTGATCCTATACACCTCAGTATTAAAGCCTGTTATGAATACTATCTGATCTTCACAGTCTCCATTCCTATTTTTTCTCACATTTTTTGTTGTTTTTTGGTAAGGCGCCTCTCTATCATTTTCTCGCTATATACCTTCTGTAGAAACCGTAGTCTTTTGGCAGATCGTTATATCCATGAAGTCTATTTTATTTTTGTCCACAAAATATGTAAAGTACATTAGAAAACTAGAGGTATTTTGTGCTATTTATTACCTGATCCTTTTTCCACCTTGTCTTCCCTATCAATGTCTGAAAATATTATTAGACCCCTTGATGAGGAACTATTGAGGGAGGCAGAACATACTCAAATTAGCTTTACAGATTATGTAGAAAAGTTACTTTCGGGTCAATTGAAATGTTCAGATTTACCAGCAGACTCCACTGGATCTATATAATAAACAATTGAAACTACGTAAAAGGGAAATTGATTTGATACAACATAACGAATTCTACTCTGATTACCACAGGAACAAAAAAATATCAAGAGGTTTGAGAGACCATAATACACCTACATTTGGGAGAAATAATACCACTTTTTGTAATAATTTTGCATGGGTTTCCTCCGGGTGCTCTGGCTTTCTCCCATGCTCAAAAGCAGACTGGTAGGTTAATTAGTACCTATCAAATTGACCCTAGTCTGTCTGTGAGTGTGTTTATGTGTGTGTGTATGTTAGGAAATTTAGACTGTAAGCTCCAATGGGGACAGGGACTGATGTGAGTGAGTTGTCTGTACAACGCTGTAGAATTTGTGGCGCTATAGAAATTGATGATGATGGTGATAGTGATGAGACAGTGTATAATGAGTACAAAACACACAAGGTGCACAGATGACTGATAGGTGAGACCTCTATGCCACAGAACATCAAGAAACATAAGATGTAGAACACCATTTACAATAGACACATTATCTTAAGTTATGGGGTTATGTTTACCCTGGGGCTATATTTTGTTTGTGGATAAAGGGCTTACTCATGCTTACCAATTGGGGCTAATGAGACCCATTTTCATGGCTAGGTACAGGTTTATTACAAGGTATTGTAAAATATAGTACAATATATAGTATAGGTCTTGTGGTCCTATTTATCATTATATATCATCATCATCACCATTTATTTATATAGCGCCAGCAAATTCCGTAGCGCTTTACAATTGGGAACAAACATTGATAAAACAATACTGGGTAATACATACGGACAGAGAGGTAAGAGAACCCTGCTCGCAAAATTACAATCTATAGGACAATGGGAGTTAGAAACACAAGGGCATGTGCTACATCATATTGCACAATGGACCAGCTAGAACGCAAAGGTAAAAGTATTGAGTGGGTTGTGTGTGTTGCAGTGTTGGTCAGAGGGTTGTTGTCTTGCGTTAGCTGTGTAGAGGATGGTAATAGGGTAATCTAGGGAAATTAAGATGGTGGCTGAGGAATATCATGACCTTGTCTGAAGAGGTGGGTTTTCAGTGAACGCTTGAAGGTTTGAAGACTAGAGGAAAGTCTTACTGTGCGAGGGAGGGAATTCCACAACGTGGGTGCAGCCCGGAAAAAATCCTGTAACCGAGAATGGGAGGATGTGATGAGAGTGGAGGAGAGACGTAGATCTTGTGCAGAACGGAGGTGTCAAGTGGGGAGATATTTCGAGACCAGTGAGGAAATGTATGTCGGTGCAATTATGTTGATGGCCTTGAATGTTAGTAGAAGAATTTTATATTGGATTCGTTGAAATACAGGCAGCCAATGTAGAGACTGACAGAGTGGCTCAGCAGAGGAAAAACGGTTAGTAAGGAAAATCAATCTAGCCGCTGCATGCAAAATAGATTGTAGGGGTTCAAGTCTGACTTTGGGAAGACCAGTAAGGAGGGAATTGCAATAGTCGATGCGGGAGATGATGCGTGCATGAATTAATGTTTTTGCTGTGTCTTGTGTCAGATATGTGCGTATTCTGGAAATGTTCTATAGGTGTATGTAACATGATTTAGATATAGAGTTGATGTGGGGGTTAAATGACAGTTGTGAATCAAGGATTACACCTAGGCAACGAGCTTGCGGGGTGGAATTTATGGTCATGTTATCAACAGAAATTGAAATGTCAGGCAGGAAGCTTCTGTTTTTGGGTGGGAATATTATTACTTCAGTTTTTGAAAGATTGAGTTTGAGTTGGCGAGACGACATCCAAGATGAAATGGCAGAAATACAGTCAGTACGGCGAGACAACACAGATGGTGAAAGATCAAGAGAGGATAGATACATTTGTGTATCATCCGCATAGAGATGATACTGAAATCCAAAGGAGCTTATTAGTTTTCCAAGAGAAGTGGTGTAGATAGAGAATAGCAGAGGACCTAGAACTGAGCCTTGTGGTACTCCAACTGATAAAGGAAGCGGAGCAGAGGTGGATCCAGAGAAATTAACACTGAAAGACCGATTAGATAGGTAGGATGAGAACCAGGATAGGACAGTGCCTTCAAGACCTAGGGATTGTAGCGTTTGTATGAGGAGAGAGTGGTCAACGGTGTCAAATGCAGCAGAGAGATCCAGGAGAATTAGAAGAGAGTAATGGTTATTATTTTTTGCCATTAATGAACTTATATGATTCTGTTTTTTATAAAGTAGGTTTTGCAGGAGATGAATATGTTTATGTTTTTCATGTTTCATGCTTCTTGGAATGTGCTTGTGTAATGCCGTAATGTTTAGTACATGGTGATTATTTAGAAACATTAATAAGAGAATTAGTGTTGCCAAACCTCAGAGATAGGGCCTCATTTTAACATACTGTGGTCAAGGAGGCACATTTTGTGAATAGAGGTGCACGTAATTGATAGTTATCCAATCAGTGTAAATGCCAAGCTTAATGCTCCTTTATGTAAGGATGCCAAGATTATTGCATGTGCAAATGTATTATCATTACCTTCTTATCTGATTAGACTCATTGGTCCATGTACACAAGAGTTAATAGACTTCACTCTATTCTTCATCACATTATCTGAGATTCCCTTCTTTTGAAAATGGCTACATCAAGTGATAAACAAAAACAAAAAAAGATAATGTCAGACAGTATTATGTCTTTTGGTTCTATTATCTCCTGGGCCAATGTTTGGACTATCAAAGTGCAACTGCCTCCAAGTCACAAGCGCTTGGGATTACAGAACTTCAAAAGCAGGTGTTACAGCATCTGACTCTGCATGTTCTGGATCCCTGGAAATGTACTTAGGCACTTGTGCCCACAGACCACAGTCCCGCTAACAAGATTGTAAGAGGGATCCAGGCAGGCGCGGGCTGGCTAATCTCAGCCCGGGGGGGGCGCACAGGCGGCTGCATCACATGACAGGCGATGTGGCCGCATCATCAATGATGCGGTCGCATTGCCTGTCATGTGATGCGACCGCCTGTGCGCTGACATGGCTGCATCGCTTGCTTTGTGATGCGGCCGCAGGTAATATGCATGTTTTTCTATTAAAAAATGTGCATCCACGGAGGGCGGCCTGAACAGGGGTCAGACTGAGCGGTTGCTAGCTTCCAAAGAATGTTTTACTAATTTTAAATAATGTCTAAAAAATGATATTATAACTTATGAAGTTACCAATTCAGTGCAAGTGAAAATTAATGTAATACTAAAAAAGAAACTAACATATACACACAGGCAATGGGAGCCTTATACACTCATGCTTATTTACATTAAAGTTGAGAAAAAAGGACATATTTAATTGCATAAATATTAATTAAAATGACTTATGTTAACTAATTTGACAGTTATTGGGATATTCATAATCTAAGCCACTTTTTTGTTTACTGTTCAAATCACCTTAGAACACATTACACATTAAGCTATTAATTTCATTGCCATACAATTTTTACAGAAAATAACAATTTTTTAATGAAATAAAAAAGAATGTAAAAACACATGCTTACTCAGCATATGTGTTCAATAGTATTGTTTGAGTATGAAAATTCAACTTTTAAGGCTAAACTCGTGCAATCAATAAAGCAATATAAATAATAATAATAATAATAATAATAATAGCTATAATGCTTAATAAAACATTCCGCATCCTAGATGCATTTTTTTCATTTTGAATTGCAGTATTTTTTTCTATAATATTTTCTTTTAAGATAATGTACATTATTTTAAGTCACTACTTACAAAGCAATTCATAGGTAATTGTAATCAATTAAATTAAATATGTTTACACTATGTTATTTACCAAAGGCAACGGAAACATACATTTTCCAGTAGAATATCTGAAATCTAAATTAAAGGCACAGGAATCAAAGTAAAACCTTTAAAATCTAGGTGCTTTAGACCTAAGTAAGACAATGGAGCCTGAGTGAATTTTCAAATGCCTTAATCTGTCTTTTTCTGATACAAAACAGGTTTGCAGCTCAATCTAGAATAGCTTTTAGTTGAAGAATAGTATTGCCACTGGGCACTATAAATGTTAATGCAGTATATCTAAGTAACTTTGATCTTGCACTCACTATAAACATGTTAATATACAAGAAACAATTTTAATATTATTCAATGCATCTTACCAAATATTTTTTGGATTTGTTACCATTTACCAAACAAAAGTAGCATGAATAGAAATATATTATGCATGTCTCTGCCTGGGTAGAATTAATTTAGAAAAAATAAAAGATAAAATATGAGTTTCCTTTCTCATACAGTCATTATCATTATTCCTCATTAGCATGTTTTATTAAATCCACATTTATATTCATATATTAGATCACTCATGGGCTTTATGTTTTACATGGAAGGCGTCAGTTGTAAAAACTTTGTTGTAATCATTTTAGTAATAATTTATTTTAATAATTCTTTAGTAACATGTATATATTTCTAATCTTTTTGCTCCTTTTATGGAATAATTACTAAATCGTTTATTCTCATTATATTAGGTCATAAAAATAGCAAAGAATAATTGTTATAAGCACATAACAATATTTTAATTATGCAAATAGAGTGTATTGTGCGCATTGTATATAGCTAAATACAATGTATCAATATTGCAAGTAAGCAATAAATGATACCAGAAAAAGCTCTTGAGAAAATAGTTACACCCCACATGCTCCAAAGATGAAGACATTTTTCTAAGCACTCCAATGTTTGCTCATAATACTTGGGGCTAGATTTACTAAAGAGTGGGTTGGTCAAACTGCCGTTTTTGGCTATTTTTCTTGCGGTTTATTAACCTGCCGAATTTACTAAACGTCCGTTAAAATGGCCAGAATTTACATTTTTCAAAACCACCACTATACAACTCACCATCCCGATTTTAATAATGATGAACATACAAACAGATTTACTAAGCTGGGGTTTGCAAAACCACCGCGAAACCGCCATTCAAACGGCCAAAATTAAAGAGGTGGTTGTGAATGGCGAGACTGATCAAACAGCATACTCTTTCAGCTATTCAACTATAGCCATTCAGAACATAAGAGGAAGCAGCATTGAATTTTAAATAATTATTGGACCAATATGCTTTTATATAATAATGGGCCCAAATAAAGTTTGAATAAATGTTTGGGTACATTTTAAGAGTTCATTATATTATGTCACAATCCTAGAAACAGTTTTCTTTTACTATGGAACATATACCTCTGGAGCTTGGAGATAACCTTTTGTATGCCTCTCAAGGATGCCATAGAACATGTATCAACAATATAGAATATTTTACTACAGTTCTTCATGCCTAACATGTTCATCTGTCCAAAGTATGTCTTTTAGCTTAGACAACATTTTAATAATGCATGTTCACCAATAACATCATCCTATGTCTATCAACAATGTTATTTACAATGTCCTTCAACCTGAGTTAGTATATACACTCTAATAATATCAACAGTTCTTCTTTTCAACAGTTGTGGGGTGGGCTATTGCCTGTTCATTCTTCCCAGTCTCCCAATACTCAAGTTTCTTGGTACGTGAAACAGTGATTGGCCTGCCGAATATTGGGAGACTCCAAACTAAGGGACCTAGCTGTCTTACCTTTCCCCTAGTGACTTCCTAACCCATAATTTGGGTACCTCAGGAATATTTAGTGGAAAGAGAAGTAGTCCCAATTGATATAATCTCTGAGGCCCGCCCAAGAAATACTGAGAAATAGAGAGACTGAGAAATAGGAAAGCAAGAAATAATAACAACAAAATGATTTGCAGACAAACAAAAAAGCAGAAAAGCAGAGGAGCAAAGAAGCAAAGTAGGAGATTTTACAGCAAAATGACAGCCGAATTGGTCACTATGGGAAAATGGTTCTACAATTCCACTAATCCCCTTAGCTATTCACTAAACTATGATCCCTCCCCATTCTTCTCAAGTTTAACTGGGAGTTACGTCACCCATCCAATCCAGTGTCGTCCATCGTTAGCTCATATAGAACTCGGTATCTCATGATCACAATAACTATATACCTTAGCGATAGACTTCCTGACTATAATAGAGAAGTGCAAAATTAACTCTTTGTGATGCATACTCTGTATCTCCCATATGTGTCTGGAATACACAAAACAACATTAGAGCAGAGTATGTGCACATTTCTTTTTGACTAATGAATCTCAGCCAAATAGGTTATCATAGGCCACTGTACCTAGAAGAAAGAATGTTACAATGACCCATTGTTAATTTGTCTTTCAAGAGAAATTTTGTACTCCTCTATAAATCCCCTTAATTACTAAATATATATTTCTTTGTTTGTCCTTATCTACAGAAAAGAGGAACAAAATAAATTTAGTTTCAAATATAACACAGAAAACAAACATTTTCAATCCTCATCATCGACCAGCGGCAGGAAAGTAAACACAAGACAACATAAAGCAAACAAGCAACAACAAGAAAGTATTCATTTAAGTTAATTTCTCTCTAAACCTGAATAATGGCACTTACCACAGATTAACTTTTACCTTGCCTGGTTGTAGGATTACAAGTATGACCTGAACCCTAGTTTTGGCTACCGTTCTCCGGCAAAGCATTTGTTGCTAAGATGTGTGCGGGCAACTGTTGAGAAACCTCTGAGACTTGTGTGCGCCTTCTCTTTGGGTATCTATGTGATTCACCCTTAGGTGGCCCAAATCTCTTTGCTTCCACTCTTGCTCTTTCTGTACAGTCCTTTGCTAGGTGTCCTGTTTCAGTGCATCTAAAACACTTCCTCAACTCATGTTGTTTCCTTTCCTTATACCAAGTGTTATTATACTGTGGTCGTGTGTGCAGTCCATCTAGTGCTTGGATACTTACCATCATCACCTATCACTTAGTGTCTCTTTTTGTCAATTTATATTTCTATCATGTTCTATAGCTGACTCCCTGAGAGCATTTACTGTGATACCTCTCCAGTTAGGTAATGAAGTTTGCACCCTGATTTTCAAATATTCCATGAGGCCATCCATTAAAACTGAAACAGCTACCTCCCTGTAGTGCACATCATCCTTTATGTCTGATAACCCAGTGTATTTGGACATCGCTATCAGAGCTCTAGAAAAATAGTCTGCTGCATTTTCACTATCATTTTGTTTGATAGTAAAAATTTTACTCCAGTCCACTACCACAGGAAAGTATATGGCCAACTGAGAGATTATGCGTTTAATATTTTCCTGATTATCATCATCTGTTAAGGACATCTCTTCCTCCAACATACAATCCTCAATAAACTTTTGTATATCATTATTGAGTGGAAGACAGGCCCTTAACACAACTCGCCAATCTTTATTAGTTGGATGTGCATTACTTAAATATCTAACAAATTTACGACATTTGGCCAAATCTTTCCTAGGATCTGGGAAATCAGACATAATTGAACGCAGCACAGATCTAGTCCATGGACAATGCATTGCTACATGTTTTATGGGAACTACACCATCTTTGTTCTCCTTCCCATTGGGAACTGCTATTGTGCGAACAGGATGTAAACCAATCAAATAACTACATTCTGAACTAATTGCTGGAAGTACTGTTGCAGTACAATGAATGTTCCCCTTTCTATTAATTTCTACATTATTCTCACCAATTTCAGCCGCTGCCCCTGTGTAACGATCTGCCTGCAGCTTGCTGCTTTGGATTGGCAGCTCCTGTCTCCAGGACTTTTGGACTTAATTATTTGTTATATATATATTGTGACAGTACCTCTATTCACCAGAAGTGCTGCTATTGTGCCTTCTTGTTGTTCTAGGGGTTAACCTCCTCATTGATTATCCCTTGCACCTGGGTGTGTCCCTACTTATACCTGTCACTCCCAGCATACATTGTTGGTTATTTTTGTTACTTGCTATTGTTGCTTCCATTCTGCTGTTCTTCTGGGTTACCTGCTGCCTGGGATCTCTTCATATCACCTGCTTACCTGCATCAGCCGTGTACCTGGTATTTACTCATGCATTTCCCTGCAAGTTCATTATTACACCATCTGGTTTGTACTTTTCAGCAAATAAAACATTGTGTGTTTTCACCATATTCGTGGCTCCTTAGCTGAATACCTGCATTGAATCGTAACACCCTGCTGGTGGGACCATTCCTTTTCCTTGCCCGTGTGGCGCCTCTTGCCTGTTACCAGCATGGGCAATTTCTGAAATGAGGGTGGATTCATCTTCTTCTTCTGAAACGTTACCTTTAACATGACTTATTACAGGATACAAGTTACTAGTTTCATTTTTAACATTTTTGGTATAGGCTGTACTTACCACCCGAACCTCATTTGGCGGCGGGGCGCGCTTACACTCACTTCTCTTCGCTTTGCAATGCTTACTTGCAGTATGCATGTATTACCCTGCCACATGTTGCCTTCCTGTTGCTACAGTTTTAAGCAGTCTTCGTTTTCAATTCTCGTTTTTGTTGATTGTAATCAAACATACTTTATATTTAACATTATTTAACACCTCTGAATCAAAAGTACCAACCTTGGGAAAAGGTTTCACATACTCATTGGTCTTCTTGACCCACTTATCACAGTACACCGTTGCGCACGCACCATATTTTACACACATAATATACCTTGCCAAAACAATCGGCCCTTCCTTAACCAGCACCTCACCGACCATCTCTAACATTTGCTTAGAAACTCGGAGAAGAAAAATATCAACCTTTTCACAGTATACCTTGTATTCTACCTATTCACCGTATACTACCTCTTCACACCGTATACTACCTATTCACAGCAAATACTACCTATTGTCACCGTATACTACCTATTCACACCGTATACTATCTTTTGTCACCATATACTACATCAATTCACCGTGTACTACCTCAATACCCTGTTCTTTTTTCAACAGTATATCAACTTTTCTCTTTATAATTACATAAGCACACAATATACACCTTTGTTTTCTGCGCAGAAAATAAATTTCAAAAACAATTGTAGATTGTAAAAACTTTTCAGAGCTTTAACAAGTGATTATCCTATAGATATATAACAGACTGATTAAACACTTGGTAACAATAACGGAAATACATATATGCAATGCAGGAAATACACATACGTTACGCAACACTTTTAAAACGTAAAATGACAATAAAAAGAAACAGTTTTTATTCCTGACCCTAGATTCAAGTTAGCGCTCCTTGGATTACACAAAAACCGACATTCGGTTTCACAACACGGAATGATGAACAGGTTTTGAACACATTGCGTTCTTACCTGAATATGACATGTCTCTCTACCCTTTGTTGAGGAACCAAAATTCGTAGGCTTGTGAATAGCCAGGTAGCATAACCTCCGCTGCGAGCCCCCAAATTATTAAAGTTATTTTATTGTTTACCAATAATCATTGTCTATGCGATTTGTGTGGTTCCAAAGCACAAAGCGATTTATTAGCAAAAGCAAAAGAATAACAGTTCAATAAATAAGTACAGCCGATACATACGCTGCATTCTGCTGCGCACTGCTGGGTCCAAATTACAGTCATTCAGTCCTGAAGTCTGTGGTCAAAGTGACTGCATGCTGGCTCCAGAGCCCTTGCTTATATACAGTCAGTGATACAGTGAAAACAATACAGATGATTTGGCATGTTTCCATAGGTTCAGGCTTCAGGAAGGTCCAGTGCAATGCAGGTCATTGGTCAGTTCAAACAATGCCATCCAAGGGTGGGGGTCAGCTCTTCAGAAGATCCATACTAATCTTCCTGCCAAGAACTAGTTCAAACTGGTCTATTAGCATTACACACACAATACCATTCATGATCATTTATTCTCTATAATCCATATCTATATAATCTATATTATTGGGGTCTCCTCAGTAATATCGAATTGGGCATAAGTAGTTTGAGCTGTGTTCCTTTTAATATACAAAATCAGTATATCCCCCAACAGTGCCAGTCATTACCCTGCTGCAATGCTCTCCCACCCCTCCCTCTCCAGCCATGATCTGCCCCAACAGTGCAAGCCAACACCCTGCTGCAATGATCTCCCACCCCTGTCATAATCTCTCCAACAGTGCTACTGTGCCCCCCCAAGCGCTTACATCCATCTTCAACTGGTGCTCTTCATTCAGTCACTCACCCCCTGTTGCCTGTACTGTCCTTCCGCGGCGCGCAGCAATCTCCTTACTGAGGAGATCTCGCGAGAGTGAGACTGTCTTACTCTCACAAGATCTCATTAGTAAAGAGAATAATGAGCGCCGCGGATGGACTACTGTGCCTGTAGCCTGCCATTTGATGTCACGTTAATTCAGTGGGACTGGGAGTCGTGAGCCACGGTACAGGCTGTAGCACGGTCGGTGGCTCGCTACAGCTGCACAGAAATTAAAAATAAATAAATAGTAGTTTTAAGGGACCCATGGATGCCCGAGGCCCCTGGGCTGTAGCCTCGGGTTAATCCGGCCCTGGACATCAGTGTCCTGTACATTTACTCCTTCAACAATTTCTGGGGGTAATCTTTGCTGCAGCTCCTCCTGAAACGTGGTGAAATCAACACGAAATGGTGGCTCACCCCCTGTAACTCTTGCTGCCCTTTATGTCAGAGGAGCGCTTTCTACAGTGAGGCAGAGAGACTTCTTTAAAATACTCACGGCACTCATTGCCTGATGTATTTAGCCCTATAATTGACGCTGCCACCTTAGCGGAGTACGGGCGGCAAAGTTGCCTAAAATAACTTCATAGTAGGGCACAATATTATGAACTAACACACAATTTTTATCATGTGAGAAACTGATATTTCTGCCTACCTTAGTCTTCCTCCCCCGCTCCTGTCTCCTCTAAGCCTTCCTAAGCTTCCTCTTCCCCCTCCAGCTCCATCTTCCTCTCCTCAGCCTCTGCCCACCTCCTAACACTCTCCATAGCTCCAAACACTAAACAGGAAACAATGAAACACATACTAGACATACTGTCCCTGTTATCTCCAAAACACAGACAAACACAAATGATTAACTAAGCTAACTGTTCAGTCACTCACACCACACTCACACACAAGAAATATAGACAAAGGACTAGAAAATTACCAAAAACACTAGACAGAAAAGAACACAGAAAATAAACCAACAGCATGGAAAAAAAGCACAGGACTACTCACACTCCAAGCACACCAAAATAACCAAAATAACTCACTCACTAAATACCAAACTCCTAGCTCCTCTCTCTTTGCTCCTCAAAACCCTATCAAATTGAAAGATGAAGTGCGTTGGTGTATATATGGTGCTTTTGATGTCAAATCTCCAAACAGAGAAAATAGCCAAAAGCAATTACGCCAGGAAAAAGGTGCCTATTTAAAATTCCCGCCAGTAAACAAAACCGCTGGGTTTTAAAGCAAAACCGCCTGCGGGTTGGAGGCTCACATACAGCCATACATCGACAGCTGTTTCACATTGAACCTTCAAATCGACCAATAGTAAATGTGGTTGTTTGCCCACCAAAACCGCTGGAAAATCACGACAATGCACAGGGATTCTAAACCGCCGCCAAACACGATTCTTAGTCAATCTAGCCCTTGGTTTTTATAGTAGGTCTGTATTGCTAATTGCTTTGCTATTATTAAGTTGCCTATCATGCTTTCTATTACGTAAGCAGTCATGTAAATGCAATTTATGGCTTATTTGTATCATTGATGAATTGTATGTACCTATTTAAAATTTATATGGTATGATTGTTACATATTATCTAAAGCTGGCATACCCAGCACTCACAGGTACCTTGACATCCAACTAGGGAATAATGTCACAGTAAGCCTGGAAACCAGTGAAAAAAAAAGAGAAAAGCCAGCAGTAGCAGAGAATATAGGAAGGCATGCTCCAAAGAAAAGAAATGGAAATGTGCAGCAGTTGCAAGGAGAGGAGAAGGAGAGAAGAAAGAGAAGAGATTGAGTAAGGGCTACGGCAGTGATGTGAGAGACCATGGCTGTATAGGCAGAGAAGAATGTCTTAACAGGAGGCACTATAAGCTGAGCTGCTGTGAGAATTCTGAACAGAGGAGCAAAGAGAGGAAGAAAGTTTGATAAGCACTGTGAGGATACCACCCTTAGCTGGGATGGCAGTTACCCTCTGTGAGATTCAACTCACTCGGGTAGACCAGAATATATCCAAAATAAGACTTTATTATGACAGCACAACACCACAAGACGTTCACAAGTTACAGAGTAAATGGTAGCATGTATCCTCCAGCAGCCTCTTGCAGTCAGCACTCCAAAGTAATAATCTCTGTCTTTTTCAGTGTCTTATCCTCCAGCAATATTACCACTACCGATTAGCAAAACAGTTAAGGTGTCCCCCAGCCTGGGATGCTGGCTCACACTGCCCCTGTCCTGGTAGGGTTTCCTCCAGCAGCACCACGATGCCTGGCCCAGAGTCCTTTTCACTGATGTCTTGTACACCAGGAACCTCCAAACTAGAATAGCTCACCTGGCATTCTCCTCCCCCTATATTATTTGCTGTATACACAGGAAGTAGGGTCAAATGTCTCAAACTTCCCCCTTACAGAAGGGGTCTCCCAGTCAACACTTTAGCTGCTAGACATACTGTCCCTGTTATCTTGATTATACAATAGAATGGCTTGACTCAATTAACTGTTTTGGCTGGATACACTACACATGGGGTTACAATAGTACATCAAGAAATGACACTGCACGCTTACATGAAACAATAATACTTTTGACACATTATATCAGCAGTGTTACACAATATAAGTCTGTGATACCTTTTGATACAATAACATTTATATTGATACTTATTGATACATTTCCCCATGCTATTTCAACCAATATATTACTGTGGAGGCACATTGCATATCATTTAGAAGTTCTAACCTCATTACCTCTCAGGTTACCTGTTGACCTAGCTAATTAACATGGGCTGCCAGCTAGTTAACAAAGACATTTTTCTGATTACAAATCAAATCTCAGCTGTCCCTCATAACAATGAACATTTGAGACAAATGGTAATTACTTTAGCTAACACAAGCAAAATGACTGCTGCTGTTCTGTTATTTTCACACAGTATGGCAATTTTCTTTATATTTATACTACATACAATATCGCAGGTAATAGCAAAGGGCAAAATGTACCTAAGAACATGAAATAATAATACACATAATACGCAGATGCTCTGGTGTATATACTTAGACTGGGCCAAGGATTAAAAAGTACCGTGAGAAACAGGTGATGAATACAAAGTTCTCAGTCCAGTAGCACCCCGTTTCCTCACAAGTACCAAAGATTTTTAGATTGTTAAAGTGATTAAATGGAACTATATTTGTTAGTTAGAGTTGTGGTGAGGATCCCTGAAGAAAGTTAACTTATACCCTTTTGTAGGACTGATATATTATTACAATGGTGAGGATAGGAATAGTTAGCTAGGGTGATTGGACTGAGTCAAACCAAGAGAAAACTTCAAACGTGTTCAGTTATTCATGCAATATTTATAATATTTACAATATATGAGAAAGGAGCCCATTATATGGATGTCACTGTTTGCTATGTCTGCTAAAGAAAGTCATAGAAGAAACGGAGGATGGGGAAATCTACTATTATTGTGCATGTTACCAAAGCGCATAAAGATCAGCTGGGTATAAGTGAGAGTGTGGTTTAACTGGAAATTGCTATTCTAAGGCTGGGAGTAAAGAGGATTGGGACATACCTTGCACTTTAGGCTGCAAAGCACTTTATGTTGAAGCTTAAAGAAGAAGGGGCCAACATTCAAACTACCTTATGATAAATATTCATAACTATATAGATATATACCGTATATACTCGAGTATAAGTTGACCCGAATATAAGCTGAGGCACTTAATTTTACCACAAAAAACTGGGAAAACTTATTGACTCGAGTATAAGCCTAGGGTGGGAAATGCAGCAGCTACTGGTAAGTTTCAAAAATAAAAACAGTGCTGGATATCGTTAACACTGGGCTCCCAATAATACAAACGTGAGGTTGTAAATGAATATATCAAAATTTATTGTTATTAAACATCAATAAAATTATATAAGTACATAATATATACCCATATCCTAATAAATTGTACACAAATGGTTAAACTAAATCCTCTGCACTTGGTATCAAGCCTAATAGGTGAACACAGATATAAATAACATTCACTAAAGACAAATCAGATCATTAATATATAAATCAATGAGACAGTCTGTGGATACTAAATACATGTGCCAGTTAAGTTTATTCGCCTTTAGAAGGTGATGAGCAGTTACTCCTAAGTGTTCAGAACAGTACAGTAATTTAGGCTTTAGTAATGCAAAAGATGCTGCACATACACTAAATAGAATTTGATATAATAGCTCAGATAAAGATAAGTTTGATTTTGTTTGATGGAAGAAACATTTTAACAGAACAATACAATTTGCTTTGTGTGATTTAACCCTTATTATACTTGAAGTTTGGGATGTTTTTAGACTTTTCAATGATTTCACAGTTATGCAAAAGAATCTTCAGACACTTATTAATAGGTGACAAAAAATGAAAATATTGGACTTTATAAAACTGCTGCAAATAATTGCAGTGGACAAGTCAGGGTACTCACATGTGTCTCTGACCAGCGGGGCTAGATGGAAATGTCCCGGTCTTTAGCTTTGACTGACAGGCTCCTTTTCATTTAACTTTATTGTTCCATGTGCAATGAACACATAAAAACGGGCTACAATAAAATGGTGGCTGACAGTGATCCACAGAGGCTGCAGATGCCTGCAGATGAGCGGGGGAGACTGGAAAATGGAGACCAGGTAAGTGGGACTCGAGTATAAGCCGAGGGGGGCTTTTTTCAGCACAAAAAATGTGCTGAAAAACTCGGCTTATACACGAGTATATACGGTATGTATTTGTCTCTTCAGGATTGTATTGCTATTTTAAGTGTTTATAGATGTTTAAAGTGATTCAAACAGATATCTGAGTAGTATTAAAGTAATTTTATCGTTTTCAAATAAGCATTGCATAGGCGATTGTATTGTGTTTCCAACGCACAAAGTGATTTATTTTAGCAGCTGTAAATAGTTAACAATTCAATACATTATTATATTAAGATACAGTACAGTACAGCCAATACCAAAAGATACATACATACCGCTGCGCTACGCTGCTCTAACCACGGGCACCAGTGAACAGTAGTTCACCCTTGAATACTGTGATCAGAGTAGACTGAGACTAGTGGGGGTGCAGCTATAATTATATATACAGTCAGTGTTACAGAGTGAACAATAGAGATGACGTGGCTTGCTTCTATAGGTCCAGACATCAGATGGGTCCAGGGTAAACAGGTCATAGGCTGGTTCAATCTAAGGAATCCAAAGGTGGGGGTCATCTCTCCAGGGGATGAGCTCTGTTCTTCCCGCCTGACTCTCCAGTTACAATTAGTCTATTAGCTTTTTATGGTCAGTATCATATTAAAGGTTTGTTCCCTAACATCAATAACTAGAGTATGCAATGTGCGATCTCTTCGCCGAATGCACCGGACAGCTGCTGGTGAAAAGGGGTTTAATATGATACTAGACATGACACCTTTCTTATAACCTGAACCTTAAATAACATATTTTATATGAAATTCAGAAAACACTTTTAAAACATTTGCCTCAGCAATAAATATGCCTGTGTGAATTCAAATCAGTGTGATTACATTTTATGTGTTCATCTGTGGTCCAGAAAAGGGAGGTGTAGGGTTCCTTAGTCTCCCTCTGGTGTTACTTAATCGAGGACACTACCTAAAGAAAATCTTGGTGTATAATAAGATGGAGACACTGCGCTACTATTGAAAAGAGAACATTCAGACCACCTATAGACAGGACATATGCATGTACACACCTACATACACTCTCTAATACTACAAATAGGTGTTACAATTTTAATAGATTTTCTCTATATGAATGGCATTCAGATCTAACTTGATTAGCACCCTTATCAGTTGTGAGATTTAAATCTATGTATTTGCTTTTGTATGCCTCATAACAAAATAAACTGACTCAAGCAGGATTCCATAATTGCCAAGATAAAAAGTAAGATGACGATGGATATAATTAGTGATATAACTATTTTATTTGCTGTGCTTGTCCCCAGCGGACAATTCTCCCCTTTGAAAAGAAAATGTAACTTGTCTGAAAACTTTTTGTTGCCACACCATAGTAGAACATAGGCTACATTTACCAAGGGTAAAAATATAACCAATAATCTATACATTTTGAAGGACTGTGATGCTAATTGCAATTATTATATTATGGCAAAGTAAGTAAATTGTTATGTGTGTCTAGACCTTATAGACAGGCAAAACAGAACATCTGTCACAACTTTATCCAAGGTGGGTGGTTTCAGACTGAGGGAAGAAAAGTCACGAATTTGACATTTGACTATCAGGATAGAGCTGAGGAGGAGCTTAGGGTTTTAAAGGCTTTTATTCCCTGTGGATGGGGCAATCAATGGGGAAGGTGACAGATCTAATAGATAGATGGTCTGTGTTAGATTACTACTATAAATCGCCATAGACAAATTGGCGTTTTATGTGAACCTTGTTTGTCATCCTAACAGTAAAACAATGGGCTGTTATATCCAAAAATACTTTGAGAGCATCATCTTGGAAATATCAATTCTATAATATGCTTGACACAACAATTGTTATAAGTTTGACATGAAAATCTTCCCAAATCAGTCTGGCACAAGCCTTACAATACTACTCTGTGCTGTTTAAGATCCTGCGACATGATTGAACTATGTACTGCCCCTCCACCAAATATTGTTTTGAGTGCCATGCTCATTCCCTGATTCTATGCCCTCCCAAAACGTATAAATTCCAGATAAGTATATAAACATAGAGTATGATAAGTTGCTAAACCCTCCAGGATTGAAAGAAGAAAACCCCTGCTCTTAAAAGCTGAGGGACAGTCTCAACCTCTTTACTACTTGAATTGAAACTGAAGAAAGGGGAATGAGTATTGCTGCTCCTTGCTTCACAAACACGAGAATGCATGTTATCTTGTCTTGGTATTTTCAAACTTTGAGCTGAGAAGACTTCTTTTATGTGTGTTAGTAACTTGGAGGTCAGTGAATATGTCTTGTAAAGTTAGTATATCATCTGGAAATCAGGTAAATAAGGACACTGTATTCTGGCTACTACATAGGCACGCACAGCATCCCAGCTCATGTTCCTGCATTAGTACAAAAGAATATAATAATAATAACAATAATGATTATAACAACAATTTGCCATTGAGAGTATAGTGGTTATACACAGGCAAAGTAATATAGTGTTGCGATTTAAATAAAGCACACTTTGTATGAAACTAGAACGCAGGAAAACACAGTAGGAAAGCAAAAAAAAAAAATCACCAAATTTTAATGTCACATTAATTCCCAAAGTCAGATGAGAGTGTAAAGAAGATATGTATGTTATAAAAATGGAATGAAAAACAAGTGATAAGAAAAAATATCCTATTAAATGAAACATGTTAATTGTAACAGAATTCTATTTTACAGCGCTTTCAAAAATCACAATAAGGAAAATCCTGAAAAGAACGTTGGCTAAGTAAATATGAACTTGACACCTCTTCGACTTCTAATTAGCTGAGCTACAGCCACAGAGTCAATGAGTCATTCAATCAATTCTGCAGGTTTAGCAGCCTTTCTAGCTCTGAAATTTACTGATGTTATCATTACTTTGGATGGAGACACTTGGTTAGCATTTTAATAAGCCCATTTATTGCAATAATATTTCTGTGAACAAGTGTCATATGTAACCAAGAATATAATCTACATAATATGGTTTCACAAAGGGCAAAATTAGAGGCATTTTAGGAAAATGTAATTTCTACTTTACTTATCATGAGAATAATAATTTTTGAATTGGGAGGATGAAAAAGTAATTACTTGGTCATAATAAATTTTCAGAAAAAGTATTGTTATAACCATAAAGATTTTAAAGTATACATAAAGGGAATGAAGGAAAAAGAGTATGTGAGACATCGGGAGAAGGAGAGAGAGAGATTGTGTGTGTGTGTGTGTGTGTAAAGAAAAAGAGTATGTGCAAGAGAAGAAGAAAGAGATAGTGATGAAAGAATATGGGGGTCTCTCCTTCACCCACATTCATTAATCTGGTGACCGACAATCAGGGGCGGAGCTAGGAAATTGCTATACCCGGGGCGATATAGGGGGGGGGGATTTAGGCCCCGCCCCCTTTCCAACTTCTAAGGCTGCCGGCGGCTGCACAGTATGTGCAGGTCCGCTCGGCAGTGACAGTGTGCTGCCCCACTGCTCTGATTGTGTTTAAAACACAATCAGAGCAGCCAGACAGCATACTGTCACTGCCGAGCTGACCTGCGCAGTGTGCAGCTGTCGGCAGCAAGCCCCTGCTAGGGGGGGCGATCGCCCCCCCTGGATCCGCCACTGCTGACAATGTGGTGTAGTAGGCTTCCTAAAGTCCACCGGCAGCACCTGCAATGTCATCTCACAGAACCTTCGGTTTCTTCCTCCTCCTCTGAAGTCCATACCATACCATGTCATCTATAACCTTCATGGCCCAGTGTCCAACTTCATATAAAAACATCACCACCTGGCTTTCTCACTAAATTTCACTGACCCAACCACTCATTGTAGGGGATTTAAACCCCCCTATCCACAACCCCACTAGCACTGTTGCCTCTAAACTCCTTACACTTACTTTCTCCTGTGACACCAAACTGGCCTTTATCTGATCCCTTCTTAGCCACACTTGAATCACTCCTATATCCAAACCCTACCATGTTCTTTTCCTACAGATCTTGATTTTAAACCTACTTCAAATGCCCTTTACACTCCACCAAGACTTTCTTGACTAACTTGACCTTTGGTTTACTCATTGCAAAAACAAAAGGTTACTTTGCCTGCTCATCCTTCTTGACCTCTCTGTAGCTTTTGATACAGTCAACTACCCTCTTCCCTCTTCTTCTTGACAACCTATACTCCTGTGGATTTTGCAGCACTGTTCTCTCTTGGGTCACTGCCCACTTCAGTGTCTCTACTAATGACTCATCCACAACTTCACTCCACTACGTGTTAGAGGCCATAAAAGTTCTCTGCCCTCTACTTTTCTCTCTTTATAGTTCTTATTTTAGTGAAATATCATGCTCTTTTTCCATATTACAGACACATAAATCTACCCCTCCTTCTCTTTTATAAAATGTGTCCAACTGCCTCTATGCCATATTCACCTGAATGTCCCAACACTATCTAAATCTCAGCATGTTAAAAACAAAGCCCATTATCTTCCCCCTTCTAGTGTTACTACCTCTGCTCTAGTCTCTCTCAAAATTGTCATCATCACATCTCGGTGTCATCATCAGCTCCACCCTCAGCTTAATTCCACACATCTAGTTCCTTAAACTGTTTTGTCGTTTCAAACATTGTCAGATTTTGTCCTTTTCTCACTCAGGTTGTTACCAAAACTATTACCCTTCTCTCTTTACCTCTCACCTTGACTACAGCAACCTCCTGCTATCTGGCTATCCCTCACTTGTGTTTCTCCTCTTTAATCCTCCTTAAGTACTACTACAAGACTAATATTCCTCTTTCACCATTAAGCATCTGCTGTAATATTATACTTTTCTGCCAAATATACTTTGCAAATCTGTACAGTGAATTAAATTCAGTCTTACCACCCTCATCTTCAAAACCTATATTATCTTCTCTCCTTAACACATGTCTAGGCTCACCATGAGATACACTCCTACTCATCCTGTTTGATCTGCCTCTGAACTATTCCTCTCCTACTCTGTGATGACCAACTTTCATTTCCACCTCCAAGACTTCTCTCTTGCTACCCCCCACTAATGCAACTCTCATTTCCATCTGACCAGAATCTACCAAACCTTCAATCTTTGAAGAGTTTTCTTAAAAATCACTTCTTCTCTGTAGCCTGTCGTACTCCCACCTGATTCTATTCCACAGTCCCATGTCAACTCCAAGTCCCACTAGCTGCTATTGTCTCAGCATTTCTTTCTCACTCTATACTGTAAACCCTCACAAGCATTGCCTTCTCTCTCTACTTGCAGCTTTGTCAACCATATATGTTTTTATGTGCAATTTTCATTTTGTATGATTTGCAATTCTGGTTTATAGTTCTTTATAATTATTATTATTATCATCATCATCATCATCTTGTCAAGGTGCGTTTTTTAAAGCCTTTTAACGTGATATACTCTTACAAATTGCTATACTGTACTTTGCTAAAACTACTGACATTTAGAAGGTCAAAAGCTATTGTTAAATGAGTACAATACTTTGTACCCATAACATAAATATTAATCTCTTTTATCACTTCCGATTCAGTTTTTGTGATATCCGGAATTAAGTCAGACATTTTAATTTTCAATTTTGTACATTTCAGGAGTTGGTGTCCATCTTATTTGGTCTTTTGCAAATATGCATTTCTATGTTCAGATCAACAAAAATAATAACTGAAAAGGGGTTATCTTCAGAAGACAATTAAATAATAAACTGCATATTGTTGATGCTTCTTTCCACTGTACAATACACTTTCCAATTTGTTAAAAATGTAATACTGTAAATCATAAACAAAGTCTCAAACACAGGAGTAAATTTAGCAAAAACTAGGTCACAGCTTAATTAGAAAAAATTGGTGGCAGAAAAAGCAAAGTGGTAGACATCTAAAGCAACTAAATTCTGAACCAAACAAGTGAATGGCCAAATGACTTTACCCCCTCTAAGCTCACAATGACATACCCACACAAAGTAGGTTAATAGATCCCCCACACAAAAGAACCATGAGCCACCTTTTTCTTGACGTGGGCAGTGACTTGTGTCCAATCAGCAATAGCACCATATGTGTTAATCACTGATCACAATGGTTTTCTGTGAACCGTGTCTCCTTTGAATGAAGTGAGTGCAAAAGTTTAATAGCAAGAAATAATACAAGAGACATCAATGCACGAATGTAAGGGTGGGATGGAGGGATTTTGTGCAGAAAAAGAGGTAGAAACACAGCATGATAGGATTTTTATTTGAAAACCTAGGAACCTTCCCCATGGGTCCCAGTGGCTGTAGGGGGCCTACAGAAAGACATAGCCCTTGATAGGTAAGTGTTTTGTGTATGTGTGCACAATCTTCATGAGTTTAAGTGCGCTTGGCTATAGGGCCTCTCTTGTCATAAACTGCATATTGTTGATGCTTCTTTCCACTGTACAATAAACCTTCCAATATGTTAAAAACTTAATACTGTAAACCATAAATAATAACTCAGACACAGGTGTAAATGTGGCAAGAACTAGGTCATAGTTTAATTAGAATAAATTGGTGGCAGAGAAAACAAAATGTCAGACAGCTAAAACAACTGAATACTGAATCAAATGAGTGGTTGGCCAAATGGTCCTACCTCTACTAGACCAAGTATATCATCCCTTACTGAATGTCCGTCGCTAACCTGGAATCAGAGTGACTACACCCCTTTAGACTCACAACAACAAGCTGACACAAAGCAGGTCAATGGGATCCCCACACAAAGGGACCAAGATCCACATTTACCTTGAAGGGGGCAGTGACCTGTGGCCTATCAGTGCTGTATGCATTAGTTGCTGATTGCAATGCTTTCCTACCAACACTGTGGTCCTTTAATAGACAAACAGCCTGCCACCAAAAGACATAAGAAAACCCGCAACCCTCCAATAAATCTGCCACAAAAGCTATCTTCTATGAGGAGAACCACATCTTGTCTAGACATGGCAACCTATTCCACCATAGTAGAGGGGCATTTAATTACCAATACCCCTGAGAATCCTAATGACAATGGACATTAGCCTTAATTAATTTTCTTCGGATTTTTATTTTGGAGACCCCTCATACTCGGGATACAAATATTACCCTCTCACCTGGAAGATAAACCCAATCTTGCCTGACTGAATGACATGGTCCAATGCAGTCAAGGGGTGGAGCTCCTGTACTAAAATGCCATTGCAACCCATTCTGTGCCAGAATATCGAAAGATGCTGGCGATATTACCCATCCCTGTCAGCAGATCCTATTGATATATCTGACCAGCACAACTTACCATTGGCCATCTAAGATTGATCCCTCTAAAATCCAGCCTGATTTAAGTCAGCATCTTGACGGACTTGCTCAAGTCTCTGCCATTGAGGCTAAATACGGCCGTAATATGGTCAGCAAACACCCCTCTTAACCAACCAATGAATCTCAATATGGTGAAGACCAACCACGCATATCCATGTCGACACCATGTGCACACCTGTAAACAAAACACTGTCATGTTAAGTGGTGTCTGGATGGACAAAAAAAAATATACCAGCAAAGAATTGTTGGGTAAAAGGAGGGGTGGTTGGCTAAGTGCTATAATGCCGCGATGGAAGATCCATCAAAAGCCGCAGGAGTGGCTACCCCAATCCTAAATAACTGGGTGCCGTAGTGTTTCGGGTCCAAGCTGATAAATTTCATGGACTTACTAAAACTGCATGAAATTGACATTTAGTTAGGGGCAAAGCATTCCTGTGTATCAATGACATCTCCCTGTGCCAACTACGTACTTTACAGAAGGCAAACAGACATATGTTTGGAGAAGCCTGTGGAGGGTCTGTGACCCAATGTTGTTTACCCAGATCGCTCGTTCTTGGCCTGTGAATTTGGAATAATGTGTGTGCCCTCAATGAAAAAGTTTTTAGCAAGCAACATGGACCTCGCAGCATTTGTTTCCTTTGCTACAAGTTCTTGTAGCCATAGAAATTTCATCTTCTTAAATGCTTTATTACTTTAATGGAATACCCTTCGAAAGTCACAGCGGTAGATGCCCCACACCTAATCAAATGGGTGCCATAGTTCTAAGCTGATAGACTCAATGGGACTGCAAAAAAATTCTATGGTTATCAATAGTTACCCACTTCTTATATAAGGTGACTGGACATATAGTCGGGACTGCACGTGAAACAATGGAAAACCAATGCCCTTTACCAGAACGGACTGTCTTAGATCTTCAAATTTTTGTAAAAACAGCACTATCACTGTACTATCCCCATCCTTGAAACCAATAGTAGTAGTCGACATCCAACTTTATATAGTAGGAATAGTATCCTTTCAGTATTTTTTATTATTAGTTATAGTCATGGGGAGGTGCTACCATCCAGAACAGTATAGAATCACAATATCAGAAGAGAAGACAAGTGTTACATTGTGGTGTAGAAACACTAGTCTGGATGCTGTCATGTAAATTTGCCATGAGTTAAAAACCCAAGATATTGCTTACCAGTAAACAGGTACCTTTATTATCTCAATGAAGATAGCGTTCCAGCAAAGTTATTAAATGTGTAAAGTGTAGTGCGTCACAAATTGGACCTTGGAACAATCTCATTGCTTGCATATTTGTCTAAAATGTATGTTATAGTATATGATTAAAATAGAAATCATTGTAAGACAAGAATACTGAGAAAATTAACCAAATTATCCAAATTAGAAATCAGTGTAGGTTAAATAACTGAGATAAGCCCCTTGGAAACCACTGATTAAATATCTATTTAAGCTCTGCAATCACAAAACCTTTGGATAACTGCGATTTTTAATATTGGTTGACGCAAGATTAAAAAATGGACAAATTAGTATCAAATCAGACTGCGCCACCTGTGTATCATGAATTATATAGCAGCAATAAGGGAGCTATAGATTATGCCCACTTGTGAATACATTAAATGAGAAATCAGATTTTGCAAATAAAACATAGAATAGTCTGAGTCATATACTAGCTATTTACCAAAAGTGGTGGGTAGCCATGAGAAACTAGATATCCTTTGTAGCTGATCAACATACCAACACAATATGTAAAGTTATGTAAATTCATGAAGGTATCTAACATTCAATGACAGATATACCACAAGGTACAATGAATGAGCAGTCTGATATGGGGATTGGATCCCTAAGTGATGCAAGAGTATATTCCCACTATTGTAATCCTACACTAGTAATATAGAATAACAGTAACTAGCGGCATTTAAATCAAAGGTTAACTCCTGCAGACATCTAAATAAAGGCCACGAGATCTCCAGCGTACATGTTAACTCTCCTGTAGCTTGTCACGGGCACTAGGAGTCTTTACCCAGGGATCACCAGGTGGTAGGCTTACCAGAGCAATGTAGATGGTAATAGGGTACTCTGGTAGCTGGGTGATCACGGAACAGGAAACAGCAGATGATGAGATGCTCAGGAAAGTCTATGACTAGCAGCACTGGTAATATGGAGGTAATAGTACACGAGGAACTGTAGGACAAGGACACGTGAAGGTAGTCAGTGGTCTGCGATAGCAAGTTGTACCACTGCTATAGTGAGCAGGAATGTCCAACAGAAACGAGGGGGTGATGAGAGTCAGCGGTCTGCGGATAGCAAGTGGTACCGCTGTCTGAGTGAAGGAATGGAATCCAAGTGGAGGTATCCGGGGAGTCAGTGGTCCGCGATAGCAAGTTGTACCACTGCTATGTGAGAGGATACTGGAACAGGTCATACTGGAAACAGGGATCAGTGGTCTGCTACTAGCAAGTTGTACCACTGAATATATATGTGAGGAGGTGCACGGGGAGAGACTGCAACACAGGATATACACAGGCACCTTATACACGATCCACAGTAACATGCACAATATATATATAAATGACTGAACAGGTCTGCAAATATAGAAAGTCTCTTGAAGTAGTCCAGCACAAGTTAACACAGTCAATGATGGCAATAGACTCAGCGGATAGCAGACTCCAGAGGAGAACCAACACAGTCCAGCAAGATATGCAATACACCAGCACAGTCAATGAGAAGTATGCATACCGTGGTTCAGAAGCAGGCAGTCAGATAGGAGTGCAGCGATACCTGAGCGGCAGGAGGCCGGCTGGATGAAAAGTCCCAGGATAGATGAGGCAGCGGTCTAGTAGGTGCAGCGCACAGATAAGTAGACCAACAGGGACACGAATCCACAGGAATCAGTAACACGTGGAACTGGACTCAAGGAGGACCCAGGAGAGTGGAGATGATCCAGCAGAGGAGTAGTTGATGCGATATAAATCCAATGCTGACAGGAGGGTAGACCAGCGGGACACGTGAAGGCGTGGAGAGCGGGTCAGCAGTAGATGGGTGATAGCGCGGTCAGCAGCAGCAGGACTCTGCGGTACACAGAGGTAACTAGTAGCAACCAATAGGTGTCAGTAGCGATGAAACACGGGAGAGCAGAGTAGACCAGGAGCTGTTGATCACGGAGAGTAGCGAATGGCAATGAGAACAGCAGTCTCGAGGAAACACAGGAGAGCTGAGGAGAGACTGCAGTGCACAGGGGCAGCAGATAGGAATCAGCTAACTTGTCACGATGATGAACACAGGCGAGTTGTAGGCTGGAGGCTGTAGTGCACGGAGGCAGCGGATAAGAACCAGCTCACGGACTTGATGAGGAACAGGTGAGTGGATGTAAAGTAAAGGTTGGAGTGCACGGAGGCAGCGGGTAGGAACCAGCAAACAGTCACAGTGAAATATAATAGCGTGATGTGGATTAGAGGACTGTAGTGCACGGAGGCAGCGGATAGGAATCAGCAAACAGTCACAATGATATGTAATAGCGTTGAAGTGGTTTGGAAGACTGTAGTGCACGGAGGCAGCGGATAGGAATCAGCAAACAGTCACGATGATACAGTTGATGGTAGAAGTGGTATGGGGACCACAGTAGTAGAAGTGGTTTGGAAACCACAGAGGTAGAAGTGGTTTGGAAACCACAGGAATCAGCAGCGCTGAAAACACGAGGAATACAGGAACACCTTCAGAGACTCATAGGGAATGAGACTCCAAGATCAGGCAACGTGGTGTTGACCACAGGTGCTTAATATAGGGAGTGTTGCCTGATCTGCCAATTGAGTTAAAGGGACATACACTGAAGTATAGGAAAGGGCTGCGCATGCGCAGACCCTCAGGATGGAGGACGGCCACGGTTCCTAAATGTCCGGGAAGAGGCACTCACGGTCCGGTGAGTGACAGTAACCCCCTTTTAAAGGTGGGCACAGAACGCCTGGAACCGGGCTTGTCCGGATTTTTGGAGTAGAACTTCTTCAAAAGGGCAGGAGCATTAAGATCTTCAGCTTTGATCCAAGAGCGCTCCTCAGGACCAAAGCCCTTCCAATGAACGAGGAAGCGGAGGACTCCTCGCGAAATTTTTGCGTCTAGTACCTCAGTAATTTCAAAATCCTCCTCCTGATGAACTTGAACTGGCTGCGGAGCTGAGGGAGGATTTGAGAAACGGTTGATAATAAGAGGTTTGAGTAAAGACACATGGAAGGCATTAGAAATCCGAAGATTCTTAGGAAGAAGAAGTTTCACACATACTGGATTGATTACTTGAATGATCCTATATGGACCAATAAAACGAGGGGCGAATTTCATAGATGGAACCTTCAAACGAATGTTTTTAGTAGATAACCAGACACGATCTCCAATTTTTAGTGGTGGAATAGCCCGCCTCTTCTTATCTGCGAAAAATTTATATTTGATAGATGTCTTCTTTAAACAGGTTTTGACCTGAGACCAGATATTTTTAAAGGTCTGACAAGCAGTCTCCACCGCAGGAACTTGGGTGGGCGGGAGGGCAGGAAATTCCGGAAAAGACGGATGGTGACCGTAGACCACAAAAAATGGAGTTTTGGATGATGACTCATGGTACATGTTGTTATGGGCGAATTCAGCCCAAGGAAGCAACTCTACCCAGTTGTCTTGATTGGCTGAAGAGAACATCCTTATAAAAGTCTCAAGATCTTGATTGACACGTTCAGTTTGTCCGTTAGATTGCGGATGGTAAGAAGATGAGAGTGCTAATCGTATGCCCAAGGTTTTACAAAGGGCTCGCCAGAATCTGGAAACGAATTGTACTCCTCTATCCGACACAATCTCAGAAGGACATCCATGGATACGGAAGATCTCTTTAATGAAATGTTCAGCCAGAGTAGACGAGGAAGGCAAACCAGATAGAGGAATGAAATGAGCCATCTTCGAAAATCTGTCCACCACCACCCAAATAGTGTTATGATTCTTACTAGGTGGTAAGTCAGTAACGAAATCCATACTAATATGGGTCCACGGTTTGGACGGAATGGGCAGTGGTCGCAGCAACCCTGCTGGAGTTCTGCGGGAGGATTTGAACTGGGAACATAGCTCACAGGAAGCAATGAACTCTTTGACGTCTCTCCTCATTGAGGGCCACCAGTAACTTCGAGAGAGAATCTCAAAGGTCTTGTATTCACCGGCGTGTCCAGAAAAACGAGAGGCATGGAACCACGAAAGGATTTTCCTCCTTAGAGTAGGAGGCACGAGGGTCTTCCCAAATGGTAGCGTTTTGGTGGATGAAGCAGCCAGTGAGATACATTTGGGGTCTAGAATGGTATGGTTGGAAACCTCTTCTATATCAGAGGACGTCACAAAAGCTCTAGATAAAGCGTCAGCTTTTTTGTTCTTGGCAGCTGGTTTGAAGGTTATTATTAATTCAAAACGGGAAAAGAAAAGAGACCATCTTGCTTGACGAGGGTTCAAGCATTGGGCAGACTGGAGATATGACAAGTTCTTATGATCCGTGAAGATCGTCACCGGATGGCGAGCTCCCTCCAATAAGTATCTCCATTCCTCTAATGCAGCTTTGATAGCTAGTAACTCCTTGTCCCCGATAGTATAATTCCTCTCTGCGGGCAGGAGGCCCCGAGAATAGAAGGCACAAGGATGGAATTTTTGCTGTTCTGAGCGTTGAGAGAGAATAGCTCCTAAGCCCACATTAGAGGCATCTACTTCCAGGAAGAAGGGGAGTGTCACATCAGGCTGTCGAAGGATTGGAGCCGAAGAGAAGGACTCTTTTAGTGTTTGAAAGGCTTGAAGAGCCTCAGGTGACCATTGCTTAGGATTAGCCCCCTTCCTAGTCAGGGCCACAATAGGAGATGCAATGGAAGAAAAGTCTTGAATGAAGCGTCTATAGTAATTGGCAAAACCTAAAAAACGCTGGATAGCACGAAGAGTAGTTGGCTGGGGCCAATGTAGTACAGCATTCACCTTGTCTGGATCCATCTTCAGGCCAACTCCGGAAACTATATACCCCAAGAATGGAATCTGGGGTAATTCGAATGAACATTTTTCTAATTTACAGAACAATGAATTTTTTCGTAGCCTGGAAAGGACTTCTGCCACATGTTGGTGGTGAGAAGGCAGGTCCTGTGAAAAGATCAATATGTCGTCCAGGTAGACGACGACACATACATATAATAAGTCCCGGAAGATCTCATTGATGAAAAATTGAAAAACAGCGGGGGCATTACACAGCCCATAAGGCATTACCAGATATTCGTAATGCCCGTCTCTGGTGTTAAACGCTGTCTTCCATTCGTCACCGGAACGAATTCTGATTAAATTGTAGGCACCACGAAGATCCAACTTAGTAAAGATACGGGCTCCCTTGATGCGGTCGAATAGCTCAGTGATCAACGGAATGGGATACCGATTCTTGATAGTAATGGCATTGAGTCCACGAAAATCTATGCAAGGGCGTAAAGATCCATCCTTCTTTTTAACGAAGAAGAACCCAGCTCCAGCGGGAGAGGTGGAAGGTCGAATAAACCCACGCTGGAGGTTCTCCTGTATATACTCAGATGTAGCTTGAGTTTCAGGTAATGAGAGTGGATAGACCCGGCCCCTGGGGGGAGTCTTGCCAGGTAGAAGATCGATCGGACAATCCCAAGAACGATGAGGAGGAAGACGTTCCGACTGAGCTTTATCAAAAACATCAGTAAATGAAGCATATTGAGGAGGGAGTCCCGGTGAGGTAGATGAGATGGAAGATTGCTGTACTTTGAGAGGAATGACTTGGGAAAGGCAACGATGGTGACATTCAGACCCCCAAGACGTGACTTGAGGGGTGCGCCAGTCAATCTGGGGAGAGTGACACTGAAGCCATGGAAGGCCTAAGACAATTGGACTAGTCGTAACAGGAAAGATTAAAAACGATATCTCTTCATGATGCAGGGCACCAATCAGAAGGGTTACTGGAGACGTACTCTGGGTGATGAGACCGTTGATGAGACGTGATCCATCTATAGCCGTCACAGTAATGGGTGTTTTTAAGGTAATCACTGGTAGGGACCATTGATTTACTAATGATTTGGAAATAAAATTTCCTGCTGCTCCGGAATCAATCAATGCCTGTGACTCAAAGGTTTTGGTAGCGCAGGAAATTGTAACATCAAAGGCGCAGACCTTAGATTTCATGGAAGATGGAGAGGACTCCAGGGACCCTAACTTCACCTCTCCAGAACTAGTTAGGGCCTGGCATTTCCCGATCTCTTAGGGCAAGAGCTGAGCATATGAGTGGAATCAGCACAATAGATACAGAGTCTATTCTTTACTCTTCGTTTCCTCTCCTCTGAAGATAATTTGGAACGTCCTATCTCCATGGGAATCACAGAGGGTGAAACTGGACGAAATTGAGGGTTAGAACGAAGGGGTGCTTTAGCAGAAGTTGTTTTCTCAGCCTCTCTTTCACGAAATCTCATATCAACACGATGGCAAAGAGAGATCAGATCTTCAAGTGACGAAGGAAGCTCCTGGGTAGTCAGTGCATCTTTAATTTTATCGGAGAGCCCCTGCCAGAAGGCGGCAACTAGGGCTTCAGTGTTCCACTGAAGTTCAGAGGCTAAGATCCTAAATTGAATGACGTACTGTCCTACTGTATGAGATCCTTGTCGCAGACGGAGGATGCTGGAAGCAGCGGAGGTCACACGACCTGGTTCATCGAACACACTTCGGAATGTAGAAATGAATTTGGCACTATCTTGCAATATTGGGTCGTTTCTTTCCCACAGAGGGGAGGCCCAAGCCAGGGCTTGTCCAGAAAACAAAGAGATAAGATAGGCCACTCTGGAACGATGGGTAGAAAAATTTTGAGGTTGGAGCTCAAAATGGACTGAACATTGGTTAAGGAAACCCCTACAAGTTTTGGGGTCCCCATCGTACTTTGACGGAGTAGGCAGGTGAAGCGTAGAAGCTGTAGACACCTGGGATGGCACTGGGGAAACGGAGGAAAGCACAGGAGCCTCAGTAGTAGCTGTCACAGTCTGTCCAGATGTTCCTTGGGAGGTTAACGATTGATAACACTGAAGTAACAGCTGTTGGCGGGCATCCTGTTGCTCCACACGGCTGACCAGATGCTGCAGCATCTCCTTGGCTGTAGGTTCCGTATCTGGGTCTGTCATGGCCTGATCTTACTGTCACGGCACTAGGAGTCTTTACCCAGGGATCACCAGGTGGTAGGCTTACCAGAGCAATGTAGATGGTAATAGGGTACTCTGGTAGCTGGGTGATCACGGAACAGGAAACAGCAGATGATGAGATGCTCAGGAAAGTCTATGACTAGCAGCACTGGTAATATGGAGGTAATAGTACACGAGGAACTGTAGGACAAGGACACGTGAAGGTAGTCAGTGGTCTGCGATAGCAAGTTGTACCACTGCTATAGTGAGGAGGAATATCCAACAGAAACGAGGGGGTGATGAGAGTCAGCGGTCTGCGGATAGCAAGTGGTACCGCTGTCTGAGTGAAGGAATGGAATCCAAGTGGAGGTATCCGGGGAGTCAGTGGTCCGCGATAGCAAGTTGTACCACTGCTATGTGAGAGGATACTGGAACAGGTCATACTGGAAACAGGGATCAGTGGTCTGCTACTAGCAAGTTGTACCACTGAATATATATGTGAGGAGGTGCACGGGGAGAGACTGCAACACAGGATATACACAGGCACCTTATACACGATCCACAGTATCATGCACAATATATATATAAATGACTGAACAGGTCTGCAAATATAGAAAGTCTCTTGAAGTAGTCCAGCACAAGTTAACACAGTCAATGATGGCAATAGACTCAGCGGATAGCAGACTCCAGAGGAGAACCAACACAGTCCAGCAAGATATGCAATACACCAGCACAGTCAATGAGAAGTATGCATACCGTGGTTCAGAAGCAGGCAGTCAGATAGGAGTGCAGCGATACCTGAGCGGCAGGAGGCCGGCTGGATGAAAAGTCCCAGGATAGATGAGGCAGCGGTCTAGTAGGTGCAGCGCACAGATAAGTAGACCAACAGGGACACGAATCCACAGGAATCAGTAACACGTGGAACTGGACTCAAGGAGGACCCAGGAGAGTGGAGATGATCCAGCAGAGGAGTAGTTGATGCGATATAAATCCAATGCTGACAGGAGGGTAGACCAGCGGGACACGTGAAGGCGTGGAGAGCGGGTCAGCAGTAGATGGGTGATAGCGCGGTCAGCAGCAGCAGGACTCTGCAGTACACAGAGGTAACTAGTAGCAACCAATAGGTGTCAGTAGCGATGAAACACGGGAGAGCAGAGTAGACCAGGAGCTGTTGATCACGGAGAGTAGCGAATGGCAATGAGAACAGCAGTCTCGAGGAAACACAGGAGAGCTGAGGAGAGACTGCAGTGCACAGGGGCAGCAGATAGGAATCAGCTAACTTGTCACGATGATGAACACAGGCGAGTTGTAGGCTGGAGGCTGTAGTGCACGGAGGCAGCGGATAAGAACCAGCTCACGGACTTGATGAGGAACAGGTGAGTGGATGTAAAGTAAAGGTTGGAGTGCACGGAGGCAGCGGGTAGGAACCAGCAAACAGTCACAGTGAAATATAATAGCGTGATGTGGATTAGAGGACTGTAGTGCACGGAGGCAGCGGATAGGAATCAGCAAACAGTCACAATGATATGTAATAGCGTTGAAGTGGTTTGGAAGACTGTAGTGCACGGAGGCAGCGGATAGGAATCAGCAAACAGTCACGATGATACAGTTGATGGTAGAAGTGGTATGGGGACCACAGTAGTAGAAGTGGTTTGGAAACCACAGAGGTAGAAGTGGTTTGGAAACCACAGGAATCAGCAGCGCTGAAAACACGAGGAATACAGGAACACCTTCAGAGACTCATAGGGAATGAGACTCCAAGATCAGGCAACGTGGTGTTGACCACAGGTGCTTAATATAGGGAGTGTTGCCTGATCTGCCAATTGAGTTAAAGGGACATACACTGAAGTATAGGAAAGGGCTGCGCATGCGCAGACCCTCAGGATGGAGGACGGCCACGGTTCCTAAATGTCCGGGAAGAGGCACTCACGGTCCGGTGAGTGACATAGCTGCTATATTGTCAAGGCAAAACAAATGATGACATATCGGGATATATAAACTTGTATCAACCAATCATTGGGTAACTTCATAACAGCATGTAAGCTATAAGTGCACCTGCCTCTAGTATTAACTCTTTCCTATAGCTTCTGTTCCTTTAGGAAAATGCTGCAAAAAGTATGCCCAAACCTTGTCTGGATGAAGCCATGTAAGGTAAGTGGCATCTATGAAAATATTTATAAAGAAAATTACATATTAATTGGCAATAAATTAAATAGTAAAGCATTAATGTCTGAACATGAGATATTGAATTACAAAATCAACTCTTTAGAGTTGCTGGGATGATGCTATTCAGTTATCGTTAGCTATATTAACAGTGAAACAAACATTTTGCCTAGAGAGGCATGCCTAGCCTACCCTGTGTGAGAAATGTCAAATGTTAGGAGGCACGTAACTCTCCTTGATCTTATCAAGGCCAACAAACTTTTTATGTCCATAAAACCCAGTGGTAAGCTGGGTTGGCCCTTGCACCTTAATCGATATTGGACTTCCTATAGATGACATACTAATTCCTCTCCATATATAAAAAGGCAGCATCTTGTATGACAATGAATCATGTTTTAGCCTGCTGAGGGTCCGGTTCCTATGTAGGCTGCTGAAAAATATCAAACTCATCCCAAATCTCTACCCAGATACCCACATTAGGGACTTAAAGCCTATTTAGCTACTTCACTGCCCTGTGCCAAAAACGGTGTGTCTGCGCGCTTAGTTAGGCATGCTCTTATGCATTCAAGAGAGGTGAGCATGTAATAGCCTCTTCGGATTCTACACACTCTGATCAGAGTTTAAAGATTCATACTATGACCTGTTGTGCGTCGTGTAGTGAAAATGCAGTGTGTGCATCATACTCACCAGAGACACATTTTCGGTTCCACTTCCAGAGGGTCCTTTTGCTCCTGTATGCCGTGCTGAAAAAACAGGTCTTCAGACTCAGTGTCACCCAATCCAATGTGAAGCTCCCATCCACAACTTGAAAATCTGCCACAACCAGTAGAATCTACGGTACTGAAGTAGGAAACATGTAAGTGCCTGGCAATGTGTGCTCCTGTAAGCTGTGGGAACCTGATAGCAGAGGCTGAGCAAGCCAGAGCGCTTAGGGGCAGAACCAGCAAGCGCAAAACTGTGGGCTGGGACGAGAAGCCCTAAATTGTGGACAATAGCATAGGGGGTTTGGGAATAAGGGGGCTCCTACTAATGAAGGGGAATACAGGGTGGGAATGGAAGGGAGTGCAGCAGGGGGTTTGTGAATGAGAAGTGGGGGGGCAGGTGACAGGTCCGGGAATAGGGATATGACCAGGGGTGTGGGAAATAAGCAGGAATTTGGGGAGGCATTCAATTTCAGCAAATAAGGGCATGTGTGGCATGCTCAGGGGCACACTCCATGGCACAGCTAAGTAGGGCCAAGGCGTGAGAGACAGGGAGGAGTGAAACCGCCATAAGCACAGTTTCTCTGTATTTATGTTTGTATATGGATGGGGTGGGGCATTTGAACCATTGAAAAGCAGCCTGTGCTCAGAGAGTGATTTGGAATGGGGGAGAGGCAGTTTTGTGACACAGGCAGGAGTGGGTGATGGTTGCCTGTGCCACTGGTAACTTAGATAGGGACCCTTCAGGGAGTGGGGTTAGATGGCCACCCCTGTCTGAGGTTTAAAACACAGGGTGAGTGGCACAGGCATGGGGCAGAGACTTTGCCTGTGCCTCTGGAAGTCAGGGGGTGGCATTGGAGAGCAAGTAGTATGAGGGGATGGGGATCCACACTCCACCACTTGCCATCCTGTTCCCTTTCATTGTAGCTGACTGCTCTCTCTGGGGCTTGTCTGTATGGCGCGATTGCTCAACATTATGTCTATGATGGTGAACTTTGCTAGGGAGGGAGGGATGGCTGAAGGAAGATTGCCCTCTTTTATGGGGTCTGAAAAAAGGGATGCCCAGCATTAACTGCATGACAAGTCACTGGCCGGTGCACCCTGAGTTGAGTGGGGAGAGGGGGGCAGAAGGATGTCTCGAAAAGACTGAAGGGGATACGGGCAACTATGAGGCAAGAAGGGAGGGCATTCAAAATCGGATAAAAGTTCAACAGTGAAAGGGGGTTGTTTGAGGAAAATGATGGAGGAGGAGAGGGGCAGGGAAGCTGGAGGAAATAGAAGAAGAAAAGCGTACCAGAATAAGATGAAATGTAAGGCAGAAAACAGGAGACATGCAAAGAAACAGGTAAATTCAAATCTGAATACATGAAAAAAACCCACAATAAATTTAAATAAACTGATAATACTAATCCTTCTCTCCAAAAATCAAAGCATTTTGTGCAGACAAAGAGGCAGAACCACATCATGAGAGGAGTTTCTATGAAAACCCAGGAACGTTTCCTATGGATCCCATTGGCTGTAAGGGGCCTATAGAAAATCTTAAACCCTTAACAAGTAAGTTTTTGTGTATGTGAGCACAAGCTTCATGTGTTTGGCTCAGAATGTGTATGAGTATTTTAAGATAAATGTTCAATATTGATAAGAATTTTTTATTATTAAAAATAATGTTATATGATTTTTAACACAGTGCTTAATCAGAAAACTCTCCCTAACTTTACTCATTGTTTCAGTAAGGTTGTATATATAGCACTGACTTGGATCTCTAGTAAGCTTATTTATTTTTTTTTTTTTTTATTAAATACAACTATATGGTAATTTACGTTATTTTGCCGCATTACATATAAATAGAAAGAATACACGACCAGTATGCCAATATTGCTTTTCTACTTAATTCACTATTACAACTAAATTACAAGTAAAAGAATCCTCAATTCAAGGAGGCTTGTGCTATTCTATGTGGAAATAATGTCCTTGTAAATGTTCAAAATACATTTTTGGCAGTTGTAATTGTTTTTCTACAAAAGGGTTTGAAAGCCAGTAACTGAAATAATTTTAGCATTTAGAAAACAATAGCAGTGGATTTTGTCTAAGAAAATTATTATGGTCATTTCTTAAAGTACAGATTAAAAAAAAATAGGTATTTGTTATTGTGGAAAATAACACAAGGCCTGTGATAGAAGTTGAAAATTGATATGCTGAAATCACAGGTCTCTTATTTATTCTTGCATTAGTTCATTTTCTTTTCAAACTTTGAAATATGCACAAGCTAATTTAAAGGGAAATATAATGGAGAAAAGATAGTATTTCTCAACTGGTAATAAAAAATACTGTAAATAATATTATTATATTATATTAATTCCTAATATGTTGGTTGCTCTCCTGGGCATCAGATATATATATTGTAACAAATGGAGGCATTTATCTGACAAGATTATCTGAAACCGGAATGCCATTCTGGGAGTCACAGCAGGAGTTCCACAAAAGCATCCACCTGCAGGGAAACATGGACAGTCCAAACTAGCACTGGTCGGTGATGTCGCAGATGAGCCCACCCCGCCTGTCAGTGAGGATACGGACTGGTCCGCAATACCAATTTTGTTTCCTCTGCAGGACTTTGCTTGGGACCAACTTAATGATGCCACTTTCGAACATGCCTTTAAAAGTGTGACTGAGGTAAATGGGGCAGCGAAAGCCGCCCAGCCTGCAGATGGTATACCCTATTTTATTGTCAAAAATAATTTCCTGTATAGAGTTGCTATTGTACAGGGGGAAAAAGTAGAACAATTGATGGTTCCTCAGGTCCATGTACCCCTGTGTGTTAAAAGCAGCACACACACATGTCTGTGGGAGACATCTAGGGGAGGATAAAACACGGGAACGAGTTTTGCTTAGGTTTTACTGGCCCGGGGTACACATGGCAGTGAAAAAGTATTGCCGGTCCTGTCCCATTTGTCAGAGAACCTGTCCCAAACCCATGTACAGGCCACCTCTCATTCCAATACCAATAGTACAAGTTCCTTTTGAACGGATAGCCATGGACCTTGTGGGGCCAATGGAGAAATCTGCACGTGGGCACCAATATATACTAGTGGTGCTTGACTATGCAACCAGGTATCCAGAGGCAATTCCCCTAGGAAACATAAAGTCCAGCACCATAGCTAGAGAACTTGTATTGATGTTTACAAGCTTGGGAATACCCAAAGAAATTCTCACAGATCAGGGTACTCCTTTTATGTCTAAACTGATGAAGGACATGTGCCAGTTGCTAGGGGTTATGGCACTTCATACCTCTGTGTACCATCCACAAACAGATGGCTTGGTGGAACGCTTTAACCGCACATTAAAGCACATGTTTAGGAAAGCAGTGGCTCAAGAAAAAAAAGATTGGACACTCTTATTCCCTATTTGATGTTTGCCATCCGTGTTTGCTTCAACAGAGTTTAGTCCCTTTGAGTTATTGTTTGGGACACAGCCCAGGGGTATCTTGGATATGTTAAAAGAAGGGAGGGAGCAGCAAGGTCGCAGGGAACCAAATCTGGTACAATTTGTGTCCCAAATGTATGAGAGGCTAGGAAAGACAGGGCCCACTGTGCAGCAACATGTAAAAGAGGCTCAGGAACGACAGAAGAAAAGTTATGACAAAAGTGCTGTTGTTCGATCTTTTAAGCCTGGGGACAAGGTCCTAGTCCTGGTTCCTACCCAGGAAAGCAAACTTTTCACCCATTGGCAGGGGCCATATGAAGTTCTAAAGGCTGTCGGTCCTGTCAATTACAGAGTCCGCCAGTTAGGTAGGAGAAGGGAGGAGCAAATATATCATGTTAACCACCTTAAACCTTGGCATGATGAGGAACCTCTCCTCAGGTAGTGAGTACTGCCATTGAAAAGTCTGAAGTGCCCATAGAGCCAGCATTGTCTGTTACGCAGAGACAACAGACTGAAGAAATGATTCGCCGGAACAGGGATGTCTTCTCTTCCCTCCCTGGGCGCACTACCTTAATCGAACACGACATTGTCTCTGCGCCAGGAGTCATTGTAAAGCAGAAGCCATATCGTATTCCAGAAGCCAGACGGGTGGACGTGAGAAAGGAGATTGAGAAGATGCTCCAGTTAGACGTGATTGAAGAGTCCACTAGTGAGTGGAATAGTCCCATTGTGCTTGTTACGAAACCCAATGGGACAATTAGGTTCTGCAATGACTTTAGGCGCCTAAACAGTATGTCACAGTTTGATGCCTATCCGATGCCACGTGTGGATGAACTGGTAGAAAATCTTGCTGGTAGCAACTATTTGACAACTCTTGATCTAACAAAGGGTTATTGGCAAGTTCCCCTGACTTCCACGGCCAAGCCAAAGGCTGCATTTTCCACCCCTGATGGTCTCTATCAATATAAAGTCCTACCCTTTTGGGTTGCATGGGGCACCTGCCACCTTCCAAAGGGCCATGAATAAATTGCTACGACCTCACACAGCTTATGCAGCCGCTTACCTGGACTATATAGTGATTTATACCCAGACTGGGGATCACATTTAGCCAAAGTTGAGGCGGTCTAAGCTTCATTAAGGTCAGCAGGGTTAACAGCTAACCCAGAGAAATGTACCATAGCCATGAGAGAAGCCAAATATTTGGGGTACGTTGTTGGTCGATGGCGTGTAAAACCCCAGCTAGACAAAGTGGAGGCAGTCAAAAATTGGGCAAGACCAGAAATTTTTTTGCAGTTAAGAACCTTTTTAGGCTTAGTAGGTTACTACAGGCGGTTTGTAAGCCACTTCACCACTAGAGCTGCTCCACTTACGGACATGTTAAAAAAAAGTTATCCAGATAGATTAACCTGGTCTGACTCTGCAGAAACCGCCTGGTCTGATCTTCGGTTAGCTCTTTGTTCCTCTCCAGTTCTACAAGCACCGGATTTTACCCGGAGGTTCTTCCTTAGAAACTGATGCTTCTGGTGTTGACTTAGGTGCAGTCTTGTCACAGGAGAAGAATGGAGTAGAAAATCCTGTCCTGTACCTAAGTCGTAACTTGCTTCCAAGGGAACAAAAATATGCCACTGTGGAGAAAGAATGTCCCGCCATAAAATGGGCTACAGAAGCTCTGCGCTATTATCTCCTAGGCAGAGAGTTCACCTTAATAACAGATCATGCACCATTAAGATGGATGCAGAACAACCGGGAGGTAAATTCCAAGGTAACCCGCTGGTTCTTGGCACTGCAAACTTTCAAGTTCTCAGTAGAACATAGACCTGGGATTCTGCACAAGAATGCAGATGGATTGTCACGAAAAGATGTGCTCCTCGCGAATTCCGCATCCCCCTACTTGGAGACATTAGGGGGAGGGATATGTAACAAAGGGAGGCATTTATCTGACAAGATGCAGAGAAAGCATACAAGCAGAATAAATCATTGGCGCAGTTATGCAGCTAGATTGAGATTAAACCAGGTAAAAACTTATGTGTAGTTTAAAGTTTGGTTAACTTACATGATTTGAAAGCTCCTTCCTCTCTGCAAACAGTCAGGGTAAGGCTGTTAGTGCAAACAGAGCCAGTGACCTTTAAAAGAGAATGTGGGTGTGTCACCTGCCCATCAAGCTAAGGCTGGGGGAGGAGTATCATGCATAAAAGCTTGTTTGTGTCATTTGTGCACGGAGACCAACGCTGGGGAAGCTGGCTAGTCTTGAGAAAGATTGTCTATGTCTAGATAGCGTTTAGGGTATCCATATCTGCTGTGAAATTCATATGGTGTCAAATACATTTTAAACCATCCTGACAATAAAGCTGCATAAAAAGAAGAAGTTGTTTGCGTGTGCTTCAGCAGTAGCGGGCTCCTGCCACAAAATAAATATATATATATATATATATATATATATATATATATATATATATATATATATATATATATATATAGATAGATAGATAGATATATAATAATTTATATATATATACATATATATATATATATATATATATATATATGTATATATAATTTGGGAGGTGGAGATTTTGCTTGAGACATATTTAATGATTTTGAGCCTCTTATGACCACCTTACTTTGCTGTTCCCTATAATGAAACTTAACACTTGGGTTTAGGGGTGAGGCATGGCATTACCAGGCCCCATAACAAGATTTAGGCACAGCGATGCAGGTGCACTCTTTAAAAGGTGGACCTCCATCACAAATAGTCAGTACAGCAAAATAGTGCAATATCCTTACATAAAATTCTTTATAGGTGCACTTATTACCAGTGATAGCATTGGGCATGCTAGCTTCTTGGTTCCTGTACCTATGCTTAATTTGTTCCTGATCTTGTATCTGTTGTTCCTGTCTCTGCATTCAGTTGTATCCTGATACCTGGATTGCATCATACAAGTCTGATGGTTCCTGGCTCTGGCTCATTATTCATGTAATTTCCTAACACACATGTCCAGCACCAATTTGTAGCCCCTGTTTACAGTTATTGGTATGTTTAAAAAAATGGGAAGTCGACATATGGTGATTGCGAGCTGACATTCTTTATCTCTCAGGTTATTATAATTCTGTCTCACAGTTTCTCACCTCTGTACTACTTTGCTCTGTTGTCCTCACCACCTCTGACAAAGCACAAGGATCTGTGAAATTGTGTATTAGTGTATCATTAATTTAGTGAAACGATCTGATAGTGGTTTTGTGACACTAGTTCAAAGTTGTCACTGAAAACCCCTTGATTTCAGAGGTACACTTGAGAACCGTATAATTCATTTACAAAGATGCATAAGAATCTTTGTCCAGCTTTTGGTGTGCAGCTACTAGGGATGTGCACCGGTGACTTTTGGTGTCTCGTGTTTTGTGTTTTGGATTCGGATTTGCTTGAGGTTTTGGGTTTGGATTTGTTTCGCAAAACACCTGCCGAAAGGTTTTGGTTCGGATTTAAGGTTTTGGATTCGGATTTTTTTTTGAAAAAAGCATAAAAAGTTCAAAAATCAATTTTTTGGGCTTATTTTCACTCCTACGCTATTATTAACCTCAATAACATTCAATAACAATCATTTACACTAATTTACAGTGTATTCTGAACACCTCACAATATTGTTATTAGTCCAAAACTTTGCAACGAGGTATCTTTCTGGACTACGTAGTGGAGTGGTCCCCACAATATAATAAGAAAACCATCAACTGGTCTTAATTACACCAAAAATTGTACCTGGACTGCGTAGAGGAGTGGTCCCCACAATATAATAAGAAAACGGGCATCAACTGGTCTTAATTACACCAAAAATTGTATCTGGACTGCGTAGAGGAGTGGTCCCCACAATATAATAAGAAAACCGGCATCAACTGGTCTTAATTACAACAAAAATTGTATCTGGACTGCGTAGAGGAGTGGTCCCCACAATATAATAAGAAAACTGGCATCAACTGGTCTTAATTACACCAAAAATTGTATCTGGACTGCGTAGAGGAGTGGTCCCTACAATATAATAAGAAAACCATCAACTGCTCTTATTTACACCAAAAATTGTACCTGGACTGCGTAGAGGAGTGGTCACCACAATATAATTTAAAAACCCTCAAATGGTCTGAATCCCACCAAAAATTGTACCTGGACTGCGTAGAGGAGTGGTCACCACAATATAATAAGAAAACCGGCATCAACTGGTCTTAATTACACCAAAAATTGTATCTGGACTGCGTAGAGGAGTGGTCCCTACAATATAATAAGAAAACCATCAACTGCTCTTAATTACACCAAAAATTGTACCTGGACTGCGTAGAGGAGTGGTCACCACAATATAATAAGAAAACCATCAACTGGTCTGAATTCCACCAAAAAAGTATCTGGACTGCGTAGTGGAGTGGCCCCGATACCCAATTTGATACCGGGGCCACAATATAATAAAAAAAACCTCAACTGGTCTGAATTCCAGGGAACAGATAGCGGACACCGGATTGACGTCTAAAACCAACATAGCAGTTAAGGGCGCAGTTCCTCTTTTTTGTGACTGCACAAACAATTAACGTAGTAATAGAAATGACAGGGTTTTTTTTGTTTTAAATATAGAAAGAAAGAAGGTAGTACTAGAAATTGCAGGTTTTTTTTGTTTTAAATATAGAAATAAAGAAGGTAGTACTAGAAATGGCAGTTATTTTTTTTTTTTTAAATAGAGAAAGAAAGAAGGTAGTACTAGTAATGGCAGGTTTTTTTTGCTTTAAATATAGAAAGAAAGAAGGTAGTAATAGAAATGGCAGTTATTTGAATCCCCAGGAGAGTCTAAGTGGGGTGAGCCACAGAGAGATTATTTCCCTCAGTTTCTCTAACAGGTTGTCAGTGTTGTGCCTCTTCTTAAAACCTGTGATACATAACTACACACACTCGGCAAAGCTTTTACAAATTATCTGCGGCACAGGAGAGTACCACTGGACTGTACTTTAATAGCAGTACCTATTATTTTTGGGTACAGCAACAGTGAATGATCGTAGTTAGACTTTTAAATAGCAGTACAAGCTAGATTTTTTTTAAGAGGAATTTTTTATAATTTTTTTTATAAAAATATATATATTTTTTTTTAACTTTTGGATAACTTGGAAATAACAATGCCCTTAGCAGAACAGACCACAGGACACAGGAAATACAGAAAGAAAGAAGGTAGCAATAGAAATGGCAGTTCCTCTTTTTTGGAACTGCACAAACAGTGATGAAAATGAAGGTGGAGCTGGTGGCATGTCACGGTCCTCTTCAGAGGACAATCTCCTGACCAGCAGGTCTTTGCATTGCTATAGACTTGTGTCTGCCGGAAACAGAGACACAACATACGCTTTAAACCGAGGATCGAGAAAGGTGGGCAGAATGTATTCCTCTGACTTTAAAAGACTGACCACCCTCGGATCCTGGCAAAGCGTGCGAAGGGCTTCATCCACAAGAGCTACATGCTTGGTGGAATCGCAATGGTGTACCAGCTCCTCCCTCACTTTCTCCAGCTGCTTCTGCAAAAGCCTGATATGGGGAATCACCTGACTCAAGCTGGCAGTGTCGGAACTGACTTCTCGTGTGGCAGGTTCAAATGGCTGCAGAACCTTGCACAACACGGAAATCATTCTCCAGTGCGCTTGATTCAGGCGCATCCCCACTCCTTTTCCTATGTCGTAGGTGGCTGTGTAGGCTTGAATGGCCTTTTGATGCTCCTCCATCCTCTGCAGCATATAGAGGGTGGAGTTCTAGCACGTCACTACCTCTAGTTATTTTAGATTGCAAGGCTTGTAAATACTTTGAAGATAAAAAAAAGCAGGCTGCACAGACTGTGGAGCTAGAAAGTGAAATTAAATGGACAACGTTACTTTGGTGGCTATCTATGCCCAACCCCCCCCCGCCCTACACTTGTAGTTGAATATAAATAAAGCAGCCTGCATAGACTGTAGAACTAGAAATTCAAATATACAAAGAAATGGACAAAGGCAGTTTGGTATCTGTCTGCATCAGATCCCCTCTCCACTAGGAGTAAAACAGAAAACTTTTCAGCCGTTATATAATCTAGAATAGAAATAGAAATTGAGAAAGGCAATTTGGTATCTGTCTGCATCATAATCATCAACATCCTCCTCAGCGCCAGCTACATCAATATCCTCCTCCCGGTGTACAACATTCACACCTTCATTAGCCAAATCTGTAACTGGACTGTGGGTGATCCTTCCAGCATATGCAGAGGGCGTGCTGCAAATGCTGGATGGAGTCACCTCTTCCCGTACAGTGATGGGAAGGTCAGGGTTCACAACCAACAACACCCTTGGATTTGCCTTGGGGATTTGTGATGTCATCTGTTTAGAAGGCAGAGTTCTTTGCTGTTTTGTTGTTGTTGCTGACAGCATAACTCTCTTAAATTTTTTGTAGGGGGGGGAGGAGGAGGGCTTAGATCCTTGGGTGAAGCTGGACCACTAGTCATGAACACGGGCCAGGGCCTAAGCCGTTCCTTGCCACTACGTGTCGTAAATGGCATATTGCCAACTTTATGTTTCTCCTCAGATGATTTTAAGTTTCTCTTTTTGCTGCTTTTTGAGAACTTGGGCTTTTTGGATTTTACATGCCCTGTACTAGGAGATTGGGCATCGGGCTTGCCAGACGACGTTGATGGCATTTCATCGTCTATGTCATGACTAGTGGCAGCAGCTTCAGCATTAGGAGGAAGTGGGTCTTGATCTTTCCCTACTTTATCCTCCAAATTTTTGGACTCCATTATATGTAGCACAAGATACTGCAGAATGTGTGAACTTGGTAATATTGCAGTACCAATGGACTTATACTGCTGGATTGGTTTTGCAAATTTTGTTATAATTACTTTTTTTTAAAAAAAAAAAATTTGTATTTTTTTTCATAAGTTTTTTTTTATTTTTTAATAAATTGGGAATAATGGGGAAATAACTATGCCCTTAGAAGCACAGAGCACAGGACACAGCACCACTGGACTGAACAGGACACAGCACAGAACCCAGCAGCACCACTGAACTCAGAAGGACAGAGCACAGGACACAGCACCACTGGACTGATACTGCAGAATGTGTGAACTTTGTAATATTGCAGTACCACTGGACTTTTACTGCTGAATGTGTGAACTTGGTAATATTGCAGTACCAATGGACTTATACTGCAGGATTGGTTTTGCAAATTTTGTTGTTATTAATTTTTTTTTATTTATTTTTTATAACTTTTTTTTAATTTTTTTGAAAATGGGGAATAATGGGGAAATAACTATGCCCTTAGAAGGACAGAGCACAGGACACAGCACCACTGGACTGAACAGGACACAGCACAGGACCCAGCAGCACCACTGAACTCAGAAGGACAGAGCACAGGACACAGCACCACTGGACTGATACTGCAGAATGTGTGAACTTTGTAATATTGCAGTACCACTGGACTTTTACTGCTGAATGTGTGAACTTGGTAATATTGCAGTACCAATGGACTTATACTGCAGGATTGGTTTTGCAAATTTTGTTGTAATTAATTTTTTTTTTTAATTATTTTTTTGTATTTTTTTTATAACTTTTTTTTTATTTTTTTGAAAATGGGGAATAATGGGGAAATAACTATGCCCTTAGAAGGACAGAGCACAGGACACAGCACCACTGGACTGAACAGGACACAGCACAGGACCCAGCAGCACCACTGAACTCAAAATTGACAGAGCACAGCACACAGCACCACTGGACTGATACTGCAGAACACAGCACAGCACAGCACAGCACGAGATCTACCAGGACAGAGGACCAACTAACACACCCTCCCTCTACCCTGATCAATGCCCGAGTGAAGATGGCGGCGACTAGCGGGGAATTTATAGGATCCGAGTATCGCGAGATCCGACAGTGGGATTATGACTCCGAGCCTCGGTTTCAGGTTTTCATTTGGCGCCAATACCCGGATCTGTCTCGGATCTGGCTCGGATCGGAAACGTTCGGGTGGGCTTGGATTCACGAAATCCGAGTGCGCTCATCTCTAGTAGCTACCAACTCTAAATAGAAGTACAATAGTTTTAAATCTCACAGCTAAGTTATTGAACCAGCCACTTTAGGTGTCAAGATTCACATAGTCTAGTTGGTTACTTAAATAATTAAAATGTAATGGGATTGCTTTATGTTTTGGGTGAGAGGTGAATATTTAGAGGATTATTTTAATCTAAGAGAGTGCTTACCATACTAGCAACAGGCAAGGCTTTTTTATCTATGTTTTGTTTATTTGAATGTGCTTATATAAAACTGTCTGAGGTCAGCTCTACCGAAAATAAAGGACTTGTCTGACTTTATTGCTGCTGTTCACTGCCATCTACCCCAGGAAATGATACCTATTCCCCTGATTATGCTACGAAGCATAGCATAATAGTACCATCAAAATATCTACAGTAGTTAAACCTAAATAATTACTTCCAGTGGATCACATTGTTATGTATAGTGTAAAATATAATATATCAAAAACCACATATATAAAAATATAAATCTCTTCTCTCTGGGCCTGATTCATTACTGATCTTATCTTGTGCGTAAGTTGCGATGCATATTTTAAGAACATACAGGGAGATAAGAAAGTCGCGATTCAACAAGAAACAGAAGTTAAGAGACACGCCCATCTAAAATCATTTGCGGAACCGAAAATAAGATGCAACAGTTCTTATCAGTCACTTCATCTTAAGATCCGCTTCTTAAGATCTGAGTGTATTGTGCAGAAATGTTATTACCTAATTATTCGCATTAGCACTTATATAATTATATTACCTGGGACAAATGATATTGTTAATAATAGTTGGAAAAACACACACTGGTCAGGGAAAGGGCTAGAATGCTTTCATCACAGGGTCGAGTGGCGGGTGGAAAGGCCCACCACATCTTCCTAGAGAATGTGTGGAAAGACCACCTCATTCATTGCATTCATAAGAAGGGGAGAATTTGAAAGTTGGGGATACCTGCTACCCTCCATACAAGCTTCATTATTACTAAAAATATATAGGAGTTAAAATCAGCAAGTTACCTTAGTGGTTAGCCCTTCTCTCTCACAAACATGGCCTTAGTATCTGTGTGCAGCTTGTGGGCCTGAATTATTAAGGAAAAGAACACAAGAGGAACTGTGGCCAAACCAGAAGATGTTTTGAATTAGCAAGGGATAGTATTTAGCACATAAAGAAAAAATGGTTATTTTTTTCATGTAACACACAAATACTTGATAGCTTGATTTTAACTCTGACATTCAAAGTTGATCTACTACATGCTCTACCCCAATTATAAATCTGTCCTCATATTATAAATTTACCTCCCTCAAATGCAACTTTATTATGCCAAGGTGCAATTTTTATATTTATTACAATGTTTTACTTTAAAAAATGATTCTGGTCCACAGGACAAATTCACATTATTATGTGCATGTTGACATCTATTACTATGAATGGCCTAAGACTCGGAGAGAGGTGGGTTGATTTGGAGGGGATAGGCTCCTTTGAGGTAAATGCAACTATTTTGTCGGAAAACCTTGTTTTTTCTTCATCTACAGCTTGTATGTTATATTATGTACTCAGCTTTATAAAAATATAATGCAGACCACAATTCAGCAGCATGGTGGCTTGGTGGTTAGCACTTCTGCCTTACAGCACTGGGGTCATGAATTCAGTACCCAACCATGCCCTGATCTGTTTCAACTTTGTGGGCCTGAATAAGGAAAATAGAGTTAACCAAACAGGAAATTTGACCCTTTTCCAAACCATGTTGTGACCTATGCAAAATAAAGCTTAATGTATGTGGCAAATGGGCAATCATGATTTGCAAAATTGACATGAATACTTGTTTTATAATTACATTATAAAAGACACGCACATTTTTTTATATATACAAAACTAAATAACACCATCATTAGGCAACAACCAAAACAGATTTTTTTTTTTTTTTTAAAAAAAACCTTAAACTGAACCATAACATTTTTTATAAAGTAGAATGTTTTTCTTTGTGGAGTTTTTGGTATTATGATATTTTTTTCTGGTATTTTGCAAGTTTCTTCATTAGGGAACCGACGGTGGGTTTCCATCCCCATTTCTGGTGTCTTCTCAAATTGTTAAAAACATGGAAAAATAACATAATTAGCATGCTTAGGTTATGTTTCATACATAAATTACTTCTTGGGGTGATGTTTTAAGGAATCAGCAGAGGTGTGAAGCGTGATGTAACTTTAAACTGTCTGCAAAGGTGAATGGAATGCGAAACACATTAGTAGCCAGAGGATTAATGCTTCTTGATGCCATCTATCTATATATCTATCTATCTATTTATACACACATGCACGCACACACATACACAACACACACATACACATACACACACATTTGGGTGGTAGCTGGGGGAGTTAATTTATTTCAAAAAAAGAATTATTAGGGCCATCATGGTCAAAACCTTTGAAATGGATAACTAGCTGTCGGGCAAATGGCACGTGGGAAAACAGTGCTACAATAGGCCTACCCACGACTACAAAAAGCAGACAGTCATTTACTTAGGTTTACAATTTCAGACACTTATTTTAAACCCTTACTGTGTGTCATGATTTTGCTAAGGTTCAAAGTGACACATTAAATTGTGCATTTCTTTGCTTCAGGAATCTTTACCTTTAGGTCCCAGCATCGCCATGCAGACATTGAGTATTCTTGGCTTTGTAATACTAGTGCTACTTTGGCTAAACCTGGCCATCCTGGGACCTATAGTGGTCCAGTGAACTTTTACTTACATGGAATATTGTTATCCCACACGCACACTGTTTAGTTAAGGGATATATTAGTTTCATTCCATGGGTGAATCACCCTATTTAGTGGGGGAAGGGGTGGTCCTAGTGACACATTACCCTAGGGAATGCAGGCCAGTGCAGGCTAATCAGGGCTTGCTATTATGGCAGGTGGACACTATGCTGTTGAGGACAAAAAAATTGCTGATTAATAGTGAAATTGCCAGCTCCGAATTTGGTACACTGTTTAGAATATTATTTTGGACAGTTGTTTAGACTGTCTAAGGGGTATAATAATTAAACTTTGCAGGACCTTTGTCTGTACAAGTGTACTCTTTAATTTATATTATGCTTTATTAATGGACATCACAAACTTACTGATGATTTTAATTTTAAGCAACACAGAGGGTATAATGGTGTTATTGACAGTGAGGGAGATTGGACGGCAGTTGGTAGCTCAGGCATGAGGAACAATAATAAGCTTGGTTTAGAACATGTTGAGGTTTGATATCGTTGTGACATCCATGGAAGAATGCAGAGAGACAGTGGTTTACAACAGATAGTACTGAAGGACATTGGTCAGGGAAAGCAATGTACATTTGGGCTTCCTCAGCATAGAGGTGGTATTGGAGGCCAAATGAGCAAATTAGATATGTATAATATTAATGTACAACATTTAGAAAATAAAGGAGCCTTGTGAGACCATAATAGAGAGTGGGAGTGGAAGGGAGAATGTGCCAGAGGTGGATAAACTACAGGAGCAGTTTGAGAGGTAGAAAGTGAACCAGGAGAGAATTGTGTTACGATGGACAATGGAGTCAAGGATGTGTAGCAGAAGAGAGTGTTCAACAGTGTCCAAAGCAGCAGAGAGTTATAGGAGAATGAGTATTGAGAAATTAAAAATATTACTTATTCATAAACACCTTTTCATTAATCAAATAAAACACAAATTAAAAACAAACTACATACAAAATCCTTTAATAAAAAAAAAATACAAACACAGGGATGCTGGTTTTAGCCCATGGTTAGAGGTGTTGCAAGGTAGGTCATGTTGGAACCCACAATGGCTGTCTTCTTTATCTGTTTAAAATGTTATAAAAAAAAGATCCACCATAGGCCATTTTGAAATAAAATATTACTTGACTGTGTGTACTTTGCATACACCTGTACTTTCCAGCTGTAAAATCCACAATTTCTGATGCCTTAACTGTAACACAGCTCCCCCAATAACTTAAAAGGAATTTCATTGTTAACTATAGATACTTACATGCTTACATGCTTACATGGTATAAGGTGGCGAGATCTGATGCTGGGTCTATGCAACACTGTTTACAGGTATATGTTGTTTAATTTTACACTGATTAAAATATGTTTGCGTTTTCTTCTGATTGCAAATTATTCTGAGATGCATTTGCATAGACTTTCTTTATTTAATTTTTATTATTATTTGTTTTGATCATTTTCATTTGTTACTAAGAAGGTGTGTGCAGTTGTTCATTTAATTATGCTCATTAACACTTTAGTTTGCCACTAGCGTCTGTGTTGTGTTGTATGTATGTATGTTTCAATCTGAACTATGCCTTAGTAGTTAGACAACCCAGCTGCCAACAATAGGGTCATAAGTTCAAATTCAGAGTCATGCCTGTACGGCACAATGGGCAGGTGCCCGGGGGCCCTGCAGCCCAGGGGGGCCCATCGGAGGAAGCCAAAAAGGGAGGGAGCCGGATCACCAGCTGACAGAACGGTAAGTATTTTCTTCTTTTCTTTTTCCAGTTTTTTTTTTTTTGGCTTCCTCCGACGGGCCCGTATATATAATCATTTTTTTTTTGTATATATAGGGGCCCCCGTTGCACTGCTGTGCCCGGGGGCCCAAGATGGTCTTTAGAGGGCCCTGGCCTGTATGTGTATGGACTTTGTATATCCCCATGTTTCTGTGGGTTTACTCCACTGTGTCACTTATAGTAGAGTACGCTAGTATGTGTATTGGTGTTTGCTCTGTCTATAGAGTATTGTATCATGCATGTATATTTATGATTGCAAATTATTAGCCATAGAATTTGCATCCACATTTATTTACAATTCATTTTGTGGAATATGCCTATATTGCATGTTGAAATTTGTTTGGAGCTACAACAGAGACAGCGGTTCCAAATAAAGTGAGTCCAAACAAATAGAAAATATCCACAGATAAAAGCAAAAAACACCTAAGTCCCCCCAAAAAAGGCAGAAGGCAAACAATGACAAAGTCCAACTATTATTATTATTATTACTATTATTATATTATACATCAATGAATTTACATTGCAAATTATTAAAACTGTGCATCTACCATGGATTTAGAGCTAAAATATTTCATTGTATAATTATTGACAACAATAAAAATGATAAAAGAAAAAAGTTTGTTATGAGAGAAGTGTATGCAGGTGTATCTTGTGAATTTATTTTTTGATTATGGTTTTTTAAAGCAAACATTGTTTTTACAACAGTTTAGTTTGGTGGCTTATTTGGCACTGCTGGTGTGTGCAATTGTTGCAATTGGTGTGTGCAATTGTTGCAATTGTTGATTTTTAACAGTAACACTTTAGCATGCCAGAAGCACTTGACTTGCATGCAAAGGTGTATTGTTCAGCTTTTCGTCCTAGTCTATATCATGCACATATTTTTTACTTGCATGGTGGCTTAGTGGTTAGACAATCCACCTTTCAACAGTGGGGTCACGAGCTTAAATCCTCAGTCACGGCCATATCTCCGTGGAGTTTAAATAATATCCTCCCCATGTTAGTGTAGGTTTCCTATGTGTCCCTTATGGAAGAGTATGTATGGTTTATGTTTGCACAATTTATCTTTATAGTTTTAACAAATTAAGCTGGTATGCCTTTTATTTATACTAGCGTATTATTAGCCATTGTGTAAAAATATCAAATATGGTGTAGGCTAACCATTAAATATTACAAATCAACCACTTCACATTGCAATTTATTACAACTGTGCATCCACCATGGTTGTTGTTTTTTTTTTATTACATTGTTTAATGTTTGACATTAATATAAAATAAAATAAAAAAATCATGAGTGAAGTGTATTAAGATGTATGTTACATATGTTAATATCTGTGCATATTTAGCTAAACACAAAGCTAATCCAGATCTAAAACCAAAACCAAAACCACTTCACAGGGGTCAGTGAGCATATCTAGCCTGAACACTTTACCTACTTGTTTCACTGGGTACCAAACCCAACTGCCATTGACCACTCCTTATTACACTATGCTTCTGTTTGCCTTCCTTCCAGTCACTGGTCTCTTGTTTAGATTCTGGAACATTACATAGGGTTAAAAATTGACATAAACAAGATAAATCCATGGATCCATCCTGTCTGTGTCAAGGGTGCAGACTGGTGGTGGTATAATGGTGTGGGGAAACTTTTTTTTAGCACACATTAGGGTCCTTAATACCAACTGAGCATTGTATATATCACAAAGTCTGATCATATTCTAATGGCTACTTCCAGCAGGATAACATACCATGTCACACATCAGTTCAAGTTTCACGAACGTGACAAAGTACACTGTACTCCAATGGCCTCCACAGTCACCAGATAGCATTGGGTGCGGTGGAACAGGAAATTTACAGCACGAATGTGAAGCTGACAAATCTGCAGCAACTGTGCAATGCTATCATGTCAACATAGTCAAAAAAAATCTAAGGAATGTTTCCTGTACTTTGGTGAAACCATGCAACCAAGAATTCAGGCTGCTCTGAAGGAAATGGGGGTCCTACCCAGTATTAGAATGGTGTACTTAATAAAGTGGCCACTGAAAATGGTATATATTTTTATATATATATATTGCAATATGTGCTAAAGTTGACTTTGTGTGGACATTACTAGAGGATTGTCTAATATGTGATGGAAACTATTAGTCATGTAGGTGTAGGAAAGTGATTAAGAAGAATATTAACAGCATATCATCAGCAAATACTGAAATGTTAATTGACTTGATGAGCACGGAGCATCATTTATTCCTCTGGTCATTTCCAGCCTCTATTTTCATAGTTCACTGACCATAAGAGAGATGGTCGAAGTATCATTATGGTAACCAGCCCATGATTCTTTTTATTAAACACTGCAAAGATAACTGACAGGGTTTTGATCTCCCGCAAGAGATATGCCCTCTGAGAGGTGTGAATGTGTCCAGATCTAATTATGTTGGAATTATGACAACCTATCCTACTAGCTCGCCTATCCTACCACCTTCTGACCATCTTATCCATCATATTCTCTTCGTTAGCCTGCCATCTCCATTTTCTCACAGCTAGTCCTACTGTCTTTCACCACCCTCTGCAAACTTTCACAGCAGGGTCCTCTCTACCTATTGTCCCATGTCTGTTTACAGTCTGACTCCCTTTTACATCTTGTCATGAATTTTGCTGCACTCTGTATGAGTCCCCATAGCATTACTCACACTCATCTTGCTACTTATGTGTATTACCCCATCTATTTGTTACTTGCTTCTGTATCCAGCACCACGGAACCTGTGGCTCCTTATAAATAAGTAAGTAAATAAGTAAATAATAAATAATAATAATAATAATATGCTCTTACTATACTCAGCCTATGCTTGCCCACCAATTCCACCTCCCCGTTCCGCCTATCCAGGTGTAAGGAGATCCACGTAAAGAGTACACATAAAACTGGACACGGACGTATGCATATGCATTTTTGGTGCACGTGCCAGTATAACAATGTGCAAAACAACAGACTTACATCAAATCTAAAAAGGCCTCTTTATGTGAATTGTAAATCAGTTTACAGTTAGCTGGGACAACCATACACCTATTAGCCACTGCATTAAAACCACCTGCCTAATGGTATCTAGATTCGATCATGACACCAAAACAGCTCTTACCCATCAAATATAAACTCCACAAGACCAATGAAGGTGTCCTTTGGCATCTGGCACCAGGACATTAGCAGCAGATCCTTTAAGTCATGAGGTGGGGCCTCCATGGCTCAGATTTGTTTTTTCTGCACATCCCACAGATCCTTGATTGGATTGAGACCTTGTGAATTTGGAAGCCAAGTCAACACCTTGAGCTCTTTGTCATGTTCCTTAATCCAATCCTGAACATTTTTTGCAGTGAATCACTGCGCATTATCTTGCTGAAAGAGACCACTGTGTCAGGGAATAATATTGCCATGAAGAGATTTATTTGGTCTGCAACGATGTTTAAGTACGTGTCAAAGTAATATCCACATGAATGCCATGACACAAGGATTCCCAGCAGAACATTGCCCAGAGCTTCACACAATCTTCACCGGCTTGATTTCTTCCCATAGTGCATCCTGTTGTCACCTCTTCCCCAGGTCAACAACGAACATGCACCCGACCATCCACATGATGTTAAAGAAAACATGATTCATCAGACCAGGCCACCTTATTTCATTTTTCCATGGTCCAGTTCTGGAATTCAGGTGCCCATTGTAGGCGCTTTCGGCAGTGGACAGAATCAGCATGGACACTCTAACCAGTCTGCAGCTACACAGCACCATACACAGCAGGTGATACACTGTATGTTCTGACACCTTTCTATCATAGCCAGCATTACCTTTTTCATCATTTTGTGCTACATTAATTTATCTATGAGATTGGACCAGATGGGTTAGCAATCGCTCCCCACATGCATCATTGAGCCTTGGGCGCACATGACCCTGTCGCCAGTTCATCAGTTGTCCTTCCTTGGACCACTTTTGAAAAGGACTAACCACAAGACTTGTCATTTTGGAGCTGCTCTGACCCAGTCATCTAGCCATCACAATCTGGCCCTTGTCAAAGTCGCTCAGATCCCTACACTCTACCAATTTTCCTGCTTCCAACACATCATCTTCAAGAACTGACTGTTCACTTGCTGCCTAGTATATCCCACTGCTTGTCAGGTTCCATTAAAATGAGATAATAAATGTTATTCACTTCACTTCAGTGGTTTTAATGTTGTGGCTTGTTAGTGTATAGTGCACTGTTGCTAAACCAAGGTCTTCGGAGGCACTTTTGCAAAATAGAAATATGACAAGGTTCTGTGGGGATGAGAAAAGGAGAAAATTCTCTCATAAAGAATGCACTCTATGGTTCATTAAAATGTTACATTGCTTTATTTAATTCATTTAAAACAGTAGTTTCTGAGCAAAATATTTAAAATTAGAACAAAGAGATTGACGAGTACATTTTTTGGCCTTAGACCTAACATCTATCTGTCCTATGAGTTGAGAAATAAGGACCTAAAAAAGAATGGGAATCAGCATTATTGAAATGCTCTAAAGAACTTATGATCATTCTGATCAAATTTGATATGTTACTTCTTGAAGATTATGGCAGAGAAATAGATGGATTAACTGTTAAACTTGAAGGGTTTGGAGGGTTGGAAGCTTTCCAAAGGACCTTTGAACAACATAAGGAAGACTTAGATGGATTTGAGAACAGTAAGCAGAAATTAAAAGAATATTTTTAAACAGATCAAAGGGACTATGCAACAGATTTTCAGATGAAGGCATAGATATCAGCTATAGTGACACATGTCAAGATTCCTCAGAGATAGACTCATCTGAGAATGAAAGAACACACAATTTGTATATATCGTGAAAGAGACCATTACTTTAGAAAGAGGTTTTTTATAAAGATCCTGTCTATACATTCAAAAAAAAAATCTTCAGGTCCATCAGACAATGCAGGAAGAAGCCCAAACAGCAGAGAGAAATGGGACAGGAAAGAGAAGACAAGATTCAACAGGAGAAGATAGATAATATTGAAATTCAACAAGAACAATCACTCAGAATTGTTAACCTTTCAGATAAAATACTAACACCTATACATATCAGACTTTTATGTAGAGATTTATCATTTTCTCCAAATGCCGTTTTAGAAAAATTTACGTGGGAAAAAGTCCTGCAATTATTTGCAAGAAAATTAATAATAGTTAAAAAGTTCAGGAAAAATCCATTATCCTCCCGAAATCTCATATCTGGGTAATTTCCCAGATTTGGAAAGTGGTACATCAGATTTAAGAACATCTACTTTAGAATCCTCAACCCCTCTAAGAATACTGTAGATCTTTCTGATGAAGTTAAAAGAATCTTAGAGATCTTAGAAGAACTTAATGGGGAGCAAACTATGGAAATATATACAGTATATAAAATAATGAATAAAATAACTTATGTGTTTCTGAACAAGGCAACACACGTGTTATTTGCAAAAGAAAGTCTAAATATTTCCCTAACAATGTTATTTGTAATCAAATTTTCTAAAATTTACTAGATAAATGATAGCTAGAATCTGATTGGTTACTATGGGTAACATCTCCTCTTTCCTTGTAAGAATGTTCAATATATTTACCCCTTTTTTTATTTATGCTATAACAGACTGTATCCCAGCAGGGATATCGCCATTACGTTTTGGGGATAAATTGAAACTACTCTGTTTAATGCTGTTGAAAGCATTTTTAATGTGAGTGTACTTTTTATTTAAAAAATGGGAAATTTAAAGAGTGCATTCACACAGTAGTATTTTTTGGGGGGAATGCAATATATAGGAAAAGAAAATGTTTTTCTATTTCATAAACTCTGACTTTTCATGTTTCTTATATCGTATTTTGTCTTTTTCACTCTTAATGAGGTAAAAATATTTTTTATTTAGAAGTATTGCACAATGATTGTTATTTTGTTGTTTACCTATTACATTTATTGCAGATGGAGACTGAATGACTTCAAAGGATGGAGATAGAAATCTTCACATAATGTTGCATATAAGCAGTAGGACTGGATCACCAACTGTTCATTTCATTATCTAGACTTATGAATTCTGTCTCTTGTTTTATGTATTAGAAGTACTATTGTTGACATGAACTATTGTATGATAATGTTGTTAGTGTGACTGTTAAGTCTTCTTCTGGCTGTCATTTACTTGGCCTTACTTTATTTCTGTCTTGGCCTCTATATAATGAGGCTGATACAGAGCTGGGGGTAAATGTATCAATATGCGGGTTCTTCAACACCCGCGTGTTCAGCCTCTTCCACGATTAAATTTCAAGCGGCGCTGCATTGTAAAGGGTTAACTTTCCTTTACAATGCAGCGCCGCTTGAAATTTAATCGCGGAAGAGGCTGAACACGCGGGTGTTGAAGAACCCGCATATTGATACATTTACCCCCTGGACTCAAAACAGGGGTAACTTACTATTAAAAAAGCAGTATGGAAAACAAGCATATTTCACCCATATGCAGAGCTGTACATGCATCCGCTTCTACATCAGCAGCATATGCAACTGTTTTACGATAAGTCATCATCATCAGTGCATACTTGTACCCGTCCTATAGCAGCTGCAAAACATAAGTCTACCTATAGGCATGTCTCTGCAGGTCTGCATGAGCTGTATATGCATGAACATGTCTTTAGTGTATTCAGCCTGTATTTGCACACACACCTTTCCTTCTCTGTCCTGACTCTCCTGGTGAAGGCAGATGTCAACATGCAAATACGCATAGGACAATATGTATGTGCCCACTTCATGGGCATGTGCAGAGTGATTTAAAACAGCATATGCTGTGCAAGCTGCCATTGTCACTCACCGTACCGTGAGTGCCTCTTCCCGGACATTTAGGAACCGTGGCCGTCCTCCATCCTGAGGGTCTGCGCATGCGCAGCCCTTTTCTATACTTCAGTGTATGTCCCTTTAACTCAATTGGCAGATCAGGCAACACTCCCTATATTAAGCACCTGTGGTCAACACCACGTTGCCTGATCTTGGAGTCTCATTTCCTATGAGTCTCTGAAGGTGTTCCTGTATTCCTCGTGTTTTCAGCGCTGCTGATTCCTGTGGTTTCCAAACCACTTCTACCTCTGTGGTTTCCAAACCACTTCTACTACTGTGGTTCCCATACCACTTCTACCATCAACTGTATCATCGTGACTGTTAGCTGATTCCTATCCGCTGCCTCCGTGCACTACAGTCTTCCAAACCACTTCAACGCTACTACTTATCATTGTGACTGTTTGCTGATTCCTATCCGCTGCCTACAGTCCTCTAATCCACATCACGCTGTTATATTTCACTGTGACGGTTTGCTGGCTTCTACCCGCTGCCTCTGTGCACTCCAACCGTTACTTTACATTCACTCACCTGTTCCTCATTAAGTCCGTGAGCTGATTCCTATCCGCTGCCTCCGTGCACTACAAGCCTCCAGCCTGCAACTCGCCTGTGTTCATTACCGTGACTGTTAGCTGTTGTCTATCCGCTGCTTCCGTGCACTACAGCCTCCAGCCTACAACTCGCCTGTGTTCATCATCGGGATTGTTAGCTGATGTCTATCCGCTGCTTCCGTGCACTACAGCCTCCAGCCTACAACTCGCCTGTGTTCATCATCGTGACAAGTTAGCTGACTTCTATCCGCTGCTCCTGTGCACTGCAGTCTCTTCTCAGCTCTCCTGTGTTTCCTCGAGTCTGCTGCTCTCATTGCCATTTGCTACTCTCCGTGATCAACAGCCCCTGGTCTACTCTGCTCTCCCGTGTTCCATCGCTACTGACAACTATTGGTTGCTACTGGTTACCTCCGTGTACCGCAGAGTCCTGCTGCTGCTGACCGTGCTATCACCCATCTACTGCTGGTCCGCTCTCCACGCCTTCACGTGTCCCGCAGGTCTACCCTCCTGTCAGCATTGGATTTATATCTCATCACTACTCCTCTGCTAGATCATCTCCACTCTCCTGGGTCCTGCTTGAGTCCAGTTCCACGTGTTACTGATTCCTGTGGATTCGTGTCCCTGTTGGTCTACTTTTCTGTGCGCTGCACCTACTGACCGCTGCCTCAGCTATCCTGGGACTTCTCATCCAGCCGGCCTCCTGCCGCTCAGGTATCCCTGCACTCCTCTCTGACTGCCTGCTTCTGAACCACGGTATGCATACTTCTCATTGACTGTGCTGGTGTATTGCATATCTTGCTGGACTGTGTTGGTTCTCCTCTGGAGTCTGCTATTCGCTGAGTCTATTGCCATCATTGACTGTGTTAACTTGTGCTGGACTACTTCAAGAGACTTTCTATGATTGCAGACCTGTTCAGTCATTTATATATATATTGTGCATGTTACTGTGGATCGTATATAAGGTGCCTGTGTATATCCTGTGTTGCAGTCTCTCCCCGTGCACCTCCTCACATATATATTCAGTGGTACAACTTGCTGCTAGCAGACCACTGATCCCTGTTTCCAGTATCACCTGTTCCAGTATCCTTTCACATAGCAGTGGTACAACTTGCTATCGCAGACCACTGACTCCCTGGATACCTCCACTTGGATTCCACTCCTTCACTCAGACAGCGGTACCACTTGCTATCCGCAGACCGCTGACTCTCATCACCTCCTCGTTTCTGTTGGACATTCTTCCTCACTATAGCAGTGGTACAACTTGCTACCGCAGACCACTGACTACCTTCACGTGTCCTTGTCCTACAGTTCCTCGTGTACTATTGCCTCCATATTGCCAGTGCTGCTAGTCATAGACTTTCCTGAGCATCTCATCATCTGCTGCTTCCTGGTCCGTGATCACCCAGCTACCAGAGTACCCTATTACCATCTACAGTGCTCTGGTAAGCCTACCACCTGGTGACCCCTGGGTAAAGACTCCTAGTGCCCGTGACAGTAAGATCAGGCCATGACAGACCCAGATACGGAACCTACAGCCAAAGAGATGCTGCAGCATCTGGTCAGCCGTGTGGAGCAACAGGATGCCCGCCAACAGCTGTTACTTCAGTGTTATCAATCGTTAACCTCCCAAGGAACATCTGGACAGACTGTGACAGCTGCTACTGAGGCTCCTGTGCTTTCCTCCGTTTCCCCAGTGCCATCCCAGGTGTCTACAGCTTCTACGCTTCACCTGCCTACTCCGTCAAAGTACGATGGGGACCCCAAAACTTGTAGGGGTTTCCTTAATCAATGTTCAGTCCATTTTGAGCTCCAACCTCAAAATTTTTCTACCCATCGTTCCAGAGTGGCCTATCTAATCTCTTTGTTTTCTGGACAAGCCCTGGCTTGGGCCTCCCCTCTGTGGGAGAGAAACGACCCAATATTGCAAGATAGTGCCAAATTCATTTCTACATTCCGAAGTGTGTTCGATGAACCAGGTCGTGTGACCTCCGCTGCTTCCAGCATCCTCCGTCTACGACAAGGATCTCATACAGTAGGACAGTACGTCATTCAATTTAGGATCTTAGCCTCTGAACTTCAGTGGAACACTGAAGCCCTAGTTGCCGCCTTCTGGCAGGGGCTCTCCGATAAAATTAAAGATGCACTGACTACCCAGGAGCTTCCTTCGTCACTTGAAGATCTGATCTCTCTTTGCCATCGTGTTGATATGAGATTTCGTGAAAGAGAGGCTGAGAAAACAACTTCTGCTAAAGCACCTCTTCGTTCTAACCCTCAATTTCGTCCAGTTTCACCCTCTGTGATTCCCATGGAGATAGGACGTTCCAAATTATCTTCAGAGGAGAGGAAACGAAGAGTAAAGAATAGACTCTGTATCTATTGTGCTGATTCCACTCATATGCTCAGCTCTTGCCCTAAGAGATCGGGAAATGCCAGGCCCTAACTAGTTCTGGAGAGGTGAAGTTAGGGTCCCTGGAGTCCTCTCCATCTTCCATGAGATCTAAAGTCTGCGCCTTTGATGTTACAATTTCCTGTGCTACCAAAACCTTTGAGTCACAGGCATTGATTGATTCCGGAGCAGCAGGAAATTTTATCTCCAAATCATTAGTAAATCAATGGTCCCTACCAGTGATTACCTTAAAAACACCCATTACTGTGACGGCTATAGATGGATCACGTCTCATCAACGGTCTCATCACCCAGAGTACGTCTCCAGTAACCCTTCTGATTGGTGCTCTGCATCAGGAAGAAATATCGTTTTTAATCCTCCCTGTTACGACTAGTCCAATTGTCTTAGGCCTTCCATGGCTTCAGCGTCACTCTCCCCAGATTGACTGGCGCACCCCTAAAGTCACGTCTTGGGGGTCTGAATGTCACCATCGTTGCCTTTCCCAAGTCATTCCTCTCAAAGTACAGCAATCTTCCATCTCATCTACCTCACCAGGACTCCCTCCTCAATATGCTTCATTTACGGATGTTTTTGATAAAGCTCAGTCTGAACGTCTTCCTCCTCATCGTTCTTGGGATTGTCCGATCGATCTTCTACCTGGCAAGACTCCCCCCAGGGGCCGGGTCTATCCACTCTCGTTACCTGAAACTCAAGCTACATCTGAGTATATACAGGAGAACCTCCAGCGTGGGTTTATTCGACCTTCCACCTCTCCCGCTGGAGCTGGGTTCTTCTTCGTTAAGAAGAAGGATGGATCTTTACGCCCTTGCATAGATTTTCGTGGACTCAATGCCATTACTATTAAGAATCGGTATCCCATTCCGCTGATCACTGAGCTATTCGATCGCATCAAGGGAGCCCGTATCTTTACTAAATTGGATCTTCGTGGTGCCTACAATTTAATCAGAATCCGTTCCGGTGACGAATGGAAGACAGCGTTTAACACCAGAGATGGGCATTACGAATATCTGGTAATGCCGTTCGGGCTGTGTAATGCCCCCGCTGTTTTTCAAGGTTTCATCAATGAGATCTTCCGGGACTTATTATATGTATGTGTCGTCGTCTATCTGGACGACATATTGATCTTTTCACAGGACCTGCCTTCTCACCACCAACATGTGGCAGAAGTCCTTTCCAGGCTACGGAAAAATTCATTGTTTTGTAAATTAGAAAAATGTTCATTCGAATTACCCCAGATTCCATTCTTGGGGTATATAGTTTCCGGAGTTGGCCTGAAGATGGATCCAGACAAGGTGAATGCTGTACTACATTGGCCCCAGCCAACTACTCTTCGTGCTATCCAGCGTTTTTTAGGTTTTGCCAATTACTATAGACGCTTTATTCAAGACTTTTCTTCCATTGCATCTCCTATTGTGGCCCTGACTAGGAAGGGGGCTAATCCTAAGCAATGGTCACCCGAGGCTCTTCAAGCCTTTCAAACACTAAAAGAGTCCTTCTCTTCGGCTCCAATCCTTCGACAGCCTGATGTGACACTCCCCTTCTTCCTGGAAGTAGATGCCTCTAATGTGGGCTTAGGAGCTATTCTCTCTCAACGCTCGGAACAGCAAAAATTCCACCCTTGTGCCTTCTATTCTCGGGGCCTCCTGCCCGCAGAGAAGAATTATACTATCGGGGACAAGGAGTTACTAGCTATCAAAGCTGCATTAGAGGAATGGAGATACTTATTGGAGGGAGCTCGCCATCCGGTGACGATCTTCACAGATCATAAGAACTTGTCATATCTCCAGTCTGCCCAATGCTTGAACCCTCGTCAAGCAAGATGGTCTCTTTTCTTTTCCCGTTTTGAATTAATAATAACCTTCAAACCAGCTGCCAAGAACAAAAAAGCTGACGCTTTATCTAGAGCCTTTGTGACGTCCTCTGATATAGAAGAGGTTTCCAACCATACCATTCTAGACCCCAAATGTATCTCACTGGCTGCTTCATCCACCAAAACGCTACCATTTGGGAAGACCCTCGTGCCTCCTACTCTAAGGAGGAAAATCCTTTCGTGGTTCCATGCCTCTCGTTTTTCTGGACACGCCGGTGAACACAAGACCTTTGAGATTCTCTCTCGAAGTTACTGGTGGCCCTCAATGAGGAGAGACGTCAAAGAGTTAATTGCTTCCTGCGAGCTATGTTCCCAGTTCAAATCCTCCCGCAGAACTCCAGCAGGGTTGCTGCGACCACTACCCATTCCGTCCAAACCGTGGACCCATATTAGTATGGATTTCGTTACTGACTTACCACCTAGTAAGAATCATAACACTATTTGGGTGGTGGTGGACAGATTTTCGAAGATGGCTCATTTTATTCCTCTATCTGGTTTGCCTTCCTCGTCTACTCTGGCTGAACACTTCATTAAAGAGATCTTCCGTATCCATGGATGTCCTTCTGAGATTGTGTCGGATAGAGGAGTACAATTCGTTTCCAGATTCTGGCGAGCCCTTTGTAAAACCTTGGGCATACGATTAGCACTCTCATCTTCTTACCATCCGCAATCTAACGGACAAACTGAACGTGTCAATCAAGATCTTGAGACTTTTATAAGGATGTTCTCTTCAGCCAATCAAGACAACTGGGTAGAGTTGCTTCCTTGGGCTGAATTCGCCCATAACAACATGTACCATGAGTCATCATCCAAAACTCCATTTTTTGTGGTCTACGGTCACCATCCGTCTTTTCCGGAATTTCCTGCCCTCCCGCCCACCCAAGTTCCTGCGGTGGAGATGGCTTGTCAGACCTTTAAAAACATCTGGTCTCAGGTCAAAACCTGTTTAAAGAAGACATCTATCAAATATAAATCTTTCGCAGATAAGAAGAGGCGGGCTATTCCACCACTAAAAATTGGAGATCGTGTCTGGTTATCTACTAAAAACATTCGTTTGAAGGTTCCATCTATGAAATTCGCCCCTCGTTTTATTGGTCCATATAGGATCATTCAAGTAATCAATCCAGTATGTGTGAAACTTCTTCTTCCTAAGAATCTTCGGATTTCTAATGCCTTCCATGTGTCTTTACTCAAACCTCTTATTATCAACCGTTTCTCAAATCCTCCCTCAGCTCCGCAGCCAGTTCAAGTTCATCAGGAGGAGGATTTTGAGATTACTGAGGTACTAGACGCAAAAATTTCGCGAGGAGTCCTCCGTTTCCTCGTTCATTGGAAGGGCTTTGGTCCTGAGGAGCGCTCTTGGATCAAAGCTGAAGATCTTAATGCTCCTGCCCTTTTGAAGAAGTTCTACTCCAAAAATCCGGACAAGCCCGGTTCCAGGCGTTCTGTGCCCACCTTTAAAAGGGGGGGTACTGTCACTCACCGTACCGTGAGTGCCTCTTCCCGGACATTTAGGAACCGTGGCCGTCCTCCATCCTGAGGGTCTGCGCATGCGCAGCCCTTTTCTATACTTCAGTGTATGTCCCTTTAACTCAATTGGCAGATCAGGCAACACTCCCTATATTAAGCACCTGTGGTCAACACCACGTTGCCTGATCTTGGAGTCTCATTTCCTATGAGTCTCTGAAGGTGTTCCTGTATTCCTCGTGTTTTCAGCGCTGCTGATTCCTGTGGTTTCCAAACCACTTCTACCTCTGTGGTTTCCAAACCACTTCTACTACTGTGGTTCCCATACCACTTCTACCATCAACTGTATCATCGTGACTGTTAGCTGATTCCTATCCGCTGCCTCCGTGCACTACAGTCTTCCAAACCACTTCAACGCTACTACTTATCATTGTGACTGTTTGCTGATTCTTATCCGCTGCCTCCGTGCACTACAGTCCTCTAATCCACATCACGCTGTTATATTTCACTGTGACGGTTTGCTGGCTTCTACCCGCTGCCTCTGTGCACTCCAACCGTTACTTTACATTCACTCACCTGTTCCTCATTAATTCCGTGAGCTGATTCCTATCCGCTGCCTCCGTGCACTACAAGCCTCCAGCCTGCAACTCGCCTGTGTTCATTACCGTGACTGTTAGCTGTTGTCTATCCGCTGCTTCCGTGCACTACAGCCTCCAGCCTACAACTCGCCTGTGTTCATCATCGGGATTGTTAGCTGATGTCTATCCGCTGCTTCCGTGCACTACAGCCTCCAGCCTACAACTCGCCTGTGTTCATCATCGTGACAAGTTAGCTGACTTCTATCCGCTGCTCCTGTGCACTGCAGTCTCTTCTCAGCTCTCCTGTGTTTCCTCGAGTCTGCTGCTCTCATTGCCATTTGCTACTCTCCGTGATCAACAGCCCCTGGTCTACTCTGCTCTCCCGTGTTCCATCGCTACTGACAACTATTGGTTGCTACTGGTTACCTCCGTGTACCGCAGAGTCCTGCTGCTGCTGACCGCGCTATCACCCATCTACTGCTGGTCCGCTCTCCACGCCTTCACGTGTCCCGCAGGTCTACCCTCCTGTCAGCATTGGATTTATATCTCATCACTACTCCTCTGCTAGATCATCTCCACTCTCCTGGGTCCTGCTTGAGTCCAGTTCCACGTGTTACTGATTCCTGTGGATTCGTGTCCCTGTTGGTCTACTTATCTGTGCGCTGCACCTACTGACCGCTGCCTCAGCTATCCTGGGACTTCTCATCCAGCCGGCCTCCTGCCGCTCAGGTATCCCTGCACTCCTCTCTGACTGCCTGCTTCTGAACCACGGTATGCATACTTCTCATTTACTGTGCTGGTGTATTGCATATCTTGCTGGACTGTGTTGGTTCTCCTCTGGAGTCTGCTATCCGCTGAGTCTATTGCCATCATTGACTGTGTTAACTTGTGCTGGACTACTTCAAGAGACTTTCTATGATTGCAGACCTGTTCAGTCATTTATATATATATTGTGCATGTTACTGTGGATCGTATATAAGGTGCCTGTGTATATCCTGTGTTGCAGTCTCTCCCCGTGCACCTCCTCACATATATATTCAGTGGTACAACTTGCTGCTAGCAGACCACTGATCCCTGTTTCCAGTATCACCTGTTCCAGTATCCTTTCACATAGCAGTGGTACAACTTGCTATCGCAGACCACTGACTCCCTGGATACCTCCACTTGGATTCCACTCCTTCACTCAGACAGCGGTACCACTTGCTATCCGCAGACTGCTGACTCTCATCACCTCCTCGTTTCTGTTGGACATTCTTCCTCACTATAGCAGTGGTACAACTTGCTACCGCAGACCACTGACTACCTTCACGTGTCCTTATCCTACAGTTCCTCGTTTACTATTGCCTCCATATTGCCAGTGCTGCTAGTCATAGACTTTCCTGAGCATCTCATCATCTGCTGCTTCCTGGTCCGTGATCACCCAGCTACCAGAATACCCTATTACCATCTACAGTGCTCTGGTAAGCCTACCACCTGGTGACCCCTGGGTAAAGACTCCTAGTGCCCGTGACAGCCATACTGCCAATTCAGTTCCATGGTGTTCAGTTTTGGAACAAAGTTGACACTACTTTCTGTGTGAAAAAAGTCCCTAATTTTAAGTTTGAAGCAAAGATCAATGAAATCAGTTAGAGGTGTTTGCTTGTATGCCCATTATTTAAAGTTTTTAATTGCTGTTTGGACTTGTACCATTTGTTGGGCAGTCTGAATTACTGTGATTCTGTTGCTACAGAGAGTAATTACTGTCTGTTTAATATCACACAATAGCTTCAAAATTGTGACAGTTATAAAATGTCACAGAAAAAAGGGCAATTTAGTAATTTCTCTGATACACCAAATCAGGCGCGGGCTGGGAGGTACCAGCCCGGGGGGCGCACAGGCGGCCGCATCATGCGACACTCGATGCGGCCGCCGGTAACATAAAAAAAATATTACATCCACGGCGGGGGACAGGGGGAGGCGGCCGGCCCAAACAGCCGCTAGACTGAGCGGCCCGGGTGCCCGCTGCCCCCCTGCACCCCGGTCCAGCCAGCCCCTGAACCAAATCAAGAACAAATTGTATGAATTTTAGCTACTGTATAACAGTGCTGCAGCTGTACATATACTGTCCTTAACTGACAGTATTAAATGTCAATACATTGTGCACACAGTGGTTGTGGTCAGCACTTGCAACTGCACCACTTTAGAAGTTTGTGAAAGAAAGTTACTGAAAGCAACAGATGGGTAAAATTCTCACACCATAATGAATGCCAGTGGGAAAAAAATGAATAGCCTTTACTAATAATATTATTTCTAGCAAGCAAATCAAGATCATTTGCATGGATGTCAGCTGCTGTATTTTTTTGCTTTTATAATGCTCTGCTGTGCTAGTTCTATCCCTAATGAATTGATGTCCTCATTACTAGGCTATGTAAAATGGGAATTGGTCATTAACAAATTACACTATCTTAAATAAGAAAGTAATTATAGCTACAATTGCAGAATGTAACATTTTATCTATAATCAACCTGTTTCCAACTTTTAAAGCCTTTCAATTTAAGAGACATTGCTTTCCAACTTACATCCTCTTTACATTAGATACATTATGCAGTGGCGCACGCAGGGGGGGGTTTCTGAGTCTCCAGAAACCCCCCCCTGCGCTAACTAAGTGGCCGCTATAGCTGCACTGTCCTATACAGCAGCCGCGGCGCTGTCAAAGAAGCGTCCGCGCGGGGTGCTGTAGTGTATACAGCACTGCCGCGGACGTTTCTTAGACAGTGCCGCGGCTGCTGTATAGGACAGCGCTGAAGAAACGGAGCTGTGGGGGGGTGGGTTTTTTTTGGGTCGGGGGGGAATCCGACAATCCTCCGTTCGCCCCTGTTATGTACACCTTCATCAATGGTATCAAAATATATTGTAAGTTTAAACAAGATAGATTTCCTCTACCTAACGCATATACAGTTCAGATTGGACATTTCATGCAATGTAAAATAATTACAGAACTCGAAGATTGCATAACAGAACGTCACAGCTACTCAAAATGTTGTTTTTTTCATTGTTCAATTAAATTTTTGAAAAATGTTGTTGCAACTTCCCTCATCTTTGAATATACGCACACTGGTCCTGACTCATTAAGGCACGCATACTGAGCGCATCATGCAGTTGTTCTCAACGGCTCTGCATATTCCCGTAGTCAGCAAGGAACGGATCTTAATGTTTACTGTAAAATACATTTTTACAGTTGCTCCTGATTGCAGACACGTTATAGCGTGCATACAATACTGACTGAGGACTTAGACTAGCCCCTTGGTGAAAGAGATACGCCAGAAAAACAAGAAACTTTCACACATGCAGAGCTTCATTCTGACGTGCCTACATTCGCTTGAGTTTGGCCCTCCCCCGCCACGTTCACTTCCCGAAATTGTAGACCGCTGTGACTGTCATTTGTGTTAGCTAACCAAATGGACTTGCTTCCATTTGTAGAAGAGTGTTCTCATTCTGGGCATACGCAGAAGGGAATTGTGTAGGATACGCACAAAAAACAGAGATACGTTCCTTAATGACTCAGGCCCACTTATTTTTGTATAATAAATAAAACATACAGTATACCACAGCCTGCCACTGCCTTCTAGCATATCGGAACAGCCTGACCACCTATTCGGCTTTTGCTCTTGTTACACAGACTGAATTAACTTATGATCGTACATGTAACTCAGTACTAACTTTCCTGTGACTGAGTGTTTTAGAAAACGTGTCTCTATTTCTTCTAAACTAGAGGATTTTACTATCTGGAGCCAGTCTTTAACCTTCACCGAACGTTTGCTTCAATACCAACTTGTCTATCTACATGTGATATCACTATTAAAATCTCTGTTCCCGGTTCTGATTATTGGTGGCTCTATCTTTCTGGGGGACTGGCCATACGACCTATTATACTCGCACTGGATGGTTACATTCTTTGTGCTATCAACAAATTGGATATTACTTGCTGTGTATGATACCCAAGCATACTGTATGTTTTATTTATTTTCCCTTAGTGCACTGAGGTCTTTGTTTGCTATGTTGCTTACTGCCTTTTCAACAAAGATGTTTTCACAATAACCCTTACTGGTGTTCTTGTTCATATAACGATAGATACACAGGCACCTTGGGACTCTGGAAGTTTTACCTCTGGCAATTACAGTCTTTATATGAAACCATGTGCACTTTTACACATAAAAGGTACATATGTCTGTGATAAATATATATTTAATATTAAACAAAAAACTTAGATAAAGATATGATCACACTATAATTTCATGTCTACTAACATACTCCTAAATGATATTACACAGTATGAAATTGCCATTATTAGACATTCTCCTTTTACTCTGCACTTCAATAAAACAGCAGACATCTATAAGTAATGGCACTTGCACCTACATAGTATGTTTTTCCTTTTTTGTCATAAAAGGATTTTCATTCCAAAATCTATTATGCTGTTTTTTTTATAAAGTAAAGGTCAGACCGCTACTCAAAAGTACAGAAACATTGAGAACATTATATCCTGCTGCATGAAACAAGAGTCATTGAAAGTATAACATTTTATATACAGAAAAAACTTGATAAAATGGTATACATTATGACGTACAAGTCAAGAATCCATTTTAATATACTTCATTATGTTCAGTTCAAATAACATTTATAAAATAAGTAGCTAAAATGGCCAGCATTGCCAGGGTTTAAATCTTCAAGTTATTAAGTTATCAACGAGTTGGATGTAACTGTCAACCTTTTAAAAATAATTGGAAGCTTACCAGCTCCTCCAACAAACCCATGAGGTGGCTTCCCAATGTCGTATTTGCTTTTATATTAAATGTCATGCAAATCCATCCAGTGGAAGGCCCAGAACTGACTCCCCGGGTCAAAGTTCTTAGCGTAAACCAACGGTAGGTCCAACCAGGACTGTGAAGTTTTCATCCGAATGCATCAAGTGGAAGACTCAGAATAGGCTCCCGGGTCAAAGTTCTGCACAGTGTACACCAACTGGAAGTCCGACCAGGACTCAACCCCCTAAAACCTGGACAGGATCCAACTGGACCACCCTGCATTGGTTGCATCCCAATAGGTGCAGGGGTGTCCAAATGCAGGCTCAGAACAGGCTCCCCAGGTTAAAGTTCTGCCCAGCGTACACCAATGGGAAGTTCATCTGGGACCTTAATTCCCCTGAAACCTGGCCAGGATTTAACTGGACCACATTGCATTGGTTTTATCCCAATCGGTGCAGAGGTGTCCAAATACATAACCGGAGAGACAAACAAGCAAATAGACCAATGATTTTGATAAATAAGATGTTTGTGATTATAAAATAAATGTATGGCAATACCTTTAAGACACCTGTGTCATGGTCCTGGACACACAATGATATAATGCAAGGGGTGAACATTAGTTTATTATTTTGCACATAAGTTAAATACTGGCTGTTTTTTCATGCAGCACACAAATACTTGATAGTTTTATTTTTACACTGAAAGTTAAAGCTGATCTAGGACTTGCCTTACCCCAACTACAAATCTATTGCCTCACTTTAACTGGATCTCGCTCTCCAATGCAGCATGGTTTTGCCAATGTTCAAATGTCCTCCTTTTTTTGCTTTGCTTGTCTAAATGAATCACGCCCTATGTGAGTAAGTAGTTCCAAGTCACTTATAGAGAGGTAGGGAAAGGTTATCTTAGTTAACACCTGTTAGACCTTGCTAAGATTTACATCCCACAGAGAATATTTGATTTGGGTAGATGTACTGCATTTGAGACCTTGAAATTGGAGAGATTGCCCTTAATGGGAGGTTTTATATGTCTTCTTCCCTCTAGGTGCATTGAGGTATCTGGTAGCACAGGGGCTACAATTGTAAATTAATATTTAATAAATGACAGTTACTTTATACAGAATGTTTGCTTGTATGAAGATAAGAAAACATCTCATAAGTCAAAACATTTGTAGGTATGAGTGAGGCACATCAAGTTATGAAATGACTAGCCCATGTTGACAGTTCAGATGATAATGAAACCTCTGAAACATTATCATGTCCTTTATAAAACATGATACATATTTTTTTAATGTAATCATATCTTTGCAGACTTTAAGGGCTTGTCAGGTCCTACCAGTGGATCATTCTCAGGTGAAAGATGAGTATCATGGCAAAATAGTATTGCATTGTGATAATCATCCTCAAGTGGGATGATGAAGATGAAGATGCTATTTTATAACTATTTCTTCACCTTTCTATAGCCATGATAAGTTTTGTTGCCAGAATGCATTCTTGGAGAAAGGTGGTAGTTGAAAATTAATTGCACCAATCACGCATCAACATCATTATTGGTTTGTCAGGAAGCAAATTATTCTCACTGTAAAAATACAAATGATGAGTATTTCCAACACAGAATATAGTTGATCACTTTTCATAGCTTTGCATTTCAGTATGCCCTAAAATTTTCCACTGTATGTGAATTACTTATTTAATTCATGATGTACTTTCAAATCTGCTTCCTAAATAGTTGACAAATAAATTATTTTGAAGAAGACATTTTTCAACATAGTGTTATTGCTTGGTCTTAATGCTTTTGCTCTTTACTTTTTATGTTTCACTATAACATTTTTTACGATGCCATAAATTAAGATTTAAAGTGCCAATATTGTTTTCCAAACTTCAGAGCCACAGGCCTTCTTTAATTGTAGAGGTATCTCCTGTGATATGTAATGTATTTTAGACAAACTATATAAGATATTGCCATCTGCTTCAAATAAGACTTTATAGCTTTCATATTTTGTTGGTTCCCATTTTAAATAAAAAATAGAATTATTGTACATATCAGAAATATTTGCAAATTGAGTCAAGGGAAATAGTTCCAAAACTTGAATATTTTCACATTATTTATTTTATCAATATTCTCAGCAGCATACTGATGGAAATGTTACGTTAAAAGATGAGTTGAAACTACTATAGTCTAAATACAAAATCATCTTTTAAAATTGGTAGCTTATGGAAGCATTAGTGAATAATCATCCTGGACACCACTTTCACCAAAAAAAAACGAAAAAAAAACACTAGCCTACACAGAGCCACTGGCTCTGTTTTTTTGGAGCATAGTGGCATCAAATGTAATATTTAGTTATTACATATAATGCAGCTCTACTTAAAAATGAAGCAGAGGTGGCAGAGGATTTTGGCTCATGGAGCATGGTAGAGAGCAGGGCACATGCCACATGGAAATACTTAGGGCTAGATTTACTAAGCTGCGGGTTTGAAAAAGTGGGGATGTTGCCTATAGCAACCAATCAGATTCTAGCTATCATTTTGTAGAAGGTACTAAATAAATGAAAGCTAGAATCTGATTGGTTGCTATAGGCAACATCCCCACTTTTTCAAACCCGCAGCTTAGTAAATCTAGCCCTTAATCTCCTAACTCTGTGTGTGCAAGCAGTTCCACTCAACTTGGTTTCGCTATACAAAGCAACTGAGAGGAGACAAATATGAAGGAAAGAATGGAAAATGCTGCATTTTCCTGTTTTAAAATGTAATTGAATGGTATCACCAAATAATTATAAAATCAATTATTAAATGTGGAGGATCTCTACAGCTAAGTATCTTTGACTGTTTCTACATATCACTGGATTGAAAAGCTAGCAATTCCTATTACTATTCATGACATCATTATGCTGATATGGCAGTTGCTCTTACTAAGTTCTGTAGTTTTAATATTTTCCAACATGCATGTTGTGCATTCATGTTGATGCAAAGTTATAAAACAGAATAACAGCTTAACACCAAAGCCATATAAGGGGACATTTAAATTGGATGTCAGATTTGTTGGAATACCATGTAAATTATTGTGAACATTAGGATGAGCTTTACTTGATCAAAGCTCTTGGATATCTATCCTTTTTAACATGGGTATGTAAGTATTGTGTCAGTCAAGATCAGTGTCTTGTTTGTTTTATTTAGATGTTTCTTAAATTTGTAATACTGGTTTGCACATCACAACCTTCATTTCTTCTTTATTATATCCTGTTTCTGAGAGCAGCAGATTGCATAGGCCCTGTTTTTCATAGGCCCTGTTTTTCATCTTATTAGCATCTGCAGAATTTGCTGGCGCTATATAAATAAATGTTGATGATGATATTGATGATTTTGCGTCATCTTATTAGCGCCTGATGATTTTTGAAGGTTCTCAAAAGACCCAGGGCTTAAATCTACAACAAGTATCACCACATGGGTTGTCACTCTCAAAACATGCCCACATACAGTTAAACCTGGACTCTCTTACACAACAATGTAAACATGTGAAATAAGTAATAAATAGCACAGCCTAAATAACTTGTGTAATAATATAAATAGGGAGTTTCCCTAAAACTCCACATTGAATGTGTGGTCATGTCACTTCCTCTGGTAACGTTCCTTGTGCTTTTGAATTGACTAAATCAGTACAGTTGGGATGCACATTCAAAAGTCTAGCTATTTATTTTTGAATGCCAGCGTTAATGTTGAAATAAACTTGGCATGTTAGTTGATACAGTTCTAACACCCTTTTTTTATACTCTCATGTGTGTACGGATTTATGTGTCCTGTATTTAAGTAAACTTTTTACCTAATTTTCTTTATTGTACAGTGCCTCCACCTTAGTATGAGTACTAAAGAATCTTTGTGGGGTAATGTTCTGAAAATTAGCAACACCAGACGGAGACTATGGGGCCTCAGCCCCCCTACTTAGGACCACAGGCACACACAAATGTTCGTCCACAAGGCACTTTTCTGCTGTACTTTCGGCAGCAAACGCTATGCTTTCAAATGCCAAAGGAACATCGTCGGTGTATCTCTCAAGTGTTGATTCGTGTATTACTAACTACCCTTGTTTGTTATATACCAAACAGTACAGTGTTGATTATGTAGTGGTGGTTGTCATGAACATTAAAATATGTGTTCCCCTTGTTATGCCACTTTGTTCACCTATACCACCAATGGTCTCTGTGAATCCCAAAGTGTCAGCATGCCTATTGCCTTGGCACCCATGAAAAGGTGATTGTTGTTTCTACAATTGGCAAACTTTGCCACTAAGCCTGGCATTAATATGAGGTTTGCCCTTATTATACCATGCCTGGTCTCTTCCCCCATCGCCTTTTAGCCCACTGCTTTACTTAAATTAATCATAATACCCATTTTTAAATCCAATAAAACACACACCAGCTTTTCTAACTAAATAAACAATTTCAATCTCCAAATAATAATATTAACAATTTTAGTAACAATAAAAAACTTAATTAAACTTATTAATTAATGTTTTAAGATATTTGTTTGTTTTGGGGTTTTTTTACATTTTTTTGAATTTTTTTCAGTTCAGCAGAAGCTTAGACCCCATTGATTCTCATTCTGCCCTCTATCCCTGTAGTTTCCCCATGCTCCAGGGGCTAGGTCAGGGGTGACCTTAGATAGTGGAATCCTCTGATAGTGGCTGTCTGTCAAAAGGGGCTTATACAGGGCTGTCTCTTCTCATCCCAATACATTCCTTGGTCCCCTGCCGGGCTGACTCCAGAGTGTCTACTGAATATAATCTGAGACAATGGGGACATACTCAGGCTAATTAAGGGGCAAAGCCAAGAAGATTAAATGACACTCCTAACCCCATATAAGCTTTTTCAGCCAGAATTAGCTTCTTGTTGAACAAGACTTCCTGTAGAGAAAGGAGGGGGACCCCATCCATACTCATAACACACCTGGGGCTAGATTTACTAAGCTACGGGTTTGAAAAAGTGGGAATGTTGCCTATAGCAACCAATCAGATTCTAGCTGTCATTTTGTAGAAAGCACTAAATAGGTGAAAGCTGGAATCTGATTGGTTGCTATAGGCAACATCCCCACTTTTTCAAACCCGCAGCTTAGTTAATCTAGCCCCTGGCTTCAATTTGAGGGCAAAGCATAACAGCATCACTGCAATACCATCAAACACTTTTTTACAATGGGTAATAAAGAATGAAAAAGTCTCCTACATAGGAATTGGCTACAATTTCCCCTTATCCACATGTACCTAGACATCGCATTTGTACTCTGGTGAGCTGCGGAATGTTAACAGAGCTATAAAAAGTACATGTTGTTATGCTTCACATTTTGTGAGAAATGAGAGACAGACATGATAAGGTGTTATTAAACTCATTTTGTCACATACTTCCCCTACTTCTTAGTTCTTGTTCCGTAGTGGTTCAACATACTAACAATTCTAAAGTCTTTGGCCTAAGCCTCTAGTTGTCTGCTGCAGACTCACCTGCGACTGGTGGTAGGGTACACAGCAGCACACAGTCCCTTGTTCTCCTACCAGGGTCCCAGAAGTATCATTCCACCCAACTGGGGTGGGGTTTTATGCTTCCCTCTGGCATGAAGTGAGACAACAATGAACTGTTGATCGGGTCAGAGGACCTTATGGTTTGAGGATTCTGGGTGCAAGTACCAGTGTTTGTGTTTTGATGTTTTGCCGGTTCACATGCTGCTGGTGGGAAAGTGGGGTGGTGCGCCATGACTCAGTTGGAGTGAATGTTGTGCTACTAGGCCAGAAAGTATTAGCAGTCAGAGGCCAGTACCTGATAGGCACACTGTTATTTAGCTTAAGCATCCACATCTCTTCGATGTGTCAGGCATTGGGTACGTTTACATACACCCTGAACCTTAGAAGAACCCCATCCCCTGGAGGCTGGTTTATTGGTTGCATTTTGTCAGCTGTGGAGGGGATGCTGTTCCCCTAAGGCTCATGGTATATGGATACCCCGTTGTTGTAAAGGTGCGATCCTGGAAGGAAAACGTCTCCAAGCTCAATTATGGCAAGAGGGTAGGTGACCCTCACTGTGATACAGAGCCGGATTTAGACCTCATGGGGCCCTAGGCAAGATACTGGTTTGGGGCCCCCTCCCTGAAAAAATCCATAGCACTATAGTTTTTTAGCATAATATAAACCCCTATTCAGGGGCTGGCTGGCAGACTTTAGCCCAGGAGGGCAAGCATATAGCACTGGCCCAAAAGTAGAGGCCCATTTTTAAATGGTGGTCTCACCGCCGGCCCTGGGAGGGCCCTCTGGGGACCGCTGGGCCCTAGGCAATTGCCTAGGTTGCCTAGTGGTAAATCCGGCCCTGCTGTGATATGATTAGAATTGGTTGTAACTGAACTGCTTTTGCTTTCTCATTCACCATATGATCAATAAAACTGACCTCTTATTTGGCAAACTCTGGTGTCTGTGTATTTATTGTATGGTAAGGTTTTAGTCATGATTATCGGGAGTCATTTCATGGTTGAATTATTTTTAGTAATTTTTAAATGAGCAGAGACCTTTGAAACACCTATGAATTTAATGTTGCCCAAATGGATAGTAACTCAAAACTAAAATACTGTATAATAATACATGTTGCTGGCTTTGAGCTACTATTCTTTTACCAGGTTCTGAGTAGGTAACATCTAATACAAAGTAATGGAAAATACGATTTGCTGCTTATGTCACGGAATAAAAAGTTAAGATATAATAGGCTTATAGTAGTAATTGTCATGTTCTGTTATTTATTAAGTTATGACATATTATTTTGCCTATACATTTTCTAATAAAAACGTATATTTCCTTTTTTATTATACTGGTATTTATTTTGCATAATGACATCCTGTGCATTATATTTTTGATTCAATTTTGAGCAATAATACTTATGTTTTCAAATGTTTTCAATCACAGTATATAGCAATATGGTAAATTTCTTTTCACTATCACCCAAGAGAACCATTTTATATTGTTTATGTCTTTTCATTTCTCAGTCACAATAATGGCTGTGTATTATTGGCAATGTGAACCCAGTTGTCTAATAAAAGAGAAATAAAGCAGTGTTTGATGCTATCACTTTAATTCAAAAAGCTATTTTTAATCAGACACTTGAGAATAGGTGATTCTTTGGATTGTAAGCGGTCAAATTAAAACCCATAAAAAAACATAAATACAGTTTTATCACCAATGTCTTTATGATTATGGTTCCAAAATCTGATATTAATCCTAAAGTAAAAACTGACATTTCATTTGATGAAGAAATTACTGTATTCAAAAAATATTAAATCTGACACATGCAGAAATTTTATTTCATTGGAAATGTTATTCGGAAGAGAATGCTGGAAGAATTCACCTCTAATGAAGAATGCTTTTTTTTTTAGGAACTATCATCTGCCCTCACTTGTGATTATCAACCCTTTCACTACTGTTCTCTTTTTCCTTCCTCTGGTTATCCATGACTTTCTTTAGCAAAGACATGGGGCCGTAACTAGGGCTATGTGAGAGGGGCGACCGCCCAGTGTACAACACTTATGGGGGGTTCAGTTTATGAATATTTTAAGTTTATTTGGCTAAAATGGAGGGCTGGGGAGGCAGTTCTCCTTCTTGCCCCAGGTGTTAAAATTTTAAATTACGGCTCTGCAAAGATGTATATGCAAGAAAATGTATGGAGGATATATTTTACTTTTTAATGTATTGTGCTGTTTAAAAGATGAAATGATCTGGTTTGCAATCCCTCAGTGTTATAGATATTTTTTAAAAAACCCTCTGCACAGTAAATGAATGAGGCACAGGTCGGGAGATTGTGATTGCCTTAGAAAATGATGCTGATATGAAATAACCTTTCTTCAAGAGCCATAATTGCCATTTAATGTAACAAGCACATACAAACAAAATTGTTTCAGACTGATTAAGGGACAAACTCCTTTAAGAAAGGGAGTTGGGATGTCAATGGCAGTAAAGTTAACTTTTTATATTATGGTGTGGTGCAAATATTTCAGACATTATGTAATGAGTTTAATATAAAAAGAAAAAAAAGAAATTTGTGTAACATAAATTGTCCCATGAATAAACTATACTTATCTTGGAATTTGTTAGCACAATACCTGTATAACATAAAATTTAGTATAGCTAGCATGACGAGTCCCACAAAATGTTGCTATATCGTGATATAGCATATTCTGCCTTATTCTCCAAGGAAAAAAATGATTCACACACATCTCTGTTGTCACATAAATAAAGAAATGTGTCACAGGAAATATTGTCATTAAGGTAATTTGGCTACTTAAACAGATTTTTTTTTTCATAGCACTTGAACATCACTGCCTTGTACATCACTTTCTTGGAAGCAAAGCTGCCTGTGATTTTCTTCCTGAGATTTGAAAGACTAACCACAAAACTAAACGACTTTCCAAAACAACAATGTCAAAAATTGTGAGCATAAAAAAATCAATACACATTTTACTTTGGATAATTCTGCTTTAAACTGAATTTTTTCTTATTTTGTGGTAAAATGTGGCTGCATTGTTTTAAATAATTGTTGGTATTAGAAAGCAGTGATTATCAAATCAACAATAATTCATTTAAAAATCTCATATTTTCTTTAGATATTGCATACACGTATAATTGGGGTATTGCGGACCTCAAACCCTAGTATGTCTTCTGGGATCTAATGTTACCTGTCTGTGAAGTTTTTGTCCAAATCGTTCCAGTGTAATGTTCAGAATAGGCTCCCTGGGTCAAAGTTCTGTCCAGCTTACACCAAGAGGTTCAACTGGGATCCTAACATCACTAAAACCTGGCCAAGGTCCAACTGGACCACCTCACATTGGTTTCAGCCCAATTGCTGCACGGGTTTCCAAATACAGGCTCAGAACAATCTCCCTGGGTCAAAGTTCTGCCCAGCATACACAAACGGGAGGTCCGACTGGGATCCTAGCCCCTCTAAAACTTGACCAGGATCCAAAGGGACCATCTCGCGCTGGTTTCATTCCAATCGGTGCAGGGATGTCCGAATGCATAACCAGACAGACAAAAAAAACAAACATACCAATTAATTTTATATCTAATTTGTATTGGTGGAATCTATTTCAAGTATTTAGCAGGGTAATGCATTAATTAGTCTGATAAAAATATAGTATACTACCACTTTATAGTAAATCATTTCTTATTTTTGCATGCTTTACAAATACATTTTCACATTCAATTCTCAGTGGATTTGTATATTAGTGCAAGTCATTAATCAACCTCACCACATAATGTTTTCCTCACCAATTAATACCACCTGAAACTATACTCTATCTTACACTATCAGAGCTAAGGGTTAATTCATGATATACCTAAGTTTGCCGAAGGCATCCCTCATTAGCTTAATTCTAATAAATAACACACACTTTAACATACTATCCTAAATGAACATACTGTAGCTAAGCACCAATTATTCTTTGAGCAAAAGCTGTAGGTTCTTTAGAGCAGAAGTACATAATTTTGTAAAGTTTTGTTTACCTTCAGTAGAAAAGGTACATTGGTTATGTACAGAAAATAAAGTCTTTGTGTGCCAAGCAAAGTGTGTGGGTGCAGAATCAAGGAAGAACATTGGTGTGTGGGTGCACAAATCAAGAGAGAGCACAGGTATGTGTGTGAAGAAGTAAGAGGAGATCATTGGTGTGTAGGTGTACAAGTCAGGAGAGGGCACAGTTGTATGAGTGCACAAATCAGCGGAGGGCACAGGTGTGTTGGTGCACAAGTTAGGTTGTACAGAACTACTGAGTCTTCTGTGTGTGAGCAGTTCCCCCGGCCCTAAATGTGTGAGTTAGTGTATGTGTCTCATGCTCTTAATTACAGCATTAACATTGCATAGATAGACAAAGAAGGATCAAAATATGAGTGATGCACCCGAAGCAAGAAACCAGCACACTGAGTCAGAGAAGAGCTGAGGAGGGCCAAGAGAGCCATGGAGAAAATCGCATCTGTTTCTGATCTGGCCTGGTGTGACTTGAGGAGAGGCTAGCAAGCAGGTAGAAGGGCAACTCTCCATTTCTTCTTCCCATAAAGGTAAGGTCATGCAGTAAATGTGAAGGAGGGTGAGGACTTGGAACTGCTCAATGAAGGAGTCTGTTGATAGCTCTTAATGTGTAATATGTTTTTTCGGTGAGGTCAACACTGAAACCACTGCGGAGCTACCCTGGGATTGGGCTCACAAGCATCATACAGATAGTAGATAAATGATAAAGGTGTGTCAGGTGCTGGTAATGTGGTTGATATCACTGCTAGTAAGATTTATGAACAATCATTCCAGCTTGTCATTCATGTTACAGAAGCCAGCTATATCCCCATGGCAATAGCTGGCTAAGAATACTATTATACTGCACAGAATAGTATATTATTACAGATTCAGTGCACATAATATCATAATTATTATTATTATTATTATTATTTTTTATTTATAGGGCGCCACAAAGTATCCGTAGCGCCGTACAAGGACAAACAATGGCACAGTACAAGGTGAAACAGCACAGTACAAGTAACAGTAAGCACTATAACTCTGGGGGCTCAGGCACAGCATGAAAGAGAGGGAGGGAGGGGAAAAATGAGTGTAGGCAGGTAACTATGGCCCAAGAGGGTGGGCACGAATGACAGGTTGAGAGTCACTGAGGGGAGCGGAGAGAAGCGAGAGGAGACAGAGGGCAGAGGGACTGAGAGGAGGTGAGCTGAGTAGCTGGAGAGCGCAGTTAAAAGTGATGGAAACAGAAGGTAGGAGAGCCCTGCTCAAAGGAGCGAACAATCTAAAGGGAGGGGAAGACAGACAGACACATGGATGAGACGGAGAGACGGGAGAAACGGAGACGGAGTCGAGGAAGGGGGAGAAGGGAAGAAGGGATGAGAAAGAGAGGTAGCCGACCGGTGGGAGTTTAGGCATGAGACTGGAAGGCTTTAAGGAAAAGATGGGTTTTTAATGTTCGTTTGAAAGAGGACAGATTAGGGGAAGTTCTGATGGAGCGGGGGAGCTTGTTCCAATGGAGGGGAGCGGCGCGGGAGAAGTCTCTTGGATACGTGCGTGAGAGGAGGTAATCAGAGGGGAAGAGAGGCGACGATCGTTGGACGATCTCAGTGAGCGGGAGGGAGTGTGAATAGAGATAAGGTTAGAGATGTAGGAAGCAGTGGAGTTGGCGAGGGCCTTGTAAGTCAGAGTGAGGAGCTTGAAAAGGATTCTGTAGGGGAAGGAGAGCCAGTGAAGGGATACAGAGGTGGAACGGCGAGAGAGGAAAATAAGCCTAGCAGCGGCGTTAAGTACAGATCTAAGGGGAGCGAGATGAGAGAGGGGGAGGCCGATAAGGAGAAGGTTGCAGTAGTCCAAGCGGGAGATAATCAGAGAGTGGACGAGAGATTTGGTGGCATCCTGGGAGAGGAAGGGCCGAATGCGGGCAATGTTGCAAAACTGGAAACGGCAGCATTTGGCGAGAGAGTGAATGTGAGGGGCAAAGGAGAGAGAGGAGTCGAGGATGACACCTAGGCAGCGGAGTTGGGGAACAGGGGAGATAGATGAGTTGTCAACAGTGATGGAGAGGTCAGAGGGGAAGGAGGTACGAGAGGGAGGAAAGACAATGAGTTCAGTTTTAGCAAGATTGAGTTTAAGAAATCTAGAGGACATTCAGGAGGAGATGGCAGAGAGGCATGCGGATACCCTGGAAAGAAGGGAGGGAGAGAGATCAGGAGAGGAAAGGTAGAGTTGAGTGTCATCAGCATAAAGGTGGTACTTGAGGCCGAAGGAGCTGATGCACCCAGAGAAGAGGTGTATAGTGAGAATAGTAAGGGTCCAAGGACAGAGCCCTGAGGGACCCCGACTGGAAAGGAGGAAGAAGGGGAGAGAGAATCAGAGGTGGAAACAGAGAAGGAACGGTCGGCAAGGTAAGAGGTGAACCAGGAGAGGACGGTACCGGAGAGGCCAATGGACTGAAGGGTGTGAAGCAGGAGGGGGTGGTCAACGGTGTCAAAGGCCGCTGAGAGGTCGAGGAGAATCAGGAGGGAGTAGTGGCCCATGGCTTTAGCCGAGAGGAGATCGTTCGTAACTTGAGCCAGGGCAGTTTCAGTGGAATGGAGGGGGCGGAAGCCTGATTGGAGAGGGTCAAGGAGGGAGTGTTCAGAGAGGTAGGTGGAGAGACGGTTGCAGACAAGTCTCTAGAGTATTTTGGAGGCAAATGGGAGAAGGGAAATGGGGCGGTAATTAGAGAGTGAGGTGGGGTCAAGATTGGGTTTCTTGAGAATGGGTGAGACGAGAGCATGTTTAAAGACAGAGGGGAAGATGCCGGTGGAGAGGGACAGATTAAAGAGGTGAGCGAGGTGGGAGCAGGTGGAGGCGGAAAGGGAGCGAAGAAGTTGAGAAGGGATGGGGTCCTGGGGGCAGGTAGAAGGGGGGAAGAAGAAATGAGAGAGTGGACTTCCTCACCCGAGGTGGGGCGGAAGGAGAGAAGGAGTTGGTGGCTGGGGGGAGAGGAAGGGAGAGTGGAGGGGGGAGGAAGGGCGAGAGGGGGGGTGGCGGAAGAGTGGGTGGAGGAGGAGATTTCAAGTCTGATGGCCGCGATTTTAGAGGAGAAAAAGGAGGTGAAGTCAGTGGCAGATAAGGAGGAAGGGAGGGGGGGAGGTGGGGGAGACAGGAGAGTGTTAAAGGTAGCGAAGAGGCGGCGGGGGTTGGAGGACTGGGAGGAGATGAGGGATTTAAAGAAGGATTGCTTAGCGAGCGAGAGGGCAGAGCTGTAGGAGGAGAGGATAAACTTGAAGTGGAGGAAATCAGCCAGGGAGCGAGATTTTCTCCAGTGGCGTTCGGCAGTACGAGAGCATTTTTGGAGGAAACGGGTAAGTTTGGAGTGCCAGGGTTGGGGATTGGAGCAGCAAAGGTGGATGGGCTGGGCAAGGGCAACCGCATCAAGGGCGGAGGAGAGGGTTTGGTTATAGAGGGAGGCCGCCTGATTAGGGCAGGACATTGTGGAAAGGGGAGAGAGGAGAGTTTCGAGAGAAGAGGATAGAATAGCAGGATCAAGGGTGTCGAGATCGCGCCTGGACTGGGTAGATTTGGGTGGGGGGAGGAGTGCAGGAGTAGAGGAGAGAGAGAACGAGAGGAGATGGTGGTCCGAGAGTGGAAAGGGGGAGATAGAGAAGTCGGACAGACTGCAACGGTGGGAGAAGACAAGGTCAAGGGAGTGACCAAGGCAGTGGGTAGAAGAGGAGGTCCATTGGGAGAGGCCAAGGGAGGAAGAAAGGGCAAGGAGTTTGACGGAAGCAGGGTCGGTGGGCTTGTCAATAGGGATATTGAAGTCGCCAAGGATAATGGAGGGGATGTCAGAGGAGAGGTGGTGTGGAAGACAGGCAGCAAAGTTGTCAAGGAAAAGGGAGGAGGGCCCAGGGGGACGGTATATGACAGAGACGCGGAGATGGATGGGGTAGAAGAGACGGATAGAGTGGACTTCAAAAGAGGAGAAGGAGAGGAAGGGTTCAGGAGGAATGAGTCTGAAAGTACAGGTGGAGGATAGGAGAATGCCCATTCCACCGCCTGGGCGGACTCCAGGTCTGGCGGAGTGGGTGAAGGAGAGGCTGTCATAGGAGAGAGCGGCAGGGGAGGCAGTGTCGGAATCGGTGAGCCAGGTTTCGGTAATGGCAAGAAGGTTAAGAGAGTTAGATAAGAAGAGGTCATGGATATAGGGGAGTTTGTTGCGGACGGATCTAGCATTCCAGAGGGCACAGGAGAAAGGGAGGGAGGGGAGAGGGGAGATGGGGATAAGGTTGGCAAGGTTAGCGGTGCGCGGGGGAGTGCGGGGACAGGAGCGTGAAGTTGGGCGAGGTGAGAGTATGGGTATGGCAAGTGAACAGGGAGGCATGGTGAGGTGAGGGAAGGGTGGGGGAGGAGTGGAAGAAGTAGAGGGGACCGAAGAATCGTCTGAAGCAGAGGGGCGGGAGAGGAGGACAGGGGGAGTCAGAAGGTAGACAAGAGGAATTGAGATAAGTGAGTTAAATAAAGTAATAGCCAGAGCCCGGGTATGTGAATGTATTTACAGTATACAAGGTTATTTGCAGCATCAGCATTATAGGAGCCAGACTGCACAATCTTTACATCACTCCCACCCCTCCAATATAATGAATGCCTTGCACTCTGTCTCCTGGCCTTTGTCCCAGGGGAGAGAGTCCAGGTTTTTTTTGCACCGCCGAGTTATTTGGAGTCAATGAGATTGACTCAGGGTCCCCAGACAGCATGCGCAGCCAGGACATGCCCCAGCAGCCTGTTAAACTATTAGACCCTCCCAGAAGTTTCTTACCTTGTGAAACTGTCTCCCAGAAGTCAGGGATGTTTAATCGTTCGCTGATTGGTCAGAGCAAAAAAGAGGAATGAAGCAAGAGCACCTGCGATTGACAACAGATTGGGGAGGGGGGCTTCTTACAGTGGGCTAACAGGTCACTAAGCTGCCAAATAGTGGGCTCCTTACCAATTATCATATCCAAAAACAATTTTACTAGGTGCTGCCAAGATATTTCACTTCAAAAATTATCCTTAATTATAAAATATAAACAAATAATATTATTGTGCAAGCACATAGTCACACATACCAATATTATTAGCATCCTGTGCAATCATTGGTGGTTGGTTTAGGGTCAAAATTGGTCAAATTAGCTGTCAATATTGACACAAGTCTCTAGATTATGAAGTGTTTTTGACCACTTTTAAATTGTATCTTTAAGGCAGATTTGAAATTATGTTACACTACATTTTGTTTGTAATTCAGACCAGATAACATAGAGGTAAACATTGTTCTTATGGTTGCAGATGGGTAAGGTAGTTAGCTGTAGTTTAAGATGATTCAACTTACCAATCAAAGTAGCCAGGATTCTCACTAGTATTAGATGTATAGGTACTAACTTAACACACTTTCAAGAGACCTATTTCTCAAATGTGGAAATAAATTATTATTATTGAGGGAATGAGTAGGCCAGACTATTTGTTTATAATTAAGCTAAAGGTACAGTGGGCTTGCTTTAAAATCTCAGTTGGTGAAAGTCAATCACTGTTTTGTAATGTGATGGTAATATTGTATCCTGATTTATTAAGGATGTAATTACTGATAAGTGCTGTATATTGCATTGTATTACACTGTGCATGCTCAGTAATGGACTATATGCCAGTGAACATAAAAGCATTCAATTTATCTTTGAATGCAAAGGAGATTTCCAACAGCCTACTATTTATTAGGCGAAATGGGGTGGGGAAGGGGCATATGCACATAGTCAATGTACAGTAAGGTCGACAATAATTAATTTTTTTTCTATGCATTTTCCTGGGACTTTATATTCCACATATATATTGTATGTATCCTGCAGTGCATTGTGTTTGTCTCAATATGGCAAGTGCCTTATATGCAGAGCATACCTAGACCTGTGTTCAACAAAGACGTTTATTCAGATCCACTTGTAGTTGAATACGGACATACATATGTCCGAATTATATGTGTTTTAAAGAAAACACTCAATGGGCCTGATTCATGAAGGAAAGGAAAGCAGAAAAAAGGAGTAACTTTGCACCATGGGAAAAACGTTGCATTGGAGGGGGAGATAAATTAAAATGCAGGGACAGATATATAGTTGGGGTAGGACAGGTCCTAGATCAACTGTAGATTTCAGTGTAATAATAAAGCTATCAAGTATTTGTGTGCTACATGAAAAACAGCCAGTATTTTACCTATGTGCAAAATAATAAACTAACTAAAAATTGTTAAGTAAAGCATATTAGAGTTCAGATTAGATTAATTAATGGGGGGATGCCTTAATCCTAGGTGAGACATGACATCTATTCACAACTGACAATTTATCATTTAATGCCGATATGGGTGATTTTTTATTGTTCTCTCAGCAATAAGTCTTCTCTCGCTGCTCTTTATAACAAAATATTTTCACCATGGCAGCAGAGCGTTACACAGCACCCTGACAATATTGGCAGGCAGCAGTATCTTACCACTTTGTCAGGCCAGTGTAGGAGCAGGTTAAGTAGGCTTCCCCATGCTGTGCTTTAACCAGAGACCCCTAGAGAAACTTACTGCTGGAGATACACAGAGATAGCCTTCACTGGCCTGCGGGCTTTGTTAAATAGGCACTTTAGACATTGATCCCAACATTTCTATCAATAACTTCAGTATTGCATATTAGACTATTCTCATTTTTAAAATGTATAGATTGATAGCAAGAATCAGTTAATTATTTAAGACACCATCAGTTTTCACTAAGTAAATTTAGATCAAAAGCTTGTTGTTTAGATCAATCATTTTGTTGTGAATATGCTAAGGTTAAAAGTATGCCACTATTTTTTTTGAACACTCTTCAAGGAGTATTAAGGGGAGATATTATTAAATAGTGCACAAATTGTTATGAACATCTAGTCGCTATCCAATAATGATTGTCCACTTCCAGTGATGTGGTTCCAAAGCACAATGTGATTTAATAGCAAAAAGTAGCAGAGTAACAATCCAAATAAAATAAGTATAGGCGTTACTTAGCAGGCGCCCTGGATCCAGTATACAGTCAATCAGTCCTGAAGTCTGTGGTCAGAGAGACTGAATACTGGTCCCAGAACCCCTGCTTATATACAGTCAGTGATGCAGAGAAAACAATACAGATGATTTGGCATGTTTCCATAGTTTCCGGCTTTAGGAAGGTCCAGTGTAATGCAGGTCATTGGCCAGTTCAAACGATGCTATCCATGGGTGGGGGTCAGCTCTCCAGTAGATGCATACTAATCTTCCCGCCAAGAACTAGTACAAACTGATCTGTTTACATTACACAGATAATACCACTTCAGATTATCTATTCCCTATCATTCATAACTAGCAAGATGCGGTCCTTTAGGTGAATGAACCGGACGTCTGCGAATAAATAGGGAATTAGAATGATACCAGACATGATATGTTTCCTGTGACCTGAACCTTAGATCTCACTGACGTGTACATAACATTATAATGTTTAACCATAACCTCTGTTACATTTCATTACAAATAACTATGTGTTGCAACTAATTTTAATATGAGCTAATTACAAAAGTATGTGTTTGTGTAAATGTGTGTATAAGTGTTTGCACGTCTTGCGGTTGATTACGTTCCTCCACGCCGTAGTGTGCTATTCGCATAATTTCGGTCATAGACAATCGGATTGATAGATATTAATTTGAAATGACCATATCCAATTATCTGACTTCGACAGATGAAACATCAAGACAAGTTTTGAGTAACCCATCTCAAGACAATTAAAACAAATATAGAGAAGCACTTAAACTTAATGCAGGCATAAAGATAGTGAGAGCTTTCATCAGATAATTAATTTGGGGAAAGCTAGAGGTTCTGATTAATTATCTAATGGTTTCTATACAATTAAGTATGGATTTTATTGCTGTACTTCTACTTCCTGTTCTTGTAGCTATGATTACCTGGTGCTGCTGATGGTATCTTCAGGACAGTTGCTGTTAGGCCAGATCCTAGAATGTTGGGTCCCTGTTTAGAAAATAGATAGTTATTACTCACTTCGTAGAAAGTAAAGCAATGACCAAGCAATAGGCCACAACAACCCCAAAAGGCCAAATATTAAATTAAAAGCACCATGTTTAATATTAGCCCTCCTTCTGCCCAATTAGCCCAATATTAAATTAATAGTTTTTATATTTAAAAAATAACTCTCCGTCCCCTCAACCAGCCCCAACATTAGAAGCATTTACCTTTAGTACAATAATACAATAATAATACAATAATACAATTAATACAATATTAAATTAATATTAATGTTATTCCCATTTAATAAAAAAGGGCTAAATCTCCCAACAAGCCCCATATTTTCTACAGATTAGGCACCATAAAAGTCATGTCAAGCCCCCCATATTTCTTTTATAGGTTTGGCACCAGAATAGTCAATAGTCAATAATGTCTGTCACCCCCTCCTATATATTTTTTAGATGTTAGGTGCCAGAATAGTCAATAAACCAAACCCCTATATTTGTGTAATATATTTGGTGCCAGAATAATCATGTAAAACCCTTTTTAATACATAGATTTTCCTCCAAATTATTCATATCAAACCTCCCCTATATTATTTATAGATTATGAGCCAGAAGAGCCATAGAATCACCCCTATATTGTTTTAATATTTAGCACTGGGTTTTCTAAAATAGCCAAACCTGGGTGCTGTACCAACTTCTTTCTCACTGCAGAAAGCTGTTTCGTTTTTGTTTTATTAATTGTAGGTGCATATAGAATAACATGTACAAAATCCATTAAAACAGCATAATTGTGGGCTGGTAGTGACTCTAATATTAACTAGAAGCAGATAGTGAAGGACAATAGCATGTAATATATGTGTGAAAACTCTAATTCCCACAGAGGTGCTTAAAACACACCAATTCTTCTTCTTTTTCTTCTTCTTCTTCTTCTCTTTCCTCTTCTTTTTCTTCTTCTCTTTCCTCTTCTTTTTTTCTTCCCTTTTCTTTTTCTTTTTCTTCTTCTCTTTCCTCTTCTTTTTCTTCTTCTCTTTCCTCTTCTTATTCTTCTCTTTCCTTTTCTTTTTCTTCTTCTCTTTCCTCTTCTTTTTCTTATTCTCTTTCCTCTTCTTCTTCTTCTCTTTCCTTTTCTTTTTCTTCTTCTTCTTCTTCTTCTTCTTCTTCTTCTCTTTCCTCTTCTTTTCAGCTGGAGCTCACAACTAATGTCAGCTTCTCTTCACAGCTTTGTGATATTATGTGGACAGTGCTGCAGGTAGAGTTCAGGGAGCCAGGGACAGGTGAGGCCTTTTATATAGCCCTGTGACTGCAAAAGGGGGCCTAGAGCATGGCTTGATCTGCAGATCGCAGCAAGCCAGTTTATTTATTTGTAATTAACACTATAAAATACTGAATAACATCTTAGTGAATTTGATTGCTCCTTTAATGAATTTCATAATTGGGGAAGATCAGATTTGATTTATCAAAGGTTGGTCAGCAATAATAAATGTTAGAGAATTGTTCTCTGACACTTTTTGGGCAAAATTTTATATAGAATTGTTTGAATATTCAGTCTGGATTACAAAATGGAGTCTAACAGCCATGATTGTAACTATATGAACTATATCCTATAGCTTTGATGAAAGTTTTGCAAGAAATTAAATTGTTTATGACTTTCATGCTTAATGGAATGTACCCTTTTTCCAAAGTTGTACTGTCTTCTACTAGTGCTTCTTAAGAAATATTGAAATCAGAATTAGTGTCTACAAACCTCAAAGACAAGGCCTCATGTTTTAACACATTGTGGTTAAGGAGGCACATTCTTTGAGTAGAGGTGCAAGTAATTAATAGTTATCTATTTAGTGTAAATGCCAAGTTAAACGTTCCTTTGTGTAAGGATGTTTTATTGCTTATAAAACATATGTACAAATGTATTATTGTTATCTTCTGATCTGTCTTAGATCAGATTGGTCCATGTACAGTTAAAAAATTGACTTTATTGAAAAATCTTATGTTTTCAGACCCTTTCTTTGAAACAGGTATAACAGTTGGTGTTTCCAGCTCAGTCTCAAGCCCAATCATTTTGAAGTCCTGGGTCCACAGAGACCTACTACTGTTGACAGTAGTGGCAGCTGCCACAAGGTAACAACTTGTTTTCTGCTCATGTGCTCTCTTTGGGATCTAACTCTCTGTGTTATTCTGGACTCTTGGCGGTGGGCTCTGAGAAATGTTCTGTGCTATTTGGTGAAACAGCCAATATGATATTTTATTTCTCTCTCTTTCCTTTCATGTGTGTATCGATTTGATAAAAAGGTGAAAGTTTCTATGTCATTGTCATTATTGCGATTATTGATTTTTTAATTGTAGAAACTTTGATGGTTTCATTATATTTGTTCTTTGTGGTTTTGCATTGTGACCCTTTTGCTGGACGCGATGACAAAGTCTTGCTAGGTCAAGAGTAACTTGTTTTGTCTATATTACTGCGGTTTACAGGTCCCAGGCAGAAGGTTTAAATATTGTGACTAGCAATGTGTTTTAATGTGAATCTGTCAATAAAAATGGGTTAAAATCAAGCTTTGCTGAATGGTGGGTTGCTAGTCACATGTATAGGAAGCATTTCTTAATTGTTACTTTAGGACTGGCATGAGCAGACTTTTGACAAATTAACCTTCCATATAACAGGTACCTTTAATATTGAACAAAAATGTAGTAAGTAAATAGAATGATGAATGAAAGTCATATAATCTATGGCATACTTGCCAACCTTCTTTAGCTTTCTTCCGGGAGCCTTGCAGTGGAGGTGGGCGTGAGGGGGGCGGGGCGGCCAAAATCGCATCATTTTGGCCCTGCCCCCTGTGATGTCATGACGAAAACGCGTCATTTGACAGCGGGGGGCGGGGCCAAATGCTGCGATTCATCGGGAATCTCGGCGTTTGGGACCTAATTCTGCCCACTTCACTAGGAAGTGGGGCACTTCCTAGTGAAGTGGGCAGAATTCGGGAGATTGCCACACTCACTCGGGAGACCCTCGCAAAATGCGTGAGTCTCCCGGACATTCCAGGAGAGTTGGCAAGCATGATCTATGGGTTGTAGAGCATAAGCAGGTAAATGAATGCCCACCCCTTTATGTCCTGCAGATGTATGTATATGGGGGAAAAAGCTAGGCAGTGTTTGGAGGATGTGATGGCAGCGTTTGCACAGCAGAGAGAATGGAATGTACCCCTTCTTTTCTCTGTGTGAAAATTACAGTGTGTTAGAAGGAGGGACTGCTGCAAAATTCCGTCCTTAACAAATATTGTGCACTGTAAACAAAGTCTTGGAAAATTCTATGCTTTGTGTGTCTGACAATGGATGTATAGTTGAGAAAAAAGATCTTTGATTATGCTTTAATAATTCAAGAGTCATTAAAATGTCTCTGGTGTAATAACAACACGTTGAATCTGATCAGTATTTCATTTTTATTTTTTAAAGCGTTTTGAATTTTACAGTTGTAGGCTATAAGCTATCAGTCAATTTCTTTTTCTATTTTTTCCTATTTTTTCCTCTTTCAGTGAGTGAGTGACTGTTTTTGTTTTTATTTCATGATGGATAACTAGAAGAATAACAATTTTTTTCTGTTTTTTTCCATTTAAAATATCTATAGGCAGCGAGATGTTGCTTGTCTTCTAAACTGGAATGAGTATAATTTTACTACATTTCTAAATATCAATTTTGAAGTGATTTTTGTTAGTAATTTGACTTGTGATTCCAGCTACGTCACTTAGTTCTTTTGCGTGTGTGTGTAAGTGAATTATTTTTTTGTTGAGGGACACTGTATGGGTAATGTTGCTGTATATCTTATACAGCAACATTACCCATACAGGGCCTGAGTCATTAAGGGACGCAAAATGAGCGCAGCATACGTACGTGCACTAATGCACGTATTTAGTGGCTGTGAACGGCCAAAGTCACCAAGCTGCGTAGTCTCACATACGCAGCTTCATGACTTGCTGTGCAATTGTTCCTATTGTACCCATTTACGGGCATACACGCCAGCACATATTTGCATAACCTGCAGAAGCGAACGCTACGCTGTTTAGTGCATAGTAACATCATTGGTGTATCTCTCAATTGTTGAATCATGGTGCTGGTTGTAATTAACTGTAAAATATATATTCCCCTTGTTATGCTACTTTGTTTACCCTGTCAGAGATGTTTTATTTTTGATGAATTAAATTTATTAATATGAAAATATTTACATTGTTTTATCTTATTTTAGTATATCATTTATATTTGATGTGGTTTTATTATGTCATATGTATTATATAATATATATATATTATATTATATAAGCCTTTCGTGTGAGCTGATGAAAAGGATATGAACAGGAATGAAGGAGTTATTCAAAGAACAGATGTTTCCAATCAAAAGATTTTGAACAAAGACTTGCACAGACTTCTTCAACTTCTCCATTGCATCCAGGAGACTCCAAAGGATCAGGATACACCTATATACTTTCTCAGCCAATTGTTATATGATATGTGTAAATTATAGTACAACCTTCTTTTGTTGGAACACAAAGTACATGTCTGGTCTGTTTAAGATCAGAGTTTTCAGCATAGAAAATGAGTGGAAGCTTAGTATTTTGTAAATAAACAATGATCCAATTTTATTCGTAAAGTCTCTTTTGCTGAAGGAATTATTTTATTACTTTATTAACCTATAACACCAATGATATAACTGTTAATTTTTTGGGGGCTTATTACATTATATACCGGATGTGAGGTGTGACCCTATTGGTTGGCCTCTTCTCCATTGCCTTTTAACCAACAGCTTGACTTAAATGTATAATGATAATACGAAAATTTGGTCAATCAAATCACACACATACCAGTTTTTCTTTTAACAAAACAATTTTAATTTCGAAACTAAAACTTTCAAAAAATTGGAACAATTAATGAATCAATAAAATTTATTTAAAAATTTTTTAAGATATATTTTTTTTTTTTTTATTATTTTGCCTTTTTTTTATATTTCTGATATTTTTTTTCTTCTTTTTTAAATGCAGTCAGAAGCCTCTGGCTGTGTCTTGGGGGACCCATCAACTACTCATCAGCTGCAAAAAACAAAAGACAACAATTTAGTTAATGCACTCTTAATACATTAATGTGGTGAAATGCTAGCTCTAAGTTCCTGTATCTATGCATTTTTTAAGCTCGGTATAGTGCATAAATGAATGTTACCCAAACACTGGCCCCATTCCTTTAATTTTGATAAATGTAGGAGTAATTATTATTTTTAATATTCTTATCTTTGACTTATAAGGCGCCAGAAAGGGTCTGCAGTGCCGTACATAACATATACTGAAAACAGAACCAAGACACAACATGATGCACTAATATATACAAACACAGGTGACAGGGTAAAGCAAATCTCTGACAGATAGTGAAAGGGATGGTAGAAATCAAAAGAAGAAGGCCGAAGCTTAAGAAAACAGGGAAAACAGGGCTAGCGAAGCAGGCCAAGAGGTATAGAGGGTGAAGGAACCGTAGAAGGAGCACACAAGGAAAGAGGGCCATGCTCATGAGAGCTTACAACCTAAAGGGAAGGGGGAGACACAAGTAATACAAAGTATATAGTATAATAGTGTTTTTTAAACATTAACTTTCTTGGAAATGTTGGCAAGGAGAATCTCACCCTCTAGGGTGCATTTTTAAAGCCAGCCAGCTGAGTTGTTCTGCGCACAAGACAAGAAGTGGGGGGAGGACATTTTTCCCATTGTGGGAACTTAGGATGCCCTGTACTGTGAATGGGCAGTGAAAACTGTTTCTCATGTTCTACGTCTATCTCGTAAAAAAAAACAAAAAAACAACTCAACTATATGAAAATTACCATGTAATGTACTTAATTTCATCAACCAGCACTTGTGGTTGCTGAGAGGTGGGTTCTGGTTGGCTCTGGAAGAGCAGAGGTGATGTTGCGAGGTCATCATACAGCGGCGAATCCTCCACCACCGCTGACTCCTCCTGTGGCTGGTGGCTTTCACTTGGCGCCTCCGGTGTGACCACCTGTTGATGTTGGCGGTGGTGTTGGGAGCTACGTTTTCGTCCTGTTGGAGAGCATGATGTGTTATCTTATGTGTATTTTTGTAATTTCTTCAACATACACCGCGAATACATACATACATGCAGCAAATGGTAGCTTTGAATGCTAATCATGTCAATAAAATGAAACGTTTGAAAAAAAAAAAAATGACCATAATAATTAGAAACTATATATAATAGTAAATAATCATATTAATATTAAATAATACTAACATTAATAATATGTTTAGTATGGTAATGGTCAGAAAATAGGCCTTTTCTGTCCATATTTCCTGTGTGCAGAAAATATTACATTGCCATATTATATAGCGTTTGAGGGCGACTTACTAGTAATATTTTCCGCCCTCAAATCTGCCAGAAGGTCGGGCTGCTGTCTCCGCAGATCACTCCATCTGCGCTGCAATTGCACGATGTAGCGACGGGTGCCAACTTGCATACGCAGACGCCTGCGCACGGCTCTATATGCGTGGAGTTTTTTCATTACTCACGTACCTCCCTGCGGGCTCAAAGCAACGGTCCATCGTTTCTGTAAGCACCCGCAGTTCGGTACGTGAGAATGTGACGGACCTCATTTTTGATCACAAGGGCCAGTTTAATATCAAGCTCTCCTATTGGGTCTCAGTGCACGTCGGTGCGTCTGCATGTCCAGCGCGGAACCTTTCCTAAGATGGCTGACTGACCTGTCAGAAACTGCTCTGCCAATGGGAGGGCCTAGTGTTCTGGCGCGTACGGAACTGAACGTACCACAATAAAACCTTATACTGCATGCGATAGTTCGCCCTGGCAATTTCTGCATGGACCAAGTTTTTGCTGTCAGGAAACGTATTGCATTGGTGGATATTAAGGTAAGTAACATGGGCCTAGGTCTGCTACCTGACATAGCGTAGAAGGAAAAGGAATAATTGCACTTTCTTTTTCCTTTTTTAGTTTGCAATAACATTTCTTAGCAAGTGAACAGGATAACCTTGCTCCATTTTGAGGTAAGTTACATGAACCTAGGTCTGCTACCTGACATAGCGTAGCAGGAAAAGGAATAATTGCACTTTCTTTTTCCTTTTTTAGTTTGCAATAACATTTCTTAGCAAGTGAACAGGATAACCTTGCTCCATTTTGAGGTAAGTAACATGGGCCTAGGTCTGCAGTTTTTTTGTATAGTGATGTACTAAACTTATTTTATTTCCATTTGTAGTGTCGAAGTCAGCAAATTGGATAAAGTCATTTCAATTAAAGTCTAGCAAACTTGGTTGTCTTTGTCTGAAAAGATGCGTACGGTACGCTATGACGTACAAGGGCACGCTACGGCGTGAAAGGGCGTACGCATCCACTACACGTGGCAGCAACAGTAATCGGTCTTTTACCGTACATTCGCACAAACACGCATTCTTATAAAATAGTACACATTAATGGTAGTTGCAACACATAGTCAGTTATGTCTAAATATAGTAGTATTTATATGTTATATCAGAGTTACATGCATATTAGTGAAATACACGGAATGGGTTAAAGGAATAACATCATGAGTGGTATCATAATGAACCTTATTACATATCCTACTGTTTGGTTCACTCTGCGAGGGAATCGCAGAGTGCATACGCAAGTTATGAATGATAGGGAATTATGAACTACTTAAGACTAAGGAATCCGGGCGGGAAGAGCAGAGCATACCCCCTGCAGAGATGACCCCCTCCTTTGGATTCCTTAGGATGAACCAGCCAATGATTGACGACCCCTTGGACATTCCTGAGACCCGGACCAATAGATGCAAGCTATACCATCTTCATTGTATTACTATATTTGATTGTGTATATAAGCAGCAGCTTGTGATCCAGAGTGCAGACTTCTTGTCCCCAGACTTCAGGATTGAATGACTGCACTGGATCCAGAGCGCCTGCGATAAGTAACGGCTGTATTTACTATTACTTCGCTTGAGCATATTTTTCCACTTATTGCGAATAAATCTTTGTGCTTTGGAAACACAAATCGAGGTTCGACAATCGTTATTGGTTAGCGACAATACGCACATAACAATTGGGGGCTCGTGAGCTTTGGAGGTTTCATTGCCGATGATACGCAAGACCAACGGATTTCGGTTCCTCAACAAAGGGTGGAGACGCGTCATAAACGGGTAAGAACGCATTGTGTTCAAAACCTGAATTTTACTCTGTGTTGCGAAACCGAATGTCCGTTTTGCATTATCTAGGGCACGCTAACTAGAACCTAGGGACAAAAGAGAAAACTGTTTCTTTTTTCTGTCATTGTGCGTTTTAACTGTATTGCATTGCTTAGCGTATGTGTATTTCCTGCTGTGCGTACGCGAACTTCCGGTAAACTTGCCACGTGGTTAAACAATCGTTTTGATAGTTATTATACATGCATAGTATAATTACTTGTGAAAGCCTCTGAGACATTATTACTATTGTTGGGAACTTTTGATTTTCTGCGCAGAAAAGGTGTATAGTGTGTGATGTTGTAACGTAGATACACTGTTTTATTGTTGAGGTGCTCAGTTGCTGTCTGACGAGGCGGATTGCCCAACTGAAGGACGGTATACAGGGCAGGTATACCGAATGCGAAAACTGGGTTTTCGCAAAGCGCTACCAATAGATCGCAAGGTTTGCTAATAATTAGTATTGGTAGGCAGTGCGATCCGGTCGCACCGTTAGTGCGAATTGGTGAAGCAGCTAGGAGGAATTATACTGGAAAGGCAGGTTGATTGTATCGACTTTGCGCTCCCAGCGATAATAAACTCAGCAGATTTTTGTGGTTGAGCCAGGGTATCGAGGAGCTGATAGCCCTTGGGGCCCACAGTGATATTTCTGTATTAGGGACCCTCGCCAGGGGCGAGAAAAGCGAGTGAGCGCGGCTAAAGGAAATACGTTCACCGAGGATTATAGATCTCTAGCGGTGAGTATAGCAACAGAGTTAAAATTATTAGGTGGAAAGAACAGAGCATTGAGGTGTGTCTGTATTTCACATTTGGCCGGAAGGAACAGAGCATTGCGGTGTGTCTGTGTTCCGGGTAGAAGGTATATTGTTCAACATGGGTGCTAAGCATACGCTAGAGATGGTCAGTGTACTGCCTAAGGAAGGCCCTATTGGTTCAGCGAGGTTTCTCATGTGTAAGAAATATGGTGCATATGCAACTGTGTATTGTGACACGTGGGTCAGGATGACCAAAGATTGTGATAGGCCTTTCCCAACAATAGGGAGTTTTAATGCAGAGGTACTGAATACTGTAAAAGATAAAATATGGTTGATCAAGTCAACGAAAAAGAGAAATAGACATAATGATTGTTTAAAATTGTGGCAAATGGAAGGTAACACGTGGCAGAGCAGCAAATGCAAACCGGAAATAGGCGTGGCGAAAAGCGCGCGCAAGGCGGATGTAACCATTGAGAAGCGTGGCGAACTCAGCGCAAGCGCGCCCCCGCCACCTTATGTGGCGGGAGGGGTAAGTACAGCCGTTGTTAAAACTGAAAATAGAAAAATTACTAAGTTGTACCCTGTTTTAAATCAGTTTCAATCAAGTGTATCTGAAAATGAAGATGAACCCACTGTGATTTCGGCCATTGCCCATGCTGTTAATGTACTAGAGGCTCAGCGCAAGTATGAGAAAATGGCTGAGATAGGTGAGAGTAGCGTGATCACTAGGAGTGAAAGTGTTCTAAATCTAGGGCCTGTAAATCCTGTAGCGTCCCCTGAAGTTAGTGTACCAGAGGGTGTGTTCCCGGTCCGCACAATATCAGTTCCCAATGGGAAACCGGATAAGGATGGTGTAGTTCCTTTAAGAAATGTTACAATGCATTGTCCCTGGACTAGATCAGAATTACGTTCCATTATGACTGAATTCCCAGATCCTAGAAAAGAGTTAGCTAAATGTCAGAAATTTGTTAAAGACTTAGGGAATGCTCACGAACCAACCAGTAAGGATTGGCGGGTAGTGTTGAGGGCGTGTCTTCCTCCCAATACTAACATACAAAAATTTATTGGAGATTGTTTGTTGGAGGAAGATGACACCTTGACTGATGAGATTAACCAACGGAATATAGAACAAATTGTCAAACACTTAGCCATCTGTTTTCCAGTAGTAGTAAATTGGAGTAAGATTTTCACCATTAAACAAAAGGATAGTGAAACTGCCTCAGATTACTTTGCTAGAGCTATAACAGCGATCGCACGATTTACTGGGATATCCAACATAAGTGAGGACCCACATCACAGAGAGGTAGCTGTAGGGGTACTGATGGATGGCCTTAGGGAAAATTTAAAGACGAGAGTACAAACCACATTACCTAATTGGAGAGGCGTCACGGTAGACTTCCTTAGGGAGTCTGCTGTGGAGCATGACAAGAACCTTTTTAGGAAAAGGGAAGAGAAAAGTGATAAGTTAATGACGGTAAGTATACAGGCTCTAGAAGGGGTGCACACACGACCACCAGCATACAACCCATATAATAGGAAACCTAAAGTGATCAGGTGTTTCAACTGTAACGAGGAAGGACATTACGCTAGAGAGTGTAATAAAGAAAGACTCAATACACATAGGGGTGGGTCACATAGATATCCTCCAAGAAAGGATTCACATAGACTAGAAGACTCACATCTACCCGCGCATATTACGGCAGCAAATGCTGCGCGGGAAATCAATAGTCAGCGCTAGGGGTCAGGTCATACCTGTAGTCTACAGCCAGTGAGGTTAACTGAGAGTCAGAGTGAAGAACCAACAATGATAGTTGACATAGCTGGCAGGAAACAAACTTTTCTTGTAGATACAGGGGCGGCCCGATCTGTGATAACCTCTCCTTTCAATCTACAGGTGACCAGCAAAACTATTCCAGCTATGGGGGTGACGGGAAAAGTGTTACATTATCCTCTAACTAAACCCGCCGAAGTTACTATCGGGCCTCTGCATACTAAGCATTCGTTTCTCTTGGCTGCAGCGGCTCCTACTAACTTGCTAGGGAGAGACTTGTTATGTAAAATGGGATGTGTCATATACTGTACTTCAGATGGTGTGTTCCTAGATATACCCGAGAAGGTTGCACATGAGGTACAGGACATATTGGACACCCCTCAAAGGTTAATGTTACACTCTCCTGTTATAGAACAAAGTCCATCTCAAGTAAAGGGGATGTTGCTGGAAATACCAGGTTCCCTATGGACCAGAGATGGACAGGACACTGGACTGATGGCAAACGTAGCCCCTGTCATGGTCAATCTAAAAAGTGGCAGGATAGCTCCAAAAATCCCACAGTATCCATTAAAACCGGAGGTGGAACTAGGGGTATATCCTGTTGTTGAGAGGCTGTTACAACAAGGGATTTTAATTCGTACAGCCAGTACAGCAAATAGTCCCATTTTCCCTGTGAAGAAGAATGGGGGGAGGGGCTATAGATTAGTCCAGGACTTAAGGGGAATTAACAAAGTTGTTGAGAGCCAATTCCCCGTAGTGCCGAATCCAGCTGTCATCCTCATGCAGATTCCACCGTCTGCCAGTCATTTTACTGTCATTGATCTATGTTCTGCTTTCTTCTCAGTCCCTCTTCACCCTGACTGCCAATACCTTTTTGCATTCTCCTACAGGGGAGTGCAATACACATGGACCAGACTACCCCAGGGGTTCATTGACAGCCCCAGTATTTTCTCCCAAGCCTTACATGACTGTTTGCAATCCTTTCAACCCCACAATAGGTCTGTTCTAATTCAATATGTGGACGATTTGTTGTTGTGCTCTGATTCTTTTATGTCATGTTTACATGATACTAAATTGTTGTTGCTTCATCTTTCACAAACAGGGCACAAGGTGGCAAAGGATAAATTACAGCCATGTCAGACTAAGGTCAAATACTTAGGACACTGCCTCACTAAGGGGCTAAGACACCTGACAACCGACAGAATTGAGGCCATACAACACATGACCCTGCCGCAGAGCCAGAAGCAGATTCGTACTTTCTTGGGGGTGTGTGGATACTGTAGGTCCTGGATCCCAGGTTTTTCTATTCTGGCATTACCATTGCAGGAGCTAGTCTCTTCCTCAAAACCAGAACGTGTCGTACACACAGAAGAGTCAGAGCAAGCGTTCTTTAATCTTAAAGATAGTCTGACAAGAGCACCTGCATTGGGAATACCTGATTATGAAAAGCCTTTTGAGCTATATTGTACAGAAGCTGATGGCTGTGCAGCAGGTGTCCTCGCACAGAAACATGGTGACGCTAGCAGACCGGTAGCATACTACAGTGCACAATTAGACAATGTGGCAAGATCACTCCCAACATGTCTCAGAAGTGTAGCAGCAACGGCCCTTCTAGTAAGTAAGAGCGAGGATGTAGTATTAGGACATAATTCAACCATCTATACACCCCATGCTGTATCAGCTCTGTTAAATTCAGCCCAAACCAGACATGTTTCTTCAGCTAGATTCACAAAGTGGGAACTAGCCCTGATGGCACCCTCAAACATCACCATCAAACGATGTAGCACCCTAAATCCAGCTACATACCTTCCGTATGTGTCTCAAGAGACACAAAGGGTGGGAGGTGAGGAGACCCTGGTTGATGATGAGTTAGGCAAGAATACTGACACGCATGACTGTATGGAACACCTGAATCAGACCTTTACTGCAAGGCCCGACATACGTGACACCCCCTTAGAAAATGTAGATTTTACGTTTTATACAGACGGAAGTTGCCATAGACAGACAGAGACAGGAGAGCTATGTACTGGTTACGCTGTTGTAGACGATCAGGATGTGGTAGAAGCTGAACCCCTTGGCCCACCTCACTCAGCCCAAGTGGCGGAACTAGTAGCACTAAGGAGAGTGTGTGAATTGGCAGAGGGTAAATCAGCCAACATATATACTGACTCTAGGTACGCCTTCGGGGTAGTGCATGATTTTGGGGCCCTTTGGCGTCTTAGAAACTTTACGACAGCAGCAGGTACACCAGTGGCACACTCACAACACATAAAAGGACTTCTGACAGCGATACAGTTACCCAGAACAGTAGCCGTCATAAAATGCAAAGCCCATACCTTTGAAGAAGACCCAGTGTCATTGGGCAACAACAGGGCAGACGAAGCTGCTAAATGGGCAGCAGGGCAACCTATGACTGTATCGACCGAGACTATGATGGTTTTTCAGACATTAGACACGCAGAAATTAATTGAAATGCAAGATTTGTGTTCCCTGCAGGAGAAGGCGGTCTGGAAGGCGAAGGGATGTGGTCAAGAGTCCTCAGGACTCTGGAGGGATGGACAAGGTAAGCCTGTAGCTCCCCGAACATACTATCCAAGCCTGGCTGAAGCAGCACACGGCCTGACTCACCTGGGTAAAGAAGGTATGTGCAAACTGGTGAGAGCATACTGGTGTGCTCCCGGATTTTCCTCTCAAGCTGGTAAGAAAGCAATGTCATGTCTTACTTGTTTGAGGAAAAATGTTGGGAAAACTATTCCAACTGAGCCATCCCACATCCCTCCTACAGACGGACCTTTTCAGGTAATACAAATTGACTATATCCAATTACCACCGTGCAGGAATCTAAAGTATGTGTTAGTGTGTATTGATGTGTTTTCCGGTTGGGTAGAAGCATATCCGGCAGCCACTAATACTGCTGTGTTCACTGCAAAGAAAATTGTACAAGACTTTGTGTGTAGGTTCGGTATCCCTAGAATCATTGAAAGTGATAGGGGTACCCATTTTACTGGTGATGTCTTCCAAAATATGTGTAAACTCATGGGAATCAGTAGCAGACTTCACACCCCTTACCGACCACAAGCCAGTGGTAAGGTGGAGAGAGTAAACGGTACTATCAAGAACAAACTAGGTAAGATAATGGCTGAAACTGGGTTGGCATGGTCTGAGGCTTTGCCGTTGGTCCTCCACAGCATTCGAACCTCCTTTTAATCTGTCCCCCTTTGAGATACTGTTCGGACGACAACCTCATTTGATCGTGAGTCCACAAGACGACTTAAAGTGTAATAATGAAGTGACTGTACAATATCTTATAAGAATGAGTAGACAGCTGAAACAACAACAACAAAAACTAAAAATGCTGTCACCTGGTATGCCAGGGACGAACTGTCATGATGTTGAACCTGGAGACTATGTTATGATCCGCAATTTCTTACGTTCAGGTTGTTTAACAGACCGTTGGGAAGGCCCGTACCAAGTGCTGCTGACCAGTACTACATCACTGAAGGTTGCAGAGAGAGACACTTGGGTCCATTCCACTCACTGCAGGAGAGTCCATAATCCGGAGAAAGTGCAAGACAAGACTCAGACCGACGACATAGAGCTGTCACTTGTGAGCCTGTTCCGGGAGACCTAAAGCCTGCAGTTGAGACACCTGAACCAGAGACGTTGCCTCAGAACTATCTTTCCAGCGATGGAGTGGCGGTTTTTGTTTTTCTTTTGTTCCAGGATTTTCCTTGTTTTTACCTTTTCTAGGACATTCTATTTTTGTGAAGGAGAATGGAGGATGGAGGAGAGTTCTGGGAGTGATACGGATGAAATGGAGGCCGAAGAAAAGTTAATAGGATATCCTGAGCAGCCCATTATCAAACTTGGTCCAGGGGTTATGAAAAGGTCTGCTAGCTCAGGAACTCGGAGGCAGTGTGAGGGGCTATTGTCTGATGAGTATTGTATCTGCAAGTTCTGCAACTCCCTAGTTGACGAGAGATGCATCCAACGATGCCAGTCCCCCAGTACTCTGAATATAGGCGGGCATCCTTTGGAGGATTATCACTCCCTGGTGGGTAAGGTGCTAAACCAAACTGAGTGTTGGGTGTGCTCTCACGTGCCTCAAGGGCAGCATAACATAGGACTAGTGCCATTCCCACTAAACATATCCGAAGTACTCGAATTAAGGGGTGGGAGGCCCATAGAAGGGAGGTACAATAACACTAGGTCCCCTAGTCTGACGCTTCGACAATACTCCATAGGCAGATCTTTGCTGTGCCTAAACATATCTCATGCAAAGCGCCTGGAGAATTGGGAGGCTGACCTATCAGATCAGACAATGGCTCGCCACACTCAGTTTAGAGAGAGACTCACAAGGTCACTACTAGGCAGGAATGCTGATGGAAGTCACAAGTTAGGGCGTATAACCAAACATAAGAAGGTATCTATTGGAAAAGTCTCTACAGATAAATGTGAAAATATCATTAATGCCGACACGTGTCTAGAGCAGATGGAGACACTAGGCATGGGTAGTTTTATCAAAACTCTGTGTGATATAATTCATGGGCATACTGCTCCTTATGTTCTCCCTGATGATGTGTATTTTGTTTGTGGAAGGAAAGCTTATTCCTGGGTGACTCCGAGTTCCAAGGGCTTGTGTTTCATAGCTAAACTGGTTCCTGAAATCATGACTATTACTCATGAAGAAATGGTAGATATTCACAAGACTACATCACCACCATACATACACACACAGTATGAACACCGTGGCAAGAGAAATATGATTCCTGGTAAGGAACCCATAGCTACAAAATTGATTAGTGAAACTGCTGGTTTCCAAGTTATGGTTGCTCTAGATCTCACCAGGACCGCTCGGGGAACATTAAACTTTAAATATATCCAAGACCTAGCTAAATTAATAGATAATATCACCGAGATGTATGATGACACTTTCAGGTATACTGGAAGGGAGCTACAAGCGTACAAAAAGGAGTTGGTGCAACATAGACTGGTACTAAATTATCTCACCTCTATTACTGGTGGGTACTGTGTGACACTGGCCACCCAGTTCGGTGTCAAATGTTGCACGTACATTACTAATAATACTGAAGACCCTAAAGAGGTTATAGACCGGAAGATGGATGAAATTTTGCAGCTGAAATGGGAATTTCGAAAGAGCCATAATTCTTCGTTATATGACGTCGGGGAAAAGGTGGCGGGTTGGTTCTCATGGTTGAACCCAGCAAAATGGTTCTCCGGTCTGGGGGAGTGGGTACAAAAAATGATTGCGAGTGTAGGTAAGCTCCTTCTCCTTATACTGGGTGTCATCTTAGCAATTGGTTTAGTTGTCAAATGTGTTCCTACTGTGTTGAAGTGTGGAAAACGGTCTCATGGGAGTAACACTGAGAAAGAGACTGAAAGGGTGGTACCAGATACTGAGATCATGGTCTGTGAAGAAGTATTGTATAATCCTGAACTTGAAACGGTGATTGGGTGATAGTTTATTACACTATCAAAGGGTGGAACTGTCGAAGTCAGCAAATTGGATAAAGTCATTTCAATTAAAGTCTAGCAAACTTGGTTGTCTTTGTCTGAAAAGATGCGTACGGTACGCTATGACGTACAAGGGCACGCTACGGCGTGAAAGGGCGTACGCATCCACTACACGTGGCAGCAACAGTAATCGGTCGCCTGCTATCACAGTATTCGAGAAACAAATGCCACTATTCAGTCCAATACCACAGATATTGCCACAACCCTCACCCGTATGGAGCATACTTTACACAGTAGCCTCACCCGTATAGAGAACACTATGGATTTAAACCTTACCTCTATCAACACTACCCTTACGAGTCTCACTGACCTTATTGCAATGTATATCACCAATCCGGAAGCACGCATATCACAGGGATCTTCTCCTACTTCTTTCTCTCCATCTCTCAGTCCCATCTATCAATCATACTACACTTCACCCGATTATCGTTCCACAAGTAGACCTTATCGCGCGCACCCGTCTTCACATATTGACCAACTCCACTCTCAAGGTTCTATTGATTCTAGTCTAAGACCCCAAATGCATCACCATAGTTTCCAAAGCAACCAATATTTTGATAATAACCCATATGCACATTACAATCCGTCAAACAACTATTATTTACCTCCACCTGGCCCTTTTGCCCCTTCTGCCATCTCTGCCCTTTCTGCCCCTTCTGGCCCCTCTGCCCCTTCTGCCATCTCTGCCCCTTCTGCCCCCTCTGCCCCCTCTGCCCCCTCTGCCCCTCTGCCACTTCTGCCATCTCTGCCCCCTCTGCCCCTCTGCCCCCTCTGCCATCTCTGCCCCCTCTGCCCCCTCTGCCATCTCTGCCCCCTCTGCCCCTTCTGCCCCCTCTGGCCCTTCTGCCCCCTCTGGCCCCTCTGCCCCTTCTGCCATCTCTGCCCCCCTGCCCCCTCTGTTCCTTCTGCCATATTTGCCTCCTCTGCCCCTTCTGCCCCTTATGCCCCCTTTGGCCCCTCTGCCCCTTCTGCCCCTTCTGCCCCCTCTGCCCCTTCTGCCATCTCTGCACCCTCTGCCCCTTCTGCCCCCCCTGCCCCTTCTGCCATCTCTGCCTCTTCTGCCCCCTCTGCCCCTTCTGCCATCTCTGCCCCTTCTGCCCCCTCTGCCCCTTCTGCCCACTGTGACTCCTCTGCCACCTCTGCCACCCGTGCACCCCGTGCCACACAATCATCGCCTGCTGCACACTCACTCACTGCTGCTCCCCTGGCCTCTGCTTCCTCCCCACTGTTGCCTTCTATATCACGGGTTACCAGAAGCCAGACTCGTCCTAGAACAGCTGCAACCATTCTTCCAGCAAAGAGGCCCCGAAAATCAAAGTAATTATTTGTTTGTTTTTTTTTCTTACTGTGTAAATAAAATCTATAATGATATACTTATTAGTTATGTATGTTGTCTTTGGTTAAAAAGAAAAAAAACTTACAAGAGAAGTAGGTGTCCAGGACATATTGCTTAAAAGACACAGCATCAACTGATTCTGGAGGGCTGGGGTCAGCATCTAACACCTCCTGGCCAGCAACCTCAGCCTCCTCCACCCAAGGAACCCCACTCCTAATGGCAATGTTATGGAACACCCCGAACAGAGCTATGATATCACACACAATGGTTGGAGCGTACATTAGAGCACCACCAGACCGATCTAGGCAACGGAATCTGGTCTTTAAAAGACCAAATGCCCGCTCCACAAGCGATCTAGTGGCTGTATGTGTGGAGCTGTATGCCATCTCCTGCTCCGTACGTGGGTTTAATAGAGGAGTGAGGAGCCAAGGGCGAAAAGGGTATGCATTATCTCCTAGAAGCGGTGACAAGAACGAAAAAGTTAAAAAATATGAGTGAGTGTCATAATTGTAGGTCCATCAACAAGACAAGCAACATGTTGGATGACAAATAATGGCAAAAGAAGCAATTAGACACAGATATTACTAAGAGAAGCTTACATAACATACTCAATGTATTTGGACCCAAGGTTTAATTTAGTGAAAAGCTTTTCATATGGGCAGCTATCCAGGTAGGTTTTTAAGGTAAACATCACAATTAAATAAACCTTGGAATGATATTGCAATGTGCCTTTTTAATATGTCTACTTAGCTATCAAACTTAAGACATTACTATTTCCACTTTAAACTACTACATACATGACATGTTTGTTAACTAATAAAAATACCTAATAGCCATGCGTCACCATTCGGCCTTGCCTCAGTTGCAATCTTTCCCACATCCCTGATTGCCGGAAGGCAAAGGAGTCATGTGTACTCCTTGGCCACATAGCTACTAGGTCACGAATCTGGAGAGAGGCGTCACATATAGCTTGGACATTTATAGAATGGAAATGGCAATTCAAATAATTGGCAGCATTCCCATCGCAGGGGACCAAGGCTACATGAGACCCATCGACTGCCCCTTTGATGTGCGGGAAACCGGCTATGTTGGAAAACTGCTGTTTTATCTGCACCAGGGACTCCTTATCGAGTGGCAGATGTATGAATTGCCTGAGCCGCGACACAAACGCCCCCACAACAACCTTCAGCACATGACTGAAGGACTTCTGGGACATCCCTGAAGCGACTCCCACAGTGGTCTGAAAAGACCCTGTGGCGCAAAAGTGCAATACCGCCAACAGTTTGGTCAATGGCGGTATTGCTGTTGGGCTGTTGCGCTTGGGCTCCAGGTCAATCTGCATTATGCGCAGGGTGTCCAGGATGACACGAGGCTGGAGCCGATAACGACGCACCACCTCAACATCAGACATGCCAAAGAGGCTGACACGTGGCCTGAACGCACGCTCCCTGGGTCGGCGACGATGGGCTACTTGCTGATTTTGGAGGCGGCGACGCTGGTTGCCCTCCTGTACTGCCACATGTGCCTCGGCCATTTCTAAGAAACGCTATATTTGAAAGAGAATGATGTAAAAAAAAACAAATTACCTCATAGTTTTGGAAATGTTACTCCTGTTTGCACAGGAAATATATCATGCAAACATACCAGTAAATGAGTCAGCAGTGAACAGGGCACGTCATCTACGCTGAGCTTTATAGCAGTGGTTAATTTGCTAAGAGTATGCAGGTGAGGGTCAGCATGCGTCATGATCACATGGCGTTTCTGAGGCCAATTTGTGTGTGCTAGCTGTTCTGAAATGGTAGATAAACTAGACCCCTGGCAGGTGCATAGAATACGCCACCACACACGCGATCGCCTGCGTTCGCACTGGTATGACTTTAACGTAGTTAGTCGGGAATGCCCCTATTGGAAATTGACTACGTCACCATGCCCCTGAACCACCCTGTTCACACCCAAAAGTCGTAGTTCGTCGCAAATGGCTTTTGCGTTCGCACCCGTACAGTTTTCGCATTCGGGAAAGTGTGTAAGCTCGGCTACCGAGCATGCGCACAACAATTTTTGCGTACGGTACGCGCTGAACAGGGACATACGGCCCTTAATGACTGAGGCCCACAGTGTCACTCGCCAGAAAAATTAAAGAAGTAAAAATTACTTCTGTATTCCAATCATGGTATTCTGTAGTACCAAGCCAATACGTATTACAAATACCACCTGAAAGTGTATCTCTTTCTGTTGTAAATGCATCCATTTTTCCCTATTCCCATAGATAAAGTGAGTCAAGACTTATTTGCCTTCTTTTCTAGGAGTGTGCGATTTGTCTAAGCCAAACTTTTCCAAGTACTTATTGATAGCTCAGTATTTTTTTTTATCAAAACGTAACTGACAACAATTTTTCCCCCCAGCCATTCAAAGGCCTCAGTCTTGGTTAGTATGGACCTCCTTTAACTGAGAACTATTACAAGAACCAATTTCACCCCAGTTTATCCACCCAATTTATAATTGAATCACAAAATATGTAATTCAAGCCCATTAGTACTTGTGATGATCAGTGTTAGAGGAAAATATACAAGCGTCATATATCAGCCATGAGTCTATTCAGTAGGTTCGATAAGGAAGAGGACCTCTCAACTCATAGTTATAACACCATCACAAGTGGCAGCTCCTAGTTTATTTGAAAAATTGGGGATGGGACTGGTCTTATAGAAATTCAAGTAGAATGCAGGAAATCTGCATGACTGTGCCCCATCCTCTGCATCTAAGCAAAAATAAGAATCCTGTTAAAATTCAATTGGTCGGGGACAGCATATTTGGAGTTTTGTAGCTAATATTTGAGGCATATAAATCTGCAAATATGTGTTTGTGAATTAATTCCTAGAAATAGTGTGACATTACTTGTTTATGTAAACTACCCAGTGGGTGCTTGTAGATAAGAGCCTAGATCTATTGTAGCCCCTTGTATCATTTTGGCAGATCACAAACGTGAAAGCCCTTGAAAATATCTCTTTCAGGACAGTAAAATATAACACCGCCCTGGGAAGCCTCTGACATGCCGACTGCAGAGACAGGGTTATATGTGAAGGACAAATTCAAGCTGAATAGGGTCACAGGAAAATATCATTTCTCCAATATCATACTTACCAGGGGCATGTGTGGTATAAAGATGAAGGGGAACTCATGACATGTTGAGTGGAGGTAAAATCATGTTTGTACGCCATACTGGTAATAAGTCGGGACAGGGACAGAGTAATTAAAATCTGACTTATGAGCTGTGTCTACAGGGGTCATAAAGCCCTAATTTGTATTCCCAAAGACTTTAGTTCTGACATCACAGAAAGGAGGGGCTTTGAGCCCTGCAGCTTGATTTTAAAACTGCACTGTGATTTTAAGAAATTGTTTACTTTTGGGAGTCAATCTGATATTGAAGAGTTTCCCTTTTTCCTTCTTCTCCCAGCACCAGAAACTTGATTATATGTGAGTTGGAAAATTTAAAACAAATCCTTACCAGCAGTTACATTCCAATTCAAAAAACAAAACCATCGTTAATTATATCACAAGGCTTTCATTATTGCTTAAACTGTAAAGCATGCAAAGATTTGAATATAAGTCTAACCAATACTATTACAACATTTCAATCTACTTCTAATAAGAAATTGTTCAACATTAAACAATCAATTAGCTGTAATACTGAAAGCATCATCTATATGCTGGAATGCGAATGTGGCCTCCAATACATAGGACGAACTATACGCACCTTAAAAATTAGGATTGCAGAGCATTTATATAACATTAAAAGAAAATTGAAAACACACAGCGTCTCTAATCATTTTCTGAATAATTCAAGATGTAACCCCAGAAAACTCAAATTTTTGGGTATACAAAGAGTTAACAAATTTTGGAGAGGAGGTGATTATATATCAAATATATCAAGACAAGAGACTGGCCAAAACTCTGATACCACATGGTCTTAACAGCGATTTTGATTTTTGGATCCTTTTTAAAACTTTAATCTTTTTACATTTTTATTCCATTCTATTTTTATTTTTATTTTTATTTTTATTTATATTTTTTTATATTATATTGTTATAATATAATATAATATATATCCTTACATTTATTACATCTCATCTAATAAGATTTTTTACTTAATAAACCTAATAAATGCATTTTTTTTATTTTAATCAGCTATCTCATCTACTTAGCCAATGAAGGGATAGATGTCCCTATAAATAAGCTCAACTAAACACTGAACAACATCCTTGAAAAAGTCCATTATTGGATGAAACGCGTTGGATGGTTTTTGAACATTCACAGCCACCATAGTTCTATCTTGGAATCTGAACTCCCGCATTAGACGTGCAGCGGGACGCCGCTAAAACATTCTACACAGAGGAAAGATTACAGCCATCACGGAGGACACAAATGCACCAAGTCCCGGGACTTCTCTAGGGTATTATAGGGTAAGAGTTTTTTCATTTGGCTTATTGCTATTTGCAAAACTGTAACTGCCCGTGTGCATCCATTACTTACTTTCTCATGAAAGAGCTATAAACATTATACGTAGTCACTTTTTATTTGCGCCCTCTCTATTATTGTACTTGGATTGTTTTTAAGAGGTGCTGCATATATTTAAGAGAGCGCTTTCCCCTTTTTATTCTAATTCTGTGTTTTATCCTTTTTATTTTATAAGAAACAATTGCATTAAATTTGTATATCATTTTACTAACTGTGTTATCTTAAGCATTGTGGATGTATTTTCCATATTAAGTTACACTTAATAAGTTCAAGTCTTTGGGTTCTTACGAATTCACGCGACAGTTTGGTGAAAACGCTACATAATTGAAAAGAGGAGAGCATTGTGGTTTATGTTAACTTTGCTTAAAGCAAATTGTGCTAGTTTAGTTCTAAGTGAGAACCAAAGGCTTAATAAATAAGAGTGTCAACTCTTCATAAAAAAACCTTGGTGGTGGCATAGTTGATAAGGCAAAGCTAGTGTGTGGCATAGATAGGGAAGAATTTAATCCTTTTAGATGGACCAGGTGGTTGTTTTTGGTTAACCCTGTGTCACACACGTGTCATGCAGGCTCAGGTGAGTGATGTTCCTGAGTCATGTAACATTATTTCTAGCAATTAATTCACAAACACATATTTGCAGATTTATATGCCTCAAAAATTAGCTTGCACATGACAGTAGTTTATAAAGAAGCACATTTATTGCACAGGCCAATGTAAATAAAAATTAAAACATGTAAAGTGACATTTGAAGTAAAGACATAAGACCGTCCAAATGTCCCCTTATCGCCATTAGCTATGTGTCTGCATAGATGGACTATTAAAATGCGGAAAGTAGCAAAAATATTCGTGCAAAAAGAAACTCCTGTGTTTCAATATATTTCTGGGTCATGTATGATATTAATTTGTTAAAGAATAGGATACATTGCTATAAATTATTGGATATGATTTATATGACTTAAAAATCCAAATTAAACCTCCAAAAATATCATGCATGTATCTTTTAACCATCAGACCATATAACATTTAAATGTCACTGTAATGCTTGCCACAACCGCTAGTTAGGGAAGGAGGGCAACAATAAACAATGAGCAGGGATTGGGGGGTTGAAGTGGGTTGGTATATGGTAGTATGCCATACTATCACTTTTCCTATTGTATTCATTGTACAACTTCACTTACATATTCCATACCGTCACTTACAAATATCCACCTCTGCAATTATATATTCCTATTTATCATCAAATGTTGGAAACCTGTGGATTTCCAGCAGTGGGTGAACTGTGAGTACCAATACGTCCTGTCTTTGACTAGTAGAATATGCCATCAGCTGTATTTGACAAAGAGACATTGTACAGTCATGGCCAGAAGTTTTGAGACACAAATATTGGTTTTCACAAAGTCTGCTGCCTCAGTTTTCATGATGGCAATTTGCATATACTCCAGAATGTTATGAAGAGTGTTCAGATGAATTGCAATTAATTTCAAAGTCCCTCTTTGCCATGACAATTACATTTCTCCCAAAAACAATATTTCCACTGCATTTCAGCCCTGCCACAAAAGGACCGCTGACATAAGGTTAGTGATTATTTCGTTAACACAGGTGAGAGTGTTAATGAGGACAAGGCGGGAGATCACTCTGTCACGCTATATGAGTTAGAATAACAGACTGGAAGCTTTAAAAGGAGGGTTGTGCTTGAAATCATTGTTCTTCCTCTGTTAACCATAGTTATCTGCAAGGAAACATGTGCAGTCATCCTTGTTTTGCACAAAAAGGGCTTCACAAGTAAGGGTATTGCTGCTAGTAAGATTGCACCTAAAACAACCATTTATCGGATCATCAAGAACTTCAAGGAGAGAGGTTCAATAGTTGTGAAGAATGCTTCAGGGTGCCCAAGGATGCCCAGCAAGCATCAGGACCGTCTCCTAAAGTTGATTCAGCTGCGAGATCTGGGCACCACCAGTGTAGAGCTTGCTCAGGAATGGCAGCAGGCAGGTGTGAGTGCATCTGCATGCACAGTGAGGTGAAGACTATTGGAGAAGGCCATAAAGAAGCCACTTCTCTCCAGGAAAAACATCAGGGACAGACTGATATTCTGCAAAAGGTAAGGGATTGGACTGCTGAGGACTGGGGTAAAGTCATTTTTGTCTGATGAATCCCTTTTCAGATTATTTGGGGCATCTGGAAAATGCTTGTCCAGAGAAAGAAAGGTGAACGCTACCATCAGTCCTGTGTCATGCCAACACTAAAGTATCCTGAGAACATTCATGTGTGGGGTTGCTTCTTAGCCAAGGGAGTGGACTCACTCACAATTTTGCATAAGAACACAGCCATGAATAAAGAATGGTACCAAAACATCCTCCAAAAGCAACATCTCACAGCCATCCAAGAACAGTTTGGTGACGAACAATGCCTTTTCTAGCATGATGGAGTAACTTGCCATAACGCAAAAGTGATAATTAAGTGGCTTGTGGATCAAAACATCTACTTTTTGGGTCCGTGGCCAGGAAACTCCCCAGACCTTATTCCCATTGAGAACTTGTGGCCGTTCCTTAAGAGGCGGGTAGACAAACAAAAAACCCACAAATTCTGACAAGCTCCAAGCATTAATTAGCCAACAATGGGCGGCCATCAGTCAGTCTGTGGCCTAGAAGTTGATTGATAGCATGCCAGAGCAAATTGCAGGGGTCTTCAAAAAGAAGGGTCAACACTGCAAATATTGACTCTTTGCATAAACTTAATGTGATTATCAATAAAAGCCTTTGACATTTATGAAATGCTTGTAATTTTACTTCAGGATACCATAGCAACATCTGACAAAAAGGTCTAAAAACACTGAAGCAGTAAACTTTGTGAAAAGCAATATTTGTGTCATTCTCAAAACTTTTGGCCATGATTGTAATCTTTATACATCATGGGAGTTACAATGAATACTGGAGCTGGCACAATGTACCTTCAAGTAGTTTGTACAATTATATTCTGGATATATAATCCTATGAACTACTATGAATGTTTCTTTTGATAAAATCTTTATCTTTGATTTAGTAGATTCATTCTAAGAATTAAGCTGTGGCTTTTACAGATGAGACTATTGATTTTTTTGTAAAGTTCTCAAAAAATATAATGCAGCCCTCACTCCCCTGAAACGGAATAGTATGATAACTCCCTATTGAGTCCATCGGTCCTTTGTGTTGTGTTCACAATGCAGAAGCTGTTTGCTCTTTTATCCCATCACTGACCTAATAGCAAGCTGCCAGCTGAACGTGAAAGGTCAACCTCTCAGTTTGCTGTTTTTATTGCTATTTGTTATGTTTTGTACGTTGCTGATTTGTTTTTTAGTTGTATAATGCTTTTGATATTTTTTAATTATTTATTAATGAATTATTACAATTATTTTTTTTTTCAACAATCAATACCTTATTATACTTGGGGAGAGGGAAACAAGATACAATGGGCAGGGGGAGAGGGGGATGAGGTAGAGAATTTTTTTTTAAACATAATGTGTGTTGCTAGCTTTAAAATACAACAGCAGAGAAGGGGACTTTAGATTTAGGCAGTGACTATTCTAATTTTACTCACAATTGCTAGTACTTGATTTATAACCTTAGTTGCAGAGTGAAGCCTTACAGTGACTATCTGCAGTGCGATAATACTGACAACTGTTAGCTCTGATAGTACATACTCTGTTATGAGTCTACATTCTGTGTTTTATAATGAAGCAAACTGTTTTACGTTTGACACAGTCTCACCATTCACAACACACAACCATTTCAAACTGTTCGGGGGCAAGGGGCAGGGTGAGCAGGTCCACCTCCCCTCTCCAAATGAGGGTCACAGATCTGCCTTTCATGCCTATTGTCACCAGTGAGCCGGTAAGGTGAGATAAATAAGGAATCCCTCCGCAGCTGAAAATAGGAGTGTAGGTTTGCCAAGTAAAGGGGGACTCCGGGAGAGCATGGAAGCTTCCCGCATCTGCCCACTTCACTATGAAGTGGGCAGAATTAGATCCAAAATGCTGCGATTCCTCAGCTTATGACCCCGTCCCCGCTGTAAAGTGTCGCGTTTGCATCTTTGCACCGCAAGGTCTGATCAAAATGATGGGATTTGCCGAACCCCGACCCCGCACGCCCACCTTCCCCTGGCAGCTCCCAGACACCGACTTCAAGAAGTCGGCAAATATGGTCTAGGAGACTAATCAGGGGGAGGCCAAGAAACAGGGGCGAGACAGGCTGCGCTATGTTAGATGACAGATAATTAAGGGGATGGAAGAAGAAAATACATGGTTGAATTAATAGAGGTTGAAAGAGAGAAAAAGAGCTGAGGGGGTAAGAGGACAGTACAGTACGTTAAGGATGAAAGACATTAAAAACAACTGGGAGAACACAAGGCAGAACTATGAATTGACAAAGTACAGGTATTTACCATCTGTTTTTCCTGAGGTAAAATAGCAAGAACTTCTGCTTTGAAGAGTGAAAACTTTAACCTCTGAAGGTAAGTGCAATGTAAGCATACAAGCCTGGCATTTAAGAGTATTCATCCCTAAGCAGGACTTCATTTATCATTATGACATGACTATAACTGAGACTTAGCTGGATGAAAGTCATAAGTGGGCAGTGAATTTGGAAGCATATAGATATTTAGGAAGACTAGAAGAGATAAGAAAGATGGAGGAGTTTCTGTATAAAAACTTGTTCAAAAGATGCTCAACAGGGGGATATCTGTGAAAATTATGTAGTCCTTATAGAAACCATTCTAGCATAAACCATTTTATAAATGTTAAATTATTCTTAGAAATTCTAAGAGAAGCAAAGAAAAACTTAAAGGTGTAAAGATATATGCCAATGACAAAACAAAAAAAAGATAAATATTTTAAAAAATTCAACCCCAAAAAAATTACTAGCACAAGAGCTACAGCCTAGGTTGTTTACCACTAATGCAGAAAAACAACAAGCTTGGGGTTTTCCTGAAAAAGAAGCAACCAGCACCAGGCTGGGGTCATCTCACTATAGCTGGGGGATCTACACCACGGGGTCCCCCTATCATAAAGTTTGTCACGATATTTACCCCTCCGCATTCCCCCGCTGCTCCGTCGGACCCGCACTTCCGGGTTCAGCGGTCACGTGACCTCTACCTAGGGCGGTCACATGATCGCTACCTAGTACGGGTAATTCAAATGGGACGCTGTATAAAAACATAGCTCTGAAACTTGGTGAGTGTAAGAGCAACTTACCAGTTCCTGGCTCCTGATTCCTGTGTCCTCCTTGTTCCTGCTTCCTGTGTGTTTGACCTCCAGTGTACCGACCCGGCTTGTTCACCCTTCTGGATTCCATTGTCCTCTGTGTACCGACTTGGCTTGCTGACCTTCCTTACTGCCTGTGCTCCTGACCCGGATTGCCTCACGCTCCTTTATACGTTTATCTGCCTTCCTGTGTACCGACCCGGCTAGCTGACCACGCATCTGTTCTGGTGACCCGTGTACCGACTCGGTTTGATTGACTCCGAGATTCTGATCCTGATTCTGTCTGCATTGGCTTCCTGTGTACCGACCCGGCCTGTCCAACTATTCTCATTTTGCTCCTACTCCGCTGTACTACATCTTGGGGCAAACCTGAGGACCGCGACCTGCGACTCCTGGCAGCAAAGCCCATCCCGCCTTGCGGCGGTTCTTGGTGAATACCGGGGAGATCGTTAGACTCCGCACCTCAGGTAAGCCAGTGTTAATCAAGATTAGTAGTGTATCCAGTAAATCCGTTACAAAGTTGGACCAGCCCGGTCACAGATTACTTGTATTTTTATATTTCTTTCCAAGATCTTTTATACAGGCATAATGCCTATTCAAAGTGTTTATTATTGTTTATATAGCGCCAATTACATTGCACAGTGAGTGCTATCTGTACAGAGGATATATTGGCATTCATATCAGTCCCTGTCCTATTGGAGCTTACAATCTAAACTATCTAACTTACCCACACATCCATGCATCCTCTCTCTCTCACACACACAAACACACCCACACACACACACAGACAAACACACACCTTATGCTTAGTACCTTAAATTACTCCACCATCACTATGGACCCCATACAAAACTGTTTTACTTTATCGTAATGTAGCTTTATCCACTCCCCTCTAGAATGTAAATTCCACAGGTAGGGGCCTCTCTAACTTCTGTTTCATGTCTGTTCACAATTTGACTGCCTCGTATGTCCCTTTTTGAGATATGTGTGATATAGTTTTTTTGTCATGTCTGATGCAGACTTTTTCTGTAAGCTTTGTGATTTGTTCTGTTAATTGAATCCATGTATTTATTATTTTGCTTAATTGTACCCAGGTCTGATGCTGAACTTTTCTGTATGCCTACTATTTGTTCTGTAAATTGAATACAAGCATTTATTATTCTGTTCAACAGTAACCACATACCTGTTATTTTGCTTATTTTCATGTATACCATTTAAGTTGTGAAATAAATAATGCTGTTGTTAATTAAGTAATCTAACTTGTCTAAACATATTTGGTTGCATTAATTGTGATTAGAATAGCAAGTTCTTCTTAAGCTGAGAGAAGTGTAAAACTGAGATAACAGGGTGTCCATACTACAGGCTACTAGATAAGGCGGGTGGTCATGAGTAGATGTTCTGCAGAGATGTATAAAGGATGTATAAAGATAGGTTGAACATGCAATATTCTTTGTATAAGTACTAGTGCTTAAAGCTTCAGTAAGCAGAGTTGGTTGGCTTCTGTGTGACTAATCAATTTTCCAGCACTGACCAAATCAGAAGGGATTATTATAGGTGACAATGTCTGGTTCATTTAACAGTACTTGGACACTCCCATCTGAGATTCTCAAAGCTTTTTTTGGAAGTCTGCAAGGGGTCCAGAGAGACAGAACCAGGAACGACAAAACTGGTGAGTAGAAGTCTTATTCTGCTCTGAAAAAGTCATTGTTATATCTGCATCTCTGAAGACCAGTCAGTTTTTTGTGAAGGCTTGAGAATACTCATCATTCTGATTTTGGTAAAAATTAAATTTTCACTATTTGTCATATTTTGCCATATTGTTGAAGAAAGTTGTATTAAAACTAAAAGTATTTGTTCAGGTTGTCATCCAGGGTAACCATTTATATTTAGGGGATCATTTTATGTGCCTGTTGGTTGTACAATGTTCATTGATATAGTTCACACAAGGAAATTGTGGAGACAAATAGAACGTGAAGTTTTCAAAGGTGCCATTTTTACTTTTTGATAAAGTAAGTGATAAAAGTAAGAACTTGTATATATTTGATTAAAGTCTGGTAATTTAAGTTTATTGGTAAGGGGAGGCTTAGCCCCGGAGGGGGCACGAGTCACGGATAAAGATGGGATGCTCGAAAAGTACATTTTCAGATAGTGAACCCTGGAGTGCCATGGACATAAGAATGATACATGGCAAGGTAGCTCTGCAGGGTATAAGGTTTAGACCCCGGAGGGCATTGGTCCCAGATAAATTATAAGAATTAAGGAAAACACTTAATCAGTATATACATGAAGAAGGTCTAGAAAGTCAAATGTAATGTTAGCTGAAAACTGCTGAATTATTGGAATATGAGACAGAATGTGATGACATGTATGAAATGATGACTAATTTGCAAATTGATGATAACCCCTTAAGACAGAAAATGAGCAAAACAAATATTAAGGGAACAAATTGGGCTTTGCTCTATTTGCGGATTTTGCAACTCCCCAAATGTTGAAAAATGTGAACAGTGTCATGTTTTGTGGGCCTGAGGTTGCCCCACTTGTACCAGGGTTCCCCGGGCACGGAGGTCAATTAGCAAATACAAAGCCACATTATAGAAACAAAAGTACCACTGAATATACCTTGAAATGTGATTGTCCAAAAATTTTTCACTGGCAAACTAGAAACTGCTCAGAATGTCAGACTCGTAGACCATGTAATTTGAAGTCAAGGGAACCCACAGCCCCACCTGCATATAGCCATTATGAAGTAAATGAAGCAGCAGAGGTTTTCCCAGGTAATGACTCAGAGAAAATGGAAAGGTGGTGAGGCAATTAATACAGTATGGTATACACTTTGGAGTAAAAAAGAACTAATTTCCATAGCAAAGGAGATATCAGATATTAGAAAACAGCCCATGTCAGTTTACAGATATATGCAAAGACTATATGCTGTGTATTCAGCAGCCTGGATAGATTTAGGCGAGGCCATAAGAGCAGCAGCAGGAGACTGAGTTGCACACGCTATCTCACAAACCAGACTAGATGAGTCAGACAGGGCCATCTTAACAACATTATGGGCCCCCGGGCAAAGCAGTGCATCGGGGCCCCTACACATATATATATATATATATATATATATATATATATATATATAAAAAGATGTATAGAGATACTGATATAGATATATAGAGATAGAGATAGATATATGTGACCTTTGAAGGTTTTCTTTGCAGGTTTTTTCTTTTGCAGGATTATTTATTCTAATTAAGAGCCCTGCCTATGGGGCCCCTTTGCCCGTGGGGCCCCCGGGCACCTGCCCATCGTGCCCAATGGAAAAGATGGCCCCGGAGTCAGACCCCACAAAGAGGGACAGGAACAGAAAACTGCAGAGCCAGAGAATTTGTGGATCCAGAGATGTTTACTTTACTGTACAGAATTAATAGAACATGCCCCTGCCGCAGTTGATCAGAGACAAGAGAAAGGTATGGGTGTACACGCCTATTATAACCAGGTACTGAGAAATCACACAGATCAGGGGTTTACTATAACAGAACCTAGGGAGGAAAGGATGTTTAAGACTACTTTACTTAACAACCTAGACCCCAAAATTAAGGAAGAACTGTATAGAAGCAGACCAGAAGCCGGTTCAATGTTATCCACCACGTTGCTTACTATACTCAGGGCTATAGGAAAAAATTACAGAGACAGGACAGAGGGAGATATAAAGAGCATCCCCCAGCTGGTCTATTTGGCTGACACAAATTATGGGGGATACAAACAGGGACGGGGAACTAGACCCAGAACTGGAGCCAACCAGTCCAAACCCGTCAGTAAAGAAGCAATGAAAAACGGTTTGTGCTTCTTCTGTGATAACCATGGACACATTAAACGTAATTGTCCAGCATTCCACTAATATCAAAATCAGCGAACACCTGTTCACAGTATAACCAACCCTGATAACTCTCAATAGGTATACTGCCCCGGCGTGTCCACACTGCCCATGTTTGCAAGAGATCTAACTGATCCCCAGTCTACCTTGCCCCTCAAAATAAACAATCAAGAAATATCATGTTTAGTGGACATGGATGCAGCCAGAACTGTAATTATGGCGCATTGTATATCTAAGTACTTACTACAATCTCCTACCGTCCCTGCAATTGGGTTGAATTGGGCAACTATGAGGCTCAAACAGACTAAGCCTATAACTGTAACCACATCACCAGGTAAATCTGTAATGGTTCAGGTGTTGGTGTTTGAGACTTGTCCTGTCAATTTATTAGGGGCAGATTTACTATCCGCTCTGGAAGCCACTATAGCTTACAGAGATGGACATGTGTTTCTCACCCTAGGTGCTGGACTTCAAGCACAGATAGACTTTGACATGTTAATGTTCACTCAGACACTTCCACCAGAAGTAAACATTCTGTTTATGGCACCGTTATAAATATTGGCAGAAAATTCAAATGATCTTTGGGCAAACGGTAAAATGGATGTTGGTTTATTGTCAGTTGAGCCGGTAACTATCAAACTGAAACCATGGGTTGTACCCATTTCAATCAAACAATATCCTCTAAACCCAGGTCATAAAAAGACAATCGGGGAACAAATTCAAGCATATGCCCAGGCAGGTGTTTTAGAACCTGCTGATCCTCCTGAAACAATCTGCTGTTCCCCATAAAGAAAATACACAAACCCAGTGAACCTATAGAATGGTACATGACTTGAGGGAAATAAGTAAGAGAATGGAAATTGATAGCCATATAGTCCACAATACACATACTTTGCTTAATCAAATACCTTCTAAGGCACAATGGTTTGCAGTTATAGACTTAGCTAATGCATTCTTTTCTGTTCCACTTGACTCTGAAAGCCAGCTTTTGCTTGCTTTCACATATGATGGGCTTTAGTACTGCTGGACACGACTTCCACAAGGAGGGACCACTTCCCCTTCAGCCTTCTCAGGAACCATGGCCCTTATTCTAAAAGCTTGGCCCCGCTTAAACTTAAATACTACACTTTTGCGATATGTGGATGATTTGCTACTGTTTTGTGATAGCGAGTTTGAGTGTGGGGAAAATACAATCTCTCTCTTAAAGTTTTTAGCACAAGCTAGCTTTAAGCCCGGCAAAGAATAATTACAGCTAGTACAGACTCAAATACATTTTTTGGGACACTACATTTCTGAAGGGAAGAAACACTTCACAACAGAAAGGAAAACAGCCATAGCTGAAAGTGAATGGCCACAGTCCCCACATGAACTCTTTCTTAGGTCTCATAACCTACTGTTGCGATTGTATACCCAATGCGTCGCAAAAATTGCAGGTGTTGTATGAACTTTTAGAAGACAAGAAAGAATATGATTTACTGCCCTCTACTGAGGAACATTTAAACATCTGGTTACAATTAAAGGAGGATATTACATGTGCCTCAGCACTAGCCTTACCTGATTATGAAAAAGCTATTGAACCTCTTTTGCCATGAGGTAATAAGACATGCATGGGGAGTACTCACGCATCAAAATGGTAACAGACAAAAGCCCCTTGGAAATTACTCTCTACACTTAGACTCAGTAATAAGAGGGGCACCCACATGTGCTAGAGCAGTAGCCGCTGCTGAACTGCTCTTAGAAAAAATCACAGACATTGTATTGGGATATTTTTTGGAAATACAAGTTCCACATACAGTCAGTAAAATTCATGCAAACACGGCACCTTTTTATTGCCAGGTTAACTAAGCATGAAGTAGCCTTGTTAGCACCCTTAAATGTCACAATGAAAAGAGCTACTACTTTGAACCCAACTACATTATTACTGCTGAATTCAAAATAGGGGAGAATAGTGACAGGGTGGACATTTGATGGGGAGGAAATTGAGACTGAGGTCACAGGAGAAGATACAGAAAATAATCTCACTTTTTTCGTTTTGTGGCAGTTATGATTGCCTTGAATTAATGAATCAAGAGTTAGCCAGCACTCTCCACAGATGTTCCAATATCTGAGCCTGACCTGTACCTCTTTGTGGATGGTTGACGGTACTACACAGAAGTCACCCCACACAGAGGTAATGCAGTCACAACAGAAACAGACATACTGATTCAGGAACTACTACCTTCACCCTGTTCAGCCCAACAAGCTTAGCTGGCAGCTTTGGCTTCAGCCTGTATTCATGCTGAAGGGCAGACGGTCAATATATACACTGACTCACACTATGCTTTTGGGGTAGATCCAGACTATGGCCCAATATGGAGAAGCAGAGACTTTGTAGAGTCTGCAGGTAAACACATAATGAATGCACACTACATACAGTCACTCTTCATGGCACTACAGCTTCCCAGACAAGTAGCAGTAGTAAAGGTTAAAGCACACACTAAGTAAGACAACATGCAGAGATGGGGAAATGCCCTGGCAGACCAATCAGCAAAAGAGGCAACTCTAAAACCCCTTCCCACCTCAGTTATGACAGTGAGCATTGAATCATTTGATTTTGAAACATTCAAACAAATACAGAGCTAAATTTTCCTGAAGGAACTAGGTGAATGGAAAGCAGAGGGAGCAGTTGAGGACCAAGTGGTATGGTTAGCAGGGCATCGATACTGCCTGCCCCTGTCACTATATCTCATAATGGCTCAACTCCTACATGGAAAGACTTAATTATCACTTGATGACATTATTAACATGCTAGAGAAAAATTGGACTGTGCCTGGATTATCTCAGGCAGCTCAGGCCTTTGTGTCAGTATGCACTATATGTGCCCTTCACAACCCAGGTAAAACTGTGCCTGTACCCAAGAGACACACTCAAGACTTATTACCCATTTCCCACAACCATGCCGGCATTAAGTAATTCATATTCATATTAAATAAATAACCCTCTTCCTAAACTCAGCCCCACATTCAAATAATAGCCCCAAACCACCCCACCATTAAATTACAGGTCCCATCACCTGACCTTAAATCAATAGGCCCCACTATTAATTTAAATAGCACCACCATAACCCCACAAATATATTAATAGCACTCAACATTAAATAAATAGCTCCAACCTGCAGTCCACCATTAAATTACTAGCCTACCTCCCACCCAAATTAAAGTAGAGAATGTCCACAGCCCCAGAAATAAATTAATAGCCTTTACGTTTAATAAATATACCTATTTCCCGCAACCATTTCTGCCATTAAATACTTCAAATTCCATTTAATAAATAGACCTCATTCTTCCCAAACTCACCCCCACATTCAATAATAGCCCTCAAAACACCCCCATCTTAAATAGACCCTGCTATTAAATTAATTTTTCGCAACACCACCCCACAAAAATTGTCATCAGCCCCCCCCTGCTGCTTTCACTCACACAAATGGCAATCGACCCCCCCTGCTGCCTTCACACACACACTGCAATCATCCCCTGTCACTCACCGGACCGTGAGTGTCTCTTCCCGGACATTTAGGAACCGTGGCCGTCCTCCATCCTGAGGGTCTGCGCATGCGCAGCCCTTTCCTACCCTTCAGTGTATGTCCCTTTAACTTAATTGGCAGATCAGGCAACACTCCCTATATTAAGCACCTGTGGTCAACACCACGTTGCCTGATCTTGGAGTCTCATTCCCCATGAGTCTCTGAAGGTGTTTCCTCGTTTGTTCAGCGCTGCTGATTCCTGTGGTTTCCAAACCACTTCTACCTCTGTGGTTTCCAAACCACTTCTACTACTGTGGTTCCCATACCAATTCTACCATCAATTGTATCATCGTGACTGTTAGCTGATTCCTATCCGCTGCCTCCGTGCACTACAGTCTTCTAAGCCACTTCAACTCTATCTCATATCATTGTGACTGTTTGCTGATTCCTATCCGCTGCCTCCGTGCACTTCAGCCACTCTCCACATCTACTCAGCTGTTCATCATCAAGTCTGTGAGCTGATTCCTATCCGCTGCCTCCGTGCACTTCAGCCACTCTCCACATCTACTCACCTGTTCATCATCAAGACTGTGAGCTGATTCCTATCCGCTGCCTCCGTGCACTACAGCCTCCAGCTTGCAACTCGTCTGTGTTCCAACATCGTGACTGTTAGCTGATTTCTATCCGCTGCCTCTGTGCACTACAGTCTCCAGCGTACAACTCGTCTGTGTTTCAACATCGTGACTGTTAGCTGATTCCTATTCCGCTGCCTCCGTGCACTACAGACTCCAGCTTGCAACTCGGCTGTGTTTCATCATTGTGACTGTTAGCTGATTCCTATCCGCTGCCCCTGTGCACTGCAGTCTTCATCTCATCTCTCCCGTGCTTCCTCGAGACTGCTGCTATTATTGCCATCCGCTACTCTTCGTGATCAACAGCTCCTGGTCTACTCTGCTCACCCGTGTTCCATCGCTATTTGCACCTGCTGGTTGCTACTGGTTACCTCCGGGGATCCGCAGAGTCCTGCTGCTGCTGCCAGCGCTAATCGTCCATCTACTGCTAATCCGCTCTCCACGCCTTCCTGTGTTCCGCTGGTCTCTACCCGCCTGTCAGCATTGGATTCCTGTCTCATCCGCTATCCTGCTGCTAGATCATCACCATTCTCCTGGGTCCTCCAAGAGTCCAGTCCGCGTTCTACCGATTCCTGTGGATTCGTGTCCCTGTTGGTTTACTTACCTGTGCGCTGCACCTACTAGACCTCTGCTTCATCTATCCAGGGACTTCTCATCCTGCCGGCCTCCTGCCGCTCAGGTATCGCTGCACTCCTGTCTGACTGCCTGCTTCTGAACCACGGTATGCATACTTCTCATTGACTGTGCTGGTGTATTGCATACCTTGCTGGACTGAGTTTGTTCTCCTCTGGAGTTTACTATCCGCTGAGACTATTACCATCATTGACTGTACTATCTTGTGCCGGATTACTTCAAGAGACTTTCCCTATTTGCAGTGCTGTTCAGTCATTCATATATATATATCTATATTGTGCATATTACTGTGGATCGTGTTAAGGTGCCGTGTTTACCCTGTGTTGCAGTCTCTCCCCGTGCACCTCCTCACATATATATTCAGTGGTACAACTTGCTAGTAGCAGACCACTGATCCCTGTTTCCAGTATCACCTGTTCCAGTATCCTCTCACATAGCAGTGGTACAACTTGCTATCGCAGACCACTGACTCCCCGGATACCTCCACTTGGATTCCATTCCTTCACCTAGACAGCGGTACAACTTGCTATCCGCAGACCGCTGACTCTTATCACTTCCTCGTTTCTGTTGGACATTCCTCCTCACTATAGCAGTGGTACAACTTGCTATCGCAGACCACTGACTACCTTCACGTGTCCTTGTCCATACAGTTCCTCGTGTACTATTACCTCCATATTACCAGTGTTGCTAGTCATAGACTTTCCTGAGCATCTCATCATCTGCTATTTACTGTTCCGTGATCACCCTGCTACCAGAGTACCCTATTACCACCTACATTGCTCTGGTAAGCCTACCACCTGGTGATCCCTGGGTAAAGACTCCTAGTGCCCGTGACAGTAAAGATCAGGCCATGACAGACCCAGATACGGAACCTACAGCCAAAGAGATGCTGCGGCATCTGGTTACCCGTATTGAGCAACAGGAAGTTCGCCAACGGCATTTACTGCGGTGTTACCAGGCGTTAGCCCCCCAAAGAACGTCTGTGCAAGATGCCACAACTACTGTTGATGCTCCTGTGCCTTCCTCCGTTTCCCCAGTGCCATCCCAGGTGGTTACGGCTTCCACGCTTCACCTGCCTACTCCGTCAAAATACGATGGAGACCCCAAAACTTGTAGGGGTTTTCTTACTCAATGCTCAGTTCATTTTGAGCTCCAACCTCAAAATTTTTCTACCCATCGTTCCAGAGTGGCCTATCTTATTTCATTGTTTTCTGGACAAGCTCTCGCATGGGCTTCCCCTCTGTGGGAAAGAAACGATCCATTGTTACAGGATAGTGCCGAATTTATTTCCACGTTCCGAAGTGTATTCGATGAACCAGGTCGTGTTATTTCCGCTGCATCCAGCATTCTCCGTCTTCGCCAAGGATCTCGCACTGTGGCTCAGTACGTCATTAGATTTCGGATATTAGCCTCTGAACTTCAGTGGAACGCTGAGGCACTGATCGCCGCCTTCTGGCAGGGGCTTTCCGATAAAATTAAAAACGCACTGACTTCACAAGAACTACCCTCCTCTTTAGAAGATTTGATCTCTCTTTGCCATCGTGTAGACCTGAGGTTTCGTGAAAGAGAACCTGAGAAAACAACTTCGGTTAAAACACCTCTTCTCTCAAATCCTCAATTTCACCCAGCTTCATCTCCGGTGATACCCATGGAGATAGGTCGCTCCAAATTAACTTTAGAGGAGAGGGACCGAAGAATAAAGAATAGACTTTGTATCTATTGTGCCGATTCTACGCATATGCTCAATTCTTGTCCCAGGAAATGCCGGGCTCTAACCAATACTGGGGAGATAAGGTTAGGGTTCCTGGAGTCCTCTCTATCTTCTACGAAATTAAAAGCCTGCGCTTTTGATGTTACGATTTCCCTTGCTACCAAATCCTTTGAGTCTCAAGCACTGATTGATTCTGGAGCAGCAGGAAATTTCATTTCTAAATCCCTAGTAAATCAATGGTCCCTACCAGTGATTACCTTGAAAACACCGATTACTGTGACTGCTATGGATGGATCACGTCTCATCAATGGTCTCATCACCCAGAGTACGTCTCCAGTAACGCTTCAGATTGGTGGGCTACACCATGAAGAGATTTCGTTTTTAATTCTTCCTGTTACGACAAGTCCGATTGTCTTAGGCCTTCCATGGCTTCAATGTCATTCGCCCCAGATTGACTGGCGCACTTCTCAAGTTACATCGTGGGGAGCTGAATGTCATCATCGTTGTCTCTCTCAAGTGGTTTCATTCAAAAGACAGCATTCGTCTATTCCACCAGGTCCTCCTCCACAGGATCCTTTATCTACGGATCTGTGCGATAAGGTTCAGTCTGAACGCCTTCCTCCTCATCGGGCGTTCGTGACGTCATCGGACGTTGAAGATGGATCTCAGGAGTCATCTTCAAAAAGTCAAGGGCTGGTGGTTCACGGTCACCATCCGTCTTTTCCGGAATTTCCTGCCCTCCCTCCCACCCAAGTTCCTGCTGTGGAGACTGCTTGTCAGACCTTCAAAAATATCTGGTCTCAGATCAAAACCTGTTTAAAGAAGACATCTAACAAATATAAGTCTTTCGCAGATAAGAAGAGGCGGGCTATTCCACCACTAAAAATTGGAGATCGTGTCTGGTTATCTACCAAAAATATTCGTTTGAAGGCCCCATCTATGAAATTCGCCCCTCGTTTTATTGGTCCATATAGGATCATCCAAATAATCAATCCAGTATGTGTTAAACTTCTTCTTCCTAAGAATCTTCGGATTTCCAATGCTTTCCATGTGTCCTTGCTCAAACCTCTTATCATCAACCGTTTCTCAACTCCTCCCTCAGCTCCGCAGCCAGTTCAAGTTCATCAGGAGGAGGATTTCGAGATTACTGAGGTATTGGATGCAAAAATTTCGCGAGGAGTCCTCCGTTTCCTCGTTCATTGGAAGGGCTTTGGTCCTGAGGAGCGCTCTTGGATCAAAGCTGAAGATCTTAATGCTCCTGCCCTTTTGAAGAAGTTTTATTCCAAAAATCCGGACAAACCCGGTTCCAGGCGTTCTGTGCCCACCTTTAAAAGGGGGGGTACTGTCACTCACCGGACCGTGAGTGTCTCTTCCCGGACATTTAGGAACCGTGGCCGTCCTCCATCCTGAGGGTCTGCGCATGCGCAGCCCTTTCCTACCCTTCAGTGTATGTCCCTTTAACTTAATTGGCAGATCAGGCAACACTCCCTATATTAAGCACCTGTGGTCAACACCACGTTGCCTGATCTTGGAGTCTCATTCCCCATGAGTCTCTGAAGGTGTTTCCTCGTTTGTTCAGCGCTGCTGATTCCTGTGGTTTCCAAACCACTTCTACCTCTGTGGTTTCCAAACCACTTCTACTACTGTGGTTCCCATACCACTTCTACCATCAATTGTATCATCGTGACTGTTAGCTGATTCCTATCCGCTGCCTCCGTGCACTACAGTCTTCTAAGCCACTTCAACTCTATCTCATATCATTGTGACTGTTTGCTGATTCCTATCCGCTGCCTCCGTGCACTTCAGCCACTCTCCACATCTACTCACCTGTTCATCATCAAGTCTGTGAGCTGATTCCTATCCGCTGCCTCCGTGCACTTCAGCCACTCTCCACATCTACTCACCTGTTCATCATCAAGACTGTGAGCTGATTCCTATCCGCTGCCTCCGTGCACTACAGCCTCCAGCTTGCAACTCGTCTGTGTTCCAACATCGTGACTGTTAGCTGACTTCTATCCGCTGCCTCTGTGCACTACAGTCTCCAGCGTACAACTCGTCTGTGTTTCAACATCGTGACTGTTAGCTGATTCCTATTCCGCTGCCTCCGTGCACTACAGACTCCAGCTTGCAACTCGGCTGTGTTTCATCATTGTGACTGTTAGCTGATTCCTATCCGCTGCCCCTGTGCACTGCAGTCTTCATCTCATCTCTCCCGTGCTTCCTCGAGACTGCTGCTATTATTGCCATCCGCTACTCTTCGTGATCAACAGCTCCTGGTCTACTCTGCTCACCCGTGTTCCATCGCTATTTGCACCTGCTGGTTGCTACTGGTTACCTCCGGGGATCCGCAGAGTCCTGCTGCTGCTGCCAGCGCTAATCGTCCATCTACTGCTGATCAGCTCTCCACGCCTTCCTGTGTTCCGCTGGTCTCTACCCGCCTGTCAGCATTGGATTCCTGTCTCATCCGCTATCCTGCTGCTAGATCATCACCATTCTCCTGGGTCCTCCAAGAGTCCAGTCCGCGTTCTACCGATTCCTGTGGATTCGTGTCCCTGTTGGTTTACTTACCTGTGCGCTGCACCTACTAGACCTCTGCTTCATCTATCCAGGGACTTCTCATCCTGCCGGCCTCCTGCCGCTCAGGTATCGCTGCACTCCTGTCTGACTGCCTGCTTCTGAACCACGGTATGCATACTTCTCATTGACTGTGCTGGTGTATTGCATACCTTGCTGGACTGAGTTTGTTCTCCTCTGGAGTTTACTATCCGCTGAGACTATTACCATCATTGACTGTACTATCTTGTGCCGGATTACTTCAAGAGACTTTCCCTATTTGCAGTGCTGTTCAGTCATTCATATATATATATCTATATTGTGCATATTACTGTGGATCGTGTTAAGGTGCCGTGTTTACCCTGTGTTGCAGTCTCTCCCCGTGCACCTCCTCACATATATATTCAGTGGTACAACTTGCTAGTAGCAGACCACTGATCCCTGTTTCCAGTATCACCTGTTCCAGTATCCTCTCACATAGCAGTGGTACAACTTGCTATCGCAGACCACTGACTCCCCGGATACCTCCACTTGGATTCCATTCCTTCACCTAGACAGCGGTACAACTTGCTATCCGCAGACCGCTGACTCTCATCACTTCCTCGTTTCTGTTGGACATTCCTCCTCACTATAGCAGTGGTACAACTTGCTATCGCAGACCACTGACTACCTTCACGTGTCCTTGTCCATACAGTTCCTCGTGTACTATTACCTCCATATTACCAGTGTTGCTAGTCATAGACTTTCCTGAGCATCTCATCATCTGCTATTTACTGTTCCGTGATCACCCTGCTACCAGAGTACCCTATTACCACCTACATTGCTCTGGTAAGCCTACCACCTGGTGATCCCTGGGTAAAGACTCCTAGTGCCCGTGACATCCCCCTTCCGCTTGCACACACACACTGCAATCAGCCCCACCTCCGCTCACACACACACACTGCAATCAGCCACCCCCTCCACTCACACACACACTGCCATCATTCCCCCCGCCGCTGTGCTCACACTTACCTTTCAGCCGCTTCCAACTGCGCTTCTCTGCTCACATGGGACGGCACCTGTAACATGGTGCGCATCCCATGTGATATCTAATGCTTGCTGGATAGGTCACAGGGGGAGGGACAGCACATCCGTGGCCACTTGATGGCCTTGTTTAATTTTTTTTTATAAAATGCAACAAAAAAAAACATACAGTCAGGCAGCCTCATTAGGTATCATATTATTATTATTAGTAGTAGTAGTATCAATAGTAATAGTAGTAATAATAATAATAATAATAATAATTATATTTGTCATTATTTGCCATATTTATGCCTTCACAAAGCCTTGTTGTTGTTGTTGTTATTATTATTATTATTATTATTATTATTATTATTATTATTAATAGCAGTAGTAGTAGTAGTAGTAGTAGTAGTAGTAGTAGTATTGTTAATATTAGTATTATTATATTGCACTTTTCAATGATGTATAAATTAAGTTATCAAGCTATTTGTTTACAAAATTTCCGATTTACTGTAATTCCTAAGCACTTGGCAATAAGTCTGTGAATGTGATGCAGTATCAAAACAAAGCTACAAAGGATTTAAAATGTGGTAAGAATAGTGTATGAATTTCTGAAATAAAAATATGAGGAATAGTAATAACAATATAATTATTTAAGAAAATAAAGAAGTAGCACATATAATCATAACACATACAAGAGGCTCCACATACATTAATATAAATTTATAACTACATATATATCCTATTAATAGTGGTACTAATAAAGGTCAATCTATATTTCTTGCAATCAATGCAAACAACCAGACACAAATCGACCACACATGCACTATATGGACAAATGTATTTGGCCACACCTGTTAATGAATAAATTGGGATGTTTCAATCAGACCCATTGCCAGAGGTGTATATAATCAAGCATCTAGTCATACAGTATCCATTTGCAAACATTTGTGATAGAAAATGGGTTGATCTGAAGAGCTCACCAAGACCAATGACAGGCGATGGATGGAGTCGTATAAAGCACAGCGACACTGGACTGTGGAGCAGTGGAAATGTGTTCTGTGGAGTGATGAATTACGCTTCTCTGTTTGGCAGTCAGATGGGTGTGTCTGGGTTTGGCAGATACCGGGAGAACGCTATTTGACTGACTGTATTATGCCAACTGTGAAGTTTGGTGTAGGAGGGATAATGACATGGGGCTGTTTTTCAGGGTTTGGGCCAGGCCCCTTTTCTCCAGCGAAGGGCAATGTTAATTCTTCAGCATACCAAGTCATTTTGGACAATGCTATGCTTCCAACTTTGTGGCAGCAGTTTGGGGAAGGCTGTTTTTTTTTCTAACATGACTGTGCCTCAGTGCACAAAGCAAGAAAGACATGGCTTGATGAGTTCCGTGTAGAAGAACTTGACTGGCCTGCACATAGCCCTGACCTCAACCCCATCGAACACCTTTGGGATGAACTGGAATGGAGATTGTGAGCCAGGCCTCCTCGTCCAACATCAGTGCCTGACCTCATAAATGCTCTCCATATGGCACAAATTCCTACAGAAACACTCCAACATCTTGTGGAAAACCTTCCAAGAATTGTGGAAGCTGTTATTGTTGCAAAAGGGGGGCCAACCCCATATTAAAGTATATGTATTTGAATACAATGTCATTACAGTCCCTGTTGGTGTAATGGTCAAAAGCCAGAAGACTTTTGTCCATAAAGTGCAGCATTGCACAATGCCTAGTGTTTCAGGTATGTTTAAAGTAATATAATGATTGAGGAATTTTGGATTTTAGTACAATTTCTATTTGATGACATGTGACTTTACACATGTAGCAGTCTTCTGTTTCTTTATCTTATTTATGTACAGATATTTGTGGATGTTAAATAATAATAATAATAACAATAATAATAATAATAATAATAATAATAATAATAATATTAATAATAATGGGGCATATGTCCTGGCTGAAAATTCAGTTCTCAGAAAGCATTCAGGGTCCTTTAACAGATGAAGGACAGAATGACAGAATAGAAAGGATTTGATGTATGTATGTTGTTAGTCACACTACTTTATGCAGGATAATCCATTACAGAGAAGGCAAATAATGCTCAAACCCAGACATCAAGTGCTGAAGCTTGCATCCAAATAAGATTTCTTCTTTAAAGTTTAACAATCTACAGATTTTCAGTCTGATTTCAAGGTGTCCCTGTATTGCTGATGATCTTCCTACCTTACTGAACAGTGACAATCAATGCATTGATTTATTCTGGATGTATGGGACACTTTGTTGATGGCACATCACCTATTGCATGTTCTAACTTTTATTAAAAAGCTCCATATAGCATTTGAGATTCCTAATGGATCCTCTATAGTCTCAGATACTTTAAGTACTGAAACTCAAGTTCTGTGGATCAAGATCTTGCCAATCCATCATGAGACTCTGAGGGGGAAATATACTAAGGGGCAGTTTTGTATGTGGATTGCAAGCAGATTGGATGTGGTTTTCACAGCCAAGCCACCAGATTACTAACTGGTGGATTAGATGCTGACAAGACAAACTGCATGCAAGGTCTGGTGTTCTGCAAACCTTTAAACCACATGTGGTTTAGGCCAAAGTATGTGGTAAACCCACTACATTCCATAAGAGATTCGACTACTCAGCATTCGGGCCAGGACCTCTAGCTGTGGGTCGGAAAAAATGATCAGGCCTCCTTAAGTCTGCCGACCCAAAGCTGAATAACACTGGGCCACTACTGATACATCTAACTGTTGCGTACAATGTTAATGCTCTCAAAATGTAGTGCAAGCAATTGTGGCACTACACATGCTACCATGAACTGACAGTCTGTGCGTGTTCTTGCATGCTGAGTTTGTAGAGCTACACATGGGTGAAAGTGAAGTGCCCATTTAGAAAAATTAATAAATAGTTGTTTCCCCATTATGCAGCCCCCTCCCTCACTATCTTGTGTAACATAACATTCTTGAGCCCTCATTGAGCAGGCTGGGCTAGGGAATGTAATATTCCACAAGTGAGTGTGATGGGGTGGCTCATGCCTGTTAGTTCAGGCATGGTACACCTAACCAGGTCTCTACATAAGCAACCACAACGTAAAACAGAATGTTTCACATCTGTATTGCCAATGGTGCAAGCAGTTTGGCCTAAACAAAGTGCAGTTTAAGAATTTGCAAGCCACCACACATTACATGTGGTTTGAGTTTTGACTCTGACTGACTAATGGGTCCTTTGAAATGGGCAGCACACCAAAAGCCTACCTTTAATGGGGGCCTTAGTAGCGGGTGTTATATGAATGAGGAGACAGGGCGACTGTTGAATGGACTTAGGCATCACTGTACACAGTTACCAATGTGTACACTAAACAATGATTTTTGATGGGTAAACAGTATGAAGGAGGAATAGGCTCCAATTGAGAGACCAAATAGAACACACCCACATTTCCCTACTGTCTAATGACCCTCCCTAGTGGTCCAGTGGATATGTAATGAAGGAGGACACTGGTATGTAGAACTGGGATACCAGCAAAATGGCATGGAAAGTGGAGAAAACTCCTAATGAGCAACAGGCTTAATGCCTGATTTGGAGGCATGGACCTAGAGCCTGATTTAAATCATGTTTACGGGTCTAGTGCATGAATTAATGTGCCACAGGCCTAAGGCCTACTTAACTGGTGCTCGTAGGTCTAGCGCCTGATTTACTAGTTCCAATGGGTCTATTGCCCGACTATAATGGTGCTCATGTGTCTTGCAACCAATATAATGATACCATGGCCCTGGCACCGACTGCTGTGCCCAAATACTGAATGGGTACAGAAGTAAGGCCTGAATTAAAAGTGCCCAAAGGTCTTACCTTAATCTTGCAGCTTTAGGTTCCAGCAGGGTTGAACAGTGATTATCAGCTCTTTGCCTTCCCCCTGCTGTCTTCTTGTCACCAACGATGTCTTCTTGGTTTGGAGTCGCGTCTGCTGGGTGCTCAACTGAACGTCTCTGAACAGATAAGTCATCTTATTTCCTTTTGTCCAGGGAAATATTCACACATAGATACCATGGTGACTGTGAAGGAGTGTGGTCAGTCTGGCAGTTTGTAGTGGCAAACTGCTTTCAGATGAACAAGTTGTGATTGGGTACTGCTGAAATGTTAATGGAGTGGCCGATACCATCATTGTAGGGGTGGCCTGTACATGTCTCAGGGGCATGGATTGTTTTTTGGAGCTGCAATCATGTACTCGTGACAGCTTTCTCTTTTTTAAGAGCTGCAAGGATAAAACAGCTCTAATAGTCAGCGAGCTGTGGCACTGACTGATCTTGATGGGCTCAGACACTTATATAGATACAATAGGCAGCTGACAGATACCCACAGGAAATCCCTCCACTCTTTCTAAAACCTTTATCAGCAGATGAGAAGAAAGGAGAAGAAGTCCTAATTACTGGTACTGGATATGGGACACTAGTACCTTATATTCTGCTCTGAATCTTACATTAGTTGCTGTTATAACAGTTTTGAGTAAATAAATCTTTATTGCCGTTTATCTCAAGGTGTTATGTGTATATAATTAGTTTGCTCATGATATCCCTTTTAGTTGCTGTTTACACATGCAAGTCACAGGAGCTTTTGTGTGTGATACAATAATCCTTAGAATAATATTTGATATTGTAGCACAAATGAAAAAAATAATCAGTGAGTGTTAAGAGAAGACACAAGATAAATTATTTGCAATGCAAGTTACAAGGATCGTTAATTAGATTTTACCAATTATATAAGACAGCCCATACTTAGCCCCACCAACATTTCTATTATCTACTTTTAAAACAATTAAATTTATGTATTTATGTTTATAGGACAATGTTCCTTAAATGGATTTTTTTAATTATTATATTTGTTCAATGGTGTTGATAACATTAATGGTCCCAGAATTTTTATTCTCATGTCTCTTTTCCTGATGTGTAAATTTTTTGAAGTGTGCATCCTAATATTCACTAATTCTAATTTATAAAAATGAAATAATTTAATATTAGTTGAGAACTCTCGAGAACTAGGTCTAAAGGGCTACATTTAAACAAATACATATATTTCCAGTTAAACACAAAATCCAAAACTGTATTGCAATGAAATTGTAACATTTAAAGACGATAGCAGAGGTTTCCAAACGTCAACTCGAAATGAATGAATAGATCAGACATTTACTTATTTCCCCACAAATGACACAGATCATACAATTCATATCACTCACTTCAAGGATTGTTTCTAATATTTCACTGTGTCATTTATAAGCATAATCATTATATCCATGTTAAGCATCACAGAACTTATGGCACAAAATTCATTTAAAAATAAATGATAATGTCCAATGTATTCATATGACTATGAATCAAATGTCACCCAGATTTCCTTTCAACTTTGTTATCTGTACAAAATCTTTATATATAATACTATAAGGCTGCTATTTAGCATATTCTGTGACGTCTCTCTCTTTCGCTGTGGTATTTTACTATACAGTTTGTATTATTTATACACAACAAAGAATATATTGTGTTTAATACTATGGTTAAGACATAACTATTAAAAGACTATTACAGCATGGGTACTTCCCCTTTGCATACCCTTCCATCTGAGTTGTGTTCCATACTTGTCTTGAATAGGGCAGGAAGAATCTCTATCTGATCTTGATAAAGAGATAGTTAATCCTTATGAGAAGTGTAAGGACCATACTTATGGATATTCAAACAATATAGGGGAACACAGTACAGAGAAAATATGTGCAGTATTTCTTATTTTCATCTTTGTTTCATTTTCCTGTATTGCATGTAATGACCATGTGTGTTGGTCTATCTCTTCTCGTAGGGGATAAACCATTTTCAATTACTGTTAAATATGCTTCCTACCCTATTTAGTGCTAGTTTGACAGAATTTAGTTCAGACAAGGGATTACATGGGGTTGAATGAGCTCTTATTCTAATTTAAGCTACTGTATGTTATTCTTTGGATTCCATGTATTACATGGTAATATGACCATGACTTTTACCCTTCGTCTGTGTTAATTTGTATATGCCCTTGTGTTCAAAGTGCAAACATAAATTTATTTATTAACATTTATTTATATAGTGCCAGCACACTTTGCAGTAATAAAATAACACAGTGTATTGACAATCAAAGAGGTAAGAAGGCCTTTAAAAGAAACAGTAATGATATATTAGATTTACCTCAAACAATAAGTGTCAATGACATACTGCCTGCTTCACGCTCCCCCATCTCATCCATCCCAGCAACCTCGTCCTCCACCCCAGGAGCCCCACACCAGATGGCAATATTGTGAAACACCACACACAGAGCTATGACATCACATATTTTACTCGGCCTATACATCAGTGCACCACCAGACCGGTCAAGGCATCTGAAACGGGCCTTTAGAAGGCCAAATGCCCGCTCAATGACCAATCTGGTGGCTGTATGAGCCGAGTTATATGCAACCTCACGCTCTGTGTGTGGGCTCAACACCGGAGTGAGGAGCCAAGGGCGTAGGGGATAAGTGTTGTCTCCTATGTAGGGTGAGAATAAAGACATAAGAAACACACATTAATTCACTGTAACAGTAAAAAATGACCACTCTCCAAATACTACCAGTCAAAAATGATATATAGTACATTATAGGAAATGAAAATTAACAGCTAAAGGAGGAATATTGCCTTAAATAAACTATACAATGCATTGTAAAGTTAACACTTTGGCAAAAACACAAACCAGAGGAGTGTGAAGGCTTTGAACAATGTGCCTATATGATTTTGGAAGCATGGCAAGGCCAATATCTATCTTATATGTAGGGATGTGCACCGGCGACTTTTGAGGTCTCGTGTTTTGTGTTTTGGATCCGGATTTTCGTTATTTTTGAGGTTCGGATTTGTCTCGCAAAACACTTGACGAAAGGTCTCGGTTCGGATTTAAGGTATTGGATTCGGATTTTTTTTGAAAAAAACATTAAAAGTTTAAAAATCAAGTTTTTGGGCTTATTTTCACTCCTAGGCTATTATTAACCTCAATAACATTCAATAACAAGCATTTCCACTAATTTACAGTGTATTCTGAACACCTCACAATATAGTTATTAGTCCAAAACGTTGCAAAAAGGTATCTTTCTGGACTGCGTAGAGGAGTGGGTCACCACAATATCTTAAAAACCCTGAACTTTTATGATTCGCACCAATAATTGTACCTGGACTGCGTAGAGGAGTGGGTCACCACAATATATTAAAAACCCTGAACTTTTATGAATCGCACCAATAAATGTACCTGGACTGCGTAGAGGAGTGGGTCACCACAATATATATAATAAGAAAACCATCAACTAGTTTGATTCGCACCAATAAATGTACCTGGACTGCGTAGAGGAGTGGGTCACCACAATATATTAAAAACCCTGAACTTTTATGAATCGCACCAATAAATGTACCTGGACTGCGTAGAGGAGTGGGTCACCACAATATATATAATAAGAAAACCACCAACTTGTTTGATTCGCACCAATAAATGTACCTGGACTGCGTAGAGGAGTGGGTCACCACAATATATTAAAAACCCTGAACTTTTATGAATCGCACCAATAAATGTACCTGGACTGCGTAGAGGAGTGGGTCACCACAATATATATAATAAGAAAACCATCAACTTGTTTGATTCGCACCAATAAATGTACCTGGACTGCGTAGAGGAGTGGGTCACCACAATATATTAAAAACCCTGAACTTTTATGAATCGCACCAATAAATGTACCTGGACTGCGTAGAGGAGTGGGTCACCACAAGATATATTAAAAACCCTGAACTTTTATGATTCGCACCAATAAATGTACCTGGACTGCGTAGAGGAGTGGGTCACCACAATATATTAAAAACCCTGAACTTTTATGAATCGCACCAATAAATGTACCTGGACTGCGTAGAGGAGTGGGTCACCACAATATATTAAAAACCCTGAACTTTTATGATTCGCACCAATAATTGTACCTGGACTGCGTAGAGGAGTGGGTCACCACAATATATTAAAAACCCTGAACTTTTATGAATCGCACCAATAAATGTACCTGGACTGCGTAGAGGAGTGGGCACTGGGCACCACAATAAAATATATAAAAAAACCTTCAACAGGTCTGCATTACACTACACATACGGCTGCTCCTCCATCCTCTCCATCATATACATGTTGGAGTTTTAGCGTGTGACAACCTCTTGTTTTTGATAATGTCAGTGCATTTTGAATATTTTTCAATTTGCCCCACACCACTGAATGTACTTTATCTATGATACGCATCTATCTATCTTGACTGCATAGTGTGGTGGCCCCGGTACACAATTTGGTACCGAGGCCACAATATAATTAAAAAACCCTCCACGTGTCAGAATTCCACCAAACAAGTATCTGGACTGCGTAGTGGGGTGGCCCCGGTACCCAACTTGATACCGGGGCCACAATAAAATAAATACACCCTCCACGTGTCAGAATTCCACCAAACAAGTATCTGGACTGCGTAGTGGGGTGGCCCCGGTACCCAACTTGATACCGGGGCCACAATACCTCCTCCAAACATGCTACAGACAATTCGTCATTGAGATCCCATTAAGTATGTTAAAGACAGACAGGGTCCAAGTGTTATTAGTTGACTTTGTAAAGAAAAAAACTGTCCCTGTTGCACATAGTCGTGCAATGAAGACTTACTTTTTCATTTAAAGGCACGATCTTTCAAGTGTAGTGTTTGTAAGTCTAAGTCATATTATACTTTTGGTAAAATTGGTTTTTTTTGTTCCTCTTTATGTTAATTAATTAGTAATAGAATTAAAGTAGGAAATAGAATTAAATAGAATTAAAGTAGGAAATAGAGTGGTATAGAGTTGTAGTGTGGTATAGATAGAGTGGTCCACACAATATAATAATAAAACCCTCAACTGGTCTGAATTCCACCAAACAAGTATCTTGACTGCGTAGTGTGGTGGCCCCGGTACACAATTTGGTACCGAGGCCACAATATAATTAAAAAACCCTCCACGTGTCGGAATTCCACCAAACAAGTATCTGGACTGCATAGTGGGGTGGCCCCGGTACCCAATTTGATACCGGGGCCACAATACCTCCTCAAAACATGCTCCATACAATTCGTCATTGACAGACCCCAGACAGACAGGGTCGTAGTGTTATTGTTTGACTTTGTAAACCCAAAAAAATGTCCCTGTTGCACTTGCACATAGTCGTGCAATGAAGACTGACTTTTTCATTTAAAGGCACGATCTTTCAAGTGTAGTGTTTGTAAGTCTAAGTCATATTATACTTTTGGTAAAATTGGTTTTTTTTGTTCCTCTTTATGTTAATTAATTAGTAATAGAATTAAAGTAGGAAATAGAATTAAATAGAATTAAAGTAGGAAATAGAGTGGTATAGAGTTGTAGTGTGGTATAGATAGAGTGGTCCACACAATATAATAATAAAACCCTCAACTGGTCTGAATTCCACCAAACAAGTATCTTGACTGCGTAGTGTGGTGGCCCCGGTACACAATTTGGTACCGAGGCCACAATATAATTAAAAAACCCTCCACGTGTCGGAATTCCACCAAACAAGTATCTGGACTGCATAGTGGGGTGGCCCCGGTACCCAATTTGATACCGGGGCCACAATACCTCCTCAAAACATGCTCCAGACAATTCGTCATTGACAGACCCCAGACAGACAGGGTCGTAGTGTTATTGTTTGACTTTGTAAACCCAAAAAAATGTCCCTGTTGCACTTGCACATAGTCGTGCAATGAAGACTGACTTTTTCATTTAAAGGCACGATCTTTCAAGTGTAGTGTTTGTAAGTCTAAGTCATATTATACTTTTGGTAAAATTGGGTTTTTTTGTTCCTCTTTATGTTAATTAATTAGTAATAGAATTAAAGTAGGAAATAGAATTAAATAGAATTAAAGTAGGAAATAGAGTGGTATAGAGTTGTAGTGTGGTATAGATAGAGTGGTCCACACAATATAATAATAAAACCCTCAACTGGTCTGAATTCCACCAAACAAGTATCTTGACTGCGTAGTGTGGTGGCCCCGGTACACAATTTGGTACCGAGGCCACAATATAATTAAAAAACCCTCCACGTGTCGGAATTCCACCAAACAAGTATCTGGACTGCATAGTGGGGTGGCCCCGGTACCCAATTTGATACCGGGGCCACAATACCTCCTCAAAACATGCTCCAGACAATTCGTCATTGACAGACCCCAGACAGACAGGGTCGTAGTGTTATTGTTTGACTTTGTAAACCCAAAAAAATGTCCCTGTTGCACTTGCACATAGTCGTGCAATGAAGACTGACTTTTTCATTTAAAGGCACGATCTTTAAAGTGTCAGAAAGAGAGAGAAGACACAGGAGAGGAGAGTTGTAGCTGGGGACCTGGGGTGGAAGCTCCCAGGCTCCCCCAGCATTGCCTGGAAGTCTGAGCGTGGTGACTGAGCCAGGGCAAGGAATGTGTGCCCTGGATGAGGGGGAGAACTCCATGCCACTATAGTGAACCCAAGAGAGAGGGGGACACTGCACATGGAAGAGGCCCTGGAGTGAGGGCTGCTACAAGAGGCATGGTAGCTGTAGTGTCAGATCCTGAGGCTGAGAGTACACAGAGTGACGTGTCAGAGCACAGGAGACATTATCCCCGCAGAGGAGGGATGAGCTGCAGTTGAGAGGTCTGTTGTTGAAATAGGACATGCACACTTTAACAAACCAATCATTTCAGCGACAGGGCCTACCAAACAACTTTGACTGAAATGATTGGTTTGTTTGGGCCCCCACACCAAAAAAGCTATTCATCTCTCCCTGTACAGACTAAACAGGCTCTACTGAGGCAAGATGTCGTCCTCATCCTCAACCTCTGATTCCTCTCCCCCTACAGTGTGTACTTCCTCCTCATCACACATTATCAATTCGTCCCCGCTGGACTCCACAACCACAGGTCCCTCTGTAGTATCTGGAGGGCAGTGCTGTACTTCATTGAGGAATTGATTATTCATTTTTATAAACATCATTTTTTCAACGTTGTGAGGAAGCAACCTCCTTCGCCGCTCACTGACCAGGTTCCCCGCTGCACTAAAAACTCTTTCCGAGTACACACTGGAGGGGGGACAACTCAGGTAAAATAGAGCCAGTTTGTACAGGGGCTTCCAAACTGCCTTTTTTTCCTGCCAGTAACAATATGGACTGTCTGACATGTCTACTTGGATGGTGTCAGCAAAGTAATCATCCACAATTTTTTCTATTGTGACAGCATCCAATGCAGCGAGAGTAGACATGTCTGCAATGGTTGGCAGGTCCTTCAGTCCGGACCAGATGTTATCAGCATCCCCGCCAGTGCCTCTTTTGGGAAAACTGAGCTTTTTCCTCGCAGCCATAGATGTGGAAGAAAATGAGGGTGGAGCTGTTGGCATGTCACGGTCCTCTTCAGAGGACAATCTCCTGACCAGCAGGTCTTTGCACCGCTGTAGATTTGTGTCCGCCGGAAACAGAGACACAACATACGCTTTAAACCGAGGATCGAGCACGGTGGCCAGAATGTATTCCTCTGACTTTAAAAGAGTGACCACCCTCGGATCCTGGCAAAGCGTACGAAGGGCTACATCCACAAGAGCTACATGCTTGCTGTAATCGCAATGGCTTACCAGCTCCTCCCTCACTTTCTCCAGCTGCTTCTGCAACAGCCTGATCAGGGGAATGACCTGACTCAAGCTGGCAGTGTCGGAACTGACTTCTCGTGTGGCAAGTTCAAATGGCTGCAGAACCTTGCACAACACGGAAATCAGTCTCCACTGCGCTTGACTCAGGCGCATCCCCACTCCTTTGCCTATGTCGTAGGTGGCTGTGTAGGCCTGAATGGCCTTTTGCTGCTCCTCCATCCTCTGCAGCATATAGAGGGTGGAGTTCCAGCGCGTCACAACCTCTTGTTTGAGGTGATGGCAGGGCAGGTTCAAGCTTTTTTGATGTGCCTCTAGTCTGCGGTAGGCACTGGCTGAATGCCGAAAGTGTCCAGCAATTTTGCGCGCCACCGCAAGCATCTCCTGCACACCCCTGTCACTCTTCAGGTAATGCTGCACCACCAAATTAATGGTGTGGGCAAAACATGGGACGTGCTGGAAATTGCCCATATTTAATGCCCGCACAATGTTACTGGCATTGTCTGACACCACAAATCCCCATGAGAGTCTAAGTGGGGTAAGCCACTGGGAGATAATTTCCCTCATTTTCTCTAATATGTTGGCAGCGTTGTGCCTCTTATTAAAGCCTGTAATGCACAATGTTGCCTGCCTTTGCATGAGCAGCCATTTTGTAGATGCTGCTACTGATGCAGCTGTTGCTGTTGCTGCGGAAGGGGATGCATCTACCCAGTGGGCTGTCACAGTCATATAGTCCTTCGTTTGCCCAGAACCACTTGTCCACATGTCCGTGGTTAAGTGGACAGTGGGTACAACCGCATTTTTAAGAGCACTGAGGACACTTGATCGTACTTCTCTGTACATTTTTGGTATCGCCTGCCTAGTGAAGTGGAATCTCGAGGGGATTTGGTACCGGGGACACAATACCTCCATCAACCCTCTAAATCCCACTCCACTGATGGCGGACACCGGGCGCACGTCTAACACCAACATTGCAGTTACAGCCGCAGTTATACGCTTTGCAATAGGGTGACTACTATCGTATTTGGTGGTCATGGCAAACGACTGTTGGACGGTCAATTGTTTGGTGAAAGACTTAGCGGTCTTACGACTTCCCCTCTGGGAAGATGACCGACTAACAGCAGCAACAGCAGCAGTGGCAGTAGTAGGCGTACCGCTGCAGGATTCCTCGGATGAATCCCGTATTGAGGAGGACTCAGTCTGGCTGGTGACTTGGGCTGCAGGACTGAATCTGATGGAGATTGTGGAGGAAGTTGACGAGGAGGGTGTTGCTGGTGTGTATCCAACTGGACCACGGGATTTAGGTGTCCCTGTACCGATGAGGGTCCTAGCCCCAGTTCCTGAACTAACCACTGAACTATGAAGGTTATTCAGGTGACGTATAAGGGAGGATGTTCCTAGGTGGGCAAGATCCTTACCCCTGCTTATTTGAGCTTTACATAAGCTACATATTGCCATACATTGGTTGTCTGGATTTGGATAAAAATAACTCCAGACCGAAGAGGTGCATTTTTTGGTCTTCTGACCAGGCATGACGATGGGCTTTTTCATCCCATGGACATCAGCTGTTTCCCCCCCTGGTGCCTCATTTACAATAACCACATCACCATCCTCATCATTAAGTTCCTCCACAGCGCCAGCTACATCATCAATAGCCTCCTCCCGAGCCACCTCTTCCCGTACAGTGATGGGAAGGTCAGGCTTGACAACCACCAACACCCTTGGACTCGCCTTGGGGATTTGTGATAATTTCTCTTTAGAAGGCAGAGTTGTTTGCTGTTTTGTTGCTGACAGCATAACTCTCTTCAATTTTTTGTAGGGGGGGGGAGGAGGAGGAGGGCTAAGATCCGTGGGTGAAGCTGAACCACTAGTCATGAACACGGGCCAGGGCCTAAGCCGTTCCTTGCCACTCCGTGTCGTAAATGGCATATTGGCAACTTTACGTTTCTCCTCAGATGATTTTAAGTTTCTCTTTTTGCTACTTTTTCTTAACTTGGGCTTTTTGGATTTTACATGCCCGGTACTACGAGATTGGGCATCGGGCTTGGAAGACGACGTTGATGGCATTTCATCGTCTATGTCATGACTAGTGGCAGCAGCTTCAGCATTAGGAGGAAGTGGGTCTTGATCTTTCCCTACTTTATCCTCCAAATTTTTGTTCTCCATTATATGTAGCACAAGATACTGCAGAATGTGTGAACTTGGTAATATTGCAGTACCAATGGACTTATAATGCTGGATTGGTTTTGCAAAATTGGTTATAATTATTATATATTTTTTTTTTTTTTTAATTTTTTATTTTTTTTTACTTTTTTTTTATTTTTTACAAACTTGGGAATAATGGGGAAATAACTATGCCCTTAGAAGCACAGAGCACAGGACACAGCACCACTGGACTGAACAGGACACGGCACAGGACCCAGCAGCACTACGGAACTCAGCAGGACAGAGCACAGGACACAGTACCACTGGACTGATACTGCAGAATGTGTAAACTTTGTAATATTGCAGTACCACTGGACTTTTACTGCTGAATGTGTGAACTTGGTAATATTGCAGTACCAATGGACTTATAATGCTGGATTGGTTTTGCAAATTTGGTTATAATTATTATATATTTTTTTTTTTTTTAATTTTTTATTTTTTTTTACTTTTTTTTATTTTTTACAAACTTGGGAATAATGGGGAAATAACTATGCCCTTAGAAGCACAGAGCACAGGACACAGCACCACTGGACTGAACAGGACACGGCACAGGACCCAGCAGCACTACGGAACTCAGCAGGACAGAGCACAGGACACAGCACCACTGGACTGATACTGCAGAATGTGTAAACTTTGTAATATTGCAGTACCACTGGACTTTTACTGCTGAATGTGTGAACTTGGTAATATTGCAGTACCAATGGACTTATAATGCTGGATTGGTTTTGCAAATTTGGTTATAATTATTATATATTTTTTTTTTTTTTTACTTTTTTTTTATTTTTTACAAACTTGGGAATAATGGGGAAATAACTATGCCCTTAGAAGCACAGAGCACAGGACACAGCACCACTGGACTGAACAGGACACGGCACAGGACCCAGCAGCACTACGGAACTCAACAGGACAGAGCACAGGACACAGCACCACTGGACTGATACTGCAGAATGTGTAAACTTTGTAATATTGCAGTACCACTGGACTTTTACTGCTGAATGTGTGAACTTGGTAATATTGCAGTACCAATGGGCTTATACTGCAGGATTGGTTGTGAAAATTTTGTGGTAATTAAAAAATATTAAAGTAGTTTTTGGTATTTTATAAAAAAAACTTTTTTTTATTTTTTTAAACACAGGGGAATATTGGGGAAATAACTATGCCCTTAGAAGCACAGAGCACAGGACACAGCACCACTGGACTGAACAGGACACAGCACAGGACCCAGCAGCACCACTGACCTCAGAAGGACAGAGCACAGCACACAGCACCACTGGACTGATACTGCAGAACACAGCACAGCACAGCACAGCACAGCACAGCACTAAACAGCACAGCACTAAACAGCACAGCACAGCACTAAACAGCACAGCACAGCACTAAACAGCACAAAACTAAACAGCACAGAACTAAACAGCACAGAGGACCACCTAACACACCCTCCCTCTACCCTGATCAATGCCCGAGTGAAGATGGCGGCGACTAGCGGGGAATTTATAGGATCCGAGTATCGCGAGATCCGACAACGGGATTATGAGTCAGAGCCTCAGTTTCACTTTTGAATTTGGCGCCAATACCCGGATCTGTCTCGGATCCGACTCGGATCCGCAACGTTCGGGTGGGCTCGGATTTCAGAAATCCGAGCGCGCTCATCCCTACTTATATGTAGTGACTATTTTGAAACTAACCATCTCTTTAAAAATTTCCACTACCAAAAAATTTACTAACATTTAGAAAAGACACAAATGTCAACCCAACTTGACTTATGGCCTATGGCCTTGTAGAGTTTACTAACTTTATAATTATGTAGCAAAATAGCCTCCTTCAAAACATCAGGTAACCTTAGATGTTATGTATCTGTGTTGTAAATCTGGCTACATCACCCAGAGCATTTTGAAACATGGTGAAAGAGAAAAAAAAAACAGTTTTCTAACTACTCTAAAGAAAAGCCACATGCACTATATGTCACAATGTGGAAACATAACATGTGAGGACAAAGATTACATTCAGAGTACAGTAACTTATAACTTGATTTGTGAAAAAAGGTTAGCAATAAATTGAGTTAATACATTAATACAGTTAATACATTCTTCTAATTACCAAGAAGCCACCAATCTCCATGTGGCCTTGCACCCCCTTACCTCTCTTGCAATCTGAGCCACGTTCCTAAATGCAGAGGAGTTATTGGTATTCCCACCCCATTTGGCAACCAGGTCTCGAATCTGGATAGACGGTTCACATATAGCCTGGACATTTAATGAGTGGAAAAGCTTCCTGTTCAAATACAGACAAGCATCCCCACTCAACGTGACCAAGGCCACATGCGTCCCATCTACTGCCCCTATGACGTGTGGAAAGCTGGTTATGGTGGCAAACTGCCGCTTAATCCACACAAGGGGCTTCTCTTCGAGTGGCATATGGATAAACTAAGAGAGCTGCGACAGAAATGCCTGGAGCACAACCTTCAGCACACGACTGAAGGTGGCCTGGGACATATGTGTTGCGACCCCCACTGTGGTCTGGAAGGATCCAGACGCACAGAAGTGCAGTACCGCCAACAGTTTAGTTAAAGGCGGCACTGCTCTTGGGATATTGCGCATTGGCTCAAGGTCACACTGTACAATGCACAGGGTGTCCAAGATGACATGAGGAGTAAGCCGATAGTGACGGACAACCTCAGCATCTGACATCCCAAAGAGGCTGACAAGTGGCCTGAAGACACGATCCGTAGGACGGTGATGCTGTACCAGTTGCTGGTTTCGACGCTGTGGAGGATTAGCCTCCGCGTGATTCAGATTATAATGCAACTCCAGGATATCCTGTATGTGTGACAAAAGGCTGAGTTTACAAACAAACAAAAACATTTGCTGAGGACTTTACATTTACACTGTAGACTCCAAACATGAAACTTATGCTTACAACAAAATCTCAATTCATGTTCAATCTTTGTTTAGGCAAGTACAGTCAGGAATTATTAAAATAAAAATAAAAACAGAACTTGCATCAAAACTCAAGCCATAGTAAAAGAGCAAAGACACCACATCAGAGACCACTTCACCATAAAAAGACAGAAAGAGAAACACAACAGACATAAGAGTGGGGGGCACTGGATACTTACCACACAATAAAACACCAAAGGCATTTTGGGCAAACCAAAAATATATATTCCAACCCTTTGTATCAGATAATCTGTTAGGGGGGGGGGGGCAGGTAAGAAAGAGAGACAAGAAAAGGGGGAAAAGTAAAAGAAAGAGAAAACAAAACTTGCTACAATACTCAAGCCATAGTGAAAGAGCAAAGGCCACATCAGAGACCACCTCACCATAAAGCCCTTTGTATCAGATAATCTGTTAGGGATGATGGGGGGGTCAGGTAAGAAAGAGAGACAAAAAAACGGGCAACAAACTAAAGCAAACGAAAAATAATTCTGTCAAGATGCAGTCTCTAGTCAAAGTGACAAGACACAGTGCAAGAAGGTAGTCAATCCTAAATAATTTACAATACTTAATGCCTACCACCCAAAATCCATTTAAAAAAACATATGTAAATGCCTTACTTCGACAAGTAGAGAAGCTTATAGTTAAATTAGCATTTGGTTTATTAACAATAAAACGCATCGCAATGCTATTTTCGTTCATAAAACATGCTTTGATTTGTGAAAGATTGTGTTCTAAATACCTCAAATCAGCACTTCTTCGTCTTTACTTCTCACCAAAACAACTGAACTCCCAGCAAACAACAAGTGCAGCAAATGCTGTTTTAAAGGGAAGCATAACTAAAGAAGTGTCTGCTGAGTTGACTGCAGATGCAGGTGCATTTAGAGAGCACGGGTGTCTGTTTGCATACCCCATGCATATTTTTGCATTGGATTACAAAAAATTATGAAAGTGTATGTTGTTACTTTGATTACATCTTTTTCTAATATACTTAGGTGTTCCTTGTATCGAATAAATCAGGTTTCTCAATTGCAGATATGTTGCATGATCTATTGTTTCAGTGTAGTCTATATAACATACGGACTCTTTAGTCTGGAGGTTAGTGTTGTGATTAGCCTTCCATCTGACAACAGTAGGGTACTAGGTTCGAATCATAAATGAAGAATGTACCTGTACAGACTGTGCATTTTGGCAACTATTGGCAAGGCGATGCGTGAAGTATATTGGACATATTCCGGATTGCGTATTATTAGCCTTTACATCCGCATCCATGTCTGTTTACATATTTCCTGGGACACAATTTCCGTGGTGTCGAACAAGAGAATGTATGTGTAATTCTTCATTGTTTATCCTTCAACCTTCATGTTGGCAGTAATGCATGTGTTGTGTTGGGAATTTCCATATCCCAAAATTTAAACTGTACATGTACCAAGGATTTGTACAAGAACTTGTACTGTTATAACAAAGAGAAGCAGCTGTTCCCAAAAACTGGATTGCAAAGACACAGGAAATATCCACAGATGAAAGCTCAAAAAACCTAAGTACCCCCCCCCAAAAAAAAGTCCAATTATTATTAGTATTCTAATTATTATAAGTATTATTACACATGACTGAATTTTAATATCCAAATATTTAAAGTGTACATGTACCAAGGATTTAGGGCTATAAAATTTCAAAGCATAATCATTGATATTAGTAACAATTTAAAAAGGAAAAAGCTTGTTTTGAGACACTTTGATGCTCAGCTTTTCCTTCTAGTCTATTTCATGCACATATTGTTTCTACTTGCATGTTTGGTGTAGTAGTTAGAAAATCCACCTTTCAACAGTGGAAACCTGTCTGAATCCTTACAAACGCTCTTATCTCTCTGGAGTTTATATATCCTTCCCATGATTGTGTGGGTTTCTTATGTAAGCGTACGCTTGGTTTAAGCCCGCACACATTAACCGTACAATTTTCGTAAAGTAAACTGTTATGCTTTTATATTAGTACTTGCGTATTGTTAGCTGTTTTTAACAAATATCCGCAACTAAGTAAAAATAGGTTGCTTTTAAAAAAATTACACAATGTTTAATGTTTGCTATAAATATAAAATAAGTTTGTAAAAAAAAATAAAAAAATAGGTGAAGTGTATTAAGATTTGTGTTGTGCATATTTAGTTGTGAGTGTTTTAAATGAACAATGCTTTTAGAACAGTTTATTGTTGTTACTCAACGCTGCTGCTGAAGCTGCTTTGGATTTAGACATGACCCGTAGCTTCCTTAAGATTAAGCAAGGAGTTAAGATAAAACTCACCGCTTTTCTTCTTAACTACCTGAAGGATCCGGAGGGTACGCCTACTCGTCTTAAGTCAGTACAAGTAACGCCTACTCTTCTTATCTTATTTTGGATCTCCGCCCATTACCCTCCCATTCCCAACCCTTTTTTCTTAAGTGGTCTGAAAACTTCTTAAGTGCAGCTAAGAGAGATTTTCATCTTAACTTAAGAAAATCTTAGCTTACGGAACAGATTTTCCTTCTTATCTCCATTTTCTGGCCATGCGCAGAGAAGATTTTCGGAAGATCTGCAAAAAAAACGGTAGATCCGATCGCTAATGAATCAGGCCCTATGTGCCTGATTCATTAAGGAAAGTATTCATTTTTTTACTTAAGTTTTCTCCTGGACAAAACCATGTTGCAATGCAAGGAGTGCAAATTAGTTTAATATTTTGCACATAAGGAAAATGCTGGATTTTTTTCCCTAGATAAACTTTAAATTTCAATGTACAAATAAAGCTATCAAGTGTTTGTGTGCTACATGAAAAAACAGCCAGTATTTTCCTGATTCATTAAGGAAAGTTAAGTAAAAAATTGAGTATTTAACTTTTGTGCAATATAATAAACTAATTTGCACCCCTTGCATTGCTAGATGGTTTTGTCCAGAAAACTTAAGTAAGAAAACTTACTTAATCTGTTACTTAACTTCAGGACTAGGGGGATTCATTAAGAAACTTAGGCAAGAAATTGAGTACGTTTTCTTATTTAAGTTTTCTGGACAAAACCATGTTGCAATGCAAGGGGTGTAAATTAGTTTATTATTTTGCACATAAGTTAAATACTCAATTTTTTACTTAACTTTCCTTAATGAATCAGGCTCCATGTCTTTAGGAAATAACATGATGATTTTGCTATTCAGAATTATATTTTATATGCATGCACAGAGCCATCTCTTCCAATGTACAAACTTATCTAAGAGGTGAAATGTAAATATCAGAATGATAAGTTAGATAAAAGAACAGAAAAGACCATTTTCAGCTTGTAAGATGCAACAACAAATGTATTAAGTTCCCAGCTGAATACTAATTAGACACATTAAAAGTATTTTATACATGTTAGTGACAGACACATTTATTTAAAATACAGGTCTAATTAAAAGATAAAACCAAGCATCAGCTTGAAGTCTGGATAAGGAGAGTAAGCTGCCTTTATTTTAAAACTAATCTTTGTTAGGTCAAACAATTTCTTTGGGACTTTATTTAATATTCCAAAAGCAAATACTGTTACAATAAGTATTCACTGTTCAATTGTCATTTATTAATTGAATATAACAACAATATATTTTGAGTGATTGATAAATACAGATTGTGAGTTTTAGTGTCATGATTCACACTTTATATACATATTACCAGTTTGTGGTGAGCCTGTTTTTAGAGATAAATATGCAAACTGGACATCATTCATATACTCTGATTCTTACTTTTATTATATTGTTATTATTTGTCCCTTTGCTTGAGTCTATGCAGCAGAATCATTAGACTACAGAGAAAAAGGTGAAAGCAAAGGTGATTGAGGGCAATAAGGGAAGTTTGGAACTTGGCAACGTGACTTACCCAAGCAACTTTGTGGTGCTTATTAAATATCTATTAAAATAGTTGTTTTTTCACTTTCGATCCTGTTGACAGTACAGTATTCATAAAACCAACTAATTATTATTATTATTATTATTATTTATTTATTTATAAGGTGCCACAAGGATTCTACACACAATATAAACAGTTGACCATACAGAGTAAAACAGTACAGAACAAAAACGGAGTAAACCAACACTCCAGAAGCTCCAGGCATAGCAGTTATAGAGAAGTTGTAGCTGAAGAAATTGTGTAGAAACAGGAGGGAAGAGGGTCCTGCTCATAAGAGTTTATATCCTAGAGGGAGGGTAAACAAATGCAGAAGGAGCGAGTAAGGGCCAGGAAGAGAGAGGTGAAGGGAATGAGCATGAAGAGAGGATTAGGTGTTAAGCTGGTAGGCTTTGAGGAAGAGATAAGTTTTACGTGCCCGTTTGAAGAAGCACAAGGTAGGGGACAGTCGGATGGAGCATGGGAGGTCATTACAGTGGTGAGGGGCGACTTGGGAGACTAATCTTGGTTATTGAACCTGTTTCAAACCACTAGCTGCCTACCTATGTTCTACCAGACAGCCCTTTACCATAATGCTGAGCTAATAAGCACACTGATCAAATGTGAACAGACAGTCAGTGCATTGCCCAGGTCACAAATGTTGGCTAGATACCAATTACACTGATTCAAAGCAAAAGATTGCTATAGGATTTCTGTAACAGCCTGTCACAGTGTGGGATGATGTCATTGAGCATGCCGCTGCTCAACAACTGCACTTTAGAAATCTGTAGTTCATTGGATAGGGGAAAATTAAATTAAAACAAAAATTACTTTTTGGATAGATTTTCTTTGACATGTCAGGAGGAGTAGGCAAGCTAATGGTATTTTCTGAAAATCTAATAAATATCACAGTTTTGAAATTAATTGTGCAACATTGGATACCATCTCACATTATATCCAATTATTTTCTATGTTAATAATAATATTAATTAAACACCCTGAAACAGAATACATAATGCGATAAAAACACAGACCCAAATCATTGCTGTTAAGAGAAGCCATTGACTAAAATTTAAGCAATCATGCTCAAAGCAGAAATCCTTCTAGTCCTCATAAGGTAAATGAGAAAGAAAATAGTCATATTAAAAAGAGCCACACAACTTCACTGTGATAAACTTATTTAAACATCAATGATGTTAAACATTGAAGAAAAATACCCCTCTTTCCTCAGCAGGAGAAGAACATGAAAATCAGAAGTCTATAACGCTGAATGTAGTGCCCTTGTTAATGGTGTCAAAAACTCAGAGGCACCAACAAAAGTAATATTTGGTCAACTACAAGTCAATCATTTACTAGTGTCACTATTGTAGGCAAACTGCATTTTGTCAATTACTAGAAAACGTTAACAACACTGGAAGCTGAAAATGTACAATTACTCAATTCTGAAGAGCTAATGCAAGTTTCTGATTATGAAAATAATTATAATGATAATGTTTAGTAGTAGGTAGAGTAATAGAGAGCAAATATAATTTACTTCTATTTGGATACATATCCAAAAACCGATTTTTAAAATGGGGTGGAGGGTGATGTTGATAATCAATTAATTAGTTTTCAATTTTCTCCCCAGTCATTATTCTCAAGACTGATGAGAGAGAGTATGCGATGAGATCTACAGGGAATCTTTTTTTATTTAGTCGTAAGCAATGTTCTTAAAACAACCTGTATTCACACAATCTTTTTGAGAATTAAAGCAAAACAAAAATATGTTCAAAAAGCAGGGCAAATACTTTCAAATTTATCAATAGCAAACTCTTCTGTTTAACAGCACATGTTAAGAAGAGGGTAAACTCATGTGCGTGCTGTGGACAGGTGGACAGGTTGAATTTAGAAGTATCCTTATAAGTGTCTGGCTTAATTTTTGTCACTATTTGGTAGAAGTTTGCAATATATATGTGTCACACAGCGGACCCACCAGCTTACTTACCAGGGCTGGTCTCCTCCACCAGTCTCCTATGATCCGGCATCTTCTGATGGCGGCCGTCATGTGCACTCCCATCTCTTATAGTTTTCCATGTTCAGCCATTGTTTGTAGAAGGACCATAATTCAAGTGACTTAAAGAATCAGAATAGATGAAAAAAAAAACATTTCTGATGGTGTGTCATGGGTCTAAAGAAACTCTCAAACTAGGATGGACCAAATAGGGGAACATTTAAAAGATGACTTAGGTCTGAAATGATGATGTCACCCCCATTAAACTTCTCTTAATAATAAGAGGATTGAGTCCACCGAGTTACATAAACAAAGCCAACACTATATTAAGGTAGTTAAGAAAAATGGAAAATACTAATCCATCATAAGAAACAGAAATGAATGATAAAAGTATGAAAAAGGGGGATAGTAGGGTGAAAGAAGTCCAGACACTGTAGTTGTAGTCATGTTAAAGCCAGGGGTTTCAAAGCAGAAATAAAAGGGGTTCTACCAGCAGGTTTACTGAAAAGGGGACATACACCTAAAGTATGCTTAGCCAGCAATGAGGAAGAGGAATAGCATAGACCTCCACCACACAACTCACAAAGCCCCATGTTTCTTTACTCCATACTGCATACTCCATAAATTACTTGGAAGAACACATTGAAAGGGAATGAAAGTTCCCACTCACTATTTCTAAGGACTTCAAAATAATTAGTAAAGCTAGGTACACACTACAGATTTTTCACCCGATTATCATGCCAACCACAGATAAAAGATTGTTGCATTATTTGTGTACACTCCAACGATCATGTTTTACCATACCAAAGCAAATAGTTTAATTTAATTTGATTTTATAAACTGGCTAAAAATCTCTATAAAAGGTGGAACAATGTCAGGCAAATTCTAAAGTGTGCATGCACTCATGACCAGCAGTGTAGTCAGAGCTCCATAGAGTTTACAGAGTCGTGATCTTTTCAGCACATGGTTATGACAGATGAAGAACACAGATCTTAAAGTAAATTATGTAAAATTGTGTAAGTATGTAAGCATGAATCGGCACGCTGATCGGGACTTTCAGTTGTTGGTGAAATCATGAAAGATTTTCTAAAGTGTGTACATAGCTTTATTCTAAAAGTGGAAGAACTAACTAAATGAATGCAGTGTGGCTATTTGCTTTGCAATAGAGATGCTCACTGACCCCCGTGTTTTGATTTTAGTTTTGGATCTGAATTACCTTCGTGTTTTGGTTTTGTTTGGTTTTGTTTTGGTATTTTTTTTACAAAATTAAATTTTTTGTGCTAAAATAACATAATTTAGGTATTACTTTGTACCTACATTATTATTAACCTCACTAATACTAATTTCCAGTAATTTCCATTCAATTATGACCACCTCATAGGTCACAATATTATTTTCACATACTTTCGAACAAAGATTGCAGCAATTCTTGCCAGTGATAAGAAAAAGGCCATTGTCATGCCTGGGCATAAGACCAAAAATCCACCTCTTAAGTGTGGAATTATTTTTACACAAATCCTGACAACAGTTGTTTAGCCATTTGTGGTGTTTTTAAAGCCACACTCAGTAGAGGTAGGGACCTTAACCATCTAAGATCCTCATCCATGTTACGGCATTTGAAGCAAGTTAATGGAAAGCTGTTGGGAAAATCAGAAACTTATGTTAAAAAAATAACAAAAAGCAGTCCAGCATCATCTACCTCCCTTCTCTCATCTAGATCCCAGCACCTGCAATCTACACCCCCAACACCTTCATCATCAATATCCCTAGAAGTGATGGGAGTTAGTCCTGCATCCAAGTTCCTAATTCTAGATGACTCCTCCACTAACCATGATTCCTCTGAAGAATTATTGAGCGTTAGTCCTGCTGCTGCTGCTGCTGCTGGGGGTGGATCTTCAACCCAGATGAAGACTAGTAGTAGTTTACAACAATTGACTGTTAAACAATCCTTTGCTAGAGGAAGAATGTAAGAAAGCTGTCACCCAGTCGCAAAGCGGATCACAGACGCCATGGAGACTATGCTAGTATTAGATCTGCGTCCAATGTCCACTATTATTGCAGCTGGTTTTAGACAGTTACTTGAGGTCTTCTGTCCCTATTACCAAATTCCATCAAGACACCATTTTACTAGAAAAGCTATTCCTCACCTCTACCAGAAGGTTCATAAAAATGTAATTATTGGGATACAAAATGCCATTCTACCCACTGTACACTTAACCACAGATATGTGGACAAGCAGAACTGGGCAAACTAAAGATTATATGACTGTGACAGCCCACGGGGTTGGTGATTCGTCTTCACCAGCAGGGACAGCAGCAGCGTCTACCTAAAAACTTCACATTTTTCAGAGGCAGGCTAATCTGTGTATCAGCGACTTCACTAAGAGGCATACAGCTGACAACCTGTTACAAAAACTAAGGGATTTCATTACAGCTGGCTAATCCTGCATGGACTCTCCTGAGAATATGTGATTTCTTATTACGACACCAATATTGTTAGAGCATTTCAGCGGGGAGGGGGGGGGGTGAGGGGAGGGATTTCATCACATTTCTTGTTTTGCTTACACAATCAAATTGGTGTTACAGAACTTTAAAAAAACTACAATGACATGCAGGGGATGCTGTTTGTGTCCCAAACAATTTAGGGTCATTTTCGGGATTCTGCAACAGCATGTAGGAGAATGCAGCAACTGCAAGAAGACTAGAATTTGAGGAGAATGTACTTTAGTCCAGCGAAGTAGTCACCTGTGAAGAGAGTGCAGACACAGTTAGCTTGAGTCAAGTGATGTCCTTAATTATACTTTTTGAGAAACAGCTTGAGAAATTCAAGGATGAAATTAAACTAAGCAAATCCACTAACTATATTGTAATTGTAGATCTAGGACTTAATTCGCTTCACCAGGATCCAAAAGCTATCAACATGTTGTAATGACGTCTCCTCCTTCAGTTTCTCTAGAAACTGCTTCTCGGAAAAAAACTTAGCTTTCCCAAGACATCCAGTGGTGACGCAGATGAGTCAGCACAACATTTTGACATATGCTCTGCTCTAAAAGAATTGCCCAAAAATTGTCACATAAATTGAACTACTAATTCCATTCAGAAGGCAATTATCATCAATTACATCATAGCACACAGACTTCTATGATGGTGGATTCCAGCGGGATAAATTAGTATTGTTTGAGGAAGATTAGCACTGACCCTGCCACCTCTCCTGTTTCTGAGTGAGCTATGGTACAATAAAATGTAATTGCAGATTTAGCCCAAGCCAGGCAGGCGTATAATTTCTATTTTAGCAATTACAATTAGCAATGGAGCAATGGAGCTCTTCTCTTTGGGTGTTACCTTTATAACGCAGTACAATTTCCCTGCAAATTCTACAGACAAGCCTGCTTGTCTTCCTCTTCATTTTTGACTCTTAGCAATTGAGCACTCGTCTTTGGGTGTTATCTATATAAGGCAGAAGAATTCTCCTGCAAATACTACAGACAAGCCTGCTTGTCTTCCTCTTTATTTTTGATTCTTAGCAATGGAGCACTTGTCTTTGGGTGTATATTACACCCAGACCTTATTAGTGCAAATTAGGTAAAATACAGTTCAATCCATGCTAGGCCCTCCCTAATTCTATAGCTACACACACCAATCCAGGGTGGCAGTGTCAGGCGCCGTCCCTGTGTCAGTTACACAGGGATGGACGCCTGCTTCCTCTGATGGGAGCCTGGTTGTTAGGCAGCCAGGCGAACTTCCGGGCAGGCGGCAGCAGCGCATCCCGTTGCCTAGCAACAGGACGCTTCCTTCTGATTCTGGCGGTGGTGTTCTACGTCACCACCGCCAATAGGTAGGACTGCCTCATCTCCCTATAAATGGTCAGCTCTGGCACCTAGTGCCAGAGTATTAGGTCCCACTAATCTCCAGTGTTCCTGTGTTATATATTTCTGTGTCTCCTGTGTACAACCCGGTTTGACCTTGACTATCCATTATCTGTGCTCCTCGTGAATTGACCAAGGCTACGTTTTTACCATTCTTTATCTCCTGCGCTCCTGATACCTGACCCGGCTAGCTCCTGAGCACGATTACGGATTCTCCTCCTGGCATCTCCTGATTTCTCGGTTTTGACCCGGCCTGCCTGACACCTCTTCCGTCCTATCGCTTCACAGGTTGCTCCCTCTGAGGACCGCGACCTGCGTGTCTCCCGCAGCAAAGACCATACTTCCTTGCGGGGGTCCCTGGCCAAGACCTGGGACACGTTAGACTCCGCACCCCTTTGGTGAGTAGTGCTGAAACTAGTAAGCAGAATACCCCTTAGTTTCGTGACAGGCAGTCAACATTCTAAAAAGAGCTATTGACATTCATAGCAAAAAAAGGCAGTTGGGTGTCTGTCTGTATTTTACACCCTACATTTATAGTTTAATAAAGAAAGAAGCAGCCTGCAAAGACTGTACAATAAAATAGAAATGCACAAAGCAGATTGTCTGTTTGGGTCTAGATTACACCATACAATTATAGTAAAATTGACAAAACAAAAAAAAAAGAATTTAGGTTAAATAGAAATGCCCCAGTATGGAAAGGGACTGCCTGACATTTCCATATCAATTAACTCTTGAAAATAATCCTCCACCATCCTTTGCATGTTAATAGTAGGATTGGTTGGAGTTATGGGCAAGGTCACACATTTTTTGGTAAAATCTTTCAAACCAGCCCAGATGTCAAACTGTTTTGGTCTGCCACCTGTGTCATCCCTGCTTCTGTTTGGAAAGTGCAATTTGGTGCCAGAACCTCCCGTGCCTGAACTGCTGCTACTGGTACCACACTGCTGGCACTGGTTCAGGACTTACACAAACAACCTCATCCTCATCAGCGTCCTCGTCGGCTACACAAATCTCCCCCTCACGATCTTCTAATTCCAAAGTGTCATCCTCACTTGGCGTATCACCGGCTACATTCAGGCTGTGCAGGGACACTTCAGCAGAATGGGTACACTAACAGAATGGTCATGATTACACATACCACTCGTGGATGAACTCTCCTCAGGGATTGGTATCATTTCTGATTCTGAGCATACATTTTCCTCTAAAGTCTTACTGTTTTCTTGCAGCTCGGCTTTCACACGTAACAGTAGTTGTGCACCACTTTTGGACTCCGAATTACTTGGTCTTGCTTGGTCACGAGTGACCTTACAAGAAGAAGGCTCAGTAACATTTTTAGATCTCGCACTAATTGAGAAAGGCTAAAGCCTCATTCTTTCTTTGCCGCTGCGTGTGTAGAATGGCATGCTGGCAATTTTGTTTTTCTCGGCGGATAACTTTTGATCAGTTACAGCTCTTTTTCTCTTCAACACGGTAAAAGGTTATTTTTTCTGTGTTTTTTTTCCTAACTTAAAAAGACTATGTACTTTTACATAGGCTTTAACAGAAGACGTACAGGGAAGACTATCATCAGGACTGGTGCCAGTAGCTGCTTGCTGATCCTGCTCATATGTGGACTGCTGTGAATCCATTTTAATGAGACCCAAAACACTTGTAGTGCAAATTCAGAAATATATACTGCTGGTTTATAATAATTTCAGCATCAGAAAATAGATTTTTGGGGAATGGGGAAAATGTAACACCCCAAGCACTTGTAGTGCAAATTCAGAAATATATACTGCTGGTATATAATAATTCCAGCACCAGAAAATAGCTTTTTACTACAGGGGAATATGTGACACCCAACACTTGTAGTGCAAATTCAGAAAGAAATTGTGCTGGTATATTACAATTTCTACAGGCAGAAAATAGTTTCTTTAGGAGGGAATATAACACCCCAAACAGTTTGTAATGTTTGGAAAAATGCATCCTCTATCCTCTAATAACTGCTTTAATAACTGCTCTAATAACTGCTCTCTCCCTGCTCTAATCCTGCAACCCTAACCCTTCTTTCTCCCTCTGTCAAATAGCGCTGGATTGCTGTGGAGGCGGATGTTTATGCATTTGAAACCGAGCTCCAAGATCCGACAACGCTACAATGATGTTTTGCCTCGTTTTGAATTCCGAATCTGCGGGAGAGTACCAAGCCGGCTCGGCTCGGTACTCCGATACCTGAAGTTCGGGCGAGTTCGGTTCTCGGGGAGCCGAGCCCACAATGTATTTTTATGCTCTGTGTCTCCACTGGTAAAACAAATTTGTATCTATTATTTTTGTCCAAAAGATTCTAAATATTAGTTTCTGTGTTGTAATAGAAACAATTAATTATATCGTAGCTACTTTTAGAATATAGTCCTTGCTCTTTTTTCAGCAGCAAACATGTTTCTAAAGTAAGACACTAGGCTATTCACAGCTACTGCAAGTTGGCATCACAAGAGTGCCGGTGCAGCACCAGAAGAAGATGCAGGTTCAACTATGGAAAATCTTAAGTTAGCATTTTATGCTTTCTACAGAGACTAGTTCTTGTCTCCATTTTCCACCACAGAAATGCAATGCACCAAAGACTGCTTTATTATTGGTGGCTGATAATGCTGCTTACTTGTAATATCAACACACACTTTCCAGTCCAGCTGCTACAATTGTTATTCCGCTTCCTCATGTGTCAGGTGTTGCCTAAACTTCTTAGATAGTAAATTCATGTGGGCATGTCATTATATGTAATTTGTTTATGTCATGATCACCTCAGTGTACAGTGCTGCTTAGTACATCAGAGCTTAATAAATAAAATATATTACATTTAATCTAAGCCTACTAAGTTATATACACATATTTCACAATATACTGCTTTCAAAATGATGAAAAAGGTTTTTTTTTATCATTTATTTATATAGTGCAGCATACTCTGCAGAACTTTATATTACTGAACAAACAGTAAAAAAAAACATGTCTGGGTAATATCAAACAGGCAAGGCAGTAAGATGGCCCTTCTTGCAAGCTTATAATCTATAGAAAAATATGCGTATGCAGACCAGTCTCACCATATGACGATTCTGGCAAAATCCAGTGGAGCCAATGCCCTCATGAGCTAGCTGAGGTTGCACTGCTATATGACACTTAGTTATGGTCACAGTCTGCTCAGCACAGATAGGAGCTGATAGCTAAAATGAACTGTAAATGAGGGCTGCAACAGCCAATACCTGAATGGGGGCAGACATGTTTGCAATGTAGGCTTGCCAACACCAATGGCAGAATCTGTCTGGTAATGTTCTAATCAAATTGAACCAGTACATGTCAGTTACATCTAAAGTGCACATCAATTTTCTATTCACCATGAAGACAACATATTTGGATAAGCATAACACACTTTATAGTAAGTGAGAAGAAATTCAAGTAAACAAAAAGATTTAATAAATTGTCTCACATGGAGAGGGCTTTTTATTGTTTTTTGGGCTCCAATTAGAAACACTCTGCACGGAAGAAACAAAAAGCTTAAGTGACTTGACAAGCTAATTCATCACCTGGATTAGATGAGTGCTATAATCTGAGAACATTATTAACATTTCTTTACTTGAATGACAAATACTATATTATTTTCTTTTAATTTTTTTGTTGTTTTACACTGGAGTTCAAAATGGCAGCGATTAATGGACCTTTATATTTATTTATAGGTTAAATTATTATGTCTTTTGAATGGTTAGTCTCATCATTTTTTAAATTAAATACAAATATGTGGAATAAATATAGGGAAGACCAAATAAGCTGTTCTCTTTTATATTTCATCGTGTGGAGATATGGAAGTGCCAGGTAAATTCTGTACTTTGTGGATCTCTCCCTCTCATGTACACTATAGAGGTGGCAGGGAGGCTAATAAAAACTACTAATGGGTTATTCCGCAGGGTTTCCCAAACCCAGTCCTCAGGGCTCCCCAACAGTGCAGGTTTTCATGTGACATAATTAGGACCACCTGTGGATCTGTTACAAAGTGTCAGTCAGTAATGAATACACCTGTGCTCCAGCAAGGAGATATGGAAAACCTGCACTGTTGGGGAGCCCTGAGGACTGGTTTTGGGAAACCCTGGGTTATTGGGTACCTCTCCATTGTTATACAACAGGCAGTAAGAATTCATAATCCTCACTACTACTATATTTATGAAACCTTCTAAAAAGGAAAAGTTTGATGCATTTGACCACAGGTATGTGTGGTACTTGGTATCATCCATATTACAAAAAAAATTTAACCCAGGAATTCCAGACTAAAACTCCCATGCTTATGCTTTTTTTTTTTTTTTTTTTTTTAAATGTCTAAAGTTTCTTTGCTAAATTAAAAAAGTACAAATAAAAAATAATAGTTTTTCAAATTTAAAGCAGATAAGGGATAACTATTCTCTAACACTTGAACATCATTGCATTAACTCTCCTAACAATCACAGCAAAAATATAACCGTAGCACTCAATAAACAAAATACAATTCAAAATGAAATTAGAAATGATTTCTCCACTGTTTCATTGTATTAAGGGAAAAAACAAACAAGTCACATTGAGTGCGTTTGGGAAGCCTGTAAGACATTTTTAATTTGTTCCATGTCAGGTATGGTTGTAATAAATGTCAATTCATACTGTTTGGGGCTTTACAATTCTGTCAACATTCACAATTATTTTTCTGATGCTTAACAAAGAGCGACTTTACATTAAAATCAATTATGTGATAAAACAGAAAACATGTTGAACTTTATTTAAAAAAGTGACAAATGTATACTCTCACTTCACATTTGGAAGGCATGTAAACCAATTATAAAAATCATTATTTTAAGTATTGTTACATTCATTTTTGTTCATTCAGTTTTATTGAAAATGGAAAGTTATTAGTACTGTTAATATTATTTTACAAATGCAAGAATATTATTCCTTTTCCTGACAATTCAAACTCAATTCAAATGAACAGATCCGAAGTTTCTGAAAGCTAGAAAATGTATTATGTTTCAGTTGAATTTTTTTGTAATCCTCAACTAACCCCTAGAAATAGTGTATAGAAATATTTCAATATTACATGTAAAGATGCACATTAGTATTTTGGTGTTCTATGTAGAGTATTATTTCAGTGCTAGTAGTATATTATTTTATTAATGTGCACTGTTGCGGAATCTTATCATTATTCTGTTTACCATATAAATATTAATATACTATATGGACAAAAGTATTTGGCCACACCTGTAAATTAATGAGGTGTTTCAATCAGACCCGTTGCCAGAGGTGTAAAATATCAAGCGCCTAGTCATGCAGTCTCCATTTGCAAACATTTGTGATACAAAATGGGTTGTTCTGAAGAGCTCAGTAACTTGAAGCGTGGTTCTGCGATAGAATGCCACGTTTGCAATAAGACAGTTTGTGAAATTTGATCCCTGCTGGATATTCCACGATCAACTGTAGGCAATATTATTAGAAACTGGCAGCATTTAGGAACAACAGCAACTCAGCCACAAAGTGGACGACCACGTAAAATCGCAGAGCGGGGTTAACGATTGCTAGGGCACATGGTGCGTAATAGTTGCCAATGTTCTGCTGATTCCATAGCTCAAGAGTTGCGAACTCCCACTGGCATTAATGTAGGCACAAAACTGTATGACGGGTGCTTAACATAATAGGTTTCCATGGCAGAGCAGCTGCATGCAAGCCTCCCATCACCAAGACCAATGCCAAGCGTCGCATAGAGTGGTGTAAATCACACTGACACTGGACTGTGAAGCAGTGGAAACATGTTCTGTGAAATGACAAATCACGCTTCTCTGTTTGGCAGTCAGATGGGTGAGTTTAGGTTTGTCAGATGACGGGAGAACGTTACCTGCCTGACTGTTTATGCCAAACTTGAAGTTTGATGGAGGAGGGATAATGGTATGGGGCTGTTTATCAGGGTTTGGGCTAGGCCCCTTTTCTCTAGTGAAGGGCAATCTTGATGCTTCAGCATACAAAGTCATGTTAGATAATACGATTCTTCCAACTTTGTGGCAACATTTTGCAAAGGCCCTTTTCTACTTCAACATGACTGTGCCCGATTGCACAAAGCAAGGACTACTAAGATATGGTTTGATGAGTTTGGTGTAGAAGAACTTGACTGGCCCGCACAGGGCCCTGAATTCAATCCCATCAAACACTTTGGGATGAAGTGGAAAGGAGATTGCAAGCCAGGGCTCCTCGTCCAACATCAGTGCCTGACCTCAAAAATGCAAAAATGCTGTACAGAATCAATGGGCACAAACTCCCACAGAAACACTCCAACATCTTGTGGAAAGCCCGCCAAGATGAATGAAAGCTGTTAGTGCTATAAAAGGGGGACCTGAAGTATAACTAGCTGAATGCAAAGCCATTACAGTATATATATATATATATTTATTAAGGTTGCATCTAATAAATGGCATTCTGTCATTAGGAATCTGTGAGAGGGGGCATGGTGTTTGAGGGGCTACATTTTAAAAAGTGTTAAAGCTGAAATTTGGCATGCGAATGAAGAACCGTCAATAGGTGCCGCATGCCAAATTTCAGAAAAAAAGAATAAAAGATGACATATTAGGAATAATCTAAAGTTCAAAATCTCACAGTTTTTTCCCACTTCCTGTGTTGCAAAAGTCATCGTTTTTCTGTTTTTTTTGGGGAGAGTGTAACTCAGTGTACAGGAGGTCTTGGGGTTTGTTTTATAAGAAAGCTATTAGGGCTGAGGAGTGCCTTTGAGAGTTTACAATTTTGAGAAAGTTATAGTTGTTTTACAATTTGGTAAAATACGCCCCATTTTGAAGACACGGGATTTCATAAAGTTGCACATGTCAGTTAGAGCTTTGTGCTGGGTGTACTCAGACTGGCTTCACTTGAGAGCACAAACATGGCTGAGTCTCTGGCTAAGGGATTTTCATCTCTGAGCTGAAGAAACTACCCACATTTTCTAGCCACAGGGGGGCTGGTTAGTGTTTTGGGGGTATGGGAGGGGCACCCTGTAGTACTATTAGCCCAGGCACTGGTCTCAATTGAGATTTTAATCTCTCCCTGAGACAGCTGTTAGTGAAACCATTGTAAACCTCCCCCACCTCAGTGACAACAGTTAATTTATTCCAAAGTGCTTTGTGGTACTTGTACTGATCACACTCAGTGGTAATCACAGCAGGGAGTAAATGTGAGGTATCTGGACATTAGCATCTGACATGTCCCTCTTTACAAGTGACATATACTGGAGAGAAGCTGCAGATAATCTACACACACACTTCTTATTGCCTGCTGTGGGCTGTGTTTTACTCACTGGTTTGTCAGCAGAATGTAGTATTTTCACACACCCTGCTCCTTCCCAGTGTTGTGCTTTACTGCTGTGTGAGAAGTCTGCTAGTGAAACCATGGAGGGTTAACTCACAGCTGATCTGACAGTCCATTTCATCACTTCCTGTCTTGGAGGACTTTTCTGTCAGAATCTCTGTAAAAGTCTGTCTGCTTTCACTGGTGATCAGCATCAACAAGAACTCAAGTTTAAGGACTGGGGAGGTGATTACAGTGCTGCAGGTGCAGGTGGGAAGCACATAAGCACAATGTGGTACATACTGCACCACAATGGCCCATCTAGTTTCCACTATTTTTAACTGCTGTGAAATTCTAAGTTCATAAATTTATTATCAATATTTTCACTTTACAAAAAGCCATGAAATTCCATAGACAAAAAACCTTACGGTTTAACATGTCCAATTAAGGTTCCTTATACACAATCTACAATGTGCGAAAATGATTGAAACTCTTCAACTCAAACTGCAAAAAGCAATGAAATTACGACGATTAAGGCAGAAACCTTAATGGATGTGTTCCTTGCGCAATACAGACATGGTATACCATCACATCCTGTAGTTAGCTGCAGATTCAGCACTATCATGGAGGGAGATTGCTGTCACTCACAAAATGGTGGAGTTGCTAATTCACAGATTTGTGTGTTCACTGGAATACACAGATGATAGTCCCCACAGCCATCCCTCTTAGTCCTGACTTATGGATGGTAATTTATATAAGTGTGTATGCAAGTTTGGAGCTACATACTAGAGCCTGATTTGTGAATTTACCGAGATTGGGCTGAACAGATCCTCATATTGAGGATTTAGTATTTACTAGTGCATAACTGAAGTTTGAGCATCAGTACTCTTATTAACTGAGAATTGGGTAACCCAGCTGGTTACTTCTGCAATAAGACCTTATCCAATTGAGGACCTTTCATTTTTTCCACAGCTGGACTAATTTTGGTTCCTTAATTTTCTCTGAGCAATTATAACATCTGAAACCTTAATGGACGTGTTCCTTGCGCAAATCTGTGAATTAGCAACTCCACCATTTTGTGAGTGACAGCAATCTCACTCCATGATAGTGCTGAATCTGCAGCTAACCACAGAATGTGATGGTATACCATGTCTGTATTGCGCAAGGAACACGTCCATTAAGGTTTCTGCCTTAATCGTCGTAATTTCATTGCTTTTTGCAGTTTGAGTTGAAGAGTTTCAATCGTTTTCGCACATTGTAGATTGTGTATAAGGAACCTTAATTGGACATGTTAAACCGTAAGGTTTTTTGTCTATGGCATTTCATGACTTTTTGTAAAGTGAAAATATTGATATATAATATATATATATATATATATATATATATATATATACATACATATATATATACATATATGGGGAGTGCTGGAACTAGACTGCTATTTAGAAGCTCTTGGGTACCTCTTGGAGATGTATGCTGAAGCCCTCTGCTGATATCAAGTTACAGATAAGCTCTTTTTGCCTGTTTTCTGGTACGTGTAATACCAATTAATGTGCCATCAACACGGATTTGGTGTTATTTAACCACTGGTGTTTTCTATGCGGTGATCAGTGAATTTTACACTGGGTGAATAAGTTTTTCTGGCATACTATATTATTATCAGTTTCTATATTTTTTGCACATGTTGGGAGATCCAGACGGAAGATCCGGCATACCAATTTGATGTCCATATTTTATGAGCCTTGATTAAGCCTTCATCTGGTACGCATATTACTTTATTGGATTGGCTATGTTGTTTTAAATTTACTGCACCATGAGGCGCTCTATTCTTCTCTTATTCTAGATCTATTTAAAATCCGGACTGACCATCTGGCTATACGAAATTGGGCTGCCGCCGGAACATAGGACTGTGCGTACTTATATGTGATTCTTATTGTTGATATTGTGAACTATTCTTGTAGTTACCAACATTGCTTTGAACTTGTAACTGTGAAATAGTGCCATTTTCACCTATTGTTGAGATATATATATATATATATATATATATATATATATATATATATATATATATATATATACATAGAGTTGGACTTGTGTCCAACTCTACATCAGGCCCTATGTCATTAGTTTGCCACTTCCTCCCAAATCAGACCACCAGAAGCCACAATAAATCTTAATGGAGGATATATGTAGGACACAGTGCTAACATTTTTTGGTTAGAGTACGAAATTGATTGAGAGGGGAAAATCTTCCATGCATATTCTTTTGAATTACATATAATACAGATTATTAAGATTATTAAGACTAAGGGCTAGATTTACTAAACTGCGGGTTTGAAAAAGTGTTGCCTATAGCGACCAATCAGATTCTAGCTTTCATTTATTTAGTACTTTCTACAAAATGACAGCTAGAATCTGATTGGTTGCTATAGGCAACATCCCCATTTTTTCAAACCCGCAGCTTAGTAAATCTAGCCCTAAGTTTTTTGTGATAATCATAATACAAGTGGATTAATTTAAATTACAACAAATGTAGAAAATTTAAGACACTAATAATAAAGCTATTTTAATACTGTGACTGGCCTTCTAAGTTCTCCTGGGTAGACGTTATAAGATAAACACAGTTTGCTTAAATTATACCCACAGTTACTTAAATAATACTCTTTTACTTTAAATCAGTCATTAGTCCAGCAACACCCGATTGCATAATAATATGAATTAATCAGAGGAGATCTATTTTTCCTAAGGGTCTAATAGTAACCTCTTTTTTACCACCTCAGGTTAGCCTTTAGACAGAAGATGACAGCTGGTCTTTGTCCCCGCTAGTCTTACTCTTTCTCTCTCACTCTCATCAGAAGTTTGCAGGATATCATTCTTTACTGACATTCTCACCCCTTTGGACAGTATAATAGTCTCTGTATAGTGTTACTATATTCCAAATTCTGTTTTCTATGTGTGAGTGGCTGTTTTATATAATATGCTGAAATATAGTGAACAGATTGCATTATACCGGTACTATTTATAACCATGTAGTCAGTTTCTTGATAGATTACGTTTATGTTCTATATGTGTTGTGACATGCTGGTGATTAGTATTAGAAAGTGTTTGACTACGTGATGTATACAAGCTGAGGGAAATGGAGTGAGTAAGACTGGCAGGTCAAGTAAGACTATCACTGATTAATTTCAGCAGAGACTACTTACATTTCTTCAGATCAGTGATAGGAAGCACCTTACAGTTTACTACTTCCCCTCTGATTTATTCTCTGCTACCGGGGTGCCATAATGTGATATGCTGAGTGAGATTGGAGCAGCCAGCCTCCTAAAATGTTATTACAGAGCACATGTAAGATCAGAGGAGGAAGGATTACAGTACAGTTACACCATGTGATCTTTTTTCATCTTCCATGGAAGAGAACTACAACCCTGATTCCTGGCTTAATGAAATTTATTGAAAATAATGAGCAGGTAGGCAGGGCGGTATTATTAGTAACTAATTGCTGGTCATTAGTGTTCATTAGATTAGTACTAGGTGGTCACTGGTACTCCCAGAAATTTCAAAGCGTGGAATGGAAAATGTAAGTGAATGGAATTTAATTGTTTTACAATCAAAGCAGTGGTGGTATGGCACACGATCATCTACCAGCCCACTTTGAGCGCTACTTCTAACTCACAAGAACTTGTTTTAGCACAATGTTAGTTGCTAACTTTTTGCACTATTATTCATAAATCTTTAAGCATGGTAAAAATAATTTGGAACATGAACTACCAGTTAGGATTGTATGTAATTCAGAGATAGTATTGGTATATATTACTCATTTGTACTTTAGCAATGCAAAAACTATGGAAATTTGCTATAATTAGCAAACTCTTTTTTAGTTTTAGTAGAAAAATGTGGCAGATGGGATAAAGAAGTCTATTAGGCCCTATAGGATCTGATTCATGTTCGAACGTAAGTGTGCTTGCGTGAAATAGATCTGCTAATAGATTACATTATGCTAATGAACACTACTGTATGCAATCCATATCTGAATGCAAATGACACGACTGACTAAAAATATGAAGGGCGGAATAAGGATAAAAAGGGGTGGACCTGGTGGTATTCACTTCACCGACTACTGAAAACCCGACAAGAATTTCCCCGACATGACAACAGCGATACTCTGCTAGCTGATAATCTTTTCATGTCGACTGCTTGGAAAACAGAGTTCAAGGAAATGCGGCGACTCAACATCCCATCAGACCAAAAATTACATCATTTTTTAGAGCGACACTGTGATTGGTGGTATTAAGGGGCTCATTTAAGGAGGCGTCGGCTTACAGGCTGTACATTGTTTTTTTTACAAGCCATTCTACATTGTACAGCCGGGCCTCCTTAAATGAGCACCTATATACCACCAATCACAGTATTACTCTCAAAAATGACGTCATTTTGCCCCAACAGGATGTTGATTGGCCGCATTTCCTTGAACTCCAAGCAGTTGACATGAACAGAGTGTGGGCAAGCAGAGAATTGCTGTTGTCATGTTGGGGATATTCTTGTTAGGTTTTCAGTAGTCGGTGTTTAGTACCTAACCCGGGTGGACCAATGTAGGCAATGTACAGTAAGGACATGTCAATGGCCTACCGACTCATATGCAGTGGATTCAAGTCCTGGGTTTCTCTTAAGTACGCTTGTTTCTGCCGTATCATTTGCACCAGCTACAGGGAAAGTATAAGTGTTGAATGATAGTCATTACTGGCATGGCATAGTCGTTGTTTGGAAAAGTACACAAATGTGTGCCACTAGCTAAAACAGAACATTTTATGCAAGTAAGAGAGACCATAAAAATGCATTGTAAGTACAGTAAGCATTAAGAACATCTTGATTTATGTACTTAATGTACAAAAATATTATAAACATACATTTTTTTAAACCAACCATATTTTTATTAATGATTATACTCTTTAGAGTTGATCATTTATTTTATATGTGATCTGATGTGACCTTATATTGCATATATGCTTCTGCATATACTACACTCTGTTCTGCTTGTTAACATATGGCAAGTAACATTTAGGAAGAGCATACTCACACACAGATTCAAATCGTAGTACATCTTAAAATCTGTTTTTATTTAAATAAGGGAGTAACTACGCTCAAGGATTGTTTTGTAAACCGCAGCATGCATGCAAGTGTATAATGTCAATAGTTAGCTATAAATATAAGTCTGTACTTTTGCTAAAGAGAACAGATATAGTCCAATGTTTCAACCTATTATTTTCAGATATTTATTTTCTTCATGATAAGGATTTTGTTTACTGTGTTTTCAAGTAACAAGAGCAATGCTGCATTTGTGTGTGTGTGAGTGTGTTATTTTTCCTTTCTCTAGTGAATAAAAACCCTGCTATTTTAAGATTCACAACTGGGATCAATGCTTGTTATTCTATTGCTGTGTCCTCTTCGTCTTTGCCCTAATTATGACAGAACAAAACAGCAACACATTTCCCAATATAAAATGTTATATTCGTCAGTATATCTTTGCTCCCTTGTTGAGCAATTATCCTCTGTAAACATGCCAGAATCAAACATGCTGTGTTCTACCTTGTTCTGAATTAATTTTGAAGACAGGTTACATGATTTTTTTCAACCAAAAATTGGCAAAAAAGGGTGTTTAAATATAAATTAATAACCCAGACATTAGTGTTTTGCTGTTTCCACAGGGTGCAGTTAGACAAGCTCTAGTGTCTACGGGTTTATAAATGCATTGTACAAGTGCAGATTTAACAAACAGCTTAAAATAATATCAATAAAAACATATAAGGAAATTAATTAAATGTTAAAAGTTTTCCAATTGCCCTGGTGACATTTGCCATATATTCCAAGGGCAACACTTTGAAAGCCCTTTTCATATTAAACTAATATTATATAATATTCCTAGTTTTGTAAAGCAAAATGACATTCTAAGATACAATAATAGTGTAGCCATGAATATGACCTCATAATTATTTTACTATACAAACCTGTAGTATAAAACATTTGTAGTGTAAATGTGATAAATAAACAAATCTAGATTTTCACATAATAACATGCAAACTTTTAAGTTTTCTAACACAATAGTTTTATTTTGTTCTCTACAGTATTTCTCTACTGTAAATATTAAAGGATGAAAGTATAAAAATATTCTTGTTATTAAATTTGTCTTCTCTATGATCCTTTCTCCCAGTGTCATCCTGTCAATCTTCCTGAGATGTAATAACAGTACTAAAGCTAGGGGTGTGGTACTGGCAAGAAATGTGTGACATAATTAGAGGAGAAATAATGATATGATTTGGATAAGTTCTAAAAAGGACAAAAATAATACAGATAACAAGCATAGGTGGCAAACTTCACTCCATAAATGTGGTCCAAACCTACACAGTGTGATGACATATGCATTAATCTATAATAGGCACAGCAAGCAAATACATTTTGGAGGTAACAAAGCCTTTGACATTATTTACTAAAAGAGAATATACAATATTGCATTATTACAATACAAATTATCTTATCAATACTAATACTCATTATTAATACTTATCAATCACTAATTTACTATATCAACATCATTTATAGTAAAACATATAATTTCTAGAAATCGTAGTACAATTATTTCAAAATTATGTATTCAATTATGATACAAAACACTTTTTATAGCAATTCAGCATACTATAAACACACCTTCCCCAACTGAATATAAGGACAAATTCCTCCTGGACTGGGAAGAGCAACATTTTCATTGGGGATGGGGATTCGTGTGTACTCTTCAGCTGGGCCACTATTGAGAAACACTGCATCATCAAAAGCAAAAAAATAATATTTTTTTTACATAATACTATAAATAAATGTAGAGTGAATAAAATCTAAGGTTAAAAATAAGAAAGGAAGGATGAGGATGAAGGATGTCTTCTGAATCCTGATCATTGCCCAAATAGTGAGACACAAGATGATCGGTAGAAAAATAACTAATAACAACCTGCTAGAAACTGGCCTATTTGTTTCTTGGCTACCACCACATGAGGAAATGCAGAAATAGCTTGCCAGTTATTTTATCAGCATGATTCAGAAAGGGCCTCTAGCTATAGGGCACAGGGTAAGTTTTTTAAGAAATTTTTGATACTGGCCCCAGAGCACAGGTGATGCTGGAAATTATATCTAGCTTTACGGCATGCTGGTTTAATGGGACAAGAGTGGGCAAATTTGCCCCCCCAAAAAAAAAAAAAAAAAAAACCTTATATGCCAATGTGCCCAGATATAGGTATTGTTGCACATATTACAATATCATAGTAAGGAGACAACTCGGTGTCTATATTTTGTATCAAAGCTCATTATTGCTTGCATATAGAGAATATTTACACATTTACAGTATGAAATGTCATTGTTGTAATCATTTCATGACACTTCTTAAAGCAACTTGTTAAAACTGGTCAATAAGGAGGAAATAAACATAGTTCCAGAATTTAATATTTTAAGTGCCAGTTGTTGCAGTATTTCAGGTAAAGCCAGGATTTTAGCAGTGAAGCTTATCCAGATGAATTAGTCAGGGCATATTCTGTGTTGTTTTCACATTCTCTTAAAAAAAATGGTTGGTTCAGTAGGGTTCCTTGGAATTACAAACAGTTGGTAATGCACACTGTGACTGTGCTCCTTATTTGTATGTCAACTGCTTAACAATGTAACAAAGAAAATTAAAAGGTTGGCTGTAAGGAACATTACTAAGATATCAGCAGGAAAGTAAAAGCTGGAATTAACATTGAAATCTCTTGCCTTGATGCAGTTTTACACTTCTCAAAACTCCCTTTTTCTTTTCTTTGGCCTTTTCTCCATGTGGAAACTGTAGTGAAAAATAAAATATCCACATTTAATGATTATTCTTAACATAGTCTTGTGGCTCTGCACAACTCAATTACTGACACGGGCCAAGTGCTAGATAAAGATGCTGAGAGGAATTTGAGCAAACAAACCAAAATGAAAAACAACAAAATGAGAGAGCAGCAGGTTTCATTGACTTTCTTCAAGGAAAATGCTTTGTGGCAAGATTATTGGAAAGCAATAAGTTGGTTATTATCTTCAGACTGCAGGGAGTCTCTAAGCAACTGAACTGCCGAAGTAGCTTCCATTTGTGGTACTCAAAAGGAAGACACGTATAGTGATTGGACAGACAAAGAGCTTCGATAAAAAAGGCCAATTAAATGTTGTGCCTTTTTAAACTTAGATAGGTGATATGTGTTAACCTAATGAGATGGCTAATGATCAGCGGATAAGACAAGTGTGATGGTTCCAGATTTGTCCTTTTTATTCGCCTAACATTATATCCAGCAGTACTTAAATATAAAATGGGTTTTCCACTGTAAAATATATTTTTGCTAGATCCTTTCCCAATAATAGTGCTTTGGTGGTACAATTGTTGTATTTAGAAGTGTCCCAGTGCTTACATATAGACACAATCTATGTTGCACATCTTTAGTATTTCTCGACTCTCTCCATAGCAGGGGAGATCTGACAGAAGACCTCTAAGGATTTCAATTAGAGAGAGTGGAGTAGAACCGAATGGCATCAGCAGTGCTCCTGACCGAATAAGTGACGGGACCCAGTTAAATATAGCAAGCGATTTGGGGACCTCACCAAAGTACTTTTATTGAGATAAGAATTCGTTAAGTAAAATTGATTTTTAAAGTTCAAAACTCTTGCAAATATTGCAAATGCATAGTTTTAGCAATCTTGTCAATGAGATCTTTCTGATTGTGTGGGGAGACTTCAAAAATAAATTACATTGAAATCTTTTAATATTGGTTAATTTGCTTTTAATGTGTACAGTTGTAAAAATTATAGTTATCAACAGTCACTGTAGAAAGCATGCAATAGGTGTTTGAAGACTTTTGAAATCTTAGATAGTATTTGTCATAGTTATGACACTTAGGATACACTCTTTAATTTGGTGTCTTACTTCAGTATGGAAGGTTCTTGGTATTGGACCAATAGTTAATTTTCACTGAATTATTAATAAGTTAAGCGCCTAATAATTTTTGATATTTTTGTTTCTGGTACAAAAAGTAAAATAGGAACATAAAAGTATACTATTTGCTAAAACTATTTGTTTACTTTAACAGTTTTCATAGAATTTATTAAAAAGATATTTTAAAGAACAATTTTATTCAAGAAGGTCATTTTATAGATAACTGTGTGTTTGAGAAAATTTGTACTTACAACTCTGGGTGGCAGAGTGCTAGCTCTCCAGATAGACATGGTCCCCTCTCAATTGTATAGTATTCACTATATATAGGAATATAGTAACTTTTCTACACATCTGCTGCAATTGACCACTCATTTCTACATATAGAAACAGCATATTGTGTTTAATTACATAAATAACTACTCTCCAGCCACCCTATAATCCACTGATAGTACTTTTGGGTAAACTATCAAATTCAATTAGTAAACCTACATGCAGGAACATTTACCATATATGCAGAACAGCTAAATTTCAAAAACTATTCCTGCCGAGAGCACTGCAACTACAAATGCTGTTAATGAGAGGAAAGCTGAAAAAAAATGGCACTGGAAGTGTGTAGAATTGGCCTGCAAGGTATCTATCAGTTGCAAATGACAGTACGGTAATATGCAAAAAGATGAAATGGCATAGGCTCTATCTACCAGCTAGCACAGAATTTTCTAAGGTGGTGTGTTCAGAGCAGTGCCGTAACTAGACATTTTGGTGCCCTGGGCGAGACAGGGCACCGGTGCCCCCCATCTAAGTGGGAGTGGCATTTGACAAGTGGGTGTGGCCAACCTAATGTGGGTGTGTCCAGCACTTTACTGAAAGAATTTGTATATATATATATACACAGTGGTGGGATTCCAATAAATTAACAACCGGTTCTCTGCCCTAATGACTATTTAAAGCATGCTAAAAATATATAGTGATAGGTATTATGCAGTGGTATTGTGTGTGTAAATTTTTTTACAAAATTGTCTTGTATATGAGAGCTTATGAATTTATATGTAAATTGTCACCACTTCTTCAAGTAATTTTGAAAACCTAATCAATGGGAATTGAACATCAAGAAAAGTATTTTACTGCAACAACATTATACATGGAAATAAATATTAAATACTAAGGCTAATAATTAACCAAGTACTATGGTAGCTAAAGAACATTTTAATGGTGTTATCACACACAATGGCTAATCTGCAGAACAGAGGCAGCCCACTGTGGCTCTCATGCTATTATGGAACTACAAATCCCAGCATGTATTATTATTCTATATTTGCAAATCAGTTCAACAGCAAGAGAGACACTATGTCTACTTCTGTCATGAATAATTAGCATCACATTAAATCTTTTTTTGAAAGCAGAGTACAGGTAAACCTCTTCCCCTTGGTGTGTGGTAGAGAAAGGCATTTTTACACCAGGGAAGCTGGATTCACACACTGTAAATACTCCTACATGTGAGGACCTGCAGACACGGGAGGGGACAAACGGCAGACCTGGAGGAGAGTGCAGACACAACGCAGCGGTGCACGGCAGCGGAGCCTTTCATTCAAGATGTGCCTTTGACTTCCGCAGTGGAACGCATGTGCGTTCCACAGACAGGAAGTTCGGCATTTGCGTTCCAAATACCTAACTTCCTGTATGTGGAACGCACGTGCGTTCCACTGCGGAAGTCAAAGGCACATCTTGAATGAAAGGCTCCGCTGCCGTGCACCGCTGCGTCGTGTCTGCACTCTCCTCCAGGTCTGCCGTTCTTATCACTGGCAACAGAGCTAGGTAGCGGGCGGCTGCTGCGCCCTCTTTGGGCTTGCGCCCTGGGCGACGGCACCGCCCGCACCACCCTAGTTACGGCTCTGGTTCAGAGCATCCTACTCTGTATGTAAGTGCAATTATCCAGGAGTGCGACAGACTTTGCTGAAAGCAGAATTGAATGGAGTAACACTGGATAAAAAGAGGTGTCTGAAACAGCAGAATAAGTTGAAAGGGTGAACTGAAAAGCTGTGCAGGAAGAATGTTCTGTGAATAAGACACGTATTGACTCTTATGTTGGGAAGGAGTGTGCTCCCTCTCTAATGATTGAAGACAGCATGGATTTAAGCTGTAGCCCTGAGACATCAAGGCTGCCACTACTGTTCTCTCCCCATGTTTAGACCTCTTTACCAGAAGATGCTGCAAGATTTGCAGGATTAAATGAATATCCTGACAGTGTGTGAAGTTGTATGATGTGCTTCATAGCAAGTCTGGATACAAGAATAAGTGTCAAGTCTTGCTGAGAAGTTGAAACATGGCTAGTAGGTGGGTTAAACATTAGAATTATCTGTATAAAACGAGAGAATTGGGCTTTGGTATGAGTGTAAACAAAACTCATATAAAAATAAACATTAAAACTAGAGATGGTCACTGACCCCCGTGTTTTGGTTTTGGATTCGGTTTTGGATCTGGATTACCGTTGTGTTTTGGTTTTGGTTTTGGTTTTGCAAAACCGCCATTGCGTGTTTTGGTTTTGGTTTTGGTTTTGTTTGGTTTTGTTTTGCAATTTGTTATAAAAATTACATTTATTGGTGCTAAAATAACATAATTTAGGTATTATTTTGTAGCTACATTATTATTAACCTCAGTAACACTAATTTCCAGTCATTTTTTATTCAATTTTGAACACCTCCTATGTCACAATATGATTTTCATACACTTGAAAAGAAAAATTGCTGCAGTTCTTGCCAGTGATAACAAAAAGGCCATTGTCATGCCTGGGCATAAGACCAAAAATCCACTCTTAAGTGTGGAATTATTTTTACACGAATCCTGGCAAGAGTTGTCTATCCATTTGTAGCATTTTGAAAGCCACACTCAGTAGAGGTAGGGACCTTAACCATCTGGGATCCTCATCCATGTTTCGTCATTTTTCAGCGAGTTATTGGAAAACTGTTGGGAAAATCAGAAACTTCGGTTAAAAAAAAAATAACAACAAGCATTCCAGCATAATCTACCTCCCTTCTCTCATCTACATCCCAGCACCTGCAGTCTTCCCCCCCAACAATTGGCAGTTAAACAATCCTCTGCAAGAGGAAGCAAGAATGAAACCTGTCACCCAGTCGCAAAGCGGATCACAGACGCCCTGGGTACTATGCTAGTGTTAGATCTGCGTCCAATGTTCACTATTAATACAGTTGGTTTAAGACATTTAATTGAGGTGTTATGTCCCTGTTAGCAAATGTCATCACTATACCATTTTACTAGAAAAGCTAATTCTCTCCTGTACCGAAAGTTTACTAAAAATGTCATTATTGGGTGACAAAATGGTATTCTACCCACTGTACACTTAACCACAGATATGTGTACAAGCGTAACTGGGCAAACAAAATATTATATGATTGTGAAAGCCCACTGGGTTGGTCATTCGCCTTCCCCAGCATGGACAGCAGCAGCATGTACCCAGGTACATCACATTTTTGAGAAGTAGGCTACTCTGTGTATCAGCAGCTTCACTAAGAGGCATACAGCTGACAAACTGTTCCAAAAACTAAGGGATGTCATTGAAAGATGGCTAATCCTGCTTGGAGTCTCCTGAGGATATGTCATTTCTGATTACGACCCCAATATTGGTCCAGCATTACAGCGGGGCTGAATTCCATCACATTTCCTGTTTTGCACACACTATCAACTTGGTGTTACAGAACTTTTGAAAAATGACATGCAGGAGATGCTGTTTGTGTCCATAAACATTTAGGGTCAATTTGTGGTTTCTGCAACAGCATGTAGGAGAATACAGCAGCTGCAAGAAGATTAGCATTTGAGGGGAATATACTTTAGTCCAGCGAAGTAGTTACCTGTGAAGAAAGTGCAGACACGGTTAGCTTGAGTCAAGTGATTGCCTTAATAATAGATTTTGAAAAGGTGCTACATAAAATTATAGTGTGCAATAAAACAAAGTAAATGTGCTAACTATATTTTAATTGTAGATGAAATACTTAATTTTCTTTGCAAGGATCCCAGACTTATCAACATCTTGTTGGGACGTCTTCTCCTTCAGTTTCTCTGGCAACTGCTTGTAGTAAAAGAAATTGCTTTCCCAAGACACCCAGTGGTGATGCAGATGAGTCCGCTAAACATTTTGATATTTGCTGTGCTGTAAAAGAATTGCCCAAAAACCGTGACAGCTCTGCCCTAAAATCAACTAGTCATTCCCTTTGGAAGGCCATTATCAGCAATTACATCATACTACACAGACTTCTATGATATTGGGATATTGGGATGAATTAGTATTGTTGGAGGAAGATTATCACTAAACCCTGCCACCTCTCCAGTTTCGCAGTGAGCTATGGTACAATAAAATGTAACTGCAGATTTAGACCAAGACTGTCAGCCCTATTATTTCTATTTCAGCAATTACAATTAGCAATGGAGCAATGGAGCTCTTCTCTTTGGGTGTTACCTATATAACGCAGCACAATTTGCCTGCAAATTCTACAGACAAGCCTGCTTGTCTTCCTCTCCATCAATGACTCTTAGCAATTGAGCACTCGTCTTTGGGTGTATATTACACCCAAACATTATTAGTGAAAATTATGAAAAATACAGTTTAATCCCTGATAGGCCCTCCACCATCCTTTGCATGTTAATAGTAGGATTGGTTGGAATTATGGTCAAGGTCACACATTTTTTTGACAAATCCTTCAAACCAGCCCAGATGTCAAACTGTTGTGGTCTGCCCCCTGCGTCATCCCTGCTTGTGTTTGGAAAGTGCATATTGGTGCCAGAACCTCACATGCCAGAACTGCTCCCACTGGTGCCACACTGCTGCAGGACTTACACAATCAACCGCATCCTCATCGTCGGATACCCAAATCTCCCCCACATCCTCTTCTAAAGACAAAGTGTCATCCTCACTTGGTGTATCACCGGCTACACTCGGGCTGTTCAGGCACATATCAGCAGAACTGCTGAAAGGGCCCTTCTTTATGGGTAGACTAACAGAATGGTCACGATTAGACATCCCACTGTTGGATGGACTCTCCACAGGGATTGTTGTCATTTGTGAATCAGAGCAAATATTCTCCTGTAATGCCTCACTGTTATCTTGCAGCTCGGCTTTGACGCGTAACAGTAGTTGTGCACCAATTGTAGGCTGGGTAACTTTTTGGGATCTGCCACTAATAGCCAAAGGTGAAGGCCTCATTCTCTCTTTGCCACTGCGTGTGTAGAATGGCATGCTTGCAATTTTTTTTTTATCGTCACTTAACTTTTGCTCAGTTACACTTCTTTTTCGCTTCAATACAGTAAATTTTTTTTTGGTTTTTGTTTTTTGCACTAATTTGAAAACACTCTGTTGTTTGACATCGCCTTGGCCAGATGACGTACTGGGAACACTAACATCAGGACTGGTGACAGAACCTGGTTGCTCATTTAGATCATATGTGGACTGCTTTGAATCCATTGCGTAGATACTGCTGACAGATATGACTTTTGACAGCCAGAAATATTAATGCACAATTAGAGAGGACACCCCAAAAACACTGAGGAGTGCTTAAAATTATTGAGTAGATACTGCTGACAGATATGACTTTTGACAGCCAGAAATATTAATGCACAATTAGAGAGGACACCCCAAAAACACTGAGGAGTGCTAACATTTATTGAGTAGATACTGCTGACAGATATGACTTTTGACAGCCAGAAATATTAATGCACAATTAGGGAGGACACCCCAAAAACACTGAGGAGTGCTAAAATTTATTGAGTAGATACTGCTGACAGATATGACTTTTGACAGCCAGAAATATTAATGCACAATTAGGGAGGACACCCCAAAAACACTGAGGAGTGCTAAAATTTATTGAGTAGATACTGCTGACAGATATGACTTTTGACAGCCAGAAATATTAATGCACAATTAGAGAGGACACCCCAAAAACACTGAGGAGTGCTTAAAATTATTGAGTAGATACTGCTGACAGATATGACTTTTGACAGCCAGAAATATTAATGCACAATTAGAGAGGACACCCCAAAAACACTGAGGAGTGCTAACATTTATTGAGTAGATACTGCTGACAGATATGACTTTTGACAGCCAGAAATATTAATGCACAATTATGGGGGACAACCCAAAAGCGCTGGGGAGTGCCAAATATGAAGAAAAAATAATAAACCTCTATCCTCCTCTCTGCACTAGCGATTTTGGTTAGAGCAATTGCAAGAACAATATTGTATTCTTTCTCTGTCCCTGCTCTAATTAGCCTATGACTACACCCTGCTCTCTCCCTCTGTCAAATGGCGATGGATTGCTGTGGAGGCGTGTATTTATAAAGTTGAAGTATCGCGAGAACCGAGTCCCGAGATCCGACGACGTCACAATGACGTTCGGCCTCGATTTGGATTCGGAATTGGCGGGAGAGTACCGAGCTGCTCAGCTCGGTACTCGGATACCCAAAGTTCGGGTGGGTTCGGTTCTCGGAGAACCGGACCCGCCCATCTCTAATTAAAACACAGAAGCAGGTTAGTAAGTATCTGAATAGGAGATTGTGTTTTGGGTGAAAGTGGAGCATATGGATAAGAATAAGAGGTGCATAAGGTTTTTTATTCCCAAGAAGATATGCAATGTGAGTAAAAATATGAATGTTGTGTATGATAGGAAACAAGATGAAATGTGAATATATGGTATTATGAGAGAGATTGTTAATTTTTATAGTGAATTACATGGGAGGTACTCGATGGATAAAAAAAGAAGACAGTAAGGATTGGTTAATAGATTAAGTTCTGAGAGTGAGTAATTGGCTCTGTTAAATTCAAGTTCTATTAAAACTCTGTGTAAAGATAGTATACCAGTTGAGATGTGTAATGTGTTTTAACAGTGAGTGGGAATATTCTTGGTAGAAATATGTCAATGTTTATGGGTGACTAGGAGATGAGAGAGGGTGTGGTAGTCATGATACATAAGAAAAGTGAAAATAAAGACTTGGGCAAATGGAGGCCAATTACTCTTAAGTACACGCATAATGTTGATTATAAAGTATATGCAAAGATTATTTCAAATTGGGTGAGGAGGGTGATTGATCACATGGTGAATGAGGATTGGGAGTGTGTGATGCCTGGGAGGAGAATGAGTGATGATTTGGTGATGGATGTTGGTAAGAGATGTGTGTTAGGTTTTCATCTGCTTTACATTCTGCTTGTTACTCAGGTCTGCTATGAATTTCATTTGTTTCTCCCACAGAGTGCTGATTAGAAGAATGCACTTTATAAGCTCTCATCTGTCCTGCATTCTTTGACAGTGATAGTGTTACATGCTAGCTTCCTGGTTCCTGCATCTTTGTCCTATGTGTTTCTGATCTTGCATTAAAAAGTTCCTGGCTTTGCATTCAGCTGTCTTATGGCTAATGATACCTGGCTTTGCAACTTAATGTTTCCTGGTTGCTGACACCTGGCTTTGCAAATACTGTTATATTCCTGTATTGTCATAGTACAGTGTTATGGATTTCCAGTGTCAAAAGTAGATCCACAATACACCAGTGAGTATGCAGGAGCAAGGTTAAATGAAGTGCAGTCTGGGTAACAAGAGGAGGTTGAAAGCGTAGGAAAAAAGCATGGGCGAAATGCTTTGGAGAAAAGTCAGGATTCAAACAGGAGTATCACATAAACCAGCAGCAGCAAAGACAAATGAACTGGCACTGCCCTGTTTGAAAAGGCCAGCCACAGGTGATCATGATCCTTATCAGATGATAAGGGCTTAACCCCTTGCAGGCAAGCAGAAACTGTACAGGTATAAAAGCAGCACCTCTGGTAGCACAGAGGTACTGCAGGCCTAATTCAAAAATAGGATATAGTCCTAACACAGAGACTGTGTTACATTCCAGCAATGCCGCAAAGACAGTGTTATATCCCTTCATTGTAACAAATACTGTGTTATAATTCTGCATTGCCACAAACACTGTCTATATTTTTTCTTTTGATTACTCAAAAAGAAAAAAAAGAAAAAAAACAACTGCACCGGTAGTATTAAATACTCCATTTTATTATATATTTTTTATCACATCATTTGAGGTGCCATCATTATGAACAGTAGAAATCATATTCTAATATACGAGAATGATAGAGATATGGAGAAATAAGACATAACATACACCACAGTAATTTTAAATTATCATTTAACTTCTTTTTAATCACCTAGCACTTTATTTTATATGTTGCTGGTAATTTAAAATGGGTAAACAATGAATCAAATACAGCTTCTTATTTTTTTGTATATATTTAATAAAGATTACATTTACATTATTCTCTAAGTGCATTACAGCAAAATTGCAGTCTTTTTCTTATATGATATTATTTTGATTACTGCAATATGCAATGTGCTTGAGCTCAGACCATCATTATACATGGTGAACTGCAATAAACTGAATATTACTTTTCGACAACATCACCTCATATTTCTGTGAATTCCTAACAATGTAATTTGAGAGGGAGGGAGGACACTGAGTTGTGCACATTGAATTTGGATTTGAGACAGCTTTTGGCCATGTGTCCCTATGTGTCCCATGTCTTTATGTTTAGATTGTTGTGAAAGCAAGGAAAAGAGTGACGCTTCCCGTGACTTTCTATTAGGCTGCCGTTGCATACACTACCAATGGGTATAAAAGCCTATTTCTTGGATAGTAATCCAAGCTGCTAGAATATAGACAAATGATACAAACTTTATTTTTTTTTTTTGAAAGGGAGGAGGATTTGAAAGGGATTACGTTTTCGGACAAATGTTAGATTTTGGGAGATTGAGAGAGGTTTTGATTGTCAAGAGTATGATTTTACCTATGGTATTGTTTGTTAAATGTTTCCTCCCTTCCAGGGATGTTTGAGAAAGTTTGTGAGATTGTTATATGGTGAGAGGATATAATGTATAATTATTAGATGGATTAATTCAATTGTTAGGTATGGGGTCAAGGATTATTCCCCCACAGTGTGCTGTCTTAGAGTTTCTATTCATCTGGATCAGCAAATCTAGAATTTAGAAAAGATTTTAACTTGATTTGTATTTTATTCACCTTCAATACTAGGATTATTCCCCCACGGTGTGCTGTGTGAGGGTTTCCATTCATTTGAATCAGCAAATCTAGAATTTAGAAAAGATTTCAACTTGAATCCTGATAGTATCCTCTGCACTAACATGTATCCAGCAGGAAATCCATCTCCTCAAGACCTTTTTCTGCATTTGTTAGAAAAATTGAGAACCAAGATTCTCTTCAGAATCAGTTGGTGTAAGATCTGCAGGGTTTGTCTACACATTTAGATTCATTACAAAATGCACTAACCACTCTGCCTTCAACAGCTCCTGTTCCACTCCCATCCTGCATGCTGCACTTACCGCATTGGTAGAATCCTTTCAACTATCGATTTCAGCAACAGAGGGTGACCCCATGGTGGTGCCCATAGGTTACAAAATCAATTTGTTATTCAATTAGATTTGTTCCCAGTTAATTTACCTTTAGAGAAAGCTAAAGTGACATAAATTATTTCACTTTCCTCTGGAGTGGTGCTAGTCTGAGTTTCTCCCCTCTGGGAGTGCAATGATCCTCTACTCCACAGCATCACTTCCTTTTTGGAGTTTTACTGGGAGTTTTTATGTTGAGCCCGACTGGGCATCTTATGCAGCTTCTGGCATTTTACATCTTTGTCAGAGGCTTCAATATGTTGGTCAATATGTTGTGCAGTTTTGCACCTTTGCCTCTGAGCTAAAGTAGAATAACGAGGCATTAGTGGCTACATTTTGGCAATGAGTTTCTGACAGAATTAAGGACATACTTGCCACTTGTAAATTACCTTCTTTACTTGATGATTTAATTTTCCTGTGCAATGAGAGGGACATATGCTTTCATGAAAGTTCACAGGAAAAGGAGCAATCTCGACGGGCAGCTAGTAATTTAGCACCCCGTTTCCATACATATTCCCAATCTCAAGAAGAACCTATGCATTTGGGATATTCACGATTATTGTCTGAAGAAGATTTAAACGCAATCTGTGCTTATATTGTGCTGAATCTGGTAATAGTATAGCTAAATGACCAAAGAACCAGGAAACTACAACTCCTAACTGGAGAGAGAGAGGTACGTTTAGTAGTTACGTTTCTCTCTCCTATAGCTAATGGCAATTAATTTTCTATTCCAGTTTCTATTGCAAATTCTTCTGGTTCTACACCATTACTTCTTGGATTCTTGGCTGTTGGGATTTTTATTATTCAAAACTTGATTCTTGAATAAAAAAACTCCAAATTGGCACTTCCAGTGATTTCAATCAACCCTCCTAATCTGTAACTGCTATTGGATCCCTGGTGCCACAATGCATTTCTGAACAATACCTCTGACTCTACAAGTAGCGGCTTTACACATGGAGACTCATTACTGTCTTGTGGCTTCAGCTTCTTTCACCTATTCTGGAATGACGATACGTGCAGGTCTTAAACTAGGGCTTTGATTATCGGGACAGCTGTCTGGAAAAAGTTCTTCCTCTCAGACATTCCTCAATCATTTCTATTTCTGATTCACACTCAGTATGCAACCTCGTTAGGATGTTTTTTCTAAGGACCAGTCTGAAGAACTCCTGACAGACTATGCAATTGTCCCATGGAGTTGCTGCCCAGCAAACTGCCTTCTTGGGTATGGGTTTAACCTCTCTCTGAGCCTGAAACTCAAGCTGTGCATGTCTACATCCAAGAGAACCTCCAGAAATGATTACAAAATTTTCATCTGCAGGGCTATGATTTTTCTTTATAAAGATGAAAGATCGGCTATTGAGAAATTAACTCCATCACCATTAAGATCTGTTTATTCTCTTCCACTCACTACAGAATTATTCATATGCATTGAACGTGCCTCCATCTTCACTAATCTCAGCCTATGAGGAGCTTACAATCTGACCATTATCAGAGAAGGTGAATAATGGAGGACGGCTTTCAATTTCCAAGATGGCCACTATGAGTATCTTGTGATGCCTTTCAGCCACTGCAACTCTCCAGCGGAGAATTAAATTTTTCTGTATATCTACGTATTAGCATGTCTTGATGATATTCTAATATTTTCTAGAAATCTCCAATCTCACAATTCCCATGTCTCAGAAATATGCTTTGCAAACATTTGTTCTGAAAACTTGCAAAGTGTGTCTTTGAGTGAAGGAGTAGACCCTTAGTTACATACTCAGGTACTGGCTTGCAGATGGATCCAGAAAAAGTCAAAGCCATTATTGATTGACCTCAACCTACTGTGTTAAAAGCAAGTCAGTTATTTTTGAGAAAAAACTTTTTACAATTTGTCTTAAGATTCTGGGAATCCCTGTGTAAATTACTTGATATTGAATCAAATTTCTCCTTAGCTTATCCTAAATCTAATAGTTAATCCAAAAGAGTAAAGTAAGGTTTGGAGACTTTCACACAAATTTATTCTTCAGCTAATTATGAGTGGAATTCGCTCAAAATAACCATTTTCATGAAACCTCTTTTTCACTTCATTTTTCTTTTTGTATGGATGCCATCCCATTTTTTCAACTGTTGACTCCCATCGTCCAAGGTACCTGCGGTAGATTGTAAATTTATTACATTCTATTACATTCTTTAAAATTTGGTCTTCAGTTATAGAAAGTCTTCTGAAATCTTCTTCCCATTATAAATTATGTGCTGATAAAACATGGCTACCATTCCCAAATGTACAAACTGGAGATGTGCATATCCACTGGAAATATTCAACTACGTGTTTTAAGTACTAAGTTTGCTTCAAGACCTTTTAAGACTTTGCAAGTTTTTAACCTGGTGACTTTCAGTTTACATCTACCATCTACATTACAGATTCCTGATATATTCCATGTTTCGCTTCTGAAACCTTTTATTATCAATTGATTCACCTCTAAGTCAAGTGAACCTTCCACAGTAAATGCATGTCAATTTAAAATAATTGAGGTAAATAAAATTTTGGACTCTCCCAAGGGAAGCTTCAATTGGAAAGGTTATGGTCCAGAAGAGCGCTGTTAATTTAATGCTGAAGATATTTATCACCTTCATTATCATCAGCTATTTTTATAGCACCACTATTATGCTCCTTGTTCTTTACAAGAATTCTGTCATAAATTCTTAAACTATTCTTGAGGTGTTCGGAGCTGTCCTGTTAAAGATTCAATTACATGACTGCTCCGGCATCCTACACATACTGGGCACTATTTAAACTTGCTCTATGCATCCCTAGGGTGCTAGAGCATGTATTCCTGTATGAGCCATCGTCAGTGATTCCTTGCTCCCCTGTGTACATCCTTGGTGCTGCATATTCTAGATGCTGCATATTCCAGGTGCTGCATATTCCAGATGCTGCATATTCCTGGTGTTGCAAATTCCTAGTATTGCATGTCCCTGGTGCCACATATTCCTCAGTGGCTGCATTATTTTTGGATAGTCTGCCTTGTACTTTGCACCATCAGCCTCCATTGCACTATTTATTCTGTGCTGATTTCTATACTGACTACCACCTCACATACGAACTATGCTCAGGACCCGCCACCTACATGGTGCATGCAGCAAAGACCATACCTGCTTGCAGAGGTTCCTGGTGAACACCAATTTCATGTTAGACTCTGTGCTCTGGGCATTGGTAGCGCAAACTTAGGATCTCTCTCTATCTCTCTCAATTTGATTCCTGATAACAACCATCCCAATAAGTTGCCACATCACACTCAGTCCTCTCATTCATCACATTTAGCCCCCTAAACATCCCACTCAGTTCACAAAACCATTCAGTAGACTCTACTATCCCACTCACATACCACAGCCATCATACACTGAATACTGCTCAATATGCACCTCCCACTCAATTGTAATTCTTACGACCCAGTTCCAATATCAGTCCTCACATATCATTCGATACCCACATCTCAACTCCAATTCAGCTTTCTTACCTGACAATCTCTCCCAACATCCCCCTTGCAATGTCCAACTCATTCCCTATTTCTCATGCAATACTCACCTACCACACAGTTCCTATAATCCAGTGTCACCATATCTTACTGAACTTCAATAACCCATCTACTATGATACTACCAGCTCACAGTCTGCTGACGCCTAACATTCCAGTCATCGGGGCTGAGTCATTAAGGAGAGTTAAGCAAAAAAAAATGGAGTAACTTTGCACCCTGGTAAAACCGTGTTGCATTAAAGGGGGAGGTACATTTAAGATGTGGGGACAGATTTATTGTTGGGGTAGGGCATGTCCTAGATCAGCTTTAAATGTCAGTGTAAATATAAAAATATCAAGTTGTTTTGTGCTACTTGAAAAAACAGCCAGTATTTTCTTTATGTGCAAAATAATAAACACCCCTAATAATTTGCACCCCTTGAATTGTAATATGTTTTTTTCAAGGATCAAATTTATTTATTTTTTTTGCCTTGCTCTGCCTAATGACTCAGGCCCATTATCCACAACTTCCCTTTAGCCTATGTGGGGACTGAGTTGGATGCATGTGGGACTATCTTTTGTGCTATATTTGCATAGACTGTGTGTGTGCACTCCAGTGAACACACAATATTTTTCGAGTGACAGCAATCTCAGTCCATGTTGGTGCTAAATCTACAACTAACCCCAGAAAGCGCTACAGAATTTGCTGGCGCTATATAAATAAATGTTGATGATGATGATGTTGATGATGAATGTGATGGCATACTATGTCTGCATTTTGCCTTAATGGGCATAGTCATAATTTCCTTTTTTTTAAGTGTTTGAGGAGAACAGTTTCGATAGTTTTCTTAAAATTTGTGCAAGTGTAAAAGTCCTTAATTGGACATGTTAAACTGTATTTTTTTTTACAATGAAATTAGTTTTGTAATTTTAAAATATTTATGATTTTAAATTTAGAACTGAATTTGTGGGCAGATATAAACCACTTGATCCATATTTTTAATCACCATTAACCAAGCATGTTTAAATTGTTCTAATATATTAGCCTATATAAACCATGTGGGGAGCCTATTCCACCTATTAACTACCATTTGCCCCAAAAAAAGGTGTACAATGACAACCACAAATTAGGAAATAACTGAGAGTCTGTAAAAGGTAAGAGGGAGCATATACAGCCACACATAAAATATGGGGCATATAGTCACTTATAATAAAGAAGTGTATACAGACAGTCACAGAGATAGAACAATGATAGAAAGGCTGGCACAGACAGGGGACAAGATAGAGGCTGGCAAAGACAGAGGTACAGAAGAGGCACCGGCACAAATAAGGTAAGGGGGAGAGACTGGCACAGATATGGGCAGTGGACTGAGGCTGGCACATACAGGGGAGGGGAGAGAGGCTGGAATTAAAATGGAAAGGGGGGAGAGACTGACACTGACAGGAAAATCACAGAGAGGCTGACACAGATAGGGGAAGGGGAGGGACATTGGCACCCAGAGGGGTGGGAGAGAGACTGCCACAGACAGGAGAAAAGCAGAGCGGCTGGCACGGAAAGGAGAAGGTCAGATAGGCTGGAAAATGAGAGAGACTGGTACATACATGGGTAGGATAGATAGGCTGGCACAGACATGAGAAAGGGAGAGAGACTACTGCAGACAGGGGAAGGGGAGAGAGGCTGGCCCAGGTAGGTGAAGGGGAAATGTGACTGCCACAGACAGGTGAAGGGAAGAGAGGCTAGCACAGGCAGGGTAATGGCTGAGAAGCTGGCACAAACAGAGGAAGGGCAGAGAGACATGTACACACAGAGGAAGGGCAGAAAGGCTGACACAGACAGTGATAAGGCAGAGAGGCTGGCACAGACTGGGGAAGCAGAGATAAACTGTCATAGGCAGGAGACAGGGAGAGATTCTGGTAAAGACAGTAAAGAAGAGCAAAGAAGAGCAAAGAGAATGGCACAGACAGCAGGGAATGTTAGTGAAGCTGACACAGGTAGAAGGACAGAGTGATACTCAATAGAAAAGTGAGAGGAGTTTGCCAGTGACAGGAACATGTGAAGGTCTTCCAGTGATGTGCCTATATAGCATAAAATACTGTACGAGCCTACAGTCCTTTATGTGTCTCCTCCCTCCATATTTCCAAAGCACAACTGTGGCAGCTTTAAGGAAGAGGAGAAGCACAAGATCTGCTTTTTTTTTCCTTCTCTTGCTGGGAAGCCAAATCAAGGATTCTTGTGAATTAAACCAAGGCCAGAAGACGCAATTACTTCTTTCTACAAGAGAACTTATACCGCTGATATACATTTCTTCATCATTGTTATTTTCTACAGTTAAGTATTGCTGTTTTCTTTTTCTTTTTTTTACACATATACAGAGTTTTTCTGTTTCATTTACAACCACTTCCATTTTCACAACCTCACCCTTCTCCCTTGATACATTGTTTCATTTGGAAATTTCACTGGTCTGGCATTTCAGATTCCATTTGGATCCCTGTTCCATGAGATCTCTAACAGTGCACACTGTAGCCTGTCTATTGCATGTGCATCAATAGTGTCTGAGCACAAGGCTTCCTAGCCCCTTCTGAAGAAAATGTTTCGCATACATTTTGCAAGATTTCTTACCCCACAAGAGTGGCATATGAACAAGATAATTTGGCTTGTCAGATGACCAGTTCTCCCCGAGCCTCCAGGCTGTTACTTGTCTCTGACCAGTCGCAGAGGTAAAATTCTTCATGATTTGCAAGCAGCATGCACAATTTTAGCTGGGTAAGCTTTGCTCTTGTCCTGTATGTTCAGGACCAAGTGATCTGCCCTGGCAATGTGCCAATCTCATTAATGCACTGATAGCCTCTGCACACTGCAGAGAACACACTCACTCTTGAGGAGCGGAAACATGGTCTAGCAGACAGGCTGATAAGGGCATTGTTTACTAAATGAGCCAGGATTCCCTTCTTCAGCTTCAGCCACCAATGGCTCCGCTCATCTAACACAACATCCACTGCCACTGCCCCCTGTCTATACCTCAGAGTTCTCTCTTCCAAATGATCAAAATGCAGTGGGGCACTCTCCCCACCATGCCCACTTCCCTCTGGGAAAGGGAGTTTTTGTGGGGACATGTGCTGATTGAGAGAGCTGGAGATCATGTAGGTTGCATCCTGGGTTCCAGTACAGCAGGGATTTACATACAGTCAATCCAGGTCAACTAGCAGGGCAGACCTCTTCCAGTTTGTGTGTATGGGGGCTCCCCTGCTCATGCCTTTCCTCACAGACAGCCCCCTAAAGAAAGACCAGAGCTGACTGCATAGGCATACCGCTGCTGGATACCTGAGACCACTGTGTACAGATACAAACTGTACAAACCCCACCTCCTCAAGGTGGGAGAAGCTAAGCTCTGACTGTGACAATTATGTTGAGTCAAGGAGGAGCCGCTTAGGGGCGGGCAGGTGTGCACAATATTCAAAATGTGCAAGCCTGATTTTGTAGAGCTGTTGGCTGCACAATGAAAGGGAGCATGTTGCAAAGGAGAATTTAGGTAGGGGATTCCATTTGAATAAATGTAGATTTTAAGTTGCTGGATCTAACTTTGACAAGCAGTTTAAATGTTGGCTTTACAGAGCTAAATGCAAGGCAAGTTTTACAGTGAGAAGTAACTCTGCTTTAGAAATATCCATTTGATGTTTATGTACGACAGGAACCAATGCCTCTAAGTGCACAATCTATTCATGAAATGAAAGGAACAGATTCACAATATTCTCACTATGTAAATAAACACAGAGGACATGCTGATGCTTGTTGCAATCATTTAGAATGTTTATCTGCATTAGAAAAATAGAGCATCTAAAAATGTTAATTTTTTTACAGTTTTCTGTCATTTAGTTTGATTAAACATTTGCTCTACATATCGTATTTGTCTAACAATTGCACACCTATGAATATGGTCTTAAGCTGATACATTGGGGCACCAGGGAAATCACAGCTGGGACCCTCTGCCTGTGGTATTTCCCACAGTCCACTACAGTAAGAGCATGTCAGGTGCTGTTCTCACTGTTCTTCCGTGAGGCAGGGATGATGACCACCTAGTAGTTGCAGCCGGGAGCATCCTGTTGCTAAGCCACAGGTATGAAGCGTCTTTCCTTGCGCTGTCTGACACATGCGCAGTAGAGGGCCCCGTTACTAGGCAGCGGGACGCTTTCATGTTTGGCAATCAGCGTGTCTTACTACCCACTCCCTCCTCCTGTCACACTCCTTCTGCCTCTTTTTAAACTCTGCTCCGGCAACATTAGGGTGCCAGAGTATCAGGTCTCCTGTCTTCAGCCTCTTATTGTATGTTATCGCTTCCTTTCTTTGACCCAGCTTCCCTTGACTATTCTTCTGGATTGGGCCCATTGTTACATCCTGTTTTGACCTCAGCTTTCTTACCATTCTTCTGGATTGCGCTATTGCCGTCTGATCGTTGTGACCTTGGCTAGTGTGACATCTCTGTAGATATCCATTCGGTACTGTCTCCTCCTTATTGGCTTGACCCAGACCGTCCTGACTTCTCTCTATCACTACACTGTTTTGGAAATCTGCGACCAGCGTACCTCTTACAGCTAAGCCAAAACCTCCTTGTGGGGGTCCCTAGTGAACACCTGGGGTACGTTATAATCTGCACCTCCTTGCTGAGTAGCATAAATATCAGTTAGTGGTTTCTGTACATACAAGAGTCTTCAGTAAAACTCCAGAGAGTCTGACAGAGCAGAGCTGATTTCCTCTCCCATGGTTCAGCCATGCTAGCTGCCAAATTGAGGCTCATGTGGCATTGAACGTACATGTGCTCAGAACATACGCTGGAAAAAGACACACCTTATAAAAGCATATTACAACTGTGTTTCCAGTAACATATGCGTCTAGTTTACATCGGGTGTAGAAAAGACATAGAGTCATGGCCAAAAGTTTTGAGAATGACACAAGTATTGGTTTTCACAAAGTTTGCTGCTTCAGTGTTTTTAGACCTTTTTGTGAGATGTTGCTATGGTATACTGAAGTATAATTACAAGCATTTTATAAGTGTCAAAGGTTTTTATTGACAATTACATTAAGCTTATGCAAAGAGGCAAGATTTGCAGTGTTGACTTTTCTTTTTGAAGACCTCTGCAATTCACCCTGGCATGCTGTCAATCAACTTCCGGGGCCACATACTTACTGAAGGCCATCCATTCTTGTCTAATCAATGCTTGGAGTTTATCAGAATTTGGGGGTTTTTGTTTGTCCACCCGCCTCTTGAGGATTGGCCACAAGTTCTCAATGAATGGGATTAAGATCTGGGGAGTTTCCTGGCCATGGACCCAAAATGTTGATGTTTTGATCCCCGGGCCACTTAGTTATCACTTTTGCCTTACGGCAAGGTGCTTTATCATGCTGGAAAAGGCATTGTTTGTCACCAAATGTCTTGCGTGGTTGGGAGAAGTTGGTACCATTCTTTATTCATGGCTGTGTTCTTAGGCAAAATTGTGAGTGAGCCCACTCCGTTGGCTCTGAAGCAACCCCACACATGAATGGTCTCATGATGCTTTACTGTTGGCATGACACAGGAATGATGGTAGCGCTCATTTTTCCTTCTCCAGACAAGCATTTTTCCACATGCCCCAAAAAATATGAAAGGGGATTCATCAGAGAAAATTACTTTACCCCAGTCCTCAGCAGCCCAATCCCTGTAACTTTTGCAAAATATCAGTCTGTCCCTAATGTTTTTCCTGAAGAGAAGTGGCTTCTTTGCTTACATTCTTGACACCAGGCCATCCTCCAAAAGTCTTTGCCTCATTGTGCGTGCAAATGCACTCAGGCCTCCCTGCTACCATTCCTGTGCCTTAAAGCCTTCTTCACAACTATTGAACCTCTCTCCTTTAAGTTCTTGATGATTCAATAAATAGTTGATTTAGATGCAATCTTACTAGCAGCAATATCCATGCCATGGATACCAGAGGAACAATGATGATATCAAGCACCACCCTCCTTTTAAGGCTTCCAGTCTGTTATTCTAACTCAGTCAGCATGACAGAGTGATCTCCAGCCTTGTTCTCGTCAACACTCTCACCTGTGTTAATGTGAGAATAACTGACCTGATGTCAGCTAATTCTGTTGTGGCAGGGCTGAAATGCAGTGGAAATGTTGTTTTGGGGATAAAGTTCATAGTCATGGCAAAGACTGACTTTTAAATTAATTACTATTCATCTGTTCACTCTTCATGACAAATTGCCATCATAAAAGCTGAGGCATTAGACTTTGTGAAAAATAATATTTGTGTCAATCTCAAAACTTTTGGCCATGTCTCTACTTATGACTAACTCAGCCCATGCATGTGCAGTAAGGATATTTTACGTAAATAAAACAGATGTAGGTCCAACTTTACATGAGGCCCATAGTGTGTGCGCTCATGACAATAAACTTCTAGTAAAGAATGTGGAGGTGTAGGAAAGCTACTATGGCGGTGGACGGGGCATTGTGACAGGGAGAGTGCATTGTGAGTGGCCTCCCCGTTGACCTGTTATATATAGAATTACTGTGGACCATGGATGCATGGTGGAAACCAGTTGCAGTAGAACTACATGTTCCAGCTGGCCATCTTAGTGACTATTATAATATGTTGTGACATGCAAGTCAAAGGTTATCTTGGCACAGTCATTTTTACTAAAGTTTTTCATTTTTCCTGATTTATCCATGCTGGATATAGAATTACTGTAGTGCAAACATGTTTCCACATTTCACAGTAATTTTATATTCATGCCCTATCCACACGCTGACCATGCCCATTCATTGTGATCGCTGTTGTTATGTGATCCCAAACTATTGGTTTCCCCGGTGGGCCCTTCTTGCACTAGTCCGCCACTCTGTGTGTGCTCTCTCCTCCTAGTAGGCTGATGTGCAGCCCATTGTGTGGCACACAGTCTGCTCCTCTATTCAGCCTTTCTCATTGATGTTCAGCCTGGCAAAATCTGCCAACATATGACATCACGGATAAAACAGGGCAGGCCCACATGTATAAGGTCTTCCTGTACTAAGGATTTGCCTTTCACAAATGTGTGCCATGACTAGACATTTTAGTGCCCTGGGTGAAACAGGGCACCGGTGCCCCCCATCTAAGTGGGAGTGGTATTTGACAAGTGGGTGTGGCCAACCTAATGTGTGGGTGTGGCTAGCACTTTACTGAAAGAATTCTTACACACACACACATATATATATATATATATATATATATAAACACACACACACATATAAACACAGTGGTGGGATTCCAATAAATTAACAACCGGCTCTCTGCCCTTATGGCCATTTAAAGTATGCAAAAAATATATAGCGATAGGTATTCTAATATTTTATGCACTTAATACTCAAATAAAAACAGCAAAACTGTCTTGTGTCTATGTGTTAAGGAATTTAGACGGTAAGCCCCAATGGGGCAGGGAGTGATGTAAATGAGTTCTCTGTACAGCAGTGCGGAAGAAATTTGTAAGTTTAGTTGTTTTATGTAGAGGACAAAGTATATATTTATTTTACATAAACTGTACTGGGCATGAATTTAAGGGGGGTTGACATATACTTAATTTGAATTGTGATACTAAATTGTCTGTCTTATTCATTTATTCATATAATGCCTCAATGTAACTCAAATACTGCAGTATGTGTAGGTTTAAGTTACTTTAATATATTGTGACAAAAATTGTCATGCGTTATCCTTGTCTCTCGCGGCAGATGTAGTTGAAATCATTTTAATATTATGAAATTACTCTGCCATGTTAGAAGGGAGGTGCTTCACTGTGTGGGCCCGCAGAGTGTGAATGAGAGGCTTGCAGACTTGCTCTGCAGAAATGCACTGTGGTGATTGGTGAATTATTACAGAGGGGCAGGGATATTGAAGTCATGGCGGCTTATGTGCTACAATTTATTTATTTTTTTCACAAGAATATAAGGTACCTTAAGAAGAGTGTTCTAAAAATGTATGATGTAGGTTTAGCTGTCTGCTATGTAATGGGGAAGAAATATACTGTATTAACAGGAAGTCAATACAGGAAGTTCGGTTTGCGTTCCAAATGCCGAACAAAGTCCTTTTGTATTCATTGTGCACTATGTGATGAAATATTATATTTCTTCAAGTCTGGAAGGCCTAAACCAACATCCACAGTATACCAAGTGTTAATTTTAACATTTTCAATACCATATACATATTGAAGTGATTTTCTCAAAAGTAGTAAAATATGTGTAGTTGATTTCAAGAAATATGGTTTGAAACAAATTAAGCAATTTAAGAAGAGCACTAATTTTAATAGTAGCTACTCTACCTAGCCAAGAAATAAAAAGTGGCTTACATCTTATAAAATCTAGTTTGATATTATCTAGGAGGGGGGGGGGGGGGGTAAAAATAGCTGAAAATAGTTTATCATAATTATTACTTAGATATGTGCCTAGATATTTTATATTGGAATATTCCCTTTTAAATTGGAATTTTGATTTTAGGGATATCTATATAGATCTTGATTTGCTCAAGTAGAATTGGGAGAGAAGTTGTCAGTGTTGCAAGAACCATCAGTATAGAGAGTAAATTTATATTATATTATTTACTACAAAGACAAATACTAGAGACATTGATATTACTCTTATTTTAGCAGCTATCGGTTTCATGACAAGGGCAAAAATCAAGGGCAAATGTGGACCCTACTTGCCTGGTGCCATTTGAAATCTGAAAATGTGCAAACAGAAGCCCATTAATAGAGGGAAATGCAGAGGGATTTTAATATAGTGACAAGATACCTTGGAGAAAATTACCTTCAATACCCATATGTGAGAAAGTCAATTTCATAAAATAGCTAAAGCTATTTAGTATGAAAAATATTTTTTTTTTTTTAATTTTGAAAATTAGTATCACTTGTCACTTTCCCTCTAAATTATGGATTAAAAAAATTAAGTCACTTAATGGTAATGATTTAAACTGCCCAAGAAGAGAACAAGTGCTCTGGATTTTTTTCAAATGTGCTTATTCAAATACCTCTCAATCAGACAATTTATCTAGACCAGCAAAACAATTTAATTCTTTATTGAAGAATTTTAGACTTTATGAAACAAGGCGCTTAAAATATAATTCTGTAAATATTTTCTCATTGCTCTAGTCCTCATGATGTACTCCAGAATAGATTATCTATTTCTTTCTTTCTTCTTTAGCTAATCCTCCGGATGCGAGTGTCACTCCGATCCTCTGGTCCAACAATAATGCCACCTCTATATATGTTAATATTACATCATTTAGAAAAAAAAACTGTTCTTAGGAGATTTCTCAAGACAGACAGGGATATTTAACATTAACCTCACTGAATTGTTTTGTCTTCCCATAATATGTGACATAATTTTTGAATAGTTCTAGTATGCTTTATTTAGTATATCATATTACTTTCTCTTTGTCACATTGTTCCAGTAAAACAAATACAGCTAATGATCATAATTTATACATTTATAATCTCATTGAACATCTGAGCTAGTGCTTCAGGTTGAGTTTAGAGCAACAATTTAAACACGGAATAAGATTTTAGCTGATGGTGGCCTCAAGGTAGAGAATGCCACAGGTCTGAAGTAGACAGGTTAAATGATTTAAGGTAATGATTAGGTAAAAAAAGACAAATTAGGAAATTGGAGCAGATATGGGATCATTGGAAGGCATTTATAAACCAAATCAGTCAAAGACAATGTTGCTCAGAGATATCACTTAGATAACTAACTTTCATTAGTTGTTTTCGTTCACATTTAGCTTGAATAAATTCAAAATAGCTCTATATGCAGTAGTAAAGTTAAAACCCAGGGGGTGTAACAAGTGGTGAATAACCTGCTTGCAATCACATATAAAATATGCTGCAAACACATATAAAAGCTTAAAATTGTATTATATAAATATATATATATATATATATATATATATATATATATATATATATATATACATATATATATATATATATATATATATATATATATATATTATTATATATGCTACAATTTTAAGCCTTCATGTGTGTTTGCAGCATATTTTATATTCAATTTATGAATACTATTAATTTACTGCTCCAAAGCACATTGTAAAATTTTTGCAAAATCCATCTATCGATCTATCTATCTGTATATATGTATATATATATATATATATATATATATATATATATATATATATATATATATATATATATATATATTCTATATGGCTACAGAAATAAATTACAAAATGTAAACCAAACACATTCTCTATTCCATGTTTCAAATTTCAGAGTTTGGGGAAAAAAACTTCAAGATTTTGCAAACATTTTAAAATGTGCTTTGGAGCAGTACATTGTATTCATAAATTGAATAGATGCACATTATAAATGGCTTTTTATTTCCTTAATTCATCCTTCTACATTACTTTTTAGTTTAAGAAATTAATAAAATTATTCATGAGTCGATATGATAAAAATTTAACCAATTGTTCCAAATTACAGGTGTTTTGCTGATGTCTGGTTTTCACCCACAACAATGTCCTAAGGGGGAAAGTGTCATAACTGGCTTGGAAGTATGCTTTGTGCTACTCTATGCAGGACTATTTTGTGCCTTTGTTATTATTTTCCATTCCATTTAGTAAAGTGGTAATATAGTTACAATTCTGGCATTGATGCGCTGTTCTAGCACTCTCCAATATCACATATATGGCTGCAACTCCTCAGACTTCTTGGGATCTCTAAAATATTCCAATTCATAAAAAGTGTTAAGAAGGCAAACATACTCCTAAATATCATGCTCTTTAGTGTTTGTTATTCCGTTATCTAATGTATCAAGTCTTCCACACCCCTCTTGGATTGTAAGCTCAATTGGGCAAGGCAATGTTTACCTTCTGTTTTATGGAATAGTGCGCAATTTGTATCATGATCACCAGAATGTACAGAACTGCCTAATATGACAGCTCTTTATAAATAAGTGATACTAAAACATTGCATTTTGTGAAATATAACTTTGAACATTAGTTATATAATTATACAGTGATTTAAAATACTGCTTAATAACAACAATATAGCATTACAATACTTTTTTTATCCCACATATTCTATAGGAAAATAATAGTAACTACAATATGCCTGTGACATACCATTATTCTTATTTGTAGTCGCAATAACTTATATGCTTCTCTCCCCCATAGACCAAGATTCCATGTGTGCCTGTCTATTCATATTCATCTTTAGGAGCACATGCTCCCCTCAATGCCTTTCTCAGCAGAAGCTCAAAGCACCTCTGTTGACTACCTTGCTTAGTGTCTCAATGCCTGAGCAACAGGTTATTATTAATATTATCTTTTATGTAAAAAATGTCACAAAAGGTCAGCAGTGCCATACATGATATTTACAGTAGTATTCAATAAACAGACAGCAATGATCCATAATTCATTACATGATACATGAAAAATATAATAATACAAAGAGCTGACATCTATTGACTAAATAAATAATACACTGATACTTGGAAACGCATATCAAGTTATTTACGGATAGTGTATGACTATGATGGTAATATCCAATGTAAAGTAGGCCTGGGGTCAAGTAAAAACAGGGCTAAGGAAAACGGTCTAGCAGTACAGAAGATGATAGAATAGTAGAAGGAGAAAACAAGGAAAGAGGGCCCTGCTCATAAGAGCTAGCATGCTTAAGGGATGAGGAAGACACAAACTAATACTGTCCAACTCTTACTGATACAGATTGCTATGGAGAAAGCCAACACTCCGATTTGAAGGCTTATGTGTTAAAATGAGAGTGCCTATTAGGCTTCACGTCTCAGTATAAGCTGCTAGCAGCACAGAGGCTCCACATCTGCCTGTAGTTACAATACTATTTGTTGCAATGTGCTATAATGACTTTCAGCACACAAAGTTCATTTTGTAGTTTAATCCACAGGTCAGAGGGCTTCCGTAAAATTAATAGGCAAGGCAATTTAAGTTGATGTTTTGATAATCTGTTGATAGTGTTAGAAAGACAATGTTTTTAAGCCTTCTCTAACCATACTTTTAGAAAAATGCTTTCTTTCTTTAAGCTTAGCAGAGGCTTTATTACAATAAAGCTATTCTAATTCCAATATATATTTATAACAACTCCATAATTAAGCAATTATCTATAATTTACTGATTCTGTTATAATTGTCCAAAGTGCATTGTAAGTAATGACAATGTGGAACAATTATTCTTTTCATTTTTGTGATGGACAGGCAATTAGCATGTTTTCTATTCAAAAAACACAGTAAGTGCAATTTTAGAAAAGAGATGTAAACATCTAGATGACTATAGTTTAGAATGACCCCTGGAAAATAATTACATTGGAGACTATATATATGTATTAGAATCAAAAAGAAAAACTAGATTATCGCAAGTGCTTGGAAATACAAATAATGTCTCACTAGTTGTACCTGTCAATCAATTTGTTTGTATCTATTTTTGTATTTTGACTAGCATCAACGTTGTAGTATTTTACTAATTTGCATATGATTGCATATGATTGACAGGGCCTGATAAACCCATAAGCTGGGTCCTGGAGGGGCACAGCGCCGGCACAATTTACTTCTTTAGCAAGCGCTATATATATTTTTTGGTATGCGTTATAGTTTTTTATTTTTTTTTATTTCAATGATCTGGATCTTGGATGTCCGTGAATTATCACTGCTAGCCCTGGAATTAAGGGGTGACACCGTCTGTCACCATGCAGCGAGGCAGACAGTTAAAAGCACATCTGAAGCTGTTAGCTACCCTGTCAGTGCAGCTGGAGTTCTCTTAGTTTGGTCTCATCGGTATTAGTCGCTAATATGACTACTAATATGTCGACAATAATGAGAGCGACAGTGCAGAATGTAGTAATCGCGACATGTCAAAAATGCAAACTTACTGAAATACTTACACATAACATTTCTGGCATGGTTCATATAATCGCAGACAGCCAAACAAGCCGGCACTGGTATGGTAGTCACTTAAAAGGCGACATTTACATTGCTGGCATTAAGGAAATGATGCAAGGACCCGGTGCCTGTACCATGTGTAAGCCTTAGTAAAAAAAACATTATACAGACGACCATCACAGTGATGGCTTGTTCAGCTGTCTGTCAACCATGCCGAAAACTTGTGTGTAAGTCTGCATTTTTTACATGTCACGATTACTACATTCTCATTTTAATGTCGCTCTCATTATTGTCGGCATTTTAGTAGTCGCACCTTTGTACCCCAAATGATCTTGTGAGATTACTGCATCTCACATGACCAGAAAAGTACAGACTACTCCCGTCCTGACAGAGCAGCTAACAGCTATCGCATATGCTGCCGGCTGCCTGTCAAGAAGAAAGATGAAGAGCTAGAAGATGAATAATAAGAGGAGAAGGGCTAGAAAAGAGGAAGCTAAGTAGAGTTGCTTAAATATTTTAGGGAAGAGGTGATAAGTTGTCTGGTGAGGGGGGTTAATGACTGTGGGGGTGATGATGCAATGGCTGGTGGGGGGTCATGAATTGGTCACTGCTTGATAGCTGAGGGTGATAAACTGGCTGGGCTGTTGATGGAATGGCATGGGCGAATGGTTAATGAAATATCTGGGGAGGGTCATAAACTGCTGGGGGCTAATAAAAATGGCTGAGGGGGGATGAATTTGCTGTGGGGGCTGTTTGCTTGGGTGACGATATTGCTGGGTGATCATAAACTGGCCACTGTCGTTGTAATTAAATGGCTGAGGAGTGAGGTGGCTTTATACCGAATGGCTTTTGATGTTATTTTTTATGATACGGATATGCTCCTGAATCCTGAGTTTAAGTGGGTGTTTTGTCTTGCCCACATATTTAAGGCCACATGAGCAATCTAGTAAATAAAATACAAGTGTTAGCTGACAGTTCATGAATTGTTTGATGTTGAATTTTGTACTATTGTCATAGTTGTAGAAAATCTTTTTGTCACTACTTACAAATTTACAGACATTACAATGATTACATTTGTTGAATCCACTCAGGTCATGGAGTGCTTTCCTAGTTTTTTCTTAATTGTCATTTAACATACTGTGGGCTAGGGCTCTGTAACATAAAAAATAAAATCGAAAACCATTCGGTTTCTAAACATTTTATTAGCAAACACAACTCAGATGCCAGCCATACCACATTTAAGGCGATTGAACATGTTCAGTTAGGACCAAAAGGTGGGGACATCCAAATAAAACTGTCCCAAAGAGAAATGATCTCTCAACTTAACACTCTGACTCCTCATGTCTTCAACGAGGGATATGAGATTGCCCCTTTGCGTTGATACTTTTTTTATAAGCCATAGCATATATACTATTGTATTAGATAGCATTTTTATGTTATTTTATATTGTTCATGTATTTTTTTAATTTGTGTTTATAGCACCTAGGTTTAATCTATTCCTGTTGACACAAATTTTATAATTCCAGGTTATAGGAAATAGCTTGTGTTATCCTTAAACTAGGTGTTAGATGTGTTTTATTATATAAGGTATTAACAGTGGGTCTTATCATTGTGTACTATTAGGTCTTAAGAAACACTTTTGATCATCATTTATTCCTAAAACACATATTTTGAGATTTTTAGGGTTCTTATTGTGATTCTAAAATCTTATATTTTTATATAATTGATTTTGGTTTTTATACAGATGCAATTCTATTTTAATTATTGTAACTATTATGATTTCTCTTTTTATTATTGTAACTATTATGATTTTTAAGGTATTGGTGTATTAGTTTGATATACATAATTTTACAATTAATTGTGTGATTTGTGCATATTATTAAATGCTATACATAGCATAATAGCCCTCTTTAAAGATGGCTGCCCGAGCCTAATTCAATACACTGTTATTCACTATGTGCCCTAAATGTAAATGGCCGCCGCTATAGAACTAAGTATATTACATAGATTGAGCCAAAAGATAGACTTTCTCTTTCTATGCCTGTCTATAGCTCAGCGTAAGTATACTTACTAAAGCCTTACTAAAAGCAGAGTTATCGGTGATAGAAAGCACGACTCACGCATGTGTAGTGGATGGTTTGCAGTGTGCATGCCAAAATGGCGGCAGTCATTGCTATATAAGATCTGAATGTGGGACACATTGTTTACCCTCCTGATGAACTCTACATAAGACGAAACGCATTAAGGACATGATATTAGGACTTAAATCAATACTGTGATCTCCATACCAGCTTTTAGTGTACCTTTATCTTTGAACCACCGAAATGACAACTATCCACAGACAACTAGTGGAGTCCGTCATTAAGAGATACAGATAAGCTTATTGTTCTTTTTTAATATGTGAATGTGCATTGTATATGTTTAATAAACTGTTGTTTTATAAAATACTACACCATATGGGATTGTTCCCTTTTTCCTTTATTTCTGAATATCCGCTGGAGAGACCTAGACTAACAAAAGCTGAGATTGCAAAGGATTTTCCACAAATAAGCTGATTTATGAATTCTCTCTAGTACGCTGATACACAGTGGTTTTTTGACAATATTCACTGGTGTTATAACTATATTACACTATTAGTTGTTTTTCTCCTTCTTCTTCTTCTTCTATATTCACATATGGTTGGAAATGATGGAAGATATGTGGTATTGACACATCCACCATAATGTGATTGATGAACCTTATTTCTTCCTACATCTGGTACGCATATATATCACACCTACGGGTCTATAGGGGATCACTTCCCGAAAGATACTACACTATTAGGCACCGTTTTTCCTGCCGCTTGTATTGTGTGTATATGTATATATATATATATATATAGTGTATATATATATAGTGGAAAAAGTAACCACAATAGACCCTAGCCAGCAGGGAAAGGTACAGCCAAGGTTAATGATCCTGCTGGTACCTGTAGAAAGGAACACATACACAGGTGCACGACATGGGTGTGATTGCTGTGTGTGTGTGTGTGTGTGTGTATAAAAGGATTGTGGGAACTGGTGGGCGGGGTTTCCAATGCTGACAAGCAGCCGGACGATAGTGAGGGGCTGTGGACATAGTTAGCTGTTAGGAAGACATATATTCTTTATGTTTATCTTATACTGAAATAAAACAGCTACTGCTTAAGAAGCCTGGACTGAGGGGTCTCTTATTTGGTGATTTCTACAAAGTGGTGTCATCGCGGGATCATAAAAGGACAGCCAAAAGACACAGCGGTCCACCCAGCAATCCAGACAACAAAACATAAGTTTTATTTACAGAGTAAAAAAGTTGTGTGTGTGTTTTCTCTGTTTCCCTACTGCTTGTTTTGTTCCTCCTTGGAGGTATAATATAGCAAGGTGCTGCTAGTTAAGACATTTGAAAAGTTTTTATTTTGGTGTGTATATCTTTCTCTGTTTTTTTTTTTACTGCTTGTTTTGTTCCTCCTTAGAGGTAAAATGTAGCAGCAGCTGCGCAGTTTCGTTATCCCGCCAGCTCAGATAGCAAGGTGGAGGAAATCCTCTAAGCATTAACTAATGTGGCAGCCACACAGTAGGCCCAGCATGGCCAAAGGCTAGCCGTCATCGAGGCTCAGGTGGAAAGTAACAAACTGTTGTGGGAGGAGCTCAGTCAGCTCAGTCAAAGGGAACACGAACCTGCTGTGTTACAACAGATGACGTCCTCTGATGACGTTGAGGCATTTTTGTTATTATTTAAAAGGACGGCGACACGTCTTAAGTGGTCAGCAGGTGAATGGGTAGAGAAACTGGCTCCTTATTTGACGGATGAAGCACAGCGGGCCTATATGGATGTGCCCGAGGATTAGGCAGCAGACTTTAAGCATCTAAAGGCTGCCATTTTGGCACGGATAGGGTGACAGGGCCCGAGATTCCAAGACTGGCAGTTTAGACCAGGATCTGCAACACGTGACCAGCTGAAAGACCTGGCAAAGTTAACAAAAAGTTGGTTGGAGCCCGACCATAATACACTGGTCAGAATGTTAGAAATCCTGGCTATTTACCATTGTGAGCAAAACCTGAGTCGGGAGTTACAGAGATGCGTTCTACAAACTGCCCCTCAGTCGTTTGAGGAGGTTGCGACAGCTAATGACCGGTATTATGCTGTCGAAAATATGGCCCCGACAGTTGGGTGCAGACCGCAGGGTTATGGACCAGACAGCCGAAAGAGTTGTCAGGCCGGACCTCAGTCCAAAACCAACACCAGAGATTGGGACAGACCACAAAGTGACTCCATCAAAGTGTTTTCAGTGTTATGAGCAGGGGCACTTCTGGAGACTTTGTCCAAAACCAATGGATTGTTCAGTGGTTCTGCTAGACACCAGGTTTCCTGCTTGTTTCACCATGTCCTCGTCCACGGGGAATCCACTGCTGTTCTGGGTGACTGTCCTGATACGGCAACAAGCGGTGTTAGCGTTGGTGTACTCAGGTAGTGAAATCACCTTGGTATCCGGCACTGTGGTTCCAGAAGGCCTAGCTACCACCAGTAAAAGTCCTGTGCATTCATGGGGTCACCAAGGAATATAACCGTGTCCATCTTCCCATTACTGTAAAGGGGAGAACATTGCAAGTGGTAACAGCAATAGCCCCAAGGCTGCCATACACCCTTATTCTGGGGCAAGACTTTCCCCTGTTCTGGGAAATTAATAGCAGACCGGATCGGTCAGGAAATGCCGGTAACTGAGTCACTTGTCGGAACTCCGACCTAACGTGATCCTGTCTTTCATGCCCCGGAACTGGAGATAAAGGCCAAGAAGCCGCAATACCTGGAGTCTGAATACCAGGCATTGGCTGCAACTAGGCCGCTGTCACATTCTAAAACACGGGAGAAAAAAATCCTAGCTGGAGAAAGTCAGGAGAGAACAGAAGCCCTGCCAGAGGGTGAAGATTGGTCCCCAATATCCAGGACTGTGTCACTCCAGGACCAGCTTAATGATAGTGCTTTGGAAAATGCTTATAAATATGTGATGGAAGTGAATGGAGTGTGGAAGGCTGAGATAGGGGAGAACCTTATTTTATAATAAAAGGGGATCTGTTGGATAGGGTGGCAGTGGTACAGGAGAAAACAGTTCATCAACTCTTGGTGCCACAGGTACACGTTCCTTTGGTACTAACAACAGCCCATACACACCTTTTGGGGGGGCATCTGGGAGAGGGGAAGACTCTAAATCGAGTGCTCCTGAGGTTTTACTGGCCAGGAATCCGTATGGCAGCCAAGAGATACTGTCAAGCCTGCCCAGTGTGCCAGCGGAGGGCCCCTAAGCCAGACTATCAAGCTCTCCTGGTACCTCTTCCTATAATTCCAGTTACATTCGAGCAAATTGCTATGTACTTGGTGGGTCCCTTGGAAAAGTCTGCCCGAGGGCATCAATATGTATTAGTAGTCCTTGTTTATGCTACACGACACTGACGCAATTCCACTAGGGAATATTAAATCAAGCACTATTGCGAAAGAGTTACTGATAATGTACACTAGACTGGGGATCCCAAAAGAGATCCTAACAGATCAGGGAACTCATTTCATGTCAGGATTAATGAATGAGTTAAGCAAATTGCTAGGGGTACAAAGACTGCAGACCTCGGTTTATCATCCACAAACCAACGGGTTGGTTAAGCGGTTTATTTGGGCCTTAAAGCAAATGATCAGGATAAAAGAGACTAGGACACCCTGTTACCCTATCTCATGTTTGCGATAAGGGAGGTTCCTCAGGCATCAACGGGGTTTAGTCCCTTTGAGCTCCTGTTTGGGAGACAATCCCCCTGTGGATTTCTGGTTATCCTTAATGAAGGGTGGAAACAGCAGGGTCCCAAAGATCCAAAAATAGCACAATTTGTGGCCCAATTATGCAATTGACTACAACAGATGGGTCTGTTGATAAAACAACATCTGACGGAAGCACAGAGACAGCAAAAGAAGGGTTATGATACCCGAGCCACCCTACGCACCTTTAATCCAGGTGAGAACTCAGGAAAGCAAGTTGTATACATATTGGCAAGGCTTGTATGAGGTAATAGAGCCCATAGGGCAAGTAGATTACAGAGTGCAGCAGCTCGGTAGACGACGAAAAGAGCAAGTCTATCATGTCAACTTGTTAAAGCGGTGGGTAGAGGAAACCCCGGCATTCATTTTGTCAGCAGTAAAAACCGAGGACTGCATTAACCCTGTGGAGTCTTCTCTGACACCGACTCAGAGGCAACAAGCCTTTGAATTGGTAGTTTGGAATACAGACGTCTTTTTGGCTATTCCCGGCGTACCAAAATAATTGAACATAACATTGTCACCCTACCAGGAGTTATAGTTACCCAGCGGATGCCTGAGACAAGAAGGGCTGCAGTAAAGCGAAAGGTGGAAGACATGTTACAACTTTGGGTAGTAGAGGAATCCACCAGTGAGTGGAATAACCCCATAGTACTTGTGCCGAAGACTTCAGGAGCCATTCGCTTTTGTAATGATTTTAGGAAGCTGAATAAAGTGTCTAGGTTTGACACCTGTCCAATGCTGTGGTTAGATGAGCTAGTGGAGAATCTGGCCAGTAGTCAATATCTGACTACCCTAGATTTGAAAAAAGGGTACTGGCAGATACCTCTAACTGTCTCGGTCAAACCCAAAGCAGCCTTTTCTACACCTGAATGACTGTTTTAATATAAGGTATTACCGTTCGACCTGCATGAGCCGCCAGCCACGTTTCAGCATTTAATGGACAAACTGTTGAAGCCTCACCGGGAATATGCCACTGCTTACCTGGATGACATAGTGATCTACTGTCAGGACTGGGAATCCCATCTTTCCAAGGTGGAGGCGGTTTTGCAGTCATTAAGGCGAATCCCTTGAAGTGTGCGCTAGCCATGGCAGAGGCTAAGTATCTGGGTTATGTGGTCGGTTGGAGAAAAATAAAGCCTCAGGTGGATAAGGTAGAGGCTGTGAGGAATTGGCCTAAACCAGAGAGAAAGTCACAACTACGGACTTTCCTGGGATTAGTTGGGTACTACAGACGCATTATCCAAAACTTTGCTACCCGAGCCACCCCATTGACCCAGTTTCTTAAAAGGAATAACCCAGACAAATTAATTTGGTCTGGGAAGACTTGAAGGAAGCCTTGTGCACTGCACCTGTCCTACAAGCAGCCAACTTTAGGGAGAGGTTCTCCCACCCTCTCTCCAGACAGATGCTTCCGGGAAGGGTCTGGTTGCAGTATTGTCCAGAGGTTGAAGGATGAGGAGAGACCAGTTCTTTTCCTCAGCCGTAAACTCCTCCCAAGAGAAAAGAGGTATGCCACGGTCGAACAGGAGTGTTTGGCCATAAAGTGGGCAGTGGAGGCACTCTGGTACCTCACCCTGGTCACCAACAATGCTCCACTGCAAAGGATATATGCAAACAAGTAGGTGAATGCCGTTGATCACACGTTGGTTCCTGGTGTTACAATGCTTTAGCTTTAAGGTGGAACATAGGCCAGGGGCTCTGCATATTAATGCTGATGCCCTGTCACGGAGGGATGCACTCTCCAGGTCGGTCCAATTTGCCTCATTTGGCGAAGACAGAGAAAGGGGAGGTGGCAAAATTAAAGTTTTTGCCAAGAGAAGTATCTTCTTTGAAAAGTATGGCAAAGCTAAGGGGAAGGGTATGTGGAAAAGGTAACCACAATAGACCCTATCCAGCAGGGAAAGGGCAGCTAGGGTTAATGATCCTGCTGGTACCTGGAGAAAGGAGCATATACACAGGTGCATGGCATGGGTGTGATTTCTGTGTGTGTGTGTGTGTGTGTGTGTATGTGTATATGTGTATAAAAGGATTGTGAGAACTGGTGGGCGGAAGCTTCCAATGCTGACAAGCAGCCAGATGATAGTGAGGGGCTGTGGACAGAGTTAGCTGTTAGGAAGCCATGGATTCTTTATGTTTATGTTATGCGCTGTTTTATGCTGAAACAAAACAGCTACTGCTTAAGAAGCCTGGACTGAGCAGTCTCTTATTTGGTGATTTCCACAATGTATGTATATATGTATGTATATATCTAATATATAAATGCTTAGTGGCGTCTGTGTGTGTGTGTGTGTGTGGAAAAAAAAACCAAGTTGCAGCGCCACCTGCTGGGCAGAGTTATACACTGACCTACTAAATTCTTAGTGTGTGTGGGAAAAAAAATTCAAAAAGGGCTGAAATTTGGTAGGGCTCAAACTCATTTTCGTGAGGTAATTTTACCTCATGAACACACATGTGTAGAGGCGTGCGTTAGTGTGTGTGTGTGTGTGTGTGTGTGTGTGGAAAAAACTATTTTCTCAGAAAGGGCTCATCCAATTGACCTGATATTTGGTATACTGACATTATTTGACAAAAAAATTAGAATAGTCAAGTCAGTTAATTTCCATCATCCCCTCTTTCCCCCATGGGAGGGGTAGTAAAGGCTAAATTTACGAGTTACGGGGTAAAACTCATTTTCGTGAGGTAATTTTACCTCATGAACACACATTAAAAAGGGCGCTTGCGTCGGGAAGTAACGATCTTCCCCTGAGGAGGCCTGGGCTAGGCCCAAATGCATGACAAGAACCTTTTTAAGACCTTAAGTATCTTGATTTGACTAGAATGCATGAGTATCATGCACGGGTTAACTTGTGTATATATATATATATATATGGATCATCTATAGTATTCTCACAGTGCTATTATTTTTAGTGGTTTCTTTTGTATAGTTTATTGAGAAGTATGCAGAGCTGCTCTGTACAGCATCTATGCAGGACTAGTGTCTAATATTTGAATTAACGTTAATATATTTGAACTCTTTTGAATTCTTCTATGCAGTGTTGTAGCCTGGCAGCCGCATTATGTGCTAGAGAAACCAATAAATGGTGAGATTGACAATTGTATTTAATTTTTTTTTTACTATTGTCTATGTCTATAGTTTATGTTTTTATATTACTGAATGCAGTACAAAATATCAAGCATTTAATAAAAATACAATTTGTATCAGCAATTAATAATTGAATCTGTCGTAAATGCAAACACACATTAACAGATTTGCAGCTGGAAATGAGTGCAAACATTGGTGAAAGGTAGGCGCATCTACTGGTGTATTAGTCCAGGGTGACTGGAGCTTTTAATCAGTCCCTGATGATTTCTCACAAAGGACATCTGACCATGATTGCTTATTGTTAGCCATATTCTCATTATATATATATATATATATATATATATATATATATATATATATATATATATAGTGTGCTATAGTTATCTCACATGTAATCATTGCACTTTCTTTCATTTATAAATATGTGATATACAATTATTGTGCTACAGAATAGTGTGCTATTATTTGTACATGCAACAAAGCATTTACTTCATCCCCAAGGCACATTCATGTAATTTCTCTCCCTGTCAATATTCCAGGAATGCCATTAGATATATTCTGCTCATTTCCACAGAGTGAAGTATGTGGCGGTAACACAGCACCTTATGTGTGCAGTTCCAGACGTGTACACACTCTCTATAATGAAGATGAGGCTGAACCTTAATGGAGATTAATTGTACATAGGTGAGCATTATTTTCTCTCACTAGCTACAGTATATTTGTTATTTATACTCCCTTCACTGGTGTCTCAATAGGCCTCTAAATCAATTGTTTTCATAGCCAAAAACTTGTTTGATTCAAGGTCTTCCTTGGTTGCTACTCTATTACTTCTTTCAAATGAAACATTTTGACATGTTTAATCTGTATTGCAAATTAAATGTTTTTTATTTATTTTCACATATATTTTTTAAATATTTTGCTTGGCCAACATATGATGCAATTAAACTATCATTACTAGGATTTAAAAATGTCTGCATATCAGAACTTATATTTTTAAAATATATTACTGTATACCCTCAAGAGTGCTTTATTTGAAAATGTTTTTGTTATCTTTTTGTCCTTTGTGTTAATGTTGGATGAAAAATTGTACTGTTAGGAGCTCTTCATGAACTCAGCTAATTTTTAGAGTTTTTGGGCTCTTTTTGTATGGACATATGTGAGAACACCGGGGTTGAATCCGAAGCTCACTAGATAGCCTGTCCACTAGGTTCATAGGTCACGCAGGTAAGGAGACAGGAACGAGATAATAATCACTTTAATTAAACAAAGTGCACACACTTCGTAAAATACAACAGTGCTCCCCAAGAAGAAACGTAATCCCCACCAAAATTAACAAGAGTCACTAGTGCAAGTAAATTCCCTATCAAAGACCCCAGCAGGTTACCTCCCCAGTACAGAGTCCTAGCAGGCACAAAGTCCCGGCAATAACAGTCCACAGAAGATAGTCCATGAGGCCATGGGGTTCTGTCTCTCAAGATTCCCCAACAACCACACCCCCTGCCTGGTCATCCCTTTTTTCACTTCTCAAAAGACACTTGATCCGGGCCCCCTCCCTGGGTCACCCCCCCCCCCCTGTTAATTGTGATTGGTGGTGTGAATAATTTGAGTGGTAACAGAGGTGGAGGTAGAGCATGACATTAGTGGTCTCCCACCTGCTGTAACTGTTCCATTCAGTCTGAGTTAAAGAGTTGCTGGAACAATAGTTAGCAAACAGGCAGAGTCCAATTTCTAATTTTAGATAGAGTCCTGACCCTCCTGTTTTTAACCCCTTCCACTCTTTTTTGATGTCACAGGGTCCACAGATGTTTCACCCTTCCTGTGGTGAGCGGCCTGACTGAAACTTACACTGTTCAGTTCACCCAACTATATGGACGTTCAACCTTTGAGCTGAGTATTCATCTAAAACTTAGCTTTAACCTTAAAACAAAATCAAGTTTCTAGAAATGTGGAGGTTGGAATATCTACAAACATGTGAGAGAAGGTATTCAGGTATTACATAGCCTAAGTGTTCTCTGCATGTGATGCTAAGGTTTAAGGTTCAGACCAGTCATCCTTATACTGAATGACCTTTCCCATTCACCATGTAACACATTAAAGAACAATGTGAACTCTGCATGTAGCACAGAAGATCTTTACCAAACACACAGGACACATAGATGCAAATTTTTAAAAGGTGTCTTTGTTTGGTCATTTATATTTTAGACAAAAATTACTTTTTGGTGCTGAAAAAAACTGTATTACAAATCAATTAATGTAGCAATTATTTAAGAATATTCTTTTTTTATTAATGTAGGTAGATAAAATAGCTGGGAACATTTCAGCTAGTCTTGCATTTGCCATTAACTCACTTAATGTTTAATAGAGTCCATAAAATTATAGTAAATAATTTCCATCAGTGTAACATTCAGCAACAATGCATTAGCATGTGTTCAGGGAAAGTATATTTTCCTACACAAAAATGTAATGGATAATGGTTTGATGGTGTGAGCATGGAAAATAAAAAAGGACGTGAGAAACAGAAAGAGACGATATTGTCTGGATCCATGATCTATTAAGTTAACTCACCATGAAATGCAGTTAGTGTGTTCCGGGCTGATACTTAACTAAGGACCATACATTTTAGTCACACCCATATAGTAAGTTTCAACTCTGTGTCTGTTTATTACTCTTTTAAACACATCCAGTGTGCTACTTTAGAAAACATTACATGGTTGGACCATGCAAAGATATCCCTAAACTAAAACAATCTAGATATGGCAGCGTAATAAGTCCCTTTTAGGAGACACCCATCAATTGGAAAAGGCATTTCCGATTATTTCACTGAGAATGATAATGGGAGTTGATTAGTTTCACTAGTCAGGGAAGTGCAAAAATGTAATATATTGATGTGCTTAAATCCATACTGGTGGGAAAAATCCAGGGCTGTAGTTTTAATATGTGTAGATCTGATATTTCTGACAGTTTTTATAACATTTTATATAACAGTTTTGCTGAAAGATAGTAAGAACCCAATAACCAATTTACAGAAACTTACCCTAAATATATATAGAAAAGTGTTGATTAATAAAAATATATTAACACTAATAGTATAAGTGCATAAAGAGTTAACAATAAAGTCATATGTATATGCATTTGATTTCATTAATGTCATAGATTTAATATAAAACATTTGATAATTTATAAAGTGGTTTCTTTTAGGGGTGTGCACCGGCCACTTTTGGTGTTTTGGGTTTTGGGTTCTGATTAGCTTGAGGTTTTGGGTTCTAAATGGTTTTGCCAAAACACCCCACTAAAGGTTTTGGTTCTGATTTTGGGTTTTGGGTTCTGATTTTTTTTTTAAAAAAGCATAAAAAGTGCTAAAATCCATATTTTGGTTTTTTTTTTCACTCCTACACTATTATTAACCTCAATAACATTAATTTCCCCTAATTTCCAGTCTATTCTGAACACCTCACACCTCACAATATTGTTTTTAGTCCAAAAGGTTGCACCGAGGTAGCTGGATGTGTAAGCTAAGCGACACAAGTGGGGGGCACAAACACGTGGCCCATCTAGGAGTGGCACTGCAGTGGCAGACAGGATGGCAGTTTGCAAGAGTTTGCTAAAGGTGCAAGATGGAATTGTCCTTGGGCCCTCCCAATCACCCTGATGTTGTTGAAATAGGACATTCGCACTTTAACAAACCAATCAGGAACAGTGAACGTAGTTTAATCTCTGGTACTAATATTTCTGGACTGCAGGAACAGTGAACGTAGTTTAATCTCTGGTACTAATATTTCTGGACTGCAGGAACAGTGAACGTAGTTTAATCTCTGATACTAATATCTCTGGACTGCAGGAACAGTGAACGTAGTTTAATCTCTGGTACTAATATTTCTGGACTGCAGGAACAGTGAACGTAGTTTAATCTCTGGTACTAATATTTCTGGACTGCAGGAACAGTAAACATATTTATATATTGCAGTACTAATATTTCTGAACTGCAGGAACAGTGAACGTATTTATATATTGCAGTACTAATATTTCTGGACTGCAGGAACAGTGAACGTAGTAAAATATTGCAGTACTAATATTTCTGGACTGCAGGAACAGTGAACGTATTTATATATTGCAGTAGAATTTTTTTATACTTTTTTAATAATTTTTGTATATTTTTTTTACATTATTTTTGTAGAATTTTTTTATAATTTTTTTTAAACTATTTTTGTAGAATTTTTTTTTTTTATGATTTTTTAATAATTTTAAAATAACAATGGACAGGACACATCACCACTGGACTCAGCAGGACAGAGCACTGGACAAAAGCACCACTGGACTCAGCAGGACAGAGCACAGGACACAGCACCACTGGACTCAGCAGGACAGAGCACAGGACAAAAGCACCACTGGACTGATCAGCAGGACAGAGCACAGGACAAAAGCACCACTGGACTGATCAGCAGGACAGAGCACAGGACAAAGTAACCACTGGATTAAGCAGGACAGAGTGACAGGACACAGCAACACCACTACAATACAACCTCCCTCTTCCCTGATCTGAGCCCGACTGAAGATGGCGGCCGCAAGCGGGGAATTTATACAAACCGAGTCTCGCGAGATCCGACGAGGGGATTTGGCGTCATAGCCTCGGTTTCATTTTTTTTTACCGCCGGAAATACCCGAACAGTGCTCGGATCCCCTCGGATCTGCACTGTTCGGGTGGGCTCGGATTGTGCTAATCCGAGCCCGCTCATCTCTAGTTTCTTTATTGCTCCTTTGCAAGACCATTTACTAAAATCTATTTTTTGCATCATGGCTTTTGTAATACATTTTTAAGATGTAATAAACCTGAATTGAAAATCATGAAACTGCAGCACCCTCCTTCAGAGCTTATTTCCTCCCTAATACACCCCTGGGGTAAATGTATTATACTGCGATTTTTGCAAGTCAACGATATTCGGCGTCTTTGCCGGCCACATTTAAAACTGCAATGTGATTAAAGGCAAGTTTATATTAGAAAATATTTGCTCTGGAATCCCAGCAACAGACAACTATGATTTGCTTTGAATTTAGTATAAATTTAATTCAATCACTGAAGTTTTAGCTGCCATATGAATCAGTCTGAGCATTGGGGCTACCAGATTTTTTCTGCAATGTGTACCTTCATTTCTAACCCTTTACTTTGAGCAAGTGACGGATGATGTAAAATCAAGCACTGGTGATGGAAGCACAGGGTGTGCACCAGTTTGGGAAGACCTAACAATATCTATGGCAGTGGTCCTTGTGATTGCATATTGGAAGGGGAATCTTGGCAATGCATACCATCAGCCTAAGGAAAATAGTTCTGCGATAAGACTCAATTCTGCATTGTGAATATCTTAGTTCTTGACTTGCACAATAAAACCATAAGTTTATGACACTGCAAATAGCCAATATTCAACATTTATTTCTGCAACAAGTAATAATGACATTTAAAAGTGTTCTGAAAATGCCGTGTCTGCCAGTGAGTGTTGCTAAGCACATTTGCATACAATTTCTGGCATGTAGGCAGATACAACAAAGTTATTCATATTTAGGTCATGTAAAGAATGATTGTGAAATTATAATTCCTATGTATAGGACATGTGATATTACTGATTCAATGAAACACTGGCTCTCTCTATAGTGCTCTACAGTGATCAGTGGAATGTCCAGCGATTTCATCACAAAAGTGTTAATACTATATTCATCCATTACTCTTGTTCCTAGCATCTCCATTCCTATGATGCGGATCTTCAACTTTATTACTGAACTTGAAAGGGGTAAGCAGCATGGCACAGTGTGATGAAGGGGGAATGCAGCATGGCACAGTGTTCAGCCACCTTATGTGTGTGTGTGTTGGCTCAGGGTGCTTGTGTCAATGTTATGTGTGTGTGATGGCACAGGGGGCTTTTAGCAATGTAATGTGTGTGTAATGGCACAGGGGGCTTGTGACAATGTAATGAGTGTGTGTGTGTGATGGCACAGGGGCTTGTGGCAATGTAATGTGTTTGTGTAATGGCACAGGGGGCTTGTGCCAATGTAAGTGTGCGTGTGATGGTACAGGGGGCTTGTGGCAATGTTGTGTGTGTGTGTGTGTGTGTGTGTGTGTGTGTGTGTGTGTGTGTGTGTGTGTGTGTGGTAGGTGGTGACTAATTAATGGGTGTTATTTTATTTGTGGGATGGTGGTGGGGCAATATAATTTAATAGTGGGGACTATTAATTTAAGATGGGGTGGTTTGGGGGCTATTAATTGAATGTGGGGTGACTTTGGGGAGAATGAGGTCTATTTATTAAATGTGAATATGAATTGTTTAATGGCAACTATGGTTGAGGGAAATAAGTATATTTATTAAAGGGGAGCACTAGGCTGAAGCTTTGCCTAGGGTGCCGATAAAACCTTGCACCGGTTGTGGGGTCTAGGCACATGTAGATCCAAAGCTTCATTTGTGCTGCAGAGCTGCTACATTGCACTTCAAAAATGAACGCCTAAAGTTAAGTTTATATAGACCAAGAAAAGCGCTGTATACCTTATTTAAACCAATTCAATCTGAAAAAGTGACACTTGTTAGACAAGTTCTTTATAATTGCATCTCAACCATTAGAAAGGTCTCACTGTTGCTGCAAATTTAACAGCTATTAGGAATAACAAGACAATTACATTTAAATACTATTTAGGAGTCTTTAGCAGCCATTTCATTTGTCAACCACAAAAATTGCAAAATATGACTTTTCAAAAAATCAAAGTATAGAAAGTACCAAGATACAATACTATTTTCTAATAACTTAGAAAAATTTAAATTGCTAATTTACTGTATTACAGTATTAAAATATATAGTAACGTAGCTTGGTTTCTTTGAAAAGCTCAAAATCATAGAAAATTGATTATTTTCTGTTTTGAATGAAGATTATACAAAAAGACATACAAATCCATAAAAATACTCAGATAAATGTTATTTAGTTCATTAACAGGGCATACCAAGCAAGCAGCAGAATTTACAGTATATGCTAGATATTCATAGACATGATAACCTTGCTGCTTTAACAATATTATTAATGGTTAGTGTGACGAAACGAATGTGATAGCCTTATGACCATTCTGGTTCTCATTTCTCCCATAATGTGGATTATAGTACTTTTTATAGCCTTTGCTTTTGTTCCCCAACTCACCGGACTACAACTGCATTGTCCAATTACATGTGGTTAAGGGGACATTGTAGTTCAATGTAAATATGTATACTTTGTATTATATATTGATGACTTGCAGTAATGTTATTCATTGTCCTTAAACTAAAGCCAGGAGGGTTATGGGTAAAGATCAGGTGGTGTCCAGGATATAAGTGAGAGGGCTGGAGCTGCATTCATTCTCCCCCCTCCTTCCTCTACAGGAAGCATGGAACAGCTGGGGACCCTGTGACATCACAACGTAGTGTAAGGGGTTAATTTTAGGAGGGGCTCACTGCTACCTTATCCTTGGAAGTAGGGGAAGCCAATTAGTATCAATTGTTCTCCTTAGGACTAGTCCAGACATTCTGTCTGCATCCCAGCAGGGGGCTTCTGTGGAAGTACAGCTCATCTTCACTGTCCACTCCAACCGCCCCTAGTCCTGCACTGACCAATAGTTGAGAAGAATAGACCCAGGGGTTTGCCTAGGGAGGAGAAAGACTGTGGAAATTAGACCTGAGATATAAGGAGGTACTCCAGGGGGGAAGGGGGTCATTCTGGAATTTCATTGATGAATAGTGCAAGACTGGTTTTGAGTTGTCGTTCTCTACTATAGTCTAAAAATGCAGCTGAGAGAGATCCATGGGTCGTGAAGTCTGGACTATAACTCCTTAAGCTAGTGGGGTAAGGGATAGATGATGTGGTAAACCTGCCTGGCATTTATTTACTGTGTGTGCATCATATTCTAGTGTTGTTTGTATATCAATAAATATACTGTTGTATTTTTATAACTGCATTTGCCTGAGTGACTATACGAATCCTAGAAGGTACTGAGTAGACTTCCCTGGCATAGGAAGGCACCCGTGGGTGGCCAGCCAGCGTGAAGTGGGTAGCATTGGGCCAGAAAAACCAGGTATCTTCACAGTTAGGAGTATCAGAAACTAGTGCATTATATGTTGGGGTTATCTTTTTCTTGATTATTGTATAAAACTGTCCCTTCTCTCCTTTTGGGCAAGTTAGATCCCTGGTTGGGACAGCATTACATTAACTGATACTATATTTTTGTTTCCCATTCTAGTTAGACTGTGGAAAATACTCAGTAAAAGTTACTGAAGGGACATTAAATTTGAAATTTGTTCAACATGTGTCCAGCTCAAAACGTACATCAGGCACACACGTGTATTTATGCTCCATGGTTGAATAGCGATAGCATAGAGAAAGAGTAGACATGTTTTTTAATCTTAGAAGTAAATGGTATAGTCATATTACCTTATTCGTACACAAGATAATAATTTTGATTCTTGAGTTACTGATCAAGTTGAATCACTAGTGTATGCTGATTAATTTTATGTGAGCTCATTGTACATGTGTTTTTATTGATATGAATGCTTAATAAATGCATTCTAGTTAATATATCTACATATATGATATATACATTATATATTTAGAACATACTATAAGCATTTCTGCAATGTTTTATTGAACAGGTAACAGATAAGCAATGGTTAAGGTTACAAGCTGGAATGTTGTACATATCTAGCAGATAAACAATGGTTAACGTCCCAAACTGGAATCTTGAGCTCGGGTAGTAGATAAACCATGGTCAATGGTTCAGAAACAAAATAATATGTAGAATAGACAAAGAGCAGGTTTTACAAATACATGATCCCCTGTACAACAGTAGAGTGACACCATCAGCTCCCTTACTGATACAATGATCTGTCCCAGAATGCTCGATAGTCAAGCCTGTAAATATTGACTCTTTGCACAAACTTAATGTAGTTGTCAATAAAAGCCTTTGACACCTATGAAATGCTTGTAATTTTACTTCAGTATACAATAGCAATATCTGACAAAAAAGGTCTAAAAACACTGAAGCAGCAAACTTTGTGAAAACCAATACTTGTGTCATTCTAAAAACTTTTGTCCATGACTGTACTGTACTAGTTTTATAGCCACATATCTTGAATAGTATAAGGCAGATAATTAGAAAAATACCATACTTTGTTAATTAGTGACTTTGCACAAGGAAGTTTTTTTAAGCAGTGATTTTTTTACTGGGAAGTTGGGAAGTGTCTATTGTAGTCAATGATGAGAGTTGTAAACGAGTTAGTAGATGTACGTGTATGGGTACTAGAGTATATGAACTGGAACAGTGGTGTGTGTATGTGTGTGTATACTTGCATTCATAAGCTTGTGGGGACATTGATCTGTTTACACTCCAACACTCTGGCAACCTGAGTCGTAGTTGGGACAAAAATTGAGGTCCCCACAAAGCTTCCCAAGGGTAAACAATGGAGGGGACCTTGCTGATATGCTCAGCATAAAAATCTGGCATGTTCACTTTTGTCGATACAACAGCATGGTTTTGTCCGATGTGAAGCAGAGAGTGTTTGTGCGCTCGTTGTGTCAGGGTTTCTAAGGTAAGACCACGGAGAGAGGATAAGTGCATGAAATGGTTTATTAGAAAACACAGATAACACTGGTTCAAGATGCAGGCACAGATATTGGAACGGATAACAGTAGTCAATGATGCAGGTTGATTGGATGATAGGTGTAGCATTTACCACGAGTAGTGGAACATGTCTGCAGAGATGAAGGAAATCCAATACACAGCAGTAATGACTAACAGTTCACCACGGATTATGGAACAGGTATGCAGAGCTGAGTGAAATCCAATACAAGGCAGTAATGCACACAGCAGAAATGAATAACAGTTCACCACAGATTGTGGAACAGGTATGCAGAGATGAGAGGGAAGAAAAATAAAAAAAAGCTTGTGTGTGCATGTGTATATAAAACTCTGTGAGATACAGTAAATTAGGTTTAAATGACTGAAGTAGGTGTGTCATAAGAGGGAAAGAATGTGGTTATGTGACGAGCGTATACAGGAGCAGAATACGAAGATAGCATGTAATTAAGGAGTAATCAGAGAATCTTTTTCATCCACCACTCCAAAAATGAAAAAAACTAACAGTACTCATCCCCAGCTGCTGTGTACCTTTTAAAGAAATACATGTATAACTGTTTTGCAAACATACAACATTATTAACATGGCAGACACTAAATTGTCACAATAGAGATAGCCATCCCTGGCACATACGCCCTGTTACAATTTTTTTGTGCACCTTTGCCACTTCTTGACTATTACTACTTGGTCCTTGTTTTAATGGCCTTTCATTAAGTCCAGCTCTGACGATAGAGCTTCAAAACAGAAATTATATGAAATTATATATTTCTTAAAAAGTAAAGTTGTTGTCAGCATTTATTCTTATCAGTATTGATCAGTATGTATCTAGCACAAAAAAATCTGAGGTATTAAAACATTAAATTTGCCACCCATCATCAAGAGTACTCACTTTTTGTGAGATCTTCACTCACATCTATGCTCTTAACTTTATACAGTTAAAATCATGTACAATCACTATTTAGGAAGTAAAAATATAACAAGTTTGGTTTATAAACCACACCTAAATAATTATTTATTTTCTAGCTGGACAGCAGCTAAAAAATAATAGGGATTACAAACAAAATAGAATAAAGATGAACCAATGCTCAGCCACACCTCTATTTTTCAGGGTACTCGTACCATGGCTAATATGAATGCAGTGTATTATGATGCACAAAAAACCCAGCAAAGTTTAATTTTATTTTGCCTTGCTGTGACCCAAGCTGACCAGCCTACTTATTACATGTGCTTTGGATCAGACTAGTCAGATCCATTCTCCCCTCCCTCCTGCCCATATATGCTGAGGTTCTCCAATTAGGGCTCAGTGAGGAGCACTCACTTACTGCTATATACCTATTAGTTTGATATGCAGCTGCAAGCTTCCCTGCCATACACCTACTTCTCCCCATTTCCTTATGTAAATAATGGGAATATCTGCAGGTCTTGGAGGCTCCTCTTAGTGAAGAGCAGCTCCGGGACCCAATGTTGCGTCACTGGAGACTGGCTCACATAAAGGTTCTCACTAGTCATATAAGAGAATGTACGCTCCTCTGAGCAGGGTCATCTCTCCTCCTGTCCTCACCACTCTTAACTCGGCTCTCCAGCTACCTAGCCCTCCTCCTCGAGGACCCTCTCCCCCCCCCATCCCCTCTCACTCCTTCCTCTCCCCTCTGGGGGTTTCCCTGTCATCCGGGCCCTCCCTCTCGGGCTCAGCCATATGCGGGACCTTCCCCTCTCCCCTCCCCCACCCCTCTAGCTGTGCTTTGAGCTCACCGAGTTACTGTGCTTATTGTTTACTGTACTGTGCTGTCTCACCTTGTATTGTAACTTTGTTTGTCCCTGTACGGCGCTACGGACACCTAGTGGTGCCCTATAAATAAAAATTAATAATAATAATAATAATAAAAAGGTAATAATCTTCAAAGATTGCAACATGAAGGAAGCAAGTTTACACACCACCCATCTCTTGCTTCAGAATTTAACTAAGTACTGTTATTACAGCAATGCATGCAAGATAAAAGGATTGTTACACATCTAAGTAAGATAAAGGCTAAACTAAAGGGTAAATATTGTTCTGCAACATTTTTATTGGAGCGAAAATTGCTCCCCTAAGGTCATTCATCATATATCTGTTCTTTTACACTCCAGTGATGATGAATCATGAAAGTCAATCGAAAATTACATTATATCATGGTACAAATATAAGTTAAAAATATGATCTATTTATTGTATGGAGGTCGCTTTGATGCTCTCTTTTTTGCATGGCAGTCACTAGGATGCTCTTTGTTTTGCATGGTTGTCCTTTGGATATTCAGTGCATTGTTTGGCTGTCACTTACATGCTCTCTGTATTGTATGGCTGTATCATCTTCATCAATATTTATTTATATAGCACAAACAAATTCCAAAGTGCTTTACATGCACAGTAATAAACAATCCTGGGTAAAACAGACAAAGAGGTAAGAGGCCTTGCTCGCAAGCTTAAAATCTATGGGTCAATTGGAGTTGGATACATGAGATTAAATCTACATATTGCATATTGGTCCAGTCAGATTGCAAAGGTAAAAAAAAATTTGTATGCTATATGATCCAGTCACACAGCAATGTTGGTCAGGGGGTCAGAGGGTTGGTGTCTTGTGTGAATTGTGTAATGGGTGGTAATAGGGTAACATAGTGAGATCAACAGGGTGGGTGAGGAATATTATAAGCTTGCCTGAAGAGGTGGGTTTTCAGAGAATGCTTGAAGGTTTGAAGATCAGATTAAAGCCTTATTGTGCGAGGGAGGGAATTCCACAGAGTGGGTGCAGCTCAAAAAAAGTCCTGTAACCCGGAATGGGAGGATGCAATGAGAGTGCATGAGAGACACAATTCTTGTGCAGAACAAAGATGTCGAGTTGGGAGTCATTTTGAGACAAGTGAGGAGATGTATGTAGGTGCAGTTTTGTTGATAGCCTTGTATGTTAATAGAATTATTTTATATTGGATTTGGAAAAAATCAGGCACCTAATGTTTACAGTGAAAGAGTGGGTCAGCAGAGGAATAACGATTTGCAAGGAAAATCAGTCTGGCTGCTGCGTGCAAAATAGATTGTAAGGGTGAGAGTTTGTTTAGGGGAAGATCAGTAAGGAGGCAACTGCAATAGTCATTGCGGGAGATGATGAGGACATGAATTAAAGTTTTTGCTGTGTCCTGTGTAAGAGCTGTGCGTATTCTGGAAATGTTTTTTAGATTTATGTAACATGATTTAGATATAATATAGAGTCGCTGTGGGGAGCAAAGGATAGTTCTGAGTCAAGGATCACACCTAGGCAGCAAGCTTTCGGGATCAGATTAATGTTGTCAACAGCAATAGAAATGTCAGGTAGGCAACATCTCTTGGTGGGTGGGAATATTATTATCTTTGTTTTTGAAATATTGAGTTTGAGTTGGCGAGAGGAAATCCAAGGTGAAATGGCAGAAAGACAGTCAGTAGACTGGCATTGAGATGATACAGAAATCCAAAATCCAAGAGTAGTGGTATGGATATGGAAAAGCAGGGGACCTAGTACTGAACCTTGTGGTGCTTCTACTGATAAAGGAAGGTGGATCCAGAGAAATTAACAAAGGCAGAATGAGAACTAGGTTAGAACAGTGTCTTGAAGACCTAGGGATTGTAGCATTTGTATGAGAAGAGAGTGGTCAACAGAGTGAAATGCAGCAGAGAGATCCAGGAAAATTTGAAGAGATTAATGAATTTTATTTTACTTTATTAGTCAACACAGTCTCTGTGGAGTTTTGAGAGCGACTGAAGAGGATGATTGGAATAATCTCTGTAGTGTATATCGGTCTCTAGAATGACATTTTTGGTAAAACTTTGAACCTGTGTTGTAACTTATTTGTTTTCACTGCTTGGGAAAATATATTTCTGGGGCCTCATGTAGGCCTACCTACAAGAGAACACTTTCAAAAAATGTTATAGGGTCGATTTAAGTTCCCAATATGCCCCTGCTTGAAACCTATGGTCAGAACAGCCTTCTCTTCAACATTTGAGTGATTGTGGATTGTCATTCCATCTGTCAATGTGATGATGACTTGCACTATTGGACAGTCACTCTGCAAATTTCATTTTAGGTGGACTACCTGTTTAATTACTTATACTCATAATATTCAGTTATAAAGTTCTATACCAAAATGTTTGATTAATTTAAACAAAGAAAATTAGTTTGCAATGTTTATCTTTCATGTCTTATTTAAGGCTTTTCTCTGGATTGTACTGATAACCTGTATATGCAAAACATCTATAACATTTTATTATAAATCTTTAAAGAATAAATTGAATTAGAAATTGTGGCCAACATTATATTTAAATACTGTGAATTTGTAATTGCCCAACATCAAATAAAGCAATTTTATGCTTACTAGTAACAATCGCTACTGCTGCTTTCTAACCTGTCCTTATTCAAGTAAACTGTGCAAGGTCAATTAATTTCTTCAACAAACAGCAGGTTACCAAGAGAAAAGTAATCAGATTAACAATGTGTTTGAAAATGTGAGTTGTCAGCAGGAATTAACTGTTATGCAAGAACCAAGAGGTAGTTCAACAGAGAAAGAATTAAATCTTACTGAGCTGTGAGTTAGTACTCAAGGTGCCCCAGTAACATATTTTAAAAGTGTAACTGTAGAGTACTAGTAAATACTGGTTACATATCTTAATATAATTTCACTAATACCTCACATATGTGAGGTATTAGTGAAATTATATTGAGATATGTAAAAGATAGTGTACCTTTCTATGTATGTAATTAAGTGAATTTATATTATTAACAAATGCTGCATTATATTCATAGACAGCAATTGTCACACTGACATGTGCAAATGCATCTCTTTTTCCTCCAAAAATCCCTAGTACATAGGCCACATAGTGTGTACAAATTAGACATAATTAACTGAAGAAACATGTAATCAAATGTCTATTACAGCAATTACAGTTAGGGAAAAAAAATTTTTTTAGCCTGTACCAATGTGTTACTATATAAAAAAAACAAAACAAAACAAATAAATAACGCATTACCTGGCAGTGGAAGAATTTTTAATTGGTAGTCCCAGTGCATTCCCTGTGAAAAAAAGTTATATATTTAAAATTTAGCTCCTTATATACTGTTTCTGTGTAACAAAGAGAGCTGAGGAAAAAAAGTGGGAATTAATATAGATATCCTGCATTTTTTCTAAATAGAAATTGTACAAAATAAATATAGTGTGGAAAAATCCAAAATGATAAACTAGGGCCTGATTCATTAAGGATCTTAACTTGAAAAACTTCTTATTTTAGTCTCCTGGACAAAACCATGTTACAATGCAAGGGGTGCAAATAAGTATTCTGTTTTGCACATTTAAATACTATTTGTTTTTTCATGTAGCACACAAATATCAACTTTAAATTTCAGTGAACAAATAAGCTATCAAGTATTTGTGTGCTACATGAAAAAACAGTCAATATTTATCTTATGTGCGAAACAGAATACTTATTTGCACCCCTTGCATTGTAACATGGTTTTGTCCAGGAGACTGAAATAAAAAGTTTCTCAAGTTAAGATCCTTAATGAATCAGGCCCCTAGAGTTTAAGCATTGCTAGGTCCTGCATTAAGTGACACAATTTACATAATGCAAAATGCAGCATATTTGATTTTGTGCAATTCCATTTAGTAGACCTCTGAACAAACAACAAGAAGCATACCTACTTTCTGCTTTAGTAGAGTGCTCCTATACAAAAGCTTTGCATGGACATTTGTGGGATTGTGGGCTAAGATTGGAATGCGCACAGAGGAAAAAGTAATAATATAAATTCAAAGTCTTGTCTTTTAACACTTTCTGAATTTAAGTTTAATTTAATAAAGAGTACAATTAGGGCGTTAGGATGGACCTACGAAGTGGATAACAGCTGCCCCCAAAGACTAGGATACAAGCCTAGGCAATTAGACAAATGCTCCAAAATTTCAGTATTTCTAAGATTGGTACAACCAAAAAATTAGTTTCAGAGAAACGGGCCCATTTGATTGAATTGTCAAACTGGCTTGAATAGTTTGAGACCCTTTAGTACTGAAGTCCACTAGCTCTCATTACCTAAATAAAGCTAGAACATGTAGTATTGTAGGATAAAATTAATAAACTGTAGGATAAACTGAAGTTTGTATTTGCAGCTCACAGTTAGATAACAGTAAAATATACATAGAGCATGGATTGTGGGTTGATTAATGAAATCATTGATGATTGGAGCATTACATATTATAGAAATAAATGTGCTTATAGACCCAGTATATGCTAATTTCCTTCTGAAGAAACCGTCAGATGACGGAGAAATGCCTCAAGAAGACTAATTATTTTTTATTTAAAAAAAGAAGGACTTTAAAAAGGCAGAGGGAAGAGAAGGCGGGGCAGGGAAGGACCAGGGCAGCCTGTTCATGTTCAAGCCGATGAAGGACTTGTGTCAGGTGTTAGTGGTAAAGGTGTTACACATCTCCGTGTACAATCCACAAATGGATGGCTTGGTGGAGAGCTTAAACCGTATATCAAAGCACATGCTCAGGAAAACCTTTGCACAGAAAGAAAAGATTGGGACACTCTTATTCCCTATTTGATGTTTGCTATTCATCAGGTACCTCAGGCCTCAACAGGGTTTATTCCCTTTGAATTCTTGTTTGGGAGACAACCCAGGTGTATCTTGAATATGTAAAAGGAAGGGTGGGAGCAGCAAGGCCCGAAGGAGCCAAATCTGGAACAATTTGTGTTCCAAATGTATGGAAGGCTAGGAAAGATAGGACCCATTTTACAACAACATGTGAAAGAGGCTCAGAAATAGCAGAAGAGAAGTTATAATAAAACAGCCATAGTTCAATCTTTCAAGCCTGGGTACAAGGTCCTATTCTTGGCTACAACTGAGGAAAGCAAACTTACTGTCCACCGGCTAAGTGCATATCAAGTCCTAGAGGCTGTCGGTTCTGTCAAATATGCCATGTCAATATCCTTAAACTTTGTATGATGAGGATACCTCTCCTCGGGTAGTGAGTACTGTCATTTAAAACTCTGAAGTGCCCATAGAGCCAGCTTTGTCTATTACGCAGAAACAACAGACTGAGGAAGTGATACACCGGAACTGGGATGTTTTCTCTTCCATTCCTGGGCTTACTACTTTAATTGAACACAATATTGTCATTCCACCAGAAGTTATCATAATGCAGAAGCCATAACGCATTCCCAAGGCCAGATAGGATAACATGAGAAAGGAGATCGAGAAAATGCTCCACCTAGACATGATTGAGGAGTACACTAGTGAATGGAACAGCCCCATTAAACTATTAGGTTCTGCACTGAGTTTAATTACTTAAACAGCGTGTCTCAGTTCAATGCTTTTCCGATGCCATGTGTGAATGAACTGGTAGAAAATCTAGATGGTAGTAACTATACGACTACTCTTAATTTAACAAAGGGGTATTGGAAAGTTTCCTTCACTTTCACAGCCAAGCCAAAGACCACATTTTCCACCCCTGATAGTCTCTTTAATGTATTGTCCTACTCTTTGGGTTACATGTGGTCCCTGCCACCTTCTAAGGGGCCATGAATAAATTGATATGACCCAACACTGCGGATGCAGACGCTTATTTAGATGATATAGTAATTTGTACCCCAGCCTGAAAGTCCCATTTGTTCAAAGTAAAGGCAGCCTTAGCTTCATTGAGTTCTGTAGGATTAAGAGCCAATCCAGAAAAAATTGCCATAGCCATGAGAGAAGCCAAATATTTAGTGTACATTGTCAGGCCAGAGCAAGCAAATCCCCAATTAGGCAAGGTGGAGCCAGTCAAAAAATTCCTAAGCTATTTCTCCACTAGAGCTGTCAGACTCTGCAGAAGCTGGTTGGTCAGATATTTGCTTAGCACTCTGCCTTTCTCCAGTTCTACAAGCACCACCTCCAAACTGATGCCGTTCGTTTCGGCTTAGGTGCAGTCTTACAGCAGGAAAAGGATGGAATATAAAAATGCTGTTCTGTACCAAATTTGGAAGTTACTTCCTAAAAAACAAAAATATGCCACTGTGTAGAAGGAATGTCTTGCCCCAAAATGGGCTACAGAAAGCTCTGCGCTATAATATCCTAGACAGATAATTCACTCTACTAACAGATCATGCACCATTACGGTGGATTCAGAACAACTGGGAGGTAAATGCCAAGGTAACCCACTGGTTCTTGACACTGCAACCTTTCAAGTTCTCAGTAGAACATAGACCTGGGATTCTGCATAAAAATGCAGATGCGCTGTCACTAAAATTTGCGCTCCACGCAAAGTCGGTTCCCCCTACTTTGTGTCACTATGGGGAAGGATAAGTAACAAAAGGAGGCATTTAGCTTACAATCTGCAGAGAAAGGATGCAAGTAGAGTAACATAAATATGTTACATATATATATATATATATATATATATATATATATATATATATATATATATAAATCAGACTTAATACCATTATTTTTTCACACATACTGTATGTCCTCCACCTGTTTAGTTTTTAACTAGGTGCACTGTTATGCAAATATATCATTCTGTCTGCAACTTTGCCTTGCAGACTGGCAGCTGAATACCTAAATCCTCTCCTAGAGGAATGTGGCAAACCACTACCTTTGTCACATATCTTTCCCTCTAGCATCAAGTAGTATGGCGCGGACTTCTCGAGGAGCGCAAATTTCCAACTTGAATCTCTATTGCATCCTTTTCCTGTGACCAAACTGCACCTAAGCTGACACTAGAGATATCGGTTCGGAGAAATAACCTATTGGTACAGTAAGGTGCTTGTAGTTTATATTCTCTTAAGGAGCGCAAAACAATCTAAATTCTATTGTAATGGACTTACACTTGTATAAATAGATGTCAACCTTTAGGTCACAAGTATTTTTTTCAGAATTTCTCGTTAGAATGTTACACATGGTTCATAGCATGTAATTGCTTAATTTTCTTTATCCCATCCACCTTACAACTTAAGAGCATTCAAAGAGTATTCTGTATCGGAATCCGGGGCTTTATATAGTTATTTCGATACAGAATACTCTTTGAAAAAGTTCTATGGATCAAACGCTTTAGAAACAACAAAATACTTTTTGACCTGACTAGAAACCATATGGAATCATCTGTGTTCCATATGTGGGTCAGTACAGCTGTGATCAGGAACATCGGTGGAAGGGCGAATCCTGCTGGTATACCAGGATCAAGTCGAATAAGCAAGTAACAACGTAACAGGGTAAGATTAGAACAGGGTTAGTTTGTATTACGGATGGTTAAACTTGTCAACAGACACCCCCGCTGAAATAACTCTGCAGATGAACTATAATCATAAAATGCATTTGTGAATGCTCTTAAATGGTAAGGTGGATGGGATAAAAAAAAGTAAGCAATTACATGTTATGAACCGTGTGAAACATTCTAATGAGGCATTGAGCTGCAGAGCACAGGAGCGCAGAGATCCTGGTGGACAGTATAGTCTAGAAACAGGATCGATGATGATACACAATTCTCTGCAGATTAGCCACAGATCTTGATCGGTAACAAGAATACAACCGAGAAGTGACAGCTGCAAGTAACTGGAGCACTGAGATCCTGATGGACAATATGCCTGAAAGCAGAATCGATGATGTTGTGCAATGTGCTGCAGGTTTGTCACAGGTCTTGATTGGTGAACAGGTAGCACGAATACTATGGAGAGGTGGAAGCTGCAGGCAACTAAAGCGCTGAGGTCCTGAGTGGCAGTATAGCCTGGAAGCTGGATCGATGATGATGATGCGCAATGTGCTGCACGTTTTCCACAGGTCTTGATCGTGGAACAACAAACAATATCAATAGAACATGACGGGAGTCAGAGAGAACTGCATCCTCACAGGGGGTGAGACCTGAAGATCTTAAAAAATAATGTAGGAGGAAGTGATTTAAATAGTGAAATGTCAGCCAATGTGAATCCAAGGGAAGTTTGAAAGTGCTGGGCTTGCACATGCGCAGCAACTGCCATCCAATGTCCTCCGAAATTAACGCATAGCACACCAAACGGTAGCGGTAGTCAAGGGAAACCAGAATATCAGTAATCCCAGACAGAATAGAAGGTGAAATGTGTGATACAGGGTCTTAGCTGCACTTACCACATCTGCAACTGTCATATCACGACTACCCAGGTCCCTCCTGGTCGTCCCTCCTATCTTCCTTTAAGTATTCTGCATTACCCGGAATTCATCTTTCTGCAATTACTCTGCACTTCCAAGCTGCTCATCTTCCTACAATATTCAGCATTCAGCAAGAGTGCTTATCTCAGTAAGAACAAGAGCAATATCCAATGTCTTTTCTGCAGTATCAGTGGCTTTACCAGTATCATCAGTTCTGTTGCTACAGCTGGTTTTGAGCCTCTAGGGGTTGTTTCCAGTTCCGTATATCTGTCTGTAGGTTCCAAGTCTGTGGCTGCCTCGCAGTCTTGAGTTTGCCATTCTGTGTCACGGGTCTGAGTTCCTAGTCCCTGTTTCCAGTTCCAGTTTCTGTTCTGAGTTTTCATGTGTTTTCCATCTTAGTTCTTATTAGTGGGTTCCAGTCCTGTGTTCCTGCCCACAGGTGCCGGGATTGGGTTCCTAAGAACAGTTCCAGTTCATTACATCGGATTCCAGTTCAGTGCTCAGGCACAGACTTCAGTTCTAATACCCCTATACTGCTTGTGCTACTCTGAGTACCCTAGATGAGCAAAGAGATCCTCAAACCCTCCAAATTTTGTTTCAGTACTGCGTCAGCTAGGCCCAAGGGTCCGAAATACAGACGACCGACAAAAGCTACCAGATCTGTCAATACTTCCTACTCTCACCTACTGTCCCCTATACCACCTACCTCTAAGCCCCTGCTCTCCCACATTACCCTACTACCTTCCCTCACCACATACCCCGGTTACCCACCGCCAACAAACATCCATTTCCTTAGTCACTATTTAACTCAATCTAGCTCAAGCTTGACACCCAAAGGAAAATTCAATTCCACAAATCACGACTCCACCGCAACATCTACACCACAAGGACAACAGCTGCAAAACTACACCATGACACACCCAATACAGCCTGCCCTCCACCTCTACATAAAGAAAAGTATTACCTATTTCTAGTACTACAAGGTGGAGGAACCTGTGTTAAGTAGTGCACACACACCTACACCCACACCAGCCTAGTGCAATAGTATACTCTAAAGATGTGACTTCCAGTCAGGGGTGTAAATCACTATGTCGCTAAGTAAGCAGCTGCATAGGCTATATGGGGTCAAAGCAATTTATCCATGGCCCTTTGAAAGGTACCTCATGCAACTAAAAGGGTAAAACCTTATACTGGAAGAGACCATCAGGAGTGGAAAATGTGGTCTTTGGCTTATCAGAGGAAGCAAGGGGAACTTGCTAATAACCCTTTATTAAATCAAGAGTAGCCAAATAGTTACTACCGAATAGATTTTCTATCATTTTGTCGACCTGTAGCATAGGGTAGGTATTGCACTGGGATATAATGTTTAACTGCCTAAAGACTTTGCAGAATCAAATATTCCTATTGGGCTTTGGACAAGCACTATAGGACTGTTCCACTAACTAGTGGATTCCTCAATTACATCCAGCTGGACCATCTTCTGAATCTCCCTTCTCACCTCAGCCTGTCTGGCTTCAGGAATACAGCATGCCTGATGCTGCGCGACAACTCCTGGCAGAGTGACTAAGTTGTGTTGAATTAAAGTAGTGGACTCATGAATAGGAAAGACATCCCTTTTCAGCCGTATTGCGTCTGCTTTTCTTTACCTAACAGGTAAAGCTGGTTCTATGCTAACTTCACACATTTCACTGAGGGTAATCACTACCCAAGGAGAGGGGTCCTCACCATACCAAGGTTTAAGGAGATTGATGTGCTACATTTGTTCCTCCCTTCTCCTCCTCAATTGACGGACCATGTAATTGACAGGGCCAACGGACTCTAGGGGGTAAATGTATCAAGCTGAGAGTTTTCCAGCGGGTTTGAAAAACCAATCAGATTCTGGCTATCATTTATGTAGTACATTCTACAAAATGATAGCTAGAATATGATTGTTTTTTACAGGCAACATCTCCACTTCTCAAACCCGACGAAAGCTCTAAGCTTGATACATTTACCACTAGGACTTCATATGGACCTCGCCAGTGGGTGAAATGTTTACTTTCCTGGGTTGGGACTAGGGCCAGGAGCAGAAATTTGGCCCCATGATTGAAGGATCAAGTAGATTAATTGCAACTTGTATTCTGCCATTCCTGCACCTCTTTTACGTGTTGCTGTAAAAGGAGTCCTATCTTTACCATCTTTTCATACATTTGGGCCACACATTGTACCAGATTTGGCTCTCTGGGGCCTTGCTGCTCCCATCCTTCTTTCAAAAGATCCAAAATACCCTTGGCTGTCTTCTGAACAATAACGCAAAAGAACTAAACCCTATTGAGGCTTCAGGTACCTCACAGATGGCAAACAATAAATAAGGGAAAAGAATGTCCCTATAATTATTCTCTTGCCCCACTGCTTTCCTCATTATGTGCTTTATTGTGTGGTTAAAGTGCTCCATCAAGCCATCCGTTTGTGGATGGTACATGGAGGTGTGAAGAGCCGTCACCCCTAAGAGCTTATAAATGTCCTTCATCAGCTTGGACATTAACGGGGTGCCCTGGACCATAAGAATTTGCTTGTGAATTTACAAACAGGTAGAAATAAACACTAATTCTATAGCTATAGTTTAGCTCAGGGAAACTGCCTCTGGATATCGGGTCAGATAGTGAAGCTCCAGTGAGAAGTTCCCCACAAAGATCATAACTATACACTCAAAGGGGACCTGAACTACAGGTATTGTGATGAGAGGGTGTCCTTTACAAGGGTTTGGGACAGGTTCTCTGACAAATGGGAAAAGACTGGCCATACTTTTTCACTGTCATATGTGCACAGCACCAGTAAAACCTGGACAGAACTTGTTCCGATGTTTTATCTTTCCCTAGGTGTCTCCCATAGACATGTGTATGTGCTGCTTTTAGCATTAGAGGTACATGAACCTGAGGTACATTTTTAATTGATCTACCTTTTTCTTTGTGCAAGACCAATTATGTACAGAACATTATTATAAATAAAATATGGTATATCTTCTCCAGGCTGGGTGGCTTTTGCTACACCATTTATCTCAGTCCCATTATAAAATGCATGCTCCACAGATGCATCATTAAGCTGGTCGCGAGCAAAGTCCTGCAAAGATAATAAAGTTGCTATTGCGGACCAGTCCCTATCCTCACTGACCGGCGGGGAGTGCCCATCAGCAATGACACCACCCAGCACTGCTTTAAACTGTCCACCGAATGGTGACATTTTTGTGTAAATCCTGCCGTGAACCCCAGGTTGGCATTCTGGGTTGGCAGTTCCCAAAGACCAATGTCTCGACACTGTAATTTCTTGGGCAGATCCTTAAAGATTGGTCTTCCGACTGTTGAATCAATTGCCGCCATGACCAGTCCAAACTTGTTCACAGAGGACCTCTTTAAACTGTGAGAAGTCAGTTTTAAGAGTGGCTGGCAGAAGAGTTCCTTCATGCTCCTCAGTCGTCCTATGTATGCAAATTACCTTAACCTTAGGCAACCATGTAGTTATGGTTTCAGGCAGGGCAGAAAAGAAAACCAATGTAAGCTCATTCCTAGAACCAACCAAAGCAAGGACAACATTTTGGTTCATAAGCACAGTCACTCGGAACAAACAAGGACTTCCTGATGTGGGACTCATAATATAACAAGCTAGATAATCAGGCTCAACATGCATGACAGAACAGTTCATGGGTTCTGGTAGATTAGGACACTTGGCCCAAAAGTGGCCTGGCTCCCCATATTCAAATCCTTATGGGTAAGAAACCTTTGTAACTGGCCATTCTGCCATTGGTCAATGTAGCAAGGGTTGTCAAACCTGGCTTCTGACGTGGCTTCGGTTTTGGCACAAGTGTAGGTAATTGGTCATTTGTTGAAAGCACTAAACCTCTTTACCACTGTGGCAAGTTTTCCATAATACTGTGGGTCCGACTGCAGCACCCATCTTTGCAGACCGTGGTCCAGCCCCCGGATGCAGTGATCTATCACCAAAACTTCAATAATCCGAATTGGTGAATTCCCCTTTCACTGCAGCCATTTTTTTAAAAATGTTGGAAAACTTGGCCAGTTGTGCTCGGACCGGTTTTTCTTTGTTATAGCGCCACTCGGGATAGTGCTGGGCTCGGCTTGACCTGGTCCCTAAACCCCAAAGCGAACCAATATCTCAGATTTTAAGGACAGATAATCAGATGTCCAGTCCTCATCCAGATCCATTTAAGCTTGCTGAGCTTCACCAGTTAGATATGGTGCCAGCCTATTAGCCCAAACTTCAGGAGGCCAAATTGCACTTTTTGCACTCTCTCGTAGGACACCACATAAGCTTCTATGTCATTAGTTGGTGACATTTTCTGCAGAGCCAGACCAGGTGATACATTTTTTTTTTTACACACCTCACCTGGGCTAACTCTTCCTTTAAGAGCCTGACGTTTTCTTCCTGTGCCTCTGCAACTCGTGGCACCTGAGCTTGTTGCTCTTGCTGTGCAGTGGCCACATTCACTAGGGTTCGCAAAACTTCCTACATGTTAATGTCTATGCAGGTTGGGCAGCAGAAACTTGCTTCCCTAAGCATCCCACTTCTAACACTAGTTGTGGCAGGAACACTCTTCTGGTGATATACACACAAACAACTTATTGCTTTGTACTTTGCTCTTTATTTTTAGGATGGCAAAGTAATTAACAACATAAAGTTTGACATACTTTCTCTTGACCCTAATGCTAGATTAACAGAGACCAGCTCCCTAGACACTGGCCACTCTCTGACATCAGTCACAATGTTCAAAAGACAGCTTTAAATACTTTACAATCCTCCGACAGCCCTAACTTGATTGACAGATTGCACACTCACCTTGCTTTTCTCCTTTATTTGACATACAATACATGACTTTGATACTGGCATATTATGTCATCCTGTGATGATGAAATAGCAGCAATGATACCAACTATGGCCCAGCAAGCATGTCTATAGGTAACATGTAAGCCTCTTTGGAATGCCATACACAGAGTTTATACACTACTACCATCTCATGTCATCATGAACACTCTGCAGATTGTGAAAACTGACCGAGAGCCTATGATCGGCCTCCGCACAGCAGTACTACTCATGACTAAATTGTTGAGTGCTACATTTCTGTCACGGGCACTAGGAGTCTTTACCCAGGGATCACCAGGTGGTAAGCTTACCAGAGCAATATAGATGGTAATAGTGTACTCTGGTAGCAGGGTGATCACGGAACAGGCAATAGTAGATGATGAGATGCTCAGGAAAGTCTATGACTAGCAGCACTGGTAATATGGAGGTGATAATACACGAGGAACTGTATGGACAAGGGCAAGTGGAGGTAGTCAGTGGTCTGCGTTAGCAAGTTGTACCACTGCTATAGTGAGGAGGAATGTCCAACAGAAACGAGGAGGTGATGAGGGTCAGCGGTCTGCGGATAGCAAGTGGTACCGCTGTCTGAGTGAAGGAATGGAATCCAAGTGGAGGTATCCGGGAAGTCAGTGGTCTGCAGTAGCAAGTTGTACCACTGCTATGTGAGAGGAATGGAACAGGTGATACTGGAACAGGAATCAGTGGTCTGCCTTCAGCAAGTTGTACCACTGAAAATATATGTGAGGAGGTGTACGGGGAGAGACTGCAACACAGGATGTACACGGGCACATTAAACACGATCCACAGTAATATGCACAATATATATAAATGACTGAACAGGTCTGCAAATGTAGAAAGTCTCTGAAGTAATCCAGCACGAGGTAACACAGTCAATGATGGCAAAAGACTCAGCGGATTGCAAACTCCAGAGGAGAACCAACACAGTCCAGCAAGATATGCAATACACCAGCACAGTCAATGAGAAGTATGCATACCGTGGTTCAGAAGGCAGTCAGACAGGAGTGCAGTGATACCTGGGCGGCAGGAGGCCGACAGGATGAGAAGTCCCTGGATGTAAGAAGCAGGAGTCTAGTAGGTGCAGCGCACAGGTAAGTAGACCAACAGGGACACGAATCCAATGCTGACAGGAGGGTAGCGACCAGGGGAACCAGGAAGGCGTGGAGAGCGGATCAGCAGTAGATGGACGATAGGACTGGCAGCGGCAGCAGGACTCTGCGAACCCACGGGAGAGCTGAGATGACGCTGAGGTGCACAGGGCAGCGGATAGAAATCAGCTAGCAGTCACGATGATGAAGACAGGCGAGTTGCCAGCTGGAGGCTGTAGTGCACGGAGGCAGCGGATAGGAATCAGCTCACGGTCACGATGATGAACACAGGCGAGTTGCCGGCTGGAGGCTGTAGTGCACGGAGGCAGCGGATAGGAATCAGCTCACAGTCACGATGATGAACACAGGCAAGTTGCCGGCTGGAGGCTGTAGTGCACGGAGGCAGCGGATAGGAATCAGCTCACAGTCACGATGATGAACACAGGCGAGTTGCCAGCTGGAGGCTGTAGTGCACGGAGGCAGCAGCTAGGAATCAGCTCACAGACTTGATGATGAACAGGTGAGTGGATAAGGAGAGAAGGCTGTAGTGCACGGAGGCAGCGGATAGAAATCAGCAAACAGTCACTATGGAATATAATAGCGTTGAAGTGGTATAGGAGACTGTAGTGCACGGAGGCAGCGGATAGGAATCAGCAAACAGTCACTATGGAATATAATAGCGTTGAAGTGGTATAGGAGACTGTAGTGCACGGAGGCAGCGGATAGGAATCAGCAAACAGTCACTATGGAATATAATAGCGTTGAAGTGGTATAGGAGACTGTAGTGCACAGAGGCAGCGGATAGGAATCAGCAAACAGTCACGATGATACAGTTGATGGTAGAAGTGGTATGGGAACCACAGTAGGAAAAGTGGTTAGGAAACCACAGAGGTAGAAGTGGTTTGGAAACCACAGGAATCAGCAGCGCTGAATACACGAGGAAACACAGGAACACCTTCAGAGGCTCATGGGGAATGAGACTCCAAGATCAGGCCACGTGGTGTTGACCACAGGTGCTTAATATAGGGAGTGTTGCCTGATCTGCCAATTGAGTTAAAGGGACATACCCTGAAGTATAGGAGAGGGCTGCGCATGCGCAGACCCTCAGGATGGAGGACGACCACGGTTCCTAAATGTCCGGGAAGAGGCACTCACGGTCCGGTGAGTGACAGTACCCCCCCTTTTAAAGGTGGGCACAGAACGCCTGGAACCGGGCTTGTCCGGATTTTTGGAATAAAACTTCTTCAAAAGGGCAGGAGCATTAAGATCTTCAGCTTTGATCCAAGAGCGCTCCTCAGGACCAAAGCCCTTCCAATGAACGAGGAAACGGAGTACTCCTCGCGAAATTTTTGCATCCAATACCTCAGTAATCTCGAAATCCTCCTCCTGGTGAACTTGAACTGGCTGCGGAGCTGAGGGAGGAGTTGAGAAACGGTTGATGATAAGAGGTTTGAGTAAAGACACATGAAAGGCATTGGAAATCCGAAGATTCTTAGGAAGAAGAAGTTTAACACATACTGGATTGATTATTTGGATGATCCTATATGGACCAATAAAACGAGGGGCGAATTTCATAGATGGGACCTTCAAACGAATATTTTTGGTAGATAACCAGACACGATCTCCAATTTTTAGTGGTGGAATAGCCCGCCTCTTTTTATCTGCAAACGACTTATATTTGTTAGATGTCTTCCTTAAACAGGTTTTGACCTGAGACCAGATATTTTTGAAGGTCTGACAAACAGTCACCACAGCAGGAACTTGGGTGGGAGGGAGGGCAGGAAATTCCGGAAAAGACGGATGGTGACCGTGAACCACCAGCACTTGACTTTTTGAAGATGACTCCTGAGATCCATCTTCAACGTCCGATGACGTCACGAACGCCCGATGAGGAGGAAGGCGTTCAGACTGAACCTTATCACACAGATCCGTAGATGAAGGATCCTGTGGAGGAGGACCTGGTGGAATAGACGAATGCTGTCTTTTGAATGAAACCATTTGAGAGAGACAACGATGATGACATTCAGCTCCCCAAGATGTAACTTGAGAAGTGCGCCAGTCAATCTGGGGAGAATGACATTGAAGCCATGGAAGGCCTAAGACAATCGGACTTGTCGTAACAGGAAGAATTAAAAACGAAATCTCTTCATGGTGTAGCCCACCAATCTGAAGCGTTACTGGAGACGTACTCTGGGTGATGAGACCATTGATGAGACGTGATCCATCCATAGCAGTCACAGTAATCGGTGTTTTCAAAGTAATCACTGGTAGGGACCATTGATTCACTAGGGATTTAGAAATGAAATTTCCTGCTGCTCCAGAATCAATCAATGCCTGTGACTCAAAGGATTTGGTAGCAAAGGAAATCGTAACATCAAAAGCGCAGGCTTTTAATTTCGTAGAAGATGGAGAGGACTCCAGGAACCCTAACCTTATCTCCCCAGTATTGGTTAGAGCCCGGCATTTCCTGGGACAAGAATTGAGCATATGCGTAGAATCGGCACAATAGATACAAAGTCTATTCTTTATTCTTCGGTCCCTCTCCTCTAAAGTTAATTTGGAGCGACCTATCTCCATGGGTATCACCGGAGATGAAGCTGGGTGAAATTGAGGATTTGAGAGAAGAGGTGTTTTAACCGAAGTTGTTTTCTCAGGTTCTCTTTCACGAAACCTCAGGTCTACACGATGGCAAAGAGAGATCAAATCTTCTAAAGAGGAGGGTAGTTCTTGTGAAGTCAGTGCGTTTTTAATTTTATCGGAAAGCCCCTGCCAGAAGGCGGCAATTAATGCTTCAGTGTTCCATTGAAGTTCAGAGGCTAAGATCCTAAATTGAATGACGTACTGAGCCACAGTGCGAGATCCTTGGCGAAGACGGAGAATGCTGGATGCAGCGGAAATAACACGACCTGGTTCATCGAATACACTTCGGAACGTGGAAATAAATTCGGCACTATCCTGTAACAATGGATCGTTTCTTTCCCACAGAGGGGAAGCCCATGCGAGAGCTTGTCCAGAAAACAATGAAATAAGATAGGCCACTCTGGAACGATGGGTAGAAAAATTTTGAGGCTGGAGCTCAAAATGAACTGAGCATTGAGTAAGAAAACCCCTACAAGTTTTGGGGTCTCCATCGTATTTTGACGGAGTAGGCAGGTGAAGCGTGGAAGCCGTAAACACCTGGGATGGCACTGGGGAAACGGAGGAAGGCACAGGAGCATCAACAGTAGTTGTGGCATCTTGCACGGACGTTCTTTGGGAAGCTAACGCCTGGTAACACCGCAGTAAATGCCGTTGGCGAACTTCCTGTTGCTCAATACGGGTAACCAGATGCCGCAGCATCTCTTTGGCTGTAGGTTCCGTATCTGGGTCTGTCATGGCCTGATCTTACTGTCACGGGCACTAGGAGTCTTTACCCAGGGATCACCAGGTGGTAAGCTTACCAGAGCAATATAGATGGTAATAGTGTACTCTGGTAGCAGGGTGATCACGGAACAGGCAATAGTAGATGATGAGATGCTCAGGAAAGTCTATGACTAGCAGCACTGGTAATATGGAGGTGATAATACACGAGGAACTGTATGGACAAGGGCAAGTGGAGGTAGTCAGTGGTCTGCAGTAGCAAGTTGTACCACTGCTATGTGAGAGGAATGGAACAGGTGATACTGGAACAGGAATCAGTGGTCTGCCTTCAGCAAGTTGTACCACTGAAAATATATGTGAGGAGGTGTACGGGGAGAGACTGCAACACAGGATGTACACGGGCACATTAAACACGATCCACAGTAATATGCACAATATATATAAATGACTGAACAGGTCTGCAAATGTAGAAAGTCTCTGAAGTAATCCAGCACGAGGTAACACAGTCAATGATGGCAAAAGACTCAGCGGATTGCAAACTCCAGAGGAGAACCAACACAGTCCAGCAAGATATGCAATACACCAGCACAGTCAATGAGAAGTATGCATACCGTGGTTCAGAAGGCAGTCAGACAGGAGTGCAGTGATACCTGGGCGGCAGGAGGCCGACAGGATGAGAAGTCCCTGGATGTAAGAAGCAGGAGTCTAATAGGTGCAGCGCACAGGTAAGTAGACCAACAGGGACACGAATCCAATGCTGACAGGAGGGTAGCGACCAGGGGAACCAGGAAGGCGTGGAGAGCGGATCAGCAGTAGATGGACGATAGGACTGGCAGCGGCAGCAGGACTCTGCGAACCCACGGGAGAGATGAGATGACGCTGAGGTGCACAGGGCAGCGGATAGAAATCAGCTAGCAGTCACGATGATGAAGACAGGCGAGTTGCCAGCTGGAGGCTGTAGTGCACGGAGGCAGCGGATAGGAATCAGCTCACGGTCACGATGATGAACACAGGCGAGTTGCCGGCTGGAGGCTGTAGTGCACGGAGGCAGCGGATAGGAATCAGCTCACAGTCACGATGATGAACACAGGCGAGTTGCCGGCTGGAGGCTGTAGTGCACGGAGGCAGCGGATAGGAATCCGCTCACAGTCACGATGATGAACACAGGCGAGTTGCCAGCTGGAGGCTGTAGTGCACGGAGGCAGCAGCTAGGAATCAGCTCACAGACTTGATGATGAACAGGTGAGTGGATAAGGAGAGAAGGCTGTAGTGCACGGAGGCAGCGGATAGAAATCAGCAAACAGTCACTATGGAATATAATAGCGTTGAAGTGGTATAGGAGACTGTAGTGCACGGAGGCAGCGGATAGGAATCAGCAAACAGTCACTATGGAATATAATAGCGTTGAAGTGGTATAGGAGACTGTAGTGCACGGAGGCAGCGGATAGGAATCAGCAAACAGTCACTATGGAATATAATAGCGTTGAAGTGGTATAGGAGACTGTAGTGCACAGAGGCAGCGGATAGGAATCAGCAAACAGTCACGATGAAACAGTTGATGGTAGAAGTGGTATGGGAACCACAGTAGGAAAAGTGGTTAGGAAACCACAGAGGTAGAAGTGGTTTGGAAACCACAGGAATCAGCAGCGCTGAATACACGAGGAAACACAGGAACACCTTCAGAGGCTCATGGGGAATGAGACTCCAAGATCAGGCCACGTGGTGTTGACCACAGGTGCTTAATATAGGGAGTGTTGCCTGATCTGCCAATTGAGTTAAAGGGACATACCCTGAAGTATAGGAGAGGGCTGCGCATGCGCAGACCCTCAGGATGGAGGACGACCACGGTTCCTAAATGTCCGGGAAGAGGCACTCACGGTCCGGTGAGTGACAGTACCCCCCCTTTTAAAGGTGGGCACAGAACGCCTGGAACCGGGCTTGTCCGGATTTTTGGAATAAAACTTCTTCAAAAGGGCAGGAGCATTAAGATCTTCAGCTTTGATCCAAGAGCGCTCCTCAGGACCAAAGCCCTTCCAATGAACGAGGAAACGGAGTACTCCTCGCGAAATTTTTGCATCCAATACCTCAGTAATCTCGAAATCCTCCTCCTGGTGAACTTGAACTGGCTGCGGAGCTGAGGGAGGAGTTGAGAAACGGTTGATGATAAGAGGTTTGAGTAAAGACACATGAAAGGCATTGGAAATCCGAAGATTCTTAGGAAGAAGAAGTTTAACACATACTGGATTGATTATTTGGATGATCCTATATGGACCAATAAAACGAGGGGCGAATTTCATAGATGGGACCTTCAAACGAATATTTTTGGTAGATAACCAGACACGATCTCCAATTTTTAGTGGTGGAATAGCCCGCCTCTTTTTATCTGCAAACGACTTATATTTGTTAGATGTCTTCCTTAAACAGGTTTTGACCTGAGACCAGATATTTTTGAAGGTCTGACAAACAGTCACCACAGCAGGAACTTGGGTGGGAGGGAGGGCAGGAAATTCCGGAAAAGACAGATGGTGACCGTGAACCACCAGCACTTGACTTTTTGAAGATGACTCCTGAGATCCATCTTCAACGTCCGATGACGTCACGAACGCCCGATGAGGAGGAAGGCGTTCAGACTGAACCTTATCACACAGATCCGTAGATGAAGGATCCTGTGGAGGAGGACCTGGTGGAATAGACGAATGCTGTCTTTTGAATGAAACCATTTGAGAGAGACAACGATGATGACATTCAGCTCCCCAAGATGTAACTTGAGAAGTGCGCCAGTCAATCTGGGGAGAATGACATTGAAGCCATGGAAGGCCTAAGACAATCGGACTTGTCGTAACAGGAAGAATTAAAAACGAAATCTCTTCATGGTGTAGCCCACCAATCTGAAGCGTTACTGGAGACGTACTCTGGGTGATGAGACCATTGATGAGACGTGATCCATCCATAGCAGTCACAGTAATCGGTGTTTTCAAAGTAATCACTGGTAGGGACCATTGATTCACTAGGGATTTAGAAATGAAATTTCCTGCTGCTCCAGAATCAATCAATGCCTGTGACTCAAAGGATTTGGTAGCAAAGGAAATCGTAACATCAAAAGCGCAGGCTTTTAATTTCGTAGAAGATGGAGAGGACTCCAGGAACCCTAACCTTATCTCCCCAGTATTGGTTAGAGCCCGGCATTTCCTGGGACAAGAATTGAGCATATGCGTAGAATCGGCACAATAGATACAAAGTCTATTCTTTATTCTTCGGTCCCTCTCCTCTAAAGTTAATTTGGAGCGACCTATCTCCATGGGTATCACCGGAGATGAAGCTGGGTGAAATTGAGGATTTGAGAGAAGAGGTGTTTTAACCGAAGTTGTTTTCTCAGGTTCTCTTTCACGAAACCTCAGGTCTACACGATGGCAAAGAGAGATCAAATCTTCTAAAGAGGAGGGTAGTTCTTGTGAAGTCAGTGCGTTTTTAATTTTATCGGAAAGCCCCTGCCAGAAGGCGGCAATTAATGCTTCAGTGTTCCATTGAAGTTCAGAGGCTAAGATCCTAAATTGAATGACGTACTGAGCCACAGTGCGAGATCCTTGGCGAAGACGGAGAATGCTGGATGCAGCGGAAATAACACGACCTGGTTCATCGAATACACTTCGGAACGTGGAAATAAATTCGGCACTATCCTGTAACAATGGATCGTTTCTTTCCCACAGAGGGGAAGCCCATGCGAGAGCTTGTCCAGAAAACAATGAAATAAGATAGGCCACTCTGGAACGATGGGTAGAAAAATTTTGAGGCTGGAGCTCAAAATGAACTGAGCATTGAGTAAGAAAACCCCTACAAGTTTTGGGGTCTCCATCGTATTTTGACGGAGTAGGCAGGTGAAGCGTGGAAGCCGTAAACACCTGGGATGGCACTGGGGAAACGGAGGAAGGCACAGGAGCATCAACAGTAGTTGTGGCATCTTGCACGGACGTTCTTTGGGAAGCTAACGCCTGGTAACACCGCAGTAAATGCCGTTGGCGAACTTCCTGTTGCTCAATACGGGTAACCAGATGCCGCAGCATCTCTTTGGCTGTAGGTTCCGTATCTGGGTCTGTCATGGCCTGATCTTACTGTCACGGGCACTAGGAGTCTTTACCCAGGGATCACCAGGTGGTAAGCTTACCAGAGCAATATAGATGGTAATAGTGTACTCTGGTAGCAGGGTGATCACGGAACAGGCAATAGTAGATGATGAGATGCTCAGGAAAGTCTATGACTAGCAGCACTGGTAATATGGAGGTGATAATACACGAGGAACTGTATGGACAAGGGCAAGTGGAGGTAGTCAGTGGTCTGCGTTAGCAAGTTGTACCACTGCTATAGTGAGGAGGAATGTCCAACAGAAACGAGGAGGTGATGAGGGTCAGCGGTCTGCGGATAGCAAGTGGTACCGCTGTCTGAGTGAAGGAATGGAATCCAAGTGGAGGTATCCGGGAAGTCAGTGGTCTGCAGTAGCAAGTTGTACCACTGCTATGTGAGAGGAATGGAACAGGTGATACTGGAACAGGAATCAGTGGTCTGCCTTCAGCAAGTTGTACCACTGAAAATATATGTGAGGAGGTGTACGGGGAGAGACTGCAACACAGGATGTACACAGGCACATTAAACATGATCCACAGTAATATGCACAATATATATAAATGACTGAACAGGTCTGCAAATGTAGAAAGTCTCTGAAGTAATCCAGCACGAGGTAACACAGTCAATGATGGCAAAAGACTCAGCGGATTGCAAACTCCAGAGGAGAACCAACACAGTCCAGCAAGATATGCAATACACCAGCACAGTCAATGAGAAGTATGCATACCGTGGTTCAGAAGGCAGTCAGACAGGAGTGCAGTGATACCTGGGCGGCAGGAGGCCGACAGGATGAGAAGTCCCTGGATGTAAGAAGCAGGAGTCTAGTAGGTGCAGCGCACAGGTAAGTAGACCAACAGGGACACGAATCCAATGCTGACAGGAGGGTAGCGACCAGGGGAACCAGGAAGGCGTGGAGAGCGGATCAGCAGTAGATGGACGATAGGACTGGCAGCGGCAGCAGGACTCTGTGAACCCACGGGAGAGATGAGATGACGCTGAGGTGCACAGGGCAGCGGATAGAAATCAGCTAGCAGTCACGATGATGAAGACAGGCGAGTTGCCAGCTGGAGGCTGTAGTGCACGGAGGCAGCGGATAGGAATCAGCTCACGGTCACGATGATGAACACAGGCGAGTTGCCGGCTGGAGGCTGTAGTGCACGGAGGCAGCGGATAGGAATCAGCTCACAGTCACGATGATGAACACAGGCGAGTTGCCGGCTGGAGGCTGTAGTGCACGGAGGCAGCAGCTAGGAATCAGCTCACAGACTTGATGATGAACAGGTGAGTGGATAAGGAGAGAAGGCTGTAGTGCACGGAGGCAGCGGATAGAAATCAGCAAACAGTCACTATGGAATATAATAGCGTTGAAGTGGTATAGGAGACTGTAGTGCACGGAGGCAGCGGATAGAAATCAGCAAACAGTCACTATGGAATATAATAGCGTTGAAGTGGTATAGGAGACTGTAGTGCACGGAGGCAGCGGATAGGAATCAGCAAACAGTCACTATGGAATATAATAGCGTTGAAGTGGTATAGGAGACTGTAGTGCACGGAGGCAGCGGATAGGAATCAGCAAACAGTCACTATGGAATATAATAGCGTTGAAGTGGTATAGGAGACTGTAGTGCACAGAGGCAGCGGATAGGAATCAGCAAACAGTCACGATGATACAGTTGATGGTAGAAGTGGTATGGGAACCACAGTAGGAAAAGTGGTTAGGAAACCACAGAGGTAGAAGTGGTTTGGAAACCACAGGAATCAGCAGCGCTGAATACACGAGGAAACACAGGAACACCTTCAGAGGCTCATGGGGAATGAGACTCCAAGATCAGGCCACGTGGTGTTGACCACAGGTGCTTAATATAGGGAGTGTTGCCTGATCTGCCAATTGAGTTAAAGGGACATACCCTGAAGTATAGGAGAGGGCTGCGCATGCGCAGACCCTCAGGATGGAGGACGACCACGGTTCCTAAATGTCCGGGAAGAGGCACTCACGGTCCGGTGAGTGACAGTACCCCCCCTTTTAAAGGTGGGCACAGAACGCCTGGAACCGGGCTTGTCCGGATTTTTGGAATAAAACTTCTTCAAAAGGGCAGGAGCATTAAGATCTTCAGCTTTGATCCAAGAGCGCTCCTCAGGACCAAAGCCCTTCCAATGAACGAGGAAACGGAGTACTCCTCGCGAAATTTTTGCATCCAATACCTCAGTAATCTCGAAATCCTCCTCCTGGTGAACTTGAACTGGCTGCGGAGCTGAGGGAGGAGTTGAGAAACGGTTGATGATAAGAGGTTTGAGTAAAGACACATGAAAGGCATTGGAAATCCGAAGATTCTTAGGAAGAAGAAGTTTAACACATACTGGATTGATTATTTGGATGATCCTATATGGACCAATAAAACGAGGGGCGAATTTCATAGATGGGACCTTCAAACGAATATTTTTGGTAGATAACCAGACACGATCTCCAATTTTTAGTGGTGGAATAGCCCGCCTCTTTTTATCTGCAAACGACTTATATTTGTTAGATGTCTTCCTTAAACAGGTTTTGACCTGAGACCAGATATTTTTGAAGGTCTGACAAACAGTCACCACAGCAGGAACTTGGGTGGGAGGGAGGGCAGGAAATTCCGGAAAAGACGGATGGTGACCGTGAACCACCAGCACTTGACTTTTTGAAGATGACTCCTGAGATCCATCTTCAACGTCCGATGACGTCACGAACGCCCGATGAGGAGGAAGACGTTCAGACTGAACCTTATCACACAGATCCGTAGATGAAGGATCCTGTGGAGGAGGACCTGGTGGAATAGACGAATGCTGTCTTTTGAATGAAACCATTTGAGAGAGACAACGATGATGACATTCAGCTCCCCAAGATGTAACTTGAGAAGTGCGCCAGTCAATCTGGGGAGAATGACATTGAAGCCATGGAAGGCCTAAGACAATCGGACTTGTCGTAACAGGAAGAATTAAAAACGAAATCTCTTCATGGTGTAGCCCACCAATCTGAAGCGTTACTGGAGACGTACTCTGGGTGATGAGACCATTGATGAGACGTGATCCATCCATAGCAGTCACAGTAATCGGTGTTTTCAAAGTAATCACTGGTAGGGACCATTGATTCACTAGGGATTTAGAAATGAAATTTCCTGCTGCTCCAGAATCAATCAATGCCTGTGACTCAAAGGATTTGGTAGCAAAGGAAATCGTAACATCAAAAGCGCAGGCTTTTAATTTCGTAGAAGATGGAGAGGACTCCAGGAACCCTAACCTTATCTCCCCAGTATTGGTTAGAGCCCGGCATTTCCTGGGACAAGAATTGAGCATATGCGTAGAATCGGCACAATAGATACAAAGTCTATTCTTTATTCTTCGGTCCCTCTCCTCTAAAGTTAATTTGGAGCGACCTATCTCCATGGGTATCACCGGAGATGAAGCTGGGTGAAATTGAGGATTTGAGAGAAGAGGTGTTTTAACCGAAGTTGTTTTCTCAGGTTCTCTTTCACGAAACCTCAGGTCTACACGATGGCAAAGAGAGATCAAATCTTCTAAAGAGGAGGGTAGTTCTTGTGAAGTCAGTGCGTTTTTAATTTTATCGGAAAGCCCCTGCCAGAAGGCGGCAATTAATGCTTCAGTGTTCCATTGAAGTTCAGAGGCTAAGATCCTAAATTGAATGACGTACTGAGCCACAGTGCGAGATCCTTGGCGAAGACGGAGAATGCTGGATGCAGCGGAAATAACACGACCTGGTTCATCGAATACACTTCGGAACGTGGAAATAAATTCGGCACTATCCTGTAACAATGGATCGTTTCTTTCCCACAGAGGGGAAGCCCATGCGAGAGCTTGTCCAGAAAACAATGAAATAAGATAGGCCACTCTGGAACGATGGGTAGAAAAATTTTGAGGCTGGAGCTCAAAATGAACTGAGCATTGAGTAAGAAAACCCCTACAAGTTTTGGGGTCTCCATCGTATTTTGACGGAGTAGGCAGGTGAAGCGTGGAAGCCGTAAACACCTGGGATGGCACTGGGGAAACGGAGGAAGGCACAGGAGCATCAACAGTAGTTGTGGCATCTTGCACGGACGTTCTTTGGGAAGCTAACGCCTGGTAACACCGCAGTAAATGCCGTTGGCGAACTTCCTGTTGCTCAATACGGGTAACCAGATGCCGCAGCATCTCTTTGGCTGTAGGTTCCGTATCTGGGTCTGTCATGGCCTGATCTTACTGTCACGGGCACTAGGAGTCTTTACCCAGGGATCACCAGGTGGTAAGCTTACCAGAGCAATATAGATGGTAATAGTGTACTCTGGTAGCAGGGTGATCACGGAACAGGCAATAGTAGATGATGAGATGCTCAGGAAAGTCTATGACTAGCAGCACTGGTAATATGGAGGTGATAATACACGAGGAACTGTATGGACAAGGGCAAGTGGAGGTAGTCAGTGGTCTGCGTTAGCAAGTTGTACCACTGCTATAGTGAGGAGGAATGTCCAACAGAAACGAGGAGGTGATGAGGGTCAGCGGTCTGCGGATAGCAAGTGGTACCGCTGTCTGAGTGAAGGAATGGAATCCAAGTGGAGGTATCCGGGAAGTCAGTGGTCTGCAGTAGCAAGTTGTACCACTGCTATGTGAGAGGAATGGAACAGGTGATACTGGAACAGGAATCAGTGGTCTGCCTTCAGCAAGTTGTACCACTGAAAATATATGTGAGGAGGTGTACGGGGAGAGACTGCAACACAGGATGTACACGGGCACATTAAACACGATCCACAGTAATATGCACAATATATATAAATGACTGAACAGGTCTGCAAATGTAGAAAGTCTCTGAAGTAATCCAGCACGAGGTAACACAGTCAATGATGGCAAAAGACTCAGCGGATTGCAAACTCCAGAGGAGAACCAACACAGTCCAGCAAGATATGCAATACACCAGCACAGTCAATGAGAAGTATGCATACCGTGGTTCAGAAGGCAGTCAGACAGGAGTGCAGTGATACCTGGGCGGCAGGAGGCCGACAGGATGAGAAGTCCCTGGATGTAAGAAGCAGGAGTCTAGTAGGTGCAGCGCACAGGTAAGTAGACCAACAGGGACACGAATCCAATGCTGACAGGAGGGTAGCGACCAGGGGAACCAGGAAGGCGTGGAGAGCGGATCAGCAGTAGATGGACGATAGGACTGGCAGCGGCAGCAGGACTCTGCGAACCCACGGGAGAGATGAGATGACGCTGAGGTGCACAGGGCAGCGGATAGAAATCAGCTAGCAGTCACGATGATGAAGACAGGCGAGTTGCCAGCTGGAGGCTGTAGTGCACGGAGGCAGCGGATAGGAATCAGCTCACGGTCACGATGATGAACACAGGCGAGTTGCCGGCTGGAGGCTGTAGTGCACGGAGGCAGCGGATAGGAATCAGCTCACAGTCACGATGATGAACACAGGCGAGTTGCCGGCTGGAGGCTGTAGTGCACGGAGGCAGCGGATAGGAATCAGCTCACAGTCACGATGATGAACACAGGCGAGTTGCCAGCTGGAGGCTGTAGTGCACGGAGGCAGCAGCTAGGAATCAGCTCACAGACTTGATGATGAACAGGTGAGTGGATAAGGAGAGAAGGCTGTAGTGCACGGAGGCAGCGGATAGAAATCAGCAAACAGTCACTATGGAATATAATAGCGTTGAAGTGGTATAGGAGACTGTAGTGCACGGAGGCAGCGGATAGGAATCAGCAAACAGTCACTATGGAATATAATAGCGTTGAAGTGGTATAGGAGACTGTAGTGCACGGAGGCAGCGGATAGGAATCAGCAAACAGTCACTATGGAATATAATAGCGTTGAAGTGGTATAGGAGACTGTAGTGCACGGAGGCAGTGGATAGGAATCAGCAAACAGTCACGATGATACAGTTGATGGTAGAAGTGGTATGGGAACCACAGTAGGAAAAGTGGTTAGGAAACCACAGAGGTAGAAGTGGTTTGGAAACCACAGGAATCAGCAGCGCTGAATACACGAGGAAACACAGGAACACCTTCAGAGGCTCATGGGGAATGAGACTCCAAGATCAGGCCACGTGGTGTTGACCACAGGTGCTTAATATAGGGAGTGTTGCCTGATCTGCCAATTGAGTTAAAGGGACATACCCTGAAGTATAGGAGAGGGCTGCGCATGCGCAGACCCTCAGGATGGAGGACGACCACGGTTCCTAAATGTCCGGGAAGAGGCACTCACGGTCCGGTGAGTGACAATTTCTGTGCTTCTCAATCATTCCAGACCAGAGGAGTTGTGGTGGCAGGAATGTACCAGACTGCTTTCAGTTGGGTTTTCCAACTGACACTACAGTCATTTTTATCACTTCTCAGACAGTTTATTAATTTTCCCATTGGATAAGGAACCCCTTTAGTCGATAAAACAGCAGTTTTATAACATTGTATGTGTTAGGGGCAATAGATGGTACTCATATAGACCCGATACATTTTAATTCCATCAGTGTCCAGGCTATATGTGATCCATCTCTCCTCATTTGTAACTTTGATTCCAAATTTCCAAGGACTGCCCATGACTCATTTGTTATGCAGCTATCAATCATATGGCAGAAATTATTACAGAGGCAAGATGATTACAATAATGCCCTACTGTGCCAGCCTCCCCTATTTCTGTTATCATCTTTTGCTGCTGCTCCTTCATCTTATAGATGATATCAGAAATCAAAATGAGCAGCTGTTGACTCTTGCCCATCATGTTTTATTTTCTCCAGGAGATGCACTGATGGTGAATCTACAGGACCAGTAGGCAGAAAGGATGATGGTGTTCCTAATGGCTCCTTCTCTTGCTTCTCCTGCCTCACTCTTGGTGGCCCTACATTTAGTAACATGAAAAAACCCCATTATATTTAATTGTAAAGGTTAAGTTATAGGTTCAAATTGGTACTGAGACCATTATCTTGCATGACGGTGGTAACCCTAATCTTATCTTTCAGGCACCTCTTGTACCGCCAAATATACAATGCATGAAACCACCTGCGCTTAAAAACCAAGAGCTACCTATAGTTTTTATTAGCATTACCCCTCTTGGTGCAAACAAAATATACAAAACAATAAGAAAAGAACCAACTGGCGCTGTAGGTCTAAATCATATGAATTCAAATTTCAAATGAGTCCCGCACAAGTCCAATCCGAGTTGTCAGCTCAACAGATATTAATTTTCCTTTTTTCAATTAGTCGGCATTCTCATCATAGAACGATGTATAAAGACGAAAAGAAAAAAGGGATAACATCATAGTGCAACCCATATAAAAAGCTGTACTTAGTATAAAAAAGAAACCACTATAACCGGTGCAATGGTTGGTATAATACTCAAACACCACGTGGCACACTTCTTATCCCCCCTCGGGTGTACACTTACACGGATAAGCAGTACAAATTGCATGTAAATCAACACGTAACTGTGGGTCCACTTCTATTGTGTCAATAAGCCGCTTTGTCCAATCCAGAGTACATATAAAAAAGAATTTTCTCTCATAGTGTGAAATCCCCCAGTCCGAAGGGAACAGGCACATAGAATATAATCACTATTGGGCAGTCAGAATGCCACTTTCTGGACAGTGATAATATTCTATGTGCCTTTTCCCTTCGTTGTGCAATAGTCCAAAATTGTCTTATCTATACATAAGATATGATCCAACCATTATATATCTGAAAATCAAGATAATCTTAAACATTTTAGATATCATTTGTACTAAATTTTGTAATCAACTACACACCTCTTCTTGATCTAAGTGATGGTGCAGTGGATAGAGGCCACTGTGTTGGCTGCTCTGTGATCTCACCACATATGCGGAGCTTGTCTGCAGCTGTTAGTTGCCTGGGGATGTTGTGCAGCTTCTGTACCACTTTCAGCACCAGTACACCAGGTTCAGCATACCTGAAGTTGATTATGGGACAAGATGGGTTTTTTTTTCAATTTGTTTTTTGCCTATGGTGCTGAAAATATAGCATGATTAGACATGTTTGTGAGTCTGCTTAGACATATTTGTGCACCATTTTTTGCTGCTATTTTCTTTAGCAGAGTGTAGCAGTGATGAAGTTTTGCACATGCACATTTGTTCTTGCTATATATTATAATATGAAGGGAAAAAGGAAAATTGCTATGGAATTGTTATTGATAAGTTCAATATTAATAATTTTAAGCAGACAAAATATTATTACAATAATAGGATTTGGTATTGTTACTACTTTATTAAGGCAACCCCTAATAAATTTTGCTAAATATGTAATGTAAGCTTTGTAGCCAGCAAATATGCACCATGTGAAGAGTGTACATTATGGGCCTGATTCATTAAGGAACACAAATGTCGATAAATGCCGTATTTTGCGTAAAAATTGCACTGTGCATGCCCAGACTACGCAGGAATGAACACAAAAACATCCAATTCATCATTTAATGCAAAGGACACAGAACGGAAAGGGGAAGGGCCTTATTCAAGTAGTCAATGTACAGCATGTGAGTGCCAAGTATAATATGAACTGGAAGCATTTCTATTTGGATTAATAAGAATTGGGGACACTACTGTTTGGTATAATATAAACTGGGGCACTACTATGTGCCTTACTATGAACTGAGGCAGTTATGTTTGTCACAATATGAATTGGGGTCACAACTGGTTGGCATAATAGGAACTGGGTGCACTTATTTTTGGCATAATATGAATTGGGGGCACTACATTGTGGCATAATATGAACTGATTGCACTTCTGTCTATTATAATATGAACTGGAGGCACGTCTATTTAGCATAATATGAATTGGGGGCAATTCTGTGTGGCATAATATTAACTGGTTGCATTTTTTTGGGCACAGTATGAACAGGGGCACTTTCACTTGCTGTCTCCGCACAACCATTATTGTACTGGTTACTTAGCCTGCAGTATCTGACCTCGTCTCCTCAGCCATTTATCTATACTTTAACCCTGTGGTTAGAGTATAAACATCTAAAACTCTGTACAGGAGTCCAATGGGCAACCAAGTCCTGGTGATCATATTCAGTTCTAAGAGAAAAAGGGCTGCTATAAGTAAAGAGTGCAATAAACTGTTTTTTTTGGTGCTTACAAAAAGGGTTCTGAGTAGGCTGACATTGCATTAACTTTGAATGACTGGAGCTACATGTAATTATTTACATGTTTAAAAGTGTTTAACATCTTCACTAGCTTTAATAAGGACAATAAAACAAAGCTGTTACATTACATGAATTCTTTCTTTTTTCTATAACAAACCTTCCCATAAAATAACAATATATTCAGAAAAGCAATTTCACAACACAATTAAAGTTAATCAAAGTCTGCTGTTCATCCCATAAATCTAATTCAAAATATTTTATGATGCTCTATTTTGTTGCAGCAAATCAACATACATTATACCACTTTGCTGTAATGTATTGTAAAGCGTTGACAATATGTTGTGCATTTTGCAACCTAAACACTCTTTGCAATGGCAAAAATGGTAAAACCATGCAATTATAGTTGTGTATTCAAAAACGTGTGAACACTGAAAAATAGTTAACAAACTTTGGAGTCAAGGACACATGCAGCACATATGCATCTTCATACAGCTACATAAACTATATCTTCTTACTTCAAAAAATATATAGTAGAATCAAGCACTGTGAATCAAGTCCCCGATATGAATTAATGTTAGTGACAAGACCTAAGCAATCCCTATGCATTTTTTCAGGTGGACTTAATCTAATTTCTTAAAGGGGCTTTCCACTTTTACCAAATAGCTTCCCTTGCTAATAAGAGTACTTAGCTAGAGTCCGTTCCCTGGTATCCCCAGCATTTCCTATAGAGTCTCACTGCACATGCATAAAGGCAAGAACTCTGCCACCATTAACCGATGTTCTGCTCATTCAGTAGAAGTGGAGATCTGACACAGTGGCCCTAACTAAGAGCCTTAGAGTAGCTGTGGTGACCCTCTTTTGCTATGGAGAGCCTACCAGCACAGAAGATGAGATGTCAAAGTTCCCTGCTATATATAAGTTCCAGCTTGCTGCTCAATATAGGGCATGCTACGGGTAAGGGAAGTGGTTTAGTAAATTGAAATTTATTAAATTAAATTTTAAGTTAGAAACACCTTTAAAGGCCTTATAACAATATTGTTCTGAACAATAACTACTCCGTCTGTATGTAATTAAAGAGAATAGTAGCAGCTGCTACAGATTCCATAAGCTTGTTTGGGCCAATTGCAGACCCAGGACAAGATTAGCATTTAGTCATGAGTTTCTTTTTTTTCCCTGTGCACTATGACTCATGGGAGCTACCACTGTACTTTCAGTCTTTTAAAGAGCTTTGCTAATGCTTCTCTTTATGTTGCTCTAGATTCACTTAGGGTCTGAATAATGGAGGTTTGCATGGTACCATATATCATATAATAAATTTAGGCCAGGTAGGGTCAAGAGTCAAATTGAACAAAGCTTTATTGGCGATTAATATATATTATATAATGGGCAACATTACTAAAGCTGGAATATAGGATTAGGGATAAATCACAAAATCACTGCAGGATAGTTCAAGTTTTTAAAAAAAAAATTGTGGTAAATTTTGTGGAAAGCATTTATAGGATTAGCATCTCTACTCGGGGGGTGATTGAGAATAAAAGCCACCCGTTTACATGTGCGCACATATGCACTTGCAAACATATGTTTCCACATCTGTATTTTGAGAAATACACATCCTAAAATGCTTAAAACTATTGTATATATGTGCCGAAGCATATATGCATCAATCATCATCATCAATTCCACACACAAATTTACAATATGCAAATGCATTTGTACCCAAGTCTAAATACCCCCCTTAATTGCTCTCTGTGTTATTAAAATGTTATATTATGCATTATATACTTTAATAAGCATAAATTGTAAGATGTTATCTTTAAGTAATGGCAGCAATATCTGACACGTGATAAGAAGACATAACACTGTTTTGCAGTTTTGCCTTCAGTCACAGAATAACTTTCCAAACATGTTTTACTATTTTTATTACTTTTATTTTTAAAAATAACAAGATTTATTTTTTGTTCCAAATCAATGTTTAATACTATTTTATATTGAATTACAAAAAACGAATTTTCAATGCAACCTTTGCAAACTGGTTCAACAGCGATGAAACTCTGAGATTCATAGAACTGTGACATTTTCAGAAATGTTTTACTCTTTCTACTTGGAGGAAAAATTTAGACATGAAAAAAAAAAGCTTGAATAAGCTAACATTAATAAAACAATAGAATAATAAGTATTACGCACTCTAGCCACAGAAAAAAACAAGATAAATATAGTGCACAAATATAAAGTATTAAAGATTAATAATATTTACAACTATAAAATGCAGAATATAAATATTGCTATTAGGAATATATAAGATGTATCACAGCTGCAACTCCTTTTGTAAATCCTGAACCATGCAAGGACAAATCTGGAAGATGTAGTAAATTCACGATAAATAAAATATAAAAGGCAGAATAAGTACTGCGTACTTTAAAAAATAACGATGAGTGCTTATCTTTGTAATATTCTTGAAAAGCTTTTCTAATTGGCTTGAGAAAACTTGCGAGAGTATCACACAAATAAGCCTTTATCATTATTTATCTAAGTATGCAGTACTTATTCTGCATTTTACATTCTATTTATTTCAAATATACAACACTATTAGTGCTCTCCCTTTTGTGCTTTTTATTGATTTAATAAACCAATATTAATGTTGACAAGTAGCAATTTCTGTATCTCTGAGGGTGGTCTGTGCTCATGAGATCACAGAGCACAAATGTGTATCTATCTATCCTCTACTGATCTCTCACCATCTGTTGTCTCGCGCTACTGACTGCCTTTCTGCCATTTCATCTTGGATGTCTTCTCGTCAACTCAAACTCCATCTTTCAAAAACTAATTAATGATATCCCCACCCAAAAACAGAAGCTTCCTGCCTGACATTTCTATTTCTGTTGACAACATGACCATAAGTCCCACCCCGTAAGTTCGTTGCCTAGGTGTAATCCTTGATTAACAACTATCCTTTGTTCCCCATACCTAAATCATGCCATATACATTTAAAGAACATTTCCAGAATGTGCACATATCTCACACAAGACATTGCAAAAACCTTAATTCATGCACTCATCATCTCCTGCAATTGACTATTGCAATTCCCACCTTACTGGTCTTCCCAAAATCAGACTTGAACTCCTACAATCTATTTTGCACAAGGGAGGTTCCCTGTTTTTGAAGGAATTCAATATAAATTTCTTCTACAAACATACAAGGCTGTCAACAAAATTGCACCGACATACATCTCCTCACTTGTCTCAAAATATCTCCCAACTCGACACCTCAGTTCTCCACAAGATCTGCGTCTCTCTTCCACTCTCATCACATCCTGCCATTCCCGGTTACGGGACTTTTTGCAGGATGTGCCCACTTTGTGGAATTTCCTCCCTCGCACAATAAGACTTTCTTCTAGTCTTCAAACCTTCAAGCGTTCTCTGAAAACCCACCTCTTCAGATAAGCTTATGATATTCCTCAACCAGCATCTTAATCTCCCTAGGGTACCCAATTATCACCCACTACACAGCTAGCACAAGATAGCAACCCTCTGACCAACATTCCTGTGTAACTGATCACACAGTCCACTCAATACTTTTACCTTTGCATTCTAGCTGGTCCAATGTGCAAAATTATGTAGCACGTGCCATTGTGTTTCAAACTCCCATTGTCCCATAGATTGCAAGCTTGCGAGCAGGACCCTCTTACCTCTCTGTCTGTATGTATTTCCCAGTATTGTTTTATTAATGTTTGTTCCCAATTGTAAAGCGCTACAGAATTTGCTGGCACTTATGATGATGATTATGATAAATTATTTCACCCATGTCTCAATGGTCTGCTCAAATTTCACTGTCTTCAATTGTACTAATTGAGTTTTGCAGTGGAACAGGTTATTTTACAGAGGTACTGAGTTTTCGCTTTGCCATTTCGCACTCTATTTCTAAATGTTCCTTTAACACCCCAATCAGCCACAACATTGAAACCACCGACAAGGGAATTAAATAACGAGGGGAACGTACACAATGTTAGGCATTTGGTTTTAATGTTATGGCTGATTGGTGTGTATTTCTAGGAATGGAGCAAGGATAATAACCCCAGTTCCCACTGGAAAAATTAGTTACATTTTAATGACCAAATGTTGCCTATCTCTAAGCTGTGAAACCATAGTGGACTTTCTCTCTTCTTGGCACCCTAAACACTCACAACATTTTTGTATAACTCAAATCATTGATGTGATGCCCTGCAATGATGCATATTCCTGACTGGCATTTAGCAGCCCAAACTATCAAAGATGGATTCCTGATCTTTTAGAACAATATGCTTTAATAAAACCAAACAAGTAAAAGTTCAAAACTGCTAACATAGTCAAATCTAAAACTGGCCACAGTGTGGTATTGTAGGTTATACCAAATAATCCAGCATGGACAAAAAGACCACAGTGCTTAATAATAATAATAATGATGATGATGATGATGACGACGATCTAAAGCACTTTAGATCAGATCTTTTTCTTATTCCTTATATAATCATATTCTCACAGACATAAACCAATTAAAAGTTTGTGACGGTGGTAGGAAATTACAAAGTGGTGCCGAGAAATGTCATAATGCCAAAGACAGTGTTTTTTTTTTTAGAAGATCTACTGGAATACCATTTTATTTTAGCTGCTGGAGAGTTCAGCTGTCATTGCTGTTACTATCTCTGTTCCTCCTTTGGCAATTCCTGTGACCTCCATGGTAATAACTGCGGCAATTCCTGTGACCTCCATGGTAATAACTGCCTCCACAACTTCTACAGTCATGGAGAACAAGAGTCCTGGCTCTTTATTAATCAGCAAGAATGTACCAAGGAAAAATACTGGTCACACAGCTACTCCAAACTGGCAGATAACCACAAAGAAGGCCCATGCAGCAAAAGGCAAAAGCCTTCTCCACAACAAGAAAGAAGAACACAGATGATCAGTTAACATAAATGGTGAATGAGATACATGGTTGCCAGCAGCTGACTGTCTTAAGTTATATTTTATGTCTCCACCATTTACTGTCTCTCCTCCTTCCAACCATACCACACCAGCGGTAACTGTACAGAAATGCCAGTAGCAAATGGCTGCTTTAATATTAGTGGCTGATAATACATAGCCACAGACACTCCCCCCCATCCCCACTAGCTACAATTATTAATTCCCTAACTTATGTGTGAATTGTTTCCCACAATTATTATCTTGAATACACTCTTTAATTACATTTTTTGAGGATATTGTCAAAATGGGGGTGAAATATACATGAAGGGGAGGGGAAGTGAAGTACATAGCAGGGAAATACACAATAGAAGCATCCTACAAGTATTAATATTTATTTTAATACAAATGAGAAATGTGATTTTGTCTAATAGAAATAGACTCCATTTTGTATGCTTCAAATGCTAGGGCTGATTTTTAGTCCCAGTCCGGCCTTGGACATAACCCAGTGGTCACAGTTGTCGAAGGACAAGGTCAAGCCTCAAATGCAGGTGACAAGTGTAGTATTTGGTAAATGTCTTATGTGATCTTTTTATCCTTTATACATCATACAGTAGGCACAATCACAATCTCAAAAACATTCACTTACTTTGCGTAACTCTTATTGACAAGACAAACAATTTAGTTAGTACATTTTAACCAGGTTAAACTTGAGACTTATAGATCCGCGTGCCTGGTGTCTCAGACAGACATGGGGCAAACTAAAACTAGAAGACCAATGAGTAGAATTCTACTCACCGTGGTTATGTTGGGGTTCAGCGTCTGGAGTGATCCCCATTGTCCATCTTGCAGCACCTTGGACAGCAGATCGCCGTTGGACCTCCAATGATGTTGGATGTGAGACCCTCAGAGTCTTGACCAGTCAACTGTTCACCTGTGTAGCATCAAGTATACCTTGGAGCACTCAATCAGCTGGCGAGAAAGTGACACAGACAAGTTCTGTATTGCAAAGATTCTCTGTTTGTCACAGGTTACATATATTTACAGTACTTTGGTTGTACAGTTACATATGCCAACAACCTACACCCTACAATGTTCTCATACAAAACCTTACAGTATTTCCCACCCAGGGAGGGGGTGATGTGACTGTTACCTGTATCAAGTCAGATATTCTTTAAGGCCATGGACACATTTCTTCTGTGCCCCTCCACTACGTCCGTGCCTGTGTACTGGTAGCTGTTGCCAGATAAAAATTCCTCCGGAGATGTCTGACCTGATAATAGGTTCCTATGACTCCACACAGTTGGTGAGTAAACCTTGTAGTGCTTGTTGGAACTCAAATGACAATTCTTTATATGATAATATATTGCTGCTCCTACTCGAGTTTTGTGGTCAGATCATGTAGGCGCTTAACTGAGACCTTGAATAAGCTACTCCTGTATTGATAAACCCCAAATAGAAACCTGACGCTTTAGGTATGAGTAAGTCAATTCTTAGAGTACTGTGCTCTTAATACAGCGATAGACATCCAATCTCATAGAAACATAAATCAAACTAACGCTTTTCATTGCCAACAGACAACTTAATCAGAGAATTTATTAACCTGTTAATCATTTCTCAGAGTGAACGTTGTAAAACTTTCCAGGTATCTGGTAAGAAAGCGCTTCTCATGTCCTATGGTGTGGATTGCTAATACTCCGCTATAGCTGCTTGTCTACCTCTTTCGTTATTGACTTTGTCTGCTACTCTACAATAGTCTGGATACTTTCAGGAGATTTACTGCGCTACCTCACGCTATTTGTCTGAGACTATCAGTTTTCCAATAGTTTATACATGATCGTTTTATCATCTGCTGAATGTTTGGAGCAACCATATGTGATTATATAATGTTGCAATATAGGTGCACCTATTTATGCATTTAACAACTTCGTCCTGAGTATGCAACATTATCCCCTGATGTTTCGTTAACAATATTAAGATCAATAGAAGAAGAAAGTAGAGATAGACAAGATAAAAAAAGAGTAATACAACCATTTTATGTAGTACAGTTCACCAGCACACAGTTTAAACTTCCCCAGTTTATCCCTAGACAAAATAAGCAGCTTCCCGAGATCAAAAACATTAAAATGACACAAAAGTCTCAGGAGTGTATGAAAAAAGGACTTTGTTTCCACTGCCTACAGAAGGGCCACTTGTAAAGCGATTGCCTGAATGCCACTGATCCTAGAGTTGAGTACAAACAAACCTCAGCATAGGAGAATGACCCCCAGAGTCACATACGCCCTAGTTTAGCTGGCCCAAAATGTGAAATACATTTGAAAAATAAGGGGCTGGAGGAATCAACAGCACTAGTAGATTCTGGGGCTGCCACTTCAGTTTTGCATTCTAAACTGGTACCGCGTAGCCTAATCTTTCCCACTGTGGTACCTGTAACAGGATTAGATGGACAAATACAAATGCTACATAAAACTACACCTTTACATGTCCAGATAAGTGACATCTTAGCCATAGACACACTGCTTTTGGTGTTTGATAGCAGCCTTATGAATCTACTAGGGACTGATTTACTATCAGCACTTCATGCCACCATACAGTACAAAAAAAGGGAAGTAATACTTACCAGAGCCCCTGGTAACCTAGGACTCATAGCCTTTGATACAGCTCAGTTTCTATTGACTGTTCATTTTTAATGTGCAGAAATTAACACATATTTGGGCTGCATCTTTGATCAAGTAAACCCTGACCTATGGGCAAAAGGAAAAATGGATGTAGGACTCATGCCAGTACAAGCTGTTAAAATTAAATTGAAACCAGGTGTACAGTCGATAAAGGTTAAGCAATACCCATTAAGGCCAGATCAAAATGTAGCAATCAGTAGACAATTAAAAGCTTACCTAAAGACAGGAGTACTCAAGGATTGCCGAGCAAGCTGAAGTTCTCCAATTTTTCCAATTAAGAAAAAGTTCCTCAATGAAAAAACGGTACCCCATCTTTTAGGATGGTACATGATTTGAGGAAAATTAATAAGCGCAATACAGTCAATGTTCCAATAGAGCCAAATCCACACACGCTACTTAACCAAATACCCTCCACAGTGCAAATGCTTACTGTAGTAGACTTGGCAAATGCATTTTTCTAGGTGGCAATTACAGAAGAGAGTCAAGAACTTTTTGTCTTTACACATCAGGACAAACAGTACACCTGGACTAGGCTGCCACAAGAAGGAGCCACAAGTCTTAGTGAATATTCTGAGGCAATGGCACATTTTCTGAAAGATTGGCTACCTTGTAATCCCTCAACAGTGGTCATACAATATGTAGATGATCTCTTATCATGTGCAGACACTAGAGAAAATTGTATACAGGACACAACCTCACTCTTGCAGTTTCTGTATACAAAGAATTGTAAGGCATCTAAAGAGAAACTACAAGCAGTCTTACAGCGACTTGAGTTCTTAGGACATTGTATTACACATCAAGCTAGACACTTGACTGAACAAAGAAAACAGTCAGTAAAAATGCCTAAAACCTATAAAGAGCTCAGAACATTCTTGGGACTATTAATGTACTGTAGAGACTGGATTCCAACTGCATCCACTAAACTCCAAGTTTTGTATGAAGTTCTTAAAGGAGAAGTACAACAAGGCCCTATAATACTGACAGAGCAATAAACACAAATGTTTAAGCAATTAAAGCAAGACTTATGACTTAGACAGCTCCTGCACTTTCTTTACCAAATTACGACAAACATTTCATTTTCTCTTGCCATAAGGCTGAAACACATGCACAAGGTGTCCTTACACAAGAGCATGGCTATAAACAAAAATCATTAGCATACTACTCCACCTAACTAAACCCTGTGATAAAAGCAGCACTCACCTGCATAAAGGCAGTAGCTGCAGCAGCCTTGATATTAGAAAAAAGCACAGATATTGTGCTATGGCACAATGTCATGGTAATGGTACTGCACGCTGTGACAGAAATTTCAAATCAAGCACAAATAAAATACCTGTCAGCGGCTAGATTAAACAAATATGGAGTAGCACTGCTAACTCCCAGCAATGCCACTTTAAAATGCTGAACAGTATTGAATCTTGCTACATTGTTTCCGCAAGATTCAAAAGATGGTAGAGTAGACACAGATTCCTCTGGGCACCTAGGTGAACCTCAAACAGATGAATAAATAAACACACAACATTTTTCTGAACATGATTTAATTGAGTAAATTAAGCAGGAAACTTTAATGCACTCTAATATCAGTGATGTCCCACTTCCTGATGCTGACATAAATCTTTTTGTAGATGGCTCAGTTTACTATATAGTGGGCACCCCATGCACAGGCTGTGCTGTCACCACACAAACAGAGATAATAGTTCAGCAGTCACTTCCATGTCACATGTCAGCACAAGAAGCTGAATGGAAGGCTTTAACGCTTGCATGTATATACGCTGAGGACAAAAAGCAAATATATACACAGACTCCCATTATGACTATGGTATAGCGCATGATTATAGGTCGATATGGAAGAGTAGAGATTTTATGGGATCTGCAGGTAAACCAGTCAGACATGCAGAACACATAAGAGCACTGTTTACTGCATTCCAACTACCCACAAAACTACCCGTGATAAAAGTAAATGCGCATACCAGGGAAACAACACCTGAAGCTGAGGGAAATAGACAGGTAGACCAAGCCACACGTGATGCCGATCTAATCCCACCATCCCCTGACACCAATTTTGACCGAACCATACTCCTGAAAATGCAAAAATAAGCAACAATAAATGAAAAAAGACCTGGGACTAGGCAAGGAGCACAGGAGGTACAAGGAGAATGGTGTAAAGGTCAGCAGTTATGTCTACCAAACGCACTTTACCCAATTATGGCCAATACAGCACATGGAAAAGTGCATCTGTGGAAGGATGCAATGGTTGCTTTAACCAATAGACACTGGATAGCACCAGTGTTTGCCCAAGTAGCACAGGCACTAGTTGTTATGACTCGCCGGGCTCTCTGTCAGATTAACTAGATAGATAGATAGATAGATAGTTAGTTAGGGATAGGTAGGTAGGTAGTTAGGTAGTTTAGATAGCCACTGGGTGTTTAGATAGGTAGTTAGTTTAGTTAGATAGATTAGATAGATTAGTTTAGGTAGATTAGATAGGCAGATAGATTAACTAGAAAGATTAGATAGGTGTTAGATAGGGTCAGTTATGTCTGTTCTCTGTCAGAATCTGCCCTCAATTCATGCTGTCTTTGCTATGTAATGCCTCACCTGGCCAGCCTGTTTCTCTTAGCTCAATCACCTGACTTCCTCATTATCACCTGCAGCCTATTGGTTCTGCTCTCCTTAATTAGCTGGCTAATCCTCTGCAGGATTGCTGGTAATATGTTTACCTTAGTGTTCCTGCTCCCTTGTGTTTTCCCTGTTACCGGTTCCTGTTGTTTCCTATCGGCTTGTGGTATACCCGTGTAGCAGACCGTTTCCATTCCTGTCAACTCTTCATTGGATTTCCCTGTGTACCGACTCAACTCTGCTTTGACTCCTCTCCTGTGTGATTACCCGTGTGCCAGACCTGTTTTAGTTCCTGACTATTCTCTATTGAATTCCCCATGTATGGATCCTGCCATTCCCTTGACGATTCTTCAATCTTCTTTTGGCTCTGGACTCAACCTTGCCACAGGTACTATTGACTGTTTACTTATATCACCATGTGCCTATATTGTAGTTACCCCTGGCAACTGCCTAGGAACTGTTTTCCTCCAATCTCCGGACTCTCACCGCTACTGTGGGTTGCAGTTACCCCTTACTATTGCCTAAGAACTGTTACCCCTAAATCTCCAGACTCTCACCGGTACTGTGGGTTATAGTTACCCTTGGCTACTGCCTACGTTCAGTTTCTCATCTTTACCTATCACCGCAAGTTCCATTCCTTTCCAGACAAGCACCGGTACAGAAGTCGCTGTGTATCAGGGACTTCTCTATCAACTGTTCCTTATTTATTCCATTGGCCACAAGTGATATATCAGTCTTGACACCATCAACTCGGTGTCTCACTGCACTTCTTACTCTACGGCCTCGGTAACTCTATTCATGGGTTCTCCCCAGCAAGTGCACATCTCACAACCCTCTGTTTGTCTGCAGCCAAGTCTGTCCCCACCACTAGGGGCAACAGTGAACACCAGACATTCGGAGCAAACTCCGGGTTTTGCTGTACTGGCTGAGGGGTTCCTAACACTAGTGGCTGAATGCCTAATCTGTGCAAAGAATAACCCAGGTAAGTCTGTCTGCACCCCACAGAAAAGTACCCCTCAGACTTTGTACCCTTTTCAAAGGATACAGATAGACTATATACAATTTCCCAAATGCTCAAGGTACGAAATGTGTGTGGACATTTTCAGTCACTGCGAGGAGGCGTGATCTTGCAGAAAAGCAAATGCAAAGACAGTCACCAAGAAAATAATCAGTAAAGTGATTTGCAGATATGAAGTGCCAGAAGTGATAGAAAGTGACAGAGGAACACATTTCACAGGGGAAGACCTTCAGAAAATGTTGAAATATATTTATTGACAAGGCAATAAATATCAAAGGCTCGTCTGCAGCCGTCTCACCTCCTACCTTTCTGAATACTCCCTCCTTGATCCTCTCCAGTCTGGTTTCCGCCCCCTCCACTCCACTGAAACTGCCCTGGCTAAAGTCACCAATGACCTCCTCTCTGCAAAAGCCAGGGGCCACTTCTCCCTTCTCATCCTCCTTGACCTCTCTGCAGCCTTTGACACCGTTGACCACCCCCTCCTCCTTCACACCCTCCAGTCTTTCGGCCTCTCCGGCCCAGTCCTGTCCTGGTTCACCTCTTACCTTACTCACCGTTCCTTCTCTGTCACCACCTCTGGGTCTCTCTCCCCCCCATCCACCCTTCCAGTCGGGGTCCCTCAGGGCTCTGTTCTGGGACCCTTACTCTTCTCTCTATACACCTCCTCCCTGGGTGAACTCATCAGCTCCTTCGGCTTCAGCTACCACCTTTACGCTGACGACACTCAACTATACCTCTCCTCTCCTGATCTCTCTCCCTCCCTCCTCTCTAGGGTGTCCGCCTGCCTCTCTGCCATCTCCTCCTGGATGTCCTCTCGATTCCTCAAACTTAACCTTGCCAAAACTGAGCTCATAGTTTTTCCTCCCTCTCATACCCCATCCCCTTCTGACCTCTCCATCACTGTCGACAACACCTCTATCTCCCCTGTCCCCCAACTTCGCTGCCTTGGTGTCATCCTCGACTCCTCTCTCTCCTTTGGCCCCCACATCCTCTCTCTTGCTAAATCCTGCCGCTTCCAGCTGCGCAACATCGCTCGCATCCGGCCCTTCCTCTCCCAAGATGCCACCAAATGCCTTATCCACTCTCTGATCATCTCCCGCCTGGACTACTGCAACCTCCTCCTCACTGGCCTCCCCCACTCTCATCTCGATCCCCTTCGATCCGTCCTTAACGCTGCAGCTAGGCTTATTTTCCTCTCTCGCCGCTCCTCTTTTGTCTCCCCCCTCTACCTAGCCCTTCACTGGCTCCCATTCCCCTTCAGAATCCTCTTTAAGCTCCTCACACTCACCTACAAGGCCCTCGCCAACTCCACTGCGCCCTACATCTCCACCGTCCTCTCTATTCATGCTCCATCCCGCCCTCTCCGTTCTGCCTCTGACCGTCGCCTCTCTTCCCCCCTTATAACCTCCTCCCACGCGCGTATCCAAGACTTCGCCCGTGCTGCCCCCCTCCACTGGAACAAGCTCCCTCCCTCCATCAGAACCTCCCCTAATCTGTCCAGCTTCAAACGGGCCCTAAAAACCCACCTTTTTCTTAAAGCCTTTCTGTCTCCCACTTAACTTCCTACCTTATCTTCTGCCTCTGTCCCTCTACTCTCCCTCTCTCCCCTGCGTCTCTCTGTCTGTCCACCCCTCCCCTTAGATTGTACGCTCCTCTGAGCAGGGCCATCTCTCCTCCTGTTTCCACCACTTCTAACTCTGCTCTCCAGCTACTTAGCCCTCCTCCTCGAGGGTCCTCCACCCCACGTCCACTCTCGCTCCCTCCTCCCCCCTGGGGGTCTCCCTGTCTTCCGCGCCCTTCTTCTTGGGCCCCGTCGTTTGCGGATCCTCCCTCCCCCTTCCCCGCCCTCTCTAGCTGTGCATTGAGCGTACTGAGTTGCTGTGTTTACTGTACTGTGCTGTCTCCCATTGTATTGTGATTTTGTTTGTCTCTGTACGGCGCTGCGGATGCCTTGTGGCGCCTTATAAATAAATATTAATAATAATAATAATAATAATAATTAATAAGGCAATGAATGCCCATACATACATACATACATACATACAATTGCAAGCATGGGAGACCTGTTCTAAATTAAAGAAATTAGTGAGTTCATATGAGCTCTGAACACAAATTGATCCTATTTCGCTGCTATATTCACCTATCCATTACCCAATGTCTTCCTTTCCCACAAATAAAACATCCAAAAAAACAACTACTACACAAATTGACTTGCCCAGAAAAAGTTTATATTTAATGTAAACATAGCATAGCGGAATTAAAGTATTTCTAGAACTCTCTTTATTTGGAAATACTGCTGCACTAAAATATAGGCATACAGTAGAAATACCATTCAGCACAGTGAGGAAATAGACCTAATTACAATGGATAAGGGATCTTACTTCTCTATTCATAATATCAGGGGTAATAACCATTACTAATTGGTTAGAAATTTATGTTGTTATTTTTATACTGATAGATGAAAAGATAAAAATCTATGTGTATATATAAACGTATTGCCATTATCAGAGTCACGTTTTTGACTAGTGAAGCCTTTACAGTGGAGGGAGAGAAGCAATAAATATATCAAGAAAACAACCACTCTTTCCTAAATGCCTCAAATTAAAAAAATGTTTTACATTATTATAACCGATTTACACATATATAACTAGTAGACTTGTAAATGTGGGGGTTAGAGGGGGGATTGTACTATATATGGGGATAATCAGTACTCACAGTACAAGACATTTGTTTTTTTAACTAACTGCATGGCTTAGCTAAAAATCATAAAGAACATGGATATCCAAATAGCAACACTCTTTCCACAGCCTTTGCATGCTGTAAACAGGAACAGTCCTTATCCCACAAACATATTCAGTGGAGAAACAGGAGTACAATAATAAAGACTTTTTAAACTGCAAAAATCATCATTAATTTGTTGCAGTTACTCAAGTCGATATCATTAGCAGTAGCACTTTCCTATTGATGAGGTTGCATCACAATTTTTTTTGAGAGAAGCAATTTGATTTTAGCAGCAGGGTATTAATACTTTACAAGTACAACTTAAGGTTGTTTCCAAATAATATATATTGGATGCACTTTTTGAAATAAGCAATAGGTAGTATTGCCATAGAGGGGCTGATGTGGAGTTGGATGTGTTTGCAAACCACACGTGTCATTAGACGCATATCGAGATGCGTTCAACTCAAAAATAGTAGCATTTGCACCAGAAGAACCTACAGCATACAAGTGTTTATATTTGCACCCCACAAAAGTGTAGAGACATATATAATAATAATAATGTAAGCATCATATACACAAGAGAGTCTTGACAGCTATTAATAAATGTGAACTTGCATTTTCCATGTAAAATTTAATTAGCTACAGACACCTTCACATCTACTACCCCTTTAAAGTCAAATGGGAGTCTTCTTTCTTGCAGCAGTAAAAATGGAAATGTTAACAGAGTAATGAAAATAGGTGCCCATGACTTGATATCATGCAGCTACAATGCTAATGATTTCAATATTATCAACTGAAGAGATCAAAACACAATCAGCCAATCGGAATTGGCTAGATAGTGCTGCTAGGAGTCATTAGCATTATTGCATATGGTTGCACCAACCCTCCAGTACCCACAAGAGCCTCCTAAAAGTGGAATGCAATTATTTTAACACACCTTCACTGTACTCAGCCTATGCTTGCCCACCCCTACCTACACCCGTTCCACCTCACTAGTTGTAAGCGGGTGCAAGTCAACAATATACAAATAACTGGATATGGACTTATGCATATCTTTCTACAAAAATTCTGTATGTCTAAATGAGGCCCACAAACCACTTTCTTAAAAAAAGGTTTACTTGGGACTACATATTCTGTATGTAGATACTGTAGATAACCAGTGTGGCCATACTGTAGAAAAGTTGTGACATGAGCTTTGTTCACTGATACTGAGTATATTATGCATATATTTTTTCTACAGAAGGACCCTCTCTAAAATATACACAATTTATTTTTCGACAGCTAACTAGTTGTATTTTTCAATTTTCAATCTGAATTAAAACAGATATTTTACACTTATAATGTCAGGAAAGTGCATTATTCATGGAACATTTACTCAACTGCAAGTGAAGTGCCAGCATAATGTATCCTGTAATTCCACAAATTGTATGACAGCTATAATACTGGAGAATTAGATAGTATTAGTAAGTTAAGACTGGGAACATTTCTCCTAGTTAAGCAGAGATAAATGAAACTGTGCTGTACGTTCACGCAGTGCACAATGTAGCTGCCTCTTTTACAAGTGAAACAAATCCTTTGATCTTTTTCCACATACTTTTTATTCATTTATATAAAGTGATCACCACACAATGCAATGAAATGCAACATAACAATCATGTCTGGGTTTTATAAGTAACATTCAACACTTCAGTCAGACAATAGAAACAATAATAGAGTCATTTACTAGAGTTCCAATTTCTCATTTTGTGATGAGAACTTCTCTTGGCTCTTCTCGAGTCACCTTTACAGTGTTCACACTATTTTTAAGAGGAAAAATAACTCTTTCTATAACCTCAGCAGCATATCAAAAATTCTCTAGTGCATGATCCAAATAATGTACATAAAACAATCAGTATTTATTGCATTAACAACATGCTTTTTAAAAACAATAGGGGTTTGTTTTGCAAAATTCATGTCAATAAGAAATGTTTACTAAGTGTACAATGCATTTGTAAAAACAATTTACAGGGGTTTCTTTATTAACAGAGCACAAATGTGTAATTACCCACAGCAACCAAACAGCAATTAGTTTTGCGTAGAACAGTTGGGGAATACATGGATGCTGTTTGTGCTCTTTAACAGACCGAATGACACCATACAGGATTCAATTACTAGCAGGCACTCTGTGAACCGAGTCCTCTGTTGCAGGAGAGGTGTTTTATAATTACAAAACCTTAACATAGGTCAGAGTAATATGGATATGACTGTACCACTGTTGTTCTCATGTCTGGATGGACTTGATTTCAGATTAGGAGACTGATTTTCAATGGATACAGTTAATAAAACACCTGTCACCACAGCTAATAATCCTAAGCCTAACAGTAAACAGCTGTAGAGCAAAAGGAGTGGTGAGCATAGTCACATCATCTGCTTCTAATGAATGTCAATGACATGGTGGAAATCTTGTCAATCACTCTTCTGCAACCAATTGTCTTATTATAGCAAGTGTTCTAGTGTCACCTACCATCTAGGGCTCCTGATTACCCTCTTCACACTCTTTCCTAGGTTTAAGTGTTTTACATTTGCCTCTCCACCCATTTGGAAAGACACCATAGCATTACCAAGAAAACCACTAATGCATAATTGCTTCTGCAGCCCACAGGTCAGGTGTGCTGGCTACACCACCTGGCTGGTTAAGGAGTGTAGAAAGCAGAATAGTCTTTGTGTTTTCTGAAAGGTAGACTGCTTCTTTCTTAGAGGACTTTGATGGTGGATGCAGCACACAGCATCTTTCAAGAACTGTTCCTGACACTGCATTTGATTCATTGGGGGGAAATCAAATGGGCAAGTTACTCGTGAAAGTAACACGGCCCACATTCTATTACCATTACTACGGTAATAGTGCACATTATTACTGTTAGCATGGTAATTTCAATACTGATTTTTGCTCGCAGCTCTGAAAGCCGCAAGCAGAAATCTGCGTTAAAAATTACCGCCCTATCGGTAATAAAGCACAGGCCTCGTTACTTTCACAAGTAATGCGGCCAATTGAATTCCCCCCATTAAATGCCCTAAGTTTTACCTCCCATGTATTCCCACCCAACTCGTGTGCTACATTGATGTAGGCAGCAAAAACTCAGAACTAGGGTGTGACTGTGTGTTCAGTTATATAACCCACCAACTTTTCATTCTGAACAGTACTGGGACATTCATGTACACTGGTGTTGTCAGGAGAGGGGGTCAAATGCATGTTTTCTCTGCACAAATTGTAATGTTTCACAGCTCAGCCCAATACCCTCAGAGATGTACATTATGGCACATTAGACAGTTCAAGGTATCCTTCTGGTTCCAGAGCGGGAGATCTACTACCCTTCAGCTTATTCTACCCTGTACTGGCCAGACTCCTATTCTATACAACTACTGGTGTGTAGAAGGTCTCCCTCAACTCTGGATTCTTTCTTATTGCTGATAGTACTTGATAGTGATTGCTAATAGTACAGGGAGTCACTGGACCATTGATTGCCCGCTAAGATAATGATTCTTGTACAGTTTTGGAAGCTTTATTTATTTATTTTGATTTGTGGGTGAAAGCTCCATGACAATAAAATATATAGTTAACAGCCATCCATCTCCTTACCACCTCAACATTAGATGTCTTGAAAATAAAAAGTGAAATAGTCTTTTAACATTTTTGTCTTTCAATAAAAATAAAAAGTAAAACATCACATATAAAATGCTATAAACAACTTTTTATACCTTTAAGAGGTATTGAAAATATTTTTTTTCAACTATTAGTAAAAGTTTTGTAAATCTAAGGAATAACCCACTCATTGCATGGTCTTCACACCATATCCCATCTTTTACATTAGATCCCATAATTGCGCATTACAGGTTACCAAACAAAGAGGCTCGTGTAGAGATACGCACATCTTGTATGTAAATGTAGGCCGCACAAATGTTACATAAATATGTTGTTATGTTAAGTTGCATGTGTCTTAAGATATGTGCAGCTCAGCATAGAGTGTTAGAATGTGGCTGCATCAAGACATGTTTGAACTGCAACAAGATAAGCTTTAACCATGTCATGATGCACTTAAAGCATTTTATAGACATCAGATATCATTATCAACTTGATGATTCTGCCTCACACCACTGGGGTCATGAGTTCGATTCCCGACCATGGCTTTATCTGTGTAGAGTTTGTATGTTCCCCCTGTGTTTGCGTGGGTTTCCTCCGGGTGCTCTGGTTTCCTCCCACACTCCAAAACATACTTGTAGGTTAATTGGCTTCTATCAAAATTGACCCTAGTATCTGTCTGTCTGTGTGAGTGTGTGTCTATATTAGGGAATTTAGACTGTAAGCTCCAATGGGGAAGGGACTGGTGTGAATTAATTCTCTGTACAGCGCTGCGGAATTAAGTGGCGCTATATAAATAAATGATGATGATGACTAGCATTTTAATGTATATTAAAAAAAATATATCTATTTTTTTAAAAAACACAACTTGGCTACCTCCCCAAAAACTTAACTAAGCACCAGCATTCATATCCTAGTCTGGTTACCAATAACCCCCACAAAAGCCACAACCAACACCAGGCTCAGTCAGGGATTATCAAACTATAACAGGGAAACCCACGGCGTGGGATCTCCTTCTCATAGTGGGGTACAGCCCCAGACTGAATTTCCTAGAGGGATCAGGTAAACAGAACATAAACCCCCAATATGACCACTCAAACAGAATTCCCATTCCAACCCACAGCAACCCTAATGCAGATGCATTGTTTGAGTACAGATGAGCAAATTTGCAGTAAGATTTTCTCTTCAACCAAGTTTTGTGGCAAAAAGACCTTTTTGCAGAGATGCAAAGTTCCAGTTATACACTCTTCTCGCTCACCTTTTGCTTCGAGGTATTTGTAAATTAAAATTTCCCAGAATTTAGTTGTCAATGAATGTCAATTCTTTTTTTCTGTGTGAAGTTATTGACATAAAACAGACAACACTTAAGACCCCATTCCACTGGTGAAACATATAACATTTTATGGCAAAATATAGAATGAGGTGATTATTTCTTTAATTTTAACATTGGTTAATGCAGCACTCGAACTGAGCATTGTATTTGAACGAACCAGAGACAGTGACTGCAGTGCTTACCATTTCTGAAGCCCATTTATCTAACGCTAGGTACACACTAGAGAATTTTCCCACTAATCTGTTATCTTCAAAGATTGTACCTACGACTGCATGCCCAACTGGTCGAGCGATTCATGCATATACACTACACATGATTTACCTTCAGATATGTTCTCTTCATTTGGTTCTATAGTCGTTTAAAGAATGACCGCACAAAATGCATTCATTCTTTTATTCCTGTCACACTGATTAACCGACTTGTTATAGCTATCCACATATCATAACGAATTTCGCTAGCTTCTGTGACTCTGAAAGGAAATATTCAGTCTCAGAACAAACGAACGATCAAATTATTTAATCTACACCACTCTCTACATTTAGTCACCAGGACATGTTCATCGCTGGCATCGGTTGAAAAGACCATGACTCTTTATGGAGATATGATTGTGAGTGCATACACACTGCAGGATCGGAAGGTGATTGGAAAAAGATTATTAAACAGTACAACCAAATGAAATGACAATCTTCACTTTAAAACGAATATTGTTCATTGTGTAAGTAAACACACTATCGCGATATGTGGCTGAGTGATCGATTATCAGATAATTGGCCGATAATTGGTTGAAAAACCAGTGGGTAACTAGACTAAGTCCCGCCACGGCAAAGCTCCACCTAGCTCCAGGTGAATAGCTAGCGGTCAACTAGTATTTAAGTAACACCTTGATGGAAATGAGTATCCACATATATGGAAAAATATATATAAATCCTTTTTAAGCTCCTCACACTGACTTACAAGGCCCTCGCCAACTCCACTGCTCCCTACATCTCCAACCTCATCTCTATTCACAATCCATCCCGCCCACTGCAATCGGCCAATGATGATTGCCTCTCTTCCCCTCTGATTACCTTTTCTCACGCACGTATCCAAAACTTCTCCCACGCTGACCCCCCTCCATTGGAACAAGCTCCCTTGCTCCATCAGAACATCCCCTACTTCAAATGGACATTAAAAACCCACCTTTTCTTTAAAGCCTTTCAGTCACCCGCTTAACTACCCACCTTGTCGGCTACCTCTCCCTCTCATCCCTTCTTCTCCACCTCCATGACTCTCTCTCCATTTCACCCTTTTCTCTGTTTCACCCTTGTGTCTCTCAGTCTGTCTACCGCTCCCTTAAGATTGTACTCTCCTTTGAGCAGGGCTTTCTCTCCTCCTGTTTCCAACACTTGTAACTTTGCTCTCCAACAACTCATCCCACCTCCTCTTGGTCCTTCTGCCCTCTGTCTCACCTCACTTTTCTCTGCACTGCTCAGTGGCTCTTAACCTGTCATCCACACCCACCTTTCTGGGCTCAGGTTACCAGCTTGTGCTATTTTTCGCTCACTCTCATCTTTTCTATCTAGCTGTGCTTTGAGCTTCCAGAGTTATAGTGCTTATTGTTAATTATACTGTGCTTTTTCACCTTCTACTGTGCCATTGTTTGTCCTTGCATGGCGCTACGGACACTTTGTGGCGCCCTATAAATAATAATTATTAATAATAATAATTATTAATATTATTATTATAATACTAATAGATACATGCAGATAACAGTTTATGCAATTTAATTGCAGTACCTTTGATTCTACTGAAAATATACAGGTGTTTTTTGCAGGGAATTTAATGTTTCCGAATTTCAGCAGCATATTCTCATTCACATCAAATAGTCTAAATTATTAAAAAGTCAAATGAGTTAAAGGTAAACCTGAAAACATCAAAACTGGAGGCAACAATCTCTCTTAGTGGTTGGATTATAGTAACTGTCTCTTTTTACATTATATGCTGACTCGCTGTAGCAGAGAAAATGCAGTGTTTCTAGATCAAATTCTTCTGTACAAGTTGGCAGGCTATAGTGAAGCACTTTAAAATTCAATTGCATTTGTTGACAAGAATTGGATTGTAATTAGATTGCAATCATAGTAAATCAAAAACATGGCCCATCTCTCCTTTCAAACCCTCTATCAAGTCTGTGGCAGCTCAGAATAGTGCTGTTTTGTTCAGTTTTTGTTATTAGAAATGAATCCCACACTGTTATGTAAGAAAGCTCCTGATTATCAATTTTGATGGTCTCAGGGTGCTGGTATATTGTTCAGAGTCTTGACAAGAAAATATTACAATACGGTTTTATGTGCTTACTGGCGAGAGAAAGAAAAGATACGTTTTATGGGCAACATACTGTATTGATGAAAACGTGAAGTGTGATAAAATGAATCATTCTTTTGTGTAGTGGAATTGAAACATTTAAAAATTAAACATGATGAGCAGAGAAAAAATGTATAGTGGGTACCACAATTTATTATGATGACACCATTTACCTTTTTCTCATTATTATTTTTTAATATATTTTAATGAGCATTGAATGATAGTTCACTAGCACTGTGTATACATTTAGCCTCATATACACTTCACAATGATCACAACAGACAGAAGAAAGAAGAAACATTATTTATCACAATGCAATTCATGAATGTAATTTGGGAAATATTTTATTTCAATACAATTTAACCATTGTGTCAATATTTTATCTACTTATTCCTACTATCTTAGTGCAATGAAAAGGATTCATAGGGACCACAGTACCATTGTATTGTCACCTCTTGAGTGGCAAATTTGTCATTCCATGAGCTATTTTATTTCACAGACCAAGGGTACCAGGAAGATTACCAGTGCTGCTTAATGTGGGACATGCAATCTTTGGGAAGGGGTGTCAGCTTGTTCTCTTATTGTTCCCCATAGAGGCCCCATCCCCTGTTAACCATGCTTTAACTATTTCACACTATGGCAGGGGGACCTCATGTTCTGGGTTTCCCTGTTATAGTGTGATTGACAAAGTCTGTCTACTATGGTTCTGGTTTCTAGTTTAACAGGAGGACCCCACACTTATTGTCCCCACTGTTTCACTGGAAACCAGCCCAGGTTATCTAGTGCTGGGATGGTTATGGATTTAAGAAGGAAGTCACACCCATTTTTTATTTATGACAGAGCTTTCCCTTTCATTTCCTATTGAAGCAATTGATACTTGATCAATTGCTTAAATAGGACACCTATTGGTAGGAAAAGGGTACTGCATGTTAAAAAAGTGGTTATTGAAATTTTGGGCTTCAGAAAACACACTTGATGCAATGCACTACATTGTGTTTCCTTTAATTGCAACAAATTGTTACATGAATGGCAGCTCAATGCAACATGTGTCGCTATAACTCTTGCTACTTCTAATATATGTGTTTGTATTAAACGTTGGTTACTATATGTAGTTATGCTTTGTTATTTGTCTATTCACAATCATTTTTTAATATTTTGTATTGGTATTTTGTATTGTATTTGGTATTGGTATTTTGTTTATAGTGCGTTTTCTTTCTTTCTTTTTTTATTTCCTTTAATTTGCATTTTCATCATGTGTCTATATCGCATCTTTATTGAGATAATATATTCCTACCAGTTATGTAAGTTCTCTTGAGTAGGTTTTTTCTGTTATCACATAAACATGTTATGATTTGGTTTTTGTGGCATTTTAAATCATATAATCATCTGCATGTTTTTAAGTCACTTCGCCACTAGAGCTGCTCGTTTCTCACAAACTGCGGACTATAAAAACATATAATTTTTCTAGCCCTCTGGTTCCCCATATTTGTCAGTCATATTTAAGCTTATGTATATTCTATTTTGAAAGTAGTTAAAATGTCTGCCAGCATGTTTTGTTATCTTCCACACTAGTCCATTGTTTCAGCCTAGGCAAATGATTATTGTCCACCAGTCCTGTATGAATCTACATCACACCAGGGGGGTCTCTTCTCTTTGTTTAGCTGTGGGTCTGTGTGTGCTAGCATAGGGATAAGGCCCACAGACAGAGCTCTATGTTAAATTACAGAGGACTGCATTGTGTATTTAAATGTAAATGTGTCTGGATTGTGATCTCTCCTATTTTAACAAACTCTGCTGTATAGCCACAGAACAATACCTGTCCCTAATTAAATCAGGAGTGACTCATCTGCTATCCACTGCCCACTACAGTCTGTGGCATAGTTGCTTGGGTACCAGTAACCAGTAGTTGGGAGCTGCCAATAGTGTCATGGGTACTGGCTCAGTGTGGGTGTGTTCACCCTTCGGGAAGTACAGAATAGTTGGCTGTGTCCCACAAGGAGGATCACAGACAGGTGACCCTGGCATTGCGCTAGGAATACATTCCACCTAAATGCGAGAGAAGTTTGGCACTTGGGTGTAATCCAGGGCGAGAAAAGTACTGGCACGGTGAGGGTGCAAATGCTTACTGGCAGTACTGAGTGTTGGACCGTGTGCCCAGGTAAAAGACATGGGGCCTAGAGTGGTAACAGTGATCCATCTAGGTGCAGGCTTGGCGATGGTTGGTACACCCTGCAAGTCAGAGTAAGGAGAGTGCTCCTGTAAGTAAAGGACTGAGTAAAGTGCCAGCCAGGTGTTCGCCAGGGAGTAACAGTGGCCCCCTGGGAACTACCAAGTGTATCCTGAGTGAAGTGAGAGCAGGACAGACACCTGATACTGTTAAAGGCCCGGAAGCCCTTGGAGCAGAGTGCGTGGTAGTGGGTACCAGCCTCACCATGTATGAGAGTGGGTAGGAGCCCCACTGAGGAAGTGTAATGCCTGCAGTAGGTTGGAGCTACAGTCCAACTACAGAGCAGCCTGGCAGTGGGTCCGTGCTCCCAGCCATCAGGTGAGATTTTGGGCCAAGGCCTTGAGGTTTGGGAGTGAGTAATGGGTCTCAGCACAACAGATTACGCAGTGGTGGGTTGTAACCCCACAGCAAGTAGAGTGGGTCCCAGGCCCACAGAGTAAGCTGCAGTGAGTCGTAGCCCAGCTGCGAGTAGAGTGGGTTCCAACCCCACAGCAATTAGAGTGGGTATCAGCCCCACCATAAAAATGGCCCTGAAGAGAGGAAGAAAGGGCCATAACAGTAACAGAGCAAGGACCAGCATAGATGAGGGCAGCCCATTATACCTCCAGGACCAAGAGCTGCCACTGTCCCCCAGAGATGAATGGGTCTGCTCGCCCTGGGAGAGCCTCTCCATGGTCTGGAATGAGGTCAACAGCTGGAAAGGAGCTCACAAGCATGAATTAGGTGTGCAATAAGATTATTAGTGGGAATCAACATGAATTTGTGAAGGATAGGTCATGTCAAACTAATCTAATTAGTTTTTACGTGGAAGTTAGTGGGAACTTAGACCAGGGCAGCACAGTAGATGCGGTCTACTTAGATTTTGCAAAGGCCTTTGATACAGTGCCACACAAGAGGTTGGTTTACAAAATAAGGGAACTGAGTCTAGGAAACAACATTTGTATTTGGATCGAAAACTGGTTAGAGAATAGGGAGAAGAGAATTGTGATAAATGGAACATTTTCAAATTGGTCAAAAGTTTTAAGTGGACTACATCAAGGTTCCGTGCTGGGGCCACTCCTTTTTAATATATTTATTAATGACCTTGGTGATGGTTTAAACAGTAAAGTTTCTATTTTCGCAGAGGACACTAAACTCTGTAAGGTAATAAAATCAGAGCAAGATGTAGCTTCTCTACAGACGGATTTAAATAAACTGGAGGATTGGGCGGCCAAATGATATATTGTCACGGCTAAGGATAATTATGGATCCCCAGCCTCTACTTAGATGGTAATAGTAGAGGGTGGTGGAGACAGGACACAGTGGAATTGAAGTTCTTAACTTGAGAGCATCACAAGGAACAATAACACAAACGATGGTAGTGTGTTGCAACTTGATATATTGATAGAAGATACAACAGCAGTTATAATAAAATACAATCGTAATCACAGATGCACTTCAGTTGGTAACCAATGGCAACAGCATGCGAAATAGACAATATAACAGTTCAATGCTAGATGGTAATAGAACACTTGGATTCCACACGAAACACACAGCAGATGAAGGTGAACCACTGACGCAGGTAAAAAGTCATATGAGAATAGTATGTAGACTTGGCTGATCCAAACGTATAATATGATTCACTTTAGCAAGTGGTTATAGGTATCACAATAGTTCATAGCGGAACAAAGAACGTTATATGCTATCCAGGAACTTGGGTAAGCAGGAAGGTGTTGCCTAGAAGTACAGCGTGATAACGAAATCCAAACTGAGCGTAGAACTACAGGTCACAGGAGATCCGGTTAACAGGTAAGCAAGAGTTCATCACAATTAGACGACAGCTGGTAATGCACACAACTTGTATTGAAGTAGAGGCTCCCGGCTTAGCAGTATATTCATATTAACAGTCCAGCAATAATAATCAGCAGAATAATAATAGCCGTGCCAGACATAGAACCACAGATGACAAGAGAACTTGATTGTAGTTCAACATAGCATACCGCAACATAGACAGCCGAATAGTACTGGAGCCAATCAACATGAGCGCAGGTGTAGCAGACAACTCACAAATAGTTCTGTGTGCAGATGAATGACACCACGTAACTTCAGCTTGTAGATGAACCACGAACTGGCATACAGCGGAGCCGATGGAGAGCAATGATGACAGGTAACTTCGGCCACCGATAGTATCTAGCAGATATGCAAAAGGTCAGATATGCAGCCAGAACCCACGGCAGTGTGAGTAACACGAAGATCAGATCCATGAATCCATGATTACGGGAACTTGAAATAGTCCTCTAGGACCAGTAGGCATCAGACGGAGGTCCCAATCAATATATCGAGAAACACCTATGGACAGTTAGAGACTCTGAAGCTAAAGCAAGCACCAAAATAGGTCTTAAAGGGCAAGTCACAACGCCAGTACCTAGCTATGGGATCGGCGTGTGACATAAATGAGGTTTAACATAGATAAATGTAAGGTTATGCATTTAGGGATCAAAAATAAGAACACAATCTATAAACTAAATGGAATTAATTTAGGAGAATCTATAATGGAAAAGGATTTGGGAGTGCTCGTAGACAGTAGACTTAGCAATAGTGCTCAATGTCAAGCAGCAGCAGGAAGAGCAAATAAAGTATTGGCATGCATAAAAAGGGGCACATGAGCAAAGGAAGCCAGTGTAATTTGTAATTTTGCCACTGTATAAATCATTGGTAAGACCTCATCTTGAATATGCAGTACAGTTCTGGGCACCACTCTATAAAAAAAGATCATTTGGAACTAGAAAGGGTTCAGAGAAGGGTGATAAAATTGATAAAGAGTATGGAGTCATTAAGTTACGAGGAAAGGTTAGCCAGTTTAGGCATGTTTACTTTAGAAAAGAGGCGTTTAAGAGGAGATATGATTACTATGTACAAATACATTAAGGGTCAATACAGAGAACTTTCATGGGAACTTTTTACCCCAAGGACTATACACAGGACACGCGGTCACCCCCTATGGTTGGTGGAGAGGAAATTTCACAACCAGCAAAGGAAGGGGTTCTTTACAGTAAGGACAGTTAAGATATGGAATTAATTGCTAGGGAAGGCTGTGATGGCATATTCAATAGATATGTTTAAGAAAGGGTTAGACAAATTTTTAATGGAAAAGTGTATCCAGGGATACGACCGTTAATTAAAATGAAGGATGGTAGTGGATATAGAGTAAAAATAGGACTGCAATATTGGGTCGGGGGGATTTTCACAATTGAAACCGATTGGCGGTTGCCTACTCTGGATCAATTTCAAATATAAGTGCAGGATCGCAGGAGATCCAAAATAGGTTGAACTTGATGGACTGGTGTCTTTTTTCAACATCATCTACTATGTTAATATGTTACTATGAAAAATTGGGACTTCTGTTTGATGTGTTTGTGAAATGTCTGGCAGAGGCCAGAGCCCTGCACATGGTGAAACTGCCTGAGTGGAAGAAGGTGATGGAGTGAACAGCCCATAAGATGTTACAATTGGGCCAAGAGATTTGAGCGCTTAGTTCAGAGGTTCCAGGTCAACAGGAGAGGAGCCTGACTTCGACCAGGTGGATGATAGGAAGCGACACCTGCTATCTCTTCTCTCCTCACTGGGGGAAAGTCACAGCGAAACGCCCAGTGAGCAGCATGAGATGTGTTCCGACTGGCCATTTGTGGGCTTGGAGAATGAGGACTTGGTAAGTGAATTCCAACCACCAGCTGCCTTGAATGTTACACTGGGGGAGGCAAGAATAGAACAGGTGAATGCCAGGTTACACAAACTGCAAACCCTCCTGTCCAAGGGAGAAAGACACAGAGTAGACAGTATGGAACCAGCAGGGAACACTTGCCCTGATCATGTGGACATCAGGAGTTGTCACTTCCAAATGCTTCTTTCATTTCAGGAAGAAACCACATTGTCAGAGACCATGGAAGATTTCCAGGAGGAGGTCAGTACGTCCAAAAGAGAAGTATTGGAGCCTGTCCATGCCCTGAAATCTGCGACTGTCCAACATGTTCAGCCGGGGAACTTAGGCTGACAGGGAAAAGAACAGTGGAGGCTCAGCATATTGTCACCACCGGGCCACAGGATGTGTTACATTGGCAAGAAGAGAGTTGAAGTGATGCTGTAACCGCCCTGCAGCCTGCTGTAAACCTTGGATTTGGCACTGGTTTCTCCAGTCCAGTTAACACCCCCTCTGTGGAGGAAATGCTCCCCCCAGATGCGCCAGAGGTGAAGGAGGTGAGCACGGGCAGTGAGAAGCCCCTATGTACCCCAACTCTTGTACCAGATTATTTTGGGAAGGAGAACTCAGGCCCAGATTTTTTGGATTGCATTCTGCTGGGAACCCTGAATGTTTTAACTTTAAACAGTGGAAACTTGGCTTTCGAGGGGGGAGAGCTGACTACAGGACCTTTAGGTCTGTTTACTCCTCTGCAGCCAACCAGGACTTATTGACTGAACATGAAAAAAACAGTCAGTATTTAACTTATGTGCAAAACAGAATACTAATTTGCATCCCTTGCACTGTAACATGGTTTTGTCCAGGAAACTTAAATAAGAAGTTTCTTAAGTTAAGATCCTTAATGAGTCAGGCCCAGTGAGATTAACCTTGCAATTTTTTACAAATTATTTTACTGTTATCCCATTAAAAAAATCACCTTGATAAATGTATTCAAGAGAGTGAAAAAGATAATCAGGAGCAATAGTTGGTTGTGGAAGTCTAGTGACATTTTTATCATAGAAGACCGTAGTTAAAGTGATTATGGCAATTGATAATCGTATTAAGCAATTAATCGTTTCAGAAATTGGTGCAAAGAGATTTCGCATTCAAGTTGATTCCACACAATGCAGGAATTGTAGATCAAGCAACAGTTGTCATTAGGTATGTGAAAAAAGAAGAGATCCAAGAACGACTCATTTCTGTTCTCCCGGTTACTGATGTATCAGGGCGAGGATTCAATGAGCTATTGATGGCTAAATTTGAAGTGCTTGGGCTTGATTACCATAAAATTGCTGGTAAATCATTTGATGGGGCAGCAAACATGAGGAGTTCATATGTAGGCTTACGAGCACAGATTGCTAAATTAGTGCCTAATTCCATTGACATTTGGTGCTATAGCCACATCCTCAATCTATGCATTTTTGATTGTTGTGAATTCCTTGAAGCAAAAAAATGTTTTGGTCTGTTAAATCGCATGGCATCTTTTATTGGAGATTCTCACAAACATATGAACATATGGGCCGAACAACTTCATAAAAGATTTTTGATGTGATTGGACCATTTTCAAAATACTTACAAATCAGACTTTCTGGTGGCATGGAAAATGGTTGAGAATGCCATTGACCAGCTAAAGAAAATTGATTTTGATAATATGACATAAAAGGCTATACATTTTGCATAAAAAACGAATGAACTTATAGCCAATAGTGAAATAATATCTTTCCTTGAGATTGAAACTGAGTTCCCAGTGAGAAGCGTTGGCAGAAAAAAACGAATGGCAGGTGAAATCTCAGTTGATGAACATCCAACCGATGAACTGCAATGTTTTCGTGTGGAAGTGTACAGACCAATTTGTGACCAAATTTTAGCAATGCTTACTGAAATATTTTCTGAAAGTAAACAGTTGGTGCTGGCACCCAGTATTTGGATCCAAGATTTTTTGAAAATATTCAAAATGATCCAAAACTTCTTGAAGAGGGCACTCTAAAAATAATTTCTGAATTGGCTTAAATTAATGAAGAGTCTCTTATTAGTGAACTTATAAGTTTTGTGAACCTCTTTCCTAAGCTGACAGGACAATTGGATGAAACAAAAAGACAAAATAGGTAATTCCAGAAGAAGGTGGTGGGGGTGGGGATGAAGATAAATGAGGTGTATCTGCTGATATAGAAGATGACAAAACAAAGTGCAAATCATGTAAAAATTGCTCCCTCTGCTGTCACAGATTACTTCTAAGGGACAATCTTTATTCAGCTGCTTATGAGAATCTCTCTGTGGCATATGAGTACCCGCTGACTCTGTCTTTCACACAAGTGCCATGTGAAAGAGCATTCAGCAAACTGAAAATAATAAAAACAAGATTGCGAGTTACAATGGGACGAGACCTGCTTGAATCATTTATGATCATGTCTGTAGTGCGAGACCTTCTGAAACTAGTTCAATAATATGCTGCAAGAAATCATACTAAAGTATTCCACAGCCAACATACAGGGTATAACGAAAACACCTCATCGGCAGCATCGTAGACACTCTTATGGGGCAATGTCCATCCAAGCTTCTACTGGGATGCAGGTGCATAGGACAAAATAATAGATGGAAAGCTGTTCATCATTGTTGTATATGTGGATTACTTGTTGCTTGCAGGCCATAAATATCAGATAGATAAGATATAAAGTCTGTTGGGAGAAAAGTTCAGATTGAAAGACTCAGGTCCTGCACATCACTTGTTGGGAATAAGAATTTTGCAAAATCTAAATGCTGGGACTGTCACCATAGGTCAACAAACTTATATTGAGTTTATACTCATTAAATATGGGATGACAGATGCTAAACCAGAACATACCCCTATTGGTAAGAGTACAAAATTAACCAAAGATATATCACCAACAAGCGAATCTGAAATAGCAAAGATTAAATAAATCCCCTATCAGAATATAATTGGAAGTTTAATGCATGCAAGTGTTGGAAGTCATCCTGACATCACACACGTAGTGTTGAGTGAGTCAATTTCCCATAAATCCCAGGAAACAGCACTGGACAGCTGTTAAAAGAATCCTGAGATACCTGAAATGTACATGTTCAGTAAAACTAAAAATATCATAATCCAAGGGCTAGATTTACTAAACTGCAGGTTTGAAAAAGTGGAGATGTTACCTATAGCAACCAATCAGATTCTAGCCTTCATTTATTTAGGGCACTCAACAAAATGACAGCTAGAATCTGATTGATTGCTAAAGACAACATCTCAACTCTTCAAACCCGCAGTTTAGTAAATATACCCCCAAATCTTCAAAACTAGGAGAATTTCTGGGATTGGGGTAGCAGATGAAGATGATCGTTGTTTGTATAGTGGTTATCTGTTTGAATTAGCAGGCACAGCGTTCAGCTGGGCAAGTAGAGAACAGCCTACAGTTGCTCTTTCAAGTACCAAAGCAGAGTACATGGCTTTGACAGAAACACCTAAAGAATCTTTATGGATCAAAGAGACTTTGAATGAACTACATCTTCTAAGTAGAGTTGAGACCGTCGACATCAGATGTGACAATAACACTGCCTTTGATTTGTCAGCAAGTACCAAGCATCAGGTCAGGTCTAAGCATATTGCTATTAGACATCATTTGATCTGGGAGCTTGTTGAGAAAAAATTCAGTTAATGTAAGCTACATTGTAAGTGGGCAGAATGCAACTGATATGCTTACAAAATGACTTACATCACAAGTGTTGATTACATGTCACATAAAATGTGGTTTGGAATAATTATGATGAGATGATATTTTTTGTTTTTGCTGACATTATTTGTGCTAACCCCATGTTTTTGGTTTGAGGAGACCCATGTGAAAGTTTAGTGATAAAGTTGATGCATGTTTGTTTTGAAAACACAGACATTTCTAAGCAATAGGTGTGTTAGGAGATCAATGCTGCTGCTGTTTTCGGTGGACTATGTTTGGCAGAAGTGAGGTGCCACTGGGGCTAGTCCGCTTGTGCCTACTGCATATGCTCAGAGGATTTTGCTTCCTGTCCTATGAATATCTTCCATCCTGTATTGTTTAATGTACTGCGTATATGTGTAAATAACGAAGCTGCACTGACATGCAGCAAATAACTCTCTTTGACATATATACAAATCATGTTCCACATGACTGCAAGATATATACCTGTATTCTGATTCCTGTGTTACAATAAAACAACAATCTGGTTACGATGACAAAGTGTGGTCTAACATCCTTACTCACATCTGCTGACACCTATTACAGTTCAAAAGGCATCTGCCAATAGAACTTGCCCAGTGCTGCTATGCTAGTTCCTTCTTGCAAGATTCTGCATGCTGCTATCGACCAAGTCCTTTTTTTATAGGTGGCAGCATGTTATCCATTGACAACACCAGTAGGAACCAGTAGGAGCAGAGAAAGTTGAATAGGTGTGTGTGCAGGATGTCTTGGGACCCTTTTATGCTGAGTCATTTTTCATTCATGTTGACTTCAGCAAGACAGCTGATTGACTAAACCACAGTCTAAAAATGAAGATGTATCATTTACATGAAAACAGAATTATGTAGATAATACAATCCACTCTATAAAATGCATTGGTACACTTCACTTCACTTTATATTTTACGTGCACACAATTTCATTTTCCAAGGAAAATTATTTGCTCTATATTGGTTAGATTAAAATGAACATATCAATTTCATTTAAAATGTTTATTTAAAAGCTATTGAAAAAATCTGATATTCCATAAATGACACTCAGTACTGATAACCAGGTTGCCCATTCTTTACAAAGAGATTGTGATTGGCTATTAAAATATATTTCTAGAAAATACAGGTCAAATAAAAAATAATTGGATAATTCATCCGTTCAGATATCAATCTCCTGAAAGAAACGAGTTTGAGATATTCCAATCTCCTTTGTGCCTTTTGCTTGTAAAAGTTTGTGAAACAGTATTTATTTTTAAAGATACCATAAATAAGGCAAAGTGGTGGCAGGTCCACTACAATATCAGCAGAAGATTGGTTATCAAATATACAGCACATTTTTATCGTCCAATATACACTATACCCATTTCATTTATTAAAATATCCAATAATAATTCCACAAGGCATGTATCCTATTTTAAGCATTTGGTGCCACCTACAGGATCTTTTAAAACTGGAGAAAACATCCTCTATCTCTGAACCTTCTGAATTTTATTTTATAATGTTTCATAACTAGGATTAATTTTCTATAAATCTAAATTTATGATGCAATGTAGATACAAATGAAATTCAATTTGTCTCCCAAATCCTTCGTGCAGCACACCCTAAATTTGACAGTTTATTTTGCTGTATGAAACATTAACAGAATAAATAATACATTAGAAAATGATGTGCAAAATAGTTATTCTTTTATAATAGAACTTACTGATTTTACTTTTATTCTGTATGTTAAACATGTCACTATATAACGGCTCCTCATAATGTATCAATGACAGTTGTATGTTCTGTTACAGTGATGCAGGATAGGTATGGAAGACTTTGCAAACAGGAAAACAGCTGACATCAACAGCAGTGCAGTCTGTCCTTAAGGTTGTCAGGATTTGGACAATCTCCTTTTAATAAAATTTGAATTCTCTTGTAACAAAATGTGACATACTAAACCCTGGTGCTCCCCTGCTGTTAATTGAATTCAGGAGCTGGATCACGTCCTATCTTTTAAACTGTTCATTTTCATTGCAGCAATACTGTAGCTCAAGGCCAAGTACATCCTCCTGCTTCACCTTACATACTTTCCTCTTACTTTTCAGTTATATTACCTTAAAATAACTTTATTCCACATGACATTGTACCATATTTAAAACTCAATGTATATTTTTGTTTCAAATACATTATTAGGATTATATGGGATAATGCACTCTATATTGTTTATATTACAAATATGCTAAAAATAAACTCTGTGACCTATATGGAGGTCAGTCTTTACTATCCTCTATATAAGGTATACTGCCTATTGTTTAATAAAGGTGTCTATGTTGCTTTTTTTAAAAAAACCTTATTAAGAAAAATGCAACCCTTTTTTCATCTGAGTACCTTACACTGATGACAGACAAATAAGACCACAAACTGCAGCATATTGACAAGTCCTTATTTATATGGTCCAACCAATCTCTATGCCAGTACCCACATGAGGTTTTGATGTACCTTTTTGGATTAAAATCTTCTATTTATGCCATTTACATTTTATTTTTATTTTTTACCATCTACTTATCAGCTATTGACTCACCCCCTGATTATTACATTTTTATTCTTTTTTGTATTTAATTTGTGTAACTAATTTTCATTAATTTGCATAACTTATTGGTTTGATCACAGGATTTGACATGTCTGATATACTTTTATTTACTCTTACTGTTAGAGGTTGGAAACACCTTTTTTGAGGAGGCACTCTTTATAGCTCTATTATTATTACCCTAAAGTACAATTTCAAATATATATTATGTTATATATTATTGTATTATATCACCTATGACTTATATGGTCCTATCCCCTCTCTGGAGTCCTGGAGTGGCTTCATACACCTTTTTTTCAATGGTTCACACCATAGCCAAGGACAAAAACCAAGGCTGTGTGACACAGTTTGGGTTGGGGGAAGGGTGAGAGGGAGGGCCAATCAGAAGACACAGTTACAATGCATCAGCTTCTGATTGGTCCTCCTGCAACCCCCCTCCCCCTTTCTGCAGCCATTATAAAGTGGAACAATTAAATGTTCTACCACTTAGCTAATAAAGCAGCTTTAACTTGTACAGTGAATATCAGAGAATAGGTGTTACAAAGATAGCAGCAGGACCTGTAGCATCATCATAATCCTTCTCAATGTCCGGACCCCTCAGTCTAAGTGTTAAACCAGTTATCCTGCGGGGTCTGGACATTGCGGCTTTAAATTACCATTGAAGTAAGTCGCGCCCACGTCACACTGCAATGCCGGACAGGTCTCCAGTCAGAATTGCCGCCTGTCACCCTGCGCTGGCCTCTGACATCTCCTTTGTCGTTTTTCAAGTAAATCTGCCTGTATTTCATTCGTTTTCTTCTCCCTTCAGCTTTTTTTATGTAGAAATCACAGTTGTCGGTATGGTGGTAATCGGTAATCCGACTACCACCGATATATAATAAATATATTTATATATATAATATTTTTTTTCCGGGGGGAGGAGGTGTGCTGCTCACATTCAAATAGCAGCCTGTCCACTAAATACAAGATGTCACTGATGCTTCCCCTCACACAATTGCTTTCAGATTGAAACACTTGGGATTTTAAAAGCACAACAAATATATTTTTGAGGGGTGTGCTGCTCACAGTCAAACAGCACTGTTTTTTCTCTACTCAATAGTTCAGATGTCATTAATACTGCTCCTCACACAATTACTTTCAGATTGAAATACTTTGGACTTTAAAAACAAGAAAGAATATTTTTTTTGTCCACTACTAATTATATTTGCTAATATACTAGTACTACCAGTAGCCACTACTTGTCTACTCTTTACTCTTTTACACCCATTTTATCAGCACACATTTCCAGCAGACTGATCTCTAATTAAACTATTAAGATTTGTGCAGTAATAACACAGCTATTGCAATATACATTGCATCTTTCACCCTGTCCAACCCTCTACAAGCCACTTTATGAGCACAGAATTGCAGAAAACGTCTTGCCCACATATTATCACTTTTAAAATGGCAACTGAGAACAGTAGGGAGGGCTATATGTTAGATATCAATCCAAAATTCGAGATCTGAAATTTTATCAAAAATTAGGTTTTGCCTTGTTTTCAGATCTGAATTTGCAAGTTTCATTACCCAAAAATTTGGCTCTGTCGGATTTCTCAGAATCCGTTCCGCTCATCTCTAGTATTCAGACAAATACCAAAGAACGCATTGCAAATTCAATAGTGCTCATTGAAACAAATGTATTCACTTGACATTAAATGTCCCAACAGGGCAGCAAAATCTTTATCTGCTACTGCTTCCAGGCAAGGTGCTTGCACCATGGTTGGCAGAGGTAGAGGCCACAGTGGCCACCTTGCTGAAGAATCAAATTGCAAAAAACGGAAAGAAAAATAGCTCATTTCTGTTATTAAACAATATATTGTTATAATATAATATTCTTTTGCCCACCATTTGTGAAATAATAAATCTCAATTCTTTGCAGTCTAACCTGCCTCTCCTGCTCCATATTATCCACATCACTTGATGGTAAGAGGACACCTCTTACCTCACTGTCTACTGGGATAGTCATTGGACTATTTTGTAGTAAAGCCAGATTGTGCGGTATTATTATTGTTTATTATTATCGTAGATTTGAATGGCGCCACAGGCTCAAACAGCACAATAGCGTAGGAAAAACAGGATGTACATAAAACAAGGCCATACATGGCAGACAAAATAAATGCAGACACAAAAATAAAGGGTATGGAGGACCCTGCTCATTAAAAAGCTTACATTAAGTGGATAAGGGCACAGCTGAAACAAAAGGAGCGAGTGTAGCTTAGAGTGGAGATTGGGACAGCTGTAAGGGAGTATTAGTTTAAATAATATCATCAAGAATAAGGTAAGCTTTAAAAAAGAGATGCTTTTTTAGAGAACGTCTAATGGGTGGAGTCTTGCAGGTGCAAGTGAGAGCCAAGGCGCAGGTCAGAGATAGATTTAAGAGGGTGGAAGGGAGAGTATTTTGATATGAGATTTGAGATGTATGAAGGGGTGGTGCTGTTGAGTGCTTTGTAGGTAAGGGTGAGTAATTTGTACTGGATTCTGGAGGATACAGGGAGCCACTGTAGGGATTTGTAAAGTGGTGGAGCAGATGTGGAGCGGTGAGTGAGGAAGATCAGTCTTGCAGCAGCATTTAGGTTGGACTGAACTGTGGATATACTGGTGTCTTGAATGCCAGATAGCAGGAGGTTGCAGTAATCAAGACGGGAGATGATGAGAGAATGGATAAGAGTTTTGGTAGCATGTTGAGTAATAAAGAGGAGAGTTCAGAAGAAGATATATAGATTTAGGTGGCATCAGTGTAGAGGTGGTACTGGAGGCGGAATGAATGAATTAATGCCTCAAGAAAATCGGTGTATAATGAAAAAAGTAAAGGGACAAAAACAGAGCCTTGTGGGACCCCAACAGATAGTGGGAATGGATGGGAGGATGTGCTAGATGTAGAAACACTAAAGGAAAAGTTCGATAGATAGAAGTGAACCAGGAAAGAAGTGTGTCACGAAGGCCAATGGAGTGAAAAGTGTATAGGAGAAGAGGGGGATCCACACTGTTAATAGTAGCAGAAAGGTCCATGAGAATGAGTATGGAGAAATGACCCTTAGACTTTTCTGTAAGTAGATCATTGATCAATTTTGTGAGAGCAGTTTCAGTGGAAGGCTGGGGATGGAAGCCTGATTGCAGAGAGTCAAGAATGGAGTGAGTGGGGAGAAAATGAGACATATGTTTGTACACGAATTGCTCAAGTAGTTTGGAGGTAAAGGGGAGGAGAGAAGTCGGGTGGTAGTTGGAAGGAGAGGTTGACTTGAGAGATAGTTTCTTTATAATCGGTGAGTTAAGTGCATGTTGAAGGAGGATGTAAATGTGCCAGTAGAGAGAGACAGGTTGAAGAGGTGAGTTAGAGGTAGGCATGCAATGAAGGAGAGGGAGAGTAGACAACAAGACACAACTATATCAGACACCTTTGCAAGTGCATAGAGGCGCACACCACTGGATATATTGACGCATCTGAACATGCTCTTCAATAGGCCAAATGTAGGTTCTATCATACTCCTAGTAGTTATATATGCCTCATTATTTTTGTGATGTGCAGGAGTCTATGGCTTCAACAGAGATGTCATTAGCCAGGGGCGACACATATATCCTGGATCGCCTGAAATGACACATAGCACACATATTACATTTAGCAAACATATATTGCAGTTAGCACATGTAAAGCACTTAAAGAATGTACATGTACACAGTAATGAGTGTTTTTAAATACTCAATAGCCATCCCTCCAGCATTTCCCTCTCTCACTGGATGAGTGACATCCAGTGTTTTAGGCACCCACTAATTTTTATTGGCACTCAGGCAATAACCTAGGTTCACCTAATTGTAGCACCAGCCTGAAAGCACCACTTTATTACTGGAGTCAGAGTTTACAATGGTCCACATGTATCTGTATGAATCAGACCAACAGAATGTTGAACAATGCTGTTAGTTTGAGAAAATATTTCCCTGACATTTTCCCATTTATACAGCTTATACATTTAAGTTTATTTGACTATATTGGTCAATTTTGTTGCCATTGCCATGCTGATTTTGAGCTAGCTTCCTTTTACTTTGAGCATTATAATGACCAAGGTGAAAATGTAAGATATGAATCCTGTGTAATTTCTTCCGTGGCACTTTTCGCTTTCTACTGAACAGCTTGTTTCTTTAATTTGCTATTTCTGAGTTTCCAACATTTGCACTTTGCCTTCATGTGATCAAACTTTTTACACACAAATCCTTCAAATTGTTGATTGTTATTTAGTTTATTATTATTATTATTATTATTATTATTATTATTATTATTATTATTGTTATTATTATTTATTTTAAAGGCCTCACACATTCTGTAGCACCGGATACAGAATCAAGTAACAAATAGATGAGGTAATACATGTAAGTAGCACAGAATGAGTGTGAGTAATGCAATGGGGACTCACACAGAGTGCAGCAAAAGTCGTGACAGGTCGTACGAGGGACAGTAGAGACATGTGGGACAAAAGGTAGAGAGGACCCTGTCTGCGAGGGCTTGCATTTTAAAGGGAGAGGTGGTGAGAGACAGTAGGACCAACTGGGAGAAAAATGGAGATGACAGGCGAAGAAAGAGTACATGATGGATAGAAAGGTTAGGAGGTGACAGGATAGGTGAGCTTGAAAACGTGAGTTTTGAGTGAGCGTTTAAAGGACTGAAGGTTGAGGGAAAGTTGAATGAGATGGAGTAGGGAGGTCCAAAGATCAGGGGCAGCATGGCAGAAGTCATGGAGGCGAGCATAGGAGAAGGTAATTAGAGGTGAATTGAGGTGGAGCTCAGAGGCGGAGTGTGGTGGCCTGGTAGGTATGTTCCTCAAGACAAAGTCAGAGATGTAAGAGGGAGAAGTGTTGGTAAGGGCTTTGTAAGTGAGGGCAAGGAGCTTGAACTGAATTCTGAAACAGATAGGGAGCCAATGAAGGGATTTACGCAGAGGAGAAACGTAAGAGATGTGGTGGAAGAGGAATATATATGGATTCTGTATGGATCAGAAGTGCGAGAGCAAGGAAGGACAGTGAGAAGGAGGTATCAATAGTCGAGAAGAGAAATGATGACTGAATGGATCAGGATTTTGGTTGCTTCCTGAGATAGGAATGGAGGGATTTTCATAATATTATGGAGGCAGAAGTTTTAGGATTTGGTGAGGGAATGGATATGATGGTTAAAGCTGAGGGCTGAGTCAAGGGGGACTCCAAGGCAGCAGGCTTGGGTGACAGGAGAAAGAATGATGTTATCAACCAAGAGAGAGATATTGGGAGGGATAGCAGCATTGGCAGGGACAGCTAGATACCTGGGTTAGAACGGCAGGAGAGAGATCAGAGATGGAAAGAAAGATTTGCATGTCATCAGCATAGAGGTGGTTTTGGAGGCCAGATGATTGAATGAGTTATACAAGAGAGCTGGTGCAGAAAGAGAAGAGCAGAGGGCCATGGACAGAGCCTTGTGGGACTCCAATAGAAAGGGGAAGAGGAGTAAAGAAGAATCAGAAGCAGACATGTTAAAAGGGCAGCCAAAGAGGTAGAAGGAGTTGGTGTTTATTGGACAGGGTGGAGATGAAGAAAGTGAAATAGATTTGGTTGGCAAAGAGAGGGCAGAATAGTAGGAAGAAAGAATGAATTTAAAGTGGATGAAGTCAGCAATGGAGCAAGATTTCCTCTATTGGCGTTCAGAGGAGCGTGAGCACTTTTGGTGTTAAAACAAGTAAGAGGGGAGAGCCATAGTTGGCGTTTGGATTGGCGGGGACGAACGGGAGTGACTGGGGCTTCAGTATCAAGGGCAACAGAGAGTGTGGTGTTCTAAAAAGAGACAGCAGCGTTGGAACATGAGAGGGAAGAAATGGGAGCAAGTAAATTTTCGAGAGAAGATGTAAAGATGATGGGGTCAATGCTATTGATGGGACGCAGTGTGCGAGTGACTTTGGGTGAGAGAGGTGGGGCAGGGGGTAAAGAGAGGGTAAAGGAAAGTAGATAGTGGTCAGAGACGGGGAATACAGAATTGGAGAAGTTGGAGATGTCATAGAGATGTGAGAGCATTAGGTCCGGGGAGTGATCATCACGGTGGGTGGCGTAAGTTGTTCATTGGGAGAGGCCATGGGAGGAAGTGAGAGTGAGGAATTTCATGGCAACAGAAGTAATAGGAGAGTTGGTAGGGATATTAAAATACCCAATGATAATAGTGGGAAGATCAGAAGAGGGAAATGGAAAAGCCAGGCAGCAAAATTATCAAGAAATTGAGAGGATAAGCCAGTGGGACGATAGATGACCGCAGCACGAAGGTGGAGAGGGGAGTAGAGGCAGATGGAATGAACTTCAAAGGAGAAGAAGGAGAGGGCGAATAACTCTGAAGGTGTAGCCAGGAGACATTAGGACACCTGCACCACCTCCTTGGTGGTTCCCAGGATGACAAGTGTGGGAGAAGGAGAGACCCCTGTGGGAGAGTGCAGCAGGGAAGCAGTATCAGAGGGGGAGATCCATGGTTCTGTAAGGACCAGGAGACCAAAGGAATAGGAGAGGAAGAGGTCATGAATGGGAGTGAGTTTGTTGCAGAAAGATCTTGTATTTCAAAGTGTATAGAACAGAGGAAGGTGAGTAAGAGGAAGGATAGGAATAAGGTTGGCGTTATTGGATGTTAGGGGATAAAGGGTGATATGTGGTGGAGGGGGGAGCGACAGGATATAGAAAGTATAGGCTTGGGTCTGTAGTATGGAGTAGTGATGTGGAGAGCTTTGAGGGGGAGTGGATGAACGTGTTGAATAGAGAGTAATAAGGTATAGCAGATGTAGTAATTGAGACCTTTCAGAGTCATAAAATAGGAGACAAAAAATTGTGTGGAAAAGACAAATGAGAGAATGGCAGAAGGAAATCATTGGTGAGGTTTATAATACAATTCTTGGTTTTTCATGCAGGATGTGCTGTATCTGTCCAAAAGGCATTTTAATTACTTGCACTTTTGTTTGCCAGCACTCATCCACTAGCTTGACTTTAGCAAATTTTTCTTTTAACTTGTTTAGAATACATTTGTCAGAAACAAATGTCAACAATCAAAAAAGAATACATACGTTTAAAAAGGATGCAAAGATTTTCAGTATTACTATAAAAATAAAGTGGTTGAAGTGGAAATTTAGAAATGGAGGTATTTAAAGTGGCGGTATGGAAAACGTAAGTGAATGGAACTTGATACAGACAAAGCAGTAGAAGAAGTGGAAGTATGGCATAGCACTTTGACCACTGAGTACAACAATAAAATATGTAGTGTTTATGGGGATAAAAGTTTGGGGGAGGGCTGGTAGAAAGAGTCGGGGAGAGGAGATGTTGCCCTCTTTGTGCCTCATTACATAAGGAGTAGGCAATAGGTGACTTAGATGTGCACAGTAGGGCAAATATGATAGGGCTACAGTGTCTCTAGGATTCAGCAGCTGGATTAAGGAAGGTCCAATTCCCAAATTTAGATTACTGAAGAAATCAGCGCTCAAATCCAATGTGTATTGTGTACCTCTGTATCTAGTGGGACTGGCTCTATGTTGGTTGGAAAAAATACTGCTTATTCCATATAAAAAAATACACAAATATTTGCTATATACGATGCAATAGCAAAAGTTAGCTGATCAGGAAGGAGATAGTTAATAGGATAAAGTCAATTTGTGAAATTGGACTGAAATACTTGCGTTTATGTCTTTCAGTGATTGTCCATGATCCGCGGTGTAGAGAGAGAGAAAAAAATGTGTTGCAAGTGGTTCAAGGCTGCTGTTTATATGTCCTGCTGTTATGGTGTATATCATGCTGGAGTGCGTTCCAGCCTGGAACGCACGTCACTAGATCTAGAAGTGATGCGATTGGCCAACTCGTTTCATCACAGGGTAGTGACTTTCTCAAGGCTGATGCTGTAGTTGGGTGGTGTCATGGCTTTGTCCATATATAGTGCATGCTCAGTGTTGATTGGTCAGGGATGCAAGACTGATGTTCAAGAAAACCAATGTGAGAATTGTCGAAGTCGTATAATTGGATGAACGAAAGTATATTGGTTAATATTGTTTTGCCATGCGATTGCGATCAGTATGCGTGGCATACCGTGATTGCATGGTAAAATACGCACGCGCACACTCGTACTCTAACATTCAGTTATTTATATAATTCATATTCATATTGGTTCCGTTTTACAGTGATTTATGAGCAGATAGTATTTAGTTTATTATTAGATTATATATTATGATGATATGTACACTTTAGTGTTATTCAAGGTTCAGGCCATATTAAATGTGTCATGTCTGGTATCATTTTAATCCCCTATTCATCAGCAGTGGTCAGGTACTTTCGCTGAAGAGATCGCACATTGCATACTCTAGTTAGTGATGTTAGGGAATAAATACTTAAAGTGTTACTGACTATAAGATGCTAATAGACTAGTTGAAAATGGAGTCTTGGCGGGTAAAGTCAGAGCACAACCCCTGGAGAGATGACCCCCACCTTTGGATATTTTTGGTTTCAACTGACCTATGACTTGCAGCACTTTAGACCTTCCTGATACCTGGACCAATAGAAGCAAGCCACACCATCTGCATTGTTTTCACTGTAACGCTGAGTGTATATAATACAGCTCTAACTGGTGCCAAGTCAGTCATTCTCTGAACACAGTATTCTGGAGAGAAGTACTGTTCACTGGTACCAGTGGGAGCGCAGCTGTATGTATGTATCTTTTGGTATTGGCTGTACTGTATTATAATTATGTATTGAACTGCTAAATTTTACATCTGCTAAAATAAATTACTTTGTGCTTTGGAAACACAATACAATCGCTTGGGCAATGCTTATTTGAAAACGATAAAATTACTTTAATAGAATAGTTTCATTAAATTGCGTCCATTATGTGCTGATCTATTACATAAATCCAATGAAATCATCCGATGCTTTGATTAATAGATAAGATACATGATATATATATATGCATGTGATGTATAATGCATACAGTGGATTACATAGCTAGATGACTACATTAATGCCATTACAAACTATATTAGTACACAATAAATATGTGCAGGTGTGATACATGGGTCCATAGAACCCTGTATGGATGCTTTAGGGATGAAATGATTTTTAACTAATTTTTTCTTTAGTCTGGGGCCTTACGAAGGATAACATCTGGTTTGGGTGGAAGTAAATTTTGAAGATCCCTTTCCTGTAGTAAAATGTTCCAATGTTTATTGATAATTTTCTTAATTTTGAAAGAACTGTTGTTCTAGTCGGTTCTAGATCATAGGACTTGTCTTTTATCATGAGTTATTCTGATCTATCTCTTGCTGATGCTCAAATGTATGACAATTCTACATTATTGACAGAGTACTTTTTGTCTAAAAACTCTTGTTTGAGTTTTTGTCGTTGTTCTTCAAAGTGTGAGAATTTGGAACAGTTTCTATGAATCCTCGTGAATTGCCCATGCAGAATGTTTTTGAGCCATTGTGCTTATGATTACTGGATGCTAGAAAATAGCTGTTTACATCAACCAGTTTCTGGTATGTCTTGGTGTAAATTTGATTGTCATGTATGAATATTTCCAAATCTAGAAATTCAACTGATTCCTTACTGTATTTTGTAGTGAAGTGAAGATTGTATGGATTATTGTTGAGACTACTGATGAATTGAGTGAGATATGATTCATCTCCTTTCCAAATGATGATGATGTCGTCAATGTACCTATGCCAGAGGACCAGGTTTGCCCCTATGGTGGGGTTGGACCAGATGTACTCATCCTCCCATTTGCTCATAAATAGAGTGACACAGCTGGTAGCAAACCTGGTCCCCATGGCAGTCCCTAGTTTTTGCAGATATATGTGTTTTTGAACCAAAAGTAGTTATGTGTCAATATCAATCTAATACTATTCAGTATGAATTGCACCTGTTGTGGTAGTAGGGAGGAATGTTTGGTCATGAAATATTAAATACTTTGAAGACCTTGTTTGTGATCTATAACTGTGTATAATGAAGTTACATCACTGGTGATTATCTAATGGTCCTCTCCCCATTGCATCTCTTGAAGAATGTGTAACTTTGTACCTTTACATATTTTTGCAAAAAAGAGTCCATGAATTGTGAAAGATTGGAGGTTATGGAATTAATATCTGATATTATTGGTCTTCCAGGGGGATTGGTGGCGTTCTTATGGACCTTCGGTAGATAATAAAATATGGGTATGGTGGGGTGTGTCACATGAATGAATTGGTACTCCTGCTTGCATAATATACCTTGTTCAAGACCATTTTTTAAAAGGTCTAGTAATGTGTTTTGAAATTTGGAGGTGGAATCAGACGTCAACACAGAGTATGTAGCAGTGTCTTTTAAGATGTTAGCCTCTATGATGTAGTCAGATTTATCTAGCATTACAATCCCACCGCCTTTATTGGCGGGTTTAATGATGATATCCTGGTTGCTTTCTAGACCTGTCAGTGCTACTAGCTCGATTGACTGGCATTGGCTTAGATGCTGCATTTATTTGCTCAATGTCTTTCATGACCAGTTTTTCAAATGTCTGTATCATAGGGCCTTTAAGGTAGGTGGAATTGAAGGCAGATTGGGGTTTAAGGTCACTGTGTTGATAGGGATTTATGTCTCTGGACGTACTAATGGAGCTTACTGGTAGCGGTGTTAGTCTAGAGAAGTTTTTCTTGAGGGTGAGCTTCCTGGTAAAGTTATGGAGGTCAAGGTACATGTCAAATTTGTTTAGTTTGTTAGATGGTGCAAACTTAAGGCTCATGTGTAGTAAGGAAATATGTAATGGGGTAAGCTCTATACTGTGAAGATTGAATATTCCCTCTGATTTATCATTATTTGTTCCAGTTAAAGTCTCACTTTTGCCTTTTTGGCCTCCCCTTCCACCTCTTCTTGTAGATTTAACTTTCTTTTTGTTTTGTTTGTTTGTGACACAGTTTGTTTTGCGGAGGGAGTTGGTGGATCTATAATTATGGTTGGGGGAGTTGGTCCTACAAAATGGTCATTGACTAATGCATTCGAATCACTAGTGGAAATCTGGTGATCTGGTTGTCTGTTTTCAGGGATGGGGCTAGGGTCTTGTGGGGATAGACTTAAGGTTTTACTTGTAGATGGTAATTCAAATTGTAAAATGTCTGTCACGTTTACATCAAGCCATCCTTGACCGAATGATTCCCTTACTAATTTGTCATATTTGATGTTGTCTTCTATTTCATATTTCGAGAATGAGGTATCCTCATCAGAGGAGAATTGCAAGGAAAATGATCCTGCACTCAATTTCCTATTGTGGGTCATTTGAGTCCCAGCATTGATCTGTTTCATATACTGTTGATATGTTGAGTTTTCGGTAATGAGATGTGATGTTTTGGTGCAAAGTTGCAGTGGGATGTCGACTGGTGTTTCTTAATGGAGGGGTCCTTGATCCTAAATTTATCTTGTAGTAGTTTTGACTCTCTAGTGTAGTGTAATCCTAATGGATCTTTAATGGTTCTAAATTTGAATCTGCCGTGGTGATATCCCTTTCAAGTTGGGCTAACTCATTGGTTCTAACTTCTATTTTAAGATTAATTGAACAGTTGGAGCAATGATTCAAAATATATGTCTATTTCTGGTTGAATTTTGAGTCTTGTAAATGATGAGTAGGATTTTTCTTGATTTGTAGGCCTTTAGGGATAAGCTTGCTTATACCACATGAGTGTGTATCTGACCCACCATAACTTGTTCTCCTTGTCTAATAAGTTCTCTAATTTGAGGAACTGTTGGCAGAATGTGCCTCCATTGCTGCCAATATTAATTGTGCCATGTAGGTTGAAAAATGTAGTGGCAGACCTCTAATCTAGTATCATGGAAATATAGTAGGCCCATGAATGGGCTATGTGTTTAAATTTTGAAGTGGCAATATGGAAAATGTAAGTGAATGGAACTTGATACAGACAAAGCATTAGAAGCATGGCATAGTACTTTGACCACTGAATACAACAATTAAACTTGTTAATGGGGGTAAAAGTTTGGGGGAAGGGTGATAGAAAGAGTCGGGGAGAGGAGATGTTGCACTCTTCGTATAAGGGTACTACAGTAGGTAGTAGAGATATTATTCATTAGTGAAGTCATAAATTTGTCTTGTTGCAAGTGTTACAGGGAATAACAATTATTTCATACGAGGTGTCAATTGCAGGAATTTAGCTTAAGTTGATATTTTGTGTTTGTGAGGATTGTCTTTGTTGATAGAGCCACTGGGAATTTTAGCATTGTAATGAGCTCATCACATATTTGGGCCGGGCCAACTTTTCCTTGTGTTTCATACAATTATATGTCATTTGTTTGTGTCATAATACCCTCAATGTTCGTAAGTAAAACATAATACTAATAATATAATTGACAATAATTAACAGCCCTATTCAGAGACATTGTGACAATCACACACACACACACATAAATACAGGGGTCCATTTTTTTCAAAAGCCAATTAACCTAACATTGTTTTTAAACTGTGGGAGGAAATCAGATCACCTGGAGAATATCAGTCACTGTTGACATTTTGTGCTACTGAGTCCTTGACCCTGTTTTCGTGTGATGGATTTCCAGGACATATATTGTATTTCTCACAACTGCTGCAATCCTGAAAACAGAGTTTGAAAAGGAGACTGCGTTCTTGATGATTATACCATGAAGTCAGGGTGGAAGCAGTACATGATGAAGAGACTATATTTAAATTTGTGATTTTATAGCAGACTATTTATCTTAGATTTGTTTTAAGGTGAAAAAATGTGTTAGATGCAATATTTTAATTTGGTGTGGGAGTGCAGACTTTATTTTCAGTGGGCACAGGAAAAATAACATAAAATATGAAAAAAAGCAAGACAGGCAAAAGAGTCAGATGAGAAGGGTAAGCAATGTAAAAGGAAAAAACATACAGTTTGAAAGTGTTCAAACTAATTGGAGGCATAGAAAGAATGTCTATATACAGAAGGTGTTCAGGCTTTTTTAAATACATGTTAAATGTTTGTTCTTTAAAATGCTGTTATTTAAAGTTAGGAAACAACAGAGCATCATTTATTTTATTCTGATCCCTTGATATAATTTTCAGATTCTATTACTTTTCTGTATGACTACTGCAGAGTTCAATTTATATTCTGTGCTGGATGGAAATGTTAATATCTGCTCTTGTTTGTATATGGTTAGGCAACTGTACAGATCGCTACTCTTATTCTTTGAGTTGCTGGAATTTTATTGAACCTCACTAATTGGCCTATTTATTGTCAGTACTCTGCAGAAATAAGAAATTTTTTTTATTGCAGCTTATCAAGGCCAATAACAAAAATCATATGGTCTTATTTGGGGTGATGTACAATCATATGCAATTACAAGAAAAGTGAGAAATTGCAATGCCAAATGTGGAAATAGGCAAATATTCAGCAGAGCAGTTTTTTGTTTTTTTTAACGGTTCAGTTTTGAAAATATCAGTCATCTCTTGTAGGATTGAGTTTTTATTTGTTGCAGTCAGGGGCTATCTACCTTTAGGCAAACCCAGATAGTTGCCTTGGGTGGTAATGGTTAGGGAGTGCATTTAGCACTGGATGAGTGACATAATACCAACCACGGCAGCCCCACATAGACTATCGGCCGCTGATATGAAGTCAAACACCAACTCCACATCCTGCTTTCTATAGTAAACACCGGCGGATGGGGCACAACACATTTTGCAGAAATGTGGTCTACAGTGTCAATCCTGTTCTAAAAATTACCTTTATGGCCGCACAGCACCTGGCAAGTGACAGTGTGTGATGTGCTGGCTGTATCTCACTGTGGAAATTAGGGCTTTTTAATTTTGCGGGTTTTATGGGATTTTTCCTTTGTTTTGTTTTTTTTAGAAGGCAGTTTGATTTTCAGAGCAGTTGGAATTTTCAACAGAATAACAGGGAGCCACATCTTATGAAATTGGAGTCCAAGTAAATAAAATGTTGATTTAAAATGAACCAATGCAGCATAACTGTAGGCAAAATTATTTCCAATTTAACTACTACTAACTTGATGACTCTCGATTATAGCCAACTGTGCAGTATATTTTGACATTTGCATATTGCTTTTTTTAATTTTTGCTTACAAAAGCAAAATACTTTAATTTTTAACACTCATTTGTAGTGAGAATCATACTCACTTTTATTGCAATCCTATAAAATGTTTATTGCATCAGGTGAACAAATGCAAATGTTTATGGCTCTTCTGTAAGTACTTCATAATTGCATGTGTATTAAAATAATAAGCTCATCTTTGTTTAATTTAAAGCAGCCATGATTGGCCTTTTGCAATAAAATAGTAGGCAAATTGTACACACATTAAATTGACATATAATGTTACATATCTATAAAATAAATTATTTTATTATAAATATTAAAATACCTTTTTATGCCAGAGATGCACAGAATTTATTCAATAGTCAATGAGATTCACTAAAACCTACATAATCATACAAAGTACAATTTCCCCTCAATATAAATAAATTTCTTGTGTGTCATTTAATATGGTTCTATACTAGAACACATTATTTGACTGTATTTTTCCCACTTTTGTTTTCTGTTTCATTTGAAAAACTGTAGTTTATTATTTAATGCCCAACCATAATAATTGTCCATATGTATTTGTATAAATACATGTGTATATTACATTACAAAATAAAAGAATTGGATATGTGTACACTGTATATATATATATATATATATATATATATATATATATATATATACTTATATATATGTATATATATATATATATATATATATATATATATATACACTTATATATATGTATATATATATATATATATATATATATATATATATATATTTATATATATATATATTTATACATACACATATATATATATATATATATATATATAATATACAAACAGAGCAAAAGTTACTCACCAACTGCAACGAACACCAGCCACAATGGACATCACTCATGCCATTTGCGATCAATTCGATGTTGCTAACATTTAACTTAAACAGAAGAGATGTCTTAATCTGATGCTCCTACTGTGTCATTAGTCACAATGAAAGGCGCTCCATCTGTACAAATTATCCTATGTATGTTTTAGCCTTATCATCTTATATGCCAGACTATTTCAAAACTCACCATCACATTGTCTTTTGGGTCATCTTATTTACCCATCCAAGTCTGGGTTCTGTACAAATATGCTGTAGCCTGGATGGCTTGCTGCATGGTTGCATAAACTGCTACTCCTGATCCTACCATAGTTAAACTATAAATATCTTCCAAATCTATACAGCCCAGGGACAATGGAAAAATGTTTAGATGCAATTTAATATAAAATATTTAATAATATTTATGATTAAATAAAAATGTTTCAATACTGGAGAAGCTCACTTAACTGAGTCTAGCACCAGCATCGGTACAAACCTCCATTTCACCAGATTTAGAGGGGTAGAAACAAAACCTATGGAGGTTCTAAGATCCAATTAAATATTTAAAATATGCACCTACAAAGGCAGATGTCAAAGTCTTAGTAAACACCATGAGAAATCTGAAATCTGGGATTGTGGAAGTTAAAGAAGAAGTAACACAGCGGGCACACTGTACTTTGCATGTAGTGTCAAGTACAACTAAAATTGTAGAGGCAACTTCTTGGCTCTACTGCATCCTTACATGAAATGGTCAGCAATGAAGCTGACTACATACATAACTTCATCAACACCTGGTTAAGATCTGAAAAATAACCTAAGGATCAGGGGCATTCCTGTATCAATTGCACTTGCCATCATTTCAAAGCTACTAACTGGACTTTTAAACTGGCTACTACCAGAACAACATTTGTAAGAATATAGGCTGGAAGGATGATAGCCTAAAGGTCTATCAGCTGACAAATCCAGGGATTTTAATTTTTATCCATTATCATCCCATTAATGAAAATATCCTGTATAAAGCTAGATGCCTGAAATGACTAATATTTTGACAAAAAATGATTACAATTTTCCAGGACTTCTTGTTTAATTTGCTGAAATAGAGGATTCCCGCTTCTTACTCTGCTACCAGAAAGAATATACCTAATTACAGGGGCTTTCCCTTCTCATTGATGGCAACCCTTAATCGCAAGTTAATTACACTTTTTGGGTCAAACATTGTCTTCCAATTGATTAAAAGTTTTTATTTTCCTATAATTGGGTTACCTGAATGGTCACCAGAAGAGATACATCCTCTGCATAGACCCCTCACGTTGGCGGAATGCTATTAGGGGATAATGAACGGCCAAGCACAGTATCTCGACAATGTTATTTTTCTTCAGCTGAGTTAAAAAATGCATCATGTAACTTCATGGCTTCCATATAACTGCTGATACTCTTACAGCTCTACTGAAATAGGGCAGGTTTCCTGGATGTTCTGTCATGAAGTAAACAAATTAGTTTTAAAATATACTTGAAAACAAGTCATTAAGGAGAGCAAAGAATATACAAGGAGTAACTCTGCACCTGGGCAAAACCATGTTGCATTGGAGGGGTAGGTAAATTTAAAATTTTCACTGAGCTCTTCAGAACAACTCATTTTGTATCACAAATGTTTGCCAATGGAGACTGCATGGCTAGGTGCTTGAATTTATACACCTCTGGCAATGGGTCTTATTGAAACACCTCAATTCAATAATTAACAGATGTGGCCACATACTTTTGTCCATATAGTGTATGTGGAGCCACAGTGTTGACAGCTTTGCCGTATTGTGTGGATATCTACATCTGTTACTTTTTAAGATCTTACACTGTGATCTAACATACGTTAAAATACCCACATTCTCTTAAGGACTTATCTCCAAATAAGTTAAGGAATTATTGGTCCCTTTTTCCTGATCTGTTGTTGTGAAATGAGGGGTCCTATATCATATTCTACTTTGTAATGGATTACATTAACAATCTAAATCAACAGGGGAGTGGAGTTTAGCAGTTTGGGAGCAGTGCTCCCACTATTCCCCATACAGACCTTTCTTTACAAAACCTTAATTTACCAGCTTACAAATTATTATTATTATTATTATTATCATTTATTTGTTAGGCGCCACAAGGTATCCGCAGCGCCGTACATAGTACAAACAATAAACCATACAGGGTTAAACAGTACAGAACAATAAACACAAAGTACCAGTGCTTCAGAAACTCCAGTACAGACAAATGGAGTAAGGACGGAGCAGAAGAACCGGTGTGGAGACATGAGGGAAGAAGTGCCCTGCTCAAACGAGCTTACATCCTAAGGGAGGGTGGACGAAACAGACACGAGAGGGAGCGGTGATACCAGGGGAGAGAGGGAAGAGCAAGCAGAGTAGATGAGGGGTTATGTGAATTCAAATTCTTATGTCTTTTTCCCTGTTTCTTCCTTTCTTTTTCTTTTGGTGTGCAGTTGACCCATTCCATTTGATGTTTCTTAATACTGGGGAGCGAATGAGAGATGCTAATCATTTTAAATGTGTAAATGGCTGACCAACTTACCAACTTGTAAGAGAGAATAATAGTCTAGGAAAGTGATCACAAATATGTCAGTTCATACATAGCTTGTGATGTTTATGCTTATTTACAGAAATGCTACTTTAAAAAAGGATAGCTCCTAGATTTAATAATATTCTTATTTCCACTTCATTCAGTGTGATTGTAGAAAGAGTGAGGTTTGTATAGTTTTACATCACTTGCACATCATTCAGACTTTTAGGCGCATATTCAGTTAGGTCTGTTGATCGCGATTATGTTCGACTGCACATATAAAGTGCCAATACGGTACTGCAACATTGCAGATTGTGGTAACGGGAAGTGTGCAGCTGCTCGTAATCGAGATCACCGGACCTCATTGAATATGCCCCTTAGACATCTGTAGAGATGATGACTATTAACAACATATGTTTCTTAAATGGGTTGATTGATAATGTCCCCTTTACTTTTGGGGGCATTAGTAACTTTTCTAATAAATTGGAACCATTTCATCTGGCTCTAATTTGTAGTGGAGATTTTATTTTAATATTGGAAACAGAATTTGATTCTTCTACTGGACACTTCTCTGATCCAAGGTCTTGTTTGTTGTAATTTTACCAGAACGTCATACTTATCTTACATTTGATTGATTGCTGGCTAGTGCTTCATCCTAAAGCACATCAATATACACAGTTCTCACCCTCATAATGTATATTGCAGGCAATATTTATTTTTTTGCAACGCACCACCAGCACTGGATGTCTCTACTAAGGTCTGATCATGACCTAATTTTACTTAGAGACAACCGGTAAAAGGGAATGGACTTGAAATTTTAACAGTTCTCTTTGGTCAGATAGTTTGGCCCCTCAATGACTTAGAGAAGACATCAAACAATTCCTGGATTCATACAACAGTGAGTATGAAGAGGTGTCTTTTATATATTTTTATAGTTGCATTGGTTTAGTTTAATTAATTGCTTTTCTTCCTGGCATGGTGTTCATGACAGAGTAATCATATGGCATCCTGCGCCAGTCAATTTTTGAAAAAGAAAGCTGAATTTAAAGGATAAATAGCTATGTTTATTAAACATACAAAAATACACTGTTTAAATATATAGTAACAAGGTTGGTGGGACAAGCAGAAGCACAACTTGTTTTTTTCATTTCTTGTTATAAAGACTTTTTTTCTGCAAAAAGCATTAATCACATTGCTTCTTTAAAGATATGACGACATACAAACAATGTCATTGTGAGCATATGGGTATTTTGATATCTCTACCAGGATTATGGTACAACACAATTTAATTATGAGGCCAACAGATCAGAACTTAATAGCGTGAGGCCCCAGACTTTAACTGACTAACATAACAAACAAACAAAACTTAACTATAACTCCCTAATAGTTTGGAACACTGGCCTTGAGGAACATTAACAAGCTGCCAGTCTAGCTTGTGCCCCTAACCCTTATAGAAACCATACTTTAATCTAGCGCTAATCTATACCTGACCTAATTAAACACTAATGACCCATGCTAACTACTAACTTAACCAACATAATAACATTACAAACCTATGTTTCTACTAACAAAACTAATCTATCTACATGCTTAAATAAAATAAACTATCTACACAGCTGTATCAAGGTATTCCTTCATATTACTCCTCCTGTTTAATGTAGGGTCAGATTGCTTGATGAATCCACTTGCTGGACCTTTATCTTCCATTCTTGACAAACAAGTTACATTTCCATGCTCAGAACCTTTTCGATGAGAAATAGCAAAATTATATTGTTGCAACACAAAGCTCCACCTCAGCAATCTCCCATTTTCCCTTGCAGTATACAGAGGGCAGAGGATCATGGTTGGTCACAAAGAGAACTCCCGACCATAAAGATAGGGCTACAATTTCTTAACAGCCCACATTATGATCAGACACTTCTTTTCAATTGTGGCATAAGCCATTTCTTGGGCCAGTAGATTTTGGAAGAGGTATGCTACAGGGTGTTACCGACCATCATCCCCAACCTGGCTCAGTATAGCTTCCAGTCCATGACCCAAGGCATCAGTATGCGCAATGAATCTGTCAGGATCTGCCTGCAGCCCTCTGCATTACATGCTGTTGGACTTTGGATTTGTGTTTTATGTATTATCTGCAGTGCCTCTGTTTACCAAAGGTGCTGCTATTGTGCCTTACCTTTCTTCACTAGTGTTTAACTTGTTGCACCAATTATCTTTTGCACCTGGGTATCTCTCTTCTTATACCTGTCACTCCCAGCATACCTTGCTGGTCATTGCTGTTGTATGTTACTGTGCTATTCCCTGCTGTGCTCCTGGTTCACCTGTTCCCTGGAAATTCTTCATATTACCTGTTTACCTGCATTTGCTTTCTGAATCTCCCTGCAATCCTCATTCTATACCTACACCATCTGGTTTGTACCATCCTGCAATCCCCATATTCCAAGCTCCTTATCTGTGATTTCTACATTGAAGTGTGACAGAACTGTCTTTGAAAGTCTGGGGTTGCTAGCACTAAGTGACTGGAAAGTTCGTCTTTTAATTGCTGAAATGCCCTATCACAGTCATCAGTCCAGTTTTCTGCTGTACATTTTGAATTTTAAACCAGTCAAGGGTTTGACAATGGTGCTGTAGTGAAAGAAGAACTTTTTGTAATTTTGGGAATGAAAAAAGCCTGCACCTGTTTTTGGTTGGTGGGTCCAGGCTTTTTCACTATAGCATCAATTTTTGCTGGTTTTAGACGAATCTTCTCTCCTTTGACTGTGTCCTAAATACAACATCATCATCATCATCATCAAGATTTATTTATATAGCGCCAGCAAATTCTGTAGTGCTTTACAATTGGGAACAAACATTAATAAGACAATACTGGGTAATACATACAGACAGAGAGGTAAGAGAACCCTGCTCGCAAGCTTACAATCTATACACCTCTGCCATACTTATCTGACACTTGTCCTGTCTGATGGTTAATCCAGCCCTTATAATCTTACAAAGAATATCAGCTACATGTACCAGATGTCTCACTGAATAATTGTTATGGCATCCAGGTAGGTCTCGAAAGTTCTGACATCCCTGCTTGCATGCAGGGACTAGCACCATCACCCTTTGACCAATGCTAGCTCCCATATAGGTCTGCCTACCATAATACAGACTCTGCCTGCCCTGAGTTTCCTCCATGTTGGCACGGGTTAACCACATCAATTGTTTTACATAACTTCTGCACATACTCCAAGAAAGGTCCCATTCCCAGCTATCCCAGACTAAGTCTAGCCATTCCCTGACTATCTATACGCACAGTAACTCAAAGGACGAGAAACCAGTAGAGTCCTGCGACACTTCACGATACACGAACATCAACTGCTGCAAGGACCTCTCCAATTCTCCCCTGATTCAATGTACAACTGCAGCAATCGCTTGAGAGTTCCATTGAACCGTTCATAAAGCCTGTTAGTCTGAGGATGGTATGGAGTAATGTGGATAGAATAAACTCCAAACCTGTCCCACAGAGTGGTTTACATCTCCCCAACAGCACTTCTTGACCGCGCTAATGATGGGACAGTCCATTGGGCTTCCCTGAAGGCTGCTTTGTCTGATTCACCTGACTCAATGTTTGGTAATGTCGTCTGCTGGTTAGTAACATTTATCAGAGGTGGTTCAGAGGTGCATGTATATGGGTACTTTAATATCTCTACTGACACCAGGATTATGGTACAACATGATTTAATTATGAAGTCAACGGAGCTATAGACCATGAGACCCCAGACCTTAACTGACTAAAATAACGGACAAACAAAACTTAACTATCTCTCCAACAGTTTGAAACACTGGCTTCGAGGAACATTAACCAGCTGATTGCCAGTCTAGCTCGTGTCCTGAGCGCTTATAAAAAATATACACTAATCTAACTTAGATAACCTTTAACTGACCTAATTAATAATGGTCCTATGCTAAATACTAACTAACCAACATTATAACCATACTAACATATGTTTATACTAACAAACAAACTAATTTATCTGTACTGTACATGCTTAAATAAAATAAACTGTCTACACAGCCATCACAAGGTATTCCTTCACAGTCATCGTATACAAAATTAAAATTTAGAGCACAACATTTAATTAACTTCAGCTGTGAAATGATTTTTGCAAAGAAAAGGGTTAGATAGGATGATTTAAGTTTTATAACTTAAGGTATCTTACTATGTTCACTATACCATACATTTCTTGCTTTAGACATTATTTGTCATAAAATAGCTACATTTTTTCATTTGTACAGCATATGAACATTTTCTAGTAACTATTTAAGTAAATATATGTTTTTAAATCTAATTGCCTCATATGTGGTTTCACAGTTTCAAGGTATGTAATTTTACTTTACTTTTCCATTAGCAATAATGCATGTAGAGTCCATCTGAAGGACATTCTTTGCTATTACATTATGGATGCATTTAATCAAGTTAATGTGTTTGATCTCAGAAGATATTGATACTCTTACACTAGAAAGTGTCTAGAAATTGCAATTGATTGTAAAATGCCCTTTTATGTTCCATGCCTTTTTATGTGCCTTGCCAAATGTACACCATATAAATACGGGAAAAAACAGGCAAATTGATTTTTTTTCAATTGATTTAAACTGAAAGTGAATTAATGACCTTCCAACTAAAACTCTAATATTCACACCAAAAAATTACAAAAATGACTAGATTAAATATTTCAGCAGAAATGCTGTTTTTCATCATCATTAAAGTACAGGGACCATTTGGCAATTTAAAGTACCCAGAAAACTTAATTAGCATTGTCCAGCATTGTTAGCTTACTCAACTAGGCATTTTGATGTCTAGCATAAACCTCATAATGACCATACCAGCTGTTGAGAATTTTTTTTTGGGGGGATGGCCTTCTTTTAAGCTCTGCTAAGACATTCTTTAATATTTATTTAAGCAAACACAAGGGGCCTGATTCATTAAGGAGCATAACTGGCGATTTTTTGCATATAGTGCACAAAATTACTCTGCACATGCCCAGAACCAGACCATATGGCACAGAATGCATCAGCTTTCAATTAATCTTGAGTACACAGGACAGTTACTACATTTTCAGGGGTGGAACGGGAGGGGAATGGGTGTATGCCCGTAGCCAATGTACAGTAAAGGCATACAAAGCTCAAACGTATGAAGCAGTGTCCGATTCAAGATCTGGGAATCTCTAAGGTACATGTTTTTCAGCCGTATCGCTTGCTCCAGCAACAGATCTACTCTAAATACTGATTACTCGTGATCACGGCTGAGTATGTATGCCAGAACATGTGTTTGCAATCAGGAGCAACTTTAAAAATGTACTTTATGTACACTAGAAATTAATCACATTCCAATAACTATATATCATGTGAAAAATTTAAATAAAACTTTTTTTTTTTTTTAATAATGTTTTGTCTTTAATGACTATGGTCCTGATTCATTAGCGATCTTATCTGCGCATGCCAAGAAAAGAGACTTAAGAAGGAAGATCCATTGCATATGCTAAGAATCTCTGAGGTTGCGATAAAAATCCTTCTTAATTGCACTTATGAAGTTCTCCCAACACTTAAGAAAAAAGGAATGGGGATGGGAGGGGAATGGTTTGAGATCGTACCGACTAAAGAAGAGTAGGCGTTATTTGTACTGATTTAAGAAGAGTAGGCGTTTACCTCCAGATCCATTGGATAGTTAAGAAGAAATGCTCAAAGTTTTATCTTAACTTCCTTCGCAAACTTAAAAAATCTCGGGGTCATGTTTAAGTCCAAAGCAGCTATAGCAGTAGTGCTGAATAACAACACTAAATTGTTCAAAAAGCATGGTTCGTTTAAAACACTCACAGCTAAATACGCACAACATACATCTTAATACACTTCACTCCAACAATTTTTTTTTTAAAAGAATATTATTTTCTATTCATATCAAACATTAAACAATGTGTACTTTTTTTTAAAAGCAACCTTTTTTTTTTTATTACAACCACCGTTGTAATAAATTGCAATGTAAAGTGGTTGATGTGTCTATTCTATACCTTTGTTGATATGTGTAAAAAACGGCTAATAATAATATGAAAGCCTAACTGCTTAATTTATTAAAATTGTATTAATTATAATTTTTATTCATGTAAATAAGTATATAATGATCTATTATACCCCTAAATCTTTGGTAAATGCAGAGTTTAAATAATTAGCTATGAAAAATCATTAGTGTATTATATAATATTAATAATAATTGGACTTAAACTTGTTTGACATTTTTGCCTTTGTTTTTTTTGGCCACTTAGGTTATTTTTCCTTGTATCTGTGTTTTTTTTTTATTTGTTTGGATTCACTTTCACTTTATTTGGAACAGGTGCTTGTCTGTGTTGAAGCTTAACGCAAATTTCAGCATGCAATATAGGCATATTCCACAAAATGGGTCAGGAATCAAACTCATGACCCCACTGATGAAAAGTGAATTGTTTAGCCACTAAGGCAAAGTGCTAGTGGAAACAATATGTGCATGATATAGACTAGAAAGAAAAGCTGAGCATGAACTTCTCTCATAACAAACAAATATTTGGCTATGAAAATTCACAACACAACACATGCATTACTGGCAACATGAAAGTTTAAGGATAAGCAATAAATATTTACACACACACACATTCTCTTATTCTCCAACATGAAAAATGTGTCATCTGTAATTTTGAATTGAAATAACCGTGGATGAGGATGTAATGGCTAATAATCATGAATATGCATATAGACAGAGCAAAACCCAAAACATATACTAGCATACTTTTCTATAAGTGACACATTGGAGTAAATCCACAGAAACATGGGGATATACAAAGTCCACACAGATACAGGCCTGATTCTGGATTCAAACTCATGACCCTACTGTTGGCAGCTCATTTGTCTAACCAGTAAGTCATACTTCAGATTAAAACACACATACAACACAGCACAGGAACTAGTGGCAACTTAAAGTGGTAATGAGCATAATTAAATGAACAATTGCACACACCTTCTTAGTAACAGACATAAAGGATCATGTTTTGTTTTACAAAAATTAAAATAAGAAAGTCTATGCTAATGCATATCAGATTAATTCGCAATCAGAAATAAACACAAACATTTTTCAATCAGTATAAAAGGAAACAACAGATTTTCGTAACCAGTGTTACATAGACCCAGCATCAGATCTCGTCATCTGTTACCATAGTGGCCCATACCCCTGCATACTTGTCTCATTACAATCCACTATAAAATACTGCTTCATGCACGCAAACATGGGGAGAGCATACAAACTCCACACAGATAAGGCCGTGGTCGGAAATTGAACTCATGACACCAGTGCTGTAAGGCAGAAGTGCTAATCACTTAGTCACTGTGCTGCCCACACTGGATCACACTTTTTAAAATCTCTGACATTCTACAAATACTATTGTTTGGTGATGAAAGTAAAGGTCTGTTTCATTTTTCTAAACATATACAAATGCATGCACCAGGTAGTTTGGATTTAAACAAATATTTACCTTTGAATGCAAATTTGAAATTGTGCTGTAAGAGCTGCCTCTGCCCCTGCTGAGATTATCAGATGTGACTTTTATAGCCATAGGACTTCGACAAATAATGATGTAGCTTGATTGTTAGAGTTTCATTTAAAATAGACCATACTAAAGGCTTTCATTGATGTACTACCAGGCCTTAACTGGGACATGTCTGCCTCAGCTGCAAAATATTCTGTAATTAAGCATAGTCTGTTAATCATATATCTGACTCACAATGTGAATTTTCTTTTCTGTCCAGGTAAAGTGCATAAACAAAGTGTTGTGTGTTGATAGATTTGTCAATATTTTTGAATGGAGAACCTTGCATTCTCTTTCATTTTGAGGATAAGTGAGAAACACACACCATTTTAGAAAATAGCTAAATGTTTGTAATCTATTCCAACAGACCTTATGACCTAGCTGTCAGTAAAAGCACAAAGGAGGTGTGGCAGGGATCATTTCATGGAATAAGAAAAAGACATGAAGGAGTTGCCTTTTTCAGCATGTAAGTATCTATAACTAACAATGTTATTAGTTTTAGGTTATTAGGGGACCTGCATTACAGTAAAGGGAACAAATTGTAGATTTTACAGCTTGAAAGTATAGGTGTGTACACAGTCAAGTAAGAATTTGTTTCAAAATGACCTACGGTTGATCTCTTTTTCTCTAATATTTGAAACAGATAAAGAAGACAGCCATCATGGGTACCAGCATTACCTGCTTTGCAACACCTCGAACCAATGAGAGAAAACCAACATGAATGTGTTTGCATTTGATATTTTTTTATTTTGCAAAGGAGTTTGTTTTTTGTGTTTCATTTGATTACTGAAATTGTGTTAATAAATAAAAAATATTTTTTTATTGCAATACTCATTCTCCTGTAACTCTCTGCTGATTTGGACACTATTTAACACCCTCTTCTCCCACACATCCTTTACCCCATTGTCCATCTAGACACAGTTCTCCCCTGGGTCACTTCCAACTTCTCTAACTGCTCCTGTAGTGTACCCACCTCTGGAACATTCTCCCTTCCACTCTCACTCTCTATTGAGGTCTCACAAGGCTCCTTTTTTTTTTAAAAAAATGTTTTACTTTAATATTGTACATATTTTGTCTTGGGGTACTAATTTCCTCATTTGGCCTCCAATACCACCTGTACGACGAAGACCCCCTAATGTACATTGCTTTCCTTGACTTATTTCTTTCACCACTATCTGTTGAAAACCAATGTCAGTCTGAAATCACCCCATGGATGTCACAATCATGTTCTATACAGAGCTCATTCTTGTCCCTCCTGCCAGAGTCACCAACTGGCCTCCAATCTCACTCACTGTCAATAACACCACTATACCCTCTGTGCTGCTTAAAATAGAATTCCTCAGTAAGTTTGTTAGGAGGATAGGAGGACCAGATTCATGAGGTAAATTTGGGTCCAAAAATGTATTACTTTGTTCCTTATCAAAACCATAACAAAAAGTTATATTTTAAATTACAGACACATATTTTAAAGGGTAAAGAATGTAAGGAGAGGGCAAAAGAGAGGCATAAGGATTATTTATATCACTCTGGATATGTAACTTTTTTGGGGGGGGTCAAAAAATATTCATTAGAATATCTTTCAAATTTATATATCTTTCAGAAGACATTTCAAAGATTCAGGTCAACAATGCTATAGTGTGCTTACTCCTGGGTTTTTTGTGGGAAACCCATTAGCAGAGTGCAGCTGTAAATGTGACATTTTTCACCAGCACATATAGGAATAAACGACTCATGTAAAGTGACAAATTACACTTACATTGCTTGATGTATAAACAGGTAATTTCCTATTACTAACCAGCTATGTAATATTATGCACATATTGTTTCCTCTTGCATGTTGCCTTAGTGGTTAGACAATCCACGTTTCAACAGTGGAGACCTGAGTTCTAATCCTCACCAGATGCCCTTATCTTTTTGGAGTTTGTATAGCCTCCCCATGTTTGTGTGAATTTGTGTGAATTTCCTATGTGTCCCTTATGCAAGAGTATTCTTGGTTTAAGTTCGCACAATATAGCAGAACAAATTAAGCTGTTATACTTTCATATTATTATTAGCACATTATTAGCCTTTTTTTAAAAAATACCAACTAACTGATAGACAGATAAACTACTTTACATTGCTATTTATTACAACTGTGGTTGTAATGTAAAAAAGGTTGTTTTTTTTAAAAAAAAATACACATTGTTATGTAATATCTCTTAAGACATATCAAATAGTACTCACTGCAATATTGTCTTCCAAGTGAACAAGAAACAAATGTGTCTGCCCGAAAACATTCAAAAATAGTAGGACTGAAGGAAGAGCAGAAAAGCACATATTTATTTGCTGCTACTAAATACACATTGAATTTTGAATCCAGGTGTACATGTCTCATCCTAATTGCTAAGCGTAGTGTACACGTCTCAAGTCTAAATGTTAACATCCCCTTCTGCAGAGATTCTATGGCTGAATGACAGACAGACATTTTACACACAGGTATAGAAAAGATCTGCATGGTTGTGTTGTGTTGTTTTTATTCTTGCAGTACTATTATCTAGCTCTTACATCTGTAGCACGCATGCTGTATTGGTGAGCTTCTCGCTCTTTTTTTCTAAATGAACGCTGCCTTAGTGGTTAGCCAATCTGACTTCCAACAATGGAGTCAGGAGTTCAATTCCTGACTCATGCCCATACTTTGGAGATTGTATGTACTTTCCTATGTATTAATTATGGAAGAGTACGCTACGCATTTTGTAACGGTCAGGATACAATTTTTTAGCATATATTATTTTATAATATTAATATGCATATTTATGCTAGCAAATTAGATGCATTTGCACCCACATGCGTTCAGTTCAACTCAAACACAAACACATGATCTTTCATATAGGTGAATAAGAAGGTGTGTTGATTTAGCTCATTAAAAACACTTCAAAGTCATTTGTCCTAGGTTATATAAACATGTAAGTGTTAAAACGAAAAATTAGATTACAATAGTCCAGCATAATACACTCCGATTGTGTTTTTAAAATCTCTTCAAGGTCTCATACATTATTTCAATGAAAAAACCTAAACCCTCCTCTGTCAAATACACATCATCAGGCCTATAAAGGTGCGGAAAGCAATATCTGCTCGGGTGTTCAATCCGAATACCACCAATAGACCACACAAATCGGGAAAACAGAATTTTCTCCGCAACTCTGCCATCAGAAAAATTCCTCCACACATGACTAGGAAAAATATCAGACCAAAAGATCACTAAATGAGGTCACCTGGAAATCATGGCGGTCAGGTCGGTCTTGATTCGTAAAATAAGACCAATCGAAGTTACATGGCCAAAATCATTACCCCCAAAATATAAAACAAGAAAGTGTAGTAAACCCCTCGTAGCCACCTCCTTCTCAAACAAAGCAAGAAAATGAGACCAGTGCAGATCCTTCTGCCCCACCCATACCACAACTACCAACTAATGCAAAGCAGCCCAATGCACAAAGGCATTGTCAATCACCCAGATTTCCAATGGCCCAGATGACCTGTAATGCAGAAAAAGGAAAGCTAAGACATCAACCCGGTATATACAATAACCGGCAGCCAACAAACAGGCAGAAGCAAGCCATACCACAGAAATCATCCACAGCGAGTGGCCAGAGAAGAGCCCCATAAGAAAAAGGAGGGACAGAATCAAAGGAGAAAGAGCCAAAGACCAGAGATAGCAGAACGGGGACACAGAAAATGGTAAAATCATAAAGTCTCAGGAGCCATTAGCTAATCAGGCCCCCTTTAGGGGTAAAAATTAAGCAAATTCCTTTGCACCGCTGCATCCAAATACAGCAAGCAGCCGAAGCCCTGTGTCCTCAAGAGTCAGAAAGGGAGAAAAGAAAGAGAAGAAAGAGAGAAAGAGGGAGAGAAAAGATAGAAACGCAATCAGGAAATTAGGACAGCAGAGAAGGCTGCACCTACTGTTTATAGGCATTAGATTTCCATCACCCAACTGTTGAATACTCTGTGCAGAAGCTCCAATATGAAAGGATTGCATGCCAAAACATTGACTATCCAGCCCAAGCCATTCTAATGTGCATTTTTAAAATAACAATTGACACTGCGAAAAACCATCCGCGACCATCCTCCCTTCCTGGGAAACATTAAGCCACACCTCTACACTCTTAAATCTGAACATGGGGCTCGGAAGGCCATCGTATTTAGCCTGTAACTCTTCACCATAAACTAGTCATGTGCCCTGCTTAGAGTTCATATACCATGTGCATCAGGGGAGGGCTGGCAAACTTTAGCCCCAGGGCAATATTTGACTCAGCAGCCTATTAGGAACATTTTAAATAAAAAAAATTCAGGTGGTCCAGTGGGCCAGCCCAAGATAACCCATTATGTCACTGGCCCATGGGGACAGGGGGCCCTCTGGGCCTGCCAGCCCCTGAAATGTTACCTCCACCGCCATGAGCTACGGAGGGGGGAGCCAGAACTGGGTCCAGCACAAGCTTGGAAGGGCAAAAAGAGGGCACTGCAACACCATACCGGAACCACGGATATGGATAACAAAGAAAAACACCCGCCCCCACCTCAGGAGAGCCACAGAGGATGTATACAAAAAAAAGATGAGGAGACAGAACCCATAGAAGTAGGTGTTTATCCAGAGGGCCACCAAGGAATGAACTGAAGGAAATACCATAGCAAGGGTAGGAAGGCAGGCCTTGGGAAAGACCAAAAACTGGTTGGTGAACATTTGTAACCCATCAGAGTGAAAAGGGACAGCCACCCAATGCCCTGAGACAGAGGCAGAGCGTCACCTACCGAATTCGGGAGGCCAGAGGCAGCCCCACCAGGTCCTAACAGCAAAGGAGGAGGCATCATTAGACCAGGAGGGACCCCGACAAGAGAGGCAGACAGTGGCCAAGCTATTGAGGGGGACCACACAGTCAACAACCCCCCAAAAAACCAGTAGCCAGTGGTGGGGGACGACGACAATGGAGTCATCAGCTAAATCAGCTCCAAGGCAACCTCCAAAGGCATGGCCCAATACACGGCCTGCAATATCAACAGAAGCAAGGCTACACAAGACCCTACTTCTCATGGGGACAGCACCACAAGCAGGGACAGAGGAGGGATGGGGAAAAACTTTAATACAATGTTTTGGGGACTGTGAGGGAGGAGCAAACGCACTGAAGGGAGCAGCCCGGGCGCAAGCAGACTTCGCTCCCCCTTCATGTGGCAGGGTTGTGGATGGGCTCATTAACTGACTTCTGGCAGCAGAGAGCCTGCCTTGGCCAGTGCGCATACATCCTGAGCCGCGAGCAGGTAGGCGAGTGCGACAATGCACCAATGGCCATACATCGCTACCACTTGCCTGTCTTACTGATGGATGGCGGATGCCCGGACACCGCAACCAACGGCACCAAAGAGGCCTGGGGAGCCAATAACCTCGATGATCGCATGCCCAAAGCCAGCTCCGGCAGAAGCAGACATTGGAGGGCAAGGACTGGACATGGCTGAAATGAGCAGGGGATTTCAGTAAAAGGCAGGTAACAGGAGAAAGAAGACACAGGAGGACAAACAAGTAGGGAACAAAGCAAAGGAAAAATCACAAAATGGGAGAAAAAACAAATAAAGACAGAAGAACAGACAGACGAAAGAGACACAGCAAAAGGGCAGAGGAAAGAAGGCACAAAAGGAAAAATTAGAACAGAAACATCAGAAAACCACATTGCTGAAAGGGAAAAGATGCAGACAGCTAAATATGGTGAGTGCTATTTATCCAATCTTGCAAAGGATCAAGGATTAAGTTAATTAGTTCACAAGATATTTATGACCAGCTTAGCTAAGCATCTTCCATTGTGACACAACATGGGAGTATCAAAGTTATCCTGTCATGCCCCTTTTTCTTAACCTTTTCATGTAAAGAGGCCTATACCAGACTTGATTGCAGTGTCCTGTCTAATAGAGCGGTGTGTACCTCAACCCATATCCATTCAGTATTCATCACCAGACCTATCTCCACAATCGCTCCTTGTTGAATACAAACGTGCATATACCCGCTTTACAGGTGTTTTATAAAAAATGCACATTACATTTGCTTTGCATTCATTAAAGAATCAGACCGAAGATGTTTCATAGCTTATTAAAATATATGCCTTGCTTTTAAAGTGGTATTTGGTGTTTAGGGACACAATTAGAAAACCCAGGAACAATTTTATTAGTAACTAGCTGAAGTATCCGGCGTTGCCTGGGTTTAAATCTTCAAGTTATTAAGTTATCAATGTGTTGGATGTAACTGTCAACATTTAAAAAATAATTAGCAGCTTAGCAGCTCTTCCAACACAACCATGAGGTGACTGCCCAGTGTCGTTTTTGTTTATATATTAAATGTCATCCAAATGCATCCAGTGGAAAGCCCAGAACAGGCTCCCCGTGTCAAAGTGCAGGCCAGTGTACACCAACGGGAGGTCCAACTCAGATTTACACACCCTAGTATGTCTTCTAGGATCCAATGTTAAAAGTCTTTTGAAATTTTCGTCCAAATCCATCCAGTAGAACAGGTTCTGCTGGTAAAAGTTCTGGCCAGTGTACACAAATGGTAGGTCCGACCGGGTCCATAAACCCTTTAAAACCTGGGCAAGATCCAACTGGATCACCTAGTGTTGGTTTCATCTGAATTGGTGCAGTGGTGTCGAAGATATTCGCCTACAAACAAACAAACTTCTTCTTTTACATATATAGATTTAATTGGGAAAACATTCACTTTTCCCAGATTTTATGTATTTGATACATTCTTATCAGTATTATTCCTGTAACTCCTATGTGGAGCAAATGGCTTCTGAGAAGCACTGTCATCAGGTTTGATTGTCAGCAAGGAACTCCCTTCCTTTCCTTCCCGGTTGCCAGTACTGCCATCTCAAAGGTCTTCCTTCAGATCTTCTTTGGACATCAACGATTCCAAGCTCCCTTAGCATTCCAATCCAAGGGTGCTGCCACTCGCAAGACATTCTGTTTTAGTTCACAGTCTCCAATGCGCTCCTTTTTGGTGTCCTTATAACACTGTTGCATGCTTTTATACCCAATGGCATACACTGCTCTGCTACTCCTTCATCTTGGAACATGCACCCCCTTTCATCTATGCAGTCAGAGTATTTAAACTTGGTCTGTGCACCTCTAGCTTGCCAAACTCTATCTTTGTATACTACATGGTTACTGTATATTTCTTAATATATTTAGCATTACTGACTACTTACCTACTGCAATGAGGTTATCTACCTTGGTTATTTGCATTCTCTCTCGCTCTTGGGAATCTGCCTTTCAGTTTTGACTTTTCTCCAAGATTTCTCAGTGTCTACTCCCACGTCCCTGGAACCTTGTTGCTCACCTACTTCTGTGTGTTTTACGCACAGTAGCTCTTTTTCAAAGCATGTACTCCAGTGTTCTACTTACATCCTTGTTGTCAATCCAGAACTTTCTCCATTACCCTGGAATTTTTTTCTTCTTCTCCAGCAAGGTCTGTAGCAACGTAGCAGATGTTTCAATGTCTACCTTCAGGAATTCTGGAGGAATGTTGTCAATTTCCACTGCTCAGGTGTCTAAGAGCTATTTTAATTTCTGCTTTAAATGGGACTTGCAGACTGATTATTGGATCACCTCCCACATCATCAGCTTGGTCCTCCTCTCCTTCTCTTATGGGCCTATCTATATTTAAAACTTCGGCGAAGTGTTCCTTCCATCTACTCATCTGTTCTTTTTTAGTTGTAAGTAACTCACCTTCCTTATAACTTATGGGTCTGCTTTTACTTAATATTATTTTGTACAGGATTTTATTGATTCTGCACAGTCTTCATGAGTCATCTTTTTGTGATTCTACGCACTTTGCTAGATCGTCCACCCATTTTCTCCGATCACTCGGAACACTTCTTTCCACATTTTGCAGCTGCTTATCTAGCTTGGGCTGTTGCTCTCTGTTGCCTTGCTTTGTTCTCTTTGACCTGAGCCAGCTTCCTTTCTCTGATGTATCTTCAGGTTTGATTATTCAATCATTCTTTCTTTAGTGGGTCTCTGATACACATTCACTGATTTATAAGTAAGAACTTTTAGGTGTCAATGCTTTGAAGTTGCTATTCAGCTCTAAACTGAACTCATCTTTACATAAATAGAAAAAATAATATAGCAAAATTGCTCTAGTCTTATGTGCATAGAGGTCTAGACAAGAATGAAATGTTCAAAATACAATGACAGAACGCCAATTAGTCCACACTGTTATTATAGTAAATATCACTTAAATATGTAACATCCAATCTTCAGATTTTTCTCCAAGAACACTGGGATCAGATAGCGATACTTTTGTAAGAAGAGGTCCACGGGTGAAAATATCATCAAATGTAAGAAAAAACATATATATGTGTGTATATATATATATATATATATATATATATATATATATATATATATATATACATTTTTTTTCTTTATTGTCATTTGAACTCGTCTTTAGTTTGTTTTTCACTTATATTCCCAACATTGTACCTCCTATTCCTTTTCAAAACTGTTGTCCATCATTGTGAGCTGGAACTCAGCTACTACTACTACTACTGTATGTGCCTCTTCTGTTTCTAACATTGGACAGAGGTCTTCTGACCTTCTTTGTCACAACAATGTGATTTATCTGATTTTCCATGGCTTAATCTGACAGTATTCATGTGATTTTGTGGCATCGCTTGGGTAGGAATCTGGTCCCACGAATCAGAACATGTCTAGAGCAGAGGTTGGGTAACATCTCACCATTGTCATTTATTTCTCCCACTTTGAACCCCTCATTTGAAAAGCCCACCTTGACATGCAAATCCCTATGAGAAAAAGTATGTCTTTTTTCTGTATCGCCTTGTTAGCATTATTTAGAACTTGAGAGCATTTTTCTTTTTCTGGATGTCTGATGACTCAGTTGGGGCATAACACAGGATGACTATGGCATTCTGAATCCAGGTTTGGAACCATGGTACCAGGATTCCTTCAGAAACAGGTTTCCATTCCATTAGGCTTATAGTATAACTTATATCCCTGATTTTTCTTCACCACTTTCTTTAATTTGTTTGGTTCTCTCAGGTTTCTCATGTTCCATATACTGATTCTTATTTTACATTTTGTTCAAAGTTTGCCAACAAGGATCTGTCCAGCATTGCTTCACTTCTGTTTCTGTAGTAGTATATTTTTAAAAAGTGCAGGTCACTAGCCCACAGCTCCCAAATGTCCTGGTGGGGCTGCAACCGTAGGGCTAAAGCAGTAGCCTGATTTATGATCCAGGTTTCTTCTACTAGTCTTTTAAGAGCCAACTCCAAACTGCAAGGCACCAACTGATGGTTTTGGTTCATCTTGGTTTTTTATTTTCTTGGTACTCAACCATAAATGGTGAGCATTTCCCTATCCGCTATCTTAGGAGATGCCGAATGGGAGACCAGCAACTCCACTCGGGAAATAAATAGCCCAAATCACTTGTATAAGTTTTTACTTATGCAGAGACTGAAACATCAGTGCTACTCTAAAACTTATACAAGTGATAGAGTATAAATAATTTGTTTATTTTTAGCATACACTTTTTTATTTTGTACTATTTTAATTTACAAATACATAGAATAATCTTTTGACTACTTAAACCATAATTAGAGCTGTGAAAATAATCATCTTAATCAGTCAAATGCACATGAGCAGAATGGTTCATGCGTCAACAGATTATTTTCATTTAGGTATCGGTTTCATTGCAGTGCAATTTAAATTTCATTTGTTATGCCCTTCCAAATCTGCATTTGTTTAATTTTCAATGTCAGATGATTAATTATTTTGTTCAACAATTTAATTTTTTGTCATGGATAATTACAAACAATCATATATCGAAGTCAGGATCCTTGAATAGAAATGTTCAGTACATTAAAAAATGTATAATAAAGAACAAAAGAAGACATTGGGCCTAGAGGATTTAATATATCTAAATGGTATTGCTTCAAATCAAGGAACAACTAAATCTGATGGCTGAGATTGATTTGCACATGTCTTTAGTGTTGCACTAAAATGTTTCTTATTGAACTCAGTGGAGCACCACTATCTGTAATACAGTATTCTTTATACTTCACAATATCCAGGACTCTAATGCATTGTTAATGCCCCATTCAATTCAAGTATATTGCTCTAACATACATCACTTGGTCTGCTAACATTCAATACATGTGTAAGTTTGTCAGCAAGGAACATTCTGCTTTCAGCATTACTTTTATATTGCTTGTATTTAATAAAACAAGGCAGAATACAGCAATGTAACAGAATTACAGTATGCTATTCCTGGATTATTTTGCTGACATAAATCATTGAATCACATTCCAGGCGACGTCTGATTACATCACATAGAAAATATCAAACATTACTACATGGTTGACATCAATGATTGACACAACATTGCAACAGCAATCACCTTGATCAAATAGGTCAACCTATTTAAATATTGTTCTGTAAGTGATAGTATTTACAGTCAGGGTGACCACGAAGGAATCCCAGTGGTGGTGATCATGGTGGGCCCCAAACAAGGCCCTAGCTGAGCCAGATGATGGGTGGGAAAAAGTGAGTGCATATGGCAATAGCTTCCTATTCCCATCCCTCCTAGGCTGGGTGTCCACTTACATTGATGTCTTCCACATACTAAGTTTTCTAGCAAAACTGTAATTCATACTAACAAGGGTAAGTGTGGATTTGTGAAAAATCTTAAAATACTTTGCGTGAAGCTTTAAACCTAGCATATAGATGCATAAAGATGCATCGTTATCAACTCCAGAAGTTGCCACTAGTTTAATTAGGTGCAAAACCTACGATTTGTAGATAACATATTTTGAGATCCATGTCCAGGGGCGGGCTGGGCCGGGGGGCAGGGGGGCATCGGCCCCCCGGGCCGCTCAGAATCATGGCTGCTAGGGCCGCCTGCCCCCCGGAAGTAATATAAATGTGATGCGGCCGCGTCATTGATGACGCGGCCGCATTACGTGTCATGTGATGCGGCCGCCTGTGCGGCGTGTGCATGTAACTCAAAATAAGATGCATCTCAAAGTGGAGAACCTAACTTGCATATGTACTTGCAAGTTAATATTCCTGATCTGACTCTCTACGTTATGTGCAACTATAAAAATGGCTGCAAGTTGTGCACATGCACAGTGTGTCTATTTTCCAAGAGGTTGCATCTTTACATCAGGCAAATGCACTCATGTGTAGCTCTAATTGAGGACATAGCTCAGCTTTTATAGTAGAAAAGCTAGCACCCAGCTGACAAGTAGGCATATTTTAAAACAAACTGAAGTCCATCGGAGTCCATGTTAAGAAATAAGCGTGAAGAGGCAAAAATACCTAGATAAAAGCCAACTATAAGAATATGTAAAAAGAGCATATGTGCATAATCAAGGGGATCGAAAGTTGGAGAAACAGGTACAAAGTACCAAGGTGCAGGCCTGCCTGTGAAGTGGGAGAATCCACCAACCTAGTATGGCCTTGCCCCCCTCAGTGGCTATAGAGGGGGACCAAGAAAAGATTCTGTACCAGGGCCTAAAATTTCTCTTGGTGGCCCTCTGCATAATTATGTGCAGGTACAGAGTGTCAGAAACTAAGAAATAATGAGAGACTGGCATTTATAGTTGATACAGAAGGTATCATCAATGTAACCAGTAACTCAATATACTAGTCAAAAAATACTTTTATTTAATATACGCCTCTCAGGCATTAACAAAGTTATATAAAAAGTTTTTACTGGGTGCTTACATTATCTCATAACAGAGGTTACGTACTATATGCACTTGTGTACAATCCTTTTGCTTGACTTTATTAAATTGGTTTATATCACATAAGTATTCCTGCTTTTTTTCGTCTTCAGTATATTTCAGTTCCAATTCAATTTTATCCCCTATCACAGATCTAGATGTGTGTTTTCTCTATTAATTAATTCCCACCAGGCGGCTTTAGTTTTCATTCCTACAGTCATGGTCTAAAGTTTTGAGAATGACACAAGTATTGGTTTTCACAAAGTTTGCTGCTTCAGTGTTTTTAGACCTTTTTGTCAAATGTTGCTATGGCAAACTGAAGTGAAATTACAATAAGTGGCAAAGGATTTTATTGACAATTACATTAAGTTTATACAAAGAGTCAATATTTGCAGTGTTGAACCTTCTTTTGAAATACCCTACAATTCGCCCTGGCATGCTGTCAATCAACTTCTGGACCACATAATGATTGATGGTCGCCCATTCTTGCCTAATCAATGCTTGGATTTTGTCAAAATTTGTGGGCTGTTCTTTGTCCACGCACCTCTAGAGGATTGACCACAAGTTCTCAATGGGAATATGGTCTGGGGAGTTTCCTGGTCATGGAACCAAAATATTAATGTTTTGATCCCCGAGCCATTTAGTTATCAATTTTGCCTTATGGCAAGGTGCTCCATCAAGCTGGAAAAGGCATTATTCGTCACCAAACTGTTCTTGGATGGTTGAGAGAAGTTGCTCTTGGAGGATGTATTGGTACCATTCTTTATTCATGGCTGTGTTCTTAGGCAAAATTGTGAGTGAGTCCACTGCCTTGGCTGAGAAGCATCCCTACACATGAATGGTCTCAGCATGCTTTTCTGTTGTCATGACACAGGGCTGATGGTATCGCTCACCTTTCCTTCCCTGGACAAGCGTTTTTCCAAATGCCCCAAACAATCTCAAAGGGGATTCATCAGAGAAAATTACTTTACCCCAGTCCTCAGCAATTGAATCACTGTACCTTTTGCAGAATATCAGTCTGTCCCTAATGTTTTTTCTGGTGAGAAGTGGCCTCTTTGCTGGCCTTCTTGACACCAGGCCATCGTCCAAAAGTCTTCGCCTCACTGTGTGTGCAGATGCACTCACACCTGCCTGCTGCCATTCCTGAGAAAGCTCTGCACTGGTGGTGCCCGATTCCGCATTTGAATAAACTTTAGGAGACAGTCCTGGCACTTGCTGGACATTCTTGTATGCCCTGAAGCCTTCTTCGTAACTATTGAACATCTTTCCTTGAAGTTCTTCATGATCTGATAAATGGATGATTTAGGCGCAATCTTACTAGCAACAATATCCTTGCCTGTGAAGCCCTTTTTGTGCAAAACAATAATGACTGCACGTGTTTCCTTGCAGGTAACCATTTTTAACAGAGAAAGAACAATGATTTCAAGCATCATCCTCCTTTTAAAGCTCCCAGTCTGTTATTCTAACTCAATCAGCATGAGAGAGTGATCTCCAGCCTTGTCCTCGTCAACACTCTCACCTGTGTTAACGAGAGAATCACTGACCTGATGTCAGCTGGTCCTTTTGTGGCAGGGCTGAAAAGCAGTGGAAATGTTGTTTTTGGGATAAAGTTCATTGTCATGAAAAGAGGGACTTGCAAGTCATCTGATCACTCTTCATGACATTCTGGAGTATATGCAAGTTGCCATCATAAAATTTGAGGCAGCAGACTTTGTGAAAAATAATATTTGTGCCATTCTGAAAACTTTTGCCATGACTGTATTGATACTGAGAGGGTATAAGGACATTGGGATATAAAGAGCATTGGACCTAACCAACTGCTAGTTTGCTCAGGTTTCATTTATTTATTAGTAGGTTAGTAAGAATGGATTTAAAAATGGGGGGACTTATTAGCATTTTAATGCCGATACGTGCCGTATTTTGTGCAAAATTGCACTGCGCATGCCCAGAAATGAACCATATGCCAGAGAAAACAGCAACCTCCAATTGCAACAGCCTACTATTTCATGGGTAAAACGGGAAGGGGAATGGGCATATGCACGTAGTCAATTTACAGTAAGGGCATCCCAGGTTTGAGCGCACGCAGCAATTCATGATTTGGGCATCTCAAAGGTAAATGTTTTTCTGGGGTAACACTTGCACCAGCTACAGGTCTGGTGTAAGTGCCGATTACTAGTAATGACGGTCGCATATGCTAGACAGAACATGTGTTTGCAATCGGGAGCAACTGAAAAAATGCATTTAAAGTACAGTAGACATTCTAACAAATGTACTTTATGGGGGACAATATATATATTTATTTTTTGTTTTGTCATTAATGACTATATTATTAACAGGGAATATTATTTGATTTTTTTTCTGTACTTTCTGTTATGACTTTATATTCCACATATGTATTGGGCATATCCTTCAGTGTATTATCTGTTAGAGCAGAGTGTACCTACACCTGTGTTCATCAATAGATCTTTACATCCATTCCTTGTTGAATACAGATATGTGTATGGCCGATTTTTTTTGTGTTTTTAAATTAGGCCCTATGTGTCAGCGTCAGCATATACATAAATTAGAGAATTTTGTGCACATGATAGCTATATTGGAATAAGCTCACTTGTCAACATCAAGGCATCTCCTCAACGTGAGTCCCTAGCATTTGAAACAAATCCACATTCAGGGTGTCACAATATAGTTATATACACCATGAAAATATATTTGTTTTACATGTAATGGACTCGCCTACAGGATATATATACCCTGTTCACTACTGTCTTGCAAAATCTGATTTGCGATAAGTACTGAGTGGCATAATATGAATTATTTACTTAATTACTGCCCGCAAAACATATAATACCAAACAGTAGTGCCCCCAGTTCATATTATGCCACATACAGTAGTTGTCCCCAATTCATAATATGACACAGAGCAGTCAGGAAATAAATATTTAAATATTTTTTAAATTACATTTAAAACAACATTTTCTAGTGGTCCTGTAGTAAATCATGTTTTAAAAAAGGATGATACAAAAAATAATCAAACATGTATTTGCATACATGACAATCTATATATATAAAAGAAGTTTGTTTTTGGAGAATATTTTCCACAGCTCTGAAGGTTTAGCTGCCAAATCTTACATAGTTATTCAGTATTGAAAAAGTAACCTATTAGACCATATAGGGACAACGCGACAATGCGACAAAGCTACAAAGCGCCAAATATTAAAAACATCATTTTGTTTTGGTTGCAAACAACTGTTTTTCTTCAGAAGGAAACCTCACCATAACACGACATAACTTCACCGTGACAGAGCAGCAAATCATATTTTTAAATAACATTTTTACAGAATAATTTGCTAATATACTGTATAAAAACTGCTACACATTACAAATCGGACCCGCACAATGCTGGGTGACCCTGCTAGTATATTAATATACCTGATTATACTATTAACATGTATAGGGAACAGGGTACATTTAAGAGCATATACATTTGTGTATAGTGCAATCAAAATTACACCCCCTGTATGCTCACCTCCTACTGGACATACTAGGTGAAATGGGAGCAGCAGTTGTCAGCACACTACTCCTACAGACAGACAGTCTTGCGATATGATGCTTATGTCAACATGGGAGCTCTACTGTGGGAGGACAAAAGACATATGAAAAAAACAATGCTGACATCACAAGAACACCAACTCTATCGCACACACAGCCCATCCCAGTATTTAGTACCCACCCACCACCTCTTGGCGCCCCATAAGGGGTTATAGGTTATTTAGAGAGAAATAGTGAAAGAGAGTGTGAAACTCTACAGCTACCATTGCCTGCCTGCTTAATCCATTCCTATCATATAGAGTTAACTCATTTAATAAATCTTCACTCACTCTTCACATACATTAACAGGTCGTAAACTAGCACCAGGTAGCCTGAAATCATTACACATAATAATGCAAAATTGATTTAACAAGTTTTGAAAATACTGTATTTTTAGCTCCATAAGACGCACCTGACCATAAGACGCACCTAGTTTTTAGAGGAGGAAAACAGGAAAAAAAATATTCTGAATCAAATCTCATACAGTGCTGTCTAGTAATGTAAGTAAAAACAGATATGAACAATACAGTCCCCCATTGGTAGAAATGCTGAATAGATAATGGGTGTCACACAACCATTATAACTCTGGATCCAGATATAATGTTGGAATGCATGCAAAGTCCAGATTAGTTAAAAAATTCTGTCTATACTAAAATAATGGGGCATGTATAAAAACTATAAACCAGGCATAACACTCACAATCTCCTGATCATTAATATCTCATGAAGAAAAATACATCTGTAACACCCTTTAAGGGGTATGTAACTGCTTGCATGTTGTTTGTGTGAATTTACCTTGCGATGATGCTATGGAATCATCCTCTATTTGATTCCAGAGTATCATTTGCAAACATGAATCCAGCAAGTGCTGTTGTGGTGTCACATATATCCAAAATTTCAGAGTAAGTGAATTTCACATGAGATTTTGGCATTCCTCACCACAGAGGGATAGGCCCATAGAGACTCTGAACTACAATATGTCCCGAAATTGCAAAAATTAGATGTGTACCACTCAGGACTAGTGACGACCTACAAAAGTACGATATGTATCTGAAATGGGGGTATCACTTAAGTAAGATGAGGAACCCTATAACTGAGAGTACATGGACAACTGTGTTTGTGGGATGCAACCATGTGACATTCTGAGAGAGGAGGAGAGTTCTGTGAGAGCCACAACAGCACTTGCTGGATTCTTGTTTGCAAATGACAATCTGGAATCAAATAGAGGATGATTCCATAGCATCACCTTAGCCATAAAATAGAGCAAATTAAAGCAAACATGTAAATAATTTCATAAAAGACGGTGCTTTTATTAGGTAATAAAGGTATCCTCTTGCTATACTGTGGTTTCAACCAGCTATTATATCAAATCATTATTCAGCGCTCTACATTGTCATGATACCAAATAAATGGCATGTCTACTATAAGCCTCAAAGAGTGTCAAGTTTATTCCCTTAAGAACTCAACCATGAGCAGCTAAGATCAGTGAGAAATGGTGGTTGCTATGGAAATCCTAACAAAACAATATTATTTTGATAAGGAAATAAACAGAAAAAAAAGAATAAAATGAATTTTACTGTGCCTTAATCCTAGCAGCCCTTACAGGTGGCTCGACTATTAACATACCCTCCAAGCCAGAGCAATGTGGGACTGGATTATTACTAAAATTCCCCTGTGTCTTAGGGAAAATATTCCTGGCCAAGTCATTGAAAAATTGTGAATAAAAGTAAATATTCCCTATAGCTGTTTATGTGGAGATTAGCTTGGGGGAAGGGGAATAGTAATAATCACCAGCTTAATAAAGTGAACCTCACAATAAATTATATTTTAAGTTTGAAACAAGATTTGTGAAAATAACTATTGCTTCCATTAGACAGGCTGATGTTCAGAGGCCTTATTATCAATCGTGGCAATGGGATCCACCCTATTTTTACAATTTAGTTTTCCTTTTCAAAGATGCTTTGTTTATCATTGTTCTTCACATATCGATTTGTCAAATGTAAAGCTAGGAGTGAAAGTCCACTAACAGACTACAGTCACGATTTCTAGAATGATAACTTTGACGGCTGTTTCTAGCATTTTTTCCTCTTTCCTTAATCCTTCTTTGCATGTTTATTATTCTAATGTTTAACTTATTTCTTAGGGAAAGTCATACAAAAAAACAAGAAAATTATTGTAGCTATGTAGCATTTGCTTTGCTTCATACTGAATGAAAGCAGATCTGATTTTCATTCAAAAATATGCATTAAAGGTACTTTTGTCAAAAATGTACTCATTTTAAAATTGGGCAGCATTTATTCATTTTTGCAATTTGTTTTTGATTCACTACAGATTTTACATGAAACCTAAAAGTGCTGACTTGAATGGCATTATTATTTTAAATTCAAACATCTGTGTGTTCCATTATTATGTAAATAGTAGGCTTTCTTGAGTGTCAATACATTTCTGCAATCATGATTTATCATAATAATGAATAGTTATTCTTTATTTCCGATGCTTTCAAGGTTTCAAATGGGAAGCTGTAGCCTACTGTTTACCTACAAAATAAATGTACATGTTCATTTCCCATGCTATTCATATGCACAAGCAGGGATTTTATTTCAGAAGTGCAGTGCTTTTAGGATATTGTTCATTACTGTAACAATTGCAAGCAACAAACAATAGGCGTGAATAAAATTTGTTCCAATTTGCTAAGTCAAATTGCTTTTCATACTAGAATGTTACTATTTAAAATGTTGTGTTTAATACCTTTTAAATTCTTAATTAAGCAATGTAGAATTTATTAAAAATGTGATAGACATGATACACACAATAGATTGAAAACAATATAAACTAAATTTAAACTAAAAATATCAATTAAATAAAAGAAAAATCTTTTTAATCATTATATTAGCATTTTGTATTGCACTATTACTATTAAAAAGCTAGCAACACAATTACATGACATCAATATATATTAATATATATTAAACAATGTGTATTACTGAGCTAAATACTATACCTTTAGTGTTTATGCTTAATTAAACATGCTTATCATATTCTCTTTCAGTTCTCTGTAGCAAGTTGCCATATTAGCAGGGGTTTTTTAATTAATCAGGCAAAGCATGAGTTACAAATTGAGAGACTTGGGGCCTTATGTAGAATTGGATGCAATTAATTGTAATTTACCTAGTATTCCGATACACTGATAAATAAATAAATACGGTAAATAAAACACAAACCACGTAACCATGCCTATGCAGCCAGCCTAGTACTAGCAAAATTTGGAGTACAAAAGCCATAAGAAACTACAACTATAACCTGTACTGCACCAGGAAAAAAGTCAATCAAACACACTCACACTGTTTTGAAAATACATTTATTTGAATAAAAAACACACTTAAACATCCCTCCTTCACCCTCTTTACTACTCACCTACATGCAGCCTGGAATCCATGGCACCCTTTTCATCTGTTATACATTCAGGAATCCCAAGCTTAACTACAACAACAAAAACTCATCATAGACGACAAGATACTAGCTCGCTGAGAGCTCTTGTCGGAAATTAGCTCTTTGCTGCAGTACAGTCATATATGTAACTGGAGATGTTTCACGGCTCGTACCCCTTCCCATCCACTACCTCCCCTGTTCCACCTCTCTAAGCATAGAGAAACGAAAGGGGGAGATACGTAAGAGCAAGCAGACGTATCTTTGCCTTTCGCACAGCTTGAAAAAGTGCTTGTTGTATTTATGAGTCAGACTTACGCTCGACTAAACATGAGGCCCCTGGTGTGCAGAAATGTAGAGTGTGGATTAGCTTTCTCATACAGAGGGGACAAGTGATCATCAAGTGATATCAGGCCAGTAATGCAATGCTTCCACTTTCAGATTCTTCATCATCATCATCACCACCATTTCTTTATATAGCGCCACAAATTCCACAGCGCTGTACAGGGAACTCATTCACATCAGTCCCTGCCCCATTTGAGCTTACAGTTTAAATTCCCTAACATACACACAGACTAAGGTCAATTTGATAGCAGCTAATTAACCTACTAGTATGTTTCAAATGCAAAAATGCTAAAATTTTCTTGACAAATCTCAAAATTTCTGACAATATAAACAGAATTGAAACATTTTAGAAGACGTACACCATTTGCTCCCCTGTTGTGGGGCTAGCACACAAGAATGGAAATTTATAACATACACAGAAAGCATCAAAGGGTTAATACCCCATGTAGTGGACAGGTAATGCTCCTAACTCAGCAACAGCTTCCTCTCACCCACCCTCCTCAGTTTGAGTCACTAGTCTGGGCTGAAATACAGGGAAGGAATTGTGTGTCACAAGAAAAGAAATTCTCCCCCACGCATGTGCCGCCAAAAGTCTTAGATCTGGAGATGGCCATGTCTTTTTTTCTTTTTTTTTTAAGAAATTCAAGTTATACCTAAAACATTAAAATAAGTTAGAAGTACTGGTATGTCACAATTTCCCAAATAATTCCCAATCAGAGTCATATTTCCCCAAACTCAAGAAAATAATGGTAAGTGGAAATACTAAAGTGATTTTGCAGTGACACAAATGTCTGCAAGAATCAAGTTTTTGACTATATGAGATCCTATAAGGATACTGTCCCAAAGATGTGGGAGGAGCTTTAGCTGTTTGTATTGAAGTAGGGAAGGAGTATTTTACTTTTTAACAGAGCTGCAGTGGACTATATGGGTGACATTGAATGATGTATTTTACCTTCATTTTTGGTGTTTAGTTACCCTTTAAAGCGTGATGATATTTTATTGTACTTGAGCTTTAGGGGGTAGTTTCTTTCATTTTATGTCTGTTATATAATGTAGAAAATATGTGCATGTGAATGACTGGTAGTAGTTGCTGGGACATCTAGTGCAACAATAGCTGGGACCACTGGGGTGGCCTAGTGCTGGGAGCTATAGCCTTTGGACCCTTCGCTAGAGGATTCCTCCCCATCTCCTGGAGCCATAAGGCCCCTTAGGGGGACAGGCGTGTTTGGACCTCTTTGCCAATGGTAGGAGGGCCCCTTTATATCTCCGACCCCCCATTGCTGGACTTTGCGGTGACATTTTTACTTTTCCACCATGAATATTTTTGAGTATCCACAGATTAGATTTTATGGGGGTGTTTCCAAAGACTGGAAAGTGAGAATATCTAGAAAAGCTCTTGGTGAACAATTAAGTGTAATTGCACAAATAAAATGCAGTTTAGACCTGCACTTTATGGTTTATAAATGACCCATATTGTCTTGTCTAGTGTTGATTGAAATATGTGCAGACACTGCTCCACTCTCTGCTCCTACCCTGCATGGAATCCATTTGGCAGTCTGCAGGTGGGCATTTCCATGCAGCTGTCTTTTCGCTCCAACAAACTGTAATTATAGTGCAAGGTTTCACTGTTATGTGCTATCAAATATAGCACATTTCAATGCATATAGGAGGCAGGAGAGTTGCATAGAAACAGTCTACAGATCTGTTAAATCTTTACCAGGCAGATTGGAGGCTGGGAGCTGAACACTGCATGGTGTCTGTACATTTCTCAATCAGCACTAAAATATGTTTTTCTTTTTTTCCCCCAGACCAAATAAAACTGAATCTGAAGGAATATATACTGAAGACAGTCCCTATTAAGCGTAATAAATACAAATCAGGTGGGTATGTATTTTAACCTCCAATGAAATGCTGCACGGAGACCTTAAATATACAAAATACTGCAAATCAGGCAAACAATTTCCCACCCTAATCTAATGCAAATGTTTTTCTAAACACAAATTCTTCCGATTCTCCATTTTGAAAATATAAATACAGAAAGAAATAATAATGAAAAATGAAAACAATAAAATGTCAACTGTTTTAATGTTATTTTTATTTTATTTGTTAAACATCTACCGATAAAACACTAATTAAACAAATTACAAGAGGGGACACCAAGCTGAAATGTACAATGATGCACATTTTTCTTTAGTCACAGAGATCTAGGTCTGCAACAACCCCGTGTAGAGTGGAGATAAAACACAGAATTAGCAGAAATCCAATTTTTGAAGTGAATTTTCCCACTGATGTCCAATTGTCCCTTGACAACTTAGGGTCTGATGTAGAGTTGGACACAATTTATACTTACAACATAATTGTAAATTGTGCAACTCGGCATACATTGCAAATTGAACACACTTCGTAAGACACACCTCTTTGTCTGCCTTACGGGCCACTTAAGTGTATAAGTCACAGAGGACTGGTAAGACAGATGCGTCCCCCCCATTTATATCTTAACCAACCCTAGTGCTGAAATACTGATGAAGGTAAAATGTATTTAATGTTTATACAGAATATAGAACAGGATGCAGTAAATATATACAGTATCTATTTCATGTTATTGTTTTTGGGAATCATGTGATCAATCAAAACTGGCTAAAGGCTGTGCGCCACTAATTTTGTCCTGACAATATTACTCTATTGCAGTTTGTATTATTTTTTGAGGATACAGTGAAGGAGACTGGAGATACGATAATTTATATTTTTTTATTTTTCATGCAATACTATACATGAGTATTTGAGAAAGAACTAAGAAGATATATAAAATTGTTGCTTGATTTTCCTTGCAAACCGTTATTCCTCTGCTGAGCCACTCTGTCAGTCTCTATATTGGCTGCCTGTATTTCAACGAATCCAATATAAAATTCTTCAACTAACATATAAGGCCGTAAACAAAATTGCACCGACATACATTTCATCACTTGTCTCAAAATATCTCAGAACTCGACACCTCCGTTCTGTACAAGATCTACGTCTCTCTTCCACTCTCATCACATCCTTCCATTCTCGGTTACAGGACTTTTTCCGGTCTGCACCCACTTTGTGGAATTCCCTCCCTCGCACAGTAAGACTTTCCTCTAGTCTTCAAACCTTCAAGTGTTCACTGAAAACCCACCTCTTCAGACAAGGTTATGATATTCCTCAATCACCATCTTAATCTCCCTCCCTAGACTACCCTATTACCATCCTCTACACAGCTAATGCAAGACAACAACCCTCTGACCAACATTTCCACACACACAGCCCACTCAATACTTTTACCTTTGCATTTTAGCTGGTCCATTGTGCAATATGATGTAGCACATGCCCTTGTGTTTCAAACTCCCATTGTCCTATAGATTGTAAGCTTGCGAGCAGGGTTCTCTTACCTCTCTGTTTGTATGTATTACCCAGTATTGTCTTATTAATGTTTGTTCCCAATTGTAAAGGGCTATGGACTTTGCTGGCGCTATATAAATAAATGTTGATGATGATGATGTTGATATCTATATTAGTAATTCACAAGGCAGCAGACTGCTTCTCCACATTAACTGAAATGGGAATGGTGTCATATGCAAATTCTGCAACAAAAATTTTTCCTACAATATTATTAGTAGAGACGGGCGGGTCCGGTTCCCCGAGAACCGAACCCACCCGAACTTTGGGTATCTGAGTACCGAGCTGAGTAGCTCGGTACTCTCCCACCCGCTCTGAATCCAAATCAAGGCCGAACGTCCTTATGACATAGTCGAATCTCGGGGCTCGGTTCTCGAGATACTTCAAGATTATAAATACACGCCTCCACAGCAATCCTTCGCCATTTGACAGAGGGAGAGAGCAGAGTGTAGTCACAGGCTGATTAGAGCAGGGAGAGAGAATCCAATATTCTTTTTCCAATTGTTGTAACAAAAATCGCTAGAGAAGAGAGGAGGATAGAGGTTTTTTTAATTCTCAATATTTGGCACTCCCCAGTGCTTTTAGGGTGTCCCCCCTAATTGTGCATAAATATTTCTGGCTGTCAAAATTACTATCTGTCAGCAGTATCTACCAACTAATTTTTAGCACTCCCCAGTGCTTTTGGGGGTGTCCCCCCTAATTGTGCATAAATATTTCTGGCTGTTAAAATTACTATCTGTCAGCAGTATCTACCAACCACTCCCCAGTGCTTTTGGGGTGTCCCCCCTAATTGTGCATAAATATTTCTGGCTGTCAAAATTAATATCTGTTAGCAGTATCTACCAACCAATTTTTAGCACTACAAGTGCTTTGGGCTGAGAATGGAATCAAAGCAGTCCACATATGAGCAGAATGAGCAATCAGGTTCTGTCACCAGTCCTGATGTTAGTGTTCCCAGTACGTCATCTGCGCAAGGTGATGTCAAACTACAGAATGTTTCGAAATCAGTCCAAAAAACAAAATAATTTTTTTTTTTTACTGTGTTGAAGCGAAAAAGAAGTGTTACTGAGCAAAAGTTTAGTGCCGATAAAAAAAAAATTGCCAACATGCCATTCTACACACGCAGTGGCAAAGAGAAAATGAGGCCTTCACCTTTGGCTATTAGTGACAGATCCCAAAAAGTTACCGAGCCTACAATTGGTGCACAACTACTGTTAAGCGTCAAAGACAAGCTGCAAGATAACAGTAAGGCATTAGAGGATAATGTTTGCTCTGATTCACAAATGACACCAATCCCTGTGGAGAGTTCATCCAACAGTGGGATGTCTAATCGTGAGCATTCTGCTGATGTGTGCCTTAATAGCCCGAGTGTAGCCGGTGATACACAAATTGAGGATGCCACTTTGGAATTAGAAGAGGATGAGGGGGAGATTTGTGTAGGCGACGAGGGCGCTAATGAGGATGTTGATGAGGATGAGGTTGTTTGTGTAAGTCCTGCACCAGTGGCAGCAGTTCTGGCACGTGACAAGAAAAAGGCCATTGTCATGCCTGGGCATAAAACAAAAAAATCCACTTCTTATGTGTGGAATTATTTCTACCCAAATCCAGACAACAATTGTATAGCCATTTGTAGTGTATGTCAAGCCACAGTCAGTCGAGGGAGGGACCTTAACCATCTTGGATCCTCATCTATGTTACACCATTTAACGAGAGTTCATGGCAAAGTGTTGGGAAAAGCTGAAAGTTCTTCCCAAAACATTACAAGCACTCCATCATCAGCTAACATCCTCCTCTCACTGACATCCCGACGGCTACAAAATACACCCACCACACCATCCTCATCAATATCCTCAGTAGCGCTCGGAGTTAGCCCGGCATCCCACTTAAGGCTGGATGACTCCTGCACTATTATTGATTCCTCTGAAGAAAGCATTAGTCCCACTGCTGCTGCTGTTGCTGCTGCTGGGGGTGAATCGTCATCCCAGAGGCAGTCCTACATTTCAGCAATTAACTGTGAAACAATCATTTGCGAGGGGAAGCAAATATGACAGCAGTCACCCAGTCGCCAAGCAAATCACAGACGCCATGGCTGCAATGTTAGTGTTAGATATTTGTCCGATCTCCACAATAAACGCAGCTGGTTTTTCACAGTTAATTGAGGTTTTGTGTCCGCGTTACAGAATTCCATCGTGACACCATTTCTCCCGTAAAGCAATTCCACAACTATACCAAAAAGTGTGTAAAAATGTAGAGATTGCGCTGAAAAATGTATTCTGCCCACTGTCCACATAACCACAGATATGTGGACAAGTGGAAGTGGCCAAACCAAAGACTATATGACTGTGACAGCCCACTGGGTTGGTCATTCACCTTCACCAGCAGGAACAGCAGCAGCATGTACACCACTAAGTAACATTTGTCACAGGCAGGCCACTCTTTGTATCACCAGCTTCACTAACAGGCATACAGCTGACAATTTTTTACGCAAACTGAGAGATGTGATTGATGCATGGCTTATACCACTTGGACTCTCCCCAGGGTATGTCATTTCTGATAACGCCAATAATATAGTGCGAGCATTACAGCTGGGTGATTTCCAACACATTCCCTGTTTTGCTCACACCATCAACTTGGTGGTGCAGACCTTTCTACGCAATAACCGTGAGGTGCAGGTGATGCTTTTGGTGGCCCGTAAAATTTCGGACCATTTCAGGCATTCAGCCACAGCATGTAGGAGATTACAGCAGCTCCAAGAGCAGTTTAACTTGCCCTTTCACCAACTTAAGCAAGAGGTGGTAACTAGGTGGAATTCCACCCTGTACATGCTTCAGAGGATTATTATTATTATTATTATCATTTATTTGTTAGGCGCCACAAGGTTTCCGCAGCACCGCACATAGTACAAACAGTAGACTATACAGGGTATAACAGTACAGAACAATAAACAAAAGTACCAATACTTCAGAAACTCCAGGCAGGCAGATGCAATAGACACGGAGCAGAAGAACGGGTAAGGAGACAAGAGGGAAGAGGAACCTGCTCAAGCGAGCTTACATCCTAAGGGAGGGTTAAACAGACCAGGCACAAGAGGAGCCAGTTGAGGGAATGGGAGAGAGGGGAGAATGAGTGGAGGAGATGGGGGTTAAGTGGATGGTTGGTAGGCTTTGAGAAAGAGGTGAGTTTTGAGTGCACGTTTTGCATGGAGGAACAGCGCAAAGCCATCCAAGCATATTGCACAAACCATGACATTGGGAAAGGAGGGGGGATGTATTTCACTCTTGCACAGTGGGGAATCCTTTCAGTGCTGTGCAAGGTGCTGAAACCATTTGAAGTTGTGACGTGTGAGGTGAGTGCAGACTCTGCTAGTTTGAGCCAAGTCATTCCTTTAATTAGACTATTGGAAAAGCAGCTTGAGAAAATGAAGGAGGAGCTGAAAGCAAGCAATTCAGCAAAGTATGTTGGCCTTGTCGATCAAGTACTTCATTCGCTTCACAATGATCCTCGAGTTATTAAGATCTTGAACTCGGATCAGTATCTTTTGGCCACTGTGCTTGATCCAAGGTTTAAGACCTACATTGAGTCTTTACTTGTAAATGAGTGAGATATGAACTTTTGCAAGGAGCTATTGCACAGCAAGTTGGCCGCTGAACTGGGCCTCGGCTTGACGACGTGTCCTCCTTCACTTTCTCAAGCTGCTGCTGCTCGTAAAAAATTTAATTTCCCAAAAAGAAGCAGGGAAGACGCAGGGGGCAGACCAGAACAATTTAACATCTGGGCTGGTTTGAAGGATTTTTCAAAAAAATGTGTCGCTTTGCCCATAACTCCATCCAATGCGAGTATAAACATGCAAAGGATGGTGGAGGATTACTTTCAAGAGGTAGTTGATATGGAAATGTCAGACAATTCCTTTCCTTACTGGGAAGAAAAGCAGGCCATTTGGAACCCCATGTACAAACTTGTTTTGCAATACTTAAGCTGCCCACCCTCCAATGTGTACTCTGAACGAGTGTTCAGCACAGCAGGGAACTTAGTCAGTGATCGCAGTAGAAGGTTACTTCCAAAAAATGTGGAGAAAATGATGTTTATAAAAATGAACTACATCTTCCACGAGGAAGGCCTTTACCATCCAAGACATCCAAGCACTGACTGTTCTCTAATGGCGGATTCAAGCAGCGATGAATTGATAGTCTGTGATGATGACGTACACACTGATGAGGGTGAGGATGAAGCTGAAGATGATGATAACATCTTTTTAAAACTTTCTATGTAAGTGTAGGGTGCAATCTACCCCAAAGAGGAAAGGGACTTGTGGCATTTCCATATCACGTACCGTCTTGAAAGGCTGCTGTTTGGGCAATTTCTCCTTAAGGGTAGGGTGTCATAGACAGAGTGACCCTAAACTGGCTTTGTCCATTTCTCTTAATATTCTACAGTCTATAACGGCTGAATTTTTTGCTATTTTATACAAGTTGAGGGGGGCCTAGAGAGCCAAAAACCAAACTGGCTTTGTCCATTTCAATTAATATTGTACAGTCTATAACGACTGAATTTTTTTGTATTTTATACAAGTGGAGGGGGGCCTAGAGAGCCAGAAACCAAACTGGCTTTTTCCATTTCTTTACATATTTAACTATAAGTGTAGGGTGTAATATACATCCAAAGACGATGGCTGGATTGCCAATATATAAAGATGGAGAGGAAAACAATCTGTTTTGTGTGTAGAATAAATGAAGGCCTACCTACCAGGAATTAAACTGTTTTTTGGATGATTTATTACCTCTACAATTAGATTACTTATCTATGAAACAGTTGGAGCACTAAATTGGGTTATTTTAGGCCCAAAAACATTGATTTTCCAACAAAATAGCAAAACAAAACCAAACAAAACCAAAACCAAAACACGCAATGGCGGTTTTGCAAAACCAAAACACGACGGTAATCCAGATCCAAAACCGAATCCAAAACCAGTGACCATCTCTAATTATTAGTCCCTTTAAAATTAACTTTGCCAAAACTACCACTAGTATGACATTTTTTTTCAGAACCCAGAAATACCAGATAATTTAACTGTTATGGTAATGAACAAACTGTTAGACTCATCTCTAGTCATGGTAAATTCTTTGAACATGTTGCTATCAACACATTTTTGAGGTGCGTGAGACTTTAACTGCCTCGTTGCCTCGAACAACTGGGGGTAAATGTATGAACATGCGGGTTCTTCAACACCCGCGTGTTCAGCGCATTCGGCGATTAAATTTCAAGCGGCGCTGCATTGTAAAGGGAAGTTTCCCTTTACAATGTAGCGCCGCTTGAAATTTAATCGCCGAACACGCTGAACACGCGGGTGTTGAAGAACCCGCATGTTCATACATTTACCCCCTGGTGTTTTCTAAAGCCAAATAGAACTTGGACCCCATAACCTGTTATATAAAAGATAAATACGGATTTTAAAATTCGCCTTGGTGACTTTCTAAACTACACATCAGCTGCTTTTATAGTGTCCCTTTTTAACATAAGCTTTCATTCTCTATTTCAAAGACTATGTCAAATACATTTAGATTTTGTTCTACCCAGTATGTGTTTGAATTACTAAAATATTACTTTTACATCAGTTTAGCTAGATGTTGCTTTATTTGCATACAAATATAACTATTTATTATGAATCTGCATTCATGTTTATCATTTTGTGTATAATGGCATTTACTGAGCAGATTACAATAAATAATTAACGTTGGTAAAGTGACTTTCATTGTCAACACATGAAATGCCTACACCTTTTATATCACCTAAATCACAAATGAATAGTCAGTTCCTGTTTTTCTCTTATAAAAATATCAGATGTTCTGAAACTCATTTATTTTTTCTACTGCATATCTTGTAGCCTTCCTGCGAAACATGTGGAGCATATCTGAGATACCATTAATTCAGCCACTTACTAGAAAAACTGAATTTCACAGTTTGTGCTTACTGAGTGTATTCCAACCTATCACTCTGTCCAAAGTCACAACTGATTCAATGAAAGATTTCACTCAGATGTATTACATCTGACTGCAAGCTTCAACTGGCCAGAAAAACTGAAGCAAGACTATTTTCAATAAATATATTATCTTTTCAATTAAAAGTCTATTGACTATTGGTTCATTTACTATAACTGAACCAACACAAGCTGTTCAATCATAGGTGGAAGCATTTAAGAAACCTCTGTGTAAATTTCTATTTCCTGCCTGAAAATGAAAGATCATAAAAAGATTATTATTGTTTAACCCCATACATCTTCATATTTCATAATTTTTAGGCAAAGGCTGTATTAACGTGCAAAAGGTATTACAGATTAATCATAGCTCAGTGTAACTGCTTACTAGTGCTTTTCTTAACTCAAAAGTATACATAAATGAATCAAGAATTCTAAGCCTATAACGTTTAAACTCTGTAAATATAACTACTATTGCAACCAAGTGTATTACCTACAGTATGGTTTATCTAGAGCAGGGGTGGCCAACCAGTCAGACATGAAGAGCCAAAAAATATCTATAGATACCGCAAATAGCCAACTTTATTTTTTATATGTGTGTAAATACATATACACAGTATAAACACACATACAGTACACACATACATTGAAAATATAGCATAATTTACAATATCTTGCTAAGTGAAAAATAATATTCAACAATTCTAAAATATTCACAATAATCACCAAATAAGTACAGCTCTTACCTTGTTGCTGTATCCAGTGGAGGAGGGTTCAAAGGGCTACATAAAGTCTCTTCACAGTATTTCACAATTGCTGTGGAGGACACTGTTGAAGTGGAGGTAAAAAAAAAGTCATAAATGGCCATCAGACCTTCCCACATGCCTATGAGCATCTCCACATGCCCTTTACATCCACATCAGACCTTCACACATGCCCATCAGACCTCCCCACAACCCATCAGACCTCCCCACAAGCCCCTTACATCCACATCAGACCTTCACACATGCCCATCAGACCTCCCACATGCCATCAGAATTACCCACATGCCCCTTAGATCCACATCAGACATCGCCACATGCCAGCAGACCTCCCCACAAGCCTGTTACATCCACATGTTATCAGACCTCCCCAAATTTCCATCAGACCATACCACATGCTTCTTAAATTCCATAATATTTACCCACATGTCCCTTTCATGCTATCAGACCTTCCCACATGCCCCTTACATCCACATCAGACCTCACCACATGCTCATTATACCACTCCACATGATTTCAGATATCACCACACGCACCTTACATACCCATCAGCATCACCACATGCCATCAGAAGTCCCACATGCCCGTTAAATACCATCATCCATCCCCACATGACCCTTATATCCACATCAGACCTCACCACATACAATAGACCTGAACACATTTTATCAGATCTCCCCAAATGCCATCTGATCTCCTTACATGTCGATCTGTCTCTTTGATACATGTGATACATTCCCCTTTCATGTCACAACTTCCATACTTAGCTGCTGTGTATGGGCAGGATATGTGAAAAGTGTAAAACTGTGGGTAGGTTTTAAGCAGATATGTCATTTAATAGTGTGTTTACTTCACAATAAACATAGTTTAAGATCATTTACATTGTACTCCATCATTTGTATTTCTGAAAACTGCCTACTCTGTTTTCAGTCACTGAACCAGTGAATGGAAATGTCGTTAAGCAAAATTATATAAAATTATACATTATGTGCTCACAAGTAAAATCTGACTAATTCTGTGATAAAGAGAACTGCCAGAGTACATTCTGTGTTTCTGTGTTTAGAATGCCCTATAAGAAAGGATATAGAGGTTTATGTGTCATATGTCAGTTACAAACTGCAAAAGTGGACTACTACTGCACGATCTTAAAGATATTGGTAGGAATCCATTATTGCCCACTACTCACATGATTCCATGAGTGTCTCTTCAAGCACCACCATCGATGGGGTAGTAGACAGAAGGTTCTCAACTTGCCTCCTCACCAAAATATGCCTTTTCCAGCCTCCCCAAACACTCTGGTCACTGGCTGCTCCTCAGTTGAAAACCACATACCTGTCACATCTTCCACGCTTAGCCGCTAGAGTCCGCACAGAGGATGGAAGGAGAGGATGCTACAGTATCCTCCTACCTTGATTAGATTACTGGTAAAACTGTGACCTCCCTGCGTTGTGCAGAGGAGGTCACTTGATGTGCTCCCGGTCAGAGGACCAGCTAACTTGATTCCGAATATGCCTCTGCTTGCGCCCAGCGCTGCCATCATGCTCCCGGCCAGGAGTAACTTTTGAATGCACAAAGAGCCGTGGGTTGGCCGCCCCTGACCTAGCGCATACTTGCCTACTACCAGACTCCCGGAAGAGTAGGTACCCTCCCGGAGTGGAGGCGGGGCTTATTGCATTATCAAGCCTTGCCGTAGCAGGGGAATGGGCCATGGTGATGTGATGGTGTCACTACTGCCCCTCATACACTTGTCGCATGATTTCCCGGATGGGATGTTTTAAAAGGGAGAAAGTAAGATCTAGAGCCTCATTTTAGAAAGACCTAATTGATTATATCTCACTAGGATTCTCTTCACAACACTTTTTGAGCCTCACTTACCGTATCATTAAATAAACATGTTTCGCCCTTCACAGCTGCCTATTTTGGTACATTTTACTCAACTGTCAATACTCAGGTAGGAGCAGTCAGCTAATTCAAGGATAGCTACATTCAATCATATGAGTGGCATTTATGAACACTGATGAAATGGGAAAAAAGTGACGTGCCCCTGGCAAACATTCACATTCTTAGTTCAGGTCATGAATTGGTCATTCATTGTGGCATTGCATAGATAGTGAAGGGCACAGTATGCAAATCATGAGTTACTTAACCAAGAAAAAATAAAAGACATACAATATATGAATCATTTACCTCAAATCCCTGTGAGAACGGGCACTTTAATAATCAGGCACTTGAGGCATGCACTATTAGGTGTCAGTAGGTCAGCAGGTCATAGCATTAAGAGTCCCACCCACTTCCACTTTATACGCCCTGACTGCATCTATGCCTTTTGTAAAAATCATTGATCGATAGCATAAGCACATAATAAGGACCCTCCCACTGGAAATTATTTTTGTTTTTCCTTCAACTTGCATGAATAGTGTTAACAGAGGAGACAAAGTAACCATAGGAATCAATGATCTCTAGTTGTCAGGATTCCCAATATAAGATCAGAGAGAGAGAGTGCATAGTGAACGAAGTGTATTTTATTAAACACAGGTTACAGGATGCAATATGGTAGGGTATGGCAGAAATAGCAAGAGAACACAGTAGACAACAGATGCAGAATGCGATGGTCTGCAGAACTTTACCACAAAGTAGTGGAGATGACACACAAGATGCAAAGGTCTGCGGAGACTGCTAGTAACATTCTGCAACAGGTTAGTCCTCTGTAACACTTGAAAGCTGAAAGCAGATATTGGTGGTAATACTCTGCAGTTGAATAATGCTGATACTCTGAAGAGTCACAGACAAACCGAGTCAGGGTCACAGGAAGAGGTGCAAAAACGGAGGGACGAGCAGAAGTCAATACCAGAAGATCAATAAAGATAGGACACAGGAAAAGCAATACAGGTAAAGGCAACAGATGATCTGGCAAAGGCTGCTGGGACAAACAGGCTCTTATAGACCAGAGACAGGTATTAAGCATCCTGGATTAACAAGCCAGCACTGGCAGGTAAGAGAGCAATCTAAGTACCACAGTGCCCCCTTTGGTGGAACAGTGGTACTACAGGCAGGTACATATATTTAGGGACCCTAGCCCCACAAGGCCTTAATGAATATTACGAAATAGCTCCTTTTTTGTAACCCTTATTAAGCACTTTAATATTGGATGTCTCCTGCTGGTCTAAATCCAATTTTATTATTAATATTCAAGAGATATGTAGTACTCTTTTATTGGTACCTAATTATTTAGGAGTATATTAACGAGTGGTTTTATTTGTTTATATGTTTTATTTATATGTTTTTATTGGTTATATATTTTTACTATATGTTATTAATATCTTATGTACTGTATATTTTATACTTTTATATATATGTCCCTTTTGGCATTATGATCAATATGTTTTTATATAGATGTATAGGGACTTGCATTTATGACATTATCTAAATGTCACTCTGACATTATAACGTGGGCTCCACAGAGTTTGCCCTTATCCAATATGGCCATCGATGTATCCCTCTATAGGGACACTGCCCACACTCTGTAACCTCCTATCGCATAACTAGCTTCCACCTTGTAAACCCCTAAAGGGTACAGGATTGATGTCCCCACAAAGAATCTTACTGCATCATCAAAAAATGAATATATATGCACAGCCGCTGCATCGCGGGTTAGAATGCCGTTTCGCGCATGCGCGATGACGTCATCGATGACGCGGGCCGCAAATGGTGCCGCGCATCGCATATAACAGATCCAAACTTTCATACAAGTTATTCTACTACTCCTGATGAAGTTCTTTAAATGAACGAAACGCGTTGAGACCCTATACCATATCTGGAAGACTACTGGCTATACTGCTGTACCCTGAGACACATACCATTAGAATATCCTGCACTGAGCTTCTGTGTGGAGCCTGCTGAGAGACTTCTACTACCTAAGGGGACGAGACTGCAGACCAGTCACTTACAGATAAGCCTATTTAAAGCATATATATTGTGAGTTTGCACTCTAAATGCTATACTTGAATAAAATGTTTATATAAAATACTACACCATATGGCTTCTTATATATTTCCTTTTATGATGAGCGGATAAGTTTGGTGTCGCGGTTGTTTTAGAACATACATTTTATCCATCGTTAAGGAGAATTGGTTGCAGATCATACTCCGGGATTCCTAAGGAGCTACTATACAGATAAGCGGTTTGATTTTATATATCTGGTACGCACACCACTTCTATTAATCTGCACGATCAATCATAGATCATCTTTATCCTGTCCTACAGTGTTTATGAGTCACCTGCGGTGCATCTATTCAGACACCATTCTGTTTTAACTCCTCTGTACTACTTTGTGTACATCTGTGCTTATATGTTTATATACATTGTATACACCTGAAGGCGCCGCCCTTTACCATATATATCTTCATATATATATATATATATATATATATATATATATATATATACAGAGGTCCAACATAGTTCCTGGCAGACAAGAGCTGCAGGATGCAGATCGTGACACTAGGTCGTTGTTTGGTTTATGAGCAGCAGATCCTCAGATCACCATAGAATAACTCCTAGGGCAATCAAGCCTGACCCTGCCTTTTTACATTTAAAACTGTTAATTTTAATGATGCCCCATAGATATTCATTTATAGTTATTTACACTTCAATGGGAGCCCAGCAAATTGTATACCTAATTAAAATTATTAATTGTAGCCCAATTGGCCCTACCTTGGAATATATACAATATCCCAGTATCAGTAGCCTCTGTAGTTGACTTCAAATTAGAGATGTTCACTTACCCCTGTGTTTTGGTTTTGATTTTGGTGTTGGATCTGTATTAACTTTGTGTTTTGGTTTTGGCAAAACAGCCCTCGCGTGTTTTGGTTTTGGATCTGTATTTTTTGGGAAAATTGCTAAAATATGCTAAAATAACATAATTTGGCTCTTTTTTGGTTCCTACATTATTCTTAACCTCAATAACACTCATTTACAGTAATTTCCAGTCAATTTTGACCACCTCACAGATCGCATTATTATTTTCATCCACTTTCGGCCAAAGACCACAGCAAGCTGGCTGTATACTAAGCGACAGAGCAATGACACAAACACAGCATTTAACTGCACATCTAGGAAACATTGCCACACAGCAGTGGCAGAAAAGAAAAGTGGTACAAGATGGAGTTGTCCTTGGGCCCTCCCACCCACCCCTACGTTATATACTTAAAAGGACATGTACAGTATAACAAAGCAAGCACTCAAGCGACAAGGAGTGCCACTTTTGTGGCTGAAGTGCTTGGTTTGTCTGGGCCCCCACAAGGCAAACTACCAATAACTTAGCTGCCATAAGCCCAACAGTACTGTCAATGAACTCTACAGTGGCAAGATGTTGTTATCATAATCCTCACCCTCATCAGTGTGTACATCATCCTCACACAATATTAAAAAATCATCCCTGGTGGAATCCACCATTACAGAAGTCTTTGTACTTTGATGCTAAGGCCTTCCTCATGGAATTTACAGTTCATCTTGATGAACATCATCTTTTAAACATTTTTAGGAAATAGCCTCCTACGCCGATCGCTGAAAAGATTCCCTGCTGTGCTGAAACCTCTTTCTGTTAGCAACCCCTCCAGCCAGTACATCAACACCCGGAGTCTGCTCTGAAGTCTGGTGTTCGCTGGAGCCCCTAGAGGTTGGGACAGACTTGGCCGCAGACAACAGAGGGTCGTGAGTTGTGCACTGACTGGGGAGAACCCAGCGATAGAGTATAGGAGTAACCAGCAGAGTGAAGTCCAAGCAAGGGTCGAGGGACGGCAGTATCCAGTAAACTAGCCGAGGTCAGAGGTCACAGGCAAAATGGCAGCGTCAGAGTCCAGGCAATAAATCAAGGGGCACAGGCAGACAAGCGTAGTCAAATATTCAAGCAAGGGTCGACAACGGTAAACAGGATCAAAGATAAGCAGGTACAGAGAGGGAGCAGGCTACAGCACTGGAGCAGGAACTATAACCGGCAGTGAGGCCCAGTCCTCACTGCCTTAAATACTATGATGGGCAAATCAGAAAGGAGGAGGACAGGCTGATAATCAGCCTCAGGAGGCTGCTGATTAATTACTAGCTGTGAACTAGCATAGGTCATATTACAACCAGGAACATGTATGAATGACAATATAATCATGCGAGAGCTCCCCCTGGAGTTGGGGGATGTCCCTACAACCTCTACAAATATAACAGTGCATTGAAACTAATGCACGTGCTCGGCTGCTACCTTACGCCAGGATGCGGCTTACCGCCGCGGCTCGTAACAGTACCCCCCCTTGAGGAGGGGTCAAGGAACCCCGACAACCTGGTTTCCCAGGGAACTGTTTGAAAAAATCCTTGAGTAATTTGTAGATGTCTTTGTGGCACCCAAGAACGTTCCTCTGGGCCATAGCCCTTCCAATGGACCAGAAAGTGAATTTGTCCTTGGACCTTTTTGGAGTTGAGAATTTTTTTGATTATGAATTCCTGGTGTCCCTTGACTGTAACAGAATGAGGCTTGCGGGTTTGATGCGGCCTAAATTTTTGAGACCAAGTAACGGGTTTGAGTAACGACAATGAAATGTCCTGGGAATCCTGAGAGAAGAAGGAAGATTCAGTCTAAAAGCCACTGGATTTATCTGCTTAGTAATAACAAAGGGTTTAATGAATCTGGGACCTAACTTTTTGCAGGGCTGCTTGAGTCTGAGGTTGCGTGTAGACAGCCAGACCTTATCACCAACTTTGAAAGAACATGGTCTGCAATGCAGGTCTGCATAAAGTTTGGACTTAAAAGAAGCTTGTTAGAGGGCTATATGGACTTTTTTCCACATCCGTGAGAGACGGCCAGCAGAGCGATGAGAATCCGGGATATTGGAGGATGCCAGAATGGACAAGGAGTTTGACCGTGGATGGAATCCCAGGTAACAGAAGAATGGAGACACCTGAGTAGAAGAGTGGCATGCATTGTTGTAAGCGAACTCCGCCCATGGAAGCAGTGAGGACCAGTCGTTATGGCATTTGGATACATATAAACGAAGAAATTGCTCAAGGGATTGGTTGACCCTCTCGGTTTGTCCGTTGGACTGTGGGTGATATCCTAAAGAAAAATAGAGTTTGATTCCCAGCCGTGTACAATAGGCTTTCCAAAAAGTGGCGATAAATTGAGAGCCACGGTCTGAGACAATATTGACAGGGAGTCCATGGAGTCGGAAGATGTGTTGGATGAACAAGGACGCCAGCGTTCTGGCACATGGCAACCCTGTAAGTGGAATGAAATGAGCCATCTTACTAAACCGGTCAATGACTACCCAGACGGTGTTAAAGCCAGATGAGTGAGGTAATTCCACAATAAAATCCATAGATATATGTGTCCATGGTTTAGCTGGAACAGATAGCGGCATGAGAGGACCAGTAGGAAGACTGCGAGAGGACTTATTCCTAGCACAACTTACACAGGAAAGCACAAGTTCTCTGGTATCGGTGGATAAAGAAGGCCACCACACCGAACGGGATAGCTGTTAAATGGTCTTAGATACTCCAGGGTGACCCGAGGTCTTGTTGTCGTGACATTCGGTGAGGACAGTCTTCCTCAGGTGGTCCGGTACAAATAATCTACCTGTGGGTAGATTGGTGGTGCCAAATGCTGGAAGTCCTGAAGGATCGTGCCTAAATCCTGGGTCAGACCTAGAACAATGTCAGAGGCAGGGATGATAGAAGATGGTTCAGTGGGAGGAAGATGTGTGGAGATAAAGCTGCGAGACAAGGCATCAGCCTTGGTGTTTTTGGATCCTGGTCGGAATGTGATGAAGAACTTGAAACGAGAGAAAAACAAGACCCACCGGGCTTGTCTGGAATTTATGACCTTAGCGGATTGAATGAACTGAAGATTTTTGTGGTCAGTATATACCATAATCACATGAGCTGCTCCCTCAAGCCAGTGGTGCCATTCTTCAAATGCCCATTTTACTGCCAATAACTCCCGATTACCGACATCATATCGGGTTTCGGCGGAAGAAAATTTTCGAGAGAGGAATGCACAGGGGTGCAATTTATTGTCGTAGGGATCCTTTTGCGAAAGGATAGCGCCAGCTCCAACATCGGAGGCGTCAACTTCAACTATGAACGGCAGTTCTGGATTTGGATGTCGAAGGACCGGTGCAGAAATGAATGCATTCTTGAGTGTCCTGAAGGAATACAATGCTGAGGGAGACCACTTAGTGGCGTCGGCCCCTTTGCGAGTAAGGGCTGTAATGGGAGCCACCAATACCGAGAAGGAATGAATGAATCGCCTGTAGTAGTTTAATCTCTGAATGGCCTTTAGATTGGTAGGCTGTACCCAGTCAAGGATTGCTTGGACCTTACTGGGGTCCATCGAAAAGCCATCAAGGGAGATGACATATCCCAGGAATGTGACTTGGGTAACCTCAAACTCACATTTCTCCAATTTAGCGAAGAGATGGTGCTGACGTAATTTGAGAAGTACCTCCTTGACGTGTAATCTGTGAAGTTCCAGAGAATTGGAGTAGATTCGAATGTCATCGAGGTATACCACAACGAACTTGCCCAGAAAATCTCGCAGCACATCATTAATAAAATCTTGGAACACAGCAGGGGCATTACATAGGCCGAAGGGCATGACCAGATACTCGTAATGACCTGAGTGGGTGTTGAAGGCCGTCTTCCACTCTCCCCCTGTTTGATTCGAACCAGGTTATATGCTCCTCGCAGATCAATTTTGGAGTAAACAGCAGCTTATTTAAGCTGATCAAAAAGAACAGAGATGAGTGGTAAAGGGTAAGTGTTTTTTTACCGTTATTTGATTTAGGCCACAGTAATCTATGCATGGCCTAGGATCAAAGGCACAGAGGAACAAGGAATAAGAAAAAATGAAAGAACTTCGGAGTGACGGGCTCCCACACAGAGTTGCAACGGTGGTATTCTGGAGTGGATCCTGCCTCCGATCAAGGGTCTTCCGTCTAATCCACAGAGGGTAATGCTAGATTCCAGTTTCACTGCAGGAATGCCGAGGGACTTGGCAAATTCCACCTCAAGGAAATTACCTGCAGCACCGCTATCCAGAAAGGCAGACACTGAAACAGAGTTATTCACAAAGACAACCTGGGCAGGAATCAGGATCGAATTCTTAGAAGAGACCATTTGGAGGCCTAGGCGCACCTCTTCACATACACCTAGGCCAGATCTTTTCCCGTCTTGTTAGGGCATGTGTGCAGAAGATGACCCTTGTTTCCACAATACAGGCCCAAGGAACGCCTCCTAGATCTTTGTTCTGGAGAAAGGCGATAGGCTCCTAGCTGCATGGGTTCAGATGGGTCTTGAGAACAGGGAAAAAGACTGGAGGAGGGTATGATGGTACAGGCGTGTCCTTCTCTGATTTCCTTTCCTTTATTCTGCAGTCAATTTTTATAGCAAGTTGCATAAGTGTCTCCAAGGTTGGAGATGAGGGGTACTGGACTAAGGAGTCCTTTATCTGTTCCGAGAGGCCCAGGCGGAATTGACTTTTCAGCGCAGGGTCGTTCCACTGACTATCATCGGACCAGCACCTAAATTCGGCACAGTATTCTTCGGCGGTACGCCACCCTTGTCTAAGTGCCCTTAAGTGTGACTCTGCTGAAGCCACTCGGTCTGGGTCGTCATAGAGAAGACCAAAAAGCGTTGAAAAAGGCATCCACGGACTGCAGTGCAGGACTGACTGGGGCCAGGCTAAAGGCCCAGGACTGTGGATCACCCTTTAGCAGGGAAATTATTATGCCCACCCTCTGCTGCTCCGAACCTGAGGAGCGGGGTCTGAAGCGGAAATAAAGCTTACAGCTTTCTTTAAAGTTCCGGAATTGGATTCTGTCTCCAGAGAACCGATGCGGAAGATTCAGTTTAGGTTCTATGGCAGATGACAGGTTTGCTTGAGAGGGCTTGGCGGCTTCCTCTTGGGCAGCCAATCTGATTGAGAGGTCTTGGACTACCTGCGAAATAGTCTGGATCTGCCCTGCAAGGACTTGGGCTGGAATAGGCTCCATCAGTATTTCTTTTTTGGGCCGGTTATAATGTTAGGAACCCCTCCAGCCGGAGTCTGCTCTGAAGTCTGGTGTTCGCTGGAGCCCCTAGTGGTGGGGACAGACTTGGCCGCAGACAACAGAGGGTCGTGAGTTGTGCACTGACTGGGGAGAACCCAGCGATAGAGTATAGGAGTAACCAGCAGAGTGAAGTCCAAGCAAGGGTCGAGGGACGGCAGTATCCAGTAGACTAGCCGAGGTCAGAGGTCACAGGCAAAATGGCAGCGTCAGAGTCCAGGCAATAAATCAAGGGGCACAGGCAGGCAAGCGTAATCAAATATTCATGCAAGGGTCGGCAACGGTAAACAGGATCAAAGATAAGCAGGTACAGAGAGGGAGCAGGCTACAGCACTGGAGCAGGAACTATAACCGGCAGTGAGGCCCAGGCCTTAAATACTATGATGGGCAAATCAGAAAGGAGGAGGACAGGCTGATAATCAGCCTCAGGAGGCTGCTGATTAATTACTAGCTGTGAACTAGCATAGGTCATATTACAACCAGGAACATGTATGAATGACAATATAATCATGCGAGAGCTTCCCCTGGAGTTGGGGGATGTCCCTACAACCTCTACAAATATAACAGTGCATTGAAACTAATGCACGTGCTCGGCTGCTACCTTACGCCAGGATGCGGCTTACCGCCGCGGCTCGTAACACTTTCTGAAAACACACTGGAGGGTGGGCAGCTTAGGTATTGGAAAGCGAGTTTGCACATGGGTCTCAAGATTGCCTTATTTTCCTCCCAGTATGTAGAGTGACTGTCTTACCTTTCTATTTGTGTCTTTTTGTACACTGTTGTTAAAATAATCCTCCACCATTCTTTGGATGTTGATAGTAGGATCAGGTGAAGTTACGGCAAAGGTGTCACTAATTATGGTCAATTCTTTTAGAGTAGACCAGATGTCAAAATGTTGTGTTAAGTCATCTGTGCCATCCCTGGGTCCCGTGGGAACGCTAAGTTTTTCCTAGCAGCAGTTGCCTGAGAAACTAAAGGAGGAGACGCCGTTCTGTCACGTAACACTTGAGCTGTCATCTTCCTCACCAGGAACTCATTGCATCTCTTGAGATTTGGGTCAGTAGGAAACAAAGAGAAGACATAGCTCTTAAACCTAGGATCAAGCACAGTCGCCAAAATGTAGTGATCCGATTTCAAGATTTTGATAATTCTTGGATCCTGGTGAAGTAAATAAAGTACTTGAACTACAAACTTGATGTAAATGCTTTGTTTCATCTCCTCCTTCAGTTTCTCAAGCTGCTTTTCCGAAATTCTAACTAAGGGAATGACTTGGCTCAAGCTAGCAGTGTCTGAACTCAATTCACAGGTGACTACTCCAATTAGTTTAAGCATCTTGCACAACATGGAAAGTATTCTCCACTGCACTCGAGTAAAATACATTCCACTTCCTTTCCCAATGTCATGGCTTGTGGAGTAAGCGTGGATACCTTTTCGCTGTTCCTCCATCCTTAGAAGCATATAGAGGCTAGGATCCCACCTTGTTACCACCTCTTGCTTCAGTTGGTGGCAGGGCAAATGAAATTGCTCTTGTAGCTGCTGCAATCTCCTAAATGCTGTTGCAAACTTCCGGAAATGTCCCGAAATTTTAAGGGCTACAAACAGTATCTTCTGCACATCCCTGTTATTTTTCAAAAAGCTCTGCACCACCAAGTTGATTGTGTGAGCTAAATAGGGAATGTTATGGAATTCACCCAGCTGTAATGCTCTCACAAGATTGGTGACATTATCAGAAATTAGATATTCTGAGGAGAGTCCAAGTGGGATAAGCCATGTAGCAATGACATCCCTTAGTTTTTGGAACAGATTGTCAGTTGTATGCCTCTTAGTGAACCCGATGATACACAGAGTAACCTGCCTCTGAAAAATGTGACGTAGTTGGGTACAAGCTGTTGCTGTTCCTGCTTGTAAAAGCGAATCAACAACCCAGTTGGCTGTCCAAGTCAAATAATCTTTAGTTTTGCCCAGTTCCGCTTGTCCACATATCTGTGGTTAAGTGTACAGTTGGTAAAATGGCATTTTGTAGCCCAATAATGACATTTTTACGAACCTTCCTGTAGAGGTGAGGAATAGCTTTTCTAGTAAAATGGTGTGATGGAATTTGGTAACAGGACACAAGACCTCAATTAACTGTCTAAAACCAGCTACTTGCTTCCTCTTGCAAAGGATTGCTTAGCAGTCAATTGTTGCAAATTACTAGTAGTCTTCTTCTTGGTCTACTTCTAGGATGAAGATCCACATTCAGCAGCAGCATGGGGACCAACGGTAAAGAATTCTCCTGAGGAATCCTCGATAGTGGAGGAGTCATCTCGTCTTAGCAAGTTGAATGCAGAAATAACTCCGATCGCTAGTGAGGATATTGATGAGAACGTTGTTGTGGGTGTTGATTGCAGGTGCCGGGATCTAGGTGAGAGAAGGGAGCTAGCTGATGCTGGACTGCTTGTTGTTATTTTTTGGGCATAAGTTTCTAATATTCCCAAAAGCTTCCCATGAACTCTCTTCAAATGGCATAACATGGATGAGGTTCCGAGATGGTTAAGGCCCCTACCTATACTGACTTTGGCTTTACAAATGCTGCAAATGGCTAGACAACTGTTGTCAGGATTTGGGTAAAAATAATTCCAAACATAAGAGGTGGATTTTTTGGTCTTCTGCCCAGGCATGACAATGACCTTTTTCTTATCACTCGCAAGAACTGCTTCCACTGGTGCAGGACTTTCAGAAACAACATCAACATCCTCTTTAGCAATGTCATCAACTACACAAATATCCCCCTCATTCTTTTGCAATTCCAAAGTGGCATCCTCAATTTGTCTATCAGTGGCTACACTTGGGCTGCTCATCCACACATCTTCAGAAATGCTGAAAGGAAGCCTCTTTATGAGTACAGTATCAGAAAGGTCAGGCTTACACATAGCACGCGGGATAGACTCTCCTCAGGGATTTATTATTTCTGAATCTGAACATACAGACATACAGTACAGTTTCTTCTAACACCTTACTGTTTTTTTCCTGCACTGCTCTTACACTTTTTGAGTTTGAATGACAAGGGGGTATATTTACTAAACCACAGGTTTGAAAAAGTGGAGATGTTGCCTATAGCAACCAATCAGATTCTAGCTTTCTTTTATTTAGTGCATTCTACAAACTGACAGCTAGAATCTGATTGTTTGGCAACATCTCCACTTTTTCAAACCGCAGTTTAGTAAATATACCCCAAGGTCTTGAATCGTCATGATTGGCCTTACAAGAAGATGCCTCACTGACAGTTGCAGAACTAGCACTCATACAGAAAGGCAAATGCCTGATTTTTTCCTTGACACTGTGCGTGTGTAGAATGGCATGTTGACAGACTGTTTTTCTGCAGTTACCTTTGCCTTAATTATACGTGTTTTTTTCTAAACCAACATAAAAGCTTTTTTTTACATTTTAGTTTCACTGACCTTAAACCACTATGTACTTGAACATAGGCTTTAGCAGATGACATGGAAGGATTACTATGATCATGACTGGTGCCAGAACCTTTTTGGTGCTCCTGGTCTTCTGTGAACTGATGTGAATCCATATCGATGGCACAGAGCAATGTGACTGGAGACTGGAGAGTGACAGGAGCACTGCTACCCCTGTTTCTGTATGAACAATAGCACAGAGCAAATTCACTAGAGACTTATAAGAACACTGCCACCCCTCCTGTTTTCTGTGTGAGCTATGGCACTCAACTATGTGACTGGAGAGTGACAATGACACTGCCATGCCTCCTCTTTCTGTGTGAGCAATGGCACAGAGCAATGTCACTGGAGACTTATAAGAACACTACCACCCCTCCTGTTTCTGTATGAGCAATGGCACTGGAGACTACCAAGAACACTGCCACCCCTCCTCTTTCTTTTTTAGCTATGATGCTGGCCAACTACACTGGAGACTGCCAACCATGATGCTACCCCTTCTGTGTCTGTCTGTGAAATGGCCCCGGATCTCCATGGAGGGCGGTACTTATAAAAGTCAAAACTCATGAGATCCGACAACACAACAATTACATTTTGCCTCGTTTTCAGTTCCAAGGATGCGCGAAAGTACCGAGCTGGCTCACTTGGTACTCGGATCTGCTAAGTTCGGGGGCACTCATTTTTTGGAAAACCGAACTCGAGCATCTCTACTTCAAATATCTGTACATCAGCCTGTATATAAGGATGCATTATTCCAAATAATTTGTAAACAATGCAAAAATCAAAACATAGATTATTATAGTACAGCATTTCTAGTTTTCTGACTATGCAGTTCAGACTATTGCTTATTCAAGGCATTATTCTTGCCTATAAAACTAAACAATTTATGCAACACTTTGAGAGATTTCAGCATAAGGTTGCAGTGCTATTCTGAGGTTAGTTTATTCTGAGACTGCAATCATTTATCAATATAATCCTTACAGTCACTGCTGATCATTTAAACACAATTCCAATAGCTTTTCTCGCTTATTTATTCACCAGAGCAGAGCTTGGTAATAATCTTCCCAATTGGAAACCAGTACTATTAACTGTTGCATGTCTATGTCATCTTACAGCAAAACTACTTTATGTGCAGTGCTTTGTAGTTATCCAGATATGCATTTCCTTTTTTTATATACAGCATGTATGGCAAGTATTTTTGTATTGTCCACCCACTTCTTATTTATGAATGCTTCTTAAATGCTTTCAAAATAAATCTAGCTTTCTCTAGTCTCAACATAAAGGTCAGTACTCCACAGAGTTAATCTATTATATCTCAAGTCATTCGATCAGCGATAACCAACTTGAACATGGCAGAAAATCTTTAGCACAATATAGTTATGGGAGGAGAGCGATCGAGAATAGTAAAACTGTATTTTCCCTATAGTATTAAGACTCATGTCTAGAAGAGTCATTTACAAAACATGAATCCTTTGCACATATGACAATTGTAGCTATATTTACGAAAAATGCACCCAGTTTCCAACAAAAGTATTTGATTTACACACATCCTTGAATGTAGTAAAATTAAATAAAAGACTTCTTCTAAGTGTTCCCTCTTGGCTGCTGCCGTAGTGTAAAGATAGGTACCACAAAGTCCTTAGTTATCAACGTTAACAAAAATTCAATACACTCACAGTCGCATACCAACAAATATGAGTAAAACACAGCATAAGTGTTATTAAATGATGAGTAACGATTACCAGGTCCTTTTGTGAAAAAAGTCAAAGGTGGAAGAATTATATGTCACAAATCTCCAATGGATCGGGAGATCATATATGACTTTAAGATATCTATACTTTTTCACAATTCAGTTGTTTTTCCCCATATACGGCCATTTGGTAATCATATAGAAGAGAAAAAGGAAAAACAAATATATGTGTAGTATATCCAAATCAAGAAAGTCACATCTCACTTGTACTATATAGTAACCATGAGTGTCTAAGAAGCCCAATGATGTGTATACTCGGATATAGAATGTAAGGTGGTGGATAGAATATTCAACCAATCATAATCCTAAACTACGTGAATCAAAACAATAAATGTGATGACAGGGCTCACGCCCCTTTAATTACACTTACTCAAAGACTTAAGTCAGTGCACTTGTATAGCATCAATGAAATCTTTATTCCCTTAACGTCTTCTTGAGACTCACGTACCATGAATGGAAATATAAAAGACAAAAAAAACATGCCATTGTTTTGATTCACGTGGTTTAGGATTATGATTGGTTGAATATTCTATCCACCACCTTACATTCTATATATGAGTGTACACATCATTGGGCTTCTTAGACCCTTAAGGTTACAATATAGTACAAGTGAGATGTGACTCTCATGATTTGGATATACTACATATATGTGTTTTTTCTTTTATTCTTCTATATGATTACCGACTGTATATGGGGAAATACAACTGAATTGTGAAAAGGCACAGATATCTTGAAGTCATATATGTTCTCCCGATCCATTGGAGATTTGTGACATATATTTCTTCCACCTTTGACTTTTTTCACAAAAGGACCTGGTAATCGTTACTCATCATTTAAGAACTCTTTTGTCACATGCTTGAATGTGCTGTAAACTACCCTTGGTCTATATTTGCATTGGACGCTAATAGTACTTTGTATTTTGACCAATGTAAACAACAATTTCAAAGATATATAATAAGAATACTCCCAATGACTCGTAAGATTTAAATGAGTCTAAACAGAGCAATATATTTGATATAAAAAAATGGAAAAGTTGAAATCAATGAAAAAGTATAGTTCTTAAGTGACAGTAGGATGAAGTTTGGAGTGATGGCTTTACTCTTTCTCCAAGAACATTTACAATTTCATCCACAATTTTTGATTTTCTGGGAGCAGCTCCAAAAACTGGAAAGGAAATATGTGTCCATATATCAGCTCAACATATCATGAGGTATATTTGTACAAATGAGACAAATAAGTAATTTCTTTGGATCAGGTCAGCTGTACAAGGTATGAAGACAAAGGTCTTTAATGATATGCCTCTTCTCTGTATATTAAAATGGTCCGATGTGAGACCAAGAATTTGTAAAGGAAGTTTAAAGCAGAGGCTGCAGGTGACTGCACTGTATATCATTGTACGAACGTCAAGCAAGCATTTTGTCATACATACAAAAAATTGTAATTTAGATGGATGATAGATTATGTTCTGGCAGATACTCTCAATGCATTACCACAGTCCTGTTGCTGGTGTCTCGGGTCACTTATGCCCTCTCACCCAGAATGTAATTTCCTACTGCCTGCTTATTCTATTTCTAGATTCCTTACCTGGTATCGCTAGTGAACATCTGCTACTCTCTATTTACTTATTGGAAAAATAGAGACGCGGTGATCAGGTATACATAAAAAACAAAAACAACTCTTAGGCTAAAGTCTCAGTTATTTCTGAAATAGGTATTGGGAGTAAGATATGGCTAGTTTCCAGATATTTGTATTATGTATTGTGAGTCAAGTCATAGACATTATATCCTCCTATTGTAATCTTAATACTATCACACATAGTGAGGATTTTCTTATGCTCTTAAATATTTACTGGAAGATTACAGCCAGATAGACCTTATTCTTTATCAATAAAAAAACTAGATTATTTGGCAAATACACAAGAGCACATAACTAGTATAATATATGACAGTCAGTGATAGATATACTTGGGATGCCTGGACCGCTCACTGTACTATCAGCCAAAACCCCCACATGTAAGAAAGATAAGGTACTATGCCTTTTGCCCAACTATCATCTCCACTTCAGTCTCTTTCTTCCTTGACTTACACTAACCAGGTACTTCCCCTCAACTTTTTTTTCATTACTGAATTATTGTTAATAACCCAAAACATTTTTTTAGTATTTTAAAAAGTAGGTGCACTGATGTGCTTAGTTTTGCAGAGCACTAGAAAAACAAGATTTCATTTTGCAGAACACGATAACTGAAATTAGATAAAGGGGTGAAGAGGGTTCATATTTGGAGCTTCCCTGATTTTGTAGAAGGAAACACAACCATTTTTCACTCTACAAAAACATTTGTGTTTTGCAATATTATTATAGGAGATCATGTCTTGGCCTGTGCTAACAATGAGATGCATTTTGCATCTCCCAGTTGCACTTTGGTGTAGAATTGAACCTCTAGGGGTAAATTTACTAAACTCCGGGTTTGAAAAAGTGGAGATGTTGCCTATAGCACCCAATCAGATTCTAGCTGTCATTTCGTAGAATGTACTAAATAAATGACAGCTAGAATCTGATTGGTTGCTATAGCCAACATCTTCACTTTTTCAAACCTGCAATTTAGTAAATATACCCTCTAGACACAGTTCATCTAAAAAAAAGCTTCCAAAAAAAGTCACGTATAGTAAAATCAGTCCTTGTTTCCCATTACATTCACGATTATTTTAAGCCATAAATGAAGATTAACTGAGCAACATTTTAAGAGAAAAAAAGAAAAGTATATTTTAATAATACTTGTTAAGTTGTTCTTAAGTGATTCTTAAGTGGAAGGAGGTTGAACAGATTTACCTCCTCCCCACAAATTTAGACATACCTCTAGTCTTAGAGACATCTGAACGACTAGACAATCTTCTTGAAGTAAGCTTGACAGATCACCTAGATTCACAGGTACAAAATCAATGTGTTTTAAAGTAACACGTCCAGCATGACTTACATTGAGCTGCTGCACAGATAGGAACGTGGCTATTTAAATCCAGGCTTTGCAGAAGTTTAGCAAGTGTTCATGATAACTACTGTTAAGGATACCTTGGTATGTTTTATTCTGATATGTTTAACCAGTATCATGACCTGGACATTAATTGATTACTACCTGCCCTGACCTTTGAGTAAAATGTGATAATAATTTTGGATTATGTTTTTCGTACTTTGCTGTCTAACCTCTTGCCAACCTAATCTAATTCTTCCTTTGCTCTTTTCTACTTCTTTGGCTCTCTTTTACCTATTGTGTGAGTAAGCTACAGCTATTGTTTTTAAATATCTATTCCAGTTGATATTTCCCAGTTTCAAGGATTCTTTTACACTACACACCTCTGACTCATGGGGCAACTTGGTACCTATAACCATACAAAGCTTAAAGGAAAGGGGCCTGCTAGAGGTGAGAAACATGCCAACCTGGTCACTTGTGTTCACTGATAGGAAATTTGCTAGATAAATGATATATAGAACCTGATTCGCTGCTATTAGCAATACCTCTGCTGTTACTTTTCAGAAGGTTTGATAAAGCTACTCAGATGGTTCAGGAGCTCTCTACAAGGGAGACCACTCAAGAAGTGAGGAATATTCAGGTCCCTGTTCATATTTTCTTCCAGTAAAGCCCAAAAAACAAAAACTAAGATTAGTCTGTCAGATTTTTCTCTTGTGGCAGAAAGACTTTTGATGCCTAGAAGGAAAGTTGGAAACTTTAGACTGAGAAATAATGATACAAATGGTCTCTTTCATCAAAACCTTATCACAAGCTTTTATTCAAGTTTTAAGATATTAGTAGAGGACATAAAATGCCAGAATAAAAAAAGAAAAATGTCTTGTATTTATTTCACTAGGTCAGGATGTACAATGATATACAGATCACAGTAACAGGGGCACGGGGGCATCTGCTACCGGGCCGGTCTCATAGGCGGCTTCCTTGGCCTGGTTCACTGGGCCACCTGCAATTTTTTTCCTTTAAAATGTTCCTAATAGTCTGGTGAGTCGAGTCTCTACCCCCTGGACTAACATTTGCCAGCCTTCCCCTGCACAGTAATGGGGTCAGTTGCTCTGTATTCACAAGTGCTCTAAGTAAAAACATAAACTATTCTCCACACCACAGTTTAAGCTATAAAAATGTAGCCTGTCTTTTCTAGCATAAGAAAATACTTACATATTTTAAACAAGCAAACATAAAACTGTGTCTCTGCTTTTATTGTAACTTGTAAGCAATACAATAGTTGAAATCATTTTAATATTATTGCTAATCTTTTATCCTCACTGTACAAACTAAGCTTGGCCAGGATAACGAGCATAGACACATAGGCTAAAGTAGCCCAACACCTGTTTTGTTTGTTAAGCGGCAGATTTGTTCTTACACAGTGCTCACAGAGACCTCATTGAGGGCATTAAGAGGTTTTTCATAGAGTATGGAGAATCCCATAGTCTAGATAGGATCTCTTGACCCTTGTGTTAGCAGATGGGTTAACACTCATGAAACTTGTGAGTATAATCTCTAAAATGGATACATATTAGCTCTACCTATAAAAGTCAGAAGCTGTAGAACACATTCTGCTATATAAAAGGATATTTAGCTGAACATGTTGTTATGAAAAGTTCAATGTGTACTTATAAGTAAAGTATAAGTATAGTAAGATTCACTTGAGTAGTTTATGAAATAAAAATATTTTTCTGATAGTGACTTTAGGAAAAAAGTTAAAATTGGCCTAGCCATATGGTGCGATGTCCTTGAAGGGTTTAAAGTATCAGATTGAACATATACTTTTTGGTCAGGCAATGTTGATCCACTTACCATTAAGATGGAAATATGTAATTGTTTGTTAAACCATTCAAGGAAAACAAAAAATATATTAACAATTTGTTTGCAACCTCCCAGGACAGTACCACTGTGAGTCACACAGATTTATATGCAGTCATGAGAGACTCTTCCAATAATTTTATCTAGTATCAAGTTTCACTTTTTTCTTTTACAATTGTTTTTCTGTTATCATTAGAGTATACAATGTATTTACGTAATAGGAGTAATAAACTTGTGCATACTTTAGAGATGTTCTAATGTTATTAAAGTTAACTATTTCTTTCATTGGTTCCTTTGCTCTCACTCTAAAATCTATTTTTTTCTGCCAATGTATATATAAATTGAAGACAATAAATAATGACTTCAGTGAAACAGCTGATGTGTCCTTTAAGAGATTAATAAAGTACTTTTTAATACAAATTACCTTGCATGCTTCACAGAGCATACAGGAAACATCCTGGATATTTGTAAGAACTATAATAAGCTGAAATAAAGTGACTAAAGTCACCAGACTAGTGGATAGGCAAGGTCCATTTCTATGGCACATATGAAAATGTATGATTAAATTTGCATACATGGGGACACACAAACAGTCCACTGCACAAAGCAATCAATAAAAGCGAAAACATTTTTGAAAATATATGTCATAGTTTATAAAGTGAATAAATTGCTTTCGGAACTAGCATTGTCTTTTGCAAGAAAATGTTTCGCCACATTATACACTATATTGTATTCTCTTAAGGCTGCTGTACTTCAACAACACAGGTCAACAAGATATCTGTAGGTTCCAAAGTGATGCTTTCCAGCTTTAACAGGACATGCATGGTGTCCCAGACATATGTAGTAATGTAGAAATGTAGTTAATACTAGGGATGTGCACCGGCGACTTTTGAGGTCTCGTGTTTTGTGTTTTGGATCCGGATTTTCGTTATTTTTGAGGTTCGGATTTGTCTCGCAAAACACTTGACGAAAGGTCTCGGTTCGGATTTAAGGTATTGGATTCGGATTTTTTTTGAAAAAAACATAAAAAGTTTAAAAATCAAGTTTTTGGGCTTATTTTCACTCCTAGGCTATTATTAACCTCAATAACATTCAATAACAAGCATTTCCACTAATTTACAGTGTATTCTGAACACCTCACAATATAGTTATTAGTCCAAAACGTTGCAAAAAGGTATCTTTCTGGACTGCGTAGAGGAGTGGGTCACCACAATATCTTAAAAACCCTGAACTTTTATGATTCGCACCAATAATTGTACCTGGACTGCGTAGAGGAGTGGGTCACCACAATATATTAAAAACCCTGAACTTTTATGAATCGCACCAATAAATGTACCTGGACTGCGTAGAGGAGTGGGTCACCACAATATATATAATAAGAAAACCATCAACTAGTTTGATTCGCACCAATAAATGTACCTGGACTGCGTAGAGGAGTGGGTCACCACAATATATTAAAAACCCTGAACTTTTATGAATCGCACCAATAAATGTACCTGGACTGCGTAGAGGAGTGGGTCACCACAATATATATAATAAGAAAACCACCAACTTGTTTGATTCGCACCAATAAATGTACCTGGACTGCGTAGAGGAGTGGGTCACCACAATATATTAAAAACCCTGAACTTTTATGAATCGCACCAATAAATGTACCTGGACTGCGTAGAGGAGTGGGTCACCACAATATATATAATAAGAAAACCATCAACTTGTTTGATTCGCACCAATAAATGTACCTGGACTGCGTAGAGGAGTGGGTCACCACAATATATTAAAAACCCTGAACTTTTATGAATCGCACCAATAAATGTACCTGGACTGCGTAGAGGAGTGGGTCACCACAAGATATATTAAAAACCCTGAACTTTTATGATTCGCACCAATAAATGTACCTGGACTGCGTAGAGGAGTGGGTCACCACAATATATTAAAAACCCTGAACTTTTATGATTCGCACCAATAATTGTACCTGGACTGCGTAGAGGAGTGGGTCACCACAATATCTTAAAAACCCTGAACTTTTATGAATCGCACCAATAAATGTACCTGGACTGCGTAGAGGAGTGGGTCACCACAATATATATAATAAGAAAACCATCAACTTGTTTGATTCGCACCAATAAATGTACCTGGACTGCGTAGAGGAGTGGGTCACCACAATATATTAAAAACCCTGAACTTTTATGAATCGCACCAATAAATGTACCTGGACTGCGTAGAGGAGTGGGTCACCACAAGATATATTAAAAACCCTGAACTTTTATGATTCGCACCAATAAATGTACCTGGACTGCGTAGAGGAGTGGGTCACCACAATATATTAAAAACCCTGAACTTTTATGATTCGCACCAATAATTGTACCTGGACTGCGTAGAGGAGTGGGTCACCACAATATCTTAAAAACCCTGAACTTTTATGATTCGCACCAATAATTGTACCTGGACTGCGTAGAGGAGTGGGTCACCACAATATATTAAAAACCCTGAACTTTTATGAATCGCACCAATAAATGTACCTGGACTGCGTAGAGGAGTGGGTCACCACAATATATATAATAAGAAAACCATCAACTTGTTTGATTCGCACCAATAAATGTACCTGGACTGCGTAGAGGAGTGGGTCACCACAATATATTAAAAACCCTGAACTTTTGTGAATCGCACCAATAAATGTACCTGGACTGCCTAGAGGAGTGGGCACTGGGCACCACAATAAAATATATAAAAAACCTTCAACAGGTCTGCATTACACTACACATACGGCTGCTCCTCCATCCTCTCCATCATATACATGTTGGAGTTTTAGCGTGTGACAACCTCTTGTTTTTGATAATGTCAGTGCATTTTGAATATTTTTCAATTTGCCCCACACCACTGAATGTACTTTATCTATGATACGCATCTATCTATCTTGACTGCGTAGTGTGGTGGCCCCGGTACACAATTTGGTACCGAGGCCACAATATAATTAAAAAACCCTCCACGTGTCAGAATTCCACCAAACAAGTATCTGGACTGCGTAGTGGGGTGGCCCCGGTACCCAATTTGATACCGGGGCCACAATAAAATAAATACACCCTCCACGTGTCAGAATTCCACCAAACAAGTATCTGGACTGCGTAGTGGGGTGGCCCCGGTACCCAATTTGATACCGGGGCCACAATAAAATAAATACACCCTCCACGTGTCAGAATTCCACCAAACAAGTATCTGGACTGCGTAGTGGGGTGGCCCCGGTACCCAATTTGATACCGGGGCCACAATAAAATAAATACACCCTCCACGTGTCAGAATTCCACCAAACAAGTATCTGGACTGCGTAGTGGGGTGGCCCCGGTACCCAACTTGATACCGGGGCCACAATACCTCCTCCAAACATGCTACAGACAATTCGTCATTGAGATCCCATTAAGTATGTTAAAGACAGACAGGGTTCAAGTGTTATTAGTTGACTTTGTAAAGAAAAAAACTGTCCCTGTTGCACATAGTCGTGCAATGAAGACTTATTTTTCATTTAAAGGCACGATCTTTCAAGTGTAGTGTTTGTAAGTCTAAGTCATATTATACTTTTGGTAAAATTGGTTATTTTTGTTCCTCTTTATGTTAATTAATTAGTAATAGAATTAAAGTAGGAAATAGAATTAAATAGAATTAAAGTAGGAAATAGAGTGGTATAGAGTTGTAGTGTGGTATAGATAGAGTGGTCCACACAATATAATAATAAAACCCTCAACTGGTCTGAATTCCACCAAACAAGTATCTTGACTGCGTAGTGTGGTGGCCCCGGTACACAATTTGGTACCGAGGCCACAATATAATTAAAAAACCCTCCACGTGTCGGAATTCCACCAAACAAGTATCTGGACTGCATAGTGGGGTGGCCCCGGTACCCAATTTGATACCGGGGCCACAATACCTCCTCAAAACATGCTCCAGACAATTCGTCATTGACAGACCCCAGACAGACAGGGTCGTAGTGTTATTGTTTGACTTTGTAAACCCAAAAAAATGTCCCTGTTGCACTTGCACATAGTCGTGCAATGAAGACTGACTTTTTCATTTAAAGGCACGATCTTTAAAGTGTCAGAAAGAGAGAGAAGACACAGGAGAGGAGAGTTGTAGCTGGGGACCTGGGGTGGAAGCTCCCAGGCTCCCCCAGCATTGCCTGGAAGTCTGAGCGTGGTGACTGAGCCAGGGCAAGGAATGTGTGCCCTGGATGAGGGGGAGAACTCCATGCCACTATAGTGAACCCAAGAGAGAGGGGGACACTGCACATGGAAGAGGCCCTGGAGTGAGGGCTGCTACAAGAGGCATGGTAGCTGTAGTGTCAGATCCTGAGGCTGAGAGTACACAGAGTGACGTGTCAGAGCACAGGAGACATTATCCCCGCAGAGGAGGGATGAGCTGCAGTTGAGAGGTCTGCTGTTGAAATAGGACATGCACACTTTAACAAACCAATCATTTCAGCGACAGGGCCTACCAAACAACTTTGACTGAAATGATTGGTTTGTTTGGGCCCCCACACCAAAAAAGCTATTCATCTCTCCCTGTACAGACTAAACAGGCTCTACTGAGGCAAGATGTCGTCCTCATCCTCAACCTCTGATTCCTCTCCCCCTACAGTGTGTACTTCCTCCTCATCACACATTATCAATTCGTCCCCGCTGGACTCCACAACCACAGGTCCCTCTGTAGTATCTGGAGGGCAGTGCTGTACTTCATTGAGGAATTGATTATTCATTTTTATAAACATCATTTTTTCAACGTTGTGAGGAAGCAACCTCCTTCGCCGCTCACTGACCAGGTTCCCCGCTGCACTAAAAACTCTTTCCGAGTACACACTGGAGGGGGGACAACTCAGGTAAAATAGAGCCAGTTTGTACAGGGGCTTCCAAACTGCCTTTTTTTCCTGCCAGTAACAATATGGACTGTCTGACATGTCTACTTGGATGGTGTCAGCAAAGTAATCATCCACAATTTTTTTTATTGTGACAGCATCCAATGCAGCGAGAGTAGACATGTCTGCAATGGTTGGCAGGTCCTTCAGTCCGGACCAGATGTTATCAGCATCCCCGCCAGTGCCTCTTTTGGGAAAACTGAGCTTTTTCCTCGCAGCCATAGATGTGGAAGAAAATGAGGGTGGAGCTGTTGGCATGTCACGGTCCTCTTCAGAGGACAATCTCCTGACCAGAAGGTCTTTGCACCGCTGTAGACTTGTGTCCGCCGGAAACAGAGACACAACATACGCTTTAAACTGAGGATCGAGCACGGTGGCCAGAATGTATTCCTCTGACTTTAAAAGAGTGACCACCCTCGGATCCTGGCAAAGCGTACGAAGGGCTACATCCACAAGAGCTACATGCTTGCTGTAATCGCAATGGCTTACCAGCTCCTCCCTCACTTTCTCCAGCTGCTTCTGCAACAGCCTGATCAGGGGAATGACCTGACTCAAGCTGGCAGTGTCGGAACTGACTTCTCGTGTGGCAAGTTCAAATGGCTGCAGAACCTTGCACAACACGGAAATCAGTCTCCACTGCGCTTGACTCAGGCGCATCCCCACTCCTTTGCCTATGTCGTAGGTGGCTGTGTAGGCCTGAATGGCCTTTTGCTGCTCCTCCATCCTCTGCAGCATATAGAGGGTGGAGTTCCAGCGCGTCACAACCTCTTGTTTGAGGTGATGGCAGGGCAGGTTCAAGCTTTTTTGATGTGCCTCTAGTCTGCGGTAGGCACTGGCTGAATGCCGAAAGTGTCCAGCAATTTTGCGGGCCACCGCAAGCATCTCCTGCACACCCCTGTCACTCTTGAGGTAATGCTGCACCACCAAATTAATGGTGTGGGCAAAACATGGGACGTGCTGGAAATTGCCCATATTTAATGCCCGCACAATGTTACTGGCATTGTCTGACACCACAAATCCCCATGAGAGTCTAAGTGGGGTAAGCCACTGGGAGATAATTTCCCTCATTTTCTCTAATATGTTGGCAGCGTTGTGCCTCTTATTAAAGCCTGTAATGCACAATGTTGCCTGCCTTTGCATGAGCAGCCATTTTGTAGATGCTGCTACTGATGCAGCTGTTGCTGTTGCTGCGGAAGGGGATGCATCTACCCAGTGGGCTGTCACAGTCATATAGTCCTTCGTTTGCCCAGAACCACTTGTCCACATGTCCGTGGTTAAGTGGACAGTGGGTACAACCGCATTTTTAAGAGCACTGAGGACACTTGATCGTACTTCTCTGTACATTTTTGGTATCGCCTGCCTAGTGAAGTGGAATCTCGAGGGGATTTGGTACCGGGGACACAATACCTCCATCAACCCTCTAAATCCCACTCCACTGATGGCGGACACCGGGCGCACGTCTAACACCAACATTGCAGTTATAGCCGCAGTTATACGCTTTGCAATAGGGTGACTACTATCGTATTTGGTGGTCATGGCAAACGACTGTTGGACGGTCAATTGTTTGGTGAAAGACTTAGCGGTCTTACGACTTCCCCTCTGGGAAGATGACCGACTAACAGCAGCAACAGCAGCAGTGGCAGTAGTAGGCGTACCGCTGCAGGATTCCTCGGATGAATCCCGTATTGAGGAGGACTCAGTCTGGCTGGTGACTTGGGCTGCAGGACTGAATCTGATGGAGATTGTGGAGGAAGTTGACGAGGAGGGTGTTGCTGGTGTGTATCCAACTGGACCACGGGATTTAGGTGTCCCTGTACCGATGAGGGTCCTAGCCCCAGTTCCTGAACTAACCACTGAACTATGAAGGTTATTCAGGTGACGTATAAGGGAGGATGTTCCTAGGTGGGCAAGATCCTTACCCCTGCTTATTTGAGCTTTACATAAGCTACATATTGCCATACATTGGTTGTCTGGATTTGGATAAAAATAACTCCAGACCGAAGAGGTGCATTTTTTGGTCTTCTGACCAGGCATGACGATGGGCTTTTTCATCCCATGGACATCAGCTGTTTCCCCCCCTGGTGCCTCATTTACAATAACCACATCACCATCCTCATCATCAAGTTCCTCCACAGCGCCAGCTACATCATCAATAGCCTCCTCCCGAGCCACCTCTTCCCGTACAGTGATGGGAAGGTCAGGCTTGACAACCACCAACACCCTTGGACTCGCCTTGGGGATTTGTGATAATTTCTCTTTAGAAGGCAGAGTTGTTTGCTGTTTTGTTGCTGACAGCATAACTCTCTTCAATTTTTTGTAGGGGGGGGGAGGAGGAGGAGGGCTAAGATCCGTGGGTGAAGCTGAACCACTAGTCATGAACACGGGCCAGGGCCTAAGCCGTTCCTTGCCACTCCGTGTCGTAAATGGCATATTGGCAACTTTACGTTTCTCCTCAGATGATTTTAAGTTTCTCTTTTTGCTACTTTTTCTTAACTTGGGCTTTTTGGATTTTACATGCCCGGTACTACGAGATTGGGCATCGGGCTTGGAAGACGACGTTGATGGCATTTCATCGTCTATGTCATGACTAGTGGCAGCAGCTTCAGCATTAGGAGGAAGTGGGTCTTGATCTTTCCCTACTTTATCCTCCAAATTTTTGGTCTCCATTATATGTAGCACAAGATACTGCAGAATGTGTGAACTTGGTAATATTGCAGTACCAATGGACTTATAATGCTGGATTGGTTTTGCAAATTTGGTTATAATTATTATATATTTTTTTTTTTTTTTAATTTTTTATTTTTTTTTACTTTTTTTTAATTTTTTACAAACTTGGGAATAATGGGGAAATAACTATGCCCTTAGAAGCACAGAGCACAGGACACAGCACCACTGGACTGAACAGGACACGGCACAGGACCCAGCAGCACTACGGAACTCAGCAGGACAGAGCACAGGACACAGCACCACTGGACTGATACTGCAGAATGTGTAAACTTTGTAATATTGCAGTACCACTGGACTTTTACTGCTGAATGTGTGAACTTGGTAATATTGCAGTACCAATGGACTTATAATGCTGGATTGGTTTTGCAAATTTGGTTATAATTATTATTTTTTTTTTTTTTTTTTAAATTTTTTATTTTTTTTTACTTTTTTTTTATTTTTTACAAACTTGGGAATAATGGGGAAATAACTATGCCCTTAGAAGCACAGAGCACAGGACACAGCACCACTGGACTGAACAGGACACGGCACAGGACCCAGCAGCACTACGGAACTCAGCAGGACAGAGCACAGGACACAGCACCACTGGACTGATACTGCAGAATGTGTAAACTTTGTAATATTGCAGTACCACTGGACTTTTACTGCTGAATGTGTGAACTTGGTAATATTGCAGTACCAATGGACTTATAATGCTGGATTGGTTTTGCAAATTTGGTTATAATTATTATATATTTTTTTTTTTTTAAAATTTTTTATTTTTTTTTACTTTTTTTTTATTTTTTACAAACTTGGGAATAATGGGGAAATAACTATGCCCTTAGAAGCACAGAGCACAGGACACAGCACCACTGGACTGAACAGGACACGGCACAGGACCCAGCAGCACTACGGAACTCAGCAGGACAGAGCACAGGACACAGCACCACTGGACTGATACTGCAGAATGTGTAAACTTTGTAATATTGCAGTACCACTGGACTTTTACTGCTGAATGTGTGAACTTGGTAATATTGCAGTACCAATGGACTTATAATGCTGGATTGGTTTTGCAAATTTGGTTATAATTATTATATATTTTTTTTTTTTTTTAATTTTTTATTTTTTTTTACTTTTTTTTTATTTTTTACAAACTTGGGAATAATGGGGAAATAACTATGCCCTTAGAAGCACAGAGCACAGGACACAGCACCACTGGACTGAACAGGACACGGCACAGGACCCAGCAGCACTACGGAACTCAGCAGGACAGAGCACAGGACACAGCACCACTGGACTGATACTGCAGAATGTGTAAACTTTGTAATATTGCAGTACCACTGGACTTTTACTGCTGAATGTGTGAACTTGGTAATATTGCAGTACCAATGGGCTTATACTGCAGGATTGGTTGTGAAAATTTTGTGGTAATTAAAAAATATTAAAGTAGTTTTTGGTATTTTATAAAAAAAACTTTTTTTTATTTTTTTAAACACAGGGGAATATTGGGGAAATAACTATGCCCTTAGAAGCACAGAGCACAGGACACAGCACCACTGGACTGAACAGGACACAGCACAGGACCCAGCAGCACCACTGACCTCAGAAGGACAGAGCACAGCACACAGCACCACTGGACTGATACTGCAGAACACAGCACAGCACAGCACAGCACAGCACAGCACAGCACAGCACTAAACAGCACTAAACAGCACAGAACTAAACAGCACAGAACTAAACAGCACAGAACTAAACAGCACAGAACTAAACAGCACAGAACTAAACAGCACAGAACTAAACAGCACAGAACTAAACAGCACAGAGGACCACCTAACACACCCTCCCTCTACCCTGATCAATGCCCGAGTGAAGATGGCGGCGACTAGCGGGGAATTTATAGGATCCGAGTATCGCGAGATCCGACAACGGGATTATGAGTCAGAGCCTCAGTTTCACTTTTGAATTTGGCGCCAATACCCGGATCTGTCTCGGATCCGACTCGGATCCGCAACGTTCGGGTGGGCTCGGATTTCAGAAATCCGAGCGCGCTCATCCCTAGTTAATACACATGATTTCATACATTTACATTACACACAAGTAGATGTGTTCATGGTTTCTTTTCCCTGGTCCCTTTTCTGTAAATGAACAAATTACCATACTCGGTTCACCAACAGAACATCATTAAATGGATTTTCTCTACTGATATATGATTGAGCTCAATGTATAATTAAATTGCATACATCAGCAGTGTCCCCAGAATAAGCCTGCTGCTTTGCAGGCAAAATTCATGTTGGGCTATTGCAACCTATGTGTCCAAGTTATTCTGGTTAATCTTAGCATTAGTTTGTACATACAGGCAGCCAGATTAGAAATGGCACTAAAATCCTTACACATTGTTGTTCAGCTACATGTGTGCCCCCCAATAAAAGCAAAAATTTGTGTGTATATTCTCATGTTTGCAAGTTCACACTTCATGGTGGGATGGGTCATTAAACAGAGGTGTGATGTTTCAATGGTACAATTATTCAGCTCTGATTTTCTTTCATCATTCTGCAGAATAGCTATTTAACACTGTAGTTGTAGATTCCATATTCTGCATTTTACTACATTTATAGTATTTAAAAAGAGCTGGGATGACGAATATGTCAGTTTATTCTGCAGAATGGTGTGGCTGTATTATAATAAAGGAGAAGTCTGGGCGACACATAAATGATTGGGGACATTCAGTGTCGAACACTTAAGGACAAATTCAAATTCAACCAGAAAAGTTGGCAAAATTCTGTATTCAAATTTCGAATGAGACAAATAAGTCCTGTAACAATTTTGAAAATTTTGCTCACTCAATTTATGCTCTGGAGAATTATTATTTTTACTCGGTCTGTCTATAGAGGTCGAATTGATACTGGGCTACTGAGCACTTTACTGTTATCCTTATACCATTTTGGATCCTGCTATAATACTCTAGTGAAGTATTAAATTTATTTTGTTTGAGGAGGAAGTATTATATTGACTAATATTGCTTTTAACTGAATAAAGGTCTGATGCTGTATCCTTTGTATATTTCTAGTGATCATTGTTTTTCTTGTGCACACAATCCTTTGGATATTCATTTCTATATGATGATCCAGAACATAGCGTTTCCACGAAAAATGCTCTGCAAAACATAATGCAAGGTTACAAATTGGCTGAGTAATATTGTACAAAATCCCATCACTGATAAAACGAAACAGAATAAAACACTACCGCCCTAAGAATTTCACTGTGGGTTACCAGAACAAGCTAAGATTTTGTAAACGTTAATATTCCTAAGATGTTATAGCCTTAATGAATCTAACAATAAAAATGAATCATTTAATCAGAGGTAAGTGCAGGGGCAATCATAAATTTCATATCCAGTACATTTAACACCACCTGTGCCCAATTCTCCACCCACTTGAAGTACAGAGTACTCTATGGAATTAGGTTATGCAAAATTGCTTCCTCATGAAAGAATCATAAGCATACGCTAGGTCTTTATTGTGGAGAGAAAGGACACTTTGCCTGTACTTGTAGGAAGAACCAAGGCCGCCAAGACGGGGGGGCAGGTACTAATTACCCAGGCCCGCGCATGCCAGTGGGCCAGGCCCGGGCCCTCACTCTAGAATGTTTTTGTTTGTTTTTTAGCTTTTTCCTAAACTTTTTTTTAATTTCTTTTTCCGCGGGGGTGGGGGGGGGTCTCCGACACAGCATGAATACTCACATGATCGCTGCGTCGGCGTCCCTCTTTCCTCCTCCGTTTGCACTGAATGTCGGGCGTGACATCATCACGTCACGCCCGACATTCAGTGATGAGCGGCGCATGGAAGATAGCAGACAGAAGAGAGAAAAGGGAGGAGAAGAAAATAAAGATGAAAGAAGGCAATACAGAGATAAGTAAAAGAGTGGAGGAATGCAGAGAGGCACAGGGTGATGAAGAAGTGCGTGTGGGGGGATAAAAGGCCCAGGGGGGTGAAGAAAGGGGGAGGGAGAGATACAAGGCACAGAGGGATCAAGAAGTGTGGGGGAGAGATAAAAGGCACAAGGGGGTGAAGAAGTGTGTTGGGGGGAGATAAAAGGCATAAGAGGATGAAGATAGGAGGGGGAGATAAAAGGCACAGGGGGATGAAGAAAGGAGAGGGAAGATAAAAGGCAGAGGGGGATGAAGAAAGTAGGGGGGATATAAAAGGCACAGGGGGCTGAAGAATGGGGGGGAGAGCAGCATGGTACAGGATGATGAAGGGGGGAGCAGCATGGCAGAGTGTGAGGAGGGGCAAAAGCGGCATGGAACAGTGTGATGAAGGGGGGAAAAGCAGCATGGAGGACGCAGTGCGATCATAAGGGGGCATAGCGTGGTTGTGATGAAGGGGCTCAGTGTGATCATAAGGAGGCACATTGTGGTGATAATGAAGGGGCACAGTAAAGTGTGCATGATTGCACAGGGAGCTTTTGGCAATGTAGTGTGTGTGAGGTAGATGGTGGCTAATTAATGGGTGCTATTTTGTTTGCGGGGTAATGGTGGGGCAGGGTAATAGTGGGAACTATTAATTTAAGATGGGTGGTTTGGGGGCTATTGAATGTGGGGGTGAGTTTGGGGAGAATGAGGTCTCTTTATTAAATGTAAATATGAATTATTTAATGGCAGTGATGGCTGCGGGAAATATGTATATTTATGAAATGTAAATACTATTAATTTATTGCTGGGGCTGTATGTAGGGAGTGAAATAGGTTTATTTATTAAATGGGAATACTATTATTTTAATGTTGGGCTGGAGGAAGGCCTAATTATTAATTGTGGGTGGTATTCATTTAACCCTGGGGCTGGTTGTAATTTTCTAAATGTACCCATTTTTTTTCCAAATAGGGCCCCCAACATTCCAGGACCCAGACAAGCCGCAACTAAAGAAACCTGCAGCCACATGTGGTGAAAGTGAGAAGAACAGGTAGGAGAGAGCAGGAGAGTCTGTGAAATGTTGTGATTCTAGTGGGGCAATCCCAATTTTTGGTGATCATTCTGCCCAATGTAAGGTGCAGGTCAAGACTGTGAACTCTTTCTGTACACACTGCATTCTTTCGAAACTTCACTGTGGTGCTAGATGTCCTGAAAGTCTGGAGTGCTTGGAAATATGTCACGGTCTGCAGAATTCAGGGCCAACGCTTTTCCCCACTAGTCACGCCCCAATGATACATAGCCACGCCCCCAATTGTATGACCAAAGCCACACCCAATTTTGCGGCGGCGCAAATTTTTTGCACATGCTCACCTGTAAAGGGGGCCCCATGAAGTTGTTTTATCGGGGCCCTGAATTCCTCTTGGCAGCTCTGGGAAGAACAAGGGAATGTAAGTGCTTCGATGAGTTTGAGGAGTCTCACTTAGGTAATCATGTACTATCTCCTGAAATAAATAATAGAATGCAGATTTCTATAATTTTGAGATGGGAATTTAAATATCTTTTTTAGTCTGATTTCATTGTTTCTGGTCTGTGAATATTTTTTTTGTTTTGCATGTGCCTAAAAAATTGTGGGGCTGATGCTAAATTGGAAGACTGTTCGCTAGATTAGCATAAAATAAGCTAAACTGCACAGCACATGCCCACATACAATATGCAGTTTGTGACACATCCTTATGACTGCAAGGGTGGAATGGTGGAGGGAAGGGGCGTGAAATCGCAGGCTGAATACAATAATGATGTTAGCTTAATTGCAACTTATTCTGACCTGTAAGGTCAGCAGGGTGCCTGAGGGCTGTTGCAAACATCAAACATATGCAGTGTGTAAAAAAAAGTAGATAACCAAAAAGGGGAATAGTAGCAGCAAAACCAGTGGGACAGACTGCATGGAGTCTAGTCCCCAGAAAAACCATTACCAGCATTAGGCTATGACAGGCTGGTGACACTATATCATGAGACAGTGCTGTCATAGTGTTACTCAGCCTTAGCATGTTCAGGACGTAGCTGAATTCCTTAGAAGATTTGTGAAATTCAGCATATAGGCTTAACTGTGTATTTTTGTGTGAACACATTTGGAGTCTAAGATTTTGGAAGCAAATACTTCCAATTCAGCATCAAGCCCTGTGTGTTCATCCTATATGTTTATATGATACTGTTAGGATTTTGGCAGTTAATGACAACCTATTTCCCAAAGTCTATGTTTTATGTTTTAATGTTCTAATTTTCAGTTTCTCTGATGATCCTAGGGTTTCCATGGTTAAAACAAATTAAAATTGTTAAAAGGAGCCAGATTTCTGAAACCGTATGGCATGTTATGGTATCTACTGTATGACTGCACATGACAAATTGCCTAGTTATTATCATAAGTATTCTGATGTTTCAATGTGCACAATCTGCTGAGGTCCTGACCCCTTTATGCATTTTGCCCTTTAAAGGCAAAACATATGCAATGACTGGACTTTATTGACCAGTAAAGAATGCTGGAAGTAATCTTTTTTATTCTGTTCAATTTCCTCATTACCTACTAACTGGGTTTTAAAAAAAATCATAAAGCCGGTAGTTTAACTCAAAACCAGAGTAAAAATAAGCCTGGGCTCGGTATAGCCCATATTGTATATGGTATCAGCTGTGTGGCAATATAAATGCCCATATATGTATATAAAACAAAAAGACAGTTGTCAATGCTTATCCTTAACACTGCATATCTGTGTGTATCTAGAAAATGGAAACATGAGGTATTAGTCCATATTTTGATCAAAACATTTAGGCCTGCATCCCAGCGTCAAGGGCACCTCATTATATGCAGGTACTACACTGACTTATATGCTTTAAACACCATTAAAATGCAGATACAATTAGATGCACTCTCCTCCCTGGTATAGGGGTTTATATCTAACAAGGACTAGCTTGTGAGCCATACCTAAATGTGACTTAAATAGGCTTGATAGACAGCTGCTATGACAATAATGCAATATTTTGAAACAAAACCAGAGAAAAAATAAGCCTGTGCTCGGTATATCCCTATCAGGCGCTGTCCCTCTGCTTCTTCGGGACAGGCGCCTGTCATCTCCCCTGCAGCGTCTGGTTGCAATACCACCGACTCTGCTGCACATTCACATCCCATGGCTAGGCAAAGGGACACCATCAGAATCTCCAGTGGCGCCCGCTGACGTCACGCCACCAGCACTACCATTGGCTACTGGCGCTATTTAAGACAGACTATGGCACCATGCTTGTGTCAGAGTATTGGGTCACCCTGCTCCAGCCTTCCTGTGATTCACTATTGTGTACCATTTGGCTGTTCATGACCTCTGTCCTGTTGTCCAGTGTTATCCTTTAGAACCTGGCTTGTCTGACCATTAAATTGGATTCTCCCTGTGTACTGCAGCTCCTGAAAGTTATCGACCCGACTTGTCTGATCATTCTATTGGATTCTCTGTGTTTATCTCCGCTCCTTACATTACTGATCCGGCTAGTCTGACTACCCTCTCTCTCTTGTACCTCGCTAAAGGCTCAGTGAAAGGACCGGGACCTGCGCGCCTCCTGTGGCAAAACCCATACCTCCTTGCAGGGGTTCCTGGAGAAGACCGGGGGCGCGTTAGACTCCGCATCTCCTTCTAGAGCTACACCAATGTTAGCAGGTATTCTAGCTCTTAGAGTTGTGACAATCCCATATTATATATGGTTTCAGCTGCATGGCAATATGCCCACACTCTGTATATCCCATATTGTATATGGTTCCAGCTGTGTGGCAATATAAATGACCATATATGTATACAAAACAAAAAGACAGTTGTCAGTACTTCTCCTTAACACTTTTTTTCTATGATTTTGTTTCAAAATATTTCCTTATTGTCATAGCAGCTGTCCATCAAGCATATTTGGCTCACAAGTAAGCCCTTGCTAGTTGTAAACCTCTATCCCTGTGAGGTGAATGCATCTGACTTTATCTGCATTTTATTGGTGTTTAAAGCATATAGGTCAGTGTAGGACCTGCATATAATGAGGTGCCCTTGACACTGGGATGCAGGCTTAAATGATTTGATCAAAATATGAACTAATACCTCATGTTTTCATTTTTCTAGATACACACAGATATGCACTGTCAAGGATAAGCTCTGACAACTGTCTTTTTTGTTTTGTATACATATATGGACCTTTATATTGCCACACAGCTGGTACCATATATAATATGAGCCATACCGAGCGCGGGCTAATTTTTTCTCTGGTTTTGTTACAAAATATTACCATATTGTCATAGCAGCTGTCCATGAAGCCTATTCAAGGTACAGTTGGGTGTGGCTCACAAGCCACCCCTTGCTAGATATAAACCCCTATACTTGGTAGGTGAGTGCATCTGATTTTATCTGAATTTTAATGGTTTTTAAAACATATAGGTCAGTGTAGGACCTGCATATAATGAGGTGCCCTTGACTCTGGAATGAATGCTTAAATGTTTTGATCAAAATATGAACTAATACATCATGTTTTAATCGGTGGTTTAACTCGCAGTTTTTCTAAAAAATATCGAGATCCTCCAAAACCTTTACCAAAAATCCAAAAACTTGGTTTTACTAAATCAATATTTCTCTTCTAAACTATTTGCCAACCAAGATCACGCCTGTTCTATTATTTTCCATTTGCCACTTCATTTTAGACAAATACTCATGTGGATGCTTTTGACTCTAACATCTCAGGACATCTAACTACTAGGAAACCTTTCTAGGTCTATATGGTGGCAAAGTGCAAAGTCAATATTTTTAAAATCTTCTTTTTCTTGCCATTTACCTCCAATGATCATTCCTGATAAACTATGATCTGTTTTTTCTATGGATTTTATAGTAAATGTTCAAGTGTCTCAGGGTATATCTGTGATTTGGAGTAGGTACATATAAATATAGTTGGGCCTGATTCATTAAGGAAAGTAAGTAAAAAAAATGAGTTTTCTCCTCGACAAATCCATGTTACAATGCAATGGGTGCATATTAGTTTGTTATTTTGCACATAAGTTGTGGCTGTTTTTTCATGTCGCACACAAATACTTGAAAGCTTTATATTTACACTAAAATTTAAAGCTGGTATAGGACATTCCATATCCAAACTATAAATCTGTCCCCACATTTTATATTTAGCTCTCCCTCCAATGTAACATGGTTTTGCCAAGGTTCAAAGTTACTCATTTTTTTTGTTTTTCTTTCCTTAATGAATCAGACCCAGTGTTGGACATTGTTTTTATAGAAGAGCTTACTGCTGTCACACATCTTCTCTCTATAATTTCCTTCCCAATACTTCTATTGCTTGGTTTTAATATCATTTATAAATATGAAATGTTTATTTTGATGGACATTGTCTTTTATTTAACTTACATTACTATGTACACATAGTTATTAATCTTCCTGATTATTATTCTGTTCTATATGTGTGGCTTTGTTATATTCCTAAATGTGCTACTGTTAGCACATCTTTAAAAAATAGTGTTATCCTTTTTAATAATGTAAGTGCTATAGAAAAGGGGTTTGGTATTTTTTAGCTTGTTCTTGAAATGAAAATTATACTGAAATGTTGATTCATCCAATATAATTGACATTTTAGAATTAAGTACTTTATAATGCCACTCTCATTAAAGACAAAATTAGATTTTTTTCCACTATCTTCTGGATCAATAGAATGGAGATTATTATAAAGGCACACAATGCACAGTGACTTTTCTATTTTAATAACTGTGCTTCCACACTATGTACATGTTCAAAGGAAAATGTAAGTTTAGGTGAAAAAAAGATGGTATCATTTTCACATTTGCCTGAGGCAACTATTTTAGTAATTAAGTAATTTCTTTATATAATCAGAATCTGAATTTGTTAGTATGCTTAGGTTTACAGTATAATATTTCTTTGTAGAAATATGGAGAATTAATTGGCAAATTGAACATTATTTCATTAATGTCTAAAGCAATGCTAATTTATTCAACTTATAAAAACTTTATGTTCAATGAGGGTTTCAAATAATAGAATATTTTAATGTTACAATTGATGCAAGAGAACATTTTAAACAATGTAGAGATGAAGACTAAATGATTAATTAAGTTATCTTTAAAAGCTCCTTTTAATTGATCTTGTCTTCATTACTTAGCATAAAATGAAGGATGTATAAAAAATTGTAACTGTGACAAACTGTTTCACTGAAATTAATGCCAAGAAGAATATGTGGTAGACTGCATAAAAATAATTCTACAGCAGAAACAGAACTAAGATGCTAATAGAATCTTTCACTGAGCTAATATAAGTTCCTCTGGCAAACTGGTAAATGTCAATGCTAAATAAGGCACGTTTGTTATCAGAATCAAGGGATTTGAGCAACAAATCAAAGTTCTGACAAAAGAAAGTATTGATTTCTTGACAAGGCAATTGATAGTCTGTATATATGTATGCTAGGATATTTGAAAGTGGAAACTATATGTTGTCTTTACGTTTTCAATAGTTAAAAACTTAATTGACAAGGATAAAGTAAGTAAATGAGACATTGCAAATAATCTGTACAAACAGCACTATACTTTAGGTTAAGTGGTCCACCTAAAAACACACTGATTTTGTTATTGCATTTTTATGGTGTTCTAAACAGAATAGTATAACAAGAAAGTGCCAATTGCAGGATGAGCAATTCTTTCCACAAGACAATGATCAGGCACAATAATGTGTTTCATACGCAAATCCAATTTTGCTAAATGGAACAGGATACTGCAACAAGAGACAGAGATTGCACATCTCTGAAGGTGTTCCATTTTAGTGGGAGTCAGCTGTAAAGAAACAAAAAGCAATACTGAGGAGGAGAGCAATAACAATATAAACAGAGACAGAGACAAAGCTGGCTACAATTCTTAAAGCCAACAAAAGTATCACCGACGTCCTACACACCATGCAGACACGTCATACTTGAAAGCAGGACATCTGAGATCAGAGTTAGAGGGCAGTTGTTTCCTTCCTTACTCAATGGGAAAGAGCTGTGTGATTCCTGCCTACTTACTTAAAGCAAAGTAAGGAATTTTAGGCAAGGTGCTGTTAGTAATTATATTGGTAGTGGTTGGTCACATGTTCTCCCACTGAGGGGTAAATGGGATGTTTAAAGAACATTTTGTGGGCAAATTGGATGAGATCATGGACTTGACTACCAGGTGTCAGCTGAGGGGGCCCACTCTGAACTGTAGGTATGTACTAGCCCAGTAAGGAGAGTGAATGGGTGTGTGTTGCTCCCTAAAAACTATGAAGGCTTCTCAAATTTTGCTATGTGGCCTATAACTATTTCGTTATGCCCCTGGATGATATCTAACCATTTTGTACTAGAGGCAAGTGGCCAAATAATTTTCAGTGTCACTGAGGTCTTTTGGGGCAGTTGGATGGTGACTCCACACATAGGATGTAGCAGTTCTCTTTGTGACTGTTTTTATTAATATGCCCAAAAATTATATTATTGCTTTCAATTGGATCATTATGGGACATATTAATCATGTTGGGACCACAAATAATGCTGTATTGGACAAAATGCCCAATGTCATAGGTAATATCAAAGTATGTTTTGCCCATATTATCCACTGGAATACAAACAGATTGGAGCAGAATTTTTATGGCTGAAAAGGACAGAGAGCACGTTGGCAGAGAAACTGGTTTAAAAGCAGAATCAGCACAGGGAGAGCCTCAGTGGATAGAATTAAAGATTCAAACAAGGTAGATAAAGAAGCTACAGAGAACAGACTAAGCAGACTCAGGTACTACTGAAGTTAGAAAATAAAAGGGGGCAGGATACACAAAGCTATGTCAAATCAAATGTTAGGCAATGATGAATTAAGGAAGCAGATTATAGACAGGCAAGCAAAATAGTAGTTGCACACAAGGATACACAAAATTCAATCTGTCAGCAAAATAAGACCTCTGTGTTGGATAAAACAAGCAGGTTTCCACCATAAGCTAGAGAGATGGCAGATTGCGGACTCCTGCCTGGCAGATAGGCAGACTGCAGTCATATACTGAAAATGGCAGAAAAAGACCTAACATCAGAGTTGTTACATACTATACAATTTAGTGCCCTGTGCAAAATAAAACACTGGTGCCCCTGCCCCCTCTCCCCAGGGTTGCCTCTCAACAGCTATGCATATGCATAGTCTGAGGGGATGTGCCTACAAATTTACAAGAACAATGCCTTTCTACCACACAGCGCTGCACACTCCTACCTGTTCTTGTAGTGACGACTACCTGCTGCTGCTGCTGGTGTCTTATGCTCCATTGCTATTTGGTTTATTCCTGGAACGTTAGCTCCCTGTTTGGAAAAGAGATTGTTCCTGGAAAATTGAGCTATGAGTGAATTATCTAGGCCTCCCTTCCCACAACCAGACAGACATCAAATTAATAGTTTTTTCTATTTAATAAACAAGCCTCCTTTTACCCAAACAGCTCCAGAATTTAATTAACAGCGTTTACATTTAATAAGTATGCCTATTTAACTCCATATAACCCAGACATTAAATTAATAGCACCCACATTTAATAATTATGTCTTCTTTCCCCTAAATAGCCCAACATTAAATTAATAGTGTTTAAGTTAATAAATAAGCCTCCTTCCCCCAACATTAAAGTAATAACATTCCCATTTAATAAACAGGCATACATCCCAATCAGACCAGATATTAAATTAATAGCATCCTATTTAATAAACAGACATATTCCTCCTCACCAAACTCAACATTAAATTAATAACCTCCATATTTAGCAAACACGCCGAATTCACCCCTCACCAGTCTCAACATTATATTATTAACATTCCCATTTAATACACATTCCTATTTCTCATACCTGCCCCACAATCAAATGAAATGGCTTACAATGTTCCCCACATTTAATAAAGATTTTTATTGCTAATTAATACTTTACTGATTTATTTTTTATATGACATGTATCAAATATTTATGTACTCCAAATAAAATTTGCCCTTCTCTCCAACCTCCTAAATCTCCCTCTATTCTCTCCAGATCCCCTCCCCTTTCTCTTCAGACCCCTTATTCTCTTCAGCCCCTTACTTCTCTCTATACCACTCTCCTGTTATCACCAGTCCCTGCAGTAATTTACTTACTTTACTGCTCCTGAGCTTCTTTTCTTTTTTTCTCTGTTTCTTCTTCCTGTTCTTGCTCCTCCTTCTTCCTTCTGTGCAGCATCCTGATGTTATTTTTGCATGTCAGGTCACTGAGGTGAGTAGGGAGCCAGCATCTCCCTCATTGCACACATCTCTGTGAATGGCCAGTACAGTCCTGTGCCTCATGGAATGTACCACATCATTGGTGGTGTTTAACGGGCAGGTGGGCAGGTGTTGAGCCTCCCCAGCACCTTGCGCTCTGGGCAGTCACACCACCCTCACCACCCTAGTTACAGCAACTACAGACACAAATTTCAATATAGACCCACCTTAATAAAAAAATAGAAAAAAAAAGCTAGCCCTGAAACAACAGTTCAGATTGGGAAGTTTTCTTAATTGCTTACCAACCACCAAACAACTTAAAATGACACCACAGACTTTAATGAAGTATCAAAATAGCACATAAAGTTTTAAAACATCACATAAAAATAGCAGCAGAATGGCCTCTTCTCTATAGTGTTGGAACCAGTGGAAGCATCCAGTTCCAGTGACCATGCACCGTTTCACTTGGTTCCCAAGGTGTTGTTCACTGTTAGACAGCATTCACAGTAACGAGGCCTGCGCACTATTACCGTTAATACGGTAATTTTAACCCGGATTTCTTGCTCGCGTCTCCCTTAGCTGCAAGCAAAAATCAGTGTTGAAATTACCGTACTAACGGTAATAATGCACATTATTACCGTACTATTGGTAATAGTGCACGGGCCGCATTTCTTTTAAGAGTAACGCAGCCAATTGAATTCCCCCCAAAGTGTCATTGTTACATCCCAGTGATGATGATAATGCATCTGGTTATTTTGCCTTTTTCTCCACAGCTGTTATCCCTGAAACTGATAGATATGCTCTACCATTCCCCCCACCACGCATTGCCTGTGAGGCGTAGAAGGTTTTGTTTTTAGCACATAAAATTGAGTCTAACTCTAATCGACCCTACAGAGCCCAGATCATGTTACATACACTCAGGGGTGTAGGAACCTGGGGAGGGGGCAGAGGGGGCATCCAATCAAATGAGATTAGGCTGACAATGAAATCTGAACAAAAACTAGTTTAATGACCATGAAACAATTTCATTTTTAACATGAACAAGTGAATTTATCTTTCAATCTAACAGCTATTGTACTAATTGGTAGTAAAAATTAAAAATAATATTTATTTAATAATGTATACAGTTTTATAGTACAATAAACAATGAAACTGGGCTTGGCCAACTCCTGAGACACTGACAAAAATTAACATAGGATTGGGAGTCTTTGTATATCTACAGTCACTGTTACAACTGTCGTAAAACAAGATACCATGAAAAAGGGGATCCAAGCCCTATAGTAGGGCTTGGGCTCTTTTGCCCTCCCCCCCCCCATGCAAATATTTGTCCCTCGCCCCTGCATACACATCAGGTTAGGAACAGATTTTCATTGCACAACTTAGAAATGGAGATCACTACCAGCTAGGATAGCACTTTCAATACACTTCTGTCCATGCGCAAAAATTTCCATCACAGACAATGGTGAATTCCAGGCTCCTGAACTGGGTCTACTTACAATCTAGAACACAATAAAATATTCAGATAATCCGCGCAATCTATCCAATTGCAGCCTTTCAAATCACAGTGCACAGTCCCCTCAACGTGCCTATACAACATATAATTCTAAACAAAATTGTGAACAGAAATGGCGCTATTGGTAAACAATCCAGATACTGATATAAATGGAATTAAATGTCCATATATTTTCAGTCTTTGGTAAATTCCATATCCTTGGTGTGTTCGCTCCTCTTTATCCAATGTGCTCCTCTGTATTCACTCATCAAATGGATATTTATATTTATACTTACAATCTAGGCAATGTCATATCACTGAGAATATATATATCAGCTTCTCACATCCTTGTTGTAGATGCTGATCTTAGTTTTGTGTGAGTGCTATGAATAAAGAATATGCTGTTTTTATTTTCAACTAAAATTGGTTAGTGCTTGGGGTTTTCATGAACTCGAGCTACATATGATATTCATGCTGTTCAAGAATTTAGAATAGAAATAAAGAGATCTCTTACTTTGACAACTGAAGCAATAGTGCAATTATCTGGACAGATGAGCATGGAATAGAGCATATTGTCTGCCAATATCAGAAACATGATGACATACAAATTGCAAAAATGTACAGTGTCTTCATTTCAAAGTAAACTGACAGACTTCTCCAATTTCTGAATCATCTCCAACCATCTGCTCTTACATCATATGATTATAACATTTGTATATATTTTACTCTGCATTTGTTACCACCACTTAGATGATGGATACATTCTTTATATACACCTGTAGAATATTAATTGTTTATATGTAAAGTATTATATTACTTTGTATGCTAGTCATATTTATAGCAAAATGTTTGTACTAACGTCATAAGATCATCTTACCCCAATTATATTTATGGTGAGCCATTGATTCCTATGGAATTTTGATTTATAGCCGTACCATTTGCATCAGCTACAGGGCAGGTGCAAGTGCCGATTGATAATGCTGATGGACGCGTAAGCATGCAGAACATGTGATTGTAATTAAGAGGAACTGCAAAAATGCATTTTATGTACAATAGGCATTAAGAACATCCTGATATATGTATTTCATGTAAAAAAAATCATACTTTTTTTAAATGTATTTTTATTAATAATTATAGTATGTAGAAATGTTAATGTATTTAATTTTGTTTTCCATGTTCTGGTGGGACTTTATATAGCACATATGCATTGTGCGTATCCTGCTGTGGGTTCTGTCTGACTGCATAGGGCAAGTAGTGTATAGCCAGAGCGTACTTAAGCCAGTATTGAAATGAGCATTTTTTTTTTAGATCCTCTTGTACTTGAACACAGGGGTACGTGCGTGCAACTTCTGTCTGATTATAAAAAATGCAAATTACTTTCACTTTGCATTCTTTGATGAATCAGGCCCAGCATGTTTATCTACAAAAAAAGAAATATACCACCGCACTAAGTGCTAATATACATATCCAGACTAATATTAAATTGCTGATTTAATAATATATATAGCTGGATTGGTGCACCTCTGCATGTAAAACATTGAGATTAAGGATGCATGTGTTAGAAGAAAACATGCCTAACAAGGGCACTCTGTAATGATCATTTTATTTAAAATATACCTTTTATTTATGTAGTCTAAAATATAGTGTTCCAAGAATAAGCCTAAATATAGTAGGCAGCGAAATATTAAAAAGAGAAAGTATTGGAAATTAAAGATTTAAAATAAAGATGTTAATAAAATGGCAAATTATGCCATGCCTGCTGTGTGTTTTATTATTTGAGGATATATTCCATTAATTAACAATTCTCACGTGTTATCCAAGTCAGTCAGTATATAGATTGGGATTATTTATCATCAAGGTTTATATTCAACACCTTCGTCACTGTTTATAATATGTTGTTACATATATTCAAGATTTATTCATCAATAATTGCCATACACAATGATATTGACAATATAATTATATGTTTGTTTCAGAGGATTAGTTGATAAGAATCAATTAGATTATTTGGTGCAGTAATTAGTAGATTGTCATTTATTTCATGACAATCATATTAGTCTGGTATCATTCATATAATGGAGCTGCTAAAGATTGTTATCATCAGTTGATACTATGTTCTCAGAAACGTTGTAATCTGAGAGACTCCAATCCTCTTATTTCATATGTCGTTTAACCTATATAAGGTATTGTTGAATATGTAATCAGATTAATAACATGGTGTGATCTAAATTCCTTTAATGATAATCCCCTGACTAGTTGGATTCTCTGTCCAATACATCCCTGTTATAACGGGATTAATACCCCTTGATAATTGGACCTGTGCTATCTCAAGGCATATGGCTCAATACATCCCCACTATAACGGGATTAGTATCTCTCCGGTAATTAGGTTATTATAATTATGAGGCATATAGTAGCTACGTGAGGCATCTAAACAACACAGCGAGGCGAACGCCGACGCGCGTTTCGCTACTCGCTTTAACTTAGGCAAGCCGAGAAAGGGGAAATGACATCTCTTTTATGGATTGAGAAACGCCCCTGTGACTGACGTCACAATATGTAGGCCAATCAGATTACGTTAAAGTCGGAGAATTTTTTGATGGACAGGAGCAGTGACAGACCCGTTGGAGATCCCACCCATCTCATATGACAAACTCATGGTTATAATTTCTCCTATATAGATGTAAGTGGTATTGGTAAGTATCCGTAGATCCATGCATAGATTTCTTCATTTTATATATTATTAAGATCTCCATGATCCTCCTGATGTCTATTGCATTGTGAAGGTTTGTTAGGTTAGATTTAAAATATCAAGAGCTATTTAGATATAAGGAATAGCGGTTTAGTCCTGATATTTATTCATAGGGGGATTAATTGACATTTCTTGTTAAAAGCGTTGTAATATTAAGAAAATTTTAATAAAGAAGTGATAAGCAGCTGATTACAAATGTGTTTAATAAAATCACCGATTTCCATGAAAATATGTGTCTTGTATTTTATTTTTATAGTGACTATATGTAGTTTGCATATAGATAGAAGTGGTTATTTAATTTATAATTAAAGCTCCAAAAACAATAATTGGCATCATTAAAAAGTGTTTTGTTAATAGACAAGTGCATTAGGAAAGGGGCTAGGTAGCATTTGCTTCCTGGTCCTATAAGACATATTTTGGTACATATGATGTTGAAAAAAGTGCTAATAATAAATAAACATATAAAAAGTGATAGTGTGGGAAGTTATAATTATAATAAAGTCATTTATTGTAGAAGGTTATTATGTCCATTAGGGTCTATTAGATAAAAACCATATAGTTGGTTTTATCATTTAGCCCATTTGGCACTAAGCTATTCATAAGAAATATCAATTTTGATTCTTTCTTCAAAAGTTCTTGTTGTAAGTTTCCACCCCTAATTCCTAAAGAAACCTAACAAACCTTCACAATGCAATAGACATCAGGAGGATCATGGAGATCTTAATAATATATAAAATGAAGAAATCTATGCATGGATCTACGGATACTTACCAATACCACTTACATCTATATAGGAGAAATTATAACCATGAGTTTGTCATATGAGATGGGTGGGATCTCCAACGGGTCTGTCACTGCTCCTGTCCATCAAAAAATTCTCAGACTTTAACGTAATCTGATTGGCCTACATATTGTGACGTCAGTCACAGGGGCGTTTCTCAATCCATAAAAGAGATGTCATTTCCCCTTTCTTGGCTTGCCTAAGTTAAAGCGAGTAGCGAAACGCGCGTCGGCGTTCACCTCGCTGTGTTGTTTAGATGCCTCACGTAGCTACTATATGCCTCATAATTATAATAACCTAATTACCGGAGAGATACTAATCCCGTTATAGTGGGGATGTATTGAGCCATATGCCTTGAGATAGCACAGGTCCAATTATCAAGGGGTATTAATCCCGTTATAACAGGGATGTATTGGACAGAGAATCCAACTAGTCAGGGGATTATCATTAAAGGAATTTAGATCACACCATGTTATTAATCTGATTACATATTCAACAATACCTTATATAGGTTAAACGACATATGAAATAAGAGGATTGGAGTCTCTCAGATTACAACGTTTCTGAGAACATAGTATCAACTGATGATAACAATCTTTAGCAGCTCCATTATATGAATGATACCAGACTAATATGATTGTCATGAAATAAATGACAATCTACTAATTACTGCACCAAATAATCTAATTGATTCTTATCAACTAATCCTCTGAAACAAACATATAATTATATTGTCAATATCATTGTGTATGGCAATTATTGATGAATAAATCTTGAATATATGTAACAACATATTATAAACAGTGACGAAGGTGTTGAATATAAACCTTGATGATAAATAATCCCAATCTATATACTAACTGACTTGGATAACACGTGAGAATTGTTAATTAATGGAATATATCCTCAAATAATAAAACACACAGCAGGCATGGCATAATTTGCCATTTTATTTACATCTTTATTTTAAATCTTTAATTTCCAATACTTTCTCTTTTTAATATTTCGCTGCCTACTATATTTAGGCTTATTCTTGGAACACTATATTTTAGACTACATAAATAAAAGGTATATTTTAAATAAAATGATCATTACAGAGTGCCCTTGTTAGGCATGTTTTCTTCTAACACATGCATCCTTAATTCCAGCATAGTTATCTGTCTGTGGCAAATATATGCATCCATTATAGAAATGAGCGAAGAACCCTATGGTTTCGTACTTGTATATTTAATGAAAAATGCTAAATAAAAGCTGAAAATAAAATAATTTTAGCTGTTTTTCTGTTCCTAATTAGTATTTATATAATGTACATTCATGCACATTAAATGTAATTCGATTTTATCTTTGAACTATTACATTTCTCACATAACACTCTGCTTTGGTAAATAGAAAAGTCACCCAGCAGAGTATAGTCAGACAAAATTTGTGGCTTTATTTCTCTTAATGTATAGTTTTTTCCAATATTTTATCATCTTCAGAAATATCCCATTAATCATCATTACATAAGCACAGGTATTTCAAATTAAATGACATCACCATCATCACAAATGTCTCAGTGATTGCATTATACATGAATATGTTCTTCCATTCAAATGACAACAATATTATCAGAAATGTCATAATAATCACAAATATCCTAATAAGCAGCATTACATAAGCACAGATATTGCAAATCAACTGACTTTATCATTGCAGCATATAATTGCTGGCATAACCCATGGCAAATCAAATCACATGATCATCATCATCATCCCCATCATTGTCATCATAATTACAAATATCACACTATGCAGCATAATACAACATAAAAAAAAATCCAGAAAATCAACACTTCTTGAATACGTGTTTCAAATCAACTAACATCCTCTTTGTACTACATAATAAATCATAAATGTTGCATTAGACTTTGTTACAATACTTTAATCCACTACAAATAAAATAAAATGGCATCACCAATTATCACAAATATCCCAATTATCAGCATTATATGTTCACAGATATTTCAAAAAAAATTACATCATCACAAATAACCAAATAATTAGCATTACTTCAAATCAAATGACATTGTTATAACAGTATATTAAAGTGATGACAGTGTGTCTAAACACTAAATTAATGTAGAATAAATGCCAATGTAGAAATCTCCAGTATAACATAAAACAACAGATCTCCAACCAACCTTACATACAACACCAGGGCATGGCAAACCATCATCATCATTGTGAAGCTACGTGGTTCCCAAATCACTCGGACACGGTATTAGGGTAAAAATAGAAGGATGATTTATTCTGCTGAACAGGATTAAATACAGCACGGCCCCATAACGATAGCAGGTCCAACAAATGAGGAGATCAGTTCAAATAAATCCAGTGAGATATGTTCCACAGCGCATCTCTGGCAGAGCATCACCTCTTGTCCAAAAGTTAGTCACACATGTCCAGCTCCCAGGATAGCCTCTTTTATCCCCTTCTAATCCCACCTTGGGATCTGCCTGTCCAGGGGAGTTGCAAAAGGTCTCGATTGGTGGGCTGCTTACACTATCCAGCCACCTCCCCTACCTCCCCAGGTGTCTTCCCTCAGGTGACCCCTGCTGGGTCAGGCTCCTGGCTGGCTGTAGAGCTCACTAGTGGACAGGGAGCAAACATAAATAAAAATGATAGCTTAATTCACATAACTCCTCAGTGTTCCCTGTGGAGGTGGAATTTAACCTCTGAAGTACTTTTCCAAGGAGATGTTATAGTTACATCACATACATGCAAATCCGTACCAGTAGCATATGTGCCTGCTATTCTGCATCAATAAAACTTCTCTAATACAGGATAAACAACTCCCAGTCACACAGTGTGAAAACTTTGTTTTTTAAACATGCACACAAAAGCATAATATATGCACATACGATGAAGAAAGGACCTATCAGTGTCAGTGGAGCTTTGGCAAATAGCCAATTACAAGCAGTTCAATATTGATGGTGACCATCATCATCATCATTGTGAAGGAGCTCCTATATCGCCGCTGATGCGGCAGTAGCGGTGGACGGAGCTTGAGCCACGCATAATGGCCACTAGCATTCCACTGCTGTTTACATGCGCTGAACTTATGCGCAGATTAAGATATGAACTGGCTGAAAGTCAGAGCATTTCAACCAAAGAAATTGTCTCTCATATATGGCTCCACAGTAAGTTAGGTTCAAACAAAAGAAAAACATGTGCTCACAGGACAGGAAGTTAGAGCTAAGAACCAGAACAGTGAGTCATCATTGCTGTTGTCCAGTTGTGGGAGGTGAACAACCCCCACCTGAAGCAATGCATGTTGGGTAAAGCTCTATAAGCTTTAACTCAGTCTACAAATGCTCTCTTTTGACCACACCACATACACACTTGGAAGCTGGGGACTTATCTTCCACCTTGAGCTTACAGGACACACACACTACACAGTAAGATTATACCTTATCTGTCTGCAACTTTTATCTTCTTATATCTGTCTGTATATATCTTATTATAAGTCCATCTATTTCTATTAACTTTCCTCTGAATCTTTATCTGTTTTATATCTATTTTCATTTACTTTCCTTTTGAATCTTTATCTGTTTATTTACCTTATATGTATTCTGCCTGCAACTTAAAATTTTTCTGAATCTTCAAGTAACCTTTTCACACATGCTTTACAAAGGCTAGCTTCTCAAGAATGCTTGCTATCTACACTACAACGAACTCTAGCTCCCATTCGCCCATCTCTTTCTCTCTAGGCATGACCACATGTTACACACACATTCATTATGCATGCTCTCATTTATCTCATATTTTTCTCTCTCTCTCTCTTTCTCTCATTTAATCTTTCTTTATCTACCACGTAAACACATACTCTTTATCAGGGGCGGATTGGGAGCCTAAAGTGGCCCTGGAAAAAAATCTGGAAGTGGCCTCATGTGGGCGGGGCCAAATCAAGTGTAGGCAGGGCAAACAAAAAGAGGCGGGATTAATACAAAGTTGATTATGCCATCAGAGTATTGAGTAGTGAATATTGCTAGACTGCCCATTACATACCACCATTGTCCCAAATCAGGACTGTCCCGCTGAAACATATTCATGTTTATTTAATAACATGTTGCAGAGGAACTGCCAATATAGAAAAATACAGTTGGCAGACTGTCCTGCTCTCTCCTACCTGTTCTTGTTGCTTTCCCTACCTGTGGTTGCTGGTGTCTCTTGATCAGTTGCCGCTTGTCTGGATCCTGGAATGCTGGGAGCCCTATTTGGAATAAAAATGAGTACATGAAATTCAGAAAACTCCAACAAGCTCCGTTGTTGAATCAAAAGCACCCACATTTAATAAATAGGCTTCCCTACAGCCCCAATGTTAAAATGCTAGAATTCACATTTAATAAATAAATCTATTTCCCTCCCTCCAAACAGCCCCAGCAATAAATTAACAGCATTTACATTTAATAAATATAACCATTTCCCACGACCATGCCGGCATTAAATAATTCATATTCACATTTAATTAATAGCCCTCTTCCCAAACTCACCCCCACATTAAATTAATAGCCCCCAAACCATCCCATCTTAAATAGTCCCCGCTATTAAATTAAATTGCAGCACCATCAACCCACAAACAAAAATGTACCCATTAATTAGCCACCACCTACATCACACCCATATTACAATGCCACAAGACCCTTTTGCCAACACAAACACTACATTGCCACAAGTCCCCTTGGCCAACACAAACAGTGCCATCAGCCCCCCCTTGCTGCCTACACACACACACACACACACACACGCACACACACACAGAGTGCCATCAGCCCCCCCCTGCTGCCTTCATACACACAGTGCCATCAGCCCCCCCCCTCCACTCACACACACACACACACACTGGAATCAGCCCCCCTGCCGCTCACACACACACACACACTAGAATCAGCTCTGCTCGCTCACACACTGTCATCCCCCCTCCATGAGCGCGCGCACACACACTCACATGAATCGCTGATCCCCGCCTTCACACACACAAACACTCACAGGAGTCGCCCCCCCCCCTCTGCGCACCCGCACACATACACACAGACCCTGTCATAAGCCCGCCGCGCTCACTTATTTTTTAGGCGCTTCCAGCTGCGCTTCTCTGCACATATGGGATGGCACCTGTCACATGGTGTGCGTCCCATGTGATATCCACTTCTTCTGTGATAGGCCACTCAAAGGGGGGGAGGGACAGGCCACAGGAGATCCGCGGCCTTGTTCAAAATAAAGAAGAAAAACAATTCAAAGGTAAAAAAAAACTGAAAGGCGGGTCATCGGCCTGCCGGTAAAGTTTCTGGTAAGGCCTATGACCAATCCGCCCCTGCTCTTTATACATTTGCACAAACACAAACATGAGCTTGCTTAAAACACATTCTTTCTCTTTCTCTTGTTACATTTAAACACACTACACAAAAGAGCAATACAGCCTTTACACTAGTATATATATGTATATATATAAATATATATATATATATACACACACACACACACACAACACAATAGGATATTATATACTTACTTCTAAAGTTTTAACATTGTCTGTCGAATCTATAATGTATTATCTGTATTGTATGTATGCATTTATGTATTGTATGTTTGATTATCTTTGTAAAGTAAAAGACTTGTATCTTTATGCCTATTTTGTATGTTTAGATAACTGGAATGAATAGGATGAATGGATGTTTATATAGATAATGCAGTATAGTGAGGTAAATGATACATTGGTATTTATTTAGCGATTAACACATACTGGTGGGCTATCAGACGTGGAAGTCAATAGATGTGTAATATTTAGGCGATATATATATAGCCTTGTCAAACACAGGGATCGCGTAAGTCGCTCTTACGGATTTCTAGTTGGGATGCGCAAGCATAACAACTGGGATACCTTGTTTATGGTTGGCATGGCACTAGGCAAAAACTCAAAAGGTTGTGTGAAATAATGACTCTAAAGTACATCTGAGATGTCACGGGTGCATATTATTCAACGTGACTAAAATAGTGAAAAAGACACAAATTGCATTATATCCCAATCATTAATGAGATTAGTTATTAATAAGATCAAAGGCATTGTATCATTATTATGGCAGAACACAGGATCCTATTACAATCATCATCTGCTATTTGCACCTGCCCTTGACCCCATGCAAATTATATAGACGGATTATACATGAGTGGTGTGAATTATTGTATCAACAAATGTAAAAGATATTCCTATCTTTGTTATCCTCTAACATCACTAGTTAAAGGTAATAATGTCTTTCACTATGGTAGCCATGTTATAAAAATTAATAACAGAGAATACTTTAAATAATATACTTCAAATTTGTCAATGTACTCTTTGAACAATATGTACATCTTCTCTCTTTCATTCCTATCTTTCTCATTTAAATTTACCTTAGTTAGACATAACATTTACATTGCATACAATACACACAGTATCAGTCCATCATCTGTCCCTTTTCTATGACCCCCACCAATACAACAACCTGTCACCTTACAAGGGACATAAGGGGAATTTCCCTTATTGTTCTTTATAAGTCAGAAATGCTGCATTGCTCTTACCTCACAAGCAGATTTACCATAACATGAACACAAGGCTTGAGATCAGGTCGTGGGAAATATCCCAATTGTATATATAACTCTACTGCCACTAAGAGCTCTTTCACGGTGGAAGCTTTTAGTGAGCTAGTACTACGTAGAGATGTTCACTGACCCCCGTGTTCTGGTTCTGGTTTTGGATCTGGATTAACTTCATGTTTTGGTTTTGCCAAAACCGCCTTTACAAGGTTTGATTTTGGTTTTGGCTTTGGATCCCTATTTTTTTCTAAAATCCCTATTTTTTGCTAAAATCACATAAATTTGCTTTTATTTCTCCCTACATTATTATTAACCTCAATTACACTAATTTCAAGTCAATTGCAGTCAATTTTGACCATCTCACAGGTCACAATATTATTTTCATACACTTTCAAACAAAGACTGCAGTAGTTCTTGCCAGTCATAAGAAGAGGGCCATTGTCATGCCTGGGCATAAGACCAAACAATCCACCTCTTATGTGTGGAACTATTTTTACCCAAATCCTGCAACAGTTGTCTAGCCATTTGTAGCATTGTAAAGCCACAGTCAGTAGAGGTAGGGACCTTAACCATCTATGAACCTCATCCATGTTATGCCATTTGAAGCGAGTTCATGGAAGGCGTTTGTTGTTATTTTTAGGGTAAGCTTCTTATTTTCACAAGCAGTCCAGCATCAGCTACCTCCCTACTTTCAGCTAGATCCCAGCACCTGCAATCTACACTCCCAACACCTTTATTATCAATATCCTCACAAGTGTTCGGAGTTAGTCCTGCATCCAAGTTTCTAAGGCGAGATGACTCCTCCCTTATCCAGGACTCCTGAGAAGAATCCTTGAGCGTTAGGCCCACTGCTGCTGCTAGGGGTGGATCTTCAACCCAGAAGCAGACCAAGAAGAAGACTATTAGTAGTTTACAACAATTGACTCTTTGCAAGAGGAAGCAAGTATGAAAGCTGTCACCCAGTCGCAAAACGGATCACAGATGCTATGGCGACTATGCTACTATTAGATCTTCATCCAATATCCACTATTAATGCAGCTGGTTTCAGACAGTTGCTTGAGGTCTTCTGTCCCTGTTACCAAATTCCATCACGACAACATTTTACTAGAAAAGCTATTCCTCACCTCTACCAGAAGGTTCGTAAAATGTAATTATTGAGCTGCAAAATGCCATTCTACCCACTGTACACTTAACCACAGATATGTGGACAAACAGAACTGGGCAAACTAAAGATTATATGATTGTGACAGTCCACTGGGTTGGTAATTCGCCTTCACCAGCAGGAAAAGAAGCATCATGTACCCAAGAACGTCGCATTTTTCAGACGCAGGCTACTCTGTGTATCATATGCTTCACTAAGAGGCATGTTTTTATTATTATTAATTATTATTATTATCGTAGATTTCTAAGTCACCACAGTGCTCCACAGTGCCGTACAGTAGGGAAGACAAGGACATACATAAAACAAGGCATACGTAAAACACGAACAGACAAGGCAGACAAAATAAATGGAGACATGAAATCAAAGGGTGTGAAGGACTCTGTTCATTAGAGAGCCTACATTCTAAAGGAAAGAGGGCACAGCTGAAACAAGTGGAGCGAGTGTGGTTCAGAGTGGAGATGGGGATAGTTGTGAGGGTGCATTAGTGTGAATAGTGTTATCGAGGAAAAGGTCACTCTAAAAAAAAGATGTGTTTTCAAAAAGCATCTAAAGATTTGAAGGCTTTGTGAAAGTCTGATTGAGAATGCTAAGGAATTCCATAAATGGGGAGCAGCACAGGAGAAGTCTTGAAGGCGGGAGTGAGAGGTGGTTATCAGAAACAAGACAAGGCGCAGGTCATACCGCTGACAACCCGTTTGAAAACCTAAGGGATGTCATTGCAACATGGCTTGTCCTGCTTGAACTCTCCTATGGATATGTGATTTCTGTTAACGACGCCAATATTGTTATAGCATTACAGCGGGGGGAATTCCATCACATTCCCTGTTTTGCTCACACAATCACCTTGATGGAACAGAACTTTTTAAAAATTGACAATGACATGCAGGAGATGCTGTCAGTGTCCCGAAATATTTAGGGTAATTTTCGGGATTCTGCAACAGCATGTAGGAAAATGCAGCAGCTGCAAGAAGAATAGGGAATGTATTTTAGTCCAGCGCAGTGGAGAATACTTTCCGTGTTGTGCAAGGAGCTGAAACCAATCGAAGTAGTCACCTGTGAAGAGAGTGCAGACACTGTTAGCTTGAGTCATGTGATTCCCCTAAGTAGACTTTTTGAAAAGCAGCAAGAGAAATTGAAGGAGGAAATGAAACAAAGCAATTCTGCTAATTATGTTGGACTTGTAGATTAAGTACTTTATTTGCTTCGCCAGGATCCAAGAGTTATCAACATCTTGAAATCGGATCATTGCATTTTGGCAATTGTGCTTGATACTAGGTTTAAGAGCTATGTCTTTTCTTTCTTTCCAACTGACCCAGATCTCAAGAGATGCAATGAGCTCCTGGTCAGCAAGCTGACAGCTCAAGTGGTACATGACACAATGACATCTCCTCCTTTAGTTTCTCTTGCTGCTAGGAAAAAACTTAGCTTTCCCAAGACACCCAGTGGTGATGCAGATGAGTCTGCACAACATTTTGACATTTGGTCCTGTCTAAATGAATTGTCCAAAAATCGTGACAGCTCTTCCATAAAATGAACTACAAATTCTATGAGGAAGGCCAGTAATATTTTGGGTAGAATTGCATGATGGCAATTTTATGTTTTTCTACAGTAAGCTTTCACCTTTATTAGAGAGGTGTTTTTTTCTTTACAAAGATACAACCTATTTATTTACATTTTTGCTTCCCTGACTTAAAACCACTATGCACTTGAACATAGACTTTAGCACATGAGGTAGTATCATCATGACTGAGACTGGAGAGTGACAAGAACAATGCCATCCCTCCTGTTTCTGTATGAGCTATGGCACAGTAGAATGTCACTGGAGTCTTTTAAGAACACTGACAGCCCTATTATTGCTATTTCTGTTTCAGCATTGAACTCTGCCACCTCTCTTGTTTCTGAGTGAGCTATGGTACAGTAAAATGTAACTGCAGATTTAGGCCAAGCCTGCCAGCCCTAATATTTCTATTTCAGCAATGACAATTATCAAAGGAGCAATGGAGTTCTCTTGAATGTCACTGGAGACTTTGAAAAACACTGCTACCCCTCATCTTTCTTTTCTACCTATGATGCTGCCCAACTGCACTAGAGACTGCCAAGAACTGTGCTACCCTTTGTGTGTCACTCAAGACTTCATCAGGAGCATAAAGCAACCTGATGAAGTCTTGAGTTGTGCAAGACGAAACGCGTTGAGCTGTATCCTGTGTGTTCTCTAGTACCTCATGTGAGTGCTTTTATTAAATTTTATTAAAAAAATTTATATGTATACCAAAATATCTTCCTTTTTTTCAATCTTATGCATCTTCGCCATTTGGATGAGGTTGTGACTGTGAAATTATTGGTGTTACACTGTTTTAATATTCATCAGAGGTGGGATACTTCATGATATCTGGTACGCAGATTTAAATGTTTTTGCACTTATATAGGTGTCACTTATATTGGTAATTTTGGGATACTATTCCCACATACCCCATAGGATAGTGGGGTTATTGGTGATATTGCCTTCAACAAGAATATTACAGAGCTATACTATGTTTGCTTTTTCTGCATTTGGGTACTAATCGGTGGAGATCTGGAGGACTATAAGTACAGCAAAGACTACTCCACTATCTCCTAAAGACCCATGGTTGTTTACCTCATGGTACGCATGATATTGCTCTATTCCACGTTGTATATTTGATATATCACTGAGAGGCGCCCTGCTTGTTCTTCTGTTGCAGTAATCCAATCCGTCCGGACTAACCATCTGGCTTCAGGCTATCAAGGCTGCCACTCTTATAAGAGTCAAGTGATTTTTATGTACTGTGGATACGGAACTTAATTGTTATATATTGTATATATATATATACATATTCCATCTTACCATTTCGAAGTGGTTACGCTGTGGTGATCAGCGCCAGATATATCTTTTATTTGTGTATATATATATATATATATATATATATATATCTATATATATATATATATACACACACATACACATACATATATATATATATATATATATATATATATATATATATATATATATATGTGTGTGTGTGTATATATATATATATATATATTTATATATATACACACACACACATTATATATGTATATATATATATATATATATATATCTTTAGATACACTCTCGAAAGAGAGCATAAAAGCTGTTTTTATGAATTGCTGGAAATTTTACATACATCATACAGCTCTACCTGCATTAAGTGCCTGCTGTAAGTGGACATATACTTTTCAGATTTTTTATTGAATGCATTGGAAATATCAAACATAACTCTATTTCACAATAACAATTTGAAAGCCTTTCATTACAAATTGTTCCATTACAGTGTAATAAGTTTTATATAAAAAATAAAGCAGAGAGAAATGTAAATCTTTAAAACGGCTGTAATCTTTGTTTTTTTTACAATAATAATAATAATTGCACATAGTGCATGCTATGATAATATAAACATTTATAGATCAGATAATTATAAAAATGGATTAATATTTTTGGAAAAACATAGAAATTTACCAGGAGAACATGAACTTTATCTAACCTATGAGCCGATATTTCGTAAGTCATCATCATCATCATTTATTTATATAGCGCCAACATATTCTGTAGCGCTTTACAATTGGGGACAAACATAGTAAACTAATAAACAAACTGGGTAAAACAGACAAAGAGGTGAGAAGGCCCTGCTCGCAAGCTTACAATCTAAAGCTTACAATCGTGCTAAAGGTTATTTGACACATATATACACAGTAAAGGCTAAATAAATAGCATGCAGGGGAATAAAGTTAGTGTACATGTCCTTCCAGCAAGAAGAATGCTTTAACTCTCTTCCTTCCTGGGCTTAACTAAGACCATTAATCGTTCCTCTAGAATTAATGCTAGAGATATATCCACACAACAAGACTCGGATACTAGACCAAAATCATATGCTGAGACAGCTTCTTCTTTTTTAGAGAAAGAGAGAGGGAGATTAAGGGACCCCTTAACAGTATTAAATTTTTATGAACCCCTCACAATAAGAACACCAAAGAGAAGGAGAGAAAGAAAGGAAAAGGGGGTAGATAAACACCCACGAGCAAAGAGACCATTAGCATAAGTCCCAGTGGTATATTTAATTTATCTTCTAGATTCCTAAGCCAAGCTGAAAAAACTGTCATAGGCAGAGGATTAAAATTTGCTCTTAGCGCAGAACCGAATATTTTTGATCTTTATATGAAACTTTATTTATATGTAAGAGACAGAGATATTTTGCTGTTAAAGAATAAAAAGAAAAGGAGAAGACTGTACACCAGTATTGCTTGATGTAAAGGATATTTATATTTTAACTACATTAGAAGACCTATGGGAGGAGAAGAACACATCGAAATTTGATAATGAAACTCCAGTGCCTATATATGATATCAATACAGCTATCTCTAAAGTAAAAAGAGCTTCTGAGCTAATCAGCGAAACTATTGATAGGGGGGGTTTCAGCCAAGAAAGTGTGGACACTTTCTTGGCTGAGTAAATAACGAGAAGTGAGTGGTTTCTCCCCACCAGTCATCACATTGCATGGGACAAGCCCCTATACTTCATTCACGAAACGAGGTAACTCCATATATGGCATAAATAGTTTGCAACATTGAATTTTGACTTTAATATATACAATTATTTGCGGATTTGGATTCATGAGTGGACTGGCCACCCACTCTAAGTTGCATTCATTCATTTGCGATTAATCTGTAGCTAGAAATACCAATAAGAGTTTGAAAGGTTTAATTAATACCCAATGTCTTTTATATTTTTATCTATATTGTCTTTGAAATGTATTATATGCTATACTATTACATTTGCATATTCATTTGAATCTTCTGTTGTTGATGTATTTTTAATAAATGTTTTTGATGCACCTTAGTTTCCGCCACATTTTTGCATACTTAGATAATTCTAAGGTTGGCACACCTTTTTACTTTTTCCACCGCTTTTGTCTTTTTAGGGATTGGCACCCCTAAGATTGGTTGTGACACATTTTATTATTATTTTTCAGGATTTAAATAATTACTATTGCAGTGCACTAGAGCTTTTGTTGTTTACATTAACAGGAGAGTGCCTTCAGGTTGTAAGGAAACTTAAAGAGCCAAAAAGTAATGGTGCTGCACATTTCAGACCGCCATCTTTGATCTGGCAAACTGATGCGTATAGAAGATTGGCCTTTAGGATCATAGGAGCACACACAACCCAACACAGTTGCATAAAATGCAAGAGTAAAAATGTAATTCTCTATGCATTGGGCTTAAAAATCTGGCGCCTAATTCATTAAAGGACGCAAACTGTAATTTTGTGTGTATAATCCGCACAATCAGTCTGTGCATTACCGGAACCGGACAATATGCCACAGAATGCAACAGTGTTCAATTAATCTTCGAGCGCATAAAACTACAGCCTACAATTTCAGGGAGGGGACAGCGTGGAAAAAGAGCTGATATCAGTAGTCAATGTACAGTAAGGGCATGCCAAACTCATGTGCACACAACCAGGGCTGGCATCAGAATTTGCGGGGCCCAGTACAAATGTAACAGGCAGGGCCCCCCTCCTTCCTTCTCTCACCCCACCTTCATTTTTAAATTATTCTCTACCCAACATTTGCCTCCTCCCCATTCTCTACAGTCACCCCCGTCTCCAATTCCATCTAACCCCTGCAGTAGTTTACTTACCTCTCTGTGTCTTCTTGCCTTCTCCTTTCGACTCCTCTCTATTGACAGCGCTGTGACAGTATTAATCTCTGTCCGGGAGCCGGCAACTGAGGGGATGGGACTGGAGCAAATAGCGGCAACTGTGGGGTCCAGATATCATGGGAGTGGAGGCAGACATGCTACCTACAAGAGGGCCAGCCTCCACATCCTTAATTAGGTGCAGAGGTCTCTCCCCACACCACTTCTCAGGCACAGCTGCTACCTAGAAATTATGTCCACTACCTCCCTTAATTCACTGCAGAGGTCCCTGCCCCCAATTAGTTTGGGCCCAGGGTTTGTGGGCCCCCACTCTGCTGTTGGGCTCCATATAGCTGTACTACCTATACCCCCTTGATGGCTGCCCTGCACACAGCTGTATCCGATTCAAGCTCTGGCATCTCTCAGGTACCTGTTTTCAGCTTTACCTCTTGCTCCAGCTACAAATCTGGTCTAAGTGCCAAGTAATATGTATGCTATCACATGTGTTTGCAATCAGGAGCAATTGTAACAATTTATTTTATGTACAGTAGACATTCATAACATCCTAATAAATGTATTTCATGAAAAAAATCTTTAAAATATTAAAACTTTTTATTTATTTTTGTAATGTTTTATCATTAGTGCCTATATATTAACAGGTAGCTTTAATTGTTTTTTTTTTCTCTGTGTGTTCTTTTGTGAGTTTATAATTCACATAGGTATTAGACATAAAAGTTAAAAACGCATTCCTTAGGTGTAGAGATGCTTGATTATTTTGAAAACAGTTCTTAAACTTATTTGTCTAATATGTTCAAACATTTTAAAAATCACGCATAGTTATCTACCTTTCATTTAAGAGATATGAACATGGTTTGGGCTTGTTCCAGCAGGTTTGAGATTCAATGAGTACATTTTACATTTTACATTTGATAAATGCATTTGTCGTACGTCTAGCATATTTGATAAATGTGTTCTACTTCTGGTTGGCATTATAATTAAGTCCTGGAAAATAGCCTACCCTAAATCTCTAGTACATCTTCAACAAGTTTGAGTCAGTCAAACCACCCTGGTTTGATCAAATTTTAAACTTGACCAGTTTAAGCACCTCTATTGGCACCTACAGTCATGGCCAAAGGTTTTGAGAACAACACAAGTATTGGTTTTCACACAGTTTGCTGCTTCAGTGTTTCTAGACCTTTTGTCAGATGTTGCTATGGTATACTCAGGGGCAGGCTGGGCCGGTCCCATAATGGGCTACTTTGGGCTGGGTCACCTGCATTTTTTCCCATTAAAATAGGCTGCCGAGTCGAGTCTTGCCCCCTGGGCTGAAATATACCAGCCCTCCCCTGGGTATACTTAAGTAAAATTGCAAGCATTTCATAAGTGTCAAAGGCTTTAATTGACAATTACATTAAGTTTATGCAAAGAGTCAATATTTGAAGTGATGGACCTTCTTTTTGAAGACCTCTGCAATTCGCCCTGGCATGATGTCAATCACCTTCTGGGGCACATACTTACTGAAGGACACCCATTCTTGCCTAATCAATGCTTGGAGTTTGTCAGAATTTGTGGGGTTTTTTTTGTTCACCTGCCTCTAGAGGATTGACCACAAGTTCTCAATGGGTTTAAGGTCTGGAAAATTTCCTGCCCATGGACCCAAAATTTTGATGTTTTGACCCCCGAGCCACCTAGTTATCACTTTTGCCTTATGGCAAGGTGCTCCATCATGCTGGAAAATTAGTGACGTTATATAAATAACTGATGATTATGATGATTAATTAGAATGCTAACTATTCCTAACTTTAGTTTTAAAGTCTAATTTATCTACTTGTACAGAATGTCATTGTTTTATTTATGTTCTGTTTTCGCCCCTGTTCAACAATGTGGGGCTTTACATATCAGTAAAAATAATGACGATGAATAATAATAATAATAATAATAATAATAATAATACATATGTTATTTTAGCAAACCAATTAATATTAAAATGGGCATTTTTTTACTGAACATTTAATAAAAAATATAGTTACACCTTTTTATTACCGAGGTCAATTTTCACTATCAAAAAATAAACCAACAATTCTGAAATATGTGCAGTGTTTTCTTCCAGGGTACAAATCAATAAAAAAAAAAAGAGAAGGTTTATTGCTATTTTCATTCCAAAAATCCTCCACATTTTTATGTTGAAGACAAATGATAGCAGAATGATGAAGATGAAAACATGGTAGAAAACACCAGTTAATAATGGAAACAGAGCACTAAACAGTATATTAAAGAAAAGATATATTGCTAGATGCACTTCAGAACTGCTTTAAAGAACCTCACAGCTTTACTTAATGGACATGAAAAAACAATAGACTTCCAAAACGTGTCTACTTAAATTGGATTGATTTTAGTGGAACGTGATTTAAATGAACACTAGTTCAGTTACTCATTTAAGGCCTGACAATATTATACATTTAATTACAAAGTCTTGCATTTTTCAAAGGAGCAAAACGTGATAGTTTGTGCTACACTGCATTGCTTACTTTCCTAGACTTATTTCTTTTATTAAAATATATGCAGTTTATTATACTTATTTTCACAAGCATTCAATACAAACCACCTGTCTCAACAAATAATACATGATAAACTAATTGAACCACTTATACTACTAACAGCTATTGCATTCTTTAACCTATGACATATTTAGTATGAAAAGCTGACATTTTCATCTAAAGGAACTGTCACTTATTTTTAGAATGTGTTGCTGCTTCTTGTTCATAGTCATTTAAAACCTTTAATTATGTCTTGTTAAAGCTAAACAATTTAACTTGTATGTTAAAGTGGATGTCAAGCTAGTAACATTATTTTCCAAGGAATAGAACTTAAAATGCTTATGGTTGATAACATAACCAATAGACATTAGTCTTAACCTTAAATCTTAAGTAATATAATAAAACACACTCACCGACTTGTTGGCAAGGGTTGTGTACGATTTAACTATTGTGAGTATGCCGACATGGACAAGCCCTACAAAAAATCCCCCGGAACGCTGGGAAACCAAATAAAAAAAACTGACTTACCTTGAAGACGAAGCTGGAGATCTCCGGTTGGATCAACATGATGACAGCAAGTGTTTCCGATTGAAGAAGTGTTCGGCAGTGTAGGCTGATGTCATTGCGACGGCTGTCACTAGAAATTTAAAGCGGTAATGTCAGGTTAAGTGTTTAAGCACTTAACCTTAGGGGTCCCAACATTGCCGCTTTAAATTTCTAGTGACAGACGTCGCGATGACGTCAGCTTGCACTGCCGAACACTTCTTCAATCGGAAACACTTGCTGTCATCATGCTGATCCAATTGGAGATCTCCAGCTTCGTCTTCTTTTTGTTTTTTTTCTGTAGGGCTTGTCCGTATCGGCATAGTGGTAATCGTTTTTACAATTACCACCAGTTGGCAAATATCTCTTATTTATTTAAAAAAACCACAGCTGCTATGGTGGCGGGAGAATACTGTATTTGACTTTGTTCATCCACAATGCATTGTTTGTTAAACTTAATGGGACAGCTGTCCCCAGGCAATCCGGAACCCCCACTCCTCTTGGCTAATCATAATGCACCGCAAGTCAGCCCAGATGAGCTGTACTTGCATCGAACCTAAGCCAATTATTCGAACGGCACAGGTTCCAAAAACGTAACTACCATAAATGTGTGCTTACCCACTTTGGTTATACCGTACAGTGTTCACCTGCCACGTTAAAGGCTGCACCAGCCGCAGGATGGCAGACCATGATGTTTTCACACCAAGCACCTCCTGTTAGCTCTGGGGTTGAATCACAACATCCATGCCAAACCAAGGCCCATCGACATGTGGTGCCAAGTACATCCAGAGCTAAGCCACAACCCGTACTTAGCACTGCCTTCATCCACCAATCCCTGCACCACACTCCATTGACATTACTGGCCTGTGCATCTTATGGCCATTTGTACTGTACTTCGATCAGCTAGCGAACAATTGCACTCGGAATTGGGAGGGAGGGATTGTTGTCCTGGGCTAACAGCAGGGGCGGGCTGGGCTGGGCCGCTCAGACTTTCCGCTTTTAGGGCCGGCCGGCCGCCTCCCGATACAATTTCCCCGGTTTTTTACCTGCGGCAGCATCTGATGACATCAGATGCGGCCGCGTCAGCGCACAGGCGGCCGCATCCCATGACACGGGATGCGGCCACATCATCAATCCCATGTAATGAGATGCGGCCGCCTGTGTGCCCCCCGCCTGAAGTCTCCCAGCCCGCGCCTGGCTAAGAGGGTGACCTAACTCCATCCCACTCCTTTTAAAGTAATCCCCTGTCCCTGCCCCTTCATGACACCTGTTTGCATATTACCACACCTACTCATTGGTGTTAACTCTTAGTAATCCAGAATGGTTATGTACCCCAAACCACAGCTTTTAGTTTCCTTCTGGCTTAATTCATCCCTCAGTTCTAAATCTTTGTGCTGTGCAGGCACTGCAGACATCACACTTGCAGTGGACTTATTCCCAAATCAACACTGTATTTGTGGTGTATAGCAGAGCCCCCAACCACTCACCTTTCTATATCTATGTCATTTGCTTTTCCTCAAATGAATTCCAGTGGTTGTAGAACAGTACTTTAAAATGTGCATTTTGTACTGTATAATAGGCATGTATGCTGATCAGGTGATTGTCCTATGTACTAAAATTAGACTATTTATATAACACTGGAAAACACTGCACTCTAGAATCTACAAACTACCCAGACTGATAAAGTTGCTAGCATTTATTCAAGGTATTCCCCCTTGACATGAACATACAATAATCAAAACAATAAATATTAACAGGATGTTCAAACTAGAATATAATGCTGTATCTTGACCAATGATATGCTATAATGGTCAGAAATATGTGCTGGTAACAACAGAGAGCAAATAAAAAATAATTTAATGAAAATCATACAATGAGCATAATTTGATCAATGTGATGTTAGCAACACAGCCTGAATCTATCATTACTAACACTTCTGGGTAAGTAACACAGAATAACGCTATCTATTCCCTCCCTCTGATTATGAGGAATAACAACACTGCATTATCACCAGACCACACTCAGGTTAATTTTTTTAGGACCGAGTTTGTTACTGACAACTGTTACTGACAACAACAACATCAAAGTCAAGCAAGTGAAAAAACTAGACATATTAGAAGAGGGAAAAGATGAGGTGTTAAAAAGAACAAAGGACAATCACGACCCTCCGATGACATAGCCAAACCATTAGGGATTTTCATTATCCATTGTCAAATGCCAAGACTACACTTTTAAACAAAGGGATGCAATATGTGCCTACAAACACACTCAATAAATTCGAAACTTTTATAGAAGTACATAGGTTTGTACATAAACTTACCTTAAAAAAGTATTACCTGAAATCTTCTGTAGAAAGACAGTCTAACGAACACACACCTTTATAGGATAATTTGGATAAATTCAAACATTCTAATTTAAAACCAACTCAAGTAAACTTTTTATCCCAGACACAGATTTAGAGAACATTGAAAACAGTACATTTAAGCGTACTAAAAGCAATCTTACAAAAGCAGAACGGTGTCATGGTCCAGTGACTGGAAAGGAGCCCAGTGGCAGGGAGGAAGGCTGGCCAACAGGAGATTAAAATATAAGAACAGTCAAATGTAGCCAAGTACGGTACACAGAAAGACAATGAGGTCCAATGGTTAGGGAAGAAGCGAAGTCAAGGGCAAGCCAAGGTTGGTACACGAGTAGAAGATGTCTGCATGTAAAAAAAGCAACAGTAACAGGTGCTAGATCACAGGCAAGGAGCACAATAATCAGGTACTGGAGACAGGAACTGGACAGGCTTTTATAGGAAGTCCTTGGTTTGAATCCTGACAGTATTCCCCTCCTTACAGTACGTCCTCTGGACGTTTCAGGAGCTGGTTTGCTAGGATGTCTCTGGTGAAATAGTCTGGAGGCATGGACATTTTCTGCAGGATCCCACAAATTTTCTTCCACACCATATCCCCTCCATTTAACCAAGTATTGTAACCTATTTCTGTAGATTCTGTAGTCCAGGATCTCTTCAACAATAAATTCTTCTTCTCCTTTCGCCATGACTGGTGGTGGTGGGGCCGGAATCCGGCCAGGGAAGGGGTTGTCTTGAAAAGTGGAAGGCAACTTGTTCAATTTAGGATAGGATTGTAAATTGCCCAATAAACTTTTGACCCAATTTTGGGAAGGTATCCACTGTTTAAGGTTTTTTAGTGGATAGCAAGACTTTGTCTCCAACAAGAAAACTAGGTACATCTCTATGGTGTCTGTTGGCAGCTTGTCTGTAATGTTCCTGGGCTTCTCTCAAATTTTCAATAAGCCTCTTTTGAACTTCTTGTAAATTTGTGATTCTAAAAGGAAAAGATTCTATCGCACTAGTTTGTCATCTAGAAATATAACCCCAATAAGTATGTTGTCATATTATTATATATTTATGTATCAACCTGGGGGTGCCACCTAAACTTTAAATGTTAACATTATAAAGAAAGAAAGAGAGAAAGTTATATTGTAGGTGCACAACTAATTTCTAGTGATCGCGTTTTATTATAAGATATAACTTTTATTAGTAATGGTTAAAATAGAGCGAAATATATTAAAAGGAATAAAAATACTCGCTATCTGTTTGTATATACTCTGTTAATGTTTGGACTTATGCTGATCAGAAAGGTAGTAGCATAACGATAATTAGTTAATATGCTTATTATTCATGGTCACTTCCTAATACCATTCCCCTAGTATTTAGCTAAGCTATAATGCTGCTAATAAATGCCAAATATGATAATTAGCAAATAGGATTAGATAACCTTAGAGGAACTACCTATGAATACCTCCGAACTAACTCTGGGTATTTCGCTGTGGTCTGCTTTGTCCAAGGCAAAGCAGACCACAGCGAAACGCGCGTCGGCGTCCTCGCTATCTGTCTATCTGATTTCTCTCAAACTGGCAGCCCATAATATACCCCGATATACCCAGAGTTAGTTCGGAGATATTCATAGGTAGTTAGCAATTCACTCCCCGTACTATGCAATTCCTCTAAGGTTATCTAATCCTATTTGCTAATTATCATATTTGGCATTTATTAGCAGCATTATAGCTTAGCTAAATACTAGGGGAATGGTATTAGGAAGTGACCATGAATAATAAGCATATTAACTAATTATCGTTATGCTACTACCTTTCTGATCAGCATAAGTCCAAACATTAACAGAGTATATACAAACAGATAGCGAGTATTTTTATTCCTTTTAATATATTTCGCTCTATTTTAACCATTACTAATAAAAGTTATATCTTATAATAAAACGCGATCACTAGAAATTAGTTGTGCACCTACAATATAACTTTCTCTCTTTCTTTCTTTATAAATTTGTGATTCTATCAGTCACCGTAGGAATTGATGTGCAAACCAGGAGATTTGGAATAAATGTTGGACGGAGTCCAAATTTGGCAAAAAAGGCGTCTGGGAAATTGAACTGTGTTCAGAGTTATTGTAAGAGAATTCAGCAGTGGGTAAAAAATTCATCCAATCATTTTGAAGGTAACTAATAAAACATTTTAAATATTGTTCAAGTGTCTGATTAGTCCTATCAGTCTGTCCATTAGACTGTGGGTGAAAAGCCGAGGGCAGATTAAGTTTATTCCCAGGACAGTGCAAAAACCTGAACACCTCGATCAGAGACTATGGGCCTCATTCATTAAAGAACTTAAATTAAGAAGTTTCTTATTTAAATCTCCTGGACAAAACCATGTTACAATGCAAGGGGTGAAAATTAGTTTTCTGTTTTGCACATAAGTTAAATACTGACTGTTTTTTCATGTAGCACACAAATATCAACTTTAAATTTAAGTTTACAAATAAGCTATCAAGTATTTGTGTGCTACATAAAAAAACAGTCAGTATTTAACTTATGTGCAAAACAGAAAACTAATTTTCACCCCTTGCATTGTAACATGGTTTTGTCCAGGAAACTTAAATAAGAAACTTCTTATTTTAAGTTCCTTAAGGAATCAGGCCCTATGTCATCAGGGATGCCATAAAGCCAGAATATTTCCTGAATTAAAAGCTCTGCAGTCTGTTCAGCAGTGGGTACTCCTTTAACAGGGATAAAATGAGCCATTTTAGTTAGACGGTCCACTACCACAAGAATTGTCATCCCTTTCGAAGGAGGTAGATCAACTATGAAATCCATAGAGATAGAGCTCCAGGGATGATATGGAATAGGAAGAGGTTGTAGCAAACCTAGTAGTGCGGTGCGAGGAGTCTTGTTTCGGGCAGACATGATGAAACATATTTTTTAACATCGCTTTTACAATTTGGACACCAAAAGGAACTTGCCAACAATTCTTGAGTCCTGTATGCTTCTAAATGTCCAGCAGGATTAGATTCATGGACTAATTTCAATACGTCAACTCGTACTGACTTGGGTACATAAAGGCGATGAAGCTGAGTCCAGTAGCCATTATGAAAAGTTAAATTAACATCTTAAGAAGGACTCATAACCATTCTTCAAAAGAGAGAGTAAATCCGTAGACAAAGCTGCCCCAAAGTAGTTGTGCTCAGGTAGAGTAGTCTTTCCAGAATATTCTTCTAGATGAGGCTTGGAGAACATTCTTGAAAGTGTATCTGCTTTGCCATTTCTGGATCCCGGTTGGTAAGAAATTATAAAGTTAAAGTGAGAGAAGATTAAAGTCTATCTGGACGGTCTAGGAGACAATTGTTTAGCAATGCGTAAAAAATCAAGATTTCTGTGATCAGTAAGAACTGTCACGGGGTGGATAGAACCCACAAGAAGGTGTCTTCATTCTGAAAAAGCACACTTAATGGCCAGTAATTCCTTATTTCCAATGCCATAGTTTTTCTCAGCTGATGTCATCTGGCAATAAAAATAATAACAAGGATGCAACAACATCTTCTCACCGACACGTTGAGAAAGAATTGCTCCCACTGCGGAATCAGATGCATCAACTTCGACAATAAAGGGTAATTCAGGATTTGGATGTATCAGGATTGGTGCTGATGTGAAAAGAGTCTTAAGTTGGGTAAAAGCTTCTTAAGCTTCAGGTGACCATTCAAAAGGTACGCCCTTCTTGGTAAGATGCGTGATAGGAGATTCCAGAAAAGTTCGTTATAAATTTCCAGTAGAAATTGGCAAAACCAATAAACTGTTGTACTGCTTTTTGTTCTTAGGTATAGGCCAGTTAATGACTGCATCAATCATACTGGGATCCATGCTCAGACCATCAGGGGAAATTATGTATCCTAAGAATTGAATCTTGGCTTGTTCAAATTCACACTTTTCCAATTTGATATAAAATTGGTTCCTCCGAAGTCTTTTGAGGACAGTACAGACATGTTTACGATGTTCCTCCAGATTATCAGAGAATATAAGAATATCATCCAGATAGGCAACAACAAATTGATCTAATAAGTCTCTCCAGACATCATTGATGAAATGCTGAAAAGTTGCAGGGGCATTACACATGCCAAAAGGCATGACCAAAAACTCAAAATATCCATATCTTGTCCTGAAGATGGTTTTCCACTCATCCCCGAGTCGAATACGAACAAGACTGTATGCCCCACGTAAATCAAGCTTTGTAAAGATCTTTGCCCTCTGTAGCCACTTCAACAATTCAGGAATTAAGGGAAGTGGATAACAATTCTTGACTGTAATCTTGTTGAGTTCCCTATAATCAATACAGGGGCAAAAGGTAGAATTTTTCTTTTCAACAAAGAATAAGGCAGCACCAGCAGGAAAAGTAGAATGGCGAATGAAGTCTTTGTTTAAGTTTTCATCCAGAAATTCCGGGAGGAATTTTAACTCTGTTTCGGATAGAGAATAAAGTCGCCCAAAAGGTATGGATGATCCTGGTAACAGCTCAATAGGACAGTCATAAGGGCGATGAGGAGATAATATATCTGCATTCTTTTTATCACACACATCTGAAAATTCATTGTATTGCGGAGGCAATTTCAAATCTTTAGAAGGAAGTTCGGTGACCTGCTGGTCTACAGATACCACAGTTCTAGATAGGCAGCTTAGTTTGCAGTGCTCAGAAGGAAATGATAAAGGGCGAGTATCCCACTTGACAGAAGGTTTGTGGGTAGACAGCCAGGGGATTCTCAGTATTATGGGAAATTTAGGTGAAACAATCAAATGAAAGCTTATAGCCTCCCGATGCCCTGATTCAATAGTCATTTGTAGCTGGATTGTTTCGTGAGTTACTGGCCCAGAAGACAAAGGGGATCCATCTACAGTCTCCAAATTTACAGGAGCTTGTTTACTCTTTGATTCAATGCAGTTTTCTTGTGCAAAGTTGATATCCATGAAATTGCCACCAGCACCAGAGTCAAGCATAGCCAGACAGCAAATTGCAAGAGACCCGGATGAAAGCGCTATTGGGAAAACAAAATGTGATTGTTGAGGCAGAGGATCTCCTTTTTCATGAGCCAAGGGATTTAGTGATTGTGAGATGGAAAAGGATTTACTAGACTCCTTGGAGTCCATTTGCTTAAAGTCAGTCATAGCAATGGTCTGGCGTATCTTACTTTGGCAAGCGAAGGCATAATGTCCTTGATCCCCACAATATAAACAAAGATTCTCATTCCAATGTCTCTGTTTCTAATTAAAACTGAGTGGTTTCCTAATTACATCAATTTGCATTGGTTCGGGTGAGATGTTAGGATTGTCTAATGGTGCGGTTTTGAACACTGTAGGTCTATTAAACTGATTCAAATTACTGCCCACACAAAACGTTCTTAATCTTTCATTTTTCCTCTGACTTAGCCTTTGATCAATCTGAATGCACAGTTGGATAAAATCATCCAAATCATCAGGGGTGTCTACTCTGCCCAGTTCATCCTTTACTTGCTCAGAAAGTTCGTGACGGAACTGGCTTTTTTTTTTATGAATCATACCATGTGGTGTCTGCAACCAAGCATCATAATTCAGCGGTATACTCAGCCACAGAGCATCTTCCTGGTCGCAGTCTATGGAGTTTAGCTTCAGCGGTGGCACATCGATTAGGATCATCAAAGACTTGCCCCATAGAAGACGTAAAAGATTCCAGATCTTCCAGAATAGCAGTGTCTTGCTCAATGTAAGGAGAGACCCAGGCTAGGGCTTCCCCTATCAGGAGATTGATTATGAAGAAGATCTTCATCTTATCATTTTTGAACTGTGAAGGTTGTGTCTAAAAATAAATGCTACTCTGGTTTAAGAAGCCTCTGTATAAGCGACGATCGCCACTGAATTTTGTAGGCACTGGTGGACACGAAATTTGTGCAGCAGTGGCATCATAATCTTTTAATTTTTTCTGCAATTGAGCTATTTGTTCCTGCTGAGCTTTAACAAGGGTTTCTAGTTCTCTGATCTTGTTCTGAGAAATGCAGGTAAACTCTTGCAACTCCTTTCTTTGGTGTTCTAGAGTATTTAGCACAGCTACATCCACGGGATCCATTTTTGGGCCTGATTATTCTGTCACGGTCAAGGAAGGCTGGCCAATAGAAGTTTAGAATATAAGAACAGTCAAACGTAGCCAGGTACGGTACACAGAGGGGCCATGAGGTCCAATGGTTAGGGAAGAAGCAAAGTCGAGGGCAAGCTGAGGTCGGTACATGAGTAGAAGATGTCTGCAGGTAAGAAAAGCAACAGGGACTGTAGTTGGATCACAGACAAGGAGCACAATAATCAGGCACTGGATACAGGAACTGGCCAGGCTTTTATAGGAAGTTAAGGGGTGGAGCTAAGGCATGCTGGAACATCAGGAGATCACTAGAACTGATCTGGAACACAGGATAATGGCAAGAAACTGTCCAGCAGCCTGAATAGCTCAGTCAGTAGAGCAGCAGTTTATAGAGGCAGAAGCCCTGGGTTCGTGTCATGGCAAACGGAAAGCATTGTCGAATCTTAGGGATCAGGACAATATTGTAATCAAACCAGCTGATAAGGGCGGGGGTATAGTCATATTAAACAAAGACTATATTAAAGAATTGTACAATATCCTATCAGACAAAACAACATACATACAACTTCTTAACAATCCAACAAGAACTGAAAGACAATTTACAGAAAGGCCGATATGTAGGCATTTTGAATTTGCAAGAAAACCATTATATTTTCAATAAACACTCACTCATTCCTGTGATATATTATTTACCCAAAATACACAAAATTTGACTAATCCTCCAGAAAGGCCCATCATTTCTAGAATAAACTCAATTACATCCAACCTTTCTCATTATTTAGATTTCTTTTTACAGCCATTTGTCAAAAAGCAACAATCCAATTTGCAGGACACTAAACAGGTGCTACAATGTTTAGAAGTAATACCATGGGGTGCAGATTATTGGCTCGTAACATACAATTTCACTTCACTATATACTGTCATCAACCACAAGTTAAGCCTTAATAGTGTCAGGTTCTTTTAAGAATCAGATGGACATTACCATATTGATCAGATCGAGTTTATATTAGCTAACATTCAAATCATACTTACACACAACAATTTTTGGTTTGAGGAGAAATTTTATTTGCAATAGCGGGACACAGCTATGGGCACAAGATTTACCCCCAGTTATGCAAACCTGTTTATGATTCATTGGGAAAACGAATACATATAGTCTCAGCATAATTGGGGGGCAAATCTGGTGCTATGGAGACGATATATAAATGATATTATATTCATTTGGAAGGGCACACAGGATGAGTTAATTGGATTCTTAGAGTATTTAAGTAACAATGAAAATGGCCTTCACTTTACATCTAATTTTAGCCAGACCAGAGTGGAAGATTAAAGATTGTGCAATAGCCACAGGAGCATTTGGAAAGTCAGTTGATGTAAATAGTTACATTTTGGCCGATAGCCATCACCATCACAATTGGATCCACAATATTCTGTTAGGTCAATTCATCCGTGTTAGCAGGAATTGCACTGATATAGAGGATTACAGAATGCAAGGGAATCATATGAAACTACAGTTTATTGACAAAAAATACAAAAAAGACATGGTCAATAGGGACTTTGAATTAATTGAAAAGTCCGACAGGAAAGTTTTATTAGAATATAAAAAAGGAGACAATGAAGACATAAAACAGAACAAGAATTACTTCATATCCCAATATTCGGATCAGGCATAAGCTTTGCGTTAGATAATATACAAACACTGGCACATTATTCAAAAAGATGAGATCTTAAGAAACTACTTACCCGAACATCCCAATATTGTATTTAAGAAAGCCACAGATTTAAAAGACGTTAGTAGTTAACCATATAAAAAAAGAGAATGAACACACTGATTGATTAACGATTGTAAGGAAAAAAACAGGATTTTACTACTGTGGATCTTGCAAGAACTGTATATTGCTAGGACTGAGACATACAAAGTCTATCACGGAATATGCATCCACCCATACAGGTATTAGTTATAAAATCATAGACTTTATAACCTGCAACACTGTTAATGTCATTTATTTGATTAAATACCTGTGCAAAAAACAATACATAGGAAGAACTATACGACCACTGTGAACAAAAAATGGGGAACATCTACGAAACATTAGAATAGCTTTGAAAAGCGTAATTTGTCCCATCACTTTAAAACCGTTTATAATGGACAAATATATGGCCTCAAATTTACAGCCATCAAAGTAGTAAAAAGAAAGTGGAGAGGAGGGGACAGTATTAATGAGGAGGAGGCCAGATATATATATATATATATATATATATATATATATTAAAAACCCTAGCTCCCATAGGCCTTAATGTTGACTTTGAGGTCTCATCATTAATCTAACTATATACATTGGTGCTTATTGGTGGGATACACAGATGCACACGGACCAAAAGGGAGGGTATCTACCCACAAGTATGTAATGGAGAGGTATATTTGAAGAGAGAACATCTGGTTTCTAATGTCATATTACTCTGGGTACACCAAAAATGCTCAATCTTGGATGCTAAGCAGAGTAAGCCAGACCAGTAATAGGTTGGGGGACTGCCTGTGAACCTCGGGAACAGTAGAACTTACCATTTCACACTCTACTCTCCACTCGTTACTTTGTGGGATGTATCCCACCACGAGGTCGAGTTGGCACATTGTAATACACCTAGTGGTTATTATGGTTAATTTTAATGGCTTTTGATGTTGCTCACTAGAGTATTTTTTCATACGAATTGAATTTCTAAATATTAGGAATGTTGTTGTTAAACACCGGCTTTACTAGAATCAGAACAAGACAGTAAACTCCTCATTGGAGGACAACTAAATTCTATTTTCTATTTTCATTTTTATATTATTTGTATTTTAATTTTATTAGCATCTTTATTTTCTTATTTTTATTTTACTTTATTTTTAATTGATCTTCAGTTTTATTTTTATTTTATTTTATTTTTAGTTCTATTTTCTATTCAATCTGTGTTATTCTGCCTTATTTTCATAATATGTATCACAAAATTGTCAACTATACATTGGACTATAACGGAAACTTTAAAACTATATTTGTATATGTGAGGGAATCAAACAATTATGTACAGACTTGCCAGATTTTCATTGGTTAGTTACGAGCCATTCTACTAACAATGATCTAATTGGATGAATTGAGGACACATAAATAAGAGATGCCTACCATCTACCATCTACATCCAATAACATTACCTTTGAGAAAGTCTCCAATTGGAGATGAAACACATTGGTACACGCCTCTGGAATTGATATTACAGGAACAGGAAGTGACCAGCAGTCATGGTGGAACGCACACTACAACATCGAAGCTAAAGCTGTTAGATCCTACCCGGGTACCCGACAATGCTCCAATCACCTACAGAAGCATGTATTGACCCTGCATAAGAACTAGATGGTCATATGTCTATGACAGAGATTATGGAGACCCCTACATTTGTATTGGCATTACGGGTACCTGGATTTTTCTTTCTGACAGCTTTATCATTTTATGCTACCGTACTGTATCATCTGGTTGGACTATTTTGAGATTTTAATCACTGAATGTTATAGTTTTATGGACTATTAAGTACAGGCAATATATTTTACAATTGTGGTTATATCATGTCGCATTTTTATGCTCATTGTATGTTGCATGATTTTCATTAAATTATTTATTATTTACTCTCTGTTGTTACCAGCACATATTTCTGACCATTATAGCAGATCATTTATCAAGACACAGCATGATATTCTAGTTTAAACATCCTGTTAATATTGTTATTTTACATGGTATCTTCTGGTATGAGGGTATCAGAAATGTATTGTTTTGACTAAAATTACACTGTATTGTATACTGGTCACAGAGCTATTTTATCATCATTAGCTATTTATAAGCGCCACTAATTCCGCAGCGCTGTTCAGAGAATCACTCACATCAGTCCCTGCCCCCATTGGAGCTTACAGTCTAAATTCCCAATTATACACACACACACACACACACACACACACACACACACACAAAGAGAGAGACTAGGGTCAATTTGATTGCATGCATTTAACCTACTAGCATGTTTTTGGAGTGTGGGAGGAAACTGGAGCCCCCGAAAGAAAGCCATGCAAATTCCATACAGATAAGACCATGGTTGGGAATCTAACTCATGACCCCAGTGCTGTGAGGCAGAAGTGCTAACCACTAAGCCACAATGCTGAACATGAAAGCATTATTATATGCTGAAAATGTGGTACTGCATTATCTTGACACTGTTTAACAAGCTTGTCATGGGCTACAAAACATGCTGATATATCAGTATTACTTAAGTGGCATAGTAAAAGAGAGCATGATCTAAAAAAAATATCAAAATGTTAAACATACTGGACAGTCTGAACTGATTTATACTATTAAAGAGAGAGGGGTGCCCATGCTATACTGAAAACCAGTCCATGGTTGGTCAGTGCAGGCTTGATGCCTATTTAGGAGGTTGGTTAGTTAGAGTGATTATGAGGATTTTTCAAGGTGAGGTTCTCACTTGGACTATGAAAGAACAAGAAGATTTTACTTCTCATTTGGACGATAATGGATCAGGAATGAAGTAAAGAATATTTTATTTTATATGTAATCAATATTTTATTCAATTAAAATTTATTTGAAAATTGTTTACATTTGTGTTAACTTTTCGTACTCTTTTGGCATAATGGTCAGTGTTCTTAGTACCACAGTCCATTATACTGGGAACATTGAAGTGGTAAATTTATCAGTCCAGGGGGTTCCAATTATGTTAATTATTTCAGTGCACACAGCTCGGGGGGTTGTACGGAGCCCCAACTCATTTCAGCATAGGGTTCATAGCTTCTGGTGGTGATACTTTTATTTTAGCCCCCGCTTTCTACCCTATACCTCATAGCTTCCTTAGTACTTTGGAAAGCAGCCCAGGTTGTCTAGCACTAGTGCTGATTCAGGTTTTGGGGATGGGGGCTCATGGCCCATTTTTAAAATGTATGCATGTATTTATTTTACAGAGAGCACTCTATATGCGAGCTGTCTTTATTAAAAGGTGACAAATGGGCCAGAAAATGCGCTTCTCTGATAATAGAATGCTTCACACATTCACACTTCATAAAGAACTGCTGTCACACATCACACAAGTTAGCCATTCATTCTGGTCTCTGTTCATACCTGTTTCCCTTGGTTTTCACTCCCTGCATTCACTTGCTGGTCTGAACTGAGTGTGTGCACACCTGGGGGTAAATGTATCAAGCTGAGAGTTTTCCGGCTAGTTTGAAAAGTGGAGGTGTTGCCTATAGCAACCAATCAGATTCTAGCTGTCATTTTGTAGAATGTACTAAATAAATGATAGCTAGAATCTGATTGGTTTTTCAAACCCACCGGAAAACTCTCAGCTTGATACATTTACCCTCTGGTCTTTAAAAAACTTTCTGCATTCACTTGATTGGCTAATTGCCTGTCAGCCCTGTCTATTTAAAGCACTTGCCTCCCTATTAAGGTGCCAGATCTTCAGGTCTTCTTACCTGTTAGGACGTTTCCTCCTCTGGCTCTTGTTTATTGCTTCCACTTGATTATTCGTTAGATTCAGCAACCATGCTGCAGATCCTTGCACATCACCTCCGATCCTGCTCTAGGGCTTCCAGCTCATAAGGGCCTCAAAACTTCACCATCCTGCAGCGTGTTGCTCTCCTATGTACTTCTGAATCACCTCTGTAGTCAAGATGCTGCTGCCACTCTGCAGATCATTGCGCATCACCTCTGATCCTGCTCCTATTCATCGAGATTGTGCGGCTATCATCTCAGCTTTTCAGAAAATATTTGATGAACCGGGTCCTGTTTCCTCAGCCGCTTCCAGTATACACAGACTCCGCCAAGGTTCTTGTACCCTGTATGTGATTCAGTTCCGTACTGTTCCTTCAGAATTACGGTGGAACAACAAAGCTTTGACACTGCCTTCTGGCAAGGTCTCGCTGATCGAACAAAAGATGTATTAGTCTCTCAAGAATTGCCTACAACTCTGGATGTTCTGATCTCCCTCTGTCATCAGGTGGACATTTGCTGCCGGGAAAGGGTTTCAGAGAAAGAGCCCTCTCAGAGCTCCTCCTTCAAACTAGCACCCCGTTTTCAGCCTCCCAGTATTTTCGATAAGCCTATGCAACTGGGGCACTTTCCGACTTTTCCCTGAAGAAAGACAAAGAATGATCTCTAATAATCTTTGTATTTACTGTGCCGAACACATACTGGTCTCCTGTCCTAAACGCCAGGGAAACGCCAAACCCTAACTTGTGCTCAGGAGGTCAGGTTAGGGGCATTTAAATCCTCCCCTACACTTGGTAACTCTTCGATCTGTGCCATTCCTGTTATCCTTCATGGATGCTCTGGACTGCTGTCATGAGTCACATACTGGTCTCCTGTCCTAAATGCCAGGGAAATGCCAAACCCTAACTTGTGCTCAGGAGGTTAGGTTAGGGGCATTTAAATCCTCCCCTACACTTGGTAACTCTTCGATCTGTGCCATTCCTGTTACCCTTCATGGATGCTCTGGACTGCTGTCATGAGTCACAGGGGCTGAAGGCCACTTCCTGGTATTTGCGCTGCTAAGCTAGGAGGCATGGAGTCTAAACACGCCTCTGGTTTTTGCCAGGGACACCGCAAGGGAGTGTGGAGTTTGCTGCAAGGGACGTATATTTTGTGGCTCTGCAAGCTAGCTATCAGCGGAGTAGATGGTGAACAGACGTGGTTGTGCAGGCAGCGGTCAAACCGTACTGGCAAACGTTGTATAAAAGGGTAAGGCATATCGGAGCCAAAGGTCAGATACAGTGGGAGCAATCAGGCCACAGGGTGATCCAGAAGCAGAACCAGGGAGAGCCAAGTCGGTACTCAGAACGTCAGTCTGAGAGCAGGGAAACATATTGGAACGTTGGAGTATAGAAAGACCTACATACTAGATGGCGTCTACCTACTGTTCGAGGCAGGTTTAAATAGTGGAGCCCAATCCCTGATTCGTGGCAGTGAAGGCGGTGACCCGGAGAGCTGACCACCGACAGGAAGTGCAGGGAAGGGTCCCGTTGCTAGGAAATGGAGATTCGAGTGGACACACACGTACACAGCAATCCTGAGGAGAGAGGACGGTGTCCAGCTGCCTAGCAACAGACAGCAATGCTGGCAGAGGAAGGTGTCTGTCCTTGGCACTGATGGTAAGTGTGGTGACAGAATCTGACAGTACCGCCCCCCTTACTTCCAGAAGGCCTACACTCCAAGGAGCATTTTTTACAAAAACTGTCCAACAAACGTGGAGCATTGAGATCCTCCTCATACACCCAGGACCTCTCCTCAGGCCCGAAGCCTTTCCAGTGGACCAAATACTGGGAGCGTCCATGGAGCTTGCGAGTATCCAAGATATGACTTATTTCATAGTCGTTACCAGAACCTGTGGGGATAGGATGAGAAAAAGATGGAAAATTAGAGAATTTATTGAGCACTAGTGGTTTCAGCAAGGAAATATGGAAGGTATTGTGTACTTTAAGAGAGGGAGGAATTGAATTTTGTAAGTTACAGGATTAACCACATGAAGTACTGGAAAAGGCCCAATGAATGGGGACAATTTCATTGAGGGTACCCGCAGTTTAAGGTTCCGTGTGAAGAGCCACACCTTGTCCCCAACTTGCAGAACTGGTACCATTTTCTGATGATGGTCTGCTGCGAGTTTATACTGCTGAGAAGACTGTAATAGCTTCTCTTTGGTGTCTGCCCAGACTTTGCCAAAGTCACAAACCATAATATGAGTAGTAAGAACTGTCCCTATCGGGGAGGAAGAAAAACGGGAACAATGGGATGTGCACCATATACAATAAAGAAGGGTGAGGAACCAGAAGATGCATGGCTATGGTTGTTATGAACAAACTCTACCCAGGGAAGTAAATTGCTCCAGTCAGATTGGTTGTTATTGAAGAAATAGCGGAGAAATAATTCAAGATCTTGGTTAACCATTTCCTTCTGTCTGGCTATTAGTTGGGGGTGATAACCAGAGGAGAATTTCAATCCCATCCCCAGATCTTTACAGAAGGCACTCCAGAAATGAGAAATGAATTGTACTCTGCGATCGGATATGATCTCCTGCGGACACCCATGTAGAGAGAAAATTTCTTTGATGAATTCTTGAGCAAGTTTGGAAGTGGAGGGAAGAGCTTTCAAAGGGACAAAATGAGCCATATTTGAGAACCTGTCCACAGTTACCAAGACGGTATTAAAGCCGTTGCTGGGAGGTAGGTCCGTAATAAAATCCATTGATACCCTTGCCCAGGGACGATCAGGGAGAGGCAGTGACAAAAGTAACCCAGATGTGGGTTATCTGGGTAGTTTATTGTGGGCACAAGCAGCACATGCGGCAACAAATTCCTTTACATCAGTGCGAAGAGTGGACCACCAGTAACAATGAGACAGTAAAGAGAGAGTTTTCACAAAACAAGTATAGCCCGCAAATTTCGTGGTGTGAGCCCAACGAAGAGTCTTGAGGCGGAGATGTGGTTCCAAATAGAAACAGCCGATAGGATGGGTCTTAGCTGAAGTCGAACACCGAGCATCCCGAAGGTAGACAAGATTCTTATGGTGTAGACCGTAACTGGATGACGAACTCCTTCTAAAAGATGACACCACTCTTCAAGTGCAGATTTAATGGCCAGCAGTTCTTTGTCACCAATCCCATAGTTATGTTCAGAGATGGAGAATTTTCTAGAGAAAAAAACCACAAGGATGTAAATCACCCAAAGGAGATTCTTGCGAAAGAACAGTCCTTACTCCGACTGAGGAGGTGTCCACCTCCAGGAATAAAGGTTTCTCCTGATTGGGCTGAGTCAGGACTGGGGGCAGAAATGAAGGCCTCCTTCAAGGCGACAAATGCAGCAATGGCCTCAGGGGTTCACGTTCTAAGATTAGCTGACCTCCGGGTCAGAGTGGAAATGGGGGCAATCAAGGTGAAAAAGTGCTTGATAAATTGCAGGTAGTAATTGGCTAAGTCATTAAAACGTTGCACAGCTTTCAAGCCGGAGGGTTGAGGCCAGTTGAGAATGGCAGAAAGTTTCTCAGGATCCATCTGGAGCCAAAAGCGATATACCCCAAGAATAAGTTCCGAAGAACTTCAAAAACACATTTTTCAAACTTGCAAAACAGCTGGTTAGCACAGAGATGGGATAGAACCTCTTTTACATGGGACCAGTGGGAAAAAAGGTCAGGAGAGAAAATCAGAATGTCATCCAGATACACAACGACCATACTGTAAAGCAGGTCACGGAAGATTTCATTAATGAAGGACTGGAACACCGCAGGAGCATTACAAAATCCCAAGGGCTTCATTAAGTACTCATAGTGTCCATCGCGGGGACTGAAGGCAGTTTTCAACTCTTCCCCCTCCCGTATTCGGATAAGATTGTAGGCTCCCCGTAAATCTAGTTTGGAGAAGATTTTGGAGCCGTTAATCTGGTCAAATAGCTCAGAGATGAGAGGAGGTGGTATCTGTTTTTAATGTTTATAACGTTCAATTGCTGATAGTCAATACAGTTATGTAATGTCCCGTCCTTCTTTTTCATGAAAAAGAAACCAGCACCTTCAGGACATGAAGACTTCCTGATGAATCCTCATTGGAGGTTTTCAGCAGTATATTGGGACATTGCTTGATTCTCTGGCAAGGAAAGTGGATAAATCCTACCTCCAGGAATAGGTTTATCTGGTAGCAGATTGATGGGACAGTCCCAAGGTCGATGCAGAGGAAGGGGTTCGGAAGCCTCTTTACAGAAGAAATCCTGAAAAGAAGTATAGGAAGCTGGTAGCCACGGTTGGGATTAGGTGATACTGCAAGGAACAGCGGATCTTCCAGGTATGATTGTAGGGAGACATCTTCCGAAACACTGAGTGCCCCAAGAGGTAACCTGGGCCGAATTCCAGTCAAATTGAGGTGCATGGAGTCTGAGCTAAGGCAACTCCCAGAATGAAAGAATTATTAGACTGGAGAAGAACCAAGAACTCAATCCACTCCGAATGTAGCACTCCTGCCATCAGCCGAATAGAAGAGGTGATCCAGGAGACAGAACCATTCATAACTCGGTTCCCATCCACCGCAGTGAAGTATAATGGCTGAGGCAAATCTCGAGTAGGAATGTGAAGCTGAGAAGCCAAAGTGGTAGATATGAAGTTCCCGGCAGAGCCGGAGTCCACAAAGGCAGAGGTCACGAAGGCGCCATCAGAAGTATCCATAGTGATAGACATAGAGAGAAATGAACCCACAGGGGTATGGGGAGTAGTGAACTTGACTCCTAGATCAGCCTCCCTGTTACCAGCTAGGAGTAGGCATTTCCCGGCTTCTTAGGGCAGGCAAAGTTTAGGTGACCTGGTTCCCCCCAGTAAAGACAGAGGTTCTGTTTGAAGTGCCTCTCCCTTTCTTCAGGAGAGAGTTGGGACCATCCTATCTGCATGGACTCATCAGGAGGCACCTAATTCTGAAATCAAGGGGCCAGACGTGGTAGGAAACGTCTGCCAGATGATCTCTCTTGTGCTCATTCCCGGAAGCATAAGTCGATTCTATTGCATAACGAAATTAAAGAATCAAGGTCTGCTGGGAGCTCACGGGAGACCAGCTCATCCTTTATGCAGTCTGCCATGCCCTGGCAAAAGGTTGCCACCAGCACCTCTTTATTCCATTTCAATTCAGAGGCCAGAGTGCGGAACTGAACTGCATATTGACCCACAGTCTGGGTACCCTGGCATAAATTCAGGAGTCTTAAGGCAGCAGAGAAAACTCGACCAGGCTCATTGAAGATTTTGTGAAAGGCTTTGATAAAATATGAGGCATTCTGCAGCAAAGGATCATTGCGTTCCCATAGGAGAGAGGCCCATGCCAAAGCCTGACCATAGAGCAGGGAGATAATAAACGCAATCTCAATGCTTTCAGAGGAGAAGGATCCAGGGTTGCATTCAAAATGTATCAAACATTGGTTCAAAAATCCACGGCTTTTCTTGGGTCTCCGTCGAATTTCTCTGGTGTAGGAAGTCGTAAGGCTGGAGCATTGACTGCAGAGGGGGCCTGGGTAGGTAGAGTAACCTCAGAGGAGGTGACAACAACTGCCTAAGAGACTACCAACGATGCTTGAAGATTCCATACTAGCAGCAACCCCCTGAATACACTGGAGGAGCTGGGCCTGCTCAGATTCTTGTTTAGCAACTCTGTTAACCAGGTGCAAAAGAGAACACGAGCAGAGGGATATTTGTGCTGCTAAGCTAGGAGACGCGAGTCTAAACATGCCCCCGGCCTTAGCCAGGGACCCCTGTAAGGGAGTTTGGAGTTTGCTGCAAGGGACATGCAGGTTGCGTCCTTCCAAGTTAGCTATCAGCAGAGTGGATGGTGAGCAGACGTGGTTGTGCAGGCAGAGGTAAAACCGTACTGGCAAAGGTGGTATCAAAGGGTAAGGCAAATCGGAGTCAGCAAGCCAAAGGTCAGATACAGGGGGAGCAATCAGGCTGAAGGGAAATTCAGAAGCAGATCCAGGGAGAGCTGAGTCGGTACACAGGAGGTCAGTCTGAGAGCAGGGATACAGGCTGGAATGCTGGAGCATAGGAAGACCTAGATACTCTAGCATCTACCTACTGTTAGAGGCAGGTTTAAATAGTGGGGCCCAATCACTGATTGGTGACAGTGGAGGCGGCGGCCCAGACAGCTGAACGCTGACAGGAAGTGCAGAGGAAGGTGTCCGTCCCTGGCACTGATGGTGAGTGCGGGGACGGTGCCTGACTGCAAAACCATTCAGCCCTTATATTCTGTAACAGAAGGAATTTTCATTTCTTCCTCCTTAGTAGAATCCTTGTCTTTACCCTTCCTCTTCTTTACCCAGCCCTGTGGGTCTCACGGCCATTGATGGCAGTCGGATCTCTGATGGTACTATTCTACAACAAATTGAGCCACTGACACACCAAATAGGAGCCTTGCATTCTGAGAAGATCTCATTTTTTGTCCTGGCTTTTGCTCTGCTGTATACTTCTGTATCACCTCCGCAGTCAAAACGCTGCTGTCACTCTGCAGATAGTTGCGCAACACCTCTGATCCTGTTCCAGGGCTTCCAGTTCATCAGGACCTCAGCGCTCTGACATATCCGAAATGCCACAAACTTACAATGAAGTTGAAAGCGCTCTAAACCCTTGTAATAATTTGTAAACCACATATGGCAGAGTGAGTTATTGGACACAAGCTGCGGTGTATAAACAATACAAAGTTTTATTTAAAAATGTTAAATAAGTCAATGATATCTTCTTAACTCATTAAAAACTAGAGATACTTGGGCTCAGTTTTTGAAAACCGAGCCCACCCAAACATAGCTGAGTACTGAGCTGAGCCGGCTCAAAACTTTTGCGGGCCCTTGGAACTGAAAACGAGGCATATCATCATTGTTGCATCATCGGGGGGGTGGCAGTGTTATTTGAAGTCTCCAGTGACATTCTACCGTGCCATAGCTCACCCAGAAACAGATGAGGTGGCAGTGTTCAGTGCTGAAACAGAAATTCTACTAATGGGGTTGCTAGTGTTCTTAAAAGTCTATAGTCACATTCTACTGTGCCATAAGTCACCCAGAAACAGGAAAGGTGGCAGTGTTCAGTGCTGAAACAGAAATTCTAATAATAGGGCTGGCAGTGTCCTTGTCACTCTCCAGTCTCCAGTCACATTGTTCATGTCACATTTTCCAGTCTTCAGTAACATTGTTCTTGTCACTCCAGTCTCAGTGCCGTTGGTCACACAGAAATGGATAGCAGTGTTCTTGTCAGTCTCCAGTCTTAGTCATGATGTCACTAATCCCTCTACGTCATGTGCTAAAGCGTATGTTCAAGTGCATAGTGGTTTTAAGTAGAGATGTTCACTCCCCCCAATGTTCTGGTTTTGGTTTTGATTTTAGATCTGGATTAGCTTTGTGTTTTGGTTTTGGTTTTGGCAAAACCGCCCTTGCGTGTTTTGGTTTTAGATCCCTATTTTTTTTTGCTAAAATCACATATTTTTGCTTTTTTCCCCCTACATTATTATTATCCTCAATAGCACTAATTTCAAGTCATTTGCAGTCAATTTTGACCACCTCACAGGTCACGATATTATTTTCATACACTTTCAAACAAAGACTGCAGCGACCTGGCTGGATGCTAAGCGACAGAGCAATGACTCAAACACACGGAAGTTCCTAGCACATCTAGGGAACATTGTCACACAGCAATGTCAGTAAAGAAAAGTGGTGAAATTAGCAATGGAGCTCTCGTCTTTGTATGTTACCTATATAACACAGTATAATGTGACTGCAGATTTAGAAGACCAAGCCTGCCAAAACTATTATTTCTATTTCAGCAATGACAAATAGCAATGGAGCAATGGAGCTATCCTGAATGTCACTGGAGACTTTGAAGAACACTGCTACCCCTCCTCTTTCTTTCCTACCTATGATGCTGCCCAACTGCACTAGAGACTGCCAAGAACTGTGATACCCCTTTTGTGTCCCTCTGTGAAATGGCGTTGGATTGCCGTGGAGTGTGATACTTATAGAATCCAAAGCTCGCGAGATCCGATGACGTAACAATGATGTTTTACCTTGTTTTCAATTCCAAAGGCACACGAAAGTACCGAGCCGGCTCGGCTCGGTACTCGGATCTGCTAAGTTCGGGTGTTTTCGGTTCTCGGGTAACCGAGCATGAGCATCTCTAGTTTTAAGTCAGGGAAACAAAAATGTAAAAAAAAAGCTTGAAAAGCTTGTACCTTTTTTTTAAAAAAAACACCTCTCTAATAAAGGTGAAAGTTTACTGTAGAAAAACATAAAATTGCCAACATGCCATTCTACCCAAAATATTAACAAGCATACCAGCATCATCTAGCTTCCTTCTCTCAGATAGATCCCTGCACCTGCAATCTACTCTGTCATCATCCTCATCCTCATCAGTGTGTACCTCCTCACACAATGCTAATTCATCCCCGCTAGAATCCACCATTACAGAAATCTGTGTACTTGTAATTGCCAGTAATGACCTTCCCCATGGAATTTGCAGTTCCTTTTACGACAGAGCTGTCATAATTTTGTGGCAATTCTTTTAGATAGACCAGTCCAAATGTTAAAATGATGTGCATCCATAACGCCAACTGATCCTACTATCAACATCCAAAGATTGGTGGAGGATTATTTTAATGACAGCAAAGAAATAGACACGTCAGACAGTCCCTTTACATACTGAGAGGAAAAAAGGCAATTTGGAAAATGTGTTATGTCTGGTATCATTTTAATCCCCTTGTCATCAGCAGTTGTCCGGTTCTTCGCCGAAGAGATCGCACATTGCATACTCTAGTTATTGATGTTAGGGAATAAAACACTTAAACTGGTACTGACTATAAAATGCTAATAGACTAGTTGTAACTGGATTCTTGGCGGGAAAGTCAGAGCACAGCCCCTGGAGAGATGACCCCCACCTTTGAATATTTTGGTTTGAACTGGCCTATGACCTGCAGCACCCTGGACCTTCCTGATACCTGGACCAATAGAAGCAAGCCACAGCATCTGCATTGTTCTCACTGAAACACTGAGTGTATATAATAACAGCTCTCACTGGCACTGCTCTCAGTCTCTTCTGACCACAGTATTCTGAAGTGAAATACTGTGCGCTGGTACCAGTGGGAGCGCAGCGAGTGCAAGCGAGCGTGGTATGTATGTATCTCTTGGTATTGGCTGTACTGTAATCATGTACTGAATTGTTAAATTTTACATCTGCTAAAAATAAATTACTTTGTGCTTTGGAAAACACAATACAATTGCTTATGCAATGCTTATTTGAAAACGATAGAATTACTTTAATAGTGGCAAGGAGGACCACTTTCAGTTCCTACTTGTTCAGCAATCCTCTGAATTCAGATAAGTGTTTTTAAACATTGCAGCACACCACTGTTATTGACCCCCTGTTAAGACTAAGAAAGTGCTCATTTAAAAATCACATTTACTTTACCATCTCAGCATATTTAATCTGGATTACTGACTATTACGTGCACTAATGGTACCAACTATTAAGATTGTATAGACTGCATTTAGATATGCTGAGTTGCCTGCAAGCTTTATTAACAACATGGTTGACAGGCACCATTTTGTTTGAGATAGAAACATATGGAAACAATAATCCCATTCAGTTGTGGTAATTGCCATTTTATTTTTATTTACAATTTGTATTATCTGCACCAGTGGTTCCCAACAGCGCTGTCAAAGGGGTGCCGTGGTCAGGAAGAAAAAAAAACCAAACTTGCCAATCCAGCGGCACGTGGGACCCAGCATCCTCCTCCCTCCTCACTTCTCACTGAATGTTGGGTGTGACGTCATCACGTCCGACATATTCAGTGAGAAGCGGCGGGAGAGAGGAGGATGCTGGGTCCCGGCGCCATCGGATTGGTAAGAAAACAGAAGAGAAGACAGAAGAACTAGAAGAAAGAAGGCCAAGTATGGCAAGTAAAGACAGAACCACTGATCTGCACCCTATTTACAATGTGTTTACATTTGTCTTTTGCTAATTGTCTTTTACCACAAATAAACCATTACCCTTATATGCCTGTAATAAATGTACTGTGTTGATTTTTGTAACGTGTTGCCATTGTGTGTAGTTCTATAATAGGCTTGGTGACAGGCACAAGGGGTCTCATGAGTCATTCCATGGCAAATACTGTCTGCATCCTTCAAGCAACAGTGAATATTTGGGTGGAATCACTGCACCAGAGAATTAAAGGTGAGGCCATACATACCAACAGTTCAACACATTATCACCAACCCCTTCCTGCTATATGAGTGAACGAAGGGGGTGCTGCACATAAAAAATGTTAGTACTGGACACATGATTCTGGCGATCACTAAGTTTTTGCTTTTTTTGTTTGAGGAGTGTGTGTTAATAAGTATTAGCTAATAACAGTTCTGCTAATAAAAGAAAAGTCTTTAAGAAAAAATTAATCTATGTGAACATCCGAATCTGGTTCAATTGCTTAGTCCAAATCAAGATATCAATTAAAGCTGACATTGTGACACTTTTCTCACATGATATTTATATCCAATATCTTCAATATTACATGGTTTGATAACAGAGTTGAACTTTACAAAATTAGATTTAAATTAGATTTACATTTTTCCCTGTGATCTTTGATAATTTGTTATACACTGTATATCTTGTGTACAAATCTGCAAGGTTTACAACTGTGAAATAAAAACACATTTAAAGGCATTAATTCATTCTCAGTTTTCTATACCCTAAAAGAAAATAGTATAATGTACACTCTATTCGTGCAATAGTTCAGTAGAAATCTTATAAATGTATTACAATTCTTTTATAGTACCTTTTTTGGACAATTGCAGTAGTTGTGCAAAACTTTTTAAATCTTCGTAACTTTGCAGCTTGTGCCTGATGGGCACAAATGAAACCCAGTAGTTGCAATTGAAAGGTGAAACCAGAGGCATAGTCAGGGATATAGCCAAAGAGTAAAAAGCAAATTGAGCACTCGCACATACCAGGGAAGTTAGAGAGGGGAGAGTCGTCTTTCAAATCCAGGAGCCTGTGCCTCGGTAGTCAGTCAGTGAGAAAGTCAGGAACACAACATAGGTGCAATAATTTGGCAGTTTATATTTAAAAGAACACATACATAAGTTGAATGTAAGATACAGAAGGTGATTTTAGATATAGAGATGTTTTCATTTGAGTATTTAATTAACTTCCCAAATCTTAAACTGATTATACCTTGTACCACAATCCATAAAAATAATTAAGTTATTGCCAATTAGCACAATCACAGGGTGAGAATACTATTATAAAACAACCTAACCAGTAATCAATATGCCCAATCTTTATTGTAACACCAACATGAGAAGGGAATCTGACTATAAGACAAAAGCTCTAAATGAATATGGACTCATCAGATAATTAAATGAACCAGCACAGCATATAAGAAATGCAGACACAATTTGCTTCTAATTTCCCATACTCCATGAAGCTTGGAGAAGACTGGAGAAAGTTCCAGCTTCAGACTTATGCTAAGAAAACATTAAATTAAATAGAAGCCATCGTTGTGCGGTCTGATGTTTCATTGATGATGCTAAGATACAAAATATTGCACTCAACAGACACATAAAAGGTAAGCATGTTACAAAGTAACAGTAGAATGCCATGACACATGTGAAACACCTCTCATTATGTTTTACCTTTCAATTTTTCTGGTTAGAGCAGATGCATGAGGAGCTGTTGTGTTTTATACATATTCCTATCATGAAGACCTTCTCGCAATGGTGGAATATTGGAAGATTATCTATATATACACACACATATGTATATATATATATATATATATATATATATATATATATATATATATACACACATATATATACATATATATACATACAGTGCTTTTCTTGTAATAAAAAAGGTGCCGGAACTCACATCACATAGTCAATCACTGTACACACACCCACACACGTCAGTTGTGTAACAAAACATAACGGTCACTGCCTACAGTAAGCACTCAGCGCATGACCCCACAAGCCAGGCAGTGCCATCACAATCATCTCGGTGATGTATGCATGCATCAGACTTGACACACAAGCAGCCCGCATGCACCGTTTTAATGATTGTCGACCAAACGTCAAATGTTCAAAAGTTACCTTTAAAACTTGGAAAATCCGACAAAAATAGGTGCTGGTGAGTTCTATGACAAAAAACATATATATATATATATATATATATATATATATATATATACAACCGGGGTTAACGTCTAGCTCTTTTATCCTTGTATGAGAATGTGTTTTAGTGGTTAGCTAGTTTGAAAGGCATTGTGCTGCTCTTCGGGAGTCAGAGGCACCTTGAGGCACTCATTTATGAATTTAAGGGTGACACAATGCTTATATTGAAGTCCTTGAAAGAGGATGGATATTCCCAGCAGAACTGAAATATTTATTGTGATTGACCTGATGCCTTGGCAGCAGTGCGATATAACTGGTAGAATAGTTTGCCCCAGGCCAGAGTCGATCATGTGATACTCAGGGATAGACAATATGTAAAAACTCCTGTAAACTCCTTTAAACTACATCCTTATATCTGACTTGTGTAACATTACTTATTTTGAAAGTGTTCCCCGATGGAATTCATACCTGTTGGTGCAGATATAGCGAGCCTAGATATGAATATGACCTCATATTAAATATTTTGTATATTGAGAATTATTACTTAGGATGTAATGGTCAAATTTTGATGACAAGACTATATAGAGTAGTGTGCAAAGTTTCCAAATGCACAGTTGTTGATCATTCTGTATTAGTTTTAGATGATCAGGAACTAAACATCCTAAACACTTTGCCAAAAATAAACAAACATATTTTACTAAGTTATGCTGCAAATGGCACAATCTAATATGGGAAAATATTTGATTGAAAGCTTATGGTTTAAACTAAATGAGCAATACACAAAGGAAGTAAAAACAGATGTACGCTCAGCATGACAATGTAATTATTATAAATCTAAGTATATTTTTAGCTGCCTCTGCATCATTTTACTAACACAAACTTGCTGAATAAAGTAGGAGTGCAATATATAATAATTTTTGTCTTAGAAAACAAGTGCTATAAATTAATTTTAAAGTAACCCACTTGTGATCATTTTTGAATAATTTAATCATATATTTCGATATGAAAGATTTAGAAAAAAATTGTCAGACTACAATACCCAGAGAGAGATCGAGTGACCATTTATCAAATATTTTTGTGGCCTTTACTTTACCAATGACAAAAGTTAATATTATTTAATTATCCGCTATGTAGTTGTCATTTTCTGCCACATATTGGCATAAATTGCAGCTAGGAAGTTACTGTTTATGTGCACTTCTTAGTGCAGCTTTAGGTCTAAGTTATGGGAAATTTGTTGAATAAAATGTATGTTCCTGTGAATAGGTATGTGCCTAACTAGCCTTTGTAAAATATCTTGTCCATTCATAACAACACATTGTCTATAGCAGCCCCAGTTTATTTTAAGGCCCAAAAAAAGAACCTATCACAGGCAATGTGTAAAGATACTGTGCCAGGTTTGGACATATATACAAGCTATTGTGCCAGAATCACATGCATTACATAATTATGCTACGTACTATGCACCAATGTCAGTGTGCTCCATTATGACTGAGCATTCTAAAAATCTCATTTTTGTCCATAGTACTTGAGCATCCATGCATGTGCAAAGGACAGTAAGAACAGAAGCTGGTGACAATACAGGCATCTATATGCATAGTGGTGGAATTGTCCATCCTTGGTTATACCCTTTGACACGAGCTGAGAGGTCGCTACTAGACGGTATTTGTGCTACTGACCAGGGAGGCACAGAGTCTACTGCACCCCCGGTGTTCATCTGGGATCCCCGCAAGGGAGTTTGGGCTTTTGCTGCAGGAGGGTGCGCAGGTCGTGGTTCTCTGAGTAAGCCACCAGCGTAGTAACAGAGTGGACGGATTGTAGTCAATCAATTTGAGTCGGAACCAAACGGGCAGCGAGGTACAAAGGGGAGATCCGAAGAATGGTCAAAGGCAAGCCAGGAATCAGGAAACCAGAACAAGAAGCAAGGTACCAAAATGAGATCCAAAGGAAGGTCACAGGAGCAGTGTCTGGATACTAACAAGGTGCTGGAGCAGGGGGGAACCAATTTTCTGGCACCCTAGTGGTGCCAGAGACTGCTTTATGTACATATCCGAGGGCCCTGATTGGAGTGCGGGGGTGGCAGCGATCAGAGATGCTGACTGCTGACAAGAGAGGCGGCAACGGGACGCTATGATGCTCTGCGTCTGCGCATGCTGCGTGAGCAGCAGCGCGAACCCGGAAGTGTCCCGTTGCTAGGCAATGGGAAGAAGTCATCGGGGTGAGGCTTGGTGACAGTGCGGACACAGCACCTGACAGTACCCGCCTCCCTCCTCTCTAGAGCAGAACGAAGAGTAGACCGGTCCTTGAGAAACTTGGAAAGAAGATGAGGAGCATGCAAGTCCTTTTTGTCGACCCAAGATCTCTCTTCTGTGCCATAATCCATCCAGTAGACTAGAAACTGTCTTCTGCCACAAATAGAACGAGAATCCAAGATACGTTGTACCTCATACTCATCACCCATGACCGACTTGATGGGGGAGATGGAAGATGATTTTTAGAAAATTCATTGAGAATTAAATGGTTGAGTAGAGAGATATGAAAGGAATTGTGCACTAGGAGAGAGGGAGACAGACGACATTTGTAATTGACAGCATTGATAACATGCAAGATGCTGAAGGAACCTATATAGTGTGGTGTAAACTTCATACATGGTACTCTGAGTATAAAGTTATCGGTAGATAGCCACACCTTGTCCCCTATATGAAAAACCGGATGGCTCCTTTGATGGCGATCCACAAAGTGTTTGTGCTGGTTTGGACTTGTAGCAGTTTTTCCTGTACTTCGGTCCAGATCTTGGAAAAGTCACGGACTACTCCTTGAACAGCAGGTACGGATATACTGGATTCGTCAGAGACAGTAGGTAAAATAGGGTGTCTGCCAGAGAAAAGTAGGGCAAGTTCTGTAGCAGAAGGTAATTTCTTGAGAGGGACGAAGTGTGCCCATTTAGAAAAACGGTCCACTATCACCCAAATGGTATTAAAACCATGACTATTAGGGAGGTCCGTAATAAAGTCCATAGAAATGCTGGTCCATGGTGATTCTGGGACCGGAAGTGGTAGAAGAAGACTGGCAGGAGACCACCTGGGGGTCTTGTGGCGGGCACGAACATCACAGGCTGGTAAGAAAATTTGTGGACGTCAAAGTTTAAGGAAGGCCACCAATAATTGCGGGACAGAAGAGCAATGGTTTTCTTGGTGCCAGCGTGACCGGCAAATTTGGAGTTGTGAGCCCAGGATAAAAGTTTGGGCACAGGTTAACATCCATGAAGGAACACCCAACAGGAGGGAGGAGTCTTCAGAGAGGACTTGGTCAAAACTAGAATCTTGAGTGGACTAATAATAGTTTTAGGATATGGAGGGTAGGAATCAGATGGATCAAAAATCCTAGAAAGGGCATCAGCCCTGGCATCCGTAGACCCTGCACGAAAGGTCAGGATTAGTTGGAATCGAGAGAAGAAAAGTGACCAACAGGCATGCTGAGGATTCAGAATTGCGTTGTCCTTTCCTTGGCTTCAGGGACAGATGCACTTAAGCTGAAAGATGTAGCAACCTTGGGTGCAAAAAGCAAAACTCAGCAATAATATGTAGTGCACTTTTCACAATATTCTTAACTCTTCAATGTGCCTTTATAGTATCGGAAGAATTGAGAGAAAGCCTCATGTGGCAGATCAATATGGATAATTCTCATTGTTGATAATAACAAAAAATAAACTAAACCCCGGGGTTAAAAGAGAGTATGTTGAAATATCACTGACACGTTTCTCGGCGTATAGCCGTTTCATCAGAGGTATGAATATCATATTTATATGTACCTCTGATGAAACAGCTATACGACTAAACTGCTATATGCTGAGAAACGTGTCAGTTGACTTTTCTACATACTCGTTGGTAATCTTCTCTATTAATCCTGGGGTGTAGTTTCTTTTGTGTTAGTATCAACGAGGAGAATTATCCATATTGATCTGCCACATCGAGGCTGGCATCTCTTAGGGTCACCGTTGAATTTCTCAGGTGAGGGAATATGTAGACCCCTGCAAGTAGATGTACTGGCCGTAGAAGTAGCGACAGTAGTGAGACTGTGACCGCCAAAGCTGCTTGACTTGCTGGCAAGGATCCTTGGAGGGTGTCTAAACTAAATACGATCCCCTGGAGTCACTGTAGCAGCTGGGCCTGATTAGTCTCTCGCTGGTCCACTCTTTGAGCAAGATGGAGCAGAAGATCTCGAACGGAGGGTTCTTTCTGACCACTCATCTTTTTGGCCAGAGTCAGGGCCGGATTAAGACACTGTAGGCCCCTGGGCTAGGGGTACTGTGAGGCCCCCATTTTTCAAGCGACTTATGCCTAATCCGATATTATTGGGGGCTCCCCAGTAATATCAGATTGGGCATAAGTAGTTTGAGCTGTGTTCCTTTTAATATACCAAATCAGTATTCTCAAAATGCCAAAATGAAGTAAAATACAAAATTTAATTTTTTCTTACAAGGTTACTTATAAACAAATAAATATCACCCCCAAAAGTGCACACTTTGCCAGCCAGCCCCCAAACCCCCCCTGCAATTATCACCCCCAAAAGTGCACACTTTGCCAGCCAGCCCCCAACCCCCCCCCCCCTGCAAATATCTCCCCCAAAAGTGCACACTTTGCCAGCCAGCCCCCAACCCCCCCCCCCTGCAAATATCTCCTCCAAAAGTGCACACTGTGCAGCCAGCCCCCCGACCCCCCTTGCAAATATCTCCCCCAAAAGTGCACACTGTGCCAGCCAGCCCCCACCCCTCCCTGCAATTATCACCACCAAAAGTGCACATGTGCCAGCCAGCCCCCAACCCCCCCTGCAAATATCGCCCCCACAAGTGCACACTATGTGTGCCAGCCAGCCAGCCCCCCCCTTGTAATTCTCTGCACCAACCAGCCCCCAACCTCCCCTGCAAATATCGCCCCCAAAAGTGCACACTATGGTGCCAGCCAGCCCCCCCCCCTGTAATTCTCTGCACCAAAAAGACAATGTCTGAGCCAGCCAGCTTACCTCTGTGTTCTTCAGTCAGCTCACTCCCTGCTGCCTGCCTGCTTGTAGTGTCCGTTCCGCGGCGCGCACCTATCTCCTTACTGAGGAGATCTCGTGAGAGTGAGTCTCACTCTCACGAGATCTCCTTAGCAAGGAGATTAATGAGCACCACAGACGGACCATTGCCAGCAGCCTGTCAATGGAGGTGAGTGACGTCACCTTCATTCAATAGGAGTCGCCGACCGCTGACCGCTGTACAGTCTGTAGCGCAGCTGGCGGCTCGCGCTACAGCTGAACAAAAAAAAAGTAATACTTCCAAGAAAGGGCCCCACGGATGCCCGAGGCCCCTGGGCTGTAGCCCAGTTAGACCTCGGGTTAATCCGGCCCTGGCCAGAGTATACTGTCACGAGCTGCGAGATAGCTACTAGCCGGTATTTGCACTGCTGAGCAGGGAGGCGCGGAGTGTAGCTCACCCCCCGGAGTTCATCAGGGACCCCCGCAAGGGAGTTTGGGCTTCACTGTAGGAGGGTGCGCAGGTTGCGGTTCTCCGAATCAGCCACCAGCGTAGTAACAGCGTGGACGGAACCAAGCGGGCAGAGAGGGGAGATCCAAAGAATGGTCAAAGGCAAGCCAGGAATCAGGTAAACAGAACAAGCAGCAGGGTACCAAAACGAGATCCAAAGGAAGGTCAGAGGAGATAGCCGGGTCACAACAGGAGCAGTCTGGAAATGAACAAGGTGCTGGAGCAGGGTGGAACCCTAGTGGTGTCAGACATGCTTTAATTGCACATTTGTGGGCTCTGAATGGAGTGCTTGGGTGTCGACAATCAGAGAGGCTGACCGCTGACAGTTGAGGCGTCCTGTTGCCAGCAACGGGATGCAATGCCCCTCCGCGCATGCACGCGCAGCGTGACCCCCAGCGCAATCCCCAGCGTGAACCTCTGCAGCGTCCCGTTGCCTAGTAGTGATCGGGGCGAGGCAAGCAGCCATCTCCGGCACTTAGTGACAGTGCGAAGACGGCGTCCGACACCTTTATATTTAACCTATCATTTTATATTCTCATTTTTAACAAACTGTCAGGCACTGGACCCACAGACTGTTCGGTTGGAAACCAGCATGCTTACCTGCATGCCCCCTCCGGTTTCCTCTTTGGTGCGTTCACTCTGGACAGCCGCCATTGTTGACATAACACTCCGGCAGGTCCGTGAGAGATGCTTTAGCTGAAATTGTAGCACTTGATCCATATTCACATAGATATAAAAAAAGCTTTCAGAGTCTGGATTCACTCAAAGCTTTAATGACTTACTGACCTATTTCGTCTGACTTTACCAGACTTTTCCAATGGGTCACATTTAACAAAAACCACAAAAAATGAAAAATAGTTTTCAATCCTTAACGCATTGAAAAGGATTGAACTATTTCTCATATTTATGAAAAACCTACACCAGAACAGCAGTTCCGATAAATTGCTGTTCCTGCTGTTCCTGCAATGCGATTCTGGGTGGCCTCTTCATTTCTCTTTGCAATTCCTGTGCTCAGGAAGACAGAAGCAGAGCAGCAGATATCTATGATATTTTCTGCAATGCAGTGTTGATAGATAAGGACAATAGTTAAATTTGTGTTCATTTCCTGAAAACAGCTTTTTTCAGGGAATTTACATGTAAACTAAGTATAATAAAAAGGCCCCAATGTAAGAAAACCTTTTCTCGTTTCCTTAAATTAGGTAGTGTCAGCTTTGAGTTAATACAGACGCAAGAAGTGTGTTTTATATCTATTTGAATATAGATCAAGTGCTTACATTTCAGCTACAGCATCTCTCACGGACCTGCCAGAGTGTTACATCAACCCACTAAGTTACTGGAAGTGTGTTAAGTTTTTGGATACTGCCACCCTGAGGCTGCCAAAAGCACTCGGATGAATGAGAGACACCTTAAACAGTTGGGAGCACGCTGAGCATGTCATCACTACTGCCGGGATACTGTGAAAAGTACCCGGACGGCTGTGAGCCAGAGGGGAAAGACAGCAGCAGGGAGCTCCTCACAAACAGGTACTATTTAGGTGCTGCTAACAATAACAGTGTCGATGTAACATTCTTGACTCGTTTATGTTTGTAACAAAGGCTGGTCAATGCTGTACTCCCCAAATTTGTGGCACACTCTTGTGCATTTTTGAACTTTTTTACATCAGATAAGTAGCTACTTGAAGACTGTGTAATTTAATAGTCTCTTTTTTGAGACCTGGACAAAATTCTGCACCAGTGGAAGCAGTTCTTGTATGTGATAAGAAGAAGGCCATTGCCATGCCTGGGCATAAGACCAAAAAATCCACCTCTTATGTTTGGAATTATTTTTACGCAAATCCTGACAACAGTTGTCTAGCCATTTGTAGCGTTTGTAAAGCCACAGGCAGTAGAGGTAGGGACCTTAACCATCTAGGAACCTCATCCATGTTACACCATTTGAAGCGAGTTCATGGCAAGCTGTTAGGAAAATCTGAAACTTATGCTAAAAAATAACAATTCCTCTGTTGCTGCTGCGGGTGGATGTTCGTCCCAGAAGCAGACCAAGAAGAAGACTACTAGTTGTTTACAACAATTGACTGTTAAACAATCCTTTGAAAGAGGAAACAAGTATGAAAGCTGTCACCCAGTCACAAAGCGGATTACAGACGCCTTTTAGATTCGCGTCCAATATCCACTATTATTGTAGCTGGATTTAGACAGTTAATTGAGGTCTTGTGTCCCCGTTACCAAATTCCATCACAACACCATTTTACTAAAAAAGCTATTCCTCACCTGTACAAGAAGGTTCGTAAAGAATTAAATTATTGCCTACAAAATGCCATTCTAACCACTGTACACTTGATCACGAAACTGGGCAAACTAAAGATTATATGACTGTGACAGAAAACTGGGTTGGAGATTCGCCTTTACCAGTAGGAACAGCAGCAGCATGTATCCAATGACGTCAGATTTTTCCAAGGCAGGCTACTCTGTGTATCACTGGCTTCACTAAGAGGCATATAGCTGACAATCTGTTGCAAAAACTAAAGGACATTGCAACATGGCTTATCCCGCTTGGACTCTCATCAGGATATGTCATTTCTGATAACCCACCAATATTGTGAGAGCATTACAGTTGGGTGTATTCCATCACATTCCCTGTTTTGATCACACAATAAACTTGGTGGTGCAGAGCTTTTTGAAAAATGACAGGGATGTGCAGGAGATGCTGTCTGTGGCCTGTAAAATCTGGACAACTCTGGAATTCAGCAACAACATGTATGAGATTGCAGCAGCTACAAGAACAATTTAATTTGCCTTGCCACCAACTGAACAAGGTGGAATTCTCCCCTCTATATGCTTTTTAGGATGGAGAATCAGCATAAAGCCATCCTCACTTACTCCACAAGCCATAGCATTAGGAAAGGAGGGGGGGAATGTATTTTACTCAAGCGTAGTGGAGAATACTTTCTGGATTGTGCAAGGTGCTGAAACCATTCTAAGTAGTCACCTGTGAGGTGAGTTCAGACACTGCTAGCTTGAGCCGAGTGATTCTCTTAATTAGACTTTTGGAAAAGCAGCTTGAGAAACTGAAGGGTGAGATGAAACAAAGCAATTACGCTAAGTATGTCGGATTTGTAGATCAAATACTTTATTCACTTTGCCAGGATCCAACAGTTTTCAAAATCTTGAAATCGGATCACTACATTTTGGTGCCTATTCTTGAATCTAGGTTTAGGAACTATGTCTTCTCTTTGTTTCCAACTGACCCAGATCTGAAGAGATGCAAGGAGTTCCTGGTGAGCAAGATGACAGCTCAAGTGCTGTCATCGTGACAGCTACGTGACAGGACGGCGTCTCCACTTTCAGTTTCTCACTCAATTGCTGTTAGGAAAACACTTAGCTTTTCCAATTGACCCAGGGATGATGCAGATGACTCAGCACAACATTTTGACATTTGGTCTAAGAATTGATCAAAAACAGTGACACCTCTGCTGTAACTCCACCTGATCCTACTAGCAACATCCAAAGGATGGTGGAGGAGTATTTTAACGACAGCATAGAAATAGACACAACAGACAGTCCCTTTACATACTGGGAGGAAAAAAAGGGAATTTGGAGACCTATGTACCAATTGGCTTTGCACTACCTATGTTGCCCACCCTCCAGTGTGTACTCTGAAACAGTTTTCAGCACAGCCAGGAACCTTGTCAGCAATCGGCTTAGGGGGCTACTTACTCAAAATGTGGAAAAGATGATGCTTATAAAAATTAAATAAAATTTCCAAGAGGAAGGGCTTTACCACCAATTACATCAAAGTACAGAGATTTCTGTAATGGTGGATTCCAACGTGGATGAATTATTAATGTTTGAGCATGATGTACACACTGATGAGGGTGAGAATGAGGCTGAGGATGACGACAACAGCATCTTGCCACAGTAGAGTTCATTAACATCACTGTTAGCTTAGGTGCATTAAGCCCATTGTTAGCTTGTATTGTGGGGGCCCAAGCAGGGCCTGATCAACCACTTGGCTGACCAGGCTGCAGCTTGGGGCGCTGGGTCCCGGGGGTCGCGGCGCTGTGGGTATTTTTGTTTTTTGTTTTTTCTACATTCATTTTTTTTTTCGGGGTGGGGGAGGGGGGTCGCCGTGAGGGGGGGTCGCCACGGGGGGGTTGGAGGGCTCGAGAATCAAAAGCATTGGTGGTCAGTGGTTAGCAACACACAGCCAATCGCCAGGCTGCCTGTTGCTGTGCAGCAGATAGGAAGCAGGACGTCTTCACTTCCTTTCTGCTGATCTGAGGAGAAGAGCGACGATGGCACAACTACAGGTAAGTGAAGGGGGGAACTGCTCTGCATATCTATAGGGAGGGGGGGGGACTGCCCTGCATATCTATAGGGAGGGGGGGAACTGCCCTGCATATCTATAGGGAGGGGGGAACTGCCCTGCATATCTATAGGGAGGGGGGGAACTGCCCTGCATATCTATAGGGAGGGGGAGAACTGCCCTGCATATCTATAGGGAGGGGGGGAAACTGCCCTGCATATCTATAGGGAGAGGAGGGAACTGCCCTGCATATCTATAGGGAGGGAGGGAACTGCCCTGCATATCTATAAGGAGGGGGGGAACTGCCCTGCATATCTATAGGGAGGGGGAGAACTGCCCTGCATATCTATAGGGAGGGGGAACTGCCCTGCATATCTATAGGAAGGGGGGGGGACTACCCTGCATATCTATAAGGAGGGGGGGAACTACCCTGCATATCTATAGGGAGGGGGGAACTACCCTGCATATCTATAGAGAGGGGGGGTACTACCCTGCATATCTATAGGGAGGGGGGGGACTACCCTGCATATCTATAGGGAGGGAGAGGGGGGACTGTCATGCATATGTATAGGGAGGGAGAGGGGGACTGTCATACAAATCTATAGGGTGAGAGGGGGGGGGGCGGCCATGAAAATCTATAGGGAGGGAGAGAGGTTGATATGTATGAAGGAGGGCAGAGGAGGGGGGCTGATATATGTGACTGGGGGAGTTTTGATGTGACGGGGGGGATAGCTAGCTAGCAGAGTGGAGATAAGGAAAATAGCTGCAAGGGGGATGGATGCAGGGTGGAAGGTAAAGAAAATGGCTGCAGCAGGGGTTAAGGAAAATGGCTGTGGGGAAGGGGTTGTGGTTAAGGAAAATGGCTGCAGGGGGTATTTAAAAAATAGAGCAGCTTTGGGGGGCAGAATCTCATGATTGTGTGGTGGTCACATGGGTGGTCTCAGCAATCACTAGAATACTAAATATTAGTGAGATGGGGCTGGTAGAGGTTTGTATTTGATTGACAACAAATATTCAGATATTGCTTATATATGCCTGTCCAATGGGGTACTTTTAGCTGGCCATAATGGAGTGTTTTGTTTTAACTAAAGGGCCTAATCATTCAGGGTTTGCATTAAAATACATTTTTGCATTTTCAAAACAGGACGCCAACTTTCCAGAAGCCAGCGAGAGGATAACAAAGTTGCAAGAGAGAAGAGCAAGAACAGGTAAGAGACAATGGCACAATCTGTCTAAATTTGAATGCTGGAGAATACACCTGAACATTCATATTCAGGAGTGTTCCTATACACCTATATATTCGGAGGAGGGGGGGGGCGCTGCGGCCGTATTAGCCTAGGGCGGCCAGAACCCTTAATCAGGCTCTGGGCACAAGGAAACCAAGGACTTCTGCCATAAAAGAGGCACTCCTTGTCCCTGAAGTGCTTGGTTTGTTAAAATGTGCATGTCCTTTTTAAGATCCAACATAAGGGTGGGTTGGAGGGCCCAAGGACAATTCCATCTTGTACCCCTTTTCCTTGCAGCTACCGCTGTGTGCCAATGTTGCTATACTGTTGTGTGCTTTGCAAAACTTAGCTTTCGCCAAGACACCCATTAATGATGCAGATGACTCAGCACAAGATTTTGACATCTGGGGGTATATGTATTAAGATGCGATTTTGAAATTCCAGCTATTTTCTCAGGAGAGTTGAAACTCGCAGATGTATGAACCTGAGATTTCATGTAAAATCGCCAGAGATGTGTTTCTCTCAAAATAACATTTTCCCAAATCGATAGAGATCAAAGTCCAGACTGTGTTTGCCACTCTAGCTATTCAAGTCTCAAATGTATGAAGCTGCGACTAAGCAAACTCTCCTGAGTTTGCTTGGATAATTGCCAGACACAACACACTGCATTCTAGCAGCGTGTTTAGTAAACACATCACTGTTACACTGTCTCTGTCTATAGAGCCGCAGGTCCCTTTAAAAAAAGTTACAAAAAAAAAGCTTGGGGTCGCCTTGCCCAAACACTATTAACCTAGTGCTGCCAGCTTACTACCGGGTACGTGAACATTTTTTGTGGGATCCCCCCAATTTTCACATAACCAGCACTAGGCAAACCACCCGGGGTGGGTGGCACTATAGCAGGGGGACACACGGCAGGTGTCCGCTGCCATGATGACAAACCAACCCCAGGCTGTTCAGCGCTGTGCTGGATTCCCTAGGGAGTGGAGTCCGCCAAAAAAAATGAGTGACCCCCCCCCCTCTTGGGACACCCAACCCAGTACTGAAAGCACTGGGGCTCTTCCCACATCCCGGGGCTGTGGGTGTAGGGTAATAACGGCAAAAGTAATGCAAAAAAACAAACAGACACCATTTTGTTTTGTGAAACTGCAAGTCCCATCCAGCTGCCATAAACAGTGTGGGAATGCTGATGCTGGTATAACTACAAGCACCAGCATACCCATGGCAGCCAGGGCATTCTGGCAGTTGGAGAACCACAAGGGCCAACATGCCCTGACACCCAGGGCTGGCTGAGAACTGTGGTTCCACAAAACCAAATGTCAAATAAACCACAGCACCCTGTTTACAACCACACAATTTTAATAAAAATAATAAAACCCAAATAAAAACAATACACACCCTCATTCATAACATATACATTTATTAAAAATAAGAAAACCCCAAACTACTCACCAATCAGATATCTTCTTCTTTCGTCAGCAGCTTTTAATCCAAAAATGCTTGAAAACCAAGTCCAAATAAATTTGTATTTCAAAGTCCCTGCTTGAAAAGTCCAAATAAATTTGTATTCCAAAGTCCCTGCTTGAAAACCAAGTCCAAATAAATTTGTATTCCAAAGTCTCTGCTTGAAAACCAAGTCCAAATAAATTTGTATTCCAAAGTCTCTGCTTGAAAACCAAGTCCAAGTACATTTGTATTCCTAAGTCCCTGCTTGAAAAAATCTTCAGTTCTTCTTGCCATCAGGGCCCCCCTTGATGATTGCAGTCTCCTTACCTTCATCCCAGGAGAGACCCCATATTTGTATTCCACTCCAGAATATGATTGGTTAAAAAATAAAAAAAGATGAGTGATGCCGCTAAACAGCTTCTACAATGTACAAGCTTCGATACGCAATGAACTTAGCTCAACCGCGAGGTCTATTTATAGTATAAGGGATTTAACCATGAAAATTTAAATAGACCCCAGGCTTTTTTTTTTAACTTCTATTTTTACACTTTTGACAGCCGCGGGGACCTGCGGCTCTATAGACAGGGACAGTGTAACAGTGATGTGTTTACTAAACACGCAGCTAGATGTGGAAAAAAACATGAGAGTTAGCTAAACACGAGAGTGTTTGACATTGCAGCAACCTAGATGACCAGCGATTATTAGGATCAGAGTAAAAATCGCAATTTAATGCATCTGGCGACTTGAGGACTAAAATCACCTGCGATTTGCCGTGATTTTAAAACACTGAAAAAATCGGACCTTGATACATTTATCCCCTGGTCTGGTCTACTGTAAAAGAATTGACCAAAATAAATGACACCTCTACCGTAACTCTATCTGATCCTACTATCAACATCCAAAGAATGGTGGGTTATTACTATATTATTATTTTTTAATGGTATAAAGAATACAGTTTTATTTGCAAAGCACAATGTTTCTTGCAGAAGTAATGTAAGCATGGGTGCCTAAATAGACATGTATATGTATTACTCAAACCTTTCACTATGCTGCTGTTTCATAAGTATTGCACAAAGTGTTTGTAATCTGCAGTTTACGTCAAAGGTACCTAGCTATATTTTAATTATTTTGCGATGGAGGCAATTTGAAACTCAGCGATGATCTTGATTTTTGCTGTGAATATAAATGGCTCTTTTAGTGCATTGTCTGGAACAAGATCTGATATACTCATGTCAAAATGATCACAGCCAGTTTTTGGACACCTGGCGGATTTACCCTTCAGAAGCTTGTTTTCAATCATCCTTTCAATTGCTTCTCTCTCATATCTGTGACCAAATACTTTGGTTTTCACTGGGCCCAAGGACAATTCCATCAGTCATTATTCCCAATGCAAGTTAGATAGACTATAAAAAACATATTGCATGTACAGTATGTATTGAATGCATATTGATTATGTTTTTTAAGGTAAAAAATTAGTGGGGGGAAATTCAAAATGATATGACTGATTATTAGGGATGTGCACCGGCGGACTTTTGAGGTCTCGTGTTTTGTGTTTTGGATCCGGATTTTCGTTATTTTTGGGGTTCGGATTTGTCTCGCAAAACACTTGACGAAAGGTCTCGGTTCGGATTTAAGGTTTTGGATTCGGATTTTTTTTGAAAAAAACATAAAAAGTTTAAAAATCAAGTTTTTGGGCTTATTTTCACTCCTAGGCTATTATTAACCTCAATAACATTCAATAACAAGCATTTCCACTAATTTACAGTGTATTCTGAACACCTCACAATATAGTTATTAGTCCAAAACGTTGCAACTAGGTATCTTTCTGGACTGCGTAGAGGAGTGGGTCACCACAATATATATTAAAAACCCTGAACTTTTATGATTCGCACCAATAAACTGTACCTGGACTGCGTAGAGGAGTGGGTCACCACAATATATATTAAAAACCCTGAACTTTTATGAATCGACACCAATAAATGTACTAGGAACGGGACTGCGTAGAGGAGTGGGTCACCACAATATATTAAAAACCCTGAACTTTTATGAATCGCACCATAAATGTACCTGGACTGCGTAGAGGAGTGGGTCACCACAATATATATAATAAGAAAACCATCAACTTGTTTGATTCGCGATCAATAAATGTACCTGGACTGCGTAGAGGAGTGGGTCACCACAATATATTAAAAACCCTGAACTTTTATGAATCGCACCAATAAATGTACCTGGACTGCGTAGAGGAGTGGGTCACCACAATATATATAATAAGAAAACCATCAACTTGTTTGATTCGCACCAATAAATGTACCTGGACTGCGTAGAGGAGTGGGTCACCACAATATATTAAAAACCCTGAACTTTTATGAATCGCACCAATAAATGTACCTGGACTGCGTAGAGGAGTGGGTCACCACAATATATATAATAAGAAAACCATCAACTTGTTTGATTCGCACCAATAAATGTACCTGGACTGCGTAGAGGAGTGGGTCACCACAATATATTAAAAACCCTGAACTTTTATGAATCGCACCAATAAATGTACCTTGTGACTGCGTAGAGGAGTGGGTCACCACAATATATATAATAAGAAAACCATCAACTTGTTTGATTCGCACCAATAAATGTACCTGGACTGCGTAGAGGAGTGGGTCACCACAATATATTAAAAACCCTGAACTTTTATGAATCGCACCAATAAATGTACCTGGACTGCGTAGAGGAGTGGGTCACCACAATATATATAATAAGAAAACCATCAACTTGTTTGAATTTGCACCAATTAAATGTACCTGGACTGCGTAGAGGAGTGGGTCACCACAATATATTAAAAACCCTGAACTTTTATGAATCGCACCAATAAATGTACCTGGACTGCGTAGAGGAGTGGGTCACCACAATATATATAATAAGAAAACCATCAACTTGTTTGATTCGCACCAATAAATGTACCTGGACCTGCGTAGAGGAGTGGGTCACCACAATATATATAATAAGAAAACCCATCAACTTGTTTGATTCGCACCAATAAATGTACCTGGACTGCGTAGAGGAGTGGGTCACCACAATATATTAAAAACCCTGAACTTTTATGAATCGCACCAATAAATGTACCTGGACTGCGTAGAGGAGTGGGTCACCACAATATATATAATAAGAAAACCATCAACTTGTTTGATTCGCACCAATAAATGTACCTGGACTGCGTAGAGTGAGTGGGTCACCACAATATATTAAAAACCCTGAACTTTTATGAATCGCACCAATAAATGTACCTGGACTGCGTAGAGGAGTGGTCACCACAATATATATAATAAGAAAACCATCAACTTGTTTGATTCGCACCAATAAATGTACCTGGAACTGGCGTAGAGGAGTGGGTCACCACAATATATTAAAACCCCTGAACTTTTATGAATCGCACCAATAAATGTACCTGGGACTGGCGGTAGAGGAGTGGGGTCACCACAATATATATAATAAGAAAACCATCAACTTGTTTGATTCGCACCAATAAATGTACCTGGACTGCGTAGAGGAGTGGGTCACCACAATATATTAAAAAACCCTGAACTTTTATGAATCGCACCAATAAATGTACCTGGACTGCGTAGAGGAGTGGGTCACCACAATATATATAATAAGAAAACCATCAACTTGTTTGATTCGCACCAATAAATGTACCCTGGACTGCGTAGAGGAGTGGGTCACCACAATATATTAAAAACCCTGAACTTTTATGAATCGCACCAATAAAATGTACCTGGACTGCGTAGAGGAGTGGGTCACCACAATATATATAATAAGAAAACCATCAACTTGTTTGATTCGCACCAATAAATGTACCTGGAGCTGCGTAGAGGAGTGGGTCACCACAATATATTAAAAACCCTGAACTTTTATGAATCGCACCAAAAAATGTACCTGGACTGCGTAGAGGAGTGGGTCACCACAATATATATAATAAGAAAACCATCAACTTGTTTGATTCGCACCAATAAATGTACCTGGACTAGCGTAGAGGAGTGGGTCACCACAATATATTAAAAACCCCTGAACTTTATGAATCGCACCAATAAATGTAACCTGGACTGCGTAGAGGAGTGGGTCACCACAATATATATAATAAGAAAACCATCAACTTGTTTGATTCGCACCAATAAATGTACCTGGACTGCGTTAGAGGAGTGGGTCACCACAAAATAAATTAAAAAACCCTGAACTTGTATGAATCGCACGCACCAATAAATGTATCTGGACTGCGTAGAGGAGTGGGTCACCACAATATAATAAGAAAACCATCAACTTGTATGAATCGCACCAAATAATGTACCTGGACTGCGTAGAGGAGTGGTCACTCACCACAATATAAATTAAAAACCCTGAACTTGTATGAATCGCACCAATAAATGTATCTGGACTGCGTAGAGGAGTGGGTCACCACAATATAATAAGAAAACCATCAACTGGTATGAATCGCACCAAAAAATGTACCTGGACTGCGTAGAGGAGTGGTCTGGTCACCACAATATAATTAATAAAAAACCCTCCACGGCTCTGAATTTCCCCCAAAAAAAATCTGGACTGTGTAGTGGGGTGGCCCCGGTACTAAATTTGATACCGGGGCCACAATATAAATAGTTACACCCCTCAACTGGTCAGAATTCCACCAAACAAGTATCTGGACTGCGTAGTGGGGTGGCCCCGGTACTAACTTTGATACCGGGGCCACAATATAATAAATAGTTACACCCTCAACTGGTCAGAATTCTACCAAACAAGTATCTGGACTGCGTAGTGGGGTGGCCCCGGTACTAACTTTGATACCGGTGGCCACAATATAATAAATAGTTACACCCTCAACTGGTCAGAATTCCACCAAACAAGTATCTGGACTGCGTAGTGGGGTGGCCCCGGTACTAACTTTGATACCGGGACCGGTACCCAATTTGATACCGGGGCCACAATAAAATAAATACACCCTCCACGTGTCAGAATTCCACCAAACAAGTATCTGGACTGCGTAGTGGGGTGGCCCCGGTACCCAATTTGATACCGGGGCCACAATAAAATAAATACACCCTCCACGTGTCAGAATTCCACCAAAAAGGTATCTGGACTGCGTAGTGGGGTGGCCCCGGTACCCAATTTGATACCGGGGCCACAATACCTCCTCCAAACATGGTACAGACAATTCATCATTGAGATCCCATCAAGTATGTTAAAGACAGACAGGGTCCAAGTGTTATTGGTTGACTTTGTAAACCAAAAAACTGTCCCTGTTGCACATAGTCGTGCAATGAAGACTGACTTTTTCATTTAAAGGCACCATCTTTCAAGTGTAGTGTTTGTGTCTAAGTCATATTATACTTTTGGTAAAATTGGTTTATTTTGTTCCTCTTTATGGTAACTACTAATAGAATTAAAGTATTAAATAGAAGCGGCAGTTCCTCTTTATGGTAATTAGTAATAGAATTAAAGTATTAAATAGAATTAAAGTATGAAATAGAATTAAAGTATTAAATAGAATTAAAGTATGAAATAGAATTAAAGTATTAAATAGAATTAAAGTATGAAATAGAGTGGTATAGAGTTGTAGTGTGGTATAGATAGAGTGGTCCCCACAATATAATAATAAAACCCTCAACTAGTCTGAATTCCACCAAACAAGTATCTGGACTGCGTAGTGTGGTGGCCCCGGTACACAATTTGGTACCGAGGCCACAATATAATTAAAAAATTGGGCATCAACTGTCACCGTTGTTTAATATCTGATACACCTAAATATGGACTGCACAGTGGAGTGGCCCCGGTAGTAAATTTGGTGCCGGGGCCACAATACCTCCTCCGACTTCCAAGTGTAGTGTTTATAAAGACAGACAGCGTCGAAGTGTTATTAGTTGGCTTTCTTAACCCTAAAATTGTCCCTGTTGCAAATATTCGTGCAATGGACAGTTACTTTTTTATTGAAAGACTCAAGCTTTCAAGTGTAGTGTTTATAAAATATAAACAACAATACAGTAGTTTTAGAGCACGTCAAAAACTCTTGTTTTAAATTATGACACGGCATTTTACTTTTGGTTTAATTTCTTGAATTTTTTAAAATTTGGTTTTACTTTTTGAACATGGCAAACGACTGTTGATTGGTCATATAATGCCAAAAAAAAAGTTCCAAGATGGAATTGTCCTTGGGCCCTCACACCCACCCTTATGTTGTTGAAATAGGACATGCACACTTTAACAAACCAATCATTTCAGCGACAGGGCCTACCAAACAACTTTGGCTGAAATGATTGGTTTGTTTGGGCCCCCACACCCAAAAAGCTATTCATCTCTCCCTGTACAGACTAAACAGGCTCTACTGAGGCAAGATGTCGTCCTCATCCTCAACCTCTGATTCCTCTCCCCCTACAGTGTGTACTTCCTCCTCATCACACATTATCAATTCGTCCCCGCTGGACTCCACAACCACAGGTCCCTCTGTAGTATCTGGAGGGCAGTGCTGTACTTCATTGAGGAATTGATTATTCATTTTTATAAACATCATTTTTTCAACGTTGTGAGGAAGCAACCTCCTTCGCCGCTCACTGACCAGGTTCCCCGCTGCACTAAAAACTCTTTCCGAGTACACACTGGAGGGGGGACAACTCAGGTAAAATAGAGCCAGTTTGTACAGGGGCTTCCAAACTGCCTTTTTTTCCTGCCAGTAACAATATGGACTGTCTGACATGTCTACTTGGATGGTGTCAGCAAAGTAATCATCCACAATTTTTTCTATTGTGACAGCATCCAATGCAGCGAGAGTAGACATGTCTGCAATGGTTGGCAGGTCCTTCAGTCCGGACCAGATGTTATCAGCATCCCCGCCAGTGCCTCTTTTGGGAAAACTGAGCTTTTTCCTCGCAGCCATAGATGTGGAAGAAAATGAGGGTGGAGCTTTTGGCATGTCACGGTCCTCTTCAGAGGACAATCTCCTGACCAGCAGGTCTTTGCACCGCTGTAGACTTGTGTCCGCCGGAAACAGAGACACAACATACGCTTTAAACCGAGGATCGAGCACGGTGGCCAGAATGTATTCCTCTGACTTTAAAAGAGTGACCACCCTCGGATCCTGGCAAAGCGTACGAAGGGCTACATCCACAAGAGCTACATGCTTGGTGTAATCGCAATGGCTTACCAGCTCCTCCCTCACTTTCTCCAGCTGCTTCTGCAACAGCCTGATCAGGGGAATGACCTGACTCAAGCTGGCAGTGTCGGAACTGACTTCTCGTGGGGCAAGTTCAAATGGCTGCAGAACCTTGCACAACACGGAAATCAGTCTCCACTGCGCTTGACTGAGGCGCATCCCAACTCCTTTGCCTATGTCGTAGGTGGCTGTGTAGGCCTGAATGGCCTTTTGCTGCTCCTCCATCCTCTGCAGCATATAGAGGGTGGAGTTCCAGCGCATCACAACCTCTTGTTTGAGGTGATGGCAGGGCAGGTTCATGCTTTTTTGATGTGCCTCTAGTCTGCGGTAGGCACTGGCTGAATGCCGAATGTGTCCAGCAATTTTGCGCGCCACCGCAAGCATCTCCTGCACACCCCTGTCACTCTTGAGGTAATGCTGCACCACCAAATTAATGGTGTGGGCAAAACATGGGACGTTGTCACTCACCGGACTGTGAGTGCTTCTTCCCGGACATTTAGGAACCGTGGCCGTCCTCCATCCTGAGGGTCTGCGCATGCGCAGCCCTTTCCTATACTTCAGTGTATGTCCCTTTAACTCAATTGGCAGATCAGGCAACACTCCCTATATTAAGCACCTGTGGTCAACACCACGTTGCCTGATCTTGGAGTCTCATTCCCCATGAGTCTCTGAAGCTGTTCCTATGTTTCCTCGTGTATTCAGCGCTGCTGATTCCTGTGGTTTCCTAACCACTTCTACTACTGTGGTTCCCATACCACTTCTACCATCAACTGTATCATCGTGACTGTTGGCTGATTCCTATCCGCTGCCTCCGTGCACTACAGTCTTCTATACCACTTCAACGCTATCATATTCCATTGTGACTGTTTGCTGATTCCTATCCGCTGCCTCCGTGCACTACAGCCTTCTATACCACTTCAACGCTATCATATTCCATTGTGAATGTTTGCTGATTGCCATCCGCTGCCTCCGTGCACTACAGCCTTCTCTCCACATCCACTCACCTGTTCATCATCAAGTCTGTGAGCTGATTCCTATCCGCTGCCTCCGTGCACTACAGTCTCCAGCTTGCAACTCGTCTGTGTGCACCATCGTGACTGTTAGCTGATTCCTATCCGCTGCTCCTGTGCACCTCAGCCTCATCTCATCTCTTCCGTGTTTCCTCGAGACTGCTGCTATTATTACCATCTGCTTCTCTTCGTGATCAACAGCTCCTGGTCTACTCTGCTCTCCCGTGTTCCATCGCTATTGGTACCTGTTGGTTGCTACTGGTTACCTCCGTGTGTCCGCAGAGCCCTGCTGCTGCTGTCAGTGCTATCGTCCATCCGCTGCTGATCCGCTCTCCACGCCTTCCTGTGTCCCGCTGGTCTCTACCCTCCTGTCAGCATTGGATTCGTATCTCATCAGCTACTCCTCTGCTAGATCATCTCCATTCTCCTGGGTCCTCCACGAGTCCAGTTCCACGTTCTACTGATTCCTGTGGATTCGTGTCCCTGTTGGTCTACTTACCTGTGCGCTGCACCTACTAGACTCTTCCTCATCCATCCAGGGACTTCTCATCCTGCCGGCCTCCTGCCGCTCAGGTATCGCTGCACTCCTATCTGACTGCCTACTTCTGAACCACGGTATGCATACTTCTCATTGACTGTGCTGGTGTATTGCATACCTTGCTGGACTGTGTTGGTTCTCCTCTGGAGTCTGCTATCCGCTGAGTCTATTGCCATCATTGACTGTGTTATCTTGTGCTGGATTACTTCAAGAGACTTTCTATATTTGCAGACCTGTTCAGTCATTTATATATATATTGTGCATATTATTGTGGATCGTGTTTAAGGTGCCTGTGTACATCCTGTGTTGCAGTCTCTCCCCGTACACCTCCTCACATATATATTCAGTGGTACAACTTGCTGAAGGCAGACCACTGATCCCTGTTTCCTGTATCACCTGTTCCAGTATCCTCTCACATAGCAGTGGTACAACTTGCTATCGCAGACCACTGACTACCCGGATACCTCCACTTGGATTCCATTCCTTCACTCAGACAGCGGTACAACTTGCTATCCGCAGACCGCTGACTCTCATCACCTCCTCGTTGCTGTTGGACATTCCTCCTCACTATAGCAGTGGTACAACTTGCTATCGCAGACCACTGACTACCTTCACGTGTCCTTGTCCATACAGTTCCTCGTGTATTAATACCTCCATATAACCAGTGCTGCTAGTCATAGACTTTCCTGAGCATCTCATCATCTACCATGACCTGTTCCGTGATCACCCTGCTACCTGAGTACTCTATTACCATCTACATTGCTCTGGTAAGCCTACCACCTGGTGATCCCTGGGTAAAGACTCCTAGTGCCCGTGACAGTAAGATCAGGCCATGACAGACCCAGATACGGAACCCACAGCCAAGGAGATGCTGCAGCATCTGGTCAGCCGTGTGGAGCAACAGGATGCCCGCCAACAGCTGTTACTTCAGTGTTATCAGTCATTAACCTCCCAAGGAACATCTGGACAGACTGTGACAGCTACTCCTGAGGCTCCTGTGCTTTCCTCCGTTTCCCCAGTGCCATCCCAGGTGTCTACAGCTTCTACGCTTCACCTGCCTACTCCGTCAAAGTACGAGGGAGACCCCAAAACTTGTAGGGGTTTCCTGAACCAATGTTCAGTCCATTTTGAGCTCCAACCTCAAAATTTTTCTACCCATCGTTCCAGAGTGGCCTATCTTATCTCTTTGTTTTCAGGACAAGCCCTGGCTTGGGCCTCCCCTTTGTGGGAAAGAAATGATCCAATATTACAAGATAGTGCCAAATTCATTTCTACATTCCGAAGTGTGTTCGATGAACCAGGTCGTGTGACCTCCGCTGCTTCCAGCATCCTCCGCCTACGACAAGGATCTCATACAGTAGGCCAGTACGTCATTCAATTTAGGATCTTAGCCTCTGAACTTCAGTGGAACACTGAAGCCCTAGTTGCCGCCTTCTGGCAGGGGCTCTCCGATAAAATTAAAGATGCACTGACTACTCAAGAGCTTCCTTCATCACTTGAAGATTTGATCTCTCTATGCCATCGTGTTGATATGAGATTTCGTGAAAGAGAGGCTGAGAAAACAACTTCTGCTAAAGCACCTCTTCGTTCTAACCCTCAATTTCGTCCAGTTTCACCCTCTGTGATTCCCATGGAGATAGGACGTTCCAAATTATCTTCCGAGGAGAGAAAACGAAGAGTAAAGAATAGACTCTGTATCTATTGTGCTGATTCCACTCATATTCTCAGCTCTTGCCCTAAGAGATCGGGAAATGCCAGGCCCTAACTAGTTCTGGAGAGGTGAAGTTAGGGTCCCTGGAGTCCTCTCCATCTTCCATGAAATCTAAAGTCTGCGCTTTTGATGTTACGATTTCCTGTGCTACCAAAACCTTTGAGTCACAGGCATTGATTGATTCCGGAGCAGCAGGAAATTTTATTTCCAAATCGTTAGTTAATCAATGGTCTCTACCAGTGATCACCTTAAAAACACCCATTACTGTGACGGCTATAGATGGATCACGTCTCATCAATGGTCTCATCACCCAGAGTACGTCTCCAGTAACACTTCAGATTGGTGCCCTGCATCATGAAGAAATATCGTTTTTAATCCTTCCTGTTACGACAAGTCCGATTGTCTTAGGCCTTCCATGGCTTCAGTGTCACTCTCCCCAGATTGACTGGCGCACCCCTCAAGTCACGTCTTGGGGGCCTGAATGTCACCATCGTTGCCTTTCCCAAGTTATTCCTCTCAAAGTACAGCAATCTTCCATCTCATCTACCTCACCGGGACTCCCTCCTCAATATGCTTCATTTACTGATGTGTTTGATAAAGCTCAGTCTGAACGTCTTCCTCCTCATCGTTCTTGGGATTGTCCGATCGACCTTCTACCTGGCAAGACTCCCCCCAGGGGCCGGGTCTATCCACTTTCGTTACCTGAAACTCAAGCCACATCTGAGTACATACAGGAGAACCTCCAGCGTGGGTTTATTCGACCTTCCACCTCTCCCGCTGGAGCTGGGTTCTTCTTCGTCAAAAAGAAGGATGGATCATTACGCCCTTGCATAGATTTTCGTGGACTCAATGCCATTACTATCAAGAATCGGTATCCCATTCCGCTGATCACTGAGCTATTCGATCGCATCAAGGGAGCCCGTATTTTTACTAAGTTGGATCTTCGTGGTGCCTACAATTTAATCAGAATCCGTTCCGGTGACGAATGGAAGACAGCGTTTAACACCAGAGACGGGCATTACGAATATCTGGTAATGCCTTTCGGGCTGTGTAATGCCCCCGCTGTTTTTCAAGGCTTCATCAATGAGATCTTTCGGGACTTATTATATGTATGTGTCGTCGTCTATCTGGACGACATATTGATCTTTTCTCAGGACCTGCCTTCTCACCACCAACATGTGGCAGAAGTCCTCTCCAGGCTACGAAAAAATTCATTGTTCTGTAAATTAGAAAAATGTTCATTCGAATTGCCCCAGATTCCATTCTTGGGGTATATAGTTTCCGGAGTTGGCCTGAAGATGGATCCAGACAAGGTGAATGCTGTACTACATTGGCCCCAGCCAACTAATCTTCGTGCTATCCAGCGTTTTTTAGGTTTTGCCAATTACTATAGACGCTTCATTCAAGACTTTTCTTCCATTGCATCTCCTATTGTGGCCCTGACTCGGAAAGGGGCTAATCCTAAGCAATGGTCGCCTGAGGCTCTTCAAGCCTTTCAAACACTCAAAGAGTCCTTCTCTTCGGCTCCAATCCTTCGACAGCCTGATGTGACACTCCCCTTCTTTCTAGAAGTAGATGCCTCTAATGTGGGCTTGGGTGCCATTCTCTCCCAACGCTCTGAACAGCAAAAATTCCATCCTTGTGCCTTCTATTCTCGGGGTCTTCTGCCCGCAGAGAAGAATTATACTATCGGGGACAAGGAGTTACTGGCTATCAAAGCGGCATTAGAGGAATGGAGATACTTATTGGAAGGAGCTCGCCATCCGGTGACGATCTTCACGGATCATAAGAACTTGTCATATCTTCAGTCTGCCCAATGCTTGAACCCTCGTCAAGCAAGATGGTCTCTTTTCTTTTCCCGTTTTGAATTAATAATAACCTTCAAACCAGCTGCCAAGAACAAAAAAGCTGACGCTTTATCTAGAGCTTTTGTGACGTCCTCTGATATAGAAGAGGTTTCCAACCATACCATTCTAGACCCCAAATGTATCTCACTGGCTGCTTCATCCACCAAAACGCTACCATTTGGGAAGACCCTCGTGCCTCCTACTCTAAGGAGGAAAATCCTTTTGTGGTTCCATGCCTCTCGCTTTTCTGGACACGCCGGTGAACACAAGACCTTTGAGATTCTCTCTCGAAGTTACTGGTGGCCTTCAATGAGGAGAGACGTCAAAGAGTTCATTGCTTCCTGTGAATTATGTTCCCAATTCAAATCCTCCCGCAGAACTCCAGCAGGGTTGCTGCGACCACTACCCATTCCGTCCAAACCGTGGACCCATATTAGTATGGATTTCGTTACTGATTTACCACCTAGTAAGAATCATAACACTATTTGGGTGGTGGTGGACCGATTTTCGAAGATGGCTCATTTTGTCCCTCTGTCTGGTTTGCCTTCTTCGTCTATCCTGGCTGAACATTTCATTAAAGAGATCTTCCGCATCCATGGATGTCCGTCTGAGATTGTGTCAGATAGAGGAGTACAATTCGTTTCCAGATTCTGGCGAGCCCTTTGTAAAACCTTGGGCATACGATTAGCACTCTCATCGTCTTACCATCCGCAATCTAACGGACAAACTGAACGTGTCAATCAAGATCTTGAGACTTTTATAAGGATGTTCTCTTCAGCCAATCAAGACAACTGGGTAGAGTTGCTGCCTTGGGCTGAATTCGCCCATAACAACATGTACCATGAGTCATCATCCAAAACTCCATTTTTTGTGGTTTACGGTCACCATCCGTCTTTTCCGGAATTTCCTGCCCTCCCGCCCACCCAAGTCCCTGCGGTGGAGACTGCTTGTCAGACCTTTAAAAATATCTGGTCTCAGGTCAAAACCTGTTTAAAGAAGACATCTATCAAATATAAATCTTTCGCAGATAAGAAGAGGCGGGCTATTCCACCACTAAAAATTGGAGATCGTGTCTGGTTATCTACTAAAAACATTCGTTTGAAGGTTCCATCTATGAAATTCGCCCCTCGTTTTATTGGTCCATATAGGATCATTCAAGTAATCAATCCAGTATGTGTGAAACTTCTTCTTCCTAAGAATCTTCGGATTTCTAATGCCTTCCATGTGTCTTTACTCAAACCTCTTATTATCAACCGTTTCTCAAATCCTCCCTCAGCTCCGCAGCCAGTTCAAGTTCATCAGGAGGAGGATTTCGAAATTACTGAGGTACTAGACGCAAAAATTTCGCGAGGAGTCCTCCGTTTCCTCGTTCATTGGAAGGGCTTTGGTCCTGAGGAGCGCTCTTGGATCAAAGCTGAAGATCTTAATGCTCCTGCCCTTTTGAAGAAGTTTTATTCCAAAAATCCGGACAAGCCCGGTTCCAGGCGTTCTGTGCCCACCTTTAAAAGGGGGGGTACTGTCACTCACCGGACTGTGAGTGCTTCTTCCCGGACATTTAGGAACCGTGGCCGTCCTCCATCCTGAGGGTCTGCGCATGTGCAGCCCTTTCCTATACTTCAGTGTATGTCCCTTTAACTCAATTGGCAGATCAGGCAACACTCCCTATATTAAGCACCTGTGGTCCACACCACGTTGCCTGATCTTGGAGTCTCATTCCCCATGAGTCTCTGAAGGTGTTCCTATGTTTCCTCGTGTATTCAGCGCTGCTGATTCCTGTGGTTTCCTAACCACTTCTACTACTGTGGTTCCCATACCACTTCTACCATCAACTGTATCATCGTGACTGTTGGCTGATTCCTATCCGCTGCCTCCGTGCACTACAGTCTTCTATACCACTTCAACGCTATCATATTCCATTGTGACTGTTTGCTGATTCCTATCCGCTGCCTCCGTGCACTACAGCCTTCTATACCACTTCAACGCTATCATATTCCATTGTGAATGTTTGCTGATTGCCATCCGCTGCCTCCGTGCACTACAGCCTTCTCTCCACATCCACTCACCTGTTCATCATCAAGTCTGTGAGCTGATTCCTATCCGCTGCCTCCGTGCACTACAGTCTCCAGCTTGCAACTCGTCTGTGTGCACCATCGTGACTGTTAGCTGATTCCTATCCGCTGCTCCTGTGCACCTTAGCCTCATCTCATCTCTTCCGTGTTTCCTCGAGACTGCTGCTATTATTACCATCTGCTTCTCTTCGTGATCAACAGCTCCTGGTCTACTCTGCTCTCCCGTGTTCCATCGCTATTGGTACCTGTTGGTTGCTACTGGTTACCTCCGTGTGTCCGCAGAGCCCTGCTGCTGCTGTCAGCGCTATCGTCCATCCGCTGCTGATCCGCTCTCCACGCCTTCCTGTGTCCCGCTGGTCTCTACCCTCCTGTCAGCATTGGATTCGTATCTCATCAGCTACTCCTCTGCTAGATCATCTCCATTCTCCTGGGTCCTCCACGAGTCCAGTTCCACGTTCTACTGATTCCTGTGGATTCGTGTCCCTGTTGGTCTACTTACCTGTGCGCTGCACCTACTAGACTCTTCCTCATCCATCCAGGGACTTCTCATCCTGCCGGCCTCCTGCCGCTCAGGTATCGCTGCACTCCTATCTGACTGCCTACTTCTGAACCACGGTATGCATACTTCTCATTGACTGTGCTGGTGTATTGCATACCTTGCTGGACTGTGTTGGTTCTCCTCTGGAGTCTGCTATCCGCTGAGTCTATTGCCATCATTGACTGTGTTATCTTGTGCTGGATTACTTCAAGAGACTTTCTATATTTGCAGACCTGTTCAGTCATTTATATATATATTGTGCATATTATTGTGGATCGTGTTTAAGGTGCCTGTGTACATCCTGTGTTGCAGTCTCTCCCCGTACACCTCCTCACATATATATTCAGTGGTACAACTTGCTGAAGGCAGACCACTGATCCCTGTTTCCTGTATCACCTGTTCCAGTATCCTCTCACATAGCAGTGGTACAACTTGCTATCGCAGACCACTGACTACCCGGATACCTCCACTTGGATTCCATTCCTTCACTCAGACAGCGGTACAACTTGCTATCCGCAGACCGCTGACTCTCATCACCTCCTCGTTGCTGTTGGACATTCCTCCTCACTATAGCAGTGGTACAACTTGCTATCGCAGACCACTGACTACCTTCACGTGTCCTTGTCCATACAGTTCCTCGTGTATTAATACCTCCATATTACCAGTGCTGCTAGTCATAGACTTTCCTGAGCATCTCATCATCTACCATTACCTGTTCCGTGATCACCCTGCTACCAGAGTACTCTATTACCATCTACATTGCTCTGGTAAGCCTACCACCTGGTGATCCCTGGGTAAAGACTCCTAGTGCCCGTGACAGACGTGCTGGAAATTGCCCATATTTAATGCCCGCACAATGTTACTGGCATTGTCTGACACCACAAATCCCCATGAGAGTCTAAGTGGGGTAAGCCACTGGGAGATAATTTCCCTCATTTTCTCTAATATGTTGTCAGCGTTGTGCCTCTTATTAAAGCCTGTAATACACAATGTTGCCTGCCTTTGCATGAGCCGCCATTTTGTAGATGCTGCTACTGATGCAGCTGTTGCTGTTGCTGCGGAAGGGGATGCATCTACCCAGTGGGCTGTCACAGTCATATAGTCCTTCGTTTGCCCAGAACCACTTGTCCACATGTCCGTGGTTAAGTGGACAGTGGGTACAACCGCATTTTTAAGAGCACTGAGGACACTTGATCGTACTTCTCTGTACATTTTTGGTATCGCCTGCCTAGTGAAGTGGAATCTCGAGGGGATTTGGTACCGGGGACACAATACCTCCATCAACCCTCTAAATCCCACTCCACTGATGGCGGACACCGGGCGCACGTCTAACACCAACATTGCAGTTACAGCCGCAGTTATACGCTTTGCAATAGGGTGACTACTATCGTATTTTGTGGTCATGGCAAACGACTGTTGGACGGTCAATTGTTTTGTGAAAGACTTAGCGGTCTTACGACTTCCCCTCTGTGAAGATGACCGACTAACAGCAGCAACAGCAGCAGTGGCAGTAGTAGGCGTACCGCTGCAGGATTCCTCGGATGAATCCCGTATTGAGGAGGACTCAGTCTGGCTGCTGACTTGGGCTGCAGGACTGAATCTGATGGAGATTGTGGAGGAAGTTGACGAGGAGGGTGTTGCTGGTGTGTATCCAACTGGACCACGGGATTTAGGTGTCCCTGTACCGATGAGGGTCCTAGCCCCAGTTCCTGAACTAACCACTGAACTATGAAGGTTATTCAGGTGACGTATAAGGGAGGATGTTCCTAGGTGGGCAAGATCCTTACCCCTGCTTATTTGAGCTTTACATAAGCTACATATGGCCATACATTGGTTGTCTGGATTTGGATAAAAATAACTCCAGACCGAAGAGGTGCATTTTTTGGTCTTCTGACCAGGCATGACGATGGGCTTTTTCATCCCATGGACATCAGCTGTTTCCCCCCCTGGTGCCTCATTTACAATAACCACATCACCATCCTCATCATCAAGTTCCTCCACAGCGCCAGCTACATCATCAATAGCCTCCTCCCGAGCCACCTCTTCCCGTACAGTGATGGGAAGGTCAGGCTTGACAACCACCAACATCCTTGGACTCGCCTTGGGGATTTGTGATAATTTCTCTTTAGAAGGCAGAGTTGTTTGCTGTTTTGTTGCTGACAGCATAACTCTCTTCAATTTTTTGTAGGGGGGGGGAGGAGGAGGAGGGCTAAGATCCGTGGGTGAAGCTGAACCACTAGTCATGAACACGGGCCAGGGCCTAAGCCGTTCCTTGCCACTCCGTGTCGTAAATGGCATATTGGCAACTTTACGTTTCTCCTCAGATGATTTTAAGTTTCTCTTTTTGCTACTTTTTCTTAACTTGGGCTTTTTGGATTTTACATGCCCGGTACTACGAGATTGGGCATCGGGCTTGGAAGACGACGTTGATGGCATTTCATCGTCTATGTCATGACTAGTGGCAGCAGCTTCAGCATTAGGAGGAAGTGGGTCTTGATCTTTCCCTACTTTATCCTCCAAATTTTTGGTCTCCATTATATGTAGCACAAGATACTGCAGAATGTGTGAACTTGGTAATATTGCAGTACCAATGGACTTATACTGCTGGATTGGTTTTGCAAATTTGGTTATAATTATTATATATATTTTTTTTTTTAAATTTTTTATTTTTTTTTACTTTTTTTTTATTTTTAAAAAACTTGGGAATAGTGGGGAAATAACTATGCCCTTAGAAGCACAGAGCACAGGACACAGCACCACTGGACTGAACAGGACACGGCACAGGACCCAGCAGCACTACGGACCTCAGCAGGACAGAGCACAGGACACAGCACCACTGGACTGATACTGCAGAATGTGTGAACTTTGTAATATTGCAGTACCAATGGACTTATACTGCTGGATTGGTTTTGCAAATTTGGCTATAATTATTATATATTTTTTTTTTTTTTTAATTTTTTATTTTTTTTTACTTTTTTTTTATTTTTTAAAAACTTGGGAATAATGGGGAAATAACTATGCCCTTAGAAGCACAGAGCACAGGACACAGCACCACTGGACTGAACAGGACACGGCACAGGACCCAGCAGCACTACGGAACTCAGCAGGACAGAGCACAGGACACAGCACCACTGGACTGATACTGCAGAATGTGTAAACTTTGTAATATTGCAGTACCACTGGACTTTTACTGCTGAATGTGTGAACTTGGTAATATTGCAGTACCAATGGGCTTATACTGCAGGATTGGTTGTGCAAATTTTGTGGTAATTAAAAAAAATTAAAGTAGTTTTTGGTATTTTTTAAAAAAACTTTTTTTTATTTTTTTAAACACAGGGGAATATTGGGGAAATAACTATGCCCTTAGAAGCACAGAGCACAGGACACAGCACCACTGGACTGAACAGGACACAGCACAGGACCCAGCAGCACCACTGACCTCAGAAGGACAGAGCACAGCACACAGCACCACTGGACTGATACTGCAGAACACAGCACAGCACAGCACAGCACAGCACAGCACAGAACTAAACAGCACAGCACAGAACTAAACAGCACAGCACGAGATCTACCAGGACAGAGGACCACCTAAGACACCCTCCCTCTACCCTGATCAATGCCCGAGTGAAGATGGCGGCGACTAGCGGGGAATTTATAGGATCCGAGTATCGCGAGATCCGACAACGGGATTATGAGTCAGAGCCTCAGTTTCACATTTGAATTTGGCGCCAATACCCGGATCTGTCTCGGATCCGACTCGGATCCGCAACGTTCGGGTGGGCTCGGATTTCATAAATCCGAGTGCGCTCATCCCTACTGATTATACAGTTAATAGTTGTGCATTTATTTTATAATAGCACATTTTTGTATGCATTCTGATGTGACCTTATTTTGCCCATTTTCTTGTGCGTATACTGCAGTCTGTTCTGTCTGTCTACCTCTACATAAGGCAAGTACCGATTAGACAGAACATACTTATACCCAGATGCAAATCAAAATGCATCTTGATATCCAATTCGATGTGACTACGCTCAAGTTCTGTGCTCTTTTTTCAAGTGCTTGCAAGTTGCGGTCAGACTTATATCAGGCCCAAAGTGAGGGCTTATAATATGAATTTTTCTTCTGCACATGCCCACAAAGCACTAGTTATGGTTGTGGCCATATGTAGACTGAGTTGCATATTGCATTTACATGCCCTTGTAACCTTTAAAAATTAAGAGGTCAGTGGCGCACGCAGGGGGGGTTTCTGAGTCTCTAGAAACCCCCCCCTGCGCTAACTAAGTGGCCACTGTCCTATACAGCAGCCGCAACGCTGTCAAAGAAGCGTCCGCGGCGGTGCTGTATTGTATACAGCGCCGCGGCTGCTGTATAGGACAGCGCTGGCGAAACGGAGCCAGGGGGAAACCCCCCCCGACAATCCTCCATGCGCCGCTGGAGGTGGAACAGGAAAAAAAGGGGATTTTTAAGGGCATGTTGGAGCAAATGCCTCTTATGTAGACTGAGGCTCAGATATGCACAATGACCACACCTCACCAACAGAAGACGCAAAACCACACCACAACAACTCACTACGGCACAGGCTCCATGACAGACACAGCCACACCCACACAAGCCTAGCGCAATAGTATACCCACTAACTGAGATTGTGATTCTTGATGGAAGGAATACAATGAGTTCAGGTTTGACCATGTTAAGTTTGTGAAAGCATAAGGACATCCAGGAGGTTTTGGCAGAGACGCAACTGGACAGCCAAGAGAGGAGGAAGGGCAGAGATCAGGAGATGAGATGTAGAGTTGAGTGTTGTCGGCATTGATGTGGTCCTGGAGGCCGAAGGAACTGATGAGTTTATCCGGGAAGGAGGTGTACAGAGAAAATAGCTGAGGACCTGTAGGATTCCTACTGGAAGAATGGATGGTGGGGAGGAATCAGAGGTAGAAATAGAGAAGGAGCAGTTGTCGAGGTAGGAGGTGAACCAGGACAGTGTCAGAAAGGCCAATTGTGTGAAGGGTGTAGAGTCGGAGAGGTGATTCATGGTGTCAAAAGGCCACAGAGAGGTCCAGAAGGATAAACAGGGATAAGTGGATTTGGGTGAGAGATGATCATTGGTGACTTTGGGCAAATCAGATTGGAGAGGATAAAAGGAGGTAGTTGTCAGAGAGATAGCTGCTGAGATGGCTGTAGACAAGCCACTCAAGTATTTTGGAGGCAAAACGGAGAAGAAATATGGGGCAGTAGTTAGAGAGTGAGGTGGGGTCAAGATTGTTTTTTTAATGAATAGGTTAGAAAAGAGCATGTTTAAAGGGTGAGGGGAAAATTCCAATGGAAAGGGACAGAGTAAAGAGTTAAGCAAGGTGGGAGCAGGCAGTGGGGAGGGAGAGTGAAAGAGGTTAGAGGGGATGGAATCCAGGGGGCAAGTTGAGGGTGGAGAAGATAATATAATAGAATGGACTTCGTGGCTAGAGGGAGAGAAGTGTGGCAGAAGAGTGATAGTAGGAGGATATTTTGTGTCTGATAGACTCAATTTTGTAAGTGAAAAAGGAGGCAAAGTCAATGGCAGTAAAGAAGAATGGGAAGGGAGGAGGGGGCAAAAGAATGTGTTGAAAGTGGGAATAAGGCGGCAGGAATTGGAACTGTGAATAGATGAGAGACCTGCAGAATGATTGTTTAGCGAGGGAGAAGCCAGAATTGTAGGATAAGAGGATGAACTTGAAATGAAAGAAGTCTGTCAAGGAACAAGATTTTCTCCAGTGGTGTTCAGCGATACATGTGCATTTTTGAAGGAAACAGGTAAATTTGGATTGCCAAAGCTGGAGTTTAAAGTGGCGAAGGTGGACATACGAGGCTATATGTGAAAAAGTGTGAAAATCTCATTAGTCAGTTACCATAAAGTAATGTAGTGTGTCATAAACCTTGACCATAGAGGAAATGTCCAGGTTGGTAAGAGTAAAAACAGGACCTCAAATCCAGTCAACTCTCATTTTAGAACCACTCTTCTAATTAATCTCCTTTTTCTTCTTATAATACTGCTTGGTTTCCCCTCATTAATGTCATAATAAATAACAACCTTGAGAGAACTTTTTTTTTTACATATATTTAAATGTTTTTATACATTGATTGAAATGCACATAGGAATGCACTTATAAAGTGCACCTGGATGACCAAACACTAAATAATAGAGGGTCTGTCCAATGTGATTGGGAGCACCCCATACTTTGAACCTCCCCAAAATCATGGTATCCAGCTATTGTGGAGACCATGTCTGTTACACTGGGACCCCAGATATGTAGCATTCTTGCCACCTCTTGGTGTTCCCTTTGTTAATCTAACCTCTGTTCTTTTCAGTGTGTAGGTTAATTTTTCTTAGTAGACAAAGCCACACTTTTGTGCCCCGTTCTACTAAAAGTAATCAGCCTATCACTAAGTTGCTTGAGTACTGTCTACTGTCAGTAAGTGAACCTGTGAACCCTTTCTACCAAATCATAATTAGATGTCCGGGTAGAGCAAGGGTTGCTGAGTAATGGACAGAGGATCTTCTGGATCCCTTGCCTATTATACAGGTTCTTTAAAACATGTAATTTAAAATTATAACCTCTTGGGACATCACATTTTTCCTAGTGCACAATGTCGCCAGAGTGATTAATAAACCTTGTAATATTGGGATGTATGCCAAAAATATAGGTGATCTCTTGCCCTCTATACTAAATCAGTCAACCATGAGTCTAACCACTTTTTTTAAAATTTTTCATGATCATCTCTCCTAAAAGCAAAAAATCCAGCACTGACCAGCCAGGGGTTAGGTTATTATGAATAAGGTACACCATATTCATTTTTTTTACCATTGTTTCTTTTGCTAAGAGCTTGCTAATGTGAATAGGGTTTTTGGTGCTGGAACCTGTTGCCCTAAGGGAAGCTATTAATTATATGTCCCCTCCTGTTATAAGTAAAAGTCCTACACAGGCCATTTCTGATTCTATATAATATGATTAAGAGTGACCCATTGTTACACAGGGTCCATATAAAGGGGATATGGAAAAAAATCTACTTCAGCCCTAATGCCGGTTCTGGGAACTCTGTTCACCTATGACATGATGTTCAAGATCAGGTTACGTTAAAGCCCATGAATATAGCCTTGTCTTTGTCTTGTTGTTCACTGGAGCTATGTTGGTTCAAGTGGGATTGAGACATGCAACCAAAAGTGACAAAGGTCAAAGCTCCAAGTGCAATACTAGTGAGAGTTATGTGGAACTGTAGAGACTCTGAGTACATTTGCAGGCATATTGGAACCGATAGAGTACAAATCCTTATACTATCTATTCAACCTGCGTAGAAAGTAGAGATAGAGAGGACAGGACAATTGTGCTTACCAACAGAGCCTAGTACTTGCAAGCTATGTTATACCCCTGGGTCTAGTAAGAAAGACCCAGGGTCAAATGAGAAGGAGAGACTTGAGAGAGTAGTGGAGCTGCTGAGGAGTACACTCTCAGAAGTCGGAACACAGTCCATAGGATGAGCAAGTGTCAGCTCTAGTGCAGGACTTGTGGACACTGTCATTTGTTTACTGCAGCAATTAGGTGTGTGCTGGAGAAGTTGAATAAAAGAGTTGCTTTATCAAGAGATGGTCAGGAGCCCATTTATAATACAACTGTCATATTAAGTGCAGCAAACTTTTATATGCAAGGGCCCCTTTCTACATTATCTTCAACAGAACCTGGGAATACAAAAGAGAATAAGCTAGCCTGGAGGAACCTGGGCAAAAGATAGGTGCATGTGTGGAGAGAACCTACATCACTCACTTGTGTAAAAGCGGCTACAGAGATATAGAATGGGTTTGTCTGTGTATGTTATCAGATTCTGGAAATGGTATTGCCTATTACAGTTTTTTAATACTTTCATACTGTCCTTACCAAACTGCTACATATGTAGAAAAAGTGTTTAAAAAGCTTAGTAATTGACACTTATATGATTCCATTGTATTTAAACTAATCTGTAAGGATATAGTTGGCAACAAAGTGAGATAAATTTGCAAATCATTATAAATTCCCAAACCTGTTGTCTACCACTACTTGCATTGTCATCCAAATTATTAGAGAAAAAGGAAAACATCTTCCTATTTTTAATCCTATTGTCTTTCTTTTGGCAGACCAAGAAGAATCCACGCATCATCTGTCATGAGTTACATCAGCCAACAATGTCTGCAAAATGTTGATATCCAGCATAATTGTCACTGATGCCTAAATGAAATGAAACAGATTATTTCACTCAAAGCATGCCAGAAGCAATGAATAGTTTGAAATGAGGAAATAAATTCCACTTTATCAAAGTTCCACTCCAGTGTATATTTCGCTTCTGACACCCTAAAGCCGTTTTGTATGTATTAAGTTTGAAAGGTTGTAATTCATACAAAGCCACAAAATTGGAATGATAAATGTTTATTTGCAACTGATGGTATTTTGGAAGTATTAGCTTTGTGTACATAGTATGTTCAAAAACTCAGCAAAGGGGACTTATTGAAAAAATACTAACTGATATATGCAAATGGATATAATATATTCACAGGACTTTTACAATCAATGACATTGCAAAATAGATTTGTTTTGGCATTCACACACCATGATAGGCTCAAAACCAAATATTGTACATTTTAGACAATTTCAATGCCACCACAAAAACCTTCTTATAAATAAATAATTTACCTGGTATTGTAAAAGCTGGAACCATCGAATACCCTTCATCCTAGCTCTAAAGACTCTATCCTACGTCACATTGGTGCTCCATACTGTCCCCTTCATTGTGGTTTCAGGTGTGGTGTTGGTTTGGGATGGGATGGGACAATATAGTAGCCCCCTAGTGATTGAGTTTGTAATAAAGGTCACCCTGGTGCAATAGAGAGGTGGATGACTCTTACCCACCTCCCTTGTAAGCTGGAGTTAGGACAACTAAATAGCCTCCAGCATATTGCTGGGTACTCTATCCAAGTTTACACTGAAGCAGTGAGGACCCAAACTCTATTAATACAACCCCAGAGGTGACATTTAATGCTTCCCTATCTCTATGAGTGGGCTTGATATACTTTTTCCTGGCTAAAGAGCCATCCCATACCTTAATACTTGTGTAAAAAAATAGTATAAGAAAATATGACCACCAATATTAAAAATATATTTTAACTGCTTAGTAAATATTGACCATTGTTTTATGTGTGGTAAGCTAATGCCCTTGATCCTCATCCTCATCAATAGTAATTTGATTGGTTACTGCTTTGTGTAGCCTCATATTAATGAACAGTAATCCATAATAATTGCTTGAAGCTGTTTGTCCTCATATTGATAAAAATTAGAACATTTGATTTAAAAATCTAAGGGGAAATGTATCAAAGTGCGGTTTTGCAACTCCAGCGATTTTGTCGGGAGAGTTGAAACTCGCCGATGTCTGAAGCTGAGATTTCATGCAAAATCGCCAGAGTTGTGCTTCTGTCAAAATCGCTATTTGCAAAATCGCCAGAGATCAAACTCCCGACTGTTTGCCACTGCAGCTATACAGCTCTCAAATGTATGAAGCTGCGAGTTAGCAAACTCAGGAGAGTTCGCTTTAAAACACGCCAGATACAACACGCTGTTTACATCGCACAAAATCGCCAGAGATGACCAGCGATTTTAAACATCAGTGTCAAAATCGCAGCTTGATACATTTCAGGTTTTTTTAAAAAAACTCGCGGGTAAACACCCGCGATTTGCCGCGATTTAAACACGCTGGGAAACTCGCACTTTGATACATTTACCCCCTGATCTTTATCTAACATGATTATCAAATGCAGAGGATATAGATTTCGGCTGCTTTTGTCTACCAATATAGAGAAAAAAGTGTATACATTTCTAGCATATTAATAGTTGTTTTAAATGTGTTTTTATAAAAAAAAATAGTTAGTATTAGCACATTAACCAAACTGTCCTTCATAAACTGTGAATATATTCTGAGTATAATGCTTACAGCTTGCAATATAAAAAAGGTACATAAAAGCCAACGGGTTGTCATGTGACATTAGTTAGATTGGAGTTAAATTTGTAATCTTTCAGAGCATTTTGAAAAGTTAATACACTAGAAAACAGTGTTATTTCATCATTAGTACTGTGCCACCATATACTTACATAGTTACATACATAGTTACATAGTTGATGAGGTTGAAAAAAGACACCAGTCCATCAAGTTCAACCTATTTTGGATCTCCTGCGATCCTGCACTTATATTTGAAATTAATCCGGAGTAGGCAACCGCCCATCTGTTTCAATTTTGAAAATCCCCCCAGACTCAATATTGCAATCCAATTTTTACCCTATATCCACTACTATCCTTTATTTTAAATTAACGGTCGTATCCCTGGATACACCTTTCCGCTAAAAATTTGTCTAACCCTTTCTTAAACATATCTATTGAATCTGCCATCACAACCTTCCCTGGCAATGAATTCCATATCTTGACTGCCCTTACTGTCAAATTAAGCAATTTATGTTGAGCTTGTAATATATGATTATCATGGCAGTCATAGACACCAGAACACAACACTATAAGCTTAGCTTACACCTTTCCTATGCTTTCTCTTTCCTTGCTTAACCATTTTCTACACTTGCCAGAGCGGATAAAAGAGCAGTGTCCGAAAACTTGAGAGTTCTTGAAGACTCTACTTATCTCTACATGATGCCTCAATCAGCTCTGTAAATGTTTACTAGTATTTTTTATATCTCAGTTCATGTTACAGAGAGACAGATCTACTGTAACTAAAGCAACATATAGTATATGGAAAATGTAAGGAACATTATTGGATAATTTAAATTATGGAAATAATAAAAAAACTGAAAACAATGGTATCTTCTTCATATAGGAATTAGTATAAAAGCAATCATTAAGGACAATTAGAGAAGATTTAAAATGTTATTAATTTGTACTGATTAATTTAGGTGGTGTCCCAATGAAAGGCAATTTGCTGTCTATCTACCTGGACCAACTGCAGAGTACTCAGTACTCAAAATTAACAGAGTCAACTCCTACACCCAATGAGCGCTTACCAGGATACACTTCAGTTTAGCCGCCCTAATACCATAGACATGGGTAAATATTTTAACACATAGGAAAAATCTGAATTAAGAAATGTGAAATGTATTTAAAATGTTCACTAACAGAGTTATAGTACGTTTAAGAACAGTTAAGCAATCAAAATGTAACATAATATGGAACATAACAAATGCATAAGATTGTACCTCTCAGGTACAATACAGGGGTTCCAGGCTCCATTTTCTCCTACTGTTAACAAGGCAGCAATCCCATTCACGTGTCACCCAAAACATTTTGGACACACATCGTCCCAGGATTTAATTTCTTTTTAGCTTTTAGTCACTCATATCTAGTATGAACTGTAGCTCTCAGTCAGTCCTGCTTGCATCGGTCTTCAAGTTACAAAAAGCCTCTGCGTTCTGGTCACAAATTCCTTGCTTCACCGATCCATCTTTGTATTTCTAGACAGTCCAGCATGTATTATAATTCCTGCTAGTCAGGTCACACAAGTCTTCAAGAACTCTCAAGTTTTCGGACACTGCTCTTTTATCCGCTCTGGCAAGTGTAGAAAATGGTTAAGCAAGGAAAGAGAAAGCATAGGAAAGGTGTAAGCTAAGCTTATAGTGTTGTGTTCTGGTGTCTATGACTGCCATGATAATCATATATTACAAGCTCAACATAAATTGCTTAATTTGTGAACATTGCTCAATTTGATGAAAGGACAACAATTTGTTGAAGGTATCAAAGATCTTGTTCTAAGTCTGTGACACTGAACATGTGTAACGCCTGCAGGGAATGACAGATGCACACAGATGTCCTGCTTTGGGCACAATGGATCACCTATCGTCCGCACAGACCCACTCAAATCGCTTTCCACACCACCACGGTCTAGGAAGGAAAACAAACAAATTACTGGGAGGCAGGTATACAGTTGGAAGGAGAGTGGGTGTACGAAGTGAGGACCAGCAGTAGCAACTCTTCACTCGATTCCACTTGCCAATACCTTGATTTGCTCTGGGCCTGGGTGCGGGACTACAGATATTTGGGACAAGGAAGAATACCCTACTCACCGTGGTATCAGTGAGGGCAAAGCTGGAAAATGTTGCTCACCAGGGAAAACAGTTGCCTCCTCTTGATAGCCATCTGCACGATGCCACTTAGAACTTAGAGACAGGGGTAACACAACAACAACCACCCCCACACAACCCTATCTCTAATGTGCCTCCCACACCAGCATTATTCCACAACTTAATAACAGCAAATAAGCATCGCCTGATCCTATCAACAGTCTAAGTGATCGGCCGCTGAGCAACTCTAACACTAAACCTCTACTGGGTGTAGTGCACTACTCTGATTTACCCCACAGTTCCCTAGCATGCAAGTCATAGAATTCAAATGATACCGGATACCAAATGCCTACCTATAATAGGGGCCTGACTTCTGGATCCTACAGGGAAAAATACTAAGAATCAAACATAGGTTACATACAAGACAGTGTTTTACCTAACAGGAGCACCTCACAAATTGTCGCAGTTACTAGGCCTCACAGTACAAGTCCCCACAAAATGGCTGCTTACACATACAATGTGGACAGACTGGGCACAGTCTCACTACAGGGAATATTACCAAGTTACTGGCCACTATTGCCACTTCCAACCCACAGGCTTCACGTCTGAACTTGCCTGAAATTTCTATAGTCTGGTCTGTGCCACTCCTCAGGCCTCTCGCCTGGTGCTATGCCCCTCAGTCTGCAGAGCCTGCTGCGTCTCTCTCAAAATTTAGTGTCTACTGTGCCTCCTCAGGCCTTCCAGGCCTGTGTACTTGGGGCTCTTGACAGCCATGCAGGGGTTTTATACCAATACATTCAAGGCTCTAGTGCCCTACTTCACAAAGGACCTTTGCCCTGCTTCACAAAGGGCATAGTGCCCTGTTTAACCATGGGCCCTGCACCCTAATATATTCAGGCGGGGGGAGGGCTCAAAAGGCACTGGGCCTTAATACCATAAGACAAACCCTAATTGCGCCAGGCCTTGTGCCCAATATTTGTCCACCGGCCAAGAGCCCGACTTGCCCCAAGGGCCTTGTGCCCGACCTATTTATATAGTTAATACTTATCTGCTTCACACAGGATACTAAACTTCTCCCTGGCATTTTCAGATCTTCCAGACCCACCAACTGGCGGTGACTCTTCTCCTGTTCAGCGTACTGGCTCAGATGTATTGCTGGCAGGGCTGCTCTTAGCCCTTACAAGGACTCTCTGCCGTAAATGTCCTCTTCTCTTGACTCAGCGACTCCTCTTCTATTCCATTTCTTGTGGCAGTGTTGCTCCTAGCCCTTACAAGAGCTCCCTGCAACTACATCTTCTTCTCATCCAATGACGTTCTCTCACCAGGGCTCCTCTGCCGGACTGACAAAATGACAGCACGCAGCGGCTTATATAGCACGACACTGAGTGGTGATGAGGCGAGCCTGGATTTGCTTGCCATGATGCCAAAAATTCAAACAATCAGAGGTGAGCCTGGGTTGGCACACCTTCCTGGCCGCTTTTGGTGGACAGCGGTAAGTGAGCTCTGATTGGCTCACTTGCCCACTGTTGCCAACACCAGGACCTGAAATGGAAGAAACAGAAAAATTACTGTCGCTGGATCCCCAGACCGGTGAATATTCTCCTTGTTCTTCCTTCCATCTTACCGTCATCGCCCTCTCCACAGGCTCCTCGGCTGTGCACTCTCTCACATTTACTCTCATTATGATCACATTTCTCTTTTGCAATAACCTAATAATAAATATCTTGTCAATTGCCATAACACCAATATGTTCTGGGTAATATCTCTCCTGAAACCATGGTGGTTGCGACTCTATGACGACTGACAATAAGAAGCCCACACTGTAGTTCTCAACAAAGGGGCATAATCGCTAGAAATGTTGATAGCCATGCTACCCTCCTTGAATTATTCTGTTGTTGTCTTTTACCTGGTTTCTGATCTCAGGGATTCCCATAACTTCCATCCTGATGCCTCTTGAATGATGAGCTGTTCTTAGCGCATGAGACATTACCCAAGGTAGGGCAAGGCTCTTTTAAAGAGCATGGTAATAGTAAAACACAAAATGTTAAATTTACACACTTATTATTATTATAATTATTATTATTATTATTATTATTATTATTATTATTATCATAGATTTTTAAGGTGCCACAGTGCTCTGCAGCGCCATACAGTAGGGATAACAGTACATATATAAAACAGGGACATACAAGGTAGATAAAATAAACGCACACGTGAAACCAAAGGGTATGAAGGACCCTGCTCATTAGAGAGCTTACATTCTAAGTGGAAGAGGACACAGTTGAAACAAAAGGAGTGAATGTGGTTCAGAGTGGAGATTGGGGCAGTTATGAGGGTGCACTAGTGTGAATAGCGTTAACGGGGTCTTATAGAGAACATGTCTTTTGTTACTACTGACGGAGGGGGTATTACCCACTTCTCCTTACACATAGGGACTCCTGGGGGATCTAGAAAAAATTACATATTACACTAAGGGGGAATATACTAAAGAACAGTTGTCAAAAATAGTTATTTAAGTCACTGGTTATTTATGAATTAAATGCTGATTTTTAATTCACCAAACCACAGAAGTCATCATAGAAGACACACATTTTATACATTTCCAAAAAAAAACATTGCCAGGCATTGCAAAATGACTGAAATCACTAATTTCTGCACTGTTAAAAGTGTAGAACAGGGGTGATCTATGAAAGATTGACTTATTAAATCACAATGGAAATTGACAAAAATAAATTAATTGGTTTCAGAATCTCGATTTTGCCTCAAAAACCAGTGATATAAGTGAAATAGATTCACCATACTTGATTGGGGCAGTTGATTGTACACATATTGGTTTTATCCAAATATATGGAAACAAACATCACGAATGTGCAGTTTGTGTGTGACACATATATGAGAATTACAAGAATTTCTAACTCAATTTCCAGGCTCTTCTCCTAACTCTACATTCTTCACCAATTGGCCTAGTTTGAAAGATTTTATCAAGGATAACTAAAGGTTGGATACTAAATCGTCTTTTATAATTGCTTAAATGTTTTTTAGCTTTATTTTTTTTAAAACAGTGTGAAAATCTGATGGTCAACACTGTATTGTTAGATTTTGTCTTATGTTATACATATTACATGCGTATTATGGTATGAATATTATATACATAACATGGCCCTCTGGAAAATAAAAACTGTAATATATAACAATATAACAATAGTAGACAGCAAGTCCAGATAATGACAATAACTTATTTTTTCTTTCCTTTGCTTAAGTGATTCAAGGTAAAGCTGCTGACCATGGTTGTTGACACCCCTTTCCAATGCCGATAATAGAGGAAATTCCATCCCATGCTAACTGGGCTGGAGCTGGTTTCACATTATGAGAGGAGGACCCCAAACTGTGGGTCCCCATGTTTTAGCAGCAACCAGCCCATGCTATAGCACTGGTGTTGGTTATTAATTTAGGGTGGAGTGGCACTGCATATTCTACATTTTTATTTTTTGTAAAGAATTGGATTTTATAATAAATTACTTTTGTGATGAGCTTTAAGGATCTCCCAAGCAGCTACATGCAAACAGGGCGCAGAAAAGGGTGTAGCCACCTGATCTGCGCTAACAAAAAATTAAATAAAAATATTATTTTTTTCTCTGGCAGAGAGAGGGGGGAAGGCTGTTCTCTGTTCCTGGTGTCCCTAGCAGTGTAGCCGCAAATTACATAGATGTGCTTGTTGGCACATTGACATTATTGGTACCTTTTACTGCCACTATTTTTTGCTTGTTTTTTATCTTTTATTTTCATCCGCAACATGTAAAATGACACTAAAGAAAATAAATAGTCGAGAGTACATACATTGACAAACAAATAAAAGTAAGACCAGCATATGCATCATAAAGTCTGACCAAATATGTGAGAGCCAGGAATGTCCACATATTCTTATCTCAAAGAGTATATGTGTCCCGACTTCTCAGTGATGCTGGAACTGAAATGACTGTGATGTAGCAGACTAAAAAACGCTCAAGTGCTAAATGTTGTTGGATCTTTCCATTTAAGGAGAGATGGGGCAATAAAATGGGGGGCGGGGGAAAGAGAGAGCAGGGAGCAGATGAGGGGGGATGGGAGGTGGGGGCTGGAAAAGAGAGAAGAGAGGGGTGGAAAAAAAGAGAAAGAGTATCTGGGAAGCGGCATGATCTGCACGACCACCATCCGGTATCATGGTGGGGGTAAGGAAAACAGAGGAGCCCCCAATAGAAGTGTGGGGAGTGTTCGATGGGATAGCCTCCCTTGTGAAACCTTAGGGTGGTGGGAGAAGGAAGACGCAAGTCCCGTAAATGTGTTATGTGGATCCCCGGTAACGGAGATCGTTGGAAGGTGTGCCAGGGGTCCCATACCCTGTGGAATTACAAAACTTTCTCCCATAAAAGGCTTGTGATATATCCCATTAAGACTCATAAGGTAATCGCCTGGAGTCCCAGGGGACAAGGGGACTACCAGTCCTTGGCTATTTGCAGCCAATGGGGAGCAAAGCAACATAACCAGCGGATCAGGGGTTAAATCCATGTCTAGAATTGAGTGAGGAGAGCAGACATTTGGATCCACAAACTGGAAATGTGAAGGCATTGCCACCAAATATGGAAGAAATACCCCATGTCCCCACAAGCCCTCCAGCAGAGACCCAACATACCTGAATAAAGTCTGTGTAGCCTAGTGGGTACTGTACAGGTATTTTACCTAATCAAAGTGTTTATGGATATTTTGGAAATCCAAAGTCTGAACTGGGATCTGATCCATAGTATTCTGAATATCGACATCCCACGAGGCCTTGAATAACTCTAAGACAATGTCCTCAGGCAGCAAGACTGAATGGTATATGAGTGATACCAGGCCGGAGAAACCTATTTGGTACATACATTGCCTCTCAAATGCTGTGTTTTTTTTTAAGTTTGCCCATTTTGATTGAGGGGGAGGGGGATGTCATGTGTTCCCTTGTGTCACGTAGTTATCACTGGAATTCTCACTGACCAGTATTAGCTCAACTAAAAAGGGAGGTGCAGAGCCTAATGCGCCCCTGATGTTCACCAGGGACCCCCACAAGGAGGCATGGACTTAGCTGCGTTAGGTGTGCAGGTCACAGATCTCCCGGATAGTCACCAGTGCAGTGATGAGAGAAGAACAGTGGGACAGTCCAGATAAGAACCAACAAGTAGAGCAGTACCAAACAGAACCCACAGGGAAAGTCAATAACAAGCCGAATCAGGAACCAAGTGGCATTAGAATAAACGCGAACGCTGGAGCAGGGTGAACCAGTACTCTGGCACCTCAATGGCGGTAGGGTGAAGTTTAAATAGAAGGAAGTGCCTCCAGATTGCAGCCTGCGGTCTCCACACAGGCTGAAAATGACAGCGTCCTGTTGCCTAGCAACGAGACGAAAGGTATTGCGCATGCGTGCGCTGTACTGCCAGGACCCAGAAGAGTGTTCCGTTGCTATGTAATGGGACATAAGTGAGAGGAGTGAGGTGTCCATCTCCGGCACCTATGAGGGGTGTGGAGGTGGCGCCTGACACCTTAATTTGATGAATCTGTCCCATATGTCGAGTGTGAATTGTAAGGTGGAGTGAGACTAAATAAAGGCTGGTGTGATTTAGAGAAAGCCAGGGAGGATATTTGTATAAAAAAAAAAAGTGTGAGCAGATCCACCCACCATTTGATCTCTGGGGCTGGTTGCAAGGAGATTATATGACTGAGGTTGACCGCTTGGTACTAGCATTCAAATATAGGGAGACCGCACCACCCTGAAAAAGCAGATATGGTCAGACAGGAAAGCTTAAGTCTCAATTTCCTGCCTTGCTAGATAAGTTTGCCGCAGAGCGATTGCAAAGTAGCCAGGAATGCCCCCCGAACCGTGATGAGCAATGTTTAGAACGGATATAGAACCTGAGACAGGACTTTCATCTTGATTATGCTAATCATTACGCGCAAGGACTTGGGGCGCCATTAGAAGGGAAACTTGAATTCAAGTGTGGCTTTAACAGAGCCGGAGACTGGAAGGGCTAGGGCTTCTGATTTTAAGATTTTGACTTTGTATTCTGATACTGAACCATCCGCCAGCTTCTTGTACAAATTGGGAAGGAATATTAGGAGGTTGAATAGTGTTAACAAGACATCAACTGTAAATAGTGACAATTTGAAGTGCTGTAGCTCTATGAGAATCCCAGATATGTCAGTGTTCCATCGAATGGCGGGTGTCAAGGGTACTAAAAACAGGGCATACAATAGGGGCATTAAAGGGCACCTTTGCCTCATTCCGTTGCTCGAGGTAAAGCCGGGAAATGTTGAGCCGTTAGCATTAACAAGGAGGGATGATAATACGTGCCTTAACAGCTATAAGAAAGGCTCTCCCCAGGCCGTAACGTCTAAGAGTGTTAAACATAAAGGGCATTGAGAGCCTGTCGAAAGATTTTTCTGCATCCAACACCAGGACAACCAAGGAAATTTTACATTGGTTGATATCTGATGATTCCTTCCATCAGTCTCATGTTGAATGATGAGGTGCCCAGGGTCCAGGTTAGATAGAGGCAGTGTGAAAAGTGTCAGTAGTGAGCAGAAAAAGTGAAAAGCCATGCAAATTGACTTTCATACACAAGATGGCAGCATTGTAGAGGCAAACCTGTCAAGCAGAAGGAGCCATAGAGTGAGGTGTGGTGTGGTGGTGGTTGTAATGGTGAGTGAGGGGGCGACACTTGTAGTGCCACAGTACTTGCCAACCACGTCCAACACCTTCTTATCTTTCACTGGCAGTTGACCTGCCTGCAAGGTCAGGTCTCTTGCAGCCACTCACTCAGCCCTTATGGAAGTGATTTGAGTAAGGTCATAGGGGGATATGCCGCTTTGTGTGCTCTGGCAGGGAAACAAGAACAGAGGGGGCAGGATGGTGCCTGTGTGATTTCCTCCATGACAGAACAGGCTGCTGTGTCAACCAAATGGCCCCAGGAGCCGACTGCCACATGGTGGTGCTTGCAGCCAACCATTAATGCTGATTCGGTGTCTGGAGATAACTGACATGTCAGAGGTTTGTCCTCTGAAAGAGAGTGGCCTGGTACACAATACGTGCTGCCAGTGATTGTGAGGCAGCGAGCGCGACTTGGACATCCCCTTCAGGGAGCCCCACTTTCGTTAAGGAGGGGTACAGTGTGTTGCAGAGATTACCCACAAGTACTGTCCTTGGGAGAGAACGTTGCGAGGCTAAGAGTGGGGTCAATTTGCAGGGTTGCCAGCATGAGCTCTGAAAACATGCAGCCATCCAAGTCGGCTCCCAGGCCATGCCTCCTACTGCCACTGTTTTGACCATCGCTGCTCCCGTGAGGAGAAAATAAATGAGTGATAAGGAAGAAAGCCATGGAATGCTTGTAAAGAGAGACAGAGGAGAAGATGTTGTAGGGGATAGGTAAGAAGAAGATGTGAGAAGTTGGTGGAGGAGGATAGATGAGGTGTTAGGGGAGAGACAGCTTACTAAAGGAGTGCATCATAGATGTAGCTACCATTTTGAGAAAAGCAAATAATGCTTTACAGTGATAGATAAGGATAAAAGGGAGTGCTACAGATATAATGTAAGAGATAAATTCTGAAGTCAAAACAAATGGGAATTAGTAAGGAAGGAGAAGGGAACCACAGGCGCTTGGGATAAAATAGGGACTATTAGGGAGATCAGAGATAAAGAAATAGAGATATGCTATGACATCAACTGGATCCCAGGGAACAGATGGGTTTCCAGGCTGGGAAATTCAGGATACTACTCCACATCCCATCCAGCTGGTCAGATAAGAGACACTACACGAAGCTTTATTAATGCATATCCATCCTATATATCTAGAGTAAGTTCTTTCCATGAGCAAGCCCTAATTTACCTCCACAAATTACTAACTGTGAAGAACATACCTACTCCCATAATTTTAACTAGAATATAACAAATTCCTTAGGGTGCAGTGACACAATCAGAACCTGAATATATAAGTTCAAAAAATTCACAGACATCTGTACGTTTTCCAAACAGGTACCCACATTTCAGGCTCCAAACAAGAAACAAGTAGCAGGTTTTGAAATCTGCAATAACATGAGGAGAGAGCAACACAGTTTTAATATGTAACATGTCATGTCCAAAGAAGCCAGTCATGACCCCAACACTGTGTGGCTATGCCCTTTATGGTGTCATGCTGCAGCATAGCGGTGGAGCACAACCTCTGTCCTATGGAAATGGCCCCAAGAAGTTTCTGTACCAGGGCCTCAAAATCTATCCCTGCATGCAAAACAGTAAGGCTGATTTATACAGTATAGAATTGCAATGTGAAATTGTAACTCAAAAGGGGTGCATGCAGTAAAATCATGAAGCACCAAATATCAATTTAAGGCTTTGCTACATGACCATGGGACAAGATATAATAGTTCATTAATGTTAATTTTGAATTGAGTAATGAGACAAAACAGATGTGTTGATAATTTATCACTAGTGCATAGCAAGTCCATATAGTGGTAATGGATTCTTTATTCTTATCTTTTGCTTAAGTGATTCAGAATATAGCACCGACCATGGTTGTGGATGCCTCTTTTCAATCCTGATACTACAGGGGAAGAGAGATTTAATGAAGCACGTATTCAAACACAGTTTGTTCAAAAGTAGAATCAGGTGCCTTGATCATTCTGGAAATGCAAACTACTTGATAGCCCTGAAAAGGTGTCAGACTTCTTATTGGCATGCTGTATACTGCATAATTGTTACGACTCTGCCTATGTTTTGTATGTGGCAGCAGTACCTTTAATCCACCAGAGGTGCTGCTGTTCTGCCCCTGAACTATTCACCATGCCTGAAGGAGTTAATCCTCAGGGCAGCACAGTGGCGTAGTGGTTAGCACGTCTGCCTCACAGCATTGGGGGTCATGAGTTCAATTCCCGACCATGGCCTTATCTGTGTGGAGTTTGTATGTTCTCCCTGTGTCTGCGTGGGTTTCCTCCGGGTGCTCCGGTTTCCTCCCACACTCCAAAAACATACTGGTAGGTTAATTGGCTGCAATAAAAAAAAAAAAAAAAAAATTGACCCTAGTCTCTCCCTCTCTGTCTGTCTGTGTGTGTGAGTGTGTGTCTATAGTAGGGAATTTAGACTGTGAGCTCCAATGGGGCAGGGACTGATGTGAATGAGTTCTCTGTACAGCGCTGCGGAATTAGTGGCGCTATATAAATAAATGATGATGATGATGATGATCCTCCTTCCTTGATTAGAACTGCACCTGTCTCAGAGCTTCTAATACCTGCCTCAACCTGTGCTCAGTGCAGTTCATCGTTTGTACCTGGCTGCTACTGGTCTCCTGTTGATCCCTGCTCCAGTGTTTGCTTTGCTGCCATTTGACCTCCTGTTGTGACTCTCGGCTTGATTCCTGGACCCTGCTTGCATGCCTGTTGCCCTGACATTCGGCTTGACTTCTGGACTATGCTTATTCGCTTGTGACCCTGATCTCCGCCTGGCCACTGGATTCTGTTTAATCTGATCTCTGCTTGATCCCTGGACTCTGTCTGCTTCCCTGGACAGCCTTGTGCCTCCTGGACTGGGGTAACTTAGAATACTTGTCCCTGCCATTTAACTGTACAGTCACTATTTGAAACATGCTGCTCTGTGATCTCACCTGTTCATATCTGTGGATTTGAGTTATTCTTGTTTATACTGCAACATGGAAATCTGCTTAACCCACGTTCAGAATCCTTGTTTATGTGTTTACCTGAATAGAGACATTTGCTTTATTATACTTCCGTTGCTGCTTTGTGAATGCACTAGGAATCATAACAATAATATAATATTCACTACACTCAAACAGGTTGGTTAAATAGCTAGAATGAAATATAGAAATGATTGCAAAAGGGGATGTAAAATACTGATGTACAGTAATACTTGTATTTTAAAGGGGAGTTGGCGATACAGCAATGTAAATACACCATACTATATATTATTGTACAAATTTAAACTTAAGTTAGGATATTTAAATTATTATTATTAGGTTTATTTTTATTATGTGTTATTTAATAGTGTAATGTATATTTAAGTGTCATATATTTACTCATGTGAGTAGCTCTGTTGATTCTTATTCTGTTATTATTTACACTTTTTAAAACATGGGTCCCAAATTTATAATAGTCAAAAGTGATGCGATTAATATTTTTAAATACTTTTATATGGGTATGTGATTTATATATGTGCTTAGTCATGTATTACATGTGATTGATTGAAGGAAAAGAAGATTTGTTTCCAGAATATATTTATAGTCAATTTGTGTTATAAAGTTAAGCAACCATTTATTTATTTATTTTATTTGTATGCAGTACAAACTTATTAATCACATATCACATGTGAATTGAATATAGACAGTTAATATATAATATTCTTATATATGTATTTAATTATCTTTTAGCTAATTTTTATGCACATTATAAGATTTACCAAAGTTGTAGATACAGCTATTTTAAGCTTGGTATATTTACATAAATAAATGCAGAAGTACTATGTGATGTGTGCAAATGATTAAAATACCACTAGCCTTGGTGGGTGCTAAATTTTAGAAGTAACGTATTTTCTGCACCATATGGCGCACCGGATTATAAGGCACAGTCTCAATTACGGGGTCTATTTCTGTACTTAACCCATACATATATGCCGGGTTCCCTCTCATCATTTTCGGAGTCGGTCTCGTAGCCTGTAGTTTGAATTGTGCCTCGTAAGCATGTCTCTTCACTGGTGCCTTTTTTAGGGGTCCTTAGACAAACAAATGTTGTTTTGGAGCATACCGGTAGTATACCTACTGGAGGCGTGGCGGAGGTAAGCGTACGTACTGTACGTATTACGTAATGTTCTCTGATTGGTTTATCACTGCCAGCGTACGTAGTGTACGTATTACATCCCTGTGTCAGCTGGAAATGGTCCGACAGTCAATCAAGCGGAGCGCTTACCAAAGTCGCACAACAACATTTTTACAGATTTTGGAACTCAGTGCATAGATAAGGCGCACCGGATTATGAGGCGCACGACCGATTTTTGAGAAAATTTAAGGCTCTTAGGTGCGCCTTATAGTGCGGAAAATACGGTACTGTTTTATTGAGATTACCTTATCTAGTTCAAACAGTATGTCACTTGTTCTAGTAACAATAGGACATCTGCAGAGATTAAATAATTTACATCATTTTATATACACAGCTAACTATATGCAAATGGTGCTGCCCTCATTGCAGTGAGGGTAAATTCATGTAGTACATAGGTAAGTGCTAGAAGAGGATGTTCAAAATCCCCAATAAGAGCTGTTTTACTGAATATCACATGATGAGACATACTTGCACTGCCATTTCTAGCACATAAAAACACTTGTGCTTCCTTTTTGCAATTTAGTGTAATTGGTAAGATATTCCATATCAGGACATTTATGTAATGTTTGCTATATACACTGTAAATAGTATTTGTAAAATATGTACTGCATATACATAGAATATAAATATTTTGGTATAAGGTAATGTTGGAATTTCCCCTGTTAAATATTATGCAAAATTATAAATTATTTGAATTTAATTTATTCTGAATGAGAGACACTGAAATTTAGTTGGAACCAAAATATTTTTAAATGCTGTTCTTTGCAAAAAAAATATTTTTTAACTTTTTTACCTTCTGAACAACTAGTTTTAGCTGCAAATGGCAATTTTAGATAACTTTTATGTTTCATCTAGCAATAAAAAGTTTATGAACTGGTTAGCCGAAATTAAATGTATTAGTCCAATATAGTGAATCATTTTGTGAAACCAACTGTGAAATATTTGAACTGAATGCTTTTTGTTATTAACTTGAACAGATTGAGCTATTCCCACATCATTTAATCAGTGAGATCTCTCACAAGATAGAACAGATTCTACATTTAATCCTTACCAATGATGCACTGTTCACTGCAGGATTGCATTTAGGATCTATGATTTGAAAATGAATTTATTTTAAATCCAAGTGGGAACATAAAGAGCTTCATAATACACTGATTTCTAATGAATTATTGGGAGCTAAGAAAGAAAATAGCCCAAATAACATATCTGACCCAAGCAGTCATAGGAGAGAGGAAGAGGGGCTCTAGATGTGTCAGCATCAACTTGTGCTTGGTCTCAACAGCACAGGTATACGAAAATCATTTTTATACATTTTTGGATCTTATATATTTATTGTGTACAGTAATATTGAACTTACTTTGGCCATTTACTGATGTATGTTAAACCACGGCATAAGTAATGTGTTAATGTATGATGGATAACACAGGTCTGATGGTACCTTGTGATATTGCAGCTTCTGGAATAGGCTCTTGCTCCGGCCCGGCACTCTGACATTGGCAGCACTATTGCTCCTTCACTACCGCCATACCGACAGTAGAACAGTAGGACAGATATTATAATAAATAAGAGCACAAAGTTTATTGGCTGAATAAGCAGTGTTTTTTATTAAACCGCACGTGGCTTAATCTATGGCCAGGATTGTAAAGGCAGGGTTAAATTTACTAAAGCCTCAATATGAAGTTGAACAATGTATCATTTTAATAATACCTCTCTCACAAAACAATATCAATCTGTAATGAAGTCAGCATGGAACAGAATATTAATTTCAATCAGAACAAGACTATTCTCTAGATAAGGCAAATTTATTAATACATCAAAGAAAAGTTAAGGCTATGGCTTTAACTCCCTAGATTAGAATCTCTTATAGCAGCCATCTTCAAGCAAGGATTTCTGTTATAATGCTACACACAAACTTATATTAAGACATATTATCTGTGGTATTCTAAACTTTAATTTGCAAGTTAGTGCCCTTGTTGTCTAGCAAAGTATGGAAATAGAAAAGATTGTCCTTTTCTCTTTCGGTACAAATAGACACATGATGCAGCGCTATTATAATACTCCACTTGTCAGTTGAATCAACACTAATGTCCAGCAATGTGATAAAGGTTTAGATATGTACAATACATGGTTGTTTCTCACCAACTAGAGGATTTTTCTAAAGCAGTTTTCATTTCAATGGGTCTTGTCAGAATGTTTCTGTCTATTTGCAGCCACTATGGCTTTCTCTTTTTTAGGCTGGGTACATAGTACAGAAATTTCCAACTTTACCTATGACTTAAGTTCCGATCGGTTGGTTGATTCTTGCGTACACACTATAAATGTTTTAAATGATTTTTGCAGGAGTGAAGCATTTGTAGTCAGACATAACGTTGGCTTAAAAGGTTGTGATTCCGTACACACTAAAACGATATATGTGCCGTAAAAATGTAAATAAAGGGCTGAACGTCACTGGCAAAAACTCCTGCAAAGTCATATTTAGGAAAAGGAAATACATTGTTGCCATTCATTATATAACACAGCTTTGTGTGTAGCTTACATTTGTTCTGAACTGCACATTAGTGATTAATTTTAATATAATGGATACTTTTCAGTTTATATTGTGAAAAAATAAACTGTCTGGTACACTTGCAAGAAAAAATAGTTCAAATGAAGGCAAAAACAATTAACATGTTCAATACACATCTATTGTCTTTGGGATACAAACATGGTGGATGCAGGTGAGAAATTATGCACATATGCAATAACCATCTATACAATACACAGCTCTGTGCTTTTGTTCTACACAGGATGGACACAAGTGTAAAATTATGCAAGGAGATATATGCAATACACATCTATATAAATTGCTTCCTACACAGCCATAACTTTAACACAGTTCCTTACACATACAGGTTTTACTGTCTATAATATGTAAAATAAATACACACATATAAGAATATTATGCCATTTCATTTTAATATTAATTACATATAACAATACCAAATCAAATATAAGTTCACATGTCACTTCTGGAAATTCATGAAACTGTATTGATAATATGTATTTTCAGATGTCATAAGAATACATGTTGTATACACTTGAACACAAGAATACATTCATGTAATTTGAAATGTTCTAAACAGGTTTACTATTGCTTCTCCATTAACAGCACATTATTCCCATTTGACTGATGTTCCGAGACTGCACAACGTGGGAGAGGTATGAACATCAGAACTTTACATACACAAGCCCAGAAATCAGTTGCTGTTTGAGGAACTATCGACACTTGGTCAAAGTCATGAATTCATACACACTGCAGGATTGGAAGGAAGTTGGAATGAGATTATTTGGTTTACTGACCAACCAAATGAACCGACAATCGGTGCATTAGATCGACTATTAGTCATCGTGTAAGTGTACACACTAATGCATTATCGGGCCCACTGGTCGGTTTTCGGGTGTTTGATCCGATAATAGACTGGAAACACTGTAGTATGTAACCAGACTTACTCTTATCTGATAGTTTCTTTTTCTGCTTAACTTGCTTAGTTTTGCAGCTCCCTCCAGTAGGCTGTACCTTCACTTTGCAGACCTCCCTCTGCTTCTAATTTATAACACTTTTCCAGCACTGATCTCCCTCCTTCTCCTTCTCTTTCTCTCTCTGGCATCTCTAGCATAGTCTTCTCTCTGTTTTTCCACTTTTCCACCTTTTTTTTATATCCCCATTCCCAGTGTATTCTGGGAGAGTTACTTTAGTTCTCTAAAATGGCCACTGCCAGCGTCACAAATAGGCACACCAAAGATGGACAGCCAGTCTCACAATGGGCTTCTGAAAGATGGCTGTCATTAGCAAGAACTCCTGCACTGAAGGACAGGGGATTGTTGCTAAGGGATACATTTTTCAAGCTGTGGGTTTAAAAAAGTGGAGATTTTGCTTATAGCAACCAATTAGTAGAGATGTTCACTGACCCTCATTTTCTAGTTTTGGTTTTGGTCTTCGATCTGGATTAACTTTGTGCTTTGGTTTTGACAAAACCGCTCTTGCGTGTTTTGGTTTTGGTCGCTATTTTTTCCTAAAATCTCTATATTTCTTGCTAAAATCATCATCATCATCACTTATTTATAAAGCGCCACTAATTCCGCATAATTTTGCTCTTTTTTCCCCCTACATTATTATTAACCTCAATAACACTAATTTTAAGTCATTTGCAGTCAATTTTGACCACCTCACAGGTCAGAATATTATTTTCATTCACTTTCAAACAAAGACTGCAGCGACCTGGCTGGATGCTACGCGACAGATCAATGACATAAACACATGGCAGTACATAGCACATCTAGGAAACATTGCCACACAGCAGTAAAGAAAAAGTAAAGTGGTGCAAGATGGAATTGTCCTTGGGCCCACTCCCACCCACCTTTATGTAAGATATTGAAAAGAACATGTACAGTTTAACAAAGCAAACACTCCAGCAACAAGCAGTGACAGTTTTGTGGCTGAAGTTCTTGGTTTGTTTGGGCATCCACAAAACAAGCTAAAAATGGGCTTAAGGCACCTAAGCAAACAGTGCTGTTAATGATCTCTACTGTGGCAAATCATGCACCAGTGAAAGCAGTTCTTGCACGTGATAAGAAGAAGGCCATTGTCATGCCTAGGCATAAGACCAAAAAATACACCTCTTATGTGTGTAATTAATTTTACACAAATCCTGACAACAGTTGTCTAGCCATTTGTAGCATTGTAAAGCCACAGTCAATAGATGTAGGGACCTAAACCATCTAGAAACCTCATCCATGTTTAGCCATTTGGTACGAGTTCATGGAATGATTTTGTGAAAATCAGAAACTTATGCTAAAAATTAACAACAAGCAGTCCAGCATCAGCTACCACCCTTCTCTCAGCTAGATCTCAGCACCTGCAAACTCTTCCCCCAACACCTTCATCATCAATATCCTCACAAGTGATCGGTGTTAGTCCTGCATCCAAGTTTCAAAGATGAGATGACTCCTCCCCTATCCAGAACTCCTCAGAAGAATCCTTGAGTCCACTGCTGCTGCTCCTGCTGCTGGGGTTGGATCTTCAACCCAGAAGCAGACCAAGAAGAAGACTACTAGTAGTTTACAACAATTGACTGTTAAACACTCCTTTGCAAGAGGAAGCAAGTATGAAAGCTGTCACCCAGTCGCAAAGCGGATCACAGACTCTATGGCGACTATGCTAGTATTAGATCTACATCCAATAACCACTGTTAATGCAGCTGGTTTTAGACAGTTACTTAAAGACTTCTGTCCCCATTACCAAATTCCAACACAACACCATTTTACTAGAAAAGCTATTCCTCACCTCTACCAGAAGGTTCGTGAAAATGTTATTATTGGGCTACAAAATGCCATTCTACCCACTGTACATTAAACACAGATATGTCGAAAAAACGTCTTCACCAGCAGGGACAGCAGCAGCATGTACCCAAGAATGTCAAATTTTTCAGAGGCAGGCTACTCTGTGTATCATCTGCTTCACTAAGAGGCATATTATTATTATTATTCTCATAGATTTATAAGGCACCACAGTGCTCCACAGCGCCATACAGTAGGGAAGACAAGGACATACATAAAACAGGACATAATGAATGTAGATATGAAAACAAAGGGTATAGAGAAACCTTCTCATTAGAAAGCTTACATTCTAAAGGGAAGAGGGCACAGCTAAAACAAGAGGAACGAGTGTGGCTCAGAGGGGAGATTTTGATATTGTGAGGGTGCATTAGTGTGAATAGTGTTATCGAGGACAAGGTCACCTCTAAAAAAGAGATGGGTTTCCAAAGAGCATCTAAAGAATTAAAGGCTGTGGGAAAGTCTGATTGAGCGTGGTAGGGAATTCCATAAGTGGAGAGCAGCATGGGAGAAGTCTTGAAGGCGGGAGTGAAAGGTGGTTACAAGAGACAAGACAAGGCGCAGGTCAGAGGTAATACCTGAGAATCTGTCTGAAAAACTAACAGATGTCATTGCTACATGGCTTATCCTGCTTGGACTCTCCAGAGGATATGTGATTTCTGATAAGGTCACCAATATTGTTAGATCATTACAGCTGGGGGAATTCCATCACATTCCTTGTTTTGCTCACACAATCAGTTTGGTGGTACAGAACCTTTTAAAAAATGACAATGACATTTTCGGGATTCTGCAACAGCATGTAGGAGAATACAGCAACTGCAAGAAGAATAGATTTTAGGGGGAACGTACTGTAGTCCAGCGCAGTGAAGAATACTTTCCATGTTGTGAAAGGTGCTGAAACCACTCAAAGTAGTCACCTGTGAAGAGAGTGCAGACACTGTTAGCTTGAGTCAAGTGATTCCCCTAATTAGACTTATAAAAAGCAGCAAGAGAAAAAGCAGCAAGAGAAATTGAAGCAGGATCTAAGCGTTATCAACATCTTGAAAACGGATCATTAGATTTTGGCAACTGTGCTTTATCCTAGGTTTAAGAGCTCTGTCTTCTCTTTCTTTCTGACCCAAATCTCAAGAGATGCAATGAGCTCCTGGCCAGCAAGCTCAAGTAGTACATGACACAATGAGGTCTCCTCCTTTAGTATCTCTGGAAATTGCTGCTAGGAAAAAACTTTACTCTCCCAAGATACCCAGTGTGGATGCAGATGAGTCATTTTGACATTTGGTCTGGTCTAAAAAAATTGCTCATAAATCGTGACAGCTCTTCCGTAAAATGAACTACAAATTCCATGAGGAAGGCCATTACCGGCAATTACATCAAAGTACACAGACTTCTGTAATGGTGGATTCCAGCGGGGATGAATTAATATTGTTTGAGGATGATGTACACACTGATGAGGGTGAATATGATGACAGTGTAGATTGCAGGTGTTGATGCTTGGAAATATTTTGGGTAGAATGGCATGATGGCAATTTTATGTTTTTCTACAGTAAACTTTCTGTCCTGTTGGTGTATTAGCTAGATAACACCGTACAATGTGACTGCAGATTTAGACCAAGACTGCCAGCCCTATTATTTACATTTCAGCAATGACAAATAGCAATGGAGCAATGGAGCTGTCCTATTGGTGTGTGAGCTATATAACACTGTACAATGTAACTGCAGACTTAGACCAAGACTGCCAGCCCTATTATTTACATTTCAGCAATAACAATTAGCAATGTAGCAATGGAGCTCTCCTAAATGTCATTGGAGACTTTGAAGAAAACTGCTACCCCTCCTCTTTTTTATCTAGCTATGACGCTGCCCAACTGCACTAGAGACTGTCAAGAACCGTGCTACCCCTTCTGTGTCCCTCTGTGAAATGGCACTTTATCGCCATGGAGGTACTTATAGAATCCAAAACTCGCGAGATCTAATGACGTAACGATGACGTTTTGCCTTGTTTTCAATTCCAAGGGTGCACAAAAGTACCAAGAGGGCACGGCTCGGTACTCGGATCTGCTAAGTTCGGGTGTGTTCAGATTCATCAGTCATTTTGTGGAATGTACTAAATAAATGATACACAGAATCTTATTGGTTGCTATAGGCAACATGTTCACTTTTTCACACCCGCATCTTGATAAATTTACCCCCAAAAGTTTACATTGCTCATATGACTTGGAGTCAGTTTTTTCTTGTGTTCCTTTAGAAGCAATTCCACATAGAAGGTTTTTCTTTCTTTAAATAGCAAGTTAAGTACATTTTAACCATGAATCCTTTTTCTGTTTCAAATCATTATCTCCTTTTCAATACCTCTTTGGACGGTAAACAAATGTGGCTGACACTAGTGGTCGAAGTGGAAAACTAGAAGTGGCGGTTTAGAAATTTAGAAGTGGCGGTATGAAAATTGAAATGGGAATGTAAGTGACAGTATGGCATACCACCGTTTAAACCCCCACTTTGACCATTGAGTGTCAGAGTGTCACATCTCTTAGCATGTCACATGATGGCAGATGGGGAGAAGGAGGTGGAGGATGGCATAGTGCACATAGCAGGCACAAAACGCATTGGGTCTGATTCATTAAGGAATGTAAATGCCAATACGTGGCATAAATGTATTATTCTGCGATTCTAGCAAATAGCCAATATTCAGCCAGGCAGATTTAAAATGGCAATGTGTTTAAAGGTAAGGTAGCCTTTAAGTGTATATTAATCAGGTAAATGATTGAGTGAATCTCTCTGATGAGTGCAGTCCTTCTTCTCCTTTGTTCTCTTTTGGCTGCTATAGATGCATCCAAGCTTATATGGCTCATTGGGTGGGGCAGGGAGTTCCAAATGTGGGGAGCAGGGTCGAGTAAAGTGTCCTGAAGGCAAGAGTGTGAGATGGTGATGAGGAGAGGCAAACGTATTTCTTGACAAGGTCAGAGATTTAGGAAGGGGATGCAATAAAGAGGGTTTTATAATTGAGGGTAAGCAATTTGAATGTATTCTGGAAGGAGGTATAGTGGAAGAAGAACATTGGGAGCGGAAGATTAGTTGCGATGCCGCATTCAGCACAAATTTCATTGGGCACAGACATTTGTCAGGCAAGCCAAAGAGGAGAAGATTACAATAATCAAATCAGGAGATGACAAGAGCATGGATGATGTTTTTGGTGGCACCCGGGTAAAGGAAACAGTGATTCTTGATATACAGTCAAGTCCATAAATATTGGGACATTGACACAATTCTTGTATTTTGGGCTCTATACACCACCACAATGGATTTGAAATGAAACAAACAAGATGCGCTTTAACTGCAGACTTTCAGCTTTAATTTCAGGGTATTTACTTTCAAATCAGGTGAACAGTGCTGGAATTACAACGGTTTCACATCTTGTTAGTTTCATTTCAAATCCATTGTGGTGGTGTATAGAGCCCAAAATATGAGAATTGTGTCGATGTCCCAATATTTATGGACTTGACTGTACACTGTGTAAATATGTAAAGATTAAAGAATTGTTGCTACTTCATTGTAACTTTCATTGAACTTTAGTATAACCTCCTAAGCTAATTACTGTTCATTTATTGTCTGTATTTATTATTATACACATACACATTGTTATTCAGTTTAGGGTGTCTGTATGTTTAAATGTGAATACTGCCAATGTTAGGCCCGCTTTTAGATTTGAGAGATTGATTGGGGTCTCTATTACTGTTTTACAGTGAGGCAGGGTTTTCCCTAAACAACCCATAGTAGGACTCACCAAGCATTCCTATCCTGAAGAGCAATTGGTTGGAGTTTGTTGCAACAGAGAACAGGTGAGGTTACCCACAGTAACATAACCACAGGAGGGGCAAGTACCAGGGGTTACATTTAAAAATTGATCCATACATATTTAATTGATAATTAAACATAATTTATTTTAAAGACATTTTAGGATAAAGTATTTTTTACTATATACTGTAAATTTGTTGAACTTTCCATTACTTTTTTAATATTAAAAAATGAAATTTTTAAAAACCACAGTTTTGATGAAACATTACATACAATTACAGTTTCATCTAGTACTTTCAATGATATGCTAGCTCAAAATATCTAGTTTCAAAATTCATGAACTTGTTACAATTACTAATCCATGTCATTTTCTGAACATTCTGAGTAATGCATAAACGTCTGAAATTCATCAACTCAATAAGCATCTGAAAATCATATTCCATCAGCGTAATAGATGACAGAGCTTACTCTTATTGTGAAATAATATATGTCATATAATGAAGATACATAAATGGAGCATATATAATGTGACAATATGAGCAATCTGTAAGACAAATTACAGTTGTTATATCCAGCTATAAAACAGAATTTTTATATTTTTTTTTATTGTAAAATTAGAACAAGATTAGCATAAATAATGTACTGATATTTATTGTGTTTTTAATATGCACAGCTACATGTTGCAACCACTTTGCTGGCACAGTATGACATAATTAGTGTAATGAACTAAAAAAGGAATACTTAATTACTATATGGTATAGTAAAATGTGCAACAACAGAAGCATATTGATATAAAATATAGTTTTATACATTTATATTGATCAGCAGAAGGTAATATATTATTTATGCATTTATCTTGTCAAGCTAATTTAAATATACAATATTTTAAACATTATAAAATGTTGTATTTTTAACTAGTATTCGCTAAATGGCAAATTATACTGTTAGACACTATAAGGCATATTCAATTGTTGGCGTTACAGCCTAAAGTAACGCGCCCCACGCACTATTACCATCATTACAGTAATCGTGCGCGTAACGGTAATACTTTTTCCGCGGCGGAAAAAGTAAACAATTGAATATGCCCCTAAGGGCCTGAGTCATTAAGGGAAGTAAGGCAAAAAAAGGAGTAAATGCCCTCAGGGACAAACCATGTTACAATGCAAGTGTGCAAATTAGTTTATTATTATGCACATAAGAATGAAAAAAATAAAACAAAACAAAACTGGCTGTTGTTTTCTCTAGCACACAAATACTGGATAGTTTTATTTTTACATGTACATTTAAAGTTGATCATTTAAAGTTGGTCTAGGACATGTCCTACTCCAACTATTTATCTCTCCTCACATTTTAAATTTACCTCCCCCTCCAATGCAACATGGTTTTGCCAAGGTGCAAAGTTACTCCTTTCTGTGCTTTGTTCTCCTTAATGACTCGGGCTCTAAGACACTAATAACTGGAAGTCCTTCTGTAGGGTTTGTAAAGCCACAAAAGTTTTACTATACAGTAACATATTTTGCACTCAAGGGGAATATATAGAAAACAAAGCTTGCTCAGGGAAACCTGTCCTACTCTTTCTGGTAGTGTATACAAGCTGTGAATGCTTTTAATTAGTGTGTCCAAGCTCAGAGGTCAGTCACACCCCAGACAAATTAAGTTGCTAACAGGATTCTAATATTGGCCACACATTGTAAATCACCTTCTGTGATTCCCAAAGAAGGAGGGGTGACACATTAGGTTAGGTGCACAATACACTTACTGCCTTACAGTTTACAGCCAATTATCGGGCCAATCGGACAATAAAAAACTGAGTGGCCCAATATCACAGTAGTGTGTACCCTGGAATTATTACAAGGATTGCACTTATGTACCTTCTTTTATGCATAGCCTTATAACTAGGGATGTGCACCGGCGACTTTTGAGGTCTCGTGTTTTGTGTTTTGGATCCGGATTTTCGCGATGTTTTGGGTTCGGATTTGTTTTGCAGAACACCTGCCGAAAGGTTTTGGTTCGGATTTAAGGTTTTGGATTCGGATTTTTTTTGAAAAAAAACTAAAAAGTGTAAAAATCAAGTTTTTGGGCTTATTTTCACTTCTACGCTATTATTAACCTCAATAACATTCAATAACAATCATTTCCACTAATTTAAAGGCTATTCTGAACACCTAACACCTCACAATATTTTATTTTTTTTAGTACAAAACGTTGCAACGAGGTATCTTTCTGGACTGCGTAGAGGAGTGTTCCCCACAATATAATTAAAAACCCATCAACTGGTCTGCATTACACCCAAAAATAGTATCTGGACTGCGTAGAGGACTGGCCACTGGCCACCACAATATAATATATAGAAAACCTTCAACAGGTCTGCATTACACCCAAAAATGGTATCTGTACTGCGTAGAGGACTGGCCACTGGCCACCACAATATAATATAGAGAAAACCTTCAACAGGTCTGCATTACACCCAAAAATAGTATCTGGACTGCGTAGAGTAGTGGGCACTGGGCACCACAATAAAAAATATATAGAAAACCTTCAACAGGTCTGCATTACACCCAAAAATAGTATCTGGACTGCGTAGAGGACTGGCCACTGGCCACCACAATATAATATAGAGAAAACCTTCAACAGGTCTGCATTACACCCAAAAATAGTATCTGGACTGCGTAGAGGACTGGCCACTGGCCACCACAATATAATATAGAGAAAACCTTTAACAGGTCTGCATTACACCCAAAAATAGTATCTGGACTGCGTAGAGGACTGGCCACTGGCCACCACAATATAATATATAGAAAACCTTCAACAGGTCTGCATTACACCCAAAAATAGTATCTGGACTGCGTAGAGGACTGGCCACTGGCCACCACAATATAATATATAGAAAACCTTCAACAGGTCTGCATTACACCCAAAAATAGTATCTGGACTGCGTAGAGGACTGGCCACTGGCCACCACAATATAATATATAGAAAACCTTCAACAGGTCTGAATTACACCCAAAAATAGTATCTGGACTGCGTAGAATAGTGGGCACTGGGCACCACAATAAAATATATAGAAAACCTTCAACAGGTCTGAATTACACCCAAAAGTAGTATCTGGACTGCGTAGAGTAGTGGGCACTGGGCACCACAATAAAATATATAAAAAACCTTCAACAGGTCTGCATTACACTGCACATACGGCTGCTCCTCCATCCTCTCCATCATATACATGTTGGAGTTTCAGCGTGTGAAAACCTCTTGTTTTTGATAATGTCAGTGCATTTTGAATATTTTTCAATTTGCCCCACAACACTGAATGTACTTTATCTATGATACGCATCTATCTATCTTGACTGCGTAGTGTGGTGGCCCCGGTACACAATTTGGTACCGAGGCCACAATATAATTAAAAAACCCTCCACGGGTCAGAATTCCACCAAAAAAGGGTATGGACTGCGTAGTGTGGTGTGGCCTGAACACAATTTTTTACAGCGCCAACAATATAATTAAAAAATTGGGCATCAACTGTCACCGTTGTTTAATATCTGATACACCTAAATATGGACTGCACAGTAGAGTGGCCCCGGTAGTAAATTTGGTGCCGGGGCCACAATACCTCCTCCAACTTCCAAGTGTAGTGTTTATAAAGACAGACAGCGTCGAAGTGTTATTAGTTGACTTTCTTAACCCTAAAATTGTCCCTGTTGCAAATATTCGTGCAATGAAGAGTTACTTTTTCATTGAAAGACTCAAGCTTTCAAGTGTAGTGTTTATAAAATATAAACAACAATACAGTAGTTCTAGAGCACGTCAATCCCTCTTGTTTTAAATTATGACAGGGCATTTTACTTTTGGTTTAATTTCCTGAATTTGTTTAAATTTGGTTTTACTTTTTGAACATGGCAAACGACTGTTGATTGGTCATATTATGCAAAAAAAAAGTTCCAAGATGGAATTGTCCTTGGGCCCTCACACCCACCCTTATGTTGTTGAAATAGGACATGCACACTTTAACAAACCAATCATTTCAGCGACAGGGCCTACCAAACAACTTTGGCTGAAATGATTGGTTTGTTTGGGCCCCCACACCAATAAAACAATTCATCTCTCCCTGTACAAACTAAACAGGCTCTACTGAGGAAAGATGTCGTCCTCATCCTCAACCTCTGATTCCTCTCCCCCTACAGTGTGTACTTCCTCCTCCTCATTTATTAATAATTTCTTCCCCGCTGGACTCCACAACCACAGGTCCCTCTGTACTGTCTGGAGGGCAGTGCTGTACTTCATTGAGGAATTGATTATTCATTTTTATAAACATCATTTTTTCAACGTTGTGAGGAAGCAACCTCCTTCGCCACTCACTGACCAGGTTCCCAGCTGCACTAAAAACTCTTTCCGAGTACACACTGGAGGGGGGACAACGCAGTTAAAAAATAGAGCCAGTTTGTACAGGGGCTTCCAAACTGCCTTTTGGAGTTCTACCATGTCACTACCTCTAGTTAATTTAGATTGCAAGGCTTGTAAATATAAATACTTTGAAGATAAAAAAAGCAGGCTGCACAGACTGTGGAGCTAGAAATTGTAATTAAATGGACCACGTTACTTTGGTGGCTATCTATGCCCCCCCCCGCCCTACACTTGTAGTTGAATATAAATAAAGCATTCTGCATAGACTGTAGAACTAGAAATTCAAATATACAAAGAAATGGACAAAGGCAGTTTGGTATCTGTCTGCATCAGATCCCCTCTCCACTAGGAGTAAAACAGAAAACTATTCAGCCGTTATATAATCTAGAATATAAATAGAAATTGAGAAAGGCAATTTGGTATCTGTCTACATCATAATCATCAACATCCTCCTCAGCGCCAGCTACATCAATATCCTCCTCCCGGTGTACAACATTCACACCTTCATTAGCCAAATCTGTAACTGGACTGTGGGTGATCCTTCCAGCATATGCAGAGGGCGTGCTGCAAATGCTGGATGGAGTCACCTCTTCCCGTACAGTGATGGGAAGGTCAGGGTTCACAACCAACAACACCCTTGGACTCGCCTTGGGGATTTGTGATGTCATCTGTTTAGAAGGCAGAGTTCTTTGCTGTTTTGTTGTTGTTGCTGACAGCATAACTCTCTTAATTTTTTTGTAGGGGGGGGAGGAGGAGGGCTTAGATCCTTGGGTGAAGCTGGACCACTAGTCATGAACACGGGCCAGGGCCTAAGCCATTCCTTGCCACTACGTGTCGTAAATGGCATATTGCCAACTTTACGTTTCTCCTCAGCTGATTTTAAGTTTCTTTTTTTGCTATTTTTTGAGAACTTGGGCTTTTTGGATTTTACATGCCCTGTACTAGGAGATTGGGCATCGGGCTTGCCAGACGACGTTGATGGAATTTCATCGTCTATGTCATGACTAGTGGCAGCAGCTTCAGCATTAGGAGGAAGTGGGTCTTGATCTTTCCCTACTTTTTCCTCCAAATTTTTGGTCTCCACTATATGTAGCACAAGATACTGCAGAATGTGTGAACTTGGTAATATTGCAGTACCAATGGACTTATACTGCTGGATTGGTTTTGCAAATTTGGTTATAATTACTTTTTTTTTTTTATACCTTTTTTTTTATTTTTTCAAAACTTGGGAATAATGGGGAAATAACTATGCCCTTAGAAGCACAGAGCACAGGACACAGCACCACTGGACTGAACAGGACACAGCACAGGACCCAGCAGCACCACTGAACTCAGCAGGACAGAGCACAGGACACAGCACCACTGGACTGATACTGCAGAATGTGTGAACTTTGTAATATTGCAGTACCACTGGACTTTTACTGCTGAATGTGTGAACTTGGTAATATTGCAGTACCAATGGGCTTATACTGCAGGATTGGTTGTGCAAATTTTGTTGTAATTAAAAAAAAATTGAATTAGTTTTTTGTATTTTTTTTAATAACTTTTTTGTATTTTTTTAAACACTTGGGGATAATGGGGAAATAACTATGCTCTTAGAAGCACAGAGCACAGGACACAGGACCACTGGACCACTGGACTGAACAGGACACAGCACAGGACCCAGCAGCACCACTGAACTCAAAATTGACAGAGCACAGCACACAGCACCACTGGACTTTTACAGCTGAATGTGTGAGCTTGGTAATATTGCAGTACCAATGGGCTTATACTGCAGGATTGGTTTTGCAAATTTAGTTGTAATTAATTAATTTTTTTTTTTATTATTTTTTTGTATTTTTTTTAATAACTTTTTTTTTTATTTTTTAAAACACTTGGGAATAATGGGGAAATAACTATGCCCTTAGAAGCACAGAGCACAGGACACAGCACCACTGGACTGTCACTGAACAGGACACAGCACAGGACCCAGCAGCACCACTGAACTCAGAAGGACAGAGCACAGGACACAGCACCACTGGACTGAACAGGACACAGCACAGGACCCAGCAGCACCACTGAACTAAGAAGGACAGAGCACAGGACACAGCACCACTGGACTGAAGTGAACAGGACACAGCACAGGACCCACCAGCACCACTGAACTCAGAAGGACAGAGCACAGGACACAGCACCACTGGACTGAGCACAGCACAGCACAGCACAACACAGCACAGCACAGCACAGAACTGAACAGCACGAGATCTACCAGGACAGAGGACCACCTAACCTAACACACCCTCCCTCTACCCTGATCAATGCCCGAGTGAAGATGGCGGCGACTAGCGGGGAATTTATAGGATCCGAGTATCGCGAGATCCGACAACGGGATTATGAGTCAGAGCCTCGGTTTCACATTTGATTTTGGCGCCAATACCCGGATCTGTCTCGGATCCGACTCGGATCGGCAACGTTCGGGTGGGCTCGGATTTCAGAAATCCGAGTGCGCTCATCTCTACTTATAACCATGAATTGTGCAGTAGGGCAGGGCCATCTTAACAATATTATTGGCCCCCGGGCAACGCAGTGCACTGGGGCCCCTAGATATAGATATAGATATAGATATACAGATATATACAGATACAGATATAGATATAGATATAAATATATAGAGACAGAGATAGATAGATGTACTTGCTCAGTGACCCTTGAACGTTTTTTTTGCAGGTTTTTTTCTTTTGCAGGATTATTTATTCTCATTAAGAGCCGTGCCTATGGGGCCCCCTTGCCCGTGGGGCCCCCGGGCAGCTGCCCATCGTGCCCAATGGAAAAGATGGCCCTGAGGAAGGGCAGTAAACAAACAGCTGAGAACGGCAGGAAAGGGGTTAGGAAACAGGCTACACAATGGGAATAAAATTTTCTACTGCTCATGACATGGGATTTGTGTGACCACCTGTCACAGATCTTGCCTCACCAGACTTGTAGCCGACTTCATGACAGATGAAGAGTACAGATTTGAAGGTTATCGGGTGTAGTGTGTACACATGAATCGCATGCTGATCAGGACTTTTTTTTTTCTTTTTGTTGTTAGTAAAATTGGTAAAATATTGTATCGCTAGAATTTTGTTGTAGTTTGTACCTAGCCTTATTGGGCATAAGCCAGATCAGATGCACATTATGAGCCTGAGTCATTTAGGAGAGCAAAGCATAAAAAAGGAGTAAATTTGCACATGGGAAAAACCATGTTGCATTGGAGGGGTAGGTAAATTTAATATGGGGACAGATTTATTGTTGGGATAGTGTTAGGAACCCCTCCAGCCGGCACAACACAACCCGGAATCTACTCTGCCAGTCAGGTGTTCACTGGAGCCCCTGATGGTGGGGACAGACTGGGCCGCAGACTGACAGAGGGTCGTGAAGTGCGTACCAGCTGGGGAGAACCCAGGCAAGAGGAGTCAGGTCCACGCAGAGGTCAAGGGCCGGCAGCAGACAAGGGTATCGATGAACAAGCTGAGGTCAGGGGTCACAGGCAAATAGCAGAACGGGTAAACAGGCCAAAGATCAGGGTCACAGGAAACACGAGCAAGGTCCAAATCAAAGCCAAGGGTCATACACGGGGAGTGAAATAGAGATATCAGGATACAGGACAGGAACTAGCAGGTCAGCAGACTGGAACACAGAAGCTATAACCGGCAATGAGGCAGCAGACCTCATTGCCTTAAATACCAGTGGCCACCAATCAGAGCCTAGCTCTGAATTAGACACAGCCCCCAGCATAATTAATAGGCTGCATTAATTAGCCCACAGGCTAGAACATATGGTGAGCGCTGCGCCCGGCTTCCTCTCATTGCTGGGACGCAGCGCCGAAGCGTCTTCTCGTTGCCCCGGCAACGGCCGGGTCAGGGCCGGAAGTGACGTCCCGGTCGCCATAGCGACGGCCGGGACGCAGGTGAGTGAGTCGCGGCGGCTGGGCACCGCCGCGGCTCGTAACAGATAGGGCATGCTTCAGTGTAAAAATTAAGCTATCAAGTATTTGTGTGCTACATGTAAAAATATCAAGTATTTTCCTTACATGCAAAATAATAAACTCATTTTCACCCCTTACATTGTAACATGGTTTGTCCAGGAGTAAACCTTTTTGCTTTGCTCTCCTTAATCACTCGGACCCTATAAGTTAGCTGTGTCTTATGTTCAGTAGCACCTCACATTATTAATATGCTTTATTTATAAAGCATCTATATGTTACGTAAATCTGAGCATTGATGATACCATAATAAAAATCAATAACATACAATAATATGGACCTGCCTAAATGACCTTTCAGAAGCTATTCTTTCACGTGACTCCCAGTAATCACATACAATCATTGACTTTATTGAGGCTTTCTAGGGGTTTTACCAACTTAAATACCAGCTTTTTCCCCTACCCTTTCTCCACACCAGTACTTCAGGGAGGATTCATCTCCTGAGTCAGATGAAGAGCCCATCGGCTCTAAACAAGATATTGGTTTGTTCTCCCACTGTCTCCCTCTGATCTGTCCATGCCAAACTACGTTTCCTATAGCATTCCAGGCACCCTTTCACCGTACCACACTATTTACAGTTTATACTCTTTACATGCACCCAACATTATTCTCCTTTCACTCTCCTCGTATTCAACATAATGAAACATACATACCTATATATTTATACCTCTCCAACTAGCTAGCACTGAACACACTCATGTACCCGCATATAAGCAAAAACTTACAATGCCATCCTTCAGTGCCTTTTTCCAATATTCCACACACCACTCCCTCCCACACCTTCACATCTGGGGACTACTCAGTCCAAGTGTGGGCCTAAATATAATATTATTTAAAAAAGTTCCTTAAAGTGTGTTTTTGGACTGTGAAAAAAATCCAGAGCACCCATTGAAAATACACACACATAGAATGAAATTAACCTACCAGGTTGTTTTTCAACTGTGGGAGAAATTTCTGTATCATCTCTATGCAGACTATATCAAAATGTGTCTGTCCTCTCGCCCTCATTTTTGGCATGTTACTGAATGCCTTTCTGCTATTTCTTCTTGGATGTTCTCTCAATTGCCTGTGACCCCTGACCTCAGCTTGTTCATCGATACCCTTGTCTGCTGCCGGCCCTTGACCTCTGTGTGGACCTGACTCCTCTTGCCTGGGTTCTCCCCAGCTGGTACGCACTTCACGACCCTCTGTCAGTCTGCGGCCCAGTCTGTCCCCACCATCAGGGGCTCCAGTGAACACCTGACTGGCAGAGTAGATTCCGGGTTGTGTTGTGCCGGCTGGAGGGGTTCCTAACATTATAACCGGCCCACTCACGGAGACGAGGTTGGAATGGATGCAAGTGGATCCTCACCGTCTCCGGCACAAGCCCTAGCAGCTCATGTTGAGTCCTTATATCAGATGATCCAGGGATTGGCTGAGCGTCTGTCTGTTCAAGAAGAAGCCGCAAAAGTGTCACAACCCACTCCAAGTTCCGTCTGTGAACCTAAGATGAACTTGCCGGATCGCTTCTCTGGAAATAGGTCCCTGTTTCGGAATTTCATAGCGACGGCCGGGACGCAGGTGAGTGAGTCGCGGCGGCTGGGCACCGCCGCGGCTCGTAACAGTACCCCCCCCTTGAGGAGGGGTCGAGGGACCCCGACATCCAGGTTTTCTTGGGAACCTCCTGAAGAATTCCTTCAATTGTTTAGGGGCATGGAGTTGTCTTCGCGGAACCCAAGATCGCTCTTCTAACCCGCGATTCCTCCACTGCACCAGGAAGTGCACCTGTCCTTGCACTTTTTTGGAATCTAAAATCCTTTGAACCACATATCTTAGTGGCTTCCTCGAACTTCCCACAGGCACAGTTGAGGATTGGCTAGGATACAATACCGGCTTCAACAATGAACAATGAAATGTGTTCGGAATTTTTAGTGAGCTAGGAATCTTCAATCTAAAAGCTACCGGATTGATCTGTTTGGTAATCATGAACGGCCCAATAAATTTAGGCCCTAGTTTTTTACAAGGCTGTCTGAGCCTGAGATTTCTAGTTGATAGCCATACTTTCTGGCCCACTCTGAATGGGCAGGTGGTACGGTGGCGATCCAAAAATTTTTTGGCCGACAATGAGGATTTTTTCAAGGAGGATTGAACTTTCCCCCAAATTACTTTCAGATCAGCAGCTGTGGAATGAATCTCCGGAATACCAGCAGATTTGAGAGAGTACAGAGAATTAGACCTGGGATGGAAACCGAAGTTACAGTAGAACGGGGAAGTTTGAGTAGATGAGTGAGATGAGTTATTGTAGGCAAACTCTGCCCAAGGCAGCAAAGATGACCAGTTGTCATGGAATTCTGAGGAATAACATTGGAGGAACTGTTCAAGTGCTTGGTTAACCCTTTAAGTTTGCCCGTTAGACTGAGGGTGGTATGCAGATGACAGACTGATCCGGATTCCGAGGAGGGTGCAGAAGGATTTCCAGAATTGTGCTATGAATTGTGAACCACGATCAGAAACAATATCGGAAGGAAGTCCATGGAGCCGGAAAACATGTTGTATGAAGAGAATGGCCAGATCTCGAGCTGTAGGAAGCCTGGTTAATGGGATGAAATGTGCCATTTTACTGAAACGGTCCACCACAACCCAAATAGTATTATGTCCTGCAGAAGGTGGCAAATCAACAATAAAATCCATGGACAAATGTGTCCAAGGTTTTGCAGGAATGGGCAATGGAAGCAATTGACCCACCGGGCGAGTCCTGGGGACTTTGTTCCTGGCACAAATTTCACACGAGAGGACATGACTTTTGACGTCAGCGGACAAGGATGGCCACCAGACCGTACGGGAAAGGATCTCCAGCGTCTTATAAACTCCAGGGTGTCCAGCAGACCTACTATTATGCGCCTCTGCAAGAACCGCCTTCCTTAGATGGACTGGAACAAAAAGACGTTGTTCCGGAGTAGTATCAGGGGCTAATTTCTGGAATCTCTGAAGTGTGATACTCAGATCTTGGGTTAATCCAACATGGATTATGGAAGGAGGAATAATAGGCTCTGGGTTCGAAACTGGAACGTGGTGTGCCAAGAAACTTCTGGACAGAGCATCTGCCCGGACATTTTTGGAACCCGGTCGATAGGTGATCAGGAAATTGAACCGGGTAAAGAACAACGACCAACGGGCCTGTCTGGGATTTAGACGTTTGGCCGATTGTATATATTGCAAGTTCTTGTGGTCGGTAATGACAGAGATCTGATGTGGAGCACCCTCCAGCCAATGTCGCCACTCCTCGAAGGCCCATTTGATTGCCAACAGTTCCCTATTCCCGACATCATAGTTGGCTTCTGCTGAAGAGAACTGACGGGAGAAATAGGCACACGGGTGTAGACGATTAGTATGAGGGTCCTTCTGTGATAGTATAGCCCCAGCACCGACGTCAGAGGCGTCGACCTCAAGAACAAATGGTTTAGCTGGATCCGGGTGTCTAAGGACCTGAGCGGAGACAAAGGCTTTTTTCAGGCTTTCGAATGAGGCTACTGCTTGAGGCGACCAATTAGTTGGATCCATCCCTTTACGGGTTAGGGCGACAATGGGAGCCACGATGTCCGCAAAACCTGGAATGAACCTTCTATAATAAGGTTGTTTGGTTGCACCCAATCTAGAATAGCCTGAACCTTAGTTGGATCCATGGAGAATCCCTCAGAAGAGATTATGTAACCTAAAAAGGATACTTTCTGCACCTCGAACTCACACTTTTCTAGTTTGGCGTAAAGGTGGTTGTCTCGCAGTCTTCGTAGAACTTGTTTAACGTGATTCTGATGTACAGACAGCGATCTGGAATAGATGAGGATATTATCTAAATAGACGACCACGAAACTACCAAGAAAGTCCCGAAGAACCTCATTGATTAAGTCCTGGAATACTGCAGGTGCATTGCTAAGACCGAACGGCATAACCAAGTATTCATAATGGCCAGAGTGCGTATTGAATGCCGTCTTCCACTCGTCTCCCTCCTTGATACGGATGAGGTTATACGCTCCACGAAGATCGATTTTTGAGAAGACAGTAGCACCTCTCAGCTGATCAAATAATACGGAGATGAGCGGAAGGTGATAGGTATTCTTGATTGTAATAAGATTCAATCCCCGGTAATCAATACAGGGTCTTAGTCCTCCGTCCTTTTTGGATACAAAGAAGCATCCTGCTCCTACGGGAGATTTAGATGGCCTGATGAAGCCCTTCTCCAGATTTTCTTCAATGTATTCCTGCATGGACTTGGTCTCCGGACCAGAGAGAGAGTACAGGCGACCCTTAGGCAACTTGGAACCAGGAATAAGCTCGATGGCACAGTCAAAGTCACGGTGTGGTGGTAAGGTGTCAGCAGCCTTCTTGGAGAACACATCCCAGAACTCATGATATTGTGAGGGAAGCTGCTCCGGAATAGACTGAATCACCCGCAGGGGCAGTGACAAGCAGGACTGTGTACAGTAAGAGCTCCACTGGACAATTTCTCCTTTTACCCAGTCCATGACAGGGTTATGACGGGAAAGCCATGGGTGACCCAAGATCAAGGGAACTGATGAACAATCGATAAGAAGGAAGGTTATTGACTCTGAATGGAGAGCTCCGATTTTTAATTGTAGTGGCGAGGTCTCCCAGGAAATCTTGCCACCAGGCAATGGACCTCCATCTAAGCCACAGACAGTAATAGCGGACTTGAGTTTTACCATCGGAATTTTAGCAGCGCGGGCGAACCCGATGTCCAGGAAGTTGCCTGCAGCTCCACTATCAACGAAGGCAGACAGGTCCAATTAACGAGCACTAAACATGAGCTGTGCAGGGATCAATACGGCGTTTTTCGGGGAGACAATCTGCAGACCTAGGTGAACTTTCCCCTCGTTCCCTAGGCATGCTCTTTTCCCGGCTTATTCGGGCAGGAACGGGAGAAGTGGCCTTTTGTGCCGCAATAGAGACATAGGCCCTGTGATCTTCTCTTGTCTCTTTCCTCAGGGGAGAGACGATACGCCCCCAATTGCATGCGTTCCTCACCATCCGTGGGAACAGGAATGAAGCCGGATAGAGGTGATGATGTCTCCTTTTCGATTTTCCTCTCTTTAAATCTCCTGTCGATTTTAATGGAGAGGTGCATCAGATCCTCCAGAGAGGTAGGAGATGGGTACTGCACCAAAGAGTCTTTGACCTGTTCCGACAGGCCAAGACGGAACTGACTCCGCAAGGCAGGATCATTCCATCCACTATCAGGTGACCATCTACGGAATTCAGCGCAGTATTCCTCTGCCGAGCGCCGGCCTTGTTTCAAGGCCCGTAGATGAGTTTCAGCAGAGGCAGTACGGTCCGGGTCGTCATATAGTAGACCTAACGCCTCGAAGAAAGCGTCTACTGACTGCATGGCAGGACTGGTCTGCGGCAAGGAAAACGCCCAGGACTGGGGGTCACCCTGTAGAAGGGAAATGATAATCCCGACTCTTTGATGCTCTGAGGAGCGGGGTCTCCATCGGAAATAGAGCTTGCAGCTCTCCCTGAAATTCCGAAACAGGGACCTATTTCCAGAGAAGCGATCCGGCAAGTTCATCTTAGGTTCACAGACGGAACTTGGAGTGGGTTGTGACACTTTTGCGGCTTCTTCTTGAACAGACAGACGCTCAGCCAATCTCTGGATCATCTGATATAAGGACTCAACATGAGCTGCTAGGGCTTGTGCCGGAGACGGTGAGGATCCACTTGCATCCATTCCAACCTCGTCTCCGTGAGTGGGCCGGTTATAATGTTAGGAACCCCTCCAGCCGGCACAACACAACCCGGAATCTACTCTGCCAGTCAGGTGTTCACTGGAGCCCCTGATGGTGGGGACAGACTGGGCCGCAGACTGACAGAGGGTCGTGAAGTGCGTACCAGCTGGGGAGAACCCAGGCAAGAGGAGTCAGGTCCACACAGAGGTCAAGGGCCGGCAGCAGACAAGGGTATCGATGAACAAGCTGAGGTCAGGGGTCACAGGCAAATAGCAGAACGGGTAAACAGGCCAAAGATCAGGGTCACAGGAAACACGAGCAAGGTCCAAATCAAAGCCAAGGGTCATACACGGGGAGTCAAATAGAGATATCAGGATACAGGACAGGAACTAGCAGGTCAGCAGACTGGAACACAGAAGCTATAACCGGCAATGAGGCAGCAGACCTCATTGCCTTAAATACCAGTGGCCACCAATCAGAGCCTAGCTCTGAATTAGACACAGCCCCCAGCATAATTAATAGGCGGCATTAATTAGCCCACAGGCTAGAACATATGGTGAGCGCTGCGCCCGGCTTCCTCTCATTGCTGGGACGCAGCGCCGAAGCGTCTTCTCGTTGCCCCGGCAACGGCCGGGTCAGGGCCGGAAGTGACGTCCCGGTCGCCATAGCAACGGCCGGGACGCAGGTGAGTGAGTCGCGGCGGCTGGGCACCGCCGCGGCTCGTAACAGATAGGGCATGCTTCAGTGTAAAAATTAAGCTATCAAGTATTTGTGTGCTACATGTAAAAATATCAAGTATTTTCCTTACATGCAAAATAATAAACTCATTTTCACCCCTTACATTGTAACATGGTTTGTCCAGGAGTAAACCTTTTTGCTTTGCTCTCCTTAATCACTCGGACCCTATAAGTTAGCTGTGTCTTATGTTCAGTAGCACCTCACATTATTAATATGCTTTATTTATAAAGCATCTATATGTTACGTAAATCTGAGCATTGATGATACCATAATAAAAATCAATAACATACAATAATATGGACCTGCCTAAATGACCTTTCAGAAGCTATTCTTTCACGTGACTCCCAGTAATCACATACAATCATTGACTTTATTGAGGCTTTCTAGGGGTTTTACCAACTTAAATACCAGCTTTTTCCCCTACCCTTTCTCCACACCAGTACTTCAGGGAGGATTCATCTCCTGAGTCAGATGAAGAGCCCATCGGCTCTAAACAAGATATTGGTTTGTTCTCCCACTGTCTCCCTCTGATCTGTCCATGCCAAACTACATTTCCTATAGCATTCCAGGCACCCTTTCACCGGACCACACTATTTACAGTTTATACTCTTTACATGCACCCAACATTATTCTCCTTTCACTCTCCTCATATTCAACACAATGAAACATACATACCTATATATTTATACCTCTCCAACTAGCTAGCACTGAACACACTCATGTACCCGCATATAAGCAAAAACTTACAATGCCATCCTTCAGTGCCTTTTTCCAATATTCCACACACCACTCCCTCCCACACCTTCACATCTGGGGACTACTCAGTCCAAGTGTGGGCCTAAATATAATATTATTTAAAAAAGTTCCTTAAAGTGTGTTTTTGGACTGTGAAAAAAATCCAGAGCACCCATTGAAAATACACACACATAGAATGAAATTAACCTACCAGGTTGTTTTTCAACTGTGGGAGAAATTTCTGTATCATCTCTATGCAGACTATATCAAAATGTGTCTGTCCTCTCACCCTCATTTTTGGCATGTTACTGAATGCCTTTCTGCTATTTCTTCTTGGATGTTCTCTCAATTCAACTAAATCTTTTAAACTGAGCTAATAATATCCCTGCCTGCCAGTGGAAGCTACCTACCTGACATCATTATTTCTGTTGACTTGACAATAGACCCTAGTCCTCAAGCTTGCTACATACTGCATGTTTCATCCTTGACTAAGAACTGTCTGCTGTTCCTTACATTTAATCTGTATGTCAAATCCTATTATATACATCTACGTAACAATATCAGTATACAGTTATCTCGTGAGAAACACTTAAAAAATGAAATTCATGCACCCATAATCTCCCACATTGACTTGCTTTTCCCTTATACTGGTCTCCCCTAACCAGACTTTCACCCTATAAGCTATTTTGAACATAGTAGCTAGATTAACTTTCATTGCAAAACGTTCTTCTATTGCTACTCTGCTCATATGTATGCCTGTATTTTACCAAATCCAATATAAAATAGTTCTAATGACATTCAAAGCCATTAAAATAACTGTACCAACACATATTGTTTCCCTTTGCTCAATATAGCTCCCAAATCAATCCCTTTGCTTTCTCCAAGCTCTGCATCTCTCATCCACACTGATTGCCTGCTCCCATTCCCAGTTACAGAAATTTCCTCTGTGGCAGTATCCAGTCTATGGAATTCCCTCTCTCATACAACAAGACTTTCACCTTACCTCCAAATCTTCAAGTGTCCCCTGAAAAATATTTTTTTTAGCAAGCTTATCACATTTATAGGACAGGAGGGCTGCAAAAAATGCATGTAGGACAGGAGGGGGCTGTTAAAGTGTGTGTAGGACAGAGGTGGGGCTGCTAAAGTGTGTATAGGACAGAGGGGGGGCTGCTAAAGTGTGGAATAGGGAGGTCTTAATATATTATGTGATATGAGGGAAGGAAGGGCGGCTGTCTTAATAGTGCATGGGTGGGAAGTAGGCTATTAATTTAATGGTGGAGTTTAGGTTGGGGTTAATTATTTAATGGGTGCTATTATTTGTAGGGTTATGGTGGGAAAATTTAATTTATTGGTGGATTATTTAATTTAATACTGGGGCCTATTAAATTAATATGGGATAAAGGGACCTTTAATTTAATGCTGGGGTGGTTTGGGGCTATTAATTGAATGTGGGGCTGAGTTTGGGGAGAAGGGCTATTTATTAAATGTGAATATTAATTATTTAATACCAGGGATGTTTGTGGGAAATGGTTATATTAAACGCAAATGCTATTATTTTATTGCTGGGGCTCTTTGGATGAAGGGAAATAGGTTTATTTATTAAATGTGAGTACTGTTATTTTAATGTTGGGGCTGAAGAGAGGCCTAATAATTAAATGTGGGTGCCATTGATTTAATGTCAGGGTTGGTTGGAGGTTTCTAAATTTCATTTACCTATTTTTTTTCTAAATAGGGCCTCAAGCATTCCAGGATCCAGACAAGCAGCAACTGATCTTAAGAAACCAGCAGCCGTAGGTGTTGAAAGTGACAAGAACAAGTAGGAGAGAGCAGTCTGCCAACTGTCCTGAATCTGGTGGGACAGCCCAGAATTTGGGTGACTGTCTTGCTTAGTCAGGATTTGGTCTGACTGAAAAGACAGTTGGGAGGTATGTCCTGCTTCCCTGCTTCCCACTGTACTGCTCGTGAAGGCAGAGCTGCGTGCACATAACGGTAGTGCACACAGTTTTGACTGTGTATTTGTCTAGAATGATAACCCCTCTGTCTTAAGTGCCCTGGGCACCTCAGAGCCTTATTTTAGCTCTGGCAATACTGTAGTGGTTCTTGCATTGATTCCATTGTCTGCCTTCTACATTGCACTGGTCCTATTCTCAGATCACTTTGTAGAATATATGGCCAGCCCCCATGTCACTGATAATATTATTAATCCTTCCTCCTTTGTACATACTATGTCACTAGCAATCGCTTGGAATAGCTCTCCCCTTCACTTATGCCATTGTCTGCCAACCCTCCCTGCACTGTTATTAATTCAAGTCACCACCTATCACTGGGCACATTTAGGGCTCATACACAATTGTTACAAAAGAAGTGTTTTCTTGCAGATCCTTGATGCATTTCACCTTTGTGGTTATCGAGCTGAATAGCCATTTATTATAAGGATTATTTTTAACGCATTTTTTGGAACACACAGTACACATTTTTCTATATTAAAGAGAGAGATTTGACTGGTAGTTTGCATCTCATGACCGTAAGGGAAGATACAATAGTGCAGTGAAGTGCTCATATGCTGCCTTTTGCAGACTGATCAAATAATATTCTGCCAACATGTTTCGCAATAGTTACATTTATTAAACAGTGTCAGATATGTTTCCATGAAGGGACTTTGGAAGCATGAGTTAGTAGGCAACTAAACAAGTTTGAGCACAGATGCATAAACCAGTCGCAGATAATGCAAAAATATGATATGCAAAAGTCATTTATTTTTATGACACAGGGTGGGCAGCTTTTGCCCTGCTTTGCTTTAGAGATGCCCCACTGTGCATTAAGTCATCACATGTAGGTTTTCCTACATGTTACTACAACCAAATTCCAGTAGTTCTAAACCCCACCTACTTTTGTGATGGCCACACCTGCAGTTGATGTGGCCCCACCCACATGAGGCCATTTCAAGAATTTTTTCCAGAGCCACTTTAAGTTCCCAATCTGCCCCTGGCCAGAAGTTGTCTATGGGATGGATAGGGGTAGGGCATAAGAGTATTCCCATCTGTGATTCTTCCCTGCTAATTTTATTCCTCAAAATCAGTTAAAGTCCAGGGAAAAACAATAGTGACTTAAACCAGTAAATGAAAGTCCTGAATCTAGGTAATGAAGAGCAACTCCTCAGTTTAATCCTTTCCAAGCTTTTAATATGGAAGGGGCTTCATGGTTGCTAACTTCCGGTTTGCTTGGAGTACGGGATATGAATGCTAGGAAATGGAAGAGTAGGAAATGTGCTATAACCCACCTGGCTATATTTAAGAACCTGATTGGTATAAGGCCGTGTAACATTCCAGATGAATGAATGGGCTTATGAAATATCCATAGTCCATGAATTAATAAATTTACTTCTCTATACTTGTGAACATGAAATATTTCATATTATCCCAGTGATGAGTGAAAGACAGCAGTCGGTTTGATATTCTGTTGAGCCCATGTTGCCACAAACGTTCTAGGCTTCCCTACTTGAAAAAAACTGCTATATATATTTCACTCAAAACTTACATTTATTTTCCTTCTATATTCATTGCTGTCTGTTAAAGCCCAGTCTTGTTTCATTGCCGTGTTTTTTCCCAATAAACTGCTCAGTGTGTTGGCACTATAATAATGATAAAATGGTTGCATGGCTTACTGACTTGGCCAGTATCTGTAAAACAACATGCAAACTACAAATTGAATGTACATGACTACAAAAGCTGAGCACGATTACGACAAATATGAGAACATGTTCGAACATGGCAGTTTTATTTATATGTAAACATTGCTGCATAAATGGCTGCAATTTTTCTGAGTGAATGCAATTATATAAAAACACATAAAAATTTGCAAAACACTATTCCATGAAGAATATTTTTTTTTTTATTTACTTTTATTTATATATATTTTTATAAGACTTTTGTATAACCTTTGAAAAGTTGTTGTCATATGGTTATAAATCTAATTCATGTTATTACCTAAGGCATATGAAGCATATTAATGCACCTACACCTTACTGATGTGCCGATTTTTTTTGAATTATCTTCTTAAAAGCAATCTCCATAAAAGTGTAATAAAACCAAAAATTAAGTTAATATTTCTATAAATTTTTTGGGACTGGACAAATAAAGATGGAGCAAGACTTACTGGGATAAATGGTGTGGTCAAGCTCTTGGCAAACCAATAACAATTCCTACCTCTGGTATTAACAATGAACTAGCACTAGGGTTTAGAGACAGCAGAGCAACAAAATTTAGTTACGGGAGTCTCGAAAAAGCAAAAATGAGTCCCTTTATCTGTTACTATATCTGTAAAGCCAGCATCAGCTAATACAATACTTAAACTAATAACTAAATTGCAGTTAAAATAGAAAATATAAAGAAAACGGAAAATGGGCAGGAAATATATTTGAAAGAATATAGCAATACAGGGAGCTCATATCATTAAGTATTATAGGTACACTAAAATTACTGTGTTTTAGGTTTAATAGAAGGATTAGCTGCAGTAACTCAGTGTGTGACAAAACAATTCATTTGTAAAACAAGTTCTGGCAGATTAAGAAATTCCCTCACAGTGTTTTCTAACAGTTTCACTGTAATGTAGTGACTATCATAATAAGTCAATATTAGTGCTATGCGCATGCTAGATTTCTTATTTTTTTTCCAGAATTTAGAACTTTCTCCCCTTAATTCACATTCTTCATTTTGAGAGGTAGAGATGAGTGCAGCAGCTGCATAATTTCAAATCAAAGATTGAGGTGTAACAGTCTATTTTGCAGAGGTACAAAGTTCTGGCTATACAATCTTCGAGTTCTGCTTTGAAGTGAACTAAGGTTACCTTTTATTTGGTGAATATCTTTGTGGCATTGCCATTTGCTGTTTTCTATTACATCCATATCTTCATGACAGTGAAATTCACCAACTATCTCCGTATTGTTATACTTGTCTCTACCCCTTCATCCCTTCCGCATACTACCTATACACATTAGTATACAACTATTATATCAATCCAGAACATCACACAAATATATATCACCTGACTTTTAAACTGTTCCCTCTCTCTTAATCCTTTACTTCATCCACTTTTCCAAAACCCTACGCCAGCAATTTTTTCTATTTCTCCCCACTCCTTCCCCCCTTCTTTAACCCGCACAGCATACCTATTTCAAATTTTTCCCCTCCACACCATGTCACTTTCTCCCAATAACAAACTGTTATGTCCGTATCTATCGTTTGCAATAATGATTCTCTGACGCGATCACTGTGGTTCCAAAGCACAAAGGGTTTTATTCGCAAAGTATTACAAGACAAAGTTTGGCACACTTACACTTGCAATGTTAGCACTAACACAAGCTTCTATCATAATGCTCCAGTTTCCAAAGCCAGAGTTAAAAATATAAACACTGTACAGTTGTAAAAAGCAGTGGCATTACAAAGATACACAGTTCCAGTATTAAGCTAAACATTCACAGGTCAATGGGTCATGATCTCCCAAGAATTTGGTGTGCCATTGGTTGATTCCACTGGTCATCATTCCTTGAGATAGCCAGATGTTAAGATAACTCTAAGACAAGTAAGATAAGACAATGGCTTCTTACTAGCCTAGAAAGAGAAACCCAGTGCACACTAATATGCTCTTACCAATTTGCATATACCCTTCTTACCTAGGTGAGTCAGACCTTGTGCTGCCTCTGCTAGGCCAGGAAGATATGCCTTGGGAGCTACTGGCCACCTTGTCCAACTTTCCAGAGACCAGAGGATTCTTGACCACAACCCTTCGACTTTCAGACAGCCTTCTCCTGTAGGAAACACAAATCCTGCATTTCTATTAATTTCTGTACACTGAAAGCTTCGAAAATCATTAATTTGGTTACATTTTTTATTAGTGAGCCAGCTGCTCTCTTAGCAGCCTCATCTGTTCTATCTTTACTAAGTCATATGTTTGAGCAGAATTTAGGAGGGAATCCATATACCAGTACTATGTCCCCTGACTTACAAGCAGAATAGTTGCTGCTATACTCCTTAAACACGTAGGAAGGGATCTTTTCACAGTGTCCAATTGTGCACTGTAATATGCTACCGGTCTGCTACCATCACAATGTTTCTGTGTTAAGAGTCCTGCAACACAACCAGCTTCAGTACAGTATAACTCACAAGGTTCTTCATAATCAGGTATTCGCAGGGCAGGTGCATTAGTCAAACTCTCTTTAAGTTTAAAGAATGCTTTTCTCTGACTCCTCAGTATGTGAAACAAGCTCAGGTTCAGAGGATAAGACTAACTTCTACACTGGTAAAGTCAATATAGAAAAATTGTGGTATTCAGGGTCTACAGTACCCACACATCTCTAAGAAAGCATGAATCCGTTGCTGGTCCTGCGACAGTGTTGTTTCCTGTATAGCCTAAATTCTGTCCGTTATCAAATGCCTTAGGCCATGGATGAGACAGTGCCCCAAGTCTTTGAATTTTGTCTGGCATGGCTGTAATTTATCCTTTTCATCCTTGTGTCCTGTTTTTTGAGAATGGAAGCAACAAATGTTTGGTATCAGACACTAATGAAATAAACGATTCAGAACACAGCAATAAATCCTCTACATACTGAATTAGAACAGACCCATTGCTCAGTTGGAAAGATCGCAAACAGTCATGCAAGGCTTGTGCCAAAATATTGAGGTTGTCTATTAACCCTTTGAGCAATCTAGTTCAGGTTTTTTGTACCCCTTTATAAAGAAAGTAAAGTGGTATTGGCAGTCAGGCTGTAGAGGGACAGAGAAGAAGGTAAAGCAAGAAACAATAATAATAAAATAGTTTGTAGAAAAGAACATTCGTATCAGAATGACAGCTGGATTGGGCACTACAGGGAATTGGTTCTTGACTACTTTACAAATCTCCCTTAAATCCTGAACTAATCTACAGACCTTCTCCTATTCTTTTTAATCATAGCCATCAATCCAGTGTCCTGTCCAACTTTAGTCCATAAGAGACCCTGTATATTTGACAATATTTCTTCTACCTGTGATGGACTTGTCTCTATAACAGAGGAGTACACCATTAGCCTTTGTGGAGTGTCCAGTGTCTTGTACCTCCCGTGCATACATTCCAGGAATGTCTAATAACACACCATCAGAAGAGCAGTATACTACACACCCTATTTTGCATAATAAATCTCAGCCATGTAAGTTAATAGAGGCCGCTGCAGCTAGAAGAAAAGAATATTTAGTACGCAATGGCCCAATAGTAGTCACTCCCACAGCTGGAACAATTTTCCTAGTAGTAGACAAATTTAGAGGAGGTGTTAATACAGATCTGGCCATCCCTGTATCTAAAAGAAAGAAATTTGATTTGTACCAAATATATTCCTTTTTGCTTCTGCTTCTTATCTTTAGTTAATGTAACCATCTACAGATTACAGGTGCAGCCCAGACTTCAGAGATTGGCATGAGTACACATGACATTTGCTACCATTGAATGACTGCGATCCCTGATGCTAACATAGCCTATTGTCACTCCAAGGGCAATGCATGACCACATATGCTTATCCTTATCTGTCTTATTATTGGGAATATCTATTGTCTGCAATGGGTGTATTTCTACAGTATATCTAAAAGCTAGAACTATTGTCTCTGCACAATGGATATTTCTTTGCTTACTTGTATGTGGGACAATTTTATTTGTGTCTTTAGCAGAAAATGAGAATGGGTCAGTATCGCCCCTTCCTAATCTCTGAAAATGTAAGAGCTATCGCAGGGATAAAAACAGACTCATCATATATTTACCTTTCTTTTTCAAAACAGGATATAATTTAGAGGGTTCACTGTTTTCCCTGGCTGTACTTTTATTCGTGTAGCTGGCGCTGTTGCGAGCTCACGTTTTTTTTAAAAAAAATTCTCTTTCTGCTCCTGAGTTAATTTTTCACACCAAACTTTGCCTTCACACTGTCACAATTTTTGTGAACTTAACATATAAATTTGATCTTTAACTGTATTCAGTATCTCAGAATCGAAGTTACCAACAGTAGGAAAGGGTCTCACACACTCAGCAGTTATTTTTGTACAATTGTCACAATACACAGTTGCTCTAAGACCATCCTGCCTACTCATAATGTATATTACAGATCCTTTGGGTTCTACCATATGCTTATCAGTTTTAAAGTTGCCCCATGTCGTGTCTGCCTTGCTCCAATGGTCTGTGGTCCTTCAGAATGCTAGTGTAGGTCTAGAAAATACTGAATTATGACAGACACATGCCTACATTTGTGTGTCCAAAAAGCTAACAGTTTCTAGAGCAATGTTCCTTCACTCTTCCCACTGGAAATGCTTTGTTCCAGTGAGAATCCTCTTCTTGAAAACTGTTTCTGTTGAGGTATCTCGTCCCGCTCAGATAAAAAACTAAAATAATATATATATATATATATATATATATATATATATATTATAATAAAGTATACTATATTCTATATTCTAAAGTTTGTAATTGCTTAGCCAGACAATACCATTTACCCTCTGCATTGGGTGCCAATACAAACTAATATCCTCGCTTCATACTCTATCAAAAACACATTCTGTTAGTACAATTTCCTATTGTTGGCAACTTTTCTTTCCTGGATACATTTAACAATATGCTTAATTATATAATAACAAAGCAGAAACTATTATATATATATACTTAAATCTGTAGAAATGTAGAACCGTAATATGTGCTATTTAAACAAACGCTGTGCACAGCACTTGCAAAAAAGGACTACGTAAAACAATATTACCTTCATCCCTCTGGATTCACCCCAACACCTCTGATGAATTTGATTTGACAACACAAGATGCAAATTAAAATTATAAAACAATATGCGTTTTTACCTTATGTAATACGTCTCCCACCCTTTGTTTACAAACTGAAATCCGTAGGAATGTGAGCCCTAGTGTAGCGTGGAGTCTGCTCAAAGCCGCAAATTGTTAAGTCTGTATCTATTGTTTGCAATAAAGATTCTTCGATGCGATTGCTGTGGTTCTAAACCACAAAGGGTTTTATTTGCAAAGTATTACAAGACAAAGTTTCATGTGTGAAAGGGAGGCTAGGAAATTCTATACACTGTTTGCAATATAACTATAACTTTCTTTTCCAATGATCTGTGTATCAATTGGGGAGGAGAGAATATTGGAATAATTGGAATATTGATCTTTATAGTCTGTTGAGACAGAAAGAATGTTACTATACATAATAATTTTATGTCACACAGCATCATCTCGCCTAATTGTATCTCAAAGGATACACACTATTTAGAAATGTTCTTAGTTAGTATAGTGTTGATAAAAAATTTCCCCCTGAAGAACCTCGTTAAACATGTTTAAAAGCTTTAGAAATGCTTACCACCTTTGCTGGGTAGCGGATCAGTATGTCCACTACGGATTTTCTTATTTTCTAAAACCCAAGTTAATCATATTAGTGCCCCTAGTGGCCAGCAAAGTTTAATACAACCAAACCGCTAAACTATCATTTTGTTTTATTTTCTTTAAGAAAAATTTTACTGAAGTTGTTAAGCTATCATTGCTACAGATTAAAATAATATTATCTGATCTACATTTGTACCCCTGATCCTGGTGAATAAAATCACCACTCCAGGGATTATATTCTATTTAATTAGGTTTTACAGCTATTTATAGACACAAACTATGAACATTTATGTCTACTGTCAACAAACACTATTTTTCTACCATGGGGTTTCTCCTTTGTTCTAATTAACCATGTTACATAAAGTTTTGTGATTTTCTACTTAGTTCTTGTGTAGTGTTATAATGGTTCTGATGGCATTTATCAAATACTGTGTAACCCTACACAAGTGGAAATTTCCATGTCACATTTATGAGTGGTATTCCATTGTGCATTACGATCCCCATTTTATCCTCATCAAAATAAAGTCATTACCAATATCCAGGGGTTTGATTAATTATAATGCTACATGGAATCAACCACCTCCAAAATAATGGCATGCGAAGATACCACATCTATATTATCCTGCCCATTTGCAGATTACCCAAAATCTAATCAAGGGGCTACAATACATACCTGTGACCACTAGGCACTTTTCTAGTTACTATTGTTAATTCTTCTCTCCCAATATACCACTATAAATTATCTGTATATACCTGGGTTTTTAAAAGAAGTAGGATTTTGAATACCAACTTTCTATTGTCCCATATATCCTTATTTGTAGTTCTAAAACAAATGAATACATACCTCAGACATTGGAATTTTAAGTGCTAAACCAATTATCATTTGCTGACATAACAATGACAAAAATCAGATTCATATTTTATCTGTTCCATGTTCAGAATACGTATATTACATCATTTCTCATAATTCATAATATTTTGTATAATGCAGTCTAAAATCATGTCTATTTGCAGCCATGTATACCTATATACAAACTTGCAATCTGCTTTACCAAGGAACCCTGATTTGGACATACTAACATTTGCGGCATCTTGATTGATAAAAAAAATTCATACTTTCCTGCATTTGCTACAGGACTCATCGCTAACCTGCAATCTGCACCTCTTAAATTACACCCAGCTTATTAATACATAACCTGATTATAAGCGCTCTAATGGTGATGACTATAAATTTTAGCAGAACTTATTTGAATGGGTCACACATACCCCCCAATTGTGAGTTGTTTAAAATATTTAAGAAAACCAATATTTTCCCTATAAAGTTATGATATTTCTTGACTGTGTCAACGACCTGTGTTAATATCTTCACTGTCTGTTGCATGGAAATTAAGTCTATAATCTATAAGGGATTGGCAAATTTTTCTTGCAGGCTTGATTCCACCCAGCCAATATCACTAAAATTGGCCTTCCTGGGCAAACAGTGCACTTTGCTTACTCAAAATTCCTAAGCCATTACCCGCTAGACAACTCTCAAAGATGTATTTATGAGATGCAGATGCCTTAAAGTATTGTATCACCCAATAATTCTCAAATTAGAATGAGTCAAACTTCATCTCATTGTGGGTACTCTTTTCCTTCAGCGTAACCGGCTGCCTGATTGCAGTAACCCCCCTTGCGCTATGGGGGTCTTTTCAAGGGGGTACACTTAGAGGGGTAATCACATTCCCTAATACAACGTCTGCTAACCAGCTATCTCCCCTCCTCACATTATAGGGGCTTTTTAAAGGAGGATACACGGGGTCTTCCCATTCAGCTCTATCTAGTTTGCTACTTTGGCAGCAAATCCCCCTCACACTATGGGAGTCTTTTCAAGGGGGCATTCTACCCAGGGTCTTCTCATATTTTCTTAAGTGGCATCGCTATACAGCTCTTTAAACTTTTGTCTTCTACCATGACCAACCAGAAATAGTGTAGTCCCCACTATACCAGCTAAAAATCTGGAAGCGCTACACACGATTCTTTTGTTTGACTGGACCCTCGCCCCAATATAAGCACATGTTTGAACATTCCCGCCAAGTAACCCACGGGTCAAATCGTTATTCTAACACCAGTTTTATCAATAAATGGGAGACTCAAATATCTTGTAGATTGGAAAGGATTTGGTCCAGAGGAACGCTTGGATTGACTCTTCTGATGTCAATGTTCCCCTTCTTATAAGATTTCATTCCAAAAATCCAAAAAAAACTGGTCTCAGGTGTCCAGCGTTCACCTTTAAAAGGGAGGGTACTGTCACACATTGCACCAGCTAAAAATGCATTATGGTTTGCTCTCACCTGTTTCCCTCTTTCTGCATTCACTTGCTGGGCTGAACTGAGCATGCACACACCTGGTCTGCTCAATACTTCCTGCATTCTCTTGATTGGCGGCTCCGTAACCTGCGGTTACAGAGCCGCCAAGTCCATGCTCCCTTGCGGTAACCTCTGGTGAAAACCTCCCTCTCAGTTAGCAGGGGTAGTGTTAAACCGGGCAAACACTTTGAGCTTCCCAAGACTTTCAGATTGTGACAGCAACAGTGTGACATTTGTTGAGGAACTGAGAAATGAAGTGATGATATCAGCAGATTCAGATAAAGAAGAGAGCACTAACTTCAAAGACACAAGCAATGCAGCTACTGAACAAGAAATTTAAATTAGCTGTAAACCAGATACCAAAACTGAATAGATACAAAAGTTCACAGCATATGAAGTAAGGTGCTCAATCAGAGAAAATAAAGGTAAAGCACTTATGCACTGCTCATACAAAGCTAAAGCAGTCAATTTATGTGCATCCACATCCAGGGAAGGAATATGTGACCTACCAAAAAGGGAAGCTGACAAATTTATGCAGAAGCGGCTGTAAAGAGAAGGCATACAGTCTAGCAGGGCCTGATCAACCACTAGGCTGATCAGGCTGCAGCCTGGGGTGCTGAGTCCTGGGGGAGCGCAGCGCGGAACACTGACAAGCTGTTGGTTTTTTATGGGGGTTTTTTTTCTTCAAGTGACGGTGATCGGCTTCTTTCTCCTATAATGGGGCCGCTCCTGGCCTCAAGGGGGAGGTCCCGCATGTCCCGCATGTTCCTGTACCCAATCACGCAGCTAACAGCATCCAACGCTGTTAGCTGCCCTATCAGTGTATTGCTTAGTGTGGTCACGTGAGATCTCACATCTCACGTGACCACACTAATCACACAGAGCGCGCCCGCAGCTAACAGCGTCGGATGCTGTTAGCTGCATGTGAAGATGACAGAAGCGCCGGCGTCTGGTCAGAGGAGAACAGAAGACAGCAAGGTAAGTGCTTTTTAAATATCAGGGGGGTGACACATCGGATGTGGAGGGGGGGATCTTATAAATTGGATATGGGGGGATTAATGATCTGCTAGTATGGATTGGATAGGGGGGATTAATGGAGTGAAAATGGGGAGGTAATGAACTGGCTGGAGGGGGGCTTATGAATTGGATGGGGGAGTTAATGAAATGGCTAGAGGGGGGATTAATGAAGTGAAAATGGGGATTAATGAACTGGCTAGAAGGGGGGGGCTTATGAATTGGATAGAGGGGGCATATGAATTGGATGGGGGAGTTAATGAAATGGCTAGAGGGGGGGGATTAATGAAGTGAAAATGGGGAGGTAATGAACTGGCTAGAGGGGGGGTTAATGAATTGGATAGGGGAGATTAATGAAAAAGCAATGGGGAGGTAATAAACTGGCTACGGGGGGGGTTAGTGAATTGGATAGGGGGGGTCTCAAACTGTCTGGTGCGGGTTGATAATAATGACAGGGGGATGAATTGGTGGGGAGGTGATGAAATAACTTGTAGAGGGCAGGATTTCTGTATTGTGTGGCGGTGATGTTGATGCTGACTGTGGTTTCAGTGGTCACTAGAATGCTAAATACTAGATAGACAGGGCTGGTAGATGTTACTATAGGAGTGTAAATAATTTTCATATATTTTATTGTCTGTCTGTACTAGGGGGTTGTTTTGTATCATTCAGGGTTTGTTAAAATTTTGCACTATAATACAATTTTTGCAATATTTTTTACAATTTTTTTTTAAATACAGGACTCCCAAGTTTCCAGAAGCCGCCAACGGACAACACTCCAAGAACATGCAAAAGAGAACACCAGGTAGTCTACACTGCAAGATCAGGTAAGAGAGGAAGTGCATAATGAAGTGTGTTTAATGTATTAATGTTTTACAATTTTATTTACAGATATATATCTATATATATAAAAATTTTATTTACACACACACTGGGGGGGGGGGGACTAGTGTAGTAGCCTGGGGCGGCTGTGACCCTTAATCAGGCCCTGCAGTCTAGGCTCAGACAGATTGATAGCTCTTGGAGAAGAGCAGTGAAATGTGGGGAGCAAAAGGGCAGAGAGAGACTTGTACAGGGTGGGGCATAAAGATCTCCCATATTTCGAGGGGGCATTGTGTGAGCTGTAGTGGGGGTAAAGAGGTGGGGTAGTTTTAATTTGGTAGGCTAGGCTCTGCCATTTATAGTACCCTTCATGAATTGGACATCGGGGCTTTGCTGTTCAAGCGTATTATGAGAACAACCGTTCTGTGATAACGATGCAGAGAGCGTTCCGTACATGCTGCACGCTAGGTCTAAATGCATCTGCACCAGATCGGAAAATGATTTTTCTATGGATTTCTAAACAACTGGATCCACACTGAAAAGAAAATCACCTGTCAGACCTATGATCGTTAGAATTTCAAAAAATGTGGAAGCCGTGAGAGTATCCATTCAGCAATCACTAGGGCGTTCTACTCATAAGCATGCCATGGCACTGGGGATATCAAGTCGGATTTTCAAACATCGTCCTCGATCTCTATTGGGTTGAACATAACCCTTGTGAACTCCATGAACGACCACTCCACTCTCCTCACGTAACTGTTTGGTGTGGAGTTGCCGACTTTGGTGTGATTGGCCCGTATTTTTTTGAGGAAGGTGTTGCAACAGTAACTGTGACCTCTGACCGGTATGTTGAAATATTGGAGACCTTTCTGCGCCCCAAACTGGACAATGTGGATACAGAACATGTGTGTTTAAACAGGACGGGTCCACAGCTCACATAGCATGACGTTCGCTCGTCGCGTTGAGGGAAATGTTCCCTGGGCGTTTAATCTCTTTAAGGGGAGAAGTGGAGTGACCGGCACTGTCACCAGATTGAAGCCCATGTGACTTTTTATTTTGGGGATACCTGAAGGAAAAGATTTTCAAACATCGTCCTCGATCTCTTGAGGTTTTAAAGGAAAGGATCAGACAGGAAATCAAAGCCATTCCACCTGATATGACCCGGATAGTGATGGAGAATTTCTGGGAAAGTCTTCAGCAATGTATTGCCAATGACGGCCACAATTTTTCAGATATGATTTTTAAAACCCATTAAAACAAAACTGGTATGTTCTTTTCAGAAATAAATACAATGTTTTCATAAATACTTTTGTTTATTTTTTATACCCTTTCAAAATGTGGGAGATCTTTATGCCCCACCGTGTACATTGAGCTGGAGAAAGACATCACAGACTATCTAGAAAGATGGTTCTAATGGATTAAGCCCTATCTGTGGACAAGGGGCGTTGAGATACTGCAACAGACTCAAACCTAATGTTGCATGAGTGATTACACTGGAGGGACTGCAGGTGGAGTTGTTCCTAAATGTGTCATTGTGTTGTCACTCTGTATTATAGTAATGTATTTTGTTGCAGAATGTATCTTCTAGCATCTTCTCATGTTTATGCTGCATGCAAATGTTATCTGCCTGTATGCTGATATAACTGCACAGTTTAATATAAAGTATTTATTTCAAAAGAACTTCCCAGTGTGTGCCTATGGACAGTGTATAAAAGAAGTGAAAAGGTTGTTTACAAGACGAATGACTTGTGGCACAGTGTACTGTAAATATAAACAGCTGAATCTATTCTAACATATTAGAGTATATACATGCACCCAAAATACAATTTCACAACTGTTGTTTTCAAGGTTAGAAACAATCAGATCCACCCATCATCTAGTGTAAAATTACCAACTCCAACTTTCTTAAGCAACAAAATTAATTGCAAGTCTATACAAAAGGAGTCACAATGGCACTTCATGGTCTAATACAGTGTGCATTCTGTTTGTCATAACCTGTTAATGTGCATAATGTTGCTATGACTACTTACAAGATGGCAGGTTCCTGACAGTTTTATAGATGGCTTGTTCCCCATTGTTTTGCAGTAATTTTTCTGGCTGTCAAAAGTCATATTTGTCAGCAGTATCTAAAACAATATTTTGCACTACAAGTGCTTTTGGGGTGTCCCATATTCCCCAGTGTTTTACAGTAATTTGTCTGGCTGTCAAAAGTCATATTTGTCAGCATTCCCTTAAACAATATTTAGCACTACAAGTGCTTTTGTGTTGTCCCATATTCCCCAGTGTTTTACAGTAATTTTTCTGGCTGTCAAAAGTCATATTTGTCAGCAGTATCTAAAACAATATTTTGTACTCCAAGTGCTTTTGGGGTGTCCCATATTCCCCAGTATTTTACAGTAATTTTTGTGGCTGTCAAAAGTCATATTTGTCAGCAGTATCTAAAACAATATTTTGCACTACACGTGCTTTTGGGGTCTCCCATATTCCCCAGTGTGAAACAATAATTTTTCTGGCAGTCAAAAGTGATATTTGTCAGCAGTATTTCTAAAAAATGTTTGCACTACAAGTGCTTTGGGCTCATTAAAATGGATTCAAAGCAGTCCACATATGAGCAGAATCAGCAACCAGGTTCTGTCACCAGTCCTGATGGTAGTGTTCCCACTAAGTCATCTGGGAAAGGCGATGTAAAAGTACATAGTCTTTTTAAATCAGGAAAAAAACCACACACCAAAAAAAATTTTTACAGTGTTGAAGCGAAAAAGAAGTGTAACTGAGGAAAAGTTAAGTGCCGATACAAAAAAAATTGCCAACATGCCATTCTACACACGCAGTGGCAAAGAAAGAATGAGGCCTTCGCCTTTCTCTATTAGTGGCAGATCAAAAAATGTTACTGAGCCTTCTTCTTGTACGGTCACTCGTGACCAAGCAAGACCAAGTAATTTGGAGTCTAAAAGTGGTGCACAACTACTGTTATGCCTCAAAGCCAAGCTGCAAGAAAACAGTAAGGCATTAGAGGATAATGTATGCTCTGAATCAGAAATGACACCAATCCTTATGGAGAGTCCATCCACCAGTGGTATGTCTAATTGGGAGCATTCTGTTAGTGACAGTGTACCCATAAAGAAGGGTCCTTTCAGCAGTTCTGCTGATGTGTGCCTTTACAGCCCGAGTGTAGCCGGTGATACACCAATTGAGGTTGCCACTTTGGAATTAGAAGAGGATGAGAGGGAGATTTGTGTAGGCGACGAGGGTACTAATGATGATGTTGATGATTATGATGCAGACAGACACCAAATTGCCTTTCTCAATTTGTATTTATATTCTAGACTCTATAATGGCTGAATAGTTTTCTATTTTACCCCTAGTGGAGAAGGGGTCTGATGCAGACAGATACCAAACTGCCTTTGTTCATTTCTTTTTATATTCTAATTCTACAGTCTATGCAGGCTGCTTTTTTTTCTATTCAACTACAAGTGGAGGGCGGGGGGGGGGCGGGTCATAGACAGCCACCAAACTACCTTGGTCCATTTATTTTTTATATTGTGCAGGCTGCTCTTTTTCTATTCAACTACAAGTGGAGGGTGGGGGGGGTTCTATAGAGACTGAAACCAAACTGCCTTTGTCCATTTCAATTTATATTGTACAGTCTATAACGACTGAATTTTTTATTATTTTCTACAAGTGGAGGGGGGCCTAGAGAGACCGAAACCAAACTGCCTTTGTCCATTTCTTTATATATTTAACTATAAGTGTATGGTGTAATATACACCCAAAGACGATGGCTGCATTGCCAATAGGCTAAGATGAAGAGGAAGACAATCAGGTTTGTGTGCAGAATTAAGGACGGCTTACCAGGGATTAAACTGTTTTCTTCCTAATTTATTAGTTTTAGAATTACCTTACATATCCAAGAAACAGGTGGAGCACTAAATTTGGTTATTTTATGCCCAAAAACATTGATTTTTAAACAAAATTGCAAAACAAAACCAAAACACGCAAGGGCGGTTTGGCAAAACTAAAACCAAAACACGACGGTAATCCAGATCCAAAACCAAAACCAAAACCAAAACACAGGGTTCAGTGAGCATCTCTAGTACAAACACAAATTATTTTTCTCTGTTAATTTGTTGTTATTTTAAATGGATAATCAAAAAGTACATCTGTAAACATACTAACTGGATATGTTTTTAGTGCTGATATGCAGTTACTCTTAGAGTATTTGCTTGGAATACTTTACAAAGTAGGTGCTGAGCTAAATTCTCTAGTTGAATGACATAAAAACAGTCAGCTATATTTTACTTCTGCAGCTCCACAATAATTTACTCCTTAGGCTTGCATGATATCATAAAACCAAATACTCTTCAGCATAGCTCAAGAGAAGTTGTATAGTTTTGAGAATGGCTTTAAATCTAACCAATAATTCTTTCTCCATGGTAGCCACAACAAATACATTTTATCAATGTACAGGGATTTTCTTTATGAAGACCCAGATTGCAATAAATTTAGATATATATGACATTACTTTTTAGATCATACTTGTCATAAATTATTTTCTTTCCGCAAATGTATACTAACTATTAATATGATATTATTTTCCTGACAGCCCTATGTTGAAGTTAATACAATGAAACGAAAATACATAAGTCTTGTAAAGTTATTTATGGAACATTTACCATATTTTAAGCAGGCTGATTAAACATGTTTCTAAGTGGACTACTAATCAAAGCATGTATCACTTGTAAATTGAGCAGTTTTAAAGATTTAACTAATGCTTTAGAACTTGTTGATTATTTCACTGATTCCACTAAGAATGAATAATGACAAAGTAAGAATCAGTCAAGTACAGCAGGTGTTTCTTGCAAGCTACTGTTTTATCAATTTCTTATCTAAGAGTAGAAGTAACTGTATTACCTTCTTATAGACCAATAAAATGTGTGACCAATACAATGTACAATTGTTTTATAGTATACAATATGAAAGCAAATATAAAGGACAAGTGGCATTAATAAAGTGTAATAGACAAGTGATGTCAATATACAGCTTTGTGCTTTTATATGGTCACAGAACTCCATGGTGACTTCTAATATCCTGATTATTATTATTATTAGCTGTGTAACAGAAGAGAATTTAAGTAGTTATCACTTAGTTCTAAAAGGAGATTTTGCTGTTGGGCAACTCTCGTTTTAAAACACAAGGTATATATTAGAATCGCAGCTACTGATAAGCCTTTAGAGCCGAGCTAGTAGAGGTCTTCACCTTTAGCAGCTGCCTTTCCCATAGAACTGTACACGTTCGCCTGAAGGAGTCTGGGACCAGACTAGGGTAGCAAAACCGTGGCCAGAGGAAGGGTCAGATGAAAAGCCGAGGGTCAGGGCTGCAAGCAAACAAACTGGTCCAAAGTTCAGGCAGAGGTCAGGGACACAGGTAAAAAAGCGTTATTTAAAATCTATGCAGAAGTCAGGGTCACAGGCACAGAAGCAAGATCCAAATCCAAGCAAAGGTCAACAATGAGAAATCCTTCAGAATGTCTGGAAAGGTAGATCAGGGAACAAGCGGGTCAGCAAAACTCAGGCATAGGACGCTACAATCAGCAAGGAGGCTCAGCCCTCCCTGCCTTAAACACATGGAAGGGCCAATGAAAAACTGGAAGGCACAGGGAAGAATTAGTCCCAGTGGGAGACTATTAAATCTCTATTATATCCGCACGTGCCCAGCTACCCAGCTGGCCGAGTTGCGATGGTGATATGCAGACATTCGTCATGATGACAGTCGGGACACGTCTAAGGGGCCAGAGCGAGTCGTGGAGGTGCTAAGCCGACGCTGCTCGTAACAGTACACTCCCTTGATGGGGGGTCAAGGAACCCTGACATCCTGGTTTCCCAGGAAATTGTTTAAAGTATTCCTTGAGGAGTTTATCAGTGTGCAGGTGTCTCCAACTTGCTTAACATGGAGACAATGATGCTTGAGAGATGGAGAATAAATTAGGATGTCATCCAAGTATACTACAACAAAATGACCAAGAAATTCACGGGGGACATAATTAATCAGATCTTGGAATACTGCAGCAGCATTACATAGACCAAATGGCATTACCAGATACTCCTACTGACCTGACTGGGTGCTAAAGGCAGTCTTCCATTCCTCAACTTTCCGGATGCGTACGAGATTATATTCCCCAAGCAGATCAATTTTAGTAAACACAGTAGCACCCCGAAGCTGGTGGAACAAAACAGATATGAGTGGAAGCGGATAGGTGTTCTTTATTGTGATTTTATTTAGGCGCAATAGTCAATGCACGGCCGAAGCATAAAATCTTTTTTGGAAACAAAGAAAAATCCGGCTCCCAGAGGGGACTTAGAGGGCTTGATGAAACTCTTCTGGAAGTTTTCCTTCACATAATCTTCCATAGCCTGGGTTTCAGGTATAGAAAGCGAGTACAATCTTCCTTTAGGAAATTTGGAGTCAGGTACCAAATCTATGGCACAATCGTAATCGCAATGAGGAGGTAAAGTATCTACAGCTTTTTTGGAAACTATATCCCGGAATTCATGATAAGGCAGAGGTAGTTGGTCCGGCAAGGGTTGGATCACCCGAACGGGCAAAGACAAACAGGATAATGAGCCAGTAGACGCCCACTGAACAATCTCTCCTTTGCTCCAATTAATGACTGGGGTATGAAGCTGGAGCCAGGGATGCCCCAGAATTAAAGGAACAGAAGGACACTAGATTAAATAGAAAGGCAAATACTCAGAATGCAGGACCCCAACAGTGAGTAACAAAGGAGGCATTTGAAAGCAACTCTTGCCTCCAGGTAATAGACCACCATCCAGTCTGCATACAGTAATGACTGGATCAATCTTCATGGGAGTAATTCCCATAGAGCTGGCAAATTCAATGCAGCCGCCTTTCCCATAGAACTGTACAAGTTCACCTGTACTCGGATGCCCCCAGGACTTATCTCTATGGCAGTAGAGGCTTATCGGGGTAACTGCGGTTAGGAACAAGGTAGCTGGAAGACTGGAGAAGGAGTCCGGGACCAGATTAGGGTAGCAGAACCGTGGCCAGAGGAAGGGTCAGACGAAAAGCCGAGGGTCAGGGCTTGCAGCAAACAAATTTGTCCAAAGTTCAGGCAGGGGTCAAGGTCAAAAGCAAAAAAGTGTTTTCCAAAATCCAGGCAGAGGTCAGGGTCACAGGCACAGAAGCAAAATCCAAATCCAAGCAAAGGGGAATAAATCAGAATGTCTGGAAGGTAGATCAGGGAACAAGCAGGTCAGCAAATCTCAGGCAGAGGACGCTATAACCTGCAGGGAGGCTAAATACATGGAAGGGCCCATGAAAAACTGGGAGGCACAGGGGGGAAGAATTAGTCTGAGCAGTAGACTATTAAATCTCTATTATTTGCACACGAGCCCCGTTGCCAGCTGGCCGGCAGTGATATGCAGAGCATCCCGGCCGTTTCCATGGTGACGGTCAGGGCGAAAACTGTAAAGTGACCCCCCCCGTCGTCATGACGACGGCTGGGACGCGTTTAAGGGGCTGCAGCTCGTAACAGTGTAGTGAAGAGACAATATACAAACCCTTAGCTCTATTAGAGAGACAACAGATTCACTTCTTTGTACTGAGTTGGACCCAATGAAGCAACAATGGAGTTCTCAGTTAAGCAATCACATACTACAACATAGTGATAGGGTGAACATTCTTGATTCAAAGCCAGGCAGACCTGATCCTACACTCTAGGGTGACCCATGGCCTTCACATACAATGGGAATTTATATATATATATATATATATATATATATATAGAGAGAGAGAGAGAGAGAGAGAGAGAGAGAGAGAGAGAGAGAGAGAGAGAGAGGGAATTCCTTGGGGTTACATTAGAGGGGAACACCCCAGTAAAATTAAAACAAGGTAAATAACATCATAATGAAGAATAAACATATTATAGACACCTCATGGATCAATGTCCTTTATAAAAGCATGTATTATACAGCCCTAAGTCTTTATTTTGTTATAACACGCCTTGTTGAATTAGTAAGTAAAGTGCTTATCTTTTACATTAGGACTGTATTAACCACTAAAAATAATATCTTTACAAACAACATTTTGTGATTCCATCATTTTATTTGTCAATTATTTAGTGATGTAATAACTTTAGTATAATAAAAACATATATTATAAGCAAAAACATCCCTTAGTTTATAAGAATATTTGAAGTATTCTCAGTTTTGTGATCAGCCTAAAACTATTTGACATGCGGCTACACAATGCCTTAATATAATCACAGAACTTATCTGTTGCTGCCATTTAGCAAATAGCTTCTTACGAACGAACTTACCTTAGCACTTTTTGCAGCCACTAAAAAACAATCAGTGCTGTTCAGTGTGTGAACAAAGCTACAGATGCTTCTAAGCAGTGCCAGTTTTAATAATCTATCTGTCAAACATCAAACAGCAACAAGTTTATTTCTGCATTTTAACCAAGCAAGTTCTATAGCATTCCTATTTAAAGTGCCAGTATATTGTAATAAACAACATAACAGAATAGAGGTGCAATGCTATCGCTCCAATTCATATATTGCTTTTTACTTTTATTAGGTCTCATAAAATACATGGATTCTGGATTCTGAAATGAAGGTTTAGAGATTAAGGTTTAGTGATTACGGTTAAGAGACTGTTTTGGTAGCGCATCTACAGTATATTAACACAGGCCAGTGTTAGGGCACATTCATTAGTTTAATAAATGCAACACATAAATAGCAAAAACATGTAATAATTGTAATGAATTTTGCTTATTTTTAACTTGCTGGCAGTATATCTTGACAAAATCCGTAATGTCCACTAGAGGCCCCAACCAACAATCATGCAAAATGTGAAACACTTACAATTCTCTGTAAAACTGAATAAAATCATGTTTAAAAATAAGCAAATAACATTTTCAATTAACAAAAGAAAGTTAAAATATAGTTTAACGACAAAAACTTTAAATCACATGCAAAATAGTAAGGTTATGTTAAGAATTTGAACTAGACAGGAAAAAAAATAATACAAGAAAGCTAGCCCATAGTGGAATAGTGTGTTAAAATCTCCGACATTAAAACTGGCACTGCTTAGAAGAATCTATAGCTATGTTAACAAACTGGATAGCAGCACTGATTTTTTCAGTGGCTGCTAAACTGCTAAGGAAAATTGGTCCTGTCCCTCGGATTCCCCCCGATACTAGAATAAACTAGCCCCTCACATTATATCAGCTGCCACCTGACAAATTGCGACAGACTGGGAACAATTGCATGAAGTTCATGACTAGCATGATCATCAACTCCTCTAAATATTTAAACAAATTGTGGGATCCATGGTTGTCTTTCCAGTATTGTTCCACCTTTACTTGAAATCACTGCTATCCCTGTCCCTTGCTGTCTCTCCTACTCCCCTCTCTTCCCTTCCTACAGCTCTAGCCATGCCACCTCCTCTCCTTCTTTCTCCCCCATTTTTTTATTTCTGTTTACTTTACCTCCTCTCTTTCCTTTATTTCTTTGTACTTTACCTCCTCTTCTTTCTTTTTCTAACTCATTCTTCGCTTATTCATTCTTGTTTTTCTTATCTTGTTCTTACTTCTCTCAATCACCTACCTTATAAAATACATTAGACAGAGCTGAAAAGCAAATTCTGTTTACACATATTGCTGTAATGAAGGTAATTTGAAAAGAACATCCCGTGTGTGCAAATAATGTATATAAGTCCTTTCATTTTGTCTTATATTCAACTTTTAAGGCTATTGTATTATTTTAGATGCAAAACAAAATCTCATATTAGTCATTACAGTATCTGATAAATGTGACTAGATCACTAGCCAAACCCACCATTTAGAGCCCCAAAAAAATCATATGATACATTTTGCAGAGAACTTTTTTTTATTTATGCAACCACCAAAAATTATTTTGAAACTAAGGATTTAACCTATATAATTTAATCAGAATTTTAATAGAACTTTATTTTTATTGCTGGAATATTTGACCATATTTTACTAGCTTTAGACTTTCAAAGGTATGAATAGAATATTCCCTATTGAACCAGATTGATATTCTTTTCACTCTTCATTATCTTCTAAACATCACCCCAGATTAATTCTCAAGTATAATGTACGCAAATTTCACACATTCAATAATTTTTACTTGTTTCTTAAAATACAATAATGTACAATAAATGAAGTGTCTACACAAATATATGATCTATACATTAGTTACGCCTTGGCTTTGATAATGATTCCTTTCTACAAGCAAACACATTAAGACCTGTTCTTTGTCAGAATTTGCCAAGGATGAATAATAAGTCTTGGTAATGTTCAATTAATCAAATGGACAAATTATCCTAAAGTGAAAAAATAAAAGTAATTAAGGATGATATCATACCTTAAGGCTTGTTGTTATGCTCGATCAATGAACATAATTAATAATTGATGATATTCATTACTTTTTTCAAAACACAGATAAAAGACCACACATTATATAAACATTTTGTAACTGGAGAACAAGTAATGCAACTGAAGACAAACAGTTTATGTTCACTGTGAATATTTATGATTTTAATCAAACCATAATAATTCATGCCTGAAATAAAGCTTTATTAAAGACTTCACAAAATATGTAATATAAAATTGTATACATAATAAAATAATATCCTTAAGATACAATGATGTATGCTATGTACAATTAAATGTAATTGCTTTGTTATGAAACTACCATATATTATTTTAGTTAGTCTGGTCTAACAAGTATATACCCATATATATATATAACACACACACACACACATACACACACACACACACACACACACACACAAACACACACTATACTGTGTTATAGGCAGGTGTGGAAAAAATGCTGCAAAGTAAGAATGCTTTCAAAAATAGAAGTCTTAATAGTTTATTCTTATCAATTAACAAAATGCAAATTGAATGAACAGAAGGGAAATCTAAGTCAAATCAATATTTGGTATGACTACCCTTTGCCTTCAAAACAGCATCAAAGGATGAATTCTTCTAGGTACACTTGCACACAGTTTTTAAAGGAAATCGGCAAGGAGGTTGTTGAACTAACCACATATCTTCTGTGGATGTAGGCTTGCTCAAATACTTCTGTCTCTTCATGTAATCCCAGACAGACTCAATGATGTTGACATCAGGGCTCTGTGTGGGGCATATCATCACTCCTTATTCTGCTTTACGATGAAGATAGTTCTTAATGACATTGGCTGTATTTTTGGGGATCCTTGTCCTGCTGCAGAATAAATTTGGAGCCAATCGTATGCCACCCTGATGGTGTTGCATAATGGACAAGTACCTGCCTGTATTTTTCATCTGTCATGCTTCAATGTAAATCACAACTATGGATGTAATGAAGCACAAAGGTGTTTATTGCTCAGAAAATACAGATAAATGGTACAAACCCAATATAGCTAAAACTGCAGAGGGAATACTGCAGACACAGGTAGAATGGTATGTGGAGAGAGATCCGGAGAAGTGGTGTAGCAGCAGGGAGAACAAGCCAAGGAAGGCAACAAAACAACGATGACCAGCCCAGGGAAGAGAGAGAGGGACGTTTAAATAGGGAACCACCAAGTTCAGGAGATGATAAGTGCAATAGGTTAACCCCTAATAATGTGATGGAGAAAAGGCACAATAGCAGCACCTCTGGCAAATAGAAGTACTGCCATAATATATACAAAGAAACACAATAATAAAGTCCAATCCAATCCCAGAGGCAGGAGCTGTCAAGATGAAGCAGCATCCTGAGGCTATGTTGCAAATGAAGAGAGGCAGATCTTGACATCAGCATTGAGGAAACTATAAATCCTGGCAAAAATCCCCAACTCCATTTACTGAAATGCAGCCCCAAATTTGCAAGGAACCACCATGCTTCACTGTTGCCTGCAGACACTTATTATTGTGGTTATATTGTCAGTCTGATTATCAGGGGAGGGCTGGCAAACTTTAGCCCAGGGGGAAGACTCAAGTCAGCAGCCTATTTTAAATGTAAAAAAAATGCAGTTGCCCAGTGACCCAGCCCAAGGTAGCCCACTATGGGACCAACCTGGGCGGCAGATGTCCCCTTGCCCCCAGCCCAGCCAGCCCCTGCTGATTATACTCAGGCCAAAGGGAAGTTTATAGCGAGGACAGAAAAGTAAAACATTGTCTGTCACCAAGTGGGACACTTATATTCTTATTAATAGAACTGCTACCCTCCCAAATCAATTATCTGCATATGACAACAGAGCAGTTTCTACACAGTCTGCAAAGTGGCCACTCAGCAATAGGAGTATCGCTACTTGACTTCACAGAAACCTACATGTTGTCAGTGCAGCCATCTGGATATGGCAATACAGCAGTCCCTTCATAATCAAGTACCTCTTTAACAGTACCAACACCCTGACTTCTCAGAAACCTGCACTCCGTAAACGCAGTTACCTATATGCTGTAATATTGAAGTGTCTATACAGTCAAACTTCTACACTTCAACATGTCCCAGAAAACTAAATCTTCATACAAAGCAAAGTCTCAAACCTGTTGTTTCTCAAAATCTGTATTGCTGACAGATGAAGATTTGGAAAAGTTGAAGCCACAAAAGTAAAGCCAACATCGCAGAGCAAGAAATGCAACTGAAAGTGAAGAAATCACATCAGGAGGCAGAGAAAAACGCGTAGAGGCAAATATGGATGACCTTGCTGCAGAAAAGGAATAGCGGAAGCATCAATCTATTTGATTCAGAGCTTGAATGCCAAGATCCTTTGCAATACATATCAGAGTATTCCCCTCAAGTTTCCAAAAGAGTAGTAACCCTCCAGAAGTGCAAGGTACACAACAGACTTTGTCAATGAAACAAGTCAAACACGCCTTGCAGAGCAACCACAATTCCATGACAAACTGCAAATTTACAAGCAAAATAATTCTACACAAGGTGAACCCACCTGGGTTTCACTTTAAGGACAATGAATAACAGCTTCCATGCAATATAACAATATACAATAAACAATATACATATTTACAATGAGCTACAATGTCCAGTTATCCACATGTGATTAGACACTGCAGTTATACTCTGTTGAGCTGCTGAACAAAAGCAAGGGCTATAAAAAGTACATGCTATAATCCACATTTTGTGAGAAATGAGGGATAGGCTGGTTAAAGTGTTATCAAACTTGTTTTGTCACAGGACACATTAGACTTTGCTAAGTTTCTTGAATGACGAGAGCTAGTAAAACAAGGACAAAATTTAATGATCACCCTGGGAGCGTCAGAGCTTGGCGATCCTCCTTCCAAAATGGAATCAGAGGCTTTGACCTTTCATATAGTGAAGAGATAGACCTCTGAAGTAAATGGCTTGGAAATGAGTCTGTTGAACATGCTAAAAGGATCAGAGAGATCAATATAAGCTACCTAGAGTCTGGCCTTAAAACGATCTGGGATAGACACAATGAATGTTATGGCTCACCAGAACCAATAGAAAGTGCACTATTCATAAAAATGAATAACCTAACAAAGGCTACCAGAGACTTAGAGAACTGAGCAACTTATTAATGCTTCAAGTAGGCAAGTCTGAAGGAGACTTACCAGTTCTTGTCTACCTTAAACAACCAGCGGTTTTAACCCCATAGTGCTCCAAATACAAACAGCGGAACAAGGTGCCATTTCCCCTATTCACTGTCTTTGTGGTCTTTGTTTATCCGCTAGCTAAGATCAGGAACGATCCTAGTTTTTCCTTTAACATGTCAGGTGTTACCCTAATGTTACTTAACCCACATAAAACTTCAGTTGCAGTTTACAAGACTAATGCGTATCCTCCAGATTTCTTCCACATGTCTGCCAGATATATCAATCAAGAGTCTAGAGACAAAGAACCTGGCAAACAGTGTCCTCTGCATCAGAGACCACATCCCCTCCTGAAATGCAGAGCCTTCAGAGAGAAGTCCCTGTAGAACCGCCAAGCCTTATTAAGAGAAAATGACATCAGCTACAAGTGCAGCTCTTAAACTTCCCATTTCACCAATGACTGTAATGTCAGTGTCAACTGCACAGAGTGCAACATCACAGATTACAGTACAGTTCTACACCCTGGGCCTCCTCCATTTACTTTACTATACAGTGACGCAAAGCATGGCGGAAGAAACACTACTACATTCACACCAGAGATTACTTCACAATGTACTGACGTATGCAAAGAAGCCATATGCGGCAGATCTTGTTCCAAAATCTGTTTAGTCAGATCTGTTTAGACCCAAAGGGCCAGCCAGATAAAGCTGTCAAACTTTATGCAATCCTAGATGATGAAAGTAACAAATCTCTAGCCAGAACAACCTTTTTTTTAGTATCAAAAGGTTCAAGAACTCCTTATTCTTTAAACACCTGTGCAGGGAGTTTTGAGACAACAGGGAGGATTGCTACTGATTATCAAGTAGGGCCTATGGATGGAAAGACATGTCTTTCCATACCAGCTATCACTGAATGCAACCAGATCCCAGATAATAGGTCTGAAATTCCTACACCAGATACAGCTATTCATCATGCACACTTGAAACGTATAGCACATCTGATACCAGAACTGGACCCCCAAGCCCAGATAATTTTACTTATAGGGATAGATATCTTAAGGGTCCACAAACCCAGAAGTCAGATTAATGGTTTGCACAATGCTCCTTATGCTCAACTGCTATATCTAGGATGGGTAATAATAGAAGACGTATGTCTAGGAGATGTTCACAGACAGCTTCTATTAACAGCATGATTACCCATACTTTAGAAAATAGACGTCCTTCTCTCTTTCAGCCATGTCACAATTGCTTTCTCATAAAGGAACTACCACACCGTCCTGTCATAGACTCCTTTTGTTAGGTAGCCGACGTCTGTGCTAAAGGGTAGAGGATGTTTGCCTCATCTTTAACCAGTCCATTCTCCATTATTTCTAAGAATAGTTTGTCCTTGATGGACAATGCCACCTTATCATCCTTTTTTGTTTATTTGGAAGACTGTGCACCCTAGCTGATCTTGGTACTTGCCACGCACAGTAAAGGAGCGCAGCTGCCACAACATCTGTGCGAGACCCAGCGGTGGAAAGAAAGGATGGCGAAAAGGAACTGTACACTCCAGGGAGTCATCCAACTACAAGGGTGAGTCACAGCCACAATCCCCGTCCTGCTACCCACCAGCCATCATTGCTACTACCTATAAGTGGAGATACTATCCCCTATCTACACTTTACACTTGGCGAACTAGACTGTGGACTTTCCCTTGCTAGTTGACTCTTTGCTCATTCAGCCACCTAGCAGGATTTAACTATGTAGTCCTTATCACTGTATGATCTGTTAAGGACATTAAAAGGTCTGGATATTTCTGTATGTCCCGGAAAGGACATTTGTATTTCAGGACATTTATTTTTTTTGCTTACTGGGACCCATTTAGCCTAGTACGTGAATTGAGATATACGGCTGGAGTGCTCACTACAATATTTTGTTGTGACCCACTGTAGGTCAGTATTTGTAGTAAGGTGCTATTACATTTGCTCATCTATGCTTGTCTTAAGTTATTTTGACCATTCAAGCCAATATTTTGTATGTATTATTTTAAATGTATCCAGTGCACTTGGAACTTGTCATTTGTCGAATACACATTTGCTATTTATCATTATTGGGGTTTGGGACCACTCCCCCTATCTCTTCCTTATGGCAGCATACTCACCATCATACCACTAGGGAAACGTGGATTCCTAACTAGAGTTTTGCATGGTTTAGATGTTAGAAAAATATTTCTACACAGATGACCATTTAAAATCTTCAAGAGACCTACGGAAATCCTTCTCAGCTCAAATCTCAGGCTTCGCAAAATAGCTTCTAACAGCTGAGGAATGATGGAGTGATGGGGGCCTTTCTTACCCAAGATCATACAAGTGATTTAATGCATTTAGATTTAAGAACAGATTCTTCACCAGCTCAACATAGCTTCAGGGCTGTTATGGGACTTAAAATATGACTCCTTCACCTTCCAAGTGAACAGTGAAGAAAAGCCCTTCACTCACAGAGGTATCTTGTCTAATATAAACAGTTTGTATGACCCCTTAGGAATTGCAGCTCCCGTCACTATCCAAGGTAAAAGCCTGCTCAGAGACCTAACCTGTAAGTAATCTGACTGGGATGCCCCACTGCCAATACAGAAAAGGGATCAGTGTGAAGAGTGGAAAAACTCTCTATCTGTCTTAACTAACCTTTATATTATGGTCCATTAGCTCCTGTGCCCTCTACAGAGGTACAGAACCAGAGACTGTGTGTAGTTTCCAATGCTTCAATTAAGGCAATAGCTGCTGTTGCTTACCTTAAAAGTATGGACATAAAAGGACAATGTCGTATTGGATTTGTTATGGGCAAAGCAAAGTTAGCATCATATCCAGAGCACAGTGTACCCAGACTGGAACTTTGTGCTGTAGTACAAGCTGTTAAATTAGCCGAACTCCTTTCATCTGAGTGGCCTATTGATGTTACAGAAAAAGAATTCTACACAGACAGTAAAGTAGTGTTAGGTTACATTTACAAGGAGACCAGACGGTTCCACGTTTACGTCAACAATCCGGTGCTATGGATCAGGAGATCCACCAATCTAAAACAGTGGCACTACTGTTCACAATGCTGCAGATCACGCTAGAAAGAGCTGTCGTAGCCAGCAGATTGGAACATTTCAGAAAGCACATTTGACCTAGTATAAACAGACTCAGGTGTTGAAAACTGTACAAGTGACTACAATCCATACTACAATTTCATAGTTGAGCTGCACAGATTCCAAAGGTCATTTGTTTGAGCCATTATCTTCAAACCACCTCATTCTTCTCAAAGCCTTGCAAACACTTTCTGGGACAGGTGGATGAGACACTACATCTCTACCATGCAACAAATGGCAAGTTGCCAAACCTGACCTAAGACCTGGTGATGTTGTGCTCATCAGAGATTGCCAATTACAGTGCAATGAATGGCCCTTAAATCTTGTCACCAAAACATTCCCAAGCAAAGATGGGAAGGTCCCATAGTATATTGTTTCTTAGGCCAGTATCTGAACTGATCTTTTTGTTACCTTCCGAAGATTTTTAATAGTGGCAACAGTTGATACCAGATATCAAGTGCCCAGCTTAGTATCAGGTTAAACTGAACACTCAGGCCACCCTAGTCAGTTCTCAATGCACCTTGGGTACTGAGAGGAGGTCACCCTCTTAGTTCTAACATGCTAAGTCAGAGATGTAGTATATTCCTCCCCTTAGCACAGCATCGATGATAAGATTTCTGGTAAGTTGTATAGCTATACTATGGTTTCATATTGTATTTCATGACATATGTTCATATTGTGATTGCATTCTATTATATCTTTACTACAGTTTTATCACTTGGTTTCACATGTTCTTGCTACTCAAATAAACATCATTCTTCAGATGTTCACATCTAGACTGGATTATTAAAGTAGAAGTAGTTATTCTGTTTGTCTGATTATACTCAGGCCAAAGGGAAGTTTATAGTGAGGACAGAACGGGCCTGATCATTAGGGCACGTATCTGTCGGTTTTTAGCGTATTGTACTCAAAGTCAAATTGCGCATGCTGAGAACTGGCAGATAAGGGTATCAAAACAGCCTCTTTCCGTGCTCTAATGCACAGAAAAAAAGGGGGGTGTGATTGGGTCGGGGAAGGGGCTTGTGGAAGTACAGTTTGGGTGTGCCAAACTCGAGTGCATACAGCCACAAGCTCTAGGGCTGTGAAAGTAGTCTTCCATTTCGCCCATATCTCTTGCTCCAGCTCTTGAGCTAGTCTAAGTAAGCCAGCAGGTTTGACGGCTGTAACGCTGTGTTAAAAAATGAATTTAAAACAAAAAAATGAGTGGGTCCCCCACTCCTATTGCTATTAACCCTAGTGCTGACAGGGTAGTTCTGGTAGCAGGAAATCGGGGGGAAAAATGTGTGGGGTCACCCCAATTTTACCGAAATCAGCACTAAGACAACCAGCCAGGGTGGTGGCACTATAGCAAACAAACCCCAGGCTGTTCAGCATGGGGCTGGATTCCCTAGGGAATGGGGTCTGCAAAAAAATTGTGCAGACCTCCCTCTCTAGGAAGAACCAGCCTCATGCTGAAAGCATTAGGGATTTTTCCTACACCCCTGGGGTGGTGGGTATAGGATAAATAAGTGAATATAGTGTATTAAAAAGTTAAAAACACCATTTTAGTTTGTGGAACTACATGTTCCAGTCAGCCTGGGCTGCCATTAACAATCTGGGCATGCTGGTGCTTGTAGAATTACAAGCACCAGCATACCCATGGCAGCCAGAGTAAGCTAACACTTGGAGAATCACAAGTGCACCGTATCCTGACACCTGGGGCCCGCTGTGACCTGTAGTACCACAAAATAAAATGTAAATAGTGAGAAATAAACAGATGTAAGGTCTATTTATACTGTACGGGGTTTCCCATGACAGCGTGAGAAAATCCTGTACAGTATAAATAGACCTCACATCTGTTTATTTCTCATTCATCATTGCATGTTCCTCCATAGAGGAACAAAAGTGCAGTCTTTCATTATGGTTTATTTTTTTGACAAGCCTGTTCCAGTGGAATTATTATGCGGTCGTTGGGACTGAAGAACAGAAGATTTCTCAAGCTATTGTAGAATATTTTGGAGTCCTTTGGACTGAAGAAAGAGAATGTTTACATGGAATATGGGAATATAATTTTGGGGGCACTTTTTTTGTAAACTATTCCTGGACCTGGAATGTTATTTATTTTGACACCTATAGGACCTTTGGAAATATTTTGGTTTTGTTTGATTATGGTTTCAAGCCTTATTGGATTGCAAGCTTACAAGATTGGATCCTATACAGACAAAAAAACATCTGATAGTAAGTATTTGGGGTTTTATTATTTTTAATAAAGAGGGAGTTCTGTTTTATGTAAGGGATTTTATTATTTTTGTGAAATTAATGTGGTTACAAAGTGGGTGTTGTGTTTTACTTGCATTATACTTTGTGGTACTACAGGTCACAGCGGGCGTCAGGGCATGGTTGTACAAGCACCATCTTGTCAAGCAATAGCAGCTTTTAGTTACCTAAGGAATCACCTAACAAAAGTTGGATAGGAGGGGAGCTACAAATGGGGTTTGGTCACAAATCCCTTTTTAACAATAAAGTCTAGAAAATATTGTGCTCTAGAACAAGTTTTAATGATTGTAAAGAAATTACGTGAAAACTGGGGTGCAAGAGGGGTGTATATTAAACACCTATTCCTAACTGCTATCATCTGTGCAGAATTTTGCACATTTACCTCAGTGGCATAGCCATGGCAAATCCTGTGGCTGCTCTGGAGCCCAGAGACACAGAGAGAATGGTAGGTACTGCACCCTACCCTCCCACCAAAAGTACACATTTGCTGAGTGCAACTTGATTGTCTTTTAGACAGAAGCATGTCAAATTGTGTGATTGGTACTTGCTGGCAAGCAGAAACACTACCAGAAGTGAACAGTGGATAGACTCAAAGGGGTTAAAGTGAAGGAGTCTGTCGGTAAAAACTTGGTTGAGCCCCAATAAACTATTGATCTCTTTTGTCCACTGCCACTTGTTATATGTAGCAGAAGAGCAACTGAGAACAGTTTTTTTTGCTAGCTGAGGGCTTCAAGGGCTCTGATTTGCTTATAGTGTCACTCAGGAAGCTGTCACTCAGGAAGCTGTCCAAAATGTTTCCTGTCTGACTCTATTAACATTTCAGTGCACAGGGAGTTATCAGTTGGTATTATTGACAGCTTCCCAACAGGCAAGCGGCAGAGTAAGAATGGACTTCCAGTCAACGTTGACTTAATCATTGAGGGTGAAAGTCCTGTCATATACTATTAACAACATTCAAGATCATTTCATAAACTAGCCAACAGATTGGAGGAATTGGCATACACTAGCCAGCACTGTATAATAGGCAAAAGTTTGGGCTTAGTCGCCAGATATGGCTCAACATTTCTATATTTGTAGCACAAATATAGCACTATGCTTCTGCTTTCTTTGAGGATGTTTAGGCCATAACTTAAAAGGATTGGAGCCTGAAGTAACTGACGTTCATAAACAAATAGGGGCAATTTTGGATGTGAGGTAATCAGGTAAAGCCAAATCCAATCATGTGCCTCCCTCTACAACCAGGCATCAGTCCCTCCAGGTTGACAACATTAAAAAATGGGCATCCAACGCCTTTACAGGTTTCCACATCAATACTAAAGGGGAGGTCATCAAACTACTAAATATAATCAAACTGTATAGTATCTTTGATGAGACACAATGATCAGTCATAAACAAACACACACATTTTTTAATAAAAAGAAGGGAAAACTAAATATAAGAAAAATAATTTTGTGAATTAAACAGTGTACTTCAGTTGGTATTTGCAAATCAATGTTCAGAAAATGAAAATATCTCCATATCTATTTCTATTTATAGTCTGGCAGGTCCAAAAATAGACACTGAACACTGAAGAAATCCTACTGTGTACACATATATGACATATGGAAGGCTAATTATTTTTACTGAGAAACAGCTGTTTAAATTAGCACAAGCTTCTAAAGATGAAAATGTGCGAAAGCAATAACTAAAGGATATTTACCATGTTACTTTGAATACATTAACACAGAAGTAGAATGCCCTGATGAATAGAGAAAGACATTTTCATATGCCTACTTTTAATCAGAACACATACTACACTATAAAAAAGTTTACGGTTCACAAACCAAAGATGATGAAGGAGATTGCAATTTCATTTTCAATAAAGTGACTAAACTTATTTTATCTACTTGGGAAATTAATTTCTATCTTGTTCAAAATAAGCATCTCATCACATGAGATTGCGACTTCTTTGCCAACCCTTACACTTCATATTGTGCAATACATCCTGGATCAGTAATCGAGATATTGCAAGCACTGGGCAAAATGTTCATTTTTTTATACCCAGTGAACATACAATCAGTTATTTCATTTTGGAATCTATCCTGTATCAGTTGAAGCACTATTAACACTAGTTGTATTCAAAATTTAAAACTATGTTTGTATCACCTCATACCAATAACAATAAAGGTTTAGTTAACGAGCTTGTCTATGACAATTTCAATTAATATTTAATTTGATATCAGTAAAGTTAAAGTTGCCTATGTTTAATGTGGGAAACAGCTAGTCATATACAGTTTATTTTTAGTTCAAGTGCAATAGGAACACTCATGATATCAAAGAGAAAGCAAGTTACTAGAGTATAGAGTGCCTGTAGGTTACAACTAGACCATAAAAGATGTAGAAAAGTTTCTTGTGTGCAAGGACATTTGTTGTAAACACAGAGGACACAGGTGGACTGACACAGAGTGGGACATACAGTTTGTGTAGTATAAATTGTGCAAAATTGCTTTGTGCATGCCCACAAAGACAACCCATACATATTCTCACATGAAGATTTGCACACATCTGACGCTTGCACCTCTTTATGACTGGACAGACAGGATGAGGAAGCGAAGAGGAGGTCTAACATCAGCAGAATACAGTAAGAGCATGTTCACGCAAATAAGGCTGATGCACACCATTACATTTGCACATATACCTCTGTTAGGAGCTGTATCTTCGGCTCCTAGAGGGCAGGTGCAAATACACGCTAATGATGATCACGACTGACACTATTACTTATTCGATTATGATTGGACATAGTGTCCCACTCTCCTGGAATATCAGGGAGGCTACTTGAATATTGGAGACCTCCCGGATTCCTGAGTAAGTAGGTTAACCTTTCGGATACTCACTTTGCCTCTCGATAAATACTGTAAACCAAAGAGCATTGTGTTTGTCTCATATAATACTGGCCCGTCTTCAAGCAGCTGTTTCTAATTGGGTAGAAAAAAGCTCAATCGCTGATTGGATAGCAGTAAAGCAATCTTAATGCTGATTGGCTGGGGAAATGGTCATGCTGACTGGTGACACTGATTACCTGATTTTTATAGTTCTCTGTGTATAATATATAGCCATATATGTACAAGACGTTTATACCTGTTCTGTGAAAATATACAATCCAGTTGTATAACTGTGTTTGTGAATCCCTTGTGTCTGTATATCTATTGCATGTTTTACTATAAAAATATTTAGGATGAAATCATACCTAGCATGTATGGATACATGCATGAATATCATGGATACAGAAGTTATTGCAAATCAGTGTAGAACAATGGCCTTGTCATTAGAATAATTTATGACACCTTACCCAGACTTTACAATTTCCATGAGCCAGATGGAGAATGCTCCTGGAAAATTGTGTCTCTCACCGAACTTTCAACAGTCATTTCTGTTGATGTCACTGTATGCACATCCTCCCTGGCTTCTGAAAAGATAATTTTCAATCAGAGTCTTGCAATTTCTATATTAATTTGACAATCACTAAAAGGTGTAACAGTAGTGCAAAACACCTATTCACAGTCCCTGAAACACAGATGTAGCCCAGCTGCATGGAATAGTTACTCTTCGGAAAGGTACAGGGGAAACTCCTGGAATATTGGGAGACCTCCTGGACTCCAAGAAAGCTAAGCTAACCTTCCTGAATTTCTGCTGTGCCCCTCAAACTACTGGCTTCCGCATGTGATCACGTGATGTTGTTATTCTCAGGGGAGTCCCTCAGTCAGTATTTGCACCAGCTTAGCATGGCACGGAGTCTAGCAACCTCTCAGGTCTTTAACAAGAACTGCCGCAAGGCAGGATGGGCTTGGCTGCTGAGAAACTGCAGGTTATGGCCCCTGGTTAAGCCTACTAACGTGGGAGACAGATAGACAAGTGTCAAGATAATATAGAATTGGTACCTGCATGAGGTGTTGCCGAGACGTCAGAAAGGAGCCGGGTCTGGTACACAATAGCAGAGTTAGCCCACAGGAGGTCCAAGGAGCAAACACAGGAGCTAACACGGAGAGCCTGTTGGTCTGACAAAGGGCTTGTGTCAGAGTGCAATCTTTACAGGTGGAGAAGGTATTTTAATCACATGATGGTGACTGCAACAACCCGGAAGTGACAGGCGGCCTGCAGCGTGGAGGATCGTGGAGCGGTTAAGTTTTACAGATGTCAAGTCACTTACATAATGATTGCAACGTAACTCAGATAATGATTCAATGTGGCGCAGGCGTGAGTCGGGGCTAGCACAAGCTGAACCAGGCACGCGTCCTGTGTGTAGCCAAACACACCCCCTTGTTACTTACACAACCTACCTGAAATAATTTTTCAAAAGTAGGCAAGTATGTGATTGGGTAATTGCAGAATCACCTCTTCAGATGACAGCATTTCCTTGGATGCTGAAGGGTATATTAGAGGATTGGGGAGATGCTTGTTTGTGGGAGTTTTTGCGGTCAGACTGCAGTTCGGTTGAGGCATATAATTTAATTTTATGTCTGATATATACCTGCCATAAACATGGTGCCTATGCTTCTAATGCAAGAACTTAACATATCTTTTGAGGTCAGGATATGGATGTAAAAAAGCTTCTTTTGCACTTGGTGTTAACATGTCGTATATGCTACTGATACAAAGCTGGACACATCATGCAATAGCTCATGACCAGTTTGTAACGGATGCCCAGCCTGCCTTAGATACAGCAATCTAAAACAGTTAGCCATGACTGGAGTCACCTTAGTCACTTACCAATGAATTAATACACCTTTTCTGCCACCAAGTAGGATTTACTATGGAGTCCTTGCGTTCAACAAAACCACTTAAAAATATTTCACACTTAAATCACATACACATGTAGCATGATATGTGTAAAAACTCTATTTCTGTATGCCTCTTTTTGTAGCGTAAACTACGACAACTCATCACCAGCCCAGAAAGTCTGAAATGTGCCAAATTATTATATCAGTGCAGTATGAAAGGAAGAGTAAAATGTTCCAACATATTTGAAAGACAAAGGTGGGTACCTCTAAAGCAACATATGTATACAATAGATCAATATCAGGTTCCCATTTATTTTTCATGACAAAAGCAATATACTAGACAGCTCTAGAACATGTAGATACCAAAACATATTGGGCCTGAATCATTAAGTTAAGTAAGACAAAAAAAAAGGAGTACGTTTTCTCTGGGACAAACCATGTTGCAATGCTCGGGGTGCAAATTAGTTTATTTTTTTGCACATAAGTAAAATATTTGCTGTTTTTTCATGTAGTATACAAACACTTGATAGCTTTATTTTTACACTGAAATGTAAAGTTGAACTAGGACATGCCCTACCAAAACTATAAATATGTCCCCACATTTTAAATTTACCTCCCTCTCCAATGCAACATGGTTTTGCCCAGGTGCAAAGTTTCTCTTTTTTATGCTTTGTTCTCATTATTGACTCAGGCCCATTGAGAGAGATATTTATCTACACAATAAATTAATTTTATTCTTGAAATGCAAAGAAAGCAACAAATAACACATATACTGTATAGCGTGTCAGTTTGGTAAATAAGCAGACGTGTGATGGTATTGATCTTCCTTCTTAATAACTTAAACCTTTTTCACCCAAGCAACCATACCAACCTCGAAACTAATTAAAGACACTGTGGAACCTATATCTACAGCACATAGATTGCACACCTACACCATCATACTAAGTCATGTAATGTAACAATAATTGGGGGAAAGGCACATAATGCAAATACACAAAACAAATACATGTACAGACCTGCAGCATTTCTGGTCCTTTCACCCTCCATAAATGTCCATCAGGCACTCTAATGTAACATTAGTTTTGATAACGAAAAATTAGGTTTGATTTAAATAAAAAAAAACTCTATCATACAGCAAGTATAATATTCCTTCTCATGTATGAATAAAAGCAGCAAAATGTTAATTCTAAAATACACCCAAAAAGTCATATCCTATAGACATGGGCAATGGAGAAAACCTCTATCAACATCAAAGGTGGACCGTGGCAGTAACAATAAAGACCTCCTGGGACCTGAAGACCGCATTGGAGGCCCTGACAGTATAAGTGCAATGTAAATCATCTGGAGGTGAAAGCCTCCATATATCAGAGAATACTTCTAAGTCACTATTTAAGTATGTTTATGTTGCCTTTAGATATGGTTTTGGATCTGTAATTCACAATATCTAGGACATCATTAAAGTCCTCATTTATTTTAATCACTTTAAGGGGCAATTTAATTCACCAGGTTAACAGAAAAGATCCATCAGGCTTATAAGCTTCATATAGCTTAATCAAAACGTAATCTTTTTTTGAAGTTGTAACTTCTGAATCACCCACCACCCACAGGGGTCTTTGTGGGCAAATGGCATACAATTCCATACCAACACAGCAATACCAACACCCCCTGAGCTCCAGGAAATAAAATAAAGAGAGAACCTGATCCATCTAATGCATCTGGGTGCTTAAGATGTCCCTGAAGATGTTACATATCAGATAGATGTATTTCCTGTGATAAGATGACCCCTACCTCTAGCCTGTAGAGTTGAAACATTACTCTTCTTCGTTTAACTGAAATATTCCATGTTATAACAAGTACCATGTTTGGTCAAATGTAAAAGAGTGTACCTGAACAGAGAAATGTAGAACTGTTAAGGACCGCTGAACCAGTAATACAAGTTATTACAGCACAATATTGTATGGGGGTGCTGTCTTCAACCTTTTTTGTCCCACAAAAACACATGTCGTGCATATAAATTTACTGTCAGTATTTGTACCTGAATGATGTACTTGAATATCAGATATTTCTGTATAACTACCTTTAGGTAGATATGAGTGAAATCCAGTAATAGATGTCTCATTTTGATGGAAAAAGGGCATTGCTTTACTAGAGGTTTGCTGATTGGTAGCATTTAAGAATTATGAACAACTGACAGCTGTCCACATTTTCTTTTTCTCTCTTGCCCAGCAACATTTTGGAAATATGTTGGTTTTTCAGGTTATATTTGCCACATTGGACATAGCCATGGATTACAGTCTAGTCTTCAGAGCTACAATGTGAGTTTTAGTTTTAATAGTCTTTTACCAGGTTTCAATCTATTGTAGCAATCTGTGCATGGTTTTAGTAGAGTGTGCAGTTGGAGTACTACTTTGTTTTCAGCTGAATGGCAAAGCTTACAAAGTGCTCCATAATTATGCTGCCAAATTGAAACATGTCATAATGGTAAGGATGACATTGTAAAGTGGATGACATATCATTGAATAAATACTTTTGTAATGCATTTTTGCTTGAAGAATATACAGTACCTTGTAATAAGAGGGGGTGGTGTTATAAGGGGGGCTGTATAAAGACAAGGTAATCATTCTAAATTATTTTACAGTGTCATCTTTGTTCTCAATATCCTTCCCCTTATTCAATTTATCTTTTCCTATCTTTTGTCTTGTATGAGTTCTTGTAGTTGAAGTGGTCTCTTGCCTCCCTTTTCTATAGCAGTACTTGCAGCACACATTTTTGGTCGGAAGTGTGATTTAAAAGAGGGGTGCATTATTTTGTTAATACACAAAGACTACAGCTTGACCCTCTCTGCTCTGTACAACTTTTGTGCTATCTGCTTTGCATCAATGCCTTTTTGTTAGATATGGAGGATATAGCAACAAACAGAAAACAAAATGGCTTTATATTGCACCAAACTAGCCCAAGAGGCTCTAATACCAAACTAGAATATACAGTGGCAGTGTTGTTATCAGCTTGTGCTCCTCCATGGAAAATAATTGAATCAATTTAGATGCTTTCCTCTTTGTCATTGTCCTGATCATGAATAGTTTCACTTGAGAAAAGGGGTGTTCCAGTACAATTATTACTGTGTGTTTTTACTTGTTAGACTGCATTCAGCAGCATTGGTGGTCTCTTACATGCATCCAGTTGTTTATCAACTGGCTTATCAGAGAATAAGATCATAGTGTTTCTGCTTTTCTTTCCACAGGTGCCTATAGCCAATTTTCCTCATCTGTTCTTCGACGTCTTGTCTTAGCGTTGGTGCTACCAATGGCCTGGTAGTTTTCTTGAATTACTTTCTTGGTCTTCTGGTGCCTTTCTCTTACTTTATTTATTGGTATCATTGACTTTGCTCATTAATAAAAAAAAGCAGGTGAAAACTTCCCTTCAATTGGTGTGTTTCTGTAGTTCAGAAATCATATCTCTGGATTTTGTCCCATTTCCTTGCACTTTGTGAGAATGTCCTCGAGAATCCTTACATATTTTGATTTAGATAAGTTTGTAATAGAAGTTTGTTTGATTTTCCATCTTATTGTGAAGTCACAGAACTCTTGCGATACATGTATACATGAGTGTCTATAATCAAATCTCCATATACCATGTCTTCACCGTATTGTTTTAAGATGTGATATTATTGTGCCAGAAATTTCTGTAGCTTGGCATTTTCAGAATATCTGCTCTAGCAATACATTGCAATAAGGAATGTATCCTGATGCCATGTGAACAGATCTGATTCTAAATATACACTGATCATTCTGTGATTTCACAAGGCATTATTATTATTATTATTATCTTTATCTTATAAGGCGCCACAGAGAGTCCGCAGCGCCGTACATTACATATACAGAAAACAGAGACCCAAGACACAACATGATACAGAAAGAACAAAAATATATACAAACACGGTAACAAGGTAAAGCAAATCAGATTATTTCTGGGACAGATAGTGAAAGGGAAGGTGGAAATCAGAGAAGTAGGCCGAAGCTTAAGAAAACAGGGCTAGCGAAGCAGGCCAAGAGGTACAGAGGGTGATGGAGTAGTAGAAGGAGCACACAAGGAAGGAGGGCCCTGCTCCTAAAGGGACAGGGGAGACACAAATAGGGTGGTACTAACTGAGGGAGAGAGCCAGGACAAGGGGGTTAGGAGGAGGACTGATAGACTTGAATAAAAAAATGAGGCTTAAGGGCACAAGCATCATCAATGGTGCTTTAATGTTTCTCTTTTGATTTGCTTGCCAATTTGCTAAAAACTTTTCAAGGACCACATTAATGTGTAGCCACAACTCAGCATCACTGTCCTGGCTCTTAGGCAACACTGTTCACGTGTGCATGATGCATTTTTGCCAATTTTTCACTGCACAGATACTCAGGAATCAGAATTCTGTTAACCATAAGTATGCACATATTTGGCACTGACAAATTCCTTAGGTGCTACTGAATTTTCTCAGTAGTCTGGTGTGGTTCAGTTGAGTTTCTTGAAAGCCATAACACCTAGAACTGTCAGGCTTTTGTTTCTATCATAAAGAACTTCAATTTCTTTGTCCATTATTTGTATGTGCATTTCAATATACGTCTATGTTTTACTTTGAGTCTCTCACCACCCTATACTAATATTCTGGGTTATTCTGTTTTATCCACAGCATATTATTTTTGTAGAATATGTTTATAAATGAGCATGGGGATGCAATTCACTTGTGCAACAGTGTCAAGCTTCACATTTAATAGTATTTGTCTTTTATAGACTTTAGTACATAATATACTTTGCCTTTGTTATCCTTAAGATTTTCAAATGCTACTATACAGTCATGGCCAAAAGTTTTGAGAATGACACAAATATTATTCTTCACAAAGTCTGCTGCCTCAGTTTTTATCATGGCAATTTGCATATACTCCAGAATGTCATGAAGCCTGATCAGATGAATTGCAATTAATGTCAAAGCACCTCTTTGCCATGACAAGGAACTTTATCCTAAAAACAACATTTCCACTGTATTTCAGCCTTACCACAAAAGGACCAGCTGAAATCAGGTCACTTATTCTATCATTAACACAGGTCAGAGTGCTGACGAGGACAAGGCTGGAGATCACTCTGTCATGCTGATTGAGTTAGAATAACAGACTGTAAGTTTTAAAAGCAGGGTGGTGCTTGAAATCATTTTTTTTCCTTAGTTAACCATGGTTATCTGCAAGGAAACACGTGCAGTAATCATTGCTTTGCACAACAAGGGCTTCACAGGCAAGGATATTGCTGCTAGTAAGATTGAATACCTAAGAACACAGCAATGAATAAAGAATGGTACCTAAACATCCTCCAAGAGCAATTTCTCCATACCACCCAAAAACAGTTTGGTCATGAACAATGCCTTTTCCAGCATAATGGAGCACCTTGCCATAAGGCAAAAATGATAACTAAGTGGCTCAGGGATCAAAACATCAAAATTTTGGGTCCATGGCCAAGAAACTCCCCAGGCCTTAATCCCATAGAGAACTTGTGGTGAATCCTCAAGAGGCGGGTGATCAAGCAAAACTCCACAAATTCCGACAAACTCTAAGCATTGACTATGCAAGAATGGGCGGCCATCAGTCAGTATGCGGCCCAGAAGTTGATTGACAGCAGGCCTTCATAAAGGTCTTCATAAAGAAGGTTCAACACATAAAATTAATGTAATTGTCAATAAAAGTATTTAAAATTTATGAAATGCTTGTAATTTTACTTCCGTATACCATAGCAGCATCTGACAAAAAGGTCTAAAAACACTAAAGAAGCAAACTTTGTGAAAACCAATACTTGTGTTGTTCTGAAAACTTTAGGCCATGGCTTTATATAGAGGTTGGCCTTCCAAATCAAAAAGTAGGCCAGATTTGACAATCTATTCACAAAGCGGACCAGATTCTCCCAAGATTCATCAACTTATGTACACCCACTGGAGAATCAGGCAAATCGCAGTGCATAGAACATAAAAAAAGGCAATCAACAAGCATTAAAAAATGTCACATGTCTATTAACTTATAAGAGTCAGCATGTGGATCTGTATAAGAAATCACTGTGAATTTGATATCTTGCTCAATTCCGTATGTTTGTTTTAGTGACATATTTTTAATGTGTCAGATATAGTTATTTATATTTAATTGAAGGTGTGCGCATTATATATATATATATATATATATATATATATATATATATCATGTTTCTCTTATATTATTAGGCTGTGTACATATAGGGTAATGCAACTTCTGCATTAAGTACTAACTCATATGCCTAACACTATGGTATCCTAAGCTTCCATAATGCGTGCATACCCACTGCCATGCCAAGTGTACACCTGGTGCAAATATTACTCTTTCTGAGGTGTTAACACCGTGCAAGATGTGTCAAAGTTGTATATGCAACCAACTGTACAGGAGCCCCCCAATGCACTTGCTGTTTGAACAGTTCAGTAGCATTGTCTGGGTTACCTGTTTTTATCCATATGTCTTCCTTAGTTAGTTCTATTTTAAGTCATAATCTATTGACACAAAACAGTTTTGTGAAGGTTTTTTTTCTGTTGTAGAAATTGCCTGTATCTTCTGGGCCTTCAGTTGCATTGCACATGCACAAGCAGGCAAGTCAAGTCACTCATGTGCAGAATGACAATGTATGGCCCGGTGAATAACAGTTGCAGTGGCTCATTGTATTTTGCCAAGTTCACTGAAATGCTCCGTTTGTTTAGTAGGTTCTGTGGAGCAATTTGTTACAGTACAGGGATGTTAGAGACAAAACTCATACTATACACCCAGTACCTAGGCTTCACAGATCACACAGACTGGACCACATAGAACCAAATCACATGGCTCTACATGCTGACCCTGCTATCAGGACTAAGCCAACCTGATTGCCGATCCCAGGAGAGGACCCAGAATATCTAAGGCTCATTCAAGCATCAGCCATATCACTTGCACCAGATACAGGACAGGTATATGCCGACCGATTGTGCTAACTGACACATCTTTTTATTGCAAACTACACATATGCATGCCACTATATTAAAACATTGTATGTACAGTACGCATTAAATGCTTTTTGATATAAGTATTTAATGTTCATATATATATATATATATATATTATTATTATTATTATCATTGATTTGTTAGGCGCCACAAGATTTCCGCAGCGCCGCACACAAAGCAAACAGTAGACTATACAGGGTATAACAGTACAGAACAATAAACAAAAATACCAATGCTTCAGAAACTCCAGTTAGGTCAATGCAGTAGAGGCGGAGTAGAAGAACAGGTGTGGAGACAAGAGGGAAGAAGGCCCTGCTCATTCGAGCTTACATCCTAAGGGTGGGTGAACGAAACAGACACAATTGGAGGAAGTTGAAGTGTGGGGAGAGGGACCGGGAGGAGAGAGGGTAGAACGTTTGGAGGAGATGCAGGTTAGGTAGAAGGTTGGTAGGCTTTAAGGAACAGGTGAGTTTTGAGTGCTCGTTTGAAGGAGCACAGATTAGGAGAGAGACGGATGGAGCGAGGGAGGTCGTTCCAGTGGAGGGGGGCGGCACGGGAGAAGTCTTGGATTCTGGAGTGGGAAGTGGTGATAAGAGTGGAGGAGAGGCGGTGGTCATTAGCTGAGCATAGGGAGCGGGCAGGAGTGTGAATGGAGATGAGGTTAGAGATGTAAGGGGCCGTAGACTGAGAGAGAGCCTTGTACGTGGTGGTAAGGAGTTTGAAAAGGATTCTGTAGGGGAAAGGGAGACAGTGTAAGGCAAGGCAGAGAGGGGAGGCAGAGGAGGAGCGGCGTGAAAGGAAGATGAGTCTTGCAGCCGCATTGAGTATAGAGCGGAGGGGTGCGAGGTGGGAGTGGGGGAGGCCAGTAAGGAGGATGTTGCAGTAATCAAGGCGGGAGATGATGAGTGCGTGTATGATAGTTTTGGTGGCTTCCTGAGAGAGGAAGGGTCGGATGCGGGCAATGTTGCGGAGTTGGAAGCGACAGGCTTGGGCGAGGGATTGAATGTCGGGGGCAAAAGAGAGAGAGGAGTCAAGAGTGACCGACAGAGGAGATGGTGGAGTTGTTAACAACGATAGAGAGGTCATGGTGAGAAGGGAGTCGAGGTGGGGGAAAGACAATGAGTTCAGTTTTAGAGATGTTAATTTTGAGAAAGCGCGAGGACATCCAGGAGGTGATGGCTGAGAGGCAGTCAGATACACGAGAGAGGAGGGAGGTGGAAAGATCAGGAGAAGATATGTAGAGTTGAATGTCATCAGCATAGAGGTGATACTGAATACCGAAAGAGGAGATGAGAGCGCCAAGGGAGGAAGTGTAGAGCAAAAATAGTAGAGGTTCCAGAACAGAGCCTTGAGGGACTCCAATAGGGAGAGGGGAGGGGGTGGAGGAAGAACCAGACGTGGATACAGAGAAAGAGCGGTTAGCAAGGTATACATACATATATACATACGTATATACATATATATATATATACATATATATATTATAATGTACATATTTTTATTAAAGACTTTACTGTTAAGAGTTGTTTATATATGTTGTTCATTTATTTTATGATTTTAACTTTTTTCTATGTTGTAATGTGACCTTTTCGTGAACAACCTGGTGATAGTCACATCCGCGTCTACCTAAACCCTGTCACTAATTAGCCCTACATGAGAACAGCGATGGAGGCCATAGCGATAGTGGTTTCCCCCGACAGCTTGCAAAACAGGTTACACATAAATGCGCCGCATGAAGAGCCCGTCCCGCCAAAATGACGTAAGTATACAACGCTACACTGTCATTATTGCTATTATGCTATTCATTTAAGGAGGCGCCGGGTATAGCGCCAGTAGAATGAAGAATGCTTTACAAAAATAAAAAAACAGCTAGCAGATTTACAGGTAAACCTAAGAGTGGACAGTGAATCTGTGTGTATGTGTATATGAATATATATATATATATATATATATATATATATATATATATATATGTATTGATAGATATATATATAAATAGATATAGATATATATATATATCATCATCATTGTTATATAGCATCAGCAGATTCCGTAGCACTTTAAGATTGGGAACAAACAGTAATAAACCAATACTGGTTAATACATACAGACAGAGAGGTAAGAGGGCCCTGTTCTCAAGCTTACAATCTATGGGACAATGGGAGTTTGATACACAAGGGTAAGTGCGCCATCATATTGCATATTGGTCCAGTTATAATGCAGAGGTAAAAATTATTTAGTGGGCTGTATCAGTCACACAGCGGTGTTGGTCAGAGGTTTTTCGACTCTTCTTAACTGTGTAGAGGATGAGGATGGTAATATGGTAACCTAGGGAGATTAAGAGGGTAGTTAAGGAATATCATAAGCTTGTCTGAAGAGATGGGTTTTCTGAAAACGCTTGAAGGTTTGTGGAAGAGAGACGCAGATCTTGTGCAGAACAGAGGTGTCGAGTTGGGAGATATTTTGAGACAAGTGAGGAAATGTATGTTGGTGCAATTTTGGTGATGGCCTTGTATGTTAGTAGAAGAATTTTATTTTTAATTTGTTGAAATACAGGCAACCAATGTAGAGACTTACAGAGTGGTTCAGCAGAGGAAGGACGATTTGCAAGAAAAATCAATCTAGCCACTGCGTCCAAAATAGATTGTAGGGGTTTGAGTCTGATTTTTGGAAGGCCAGTAAGGAGGAAATTGCAATAGTCGATGTGGGAGATGATGAGTGCATGAATTAAAGTTTTTGCAGTGTCTTGTGTGAAATATGTACATTTTGGAAATGTTTTTTAGATGTATGCTGCATGATGTATATATAGAGTTGATGTGGGGAACAAAGGATAGTTGCGAGTCAAGGATTACACCTAGGTAACAAGCTTGTGGGGTGGGACTTATGGTCGTGTTATCAACAGAAGTAGAAATGTCAGGCAAGACGCTTTTGTTGGTAGATGGTAATATTATTCATTATGTTTTTAAAAGATTGAGTGTGAATTGCAAGAGTTCATTCAAGATGAAATGGCACAAAGACAGTTAGTATCGTGAGACACAGATGGTGAAGGATCAGGAGAGGATGGATGAATTTGTGTATCATCTGTATAGAGATGATACTGAAATCCAAAGGAGCGTATTAGTTTTCCAAGAGAAGCGGTGTAGATAGAGAATAGCAGAGACCTAGGACTGAGCCTTGTGGTACTCCAACTGATAAAGGAAGCAGAGCGGTGATGGATCCAAAGAAATGAACACTGAAAGAGTGATTAGCTAGATAGGTTGAGAACCAGGATAGGACAGTCTCTTGAAGACCTAGGGATTGTAGCATTTGAGCGAGGAGAGATTGGTCAACCATGTCAAACGCAGCAGAGAGATGCAGAAGCATTAGAAGAGAGTAATGGCCTTTAGTTTTAGCTGTGACCAAATCATTGACAGCCTTGGTCAGGGCGGTCTCTGTGGAGTCTTGAGAGCAAAAGCCTGACTGAAGAGGATCCAATAGGTTGTTTGACGAAAGAAAGTGTGTGATTAATATAGATACATACAATAGACAGTGTTTTAATATATATATTTATACTTAGATTCAAATTTTATTATTTTATTAAAATAACTTTAACTTTTCAATGTTAAAAACCTGAAAATTAGCATTTTTCGTGTATGTTTCTGTTAAAGCACTTTATAAATCCCCTACGCTGGCTCGAATTATTTCTAAAATACAGTACAGCTTTGCAATGAAGACGATAGACATTCCATACTCCACCTCTGCTTCAGCCCCTATCATGAAGTAGTTCAAGTGGCATGTATACGTTACAGGGGGAGCGGGTGCAAATAAATCAATCAACCATTGTATTTTTGTCTTTAATGGTCAAAAAAATTACATACCTTAACCTCTCAACTATCTTGATTGCATCAGGATAGTCTTGATATTAGGGAACTATCTTGATTAGCCAAGAGCTTGTCCCAGCATGAGGAACAGCTGGGATGTGTTTCCACTATTCACTTTACATATGCCGTGTGAAGTGAACCAGTTAGTGTTGCACTCTTTATATAAGGGAGGATGGGAGATGTAGGTGACTAGAGGGAGGTACAAGCTATGCCCTACATGGTGCTGGTCACACCCACACAAATCTGGCCTCACCCACACATCACTGGCCACACCTCCGGTGGGACGGCAGTTCTCACAACAGGCCCTTTATAATTTTCAGCCCCAGGCCCATGTGGCCCTTAATCTGGCCCTGGTACATATATCACTAAAATGCAATAGGTTGAGAAAAATTATTTGTTCTGCATGTTGTTTGTGAATTTTTTCATAGAAGCTGCTTTATTGTCCATGGAAAGATATTTCACGAAATCATCTGCCGTATGTTTCATAGTAATCTAAGAGGATTGAAACATAAGTTTTGTAAAAATAACTAAATGTATTTTTTTTCTGTGATATCAGTTCACCTTGCAAAACATTTTCAGGACAAACATGTAATATATTAAAACATAATATTAGGATTTGTAAACATAAGTTTTAAAGGCACTAATGGTAATTTTCAAAATACAAAAACTGCAGACGAGCAATGCACTTTTATGTCTGCAAATGCACCGAGAGGATTATAAGGTGCAAAACCTCTTAACACCCAATAAAAGTAATCTGCACCAAATTTTGCAGGTTTATGGAAACTGTAAAAATGTCACATCAAAGTACAACTACCACTTTAGGACCAGCGCCTTTTTCATTTAACCTGTTTTCCCCTAATATACTGTTCAGTTCAGCTTTATTTATGGCTTATACATAAAAATATATAACCAAAGGACTGTCTTTATTTTTACATGTTGCACTTTAATGGGTTTTAAGAATATTACATTTGGCAATTATACCTCCAAATGCTCTTTCCTGCAAAAATATAACTTGAATGTGCAAAGTGCTTCCTAGGCTATTGTAAGTAGTGGGATGAAACCCAATTTATATGACTTCAGAGGTGGTAGAAAATGCCACCTGTTGCAGGGAGATACAAATCAGGAACATCCTTGTAAATATACTCTTTTCACTAATTTGAATTAGATGCCACCAACTTGGTCCCTAAATCCATGCACTTGTCTGTGAAATTAGATGTAATCGTAGCAAAAGTAGGCGTGTGACTTCGCAAAATAACATTTGCACTGCTGTTTTACACTATTACAATTCATAAATGACTGTTCGTGTCTATATCACATTTAAGAGCAAACACATTAAAATTGCATTACACACTAGGATTACCAACCCAATAAATATCTTTTACATCTTAGATCATGATTTTATATATTTTTTACTTGGACAATTTAATAAAATAGTAAATTAAAAGCTTTTCTAAGAACACGTGATTATATTGTTATCATTTTTTAATGTTAGTGTAAAAAATATTAGTAGGATTTAAAAATGTGCTTACTCAGGAAGGCCCAAACAGCACACTTGGAATATGATTTATAACTGTGTGGGGTTTCCAAGAGTTACAACAAGAATTAGGAAAAAATAATTAATACCTTTTTAATGTCATAGCACGAGAGAGTAGTCCAGAGATCAAGCCAAAGGTCGGAGCCAAAACACAATGCTAGAACAGAAACAAAAGGCTGGAGCTGGTGAAACAATACTCAGGCGCCAAATACAGGCAGAAGGAGGTTTAAATAGATGGAAGTACTCCTTGATTTCAGCTGCGGTTTTCGGCGGTCAGATTGCAACCAAGCGCAAGGCAGGCAAGGAAAGTCTCTAGTCGCTATGTGATGGAATGCGATGCACGGCGTCGCTACCCAGAACCAGGAAGAGCGTCCCCTTGCTAGGCATTGGGGCGCCTGACAGTATGCAGTTTTTATTGCGTTATAGCAGTATGCGTAAACAGAGCACACACTTCCTTTCTTGTGCAGTAAAATTGATAAAATAGATTGTATTGTCAAGAAAATGCTGTGAGATGCCCTGTTCCAATTCATATTTGCCTGTTTCTTGCCAAACTAACATAATAATAAAGTACCTTGCTTGCTTCAGGTAACCCTATATTTAGTAATGTCCTATTCAAGGTCTGAAAAGTCATGTCAGATTCACTCATTTTCATAGACATGATGATGGCTGTATTACAATATACCCTTCTGAATCAGCTATTTTATTTATATTATCTTCGAAGAAACCTGTACACTAGCAACCAAATAGGATAATGCAACAGCTTTGTGCTGCCCTCCAATACAGTTCGGTCAAACACAGTGGTAGAAGGAGATATTTAGAAGTGGTTGTATGGAAAATGTAAGTGAATGGAATGTGATAGTTTTACAATGAAGGCAGTAGGCGAAGGGGTGATACGGCATATCATCGTATACCAGCCCACTGCAAGCACTGCTCAAAATAATGCCAGCCAAATAGGGGCAGCAGAGGTAAGCATGAATAAAGTGAAAATTAGATAAATGAATAGGCTACAACATCACAGGTAAATACTATTGTACTTACAGGTCTACTGTAAACCTGAGCAAAACATAATGTACATCTATTACTTCCCCATGAACGTCTACCGTTTTCAACACCAAGGAAACTCCCAGTGACCCAAACGCTACATCACAGAGGCTACCCCAAAACTCTGAGAAGCATCCTGGCAATTAGTAAAAAGCAGAATGTTACTACGGCAACACAGCTAGTCAGATGTGCTTTTGGGGAAATTTGTCCTCTGTTATACTGGGAATATAACGAATTTGAATGGACCTGTGATATAAAGTTACCTTTGCATCTTGAATAGAACTTTGCCCTCCATTATTGATAATACATTCAAATTAATGTACAGCATCTTGGACATATTACTGTATTGCATATTGCTGTATATTTTCATTTAACTTCATGTGGTTACATGTGTCAATTTGTTAAGATAATATTTTTAAGATTATATGAAAATGAAAAACATACTGTGGTATTAACTTTGTACTACTGTGCGTTATATTCTTCCATTATCAGAAGTATTGCAGTAATACACTAAATATACTTAATAATCTTATACTACTGTTACTATACTACTCAAACTAATTTAAAGTAATACTGTATTAATAATATGCAGTAAATCCCATTACTGTCATACTTCATACTGTCTCTAAGTGACCAAAACACTTGCCAATACAGCTAAATATGTATATTATAGCCCTTCCATTTCACTAGTGGGGCCTAGCTGTCAGGTAACATCTGTTCACATAACAGGCAGTATGCATGACCTAAATGCCTAATGACATACCTAAAAATCTTTGTATTCCAGTAGTTGTTATTTGTTGACACCAGCAATATCCACACTACAGCTACTGTACATGAGAGACTATACCATACTTTGCCAACTTTCTAAAGTTGGCTTCTGTGTGCCTGCCGGGGGAGGTGGGTGTGATGGGGTGCGGGGCTCCAAAATTTGCATCATTTTGGACCCGCCCCCGTGACGTAATGACGCAAATGAGTCATTTTACAGCAGGCGGCAGGGCCAAACGCCGCGATTCCCAGTGAATCGCGACATTTTGGACCTAATTCTGCCCACTTCACTAGGAAGTGGGCAGATGCAGGAGATTGCCACACTCTCCTGGGAGTCCGTGAGACTCCCGCGAAATGCGGGAGTCTCACGGACATTCCGGGAGAGTTGGCAAGTATGGGCTATACAGTATACTGTGCGCAGGAATATTAATATAGAAGAATATACCAAAGGTACTGTTTAAAAGCAGAGTAACATGTTGTACCACAAATACACTTTCATAATATACTGCTATGAAATATTTTGAAAAATACTAAAATTATTAGAAACAGCTGCAGTTTGTGTACCATACTGAACTGTACTGTAAATACGATGAATATGCCACAATACAGATTATAGTATCACCTAATAATGTAATGGATGCTCAGACAGTATTTAGCTCTTTAATGTGCATGCACATTATAGCTCGTCCAGGATTTATAAGTAAGACTCGAACATGGAAACACTGATACAACAAAACTGCATTTATTTACTGCACCATCTGTATTTTTATTGTTCCAGTTCTCCTAAGCACAATGGTTAGTCTTAGCGAAAGGCTTAGGTGCAACTCAGCAATCCCCATGCACTACTAGCCATGCACTTTACCTTGTATCCTCCAGTAAGTCTAAAGGAAATGTAATCCATTTGTAGATGAAAATTCTAAAAAATTTTCCCCTCACTGTTATCTGTCCACTTTTTCTAGCACATACGAGAACAGTGAAACTGAATGTTAAAAATTCTAGACAAACCATATTTCCAGAAAAAAGATATTTGCTGGCTGTATTTGGCAAAAAAGCAATGATTCCATTCTATGGAAGAAAGCACCACTAAACCAAAAATATAGCTCGATGTATTAAAATTATAATAACTGCAATTTAGCACATTATACTGTACCTGCAAATAGCATGTATATTATACTTTATTGCCATTGTAGCTCTATTTCATTGACTTTATAGGCATTTTTACAATATTCTAAATGTGAAATTGCATCATTTAATATGTTTAACGTTTTTAAATGGAATAACATTTCCTTTTACAGTTTGCATATTATAATCTTCAGGCTATTAAAACAGAAGGAAATATTCACCAATAATTTTGATGGATGCATCACTTTAGAGGGAAATACAGCAATCTATATAAGAGAGAATTACGGTTCTTGCTCTCTTAGTGAACATATAACAAGAGAGCCGGAAATCAAATATTATTAATTAATTTCAAAAGTTTATCTTCCCTTGGGAATTGCCCTTCCATCATAACCACATTACTAGAACAAACCTATAAATCCAGAAAGTATAGGCAATCTTTTGCAGAATGACAAACTAGTCCCAGAAGAATGTATAGGAAATACAGAAGGCTTATCATGTCAACCTTTAAAAAGACAGAAATGGTTTATTATTTTTCTCTTGTTTGCTTTTTAAAATTACTGTGCGCAGGATAAAAAATGGTTTATATTCTTTTTTTTATTTTATTTATTAATTTTCATTGATATTATCATTGTCTTATTGGAGTCTCTGTTTTGTCTTCAGTCAGATTGGCAGCACATGTATTCCCAGATAATTATTTTATTATTTTTGTGGGATTGTGTTTCTTTAAACATATTTTTAGAAGTTAAGGTAAAATGTAGGGTTTTTTTCATTGTGCACAGATTATTATAAGTATGATGCTTATATGGTACCACAAATGTGCTCAGCTAGTTACAGTATTTATTCAGTATTTACATACTGAAGATTTGAAGCTTATATATTGGGAAACGTATTAACTTTCAATGTACTATAAAATTCACACTATTGAAAAATAGGGAAACTTCCAGAGACAAAACTCAGAAACCTAGGTAGCCACTTTGATGTATAGAGCGATAACAAGCTCTAACACTGGCAACACCTGTTTTCGTCGTCTAGCTGGCTCTCTGGCCATTGATAAACAAACCCTGGAAGTGCGTTAATGGATGAAAATGTAGTATGCTGTCTGGGTTAAAAAATATTCCAGTATAATGTAGGATTGTTGGATTTTTCATTTGGTTTCATGTCTACAGTACAGCTACAGTGGATAAGGAGAGAATAGTTGTATTTACAGGTCTACTGTAAACCTGACACATTTGCACACCGAACATAAACAGGAAAAGACGCACATGTGAAAAGTAAAAAGATACTTACTCCCCATTATAGCATAGAAAAAGCAAGAGAGATAGCATAGAGATGTGGCTTGACAGTGTGGTAGTAAATGCTAAAGTCAAAGTACTCTATTTGTTCATAATATAATAATGTAATGCAAATTGCAGATATTGCAAATGGGGAGCATAGCATAAGAATGGTATATTTTGACCTCAACAGGGTTTAACAGCCCTCAGTTAACTGTCCTCCCTGAAAATGGAATCAACATCTGAGGTCTACTGCAATAAAACTCAGGAAACGTCAGGCACAACAGAGACAGTACCAAATGAATGATTTGGCAACCAGTTTCAGAGCCATTTAGGTCAGAAACTTTGATTGAACCCAGTTACGTCCATTATCATTGTTTATTTGTACAGCACACAGAGCTTCCCAGTAATTATTGCAGCTCTATTGGAAAAACATATGAACATTAATATAAACATTAAGAATAATGGAGGATAAATTCATTTATAGTTAAATACTAACTCATTACTACCATTTAGGAATGTATACTAAAATAATCAATATTTAATCCGTGGAAGCTGTGCATAAAAAAATAATGGTAAGTAGTAAAAAAAAACCACTAGCCAAAAGCAATGTAAATCTCTGCAAATTCAAATTATTTCATAAAACAAAAACAGTGTTTACCGTTCATATAAAACATGTTATCCCTTTTTTAGGTATAGTATTGTCCCATATAAATATATAGGGCCTGAGTCATTAAGGAGAGTAAAGCATAAAAAAGGACTAACTTTGCACATGGGCAAAACCATGTTGCATTGGAGGGGGTGGTAAATTTAAAATTTGGGGACAGATTTATAGTTGGGGTAGGGCATGTCCTAGATCAACTTTAAATTTCAGTGTAAAAATAAAGCTATCAAGTATTTGTGTGCTAAATGAAAAAACAGTTGTGTGAAAAATAATAAACTCATTTGCACCCCTTGCATTGTACGTTTACTCCTTTTTTTTTCTTGCTTTCCTTAATGACTCAGGCCCATAGGGACAATAAGAGTCCATCAAAAGATGTACAATATAAAAAATGCAGCCACTAAAAAAGGAACATATCAGTCCTGCTACACATTTGGAAAATAATGTATTCTTAAAATACAGTAAAGTGCTAAAATTGGTTTTGATGATAATGTATGAAGGCTGTAAGAATTTCATGAATCAGGAACTGAGGTCACATTTAATATGTGTGATGAACCAGGATAACAGGTACAACAGAAAGAAACAACACACCTTCTAGGGCCAGGAACGAAAATAATTATGTGACAACCAATTGCAGACAGCAAGCAATTTATATAGGTCAGAAACTTTGTTAACTAGATCAGGGCTTGAATCCAGACAGGCCCATTATCATTATTAGTAGTCTTTAATTGTATAGCACCACAGTATTATACAGCACTTTCCAGAGAATTTAATTTAATAGAATATATATATAATGTAATTATTTGCATCAGTCCCTCCCACATCAAGTGATATTAATGGACCTGGAGTAAGAGGTAAATCTGGCACTTGATTGCACTGATCAGATCAGTAGTAGATTGAGTGGTATCTTTGAAGGTATTAAAATGCTAGGAATGTTAGCAGGCCATTATATTGTGGCTCTCCATAATAGGATGGCTGAGGCCATGATCTGCTTTAAGCAGAGAGGCTGGGTGTGTAGCATATTTCAAATAAGGCATTTTTCCCTAGTTGTGTCAACCTGAATAACAGGACCCTTCATACAGCTGACTTGATGGTTAGCGCAACCCATACTTCCCAACTCCCGAAATTTGGGTCAGTCTCCTGGACTCCCGGGAGAGCTGGCACTTCTCCCGCATCCCGCAATTCCCTTGTTAAAATGACGCGATTCACAGAGATTTGCGTCATTTTGGCCCAGCCCCCTGCGATAAAACATAATTTTACTCGCGATTCGATGTGCCCCGCCCCCTCCCGCCCTCTAGTCACACCTCTCTCCCGGACGACGCCTACTGAAAGTAGGCAAGTATGGCGCAACCTCTGGCACCAGATACTGGACAGCAGCAGTGTCCTCGGGGCCACAAAGTTCAGACCAGGAAAATCCCAAGGCCCAAAGGTTATGCTGGGAATTGTTCTCAGGCTTGAAGGATAGGGCAGAATAATCCTCAGGCCCAGAGGCCAGAGAAGAATTTTTCTCAAGTCTTTAAGCTAAAGCAGTGAATTTAAGCAGGTCAACTCATGAACCAACTACATCTGTAACAAAATATCCTGAAGGGTTCACAATAACTTACCTCTTATAAAATAAGTTTATAGTATTCTCAGCCTATTTTATCCTAACCTTTGTGAATGTGTTTTAACTGCATCGCATTTGTATCTGTTAACCACAGAATAAGCAAAGTATAAGTACACAATGAGAAAGCAGGTGACCATAGTGATGAATGTTTTGTTTTTTTAAACATATTCATTTTGTATGTCTGTTCTAATGCTATCATGAGGGAATACAAGCAAGTCTGTAAATTCTCACATCTAGTTGCTACTTCACTCTAGTGTAAACAGTGAATATCTGTATAACATGCTACCCAGCCGTCCTCATTCCTGACAGTTCCAGTCACAAAGAGAAAGATGTGCGTGCCTTATTGACCTTGTAACACATCTCCCAGCAGCCCTCACTGTCCCAGAGCTGATCACATGTAGACTTACCATACACTCGTGCTCAGTAAGATACCCCTGCAATTATATATATACATACATATATATATATATATATATATATATATATATATATATATATATATATATATGTATATATATATATACAGTATATGTCAGCATCTGTTCCGCACTCTCCCCGCTGTGCAGGTGCAGGGACGGCCACATTTATCTTTCCGGCCGGGCGTCCCCAGAGCCGTGTACATATATGTGTGTGCAATCCCTCTGTGCACGGCCAGATTCTAATTGGGGGCTCTATATAAGGAGTGCCAGAGTCTTAGGTCCACCTTCGCTTCAGCATACCTTTCCTTTTCCAGTCCTTGTGTCCTGCTACCTTCTCTTATTTAAGATTGGCTTGACTACCTGTTGGGACCTTAGCTTGGCCCCTGACCTCTGTACCTGATTTTGGCTGTACTACTTACTCTACGGGCTTCTGACCTTTGATTTCCCTGTCCTTTCCCTGCATTCTGATTCGGTACTAAACTCCCACTCGCCTTTTCACCTAGGATTGTCTGACTATGCTATTTCATATACCTTTGTTTTCAGTGACTCACTTAGAGGGTCGCAACCTCTATGTCCTACACTCTGAAGCCCATACCTCCTTGCGGGGGTCCCTGGGGAATACCGGTGGTGTGTTAGTCTCCACGCCTCTTAGTTCAGTATTGCAAACCACTAGTAAACAGTCACCCATCCACCCTTGGAGCTGTTCTATCACAGATGATCCAAACACTGGGGAGCAGAGATTTTCAAGATTCCCAGGGAAACACATGTGTAGACCACTAGGCAAGATGGCGTCCTATGATAGAGGAACGCCAGGCTGAACAGCAGATAGTGTTTAACAAGGGAAACCAAAGCATACAGTGAACCACACGGGGCGAAACTGGTGAGATGCATGATAGTATCCCCCCTAAAAAAGGTGGGCACTGAACACCAAAGGTTTTGGTTTCCTGGGATTTTTCTTTTGAAATATTTTCATCAGAGCTGGAGCATGAACAACGGAGGCGTCGATCCATGAACGCTCCTCGGGACTGTATTCCTTCCACGACTAGATATTTTATTTTGCCTGGAGTGATCTTAGAATCCAATATCTTTGAAATCTCGAATTCATCTGAATGCCGCACCACAGAAGGAGCCGAAGTTGCCGGAGTAGAGGAAAACCGATTAATAATAAGAGGTTTAATGAAAGACACTTAGAACGAATTAGCAATCCGTAGTGAATCTGGTAATTTGAGTTTGACTGACACAGGATTAATCACTTGGAGGTCCGATATAACCGGGTGCAAATTTCATGGATGTGACTCAAAGACGAATGTACTTGGTTGATAAGCAAACTTTGTCTCCCACTTTCAGTGGAGGTATGGCTTGGCGTCTTCTATCTGAAAACCGCTTATATTGAAGAGATGCCTTCCTAAGACATCCCACATGGACAAGAAATTTTGGCGGAGTTCGTTGGCAGCTGGAACTTGAGTTGTAGAAACGTTCTTGAAACTGGGTAGATTAGGATGTAACCCATACACAATAGAAAATGGGGTGGATAACGTGGCTTCATAATAAAGATTGTTATGGGCAAACTCGGCCCATGGTAGAAGGTCCACCCAATTGTCTTGTGAAGCAGTTGAGTACAGCCAAGAGAGAACAATAATGCAGGCGGAATATCTATTTGATAAATAATTGAGCAAGCATCAGAGCTGAAGGCAGACGAGTCAGCGGAATAAAATGTGCCATTTTCGAAAAGTGGTCAACAACCACCCATACAGTATTAAATTTCTTGCATTGCGGAAGGTCTGTCATGAAATCCATGGAAATGTGCGTCCAAGGTTTGGCAGGATTTGGAAGTGGCACAAGGAGACCAACTGGAGACTGATGAGGAGTTTTATGTTGCGCACAGATTTAACAGGCTGCCACGAATTGTTTAAAATCTGCTCTAAGATTACGCCACCAATAGTTTTGGGATATTATTTCAAAGACTTTGGCCGTGCCAGCGTGACCCATAAATAGGGAACAATGATACCAGCGTAGAAGTTTTTTGCACTGGTTAGGAGGTACAAAGCTTGTCCCCAGAGGAGGCGTCGGGGGAGGAGATACTGATGAAGCTTGTAAAAATTTTGGTTCCAAGATGGAATGATTAGTGATATTGGACAGTTCTGGTTCACATGAAAAAGCTCTGGACAATGCATCTGCCTTCTTACTTTTTGATCCTGGCCGAAATGTAACATGCCAAAGAGCCTGTCTGAGATTCATGCATTGAGCTGTCTGAAGGTAAAGTATGTTTTTGCAGTCAGTAAAAACCGTCACAGGGAACAACGCTCCTGCCAACAGATATCTCCATTCTGTCAAAGCCAACTTCATAGTTAAAAGTTCCTTATACCCAATTGAATAATTCTTCTCGGCCTGTAGAAATTTACGAGAGAAGAAGGCACATGGATGAAGTTGTTTCTCTGGAGGAAACTTCTGGGATAATACTGCGCGGAATGCAAATAATGCTGAAGCTGGCAACGTCTTGGTATCTGCCCCTTTCTTAGTGAGGGCAACAATAGGTGCTACAATTGAGGAATAATTCTGGATGAACTGCCTTGGCGAATTCCAAGAAACGTTGGATGACTTTCTCGGGATCCATGCATAATCCTTGTCCTGAGACAATGGAACGCAAAAAGGTAGTTTTCGATGTTTCAAGAACACATTTCTCTAGTTTACAAAATAGCTGGTTGGCTCTGAGCCTAGACAGCACTTCCGCTACATGAGCCCAATGAGACTTTAAATCCTGCGTGCAAATCAAAATATCATCCAAGTAGACGACAACGGAAGAATACAGGAGATCTCTATAAATTTAGTTCACGGAAGTTTGGAACACTTCTGGGGCATTGCTGAGTCCAAACAGCATAACCAGGTATTCGTAGTGTCCATCTCTAGTATCAAATGCCATTTTCCACTCATCTCCGTCTCGTATTCTGATAAGATTATAGGCGCCCCTCAGGTCCAATTTGGTAAATATCTGTGCCCCCTTTATTCGGTCGAATAATTCGGTGGCCAGAGGAATGGAATACCAATTTTTTAAGGTGATAGCATTAAGACCTCTGTAGTCAATACAAGGACGTAATTTCCTGTCTTTTTTTTTACAAAAAAATCCTGCACCCGCTTGAGAGGTAGATGGTCGGATAAAGCCTTGAGCAAGGTTTTCTTTCACATAATCTGACATGGCTTGAGTTTTAGGAACAGATAGAGTAAAGACCCGACCTCTGGGTGGTATTTTGCCAGGAAGAATATCATTAGCACAGTCCCAAATGCAGTGAGGAGGTAGTAAGTCAGATTTCCGTTTATCGAATACATCTGCAAATGATTGATACTGGGATGGAAGCGAAGTTTTGGCAGTCGCAGAGAGAGATGTCATGCTGAGTAGAGGTTTCACTTGAAGCAGGCAGTTGTAATGGCAAGATGGACCCCAGGACAATATCTGAGAAGAGGGCCAATCCATTTGAGGGGAATGCAATTGTAACCACAGAAGATCCAGAATGATGGGACTAGTGGTGCACGCCAATACATAGAAAGAAATTTTCTCGAAAAGTAATGCTCCAATCTGAAGGGACAAAGGTTCCGTCCGGCATAGAATTTCCCCTTTAGTAATCGGACTTCCATAAATAGCGGTAATGAGCACAGTTGTAGCTAGTGGACAGGTGGGCAGAGACAAGGATTTGACCACCGAGGAGGAAATAAAGTTCCCAGCTACCCCAGAGTCCAGTAATGCTGATAACAGTTTGGGACCAGAAGGTCCATGGAGAATTACTGGCATGGCATAAGTAGAGGATGGACTGATATTCGGAGAGGATTTGAATGTCCCTAACCTGACTCCCTGATCACAAGTTAGGGTTTGGCATTTCCCTGCCGTTTGGAACAGGAAGCAAGAAGATGCCCAGGTTCACCACAGTAAATACATAATTTCTTTGAGATTCTTCTCTGTCTCTCCATAGGAGACAGTTTGGTTCAACCCAATTGCATCGGCTCATCAGGGGAACTAGGAGACAAGAAACGAGAAGAAGGTTTGTTGCCAACCCATCTTGGAGATTCCCTTTCAGATGCCCTTTCCCAATAACGGATATCCACTTTGTGGCATAGCGAGATCAAGTGTAGAGGGTTACTCCTGGGGTGCCAATACATCTTTGATTCATTCAGCGAGACCTTGCCAGAAGGTGGCTACTAAGGCCTCATTGTTCCATTGAAGCTCTGATGACAACATTCTGAATTGGATCATATATTGGGTGAGGGTTTTGGAACCCTGACGCAGTCTGAGAAGACTAGAAGCGGCCGAAGAGACATGACCTGGTTCATTGAATATTTTCCTAAATGTAGACGCGAATGCAGCAATATCCTGCAGAAGGGAATCATTACTTTCCCAAAGGGGTGAAGCCCAAGCAAAAGTTTGTCCTGATAACAGAGATATAATATAAGCGACTTAAGAGCGGTCTGTGGCAAAGTTCTGAGGGAGTAGCTCGAATTGTATTGAGCATTGATACAAGAATCCTCAACAATCCGTGGGCTCACCATCAAAGTTTTGAGGAGTTACCAATCGCAGGGAAAAGGAAAAACTGACAGGAACTGTGGTATTGGCCTTGGCTGAGGTAGCAACAGGATGAATGGGTAATGATGTCTGTAGTGTGTCCAGACGTGATGCTAAAGCTTGAAGACATTGGAGAGTCTGAATTTGAGTGGCATTCGTAACAATCCAACAAATGTTGCAAGAAGTCTTTGGTTGATGGTTCTCGATCAGGATCCATTCCTAATGGTCAGATCAAACTGTCACGAAAGCCAGGTAATGGGAATGGTCCTGATCGCTGCTAGAGTGACAGTTTACCCCCAGAGAGGTGCGGAGTCTAACGGTGGAGAGGTGTTCACCAGGGATTCCCGGAAGCGAATATGGCCTTGGCTGCTCTCCACCGCAGGTCGAGGTCCTCTATTGGGCACAGAGCAGAGAATACGTAGAACCACCAAGTAGTTGCTAGGCAGAACAGTAACAGTGGTGAAGAGATGCACGGCAGAGAGCTGGAGCGCTAAGGTCCACAAAGGGATATAACTCTGGAACAGAACCGATGAGGAGCGATGCTCTGCAGTGAATCTACAGGTCTTGACTGCTAGGGAAGCTGAACCAATATGGCAGTGAAGTGATGAGCTGCAGAGAGCAATAGCACTGAGATCCACACAGGTGTTATAACACTGGAACAGGACCAATGATGAACAATGCTCTGTGGTGATAATGCTGGAAAGCAATGAGCTGCAGAGAGCAATAGCACAGAGATCCACACAGGTGTCATAACACTGGAACAGGACCAATGATGAGCGATGCTCGGCGGTGATAATGTTGAGAAGCAATGAGCTGCAGAGAGCAATAGCAGTAAGATCCACACAGGTGTTATAACGCTGGAACAGGTCCAATGATGAGCCATGCTCTGCAGTGATAATGCTGGGAAGCAATGAGCTGCAGAGAGCAATAGCACTGAGATCCACACAGGTGTTATAATGCTGGAACAGGACCAATGATGATGCTCTGTGGTGATAATGCTGGGAAGCAAAGCAGCACAGGTAGTTGCTGAGAATCAGTGAACAGCACAGTAACTGGTTTAAAGCACACAAAGAAAATCAAGCAATTGTTAAATACAGTAATTAGATCATATCCTGTAATGCAGTGATATAGTCTGTGCACCTTACAAATACTTCATGTAAACTAGTTTACATGAAGTACAATGCTGGGAAGCAAAGCAGCACATTAAGTCACAGGCTTTATTATTTTTGGATTCTGTGATTCTGTGTGTGTGCCCAGTGCAGTACAAAAATAATTGAAGGTAAGGCATACAGACACATTTTTATTGATTTGAATAAGATATTTTGGTATTGTGTCATATTGTGTTTTTAATGCGACCATTAATGCCCTAGGAAGCAAATCAGTCATTATGACTCATGCATATTTCCATAACCCTTTGCAATTGTCACATCAATAATTGTTACTGTGAAACCATGAAAGCTAATATTAATGCAGTGTTTATCATGCTCCATTGTCTTATAATTGGTAAAATTGTCTATGGCACCAAAATTTAGCATATAAGTGATGATTTTATCAGCATGTTTTATTTAGCATTATAGTTGATTTATTCTTGAAATTTATCATTTCAAATGTTCTTTCATTATTGTATAATTTTAATTCACAAAGATAGATTGAGCAAGGACAATGAAAACATATTACTGTAAAAAAATAATTTAAAGCCTTATTTTTACAGACTATTTCAATAGGAACCTTTTTGATATTAGATTATATAGGTTAATACTCTATTATCCTGAAATCCCCAACCTAGGATATCTTAGAACGAGGGAGGTTGGATGGTAATGAGTAAAGTTGTTGAAGGCAGCTGATTAAACGGCTACCTGAATTTGTCTAATCAATAACTTTTTATCACCCTTACAAACTCATGTCACATTAAAGATTACATATGCTTACACCCAGAGAATGCATCATATAGTGTCCTAAGGATCAAGGTGTCAGGATCCAACTTTGTTTCCACCTTTAAAAACCAATAGCTAGATTTACTAAACTGCAGGTTTGAAAAAGTGGAGATGTTGCCTATAGCAACCAATCAGATTCTAGCTGTCATTTATTTAGTGCACTCTACAAAATGACAGCTAGAATCTGATTGGTTGCTATAGGCAACATCTCCACTTTTTCAAACCCGCAGTTTAGTAAATATACCCCCAAGTCTGTAGAGTGACCAACCTGCTCTTAACTTAATTAAGGATACTTGATATTTTTTTATTTTAATTTAAGTTCATCTGTTACTCTACCTGATGCTAGGTTAATAAGCGAATGTTGATAGCTGTATGCCTGAGCTCCTGTTTATGTTTTAGTATAATGTTCTCTTATTTTAGTTTTAGTATATGTACTCTGGACCTATTCATTAAATAGCTCTGTGCATGCTCAGAAACAGATGTTACAATTATTTTTTTACTCCTGGGGTTATATTTGCTAAACTGCGGGTTTGAAAAGTGGAGGTGTTGCCTATAGAAACCAATCAGATTCTAGCTGTCGTTTTGTAAAATGTACTAAATAAATAATCTGATTGGTTGCTATAGGCAACATCTTCAGTTTTTCAAACCTGCAATTTAGTAAATATACGCTCCAGCATCCATATACTTGTTGTCATTGGACAAAATGGAAATTTTGAAGTTGTGGTATGGAAAATGTAATGGGAATGTAAGTGAATGTAATTTGCTAGTTTTACAATTAAAGCAGTAGGAGAAGTGGTGGTTTGGCATACCACCGTATACACCCCCACTTCTACCATACTTTTGCCATTCTGAACACCTTGTTCTTCTGGCATCCTGAACTCCAGGTATCCTGTACTCTTGGTGCCTGATTCATCAAGGCACACATTCTGAGTGCAACCCACATTCAGTGTTATACCCATGTATTTAGGCTTTGCGTACTCCCAAATTCATCAAGGCATGGATCTCAAGATACGGAGCTAGATGAATTCAGTAGCAAAGCTATTTATGTAACGTAAAAATTGGTATGACGTACCACTGCGTCTGACTGCGGAAGTGTCACGCTACCAAATATACGGTACCTGTGTGTTTGAGCATGCTAAGCATTTGGATGGTCATTGGTTGTGTAGGGGTGTCTGATTTATGTCATTAAAAATTATGTTTATGTATTTACATGTTTCCTTGGGACACTACACGTCCCAGCATGGTCTTGCATCTTTGGAGTATGTTTGTGCTTATAGGACTACATGCACCAGTATGCCCAGATACTTAATTTCAGCCTGGCCATCCTGGGACCTGTAATGCACAAAGGCCAAAACACTCTGATGCATTATACTAATAATATCATACTGGCTAACTTTATGTTGGCCACGTGCGGGAGTTCCTGGAGGGCAGGAGGGGTGCATGGGCGTAGGGGGTGGGGCATTGCGAATCGCGTCATTTTGGCCCCATTCCCAGTGATGTAATGCCTGTTTTCGGGTCTTTGTACAGTAGTAAAAAGACCCAAAACAGGCATAACGTCACTGGGAGCGTGGCCGAAATGATACGTTTTGCAAAGCCCTGCCTCCTCCGCCCATACATGCCGGCTCTAATCTGGATGTGGGGGAATTGCCAGCTCTCCCAAGATTCCAGGAGACCTACCCAGAATTTTGGAGTCTCCCGGACATCCCAGGAGAGTTGGCATGTATGATTGATATTACCCCACAGACACACCGCCCAGGGGTGTGAGAAGGGCCATAGTGATTTCATCAAAGTGTTGGGTACTCCTAGAGTGGAGGGGAGCAGTTGAAGGGCCAGATCTCCATAGCAAATTCAGCCCAGTGCTGACTACTCTGGGGTTGGTAGCAATTATGGGGGACATCATGCAGTGGGATTCCCTGCTGTAGTGCCACTATAATATTGAAATCAGGGTTAACTCATTCTGTTTGCCCCCCATTTTTTCCTAGTTCCTGTTTAGGCTGGCAGGACTAGAGCACTATAGTTGTTTAAGCTGTTTTGCGGCTCCACCTTTTTTTTTTTCTTCTTTTTACTTTGCCTATAAACATGTAATGATTTATTGCAATATTGTGACTGTATCTCATATGATGATAAGGGCATAATGAATTTGAGTCCATAATAATGTGAGTGGAAAGCAAACGATTACCTAGTTCATTACAGTAATAGGGGATGATGTCATAATTTTTTAATTTTTTTAGCCCTGCTACCTTCATAACAAACTTCCTTATGTCTAAAAATGTCTGGCAGTTAATATCCAGTAGAAAGAAACAAATGTATATTAGAAATTAGTTCATGTTTAAAACGTCCCTTCATTATGGTACAAATGTACATAAGTACACATTTTCATTTTTTGGAAAACACACACTCACTCACACACATACTTGTTTTTATTGCCTTGTGAGGTCCCATGCCTGGAACATAGCGTATAAGGACACCCCTTTCCTAATGCCTTTTCGACAGAACAATCATAGGGGTATGTGTAGGAGCGGCTTGTCACCAGAGTTAGCATATGAAATTTACACTTTGACTTTGCATAAAGTACTGACACGGTCTGCAATATGGGTCAAGTGTCATGTATTTTGACTGAGGACATCCACATTCCCGCATACATAAATTAACAATTAATAACAATGGTAGGGAAAGTTTTGTGGATCCTGGCCTTCTGAGGACATCCGCATGCCTGCTTACACCAACACCTAGACTTACAGGTTACAGCCTTGTTCAACCACTGCGCATCATTGCAACAAGTTTGATCCCTCTTTAAAGTTGTTATTCGGTTCTTAATGTAGAATTTCACCCCTGACCAGTTCTGATCTTTCAGTATGGATGGTTCAGCCATGAGGCACCCAACACAGTCTCCCTTTCCAGGCACCAGGCATGTCTGTATAAACCTCATCAGGAGGTTCTCCACACCCTGGACATCCTCTCTGTCCCAGGATTTCCTCTGCACTTCTTTGCAACCTGAAAGGAAGTAGAGTGGTCCATTATGGCTCTGCAAAATACAGATAAGGCAAAGTTCTTCTGCCTAACGAAACTGTGTGCAACACCTACCTGTGGAAGCCATGGCTGGGCACTGGTCCCGTGTTGCCAGGTCCATACACCACCTCTCTTCTGACGTGCAAGTGTCGACCAAACACTTGGCCACTTGTCCCTCTGTCACAGGGGATTGCTCATCATCCGACATACTGCTCTGTAGCTGGACCGGTTCTGAAAAGAAACAGATATGTAAATGACCAAGGTCAAAGTCAAAAGCATACATCAGACACCAGATTTTCCACATACCGTCCGGATCAATGTGCACCTCATCCAAATTCTTGCCTTTGAATTTGGCCAGTCTGCCACTCTCCAGAGCCATTAACATTTTGTTGATCTTGCGAGTTGGAGGGTACCTTCTGGAAGGCGGTAATACTGCCGGTGCACACTGATGTTGTGCCAAGGAAGTCTGCCAACTGATCCAGTTCTGTGTCGTTTAGTTTGAGGACCTTCGAGAGAGTGGAAACGTGCTTTTGAAGCTTCCTGGAAGACAGAGCGTGGGAATGCTTGGTCCCACACTCTCGGGCAAACAGTCGTATCCAATCGGAGCCTCTGAAGTGTGACAGGGCAGCTGGTCTGGTGAACATGTAAACATTTTGACTATCCACTCCATATTTGTCATGATTTTCTATGAGAAGTTCCATTGCAGCTTGCGTGGCTGGTGTCAGCAGGATGGGGACTTTTCTCCCTCGTTTTCCTCGGATTTCAATGCGAGTGAAATGCTAGCAGAGCTTCCTCTCAACCTCAGAAAGCGCTATGTACACATTTTCCTGGAGATCTAAAGTATCTCTTGAGGAGAAGGTAGTCAGCAACATTTTTGAAACTTCCCCTTCTCTTCTTCGATTGAACAAGATCACCTGTGCCAGGGTGACTTTTGCAAGTAGTGCCCAGTGGTTAGCCATAGGCTCGGTGGATAGACCACTTCGGTAGGCTTGTTGCTTCTCATGGAAGTACATCTTTTTCACATCTTCCGTGAAAGGTAAGAGCTGAGGTATGTTCCACTTGGACTCCTTAAGAGTTTTCAAGGCAGCTGATGTGATAAACTCGTTCCATCTCGCCTCATATAGCTTCCTGAAATTTTGTGTGTTTTCAACTACATTTGTGCAGCCCTCCATCATGGCTCGGCACTCCAAAATGCTCGCTATCTTTTGCAGGCCGTACCCGACCTTGAGGGTGTCTTAAATGCACCTGTCTCCTGTCATAGCCAGCTACCAGCTTCACAGCTTTTACTATGTGCAGAAAGTTTGATGGGGCTGTAAAGTCTTCCATCCTCTCCTCTTCAACAGGCTCTTCTGACCTGTTGAAGTAGCCTGCCCATTTCTCGAAACTACTGACAGATGTACTCGTGCCTGCCATCATCTGATCTGACCCGGTTGAAGAGATGCTCTCCCATCTGCATGATGCATCGGCCATTTTTGACTGTGAGTAAGACTTCATTCTGAGTCATGTCTCTCAAGAACTTTGAAAAGCCACCACTGATGTCAGGTGGAACAGGCTGAGCAAAGGCGCACAGTGACTGTTTTCTGTTCTTGCCAGGTGTGAGCTTGTTGCCCCTTCAGTTTAGCTTACATCTCTTCATGTGTCATCACAAGTATGTCCTTGCAAACAAGTCCTGGCAGGCTACACAATGCATGAAGACTTCGGCAGCCATCTCCATGTCTGGAAGTATGCGCAGGACCAGAACGCCATGACCTGCCCTCATTGCCTCAGTGTTATGTGCAAAGTTTCCCCTATTGCAAAGATGTGCCATTTGCATGCTCTTTTCTTTCGAGTACTTGGGGAATTTTAGGGCCCTGGCTACTTGAGTCTTATTGCAGTGAACATGCTCCATGTTCCCGGCAATTTTTATGAGGGGCTTCTCACAGTACAGGCAACCATGCTTTTTGTTATACACCCTGGAGCCATCACTGTTTCTGGATAGCGTTTGGACAGACATTGTGTCATCTCTCCAACATTCTGTGTTTAAAACACAGCTGCCAGAAGGTTGAGAATGGTCGTACATAGAACTCATCTCTGGGTACCTGCACTCTGCTACGCTAGTGAGCAACGGGGCATGTCAGGGACATACTCATCTCCACTGCTCTCCAGGCTATAGTCGGAGCTACTGGTGGGCTCTGTCATGCTTCACTGTCCCTGCATTACCTTCAGCAGCAGATGGATTGGACTGTGTCTTTACCCGCTTGGTGTATAAATTGCTGGCAGGCTGCAGTCACTTCCTCTTTCTGCTCCTGCTATATTTGGATAGTATACTGGTCTCTGGCGGTGGGATGCTCACACACTCTCCCTTCCATATTGGACACATTCACACTTTTGTTCCGACAAATGTGACTCGTAGGGACATGCCAGATTTTTATACTAAGCATATCCGCAAGGTGCCCTGCATTGATTAGCCTTGGGAAGCTGTTTTGGGACCTCAATTTGTGTCCCCACTATGACTCAGGTTCCCACAATGTTGGTGTCTAAACTGGTCAATGTTCCCACAAGCATATGAGTACACACACACACACACCACACACCACTGTATGGAACTATTTTTTTTAATATCAGACATACAAACATCAAGCAAAATACAAAAAATCAATTGTAATAAAACTCTTCGACTAACTACATTTTTTTTTTTTTTATTAAAAAGAGTAGAGCTGGGGGATTGGTAACTGGGTGAGTGCGATTGGCAAAAGGGTGTGGGGGCTGGAAAGCGGGCGAGGACAACTGGAAAGTGAGTGAGGGGGGCTTGAAACCGGGTGAGGGGGCCTGCCAATATGGCTGTCTTCTTGATCTGTGAAAAGGGGGGGGGGATTACGCTAGCAAGGTTAGGTCATTTTGCCAACATATATTACTTCTATGGGTGTTCTTTGTATACACATTCGCCTGACTATGCCTAGGTCTAAATTGTTCCATAATTTGAATCTCTCTGGAAAGGTTCATTTAATAAACAGAGGTTTAATAGTAGTAGTAGTAGTAGTAGTAGTAGTAGTACTAATAATAGTAGTAGCCAGAGGACTAATACTTTGAAGGCACATGCAGATATATATTTGTGGGGTAGCTAGGGGGGATGGTGATTGGCAACAAACACTTATTAGGCCCATTATGTCAGACAGCTGTGGAATGGCAAACAATGCCTAGGACTAGTGTAAATTACATGTGTGAATTCAAGGCTTTCTGATGACTACACTTTAATGTTGTCCGCCCACACCCACAAAATATTCAACATTATTACATCAAGATATATACATTCTTCAGCAACTTTTTCCTCCTGGCCCTTCTCCAAATTAATGGCCTCCTCAGCCTCCTGCTCCTCCTCCTGCTGCTCCTCCCTGGGCTCCACCATTGCCCCACTCCTTCGCCACCATGGTCAGACGGTCAGTTGGAATAAATATAACACATTAGCTGTTTTGTAAAGGTTAACTCAGTTTCACACTTACATAGAGACAGCCAGGTAGTGTTCGGTTGCATTTTGAAATATCTAATTCCCCACATAGACAATTGAGTGGCTAAAAAAAACACACCTATACACCACTTACTGATGGACTTGACCTGAGCAGTTTATATTAATCACATAGTGAATCTGAAACTTCTCAAATACATAGCAGGCCTTGTACTTGGCTGTTACTAGCCATATTGCATTGTAAGGGTCTAGCTCTAACAGTTAGCTAATATGTTAAATCTAAATAATTGTGATTAATAGAGAGCTCACATCTCCAAATCTCTGCCCTAAAATCCTTAGGAGTTCTGGCTGCCTCCTCCTAAGGTCACTCCACCGGTAATGCAGCTGTACACCTTCAGTTCAATTTGAACCACAGGCACCTGCGAACAGCCCTATATGCTTCATTACCAAAGTACCGGCATGTTGGCTTGTACAGGTTGTCCATGGCTGCAGTGAGCACCCACAGCTCAGGACGGGCGAACGTGGAAGCCCTCAAGTTTGCAAGTGAATGAGTTTTCAATTGTTCGTGCACATATGGGTTGCACATCACTCATTGATCTCTTCAATACCATATGCAAGATGTCTGCCTTACCTGTCAATTAGTCTGTCATCAACCGTATCCTAGCAATTAGGGGTGTAACGATGCCTATCTATTCAAACACATGCAATCACAGGAAAACATACCTGCATCAATCACAGGAGAACATACCTGCATCAATCACAGGAGAGTGAACCTGCATGCCATATATAAGAGCTGGTAAGACAATCATTCAGACCTGCCGTTTTGTGAGATCATCACAAGATGCAACATTTTGGGGACTAAATATCTTTCTAACTATTGGTGAGTACAATGGCCTATGTCAGACACTTACAGGGCATTTAAGTATTGTTACTAATGACTGTTTTGTTACTTCTCTTTAAAATAAAAAATGTCTGACCATAAGCAGACAGATCCCAATCAGGCCTCAGGCTCCTTGGCTTCAGCCTCTATGTGGAGGCAGACAAATTTCATCTCACAAGAGGTGAGGGATTGATACTGCTGGTGTTGAAGAGGCTGCACTCCACCACCCAGTAGCTCTCCGTCCCATCCAAAGGACGGATATGGGTTGATATAACAATGCAGGTCAATGCCGTGGCTCCAATTCGTTGCTGCAGGATTGAGGTACAAAACGGTAATGTATTGTTGTGGCCCAATGATTCATAGCAACTCTAGTACCGGTCAGGTTATTGTTAAAATACTTAAAGATTTATATTTTTGGGAAGGCTCATTGTTCAAATTTGTATTTTCTTTACTTGTGGAAAAATCTTCTGTAAAAATTGTGCACTACCCTTTTTTAATGTTTGCATAGGTGAAATACATTTTTTTTTACAATATGTTCAACAAATAAAAACAAATATTAGCGTTTTGCCTAATTTAAAACATTATTATCTTTTCTCATTTCACATAGCTGGCATGACTTTAAGCATTGGCAAAAATACAAGGGGGTATATTTACTAGACTGCAGGTTTGAAAAAGTGGAGATGTTGCCTATAGCAACCAATCAGATTCTAGTTAGCATTTATTTAGTACATTCTACAAAATGACAGCTAGATTCTCAGAGGTACATTGTAAAGAATTATACATTGTTTCACAAAATGACATGTTTTTACTTAACCAAAATACAACCGCCCCACAACATTAACTGGCTTTTTGGTAATTTTGTAATATAATATTTGTCATCTTAGTGTACAATCAGACCACATTGTTTAAGATAAAGGAATATTTACTGTCAGTAGTTCCAAATGATGCATAGTTAATAGTCCGCCCATCATATATGCTGGTTGATACAGTGATGTTTACTTTTGGATCCTAAAATATATAAAACAAATATACCTCTAAGAATGGGAAGGTCTCCAAAAATGTAAACACTCTATATACACACTTTCTTCATAAAACACCACTAAAGTAATCTAAAGTAATCTTCCTCCATGGGTCAGCCTTTTCTAAAGTTCTGTGCTTAATCAAGTAGCAGCTCTCCACTAAATATAATGAAAAGTGCTAGCCTGCTAGTTAGTTGGCTGGGATTATGGCTTCAAATGCATGAATCCGAAATTGCTATGACTAGAATCAATTTGGAGACAGGTGCACAGAGAGCAGCAATTCAGAAACACAACTGAGTAGCATTATCAGCTTTTGTCAGAGATGCTAGTGTAGGCCAATATACAGTAGCAGAATAGAGGTCAGAAAACAAGTGGGGTCTGATACATGTTCAGGCAGATAAGCAAAGTTTAGAATGCAAGATCTGGTACACAGTAAGTCTAGCAGAGTGGAGGTCAGATAACAAGCCATGGCTTTATATATGTAGATAAGCAAGTCCAGAATACAAGCTAAGATCCATTAGTGGAGGTCAGAGAACAAGCTCGGGTCTAATACACACTCAGGAACATCTGCAAGTCTCAGGATACAAGCCAAAGTTTAGTAACAGTGACACTGCAGAAACAGGGAGAGAGAGAGAGACACTTATCAGGTGAATCAATCTGAACACAGAGAGAACATAGAGAACACAGATCTTCAATGTTTTTTAGTTGCTGGGACGTGCCAGGCACTCCCAATGACTTCACCGCTTATTGACATTCTAAGGCAAATTTTTTTGTTAAATAACAGTTTATTAATAGCCTCAAATTTGTACAAACAAGGCATCAAAAGACAAAAAAACAATGTCTACCTTACACAAATAACACAAAAAACAATAGAATGTGCAGTGAACAATGGCAATAACTAACTGCAAATGCACAATGAACACAAACAAAGGGTAGCATGAAATCAATGCCTGTTTTGAGTTTGTGTTTAATCTCCGGTGAGTTTGACTACAACATGGGAGAGATAGATGTTTTAAAATCAACACAAATTGCCAGAGATTGGATTTTGGAAAGTTAACATCGCAGGTTAATACATATTGAGATTTTGCACTTAAAATCGCTGGTTATTTATCGCGATTTGTGGCAATTTTAAATCGATGAAAAAATCACATTTAGCCCATAGGACTCAGATCATAAAGGGATATCCAATGTGATGAAAGGCTTTTTTGACATCTAACACTATTAGAAAGACAGGAATTTTAGCAGTGTTAATGTGGTGGATGTGACAAAAACGGACACCACAGTGGGAATATCGGGCCAACCCAGTCTCTCAGTCAGTGGACCACTTGAGCAACTTTGACCCACTTAATTATTAAATACTGCTCGTTGGCCAGATCCAGCATTGCTTTGGGCACCAAAGAGGCAGCCCAAAAGAATTATGGACCAGCTGGGGACCCTGTGACATCACAAAGTAGTGTAAGTGGTTAAGAATGGGGGGTCTGGATTCTATCTAAGATCAGGAGGTGGGATTTTGGGGTGGTAATCGATATCCTGGCTCTTGGAATACCGACATCCACTATACCTATAAAAAAAACAACGAACACTGTAATTACAATATAAGTTAAATGTAAATTTACCTTTACTCCGATAGCGTAGATTTCCGAAAACACTGCAAATCGACTTCTGCTGAATCCGAAGATAGTAGATGCCGGTGAACTCATTTTCATGCTTGTGGAACCATCCTGAGATGATATGATATGTTACTCAGCTGAAAGTAGCCATTAGAAGATTGGTAGACAGTGATCATAGAAGGATACGCATAGTCAGCAATAATGCTTCAGTAGGCTGTGGCATTTAAACAATGATCATTTAGTATTAAGGGATAATAATGTGTGCCAAGAAAGCATTCTCCACACCATTACAACACCACCACCAGCTTGTAACATTAAAACAATACAGGTTGGATTCATATATTCATGTTGTTTATGCCAAATTCAGACCATGCAATATTTTTCCTACCTTCAACTGTCCAGGTTTGGTAAGCGTGTTTCCATTGTAGCCTTTGTTTCCTGTTCTTAGTTGACAGGAGTGAAACCCGGTGTGGTCTTCTGCTAATGTAGCTCATTTACTTCATGCTGTGCGATCAGAGATGCCTTCTTGCCAGCTTGAACCAGTTTGGCCATTCTCTTGTTACCTCTCTCATTAACAAAACTACTGCTGACTGGAAGTATTTTCACACACTTATATATAAAACAGTGTTTTGTTTGACAATAGTCACTATAGGAACTTAATTACAGGCAAAGGACAACTACAGTAGTTATATGATTCATGTGCTACCAGTTCCAAATTAATGAAAATATAATTGCTAGCTAAAAGCACATTTGATCAACAGAATGATTGGAGATATACAGTATTTCGCAATGCAGCAAGATGATAGAGTTTTAAAGACATACCGCCCAACATTTAGAATCACAAAATTAGGACAAAAAAGTCTCGTCCTCATTCTGCCCAAATGTTGCCCACAAATGGTTAAATTTGGGGAAAACACAACCAAGTTTTGGTTAAGCCCCGACCATTTTGCGGCCTGTGAATCGGTATGTCCCTCCAAAAGCTGGACTGTTGGCAGATATCTAATGGCCAGTTCTGAAGTATTTAACACAGGAGTACAGAAGGCATAGCTGCTTCTTGTTGGGAAGATGATAGATACAAGCTTACTCTACCTTAAATTGAAAGGAGTGAATACCCATACCTCACAAAGGCCTCTGACTTCCCAATATGAATGCAGCCTCCATTAGAATCAAAATAGTCACACCTAAAAATTGGGATAATTGGAAGACCTTTGTACTTCACCCTTTTAAATATTAGGCTAAACAATTTCAGCCTAATATTTCAATTTCTTACTTACATTTTATGTTTCACATTTTATGGTATAAATATTCTCTTAAAGTTTCATGTCAAAACTAGCAATTCCTGTACATCATGCTGTAAATTTTGTAAAGAATGACAGCACTTCTAAAATGCTTATTTTTCAGATCATTGGAGAGTGTTCAGAATGGACTTGGATTATCACATAAAATAAAGGTCCTTGTGTATGCAAGAGTACAGCAAGTGATAGCTGACACAGATGGAGTTTCCTACTGTGCATTCAGCAGTAAAGCTGAAAATAACATCAGAATGTATTCTCACTAACTTGATTTTCTGATTGATAAGACAAAGGTCACACAGAGGCCAACGTCAGTGTAAGATTTTTGCTATTGCTATTTGAAAAGCCATTCTTTTACACTGTCAAGGACAAAAAGGATGTAGCATTCAGATTCTGAACTGTCGCAGACACTCATTTGCCAATTAATTCACAGTATAAAATAATGAAGTTTAAAGATGTGTTCTAAATTCTTTATATAATGAAAGATGAATACATATTATACATGCATAATATGGATATGTCTGGACAGATTACTATGTACCATATCAATGATAAATATGGACAATGTAAGCAATACAATCTGTTAATCAAGGTATATTATTATAAAATGCAAATATTTCCGAATAAAACTAAACATTAATTACACAAATCAGGACCTGCATATATTCTAGTATAATGACTGGCACAGAATGTTCATAAATTACAACAGTATTATATTTGAAGGAAGCTATAGATGCGACAAACAAGAGGTAATTAACAAGCAAAATCAGTAGTGGGGTTGTTTAAAGAGGAACTAAATCAAAGTGATATGAGGTCCTGTAATTAAAAGGAATACATAAGTATTTTATTTTGATGTAAAGGGAAAATGATTAAAACATTTTGCTTAAAGTAGTAGAAGAACTCATGATACTTAAATAGGATGTCTATTGCTCACGCCATCCAGTGAAGAGCACGTCTGGTCTTAACATGGAGCAACTCCAGCACCTAATCAACAATACAAGGCCAATTCTGCAATCTCGTTCCCTACTACCCAGTACCCTTTGGTAATTGCACATATATGTGAGTATTTTTAAAAACAGAACATTTTTTATTCATAAACTCTAATGTAACATCTGTTAGTAGGGTATGTGTTACTTTTAAAACTGGAATCAGTACCTCCACCTGAATCTTGATGAAAATTTGACTGATGACTCAGGATTTGAGCAACCACAAATCAGACACAGAGAACAGATTATAGTTGAATTCTAAAAAAATAGTGTCTATTTATTATTCCTTAAGAATATATAGTTAACTAAAATAAATTTCTTAAATATTATATATAGAATATAATTAGAGAATTAGGGAAATTATAATCTAAATCGACGGAATGTATAATGTGAGCAAATCCCACTTTATATTCAATAATATTATGTTCCAATTACACCTAAGTGTGGTTAACATAAATAAGAAGGGTACACAATCCTTATAATGTTGTCAGTAATCTTTAGAGATACCAACGAAATATATGGCATCAATTATATCTAAACCCTTTCCTGTATCTTACTTTTATGATAATGAGAAAACAACAGTTTGAACTGGACTATTGGTAGGACCAAAGATTTATACGCTACTATAAAGCCTTTCCCCATCAACTAGGCATTTATCTTATTACACTAAACTTGTATAGAATGCTTTCTATGAAACCATTAAATGCTTAGCTAGATACAGACACTTCTTTAATTTATTACATGGTGTATCTTCTGGAAAGGCATTACTATATATAGTTTAGCAACAGACCCACCAACACAGCTTCCCACACCACCTCGGTTTAGGAAGGACGTCAGACAAATTACCGGGAGGCAAGGATACAGTTGGAAAGAGAGGGGGTGTACGAGGTGACGTCCAAGAGAAAAAAGGTCTTCACTCTACTCCGATCACCATCCCCTCGATTTGCTAGGTGCCTTGGCCCGGAATTATGAATATTTGGGATATGAAAGTATCCAGCCCAACTATTCTACTCACTGTTGTAAAAGTGAGGGCCCCAACCAAGAGGAAGAGACAAAACGAGAAGTTTTGGCTCACCTTTCCGGTCGACGTTTAGCTGACGGCAAATTACTGCCGACTCACCTCTGCCAGTGTTGGGACCTGTAAAGAAGTTCAATCTTTTTTCTTTTCTTCTGTGTTCTCTGTTTGTCTCTTTTCCAGTCTTCACCCTCTTCACAGGCTCCACACCCGGGCACCGTCTCACAAAACATTTCACCTAACAGAGATACATTTCAGCTTAATATTTTGATTCTTGCTGAAACTGGCTTAATATACAAAATCACAATTGCTTAACAGTTAAATGCACAGTAATATATATATATATATATATATATATATATATATATATATATAGTTATTGATACTTAATTTGAGAAAATAGGCGCAACTGATAAACCTCATGTCTAGAAAGATCGTCTCTGATATAGAAAGTATATATATGATTTAGTTGGACTCAGCATTATTGATCTAAAATAATGATGACAGTCTTCTTGTTATAATTCACACCTTTCCAATATTGACCAACTGGACTTTACAATATTACATTCTCTTTATTTCTGTATACTGAAGGCGACTCTATATTCTGGCATTTACTAGCTTATTTTTATTGAAGTGAAGTATTTACAATGGAAAAAGTTACATTTTACTCAAGTTCAGTAAAAAATCTGTAATAGGGATAATTATAGAACACCAGAGTTCACCTGGACAGTGCTTTCCATAACATGCTTAGATGTACCTGCTCAGCAGCAAAATATTGCTGAAAATATGTCTTAATGCTGGCAACTAAGTTAATGTTGTTATTTGTCAGTAGTGGAGAATTTTGTGTTGCGGCCAGGGGGTAATGGATATAGTGAACAGACAACAGGATCCAGAAAAGGAAATCAAGAATAAAATGGTCAAATGACAAACTAAACAAGGGCCAGATTTATAATTAGACACATAATATATGAGGGACTGATTTAGAGTTGCAAATTTTGCTTGAGTGCAGAATTTTTAAGAAATCCATGTTGCACTGCAACAAATACAATTGCAAACTTACAGAATTGGTCATTGCAGTTGTGGTGCTAGAGGTCACCAGTTCAACAGATATGTTATGGTCCTGTCTGGACTGAAATGATGTTACAACAATGCAGAGTCTATGCAGCGAGACAGAAGCTCAAGTGTGCCTAGCCTATAATCTCCCCCAGATCTGCCCAGCAACTCCTGATGTAAAAACACCGGGCACATTACAAAATGAGACACATTTGCACACAAATTGTCAGGCGCCGCCCGCGATCTCCGGGACGGCCACCTGTCCCTCCTCTCTAGCGCGTCTGGTTGCAACCAGATGCATCATTTCCGGCTGCTCGGTCGCCAGGCTACAGACATGAGAGCGTTCCCGTTGCTAGGCAATGGGACGCTATACTCGGAAGCGCGATGGCGCTAATTATGACAGCGCTGCAGCGCTGACCTCCCATTGGCCCTCTAATATATTTAAACCCTACCTGGCCCTCCTACCAGTGCCAGAGTTTCAGGTCCATACCTGCCTCTCTAACGTTTCCCTCAGTGTTCCAGTTCATTGCCTGTCTCCTAATATTTTCATGCCTGCCTGTGACCCTCGTGACCCGGATTGCCTTTGACTACCCCTTTTGGATCTTCCTTTGTACTGCGATGCCAGAATGCTGCTGACCCGGCTTGACTCACCTTCCCTTCGGATTCTCCTTGTGTATCTTCATTGCCTGCACCGTTACCGAACCAGCTTGTCTGACAATTCTCCTCGTGCTTCGCTATCTGACTCGTGGAAGGACCGCGACCTGCGTGTCTCCTGCAGCTGAGTCCATACCTCCTTGCGGCAGACCCTCCTTCGAGTAGTGCCAACGATAGCAGGTACGCTATACTAAGTTGTGACAGTAAACTCTGGCGATGACTACGGAGGGATCAGGTGAACCCTCAGCCCGGGAGTTACTTCTTCACTAGGCTCAGCATGTAGAAAAGCAAGAAGCAGCCCAAGCACATCTCCTACAGTATGTCCAAGGTATTGCTACCCATTTCGAGGCTTTACAGGGCTCTCTTCCTGCTACCCCGGCCATAACCTCCTCCTCGGTGGTGTCCTCTAACATGGTTACAGTATCCACAGCAGCCTCCGGCCTGCGCATTCCAGCGCCCGAAAAGTACGGCGGAGATCCTAAGAAATGCAGGGGTTTCCTAAACCAGTGCTCCATTCAATTCCAGTGTAACTCCGGAGCATTCCCTTCAGAACGCACTAAGGTGGCATTCATTATTTCTCTCCTCAGTGGTCAAGCACTGGCCTGGGCCTCGCCCATGTGGGAAAGAGGGGATCCTCTTCTTAACAACACCACCTCCTTTATCGAAGCCTTCAGGAGAGTCTTCGATGATCCTGGGAGAGTAGCCTCTGTGGCCACTAGTCTGCTGATTCTTCGTCAAGGCAACTTGTCTGTGGGGCAATATGCCATCCAGTTGCGGACCTTGGCATCTGAACTAAAGTGGAACAACGAGGCACTAGTGGCAACATTCTGGCAAGGTCTAGTTGATCGCATCAAAGATGAGTTAGTTTCCCGAGATCTTCCTTCCGACCTTGATACCCTTATTGCCCTGTGTATCAAAGTAGACAACGTATCAAGAACGCACACAAGAACGTCCTGTCCCTAAACAGATTGCACCTCGTCTAGCTCCATAATTCTAAAACCCAGTGCTGCCCATGGACGAACCTATGCAGGTTGGACATTCTCGGTTATCTCCGGAAGAAAGGGCGAGGCGCTTCAAGCAACGTCTTTGTCTTTACTGTGGGGATTCCGGACACCTTCTCAAAGTCTGCCCTAAGAGACCGGGAAACCTGTCCTCCAAAACGGTAGCAGGGAGGCCGGTTTAGGAGAATCCACAGTTGCTCCCTATTCTAAACATACTCCACAGCTTCTGATGGCAGTCACCCTGAGCACCCCGAAAGGTCCCTTCTCCACCACGGCCTTTGTGGATTCCGGCTCCTCCAGGAACTTCATATCTGCCACTCTCGTTTATAGGCTCCAAATTCCGATACTTTCTTTGCCTCAACCGTTATCATTAACGGCAGTGGACGGTAACCGTGTCGTCAGCGGTTCCATCTCTTCCGTCACCTCACCTATTCGGTTGATGGTAGAAGTCGTTCAAAGCGAGATGATTCAGTTCTTGGTGTTGCCTAAATCCATTAACCCTCTTATCTTGGGGTTACCTTGGTTACGAAGGCACTCTCAACAAATGAATTGGGATCGCGCTCAGGTTACCCGTTGGGGTACAGAATGTCATCACAGGTGTCTGTCTAGTATCCTGTCTTCCGGTTCTCAGTACTTGCTCATTCCACTGTCACGGAATCTGTCCTTCCGGCAGCATACGTCGAGTTCTAGAACGTCTTTAGCAAGACCGAAGCCGAGATTCTACCCCCCCACGTGCCTGGGACTGCTCCATTACTCTGCTTCCTGACCAACCTATACCCAAAGGGCGAACCTATCCTCTGTCTCGCTTGGAGACCTTGGCAATGTCTCAATACATCACAGAAAATCTGAAACAGGGGCTCATTCGCAAATCTACCTCTCCTGCTGGGGCCGGATTCTTCTTTGTCAAGAAAAAAGATGGGTCCCTCCACCCGTGTATTGACTATCGCCCCCTGAATCGTATTACAGTCAAAAATCAGTAGCCTTTACCTCTTATCTCCGATCTCTTTGACAGGATCAGTGGAGCTCAAATTTTTATCAAATTGACCTTCGAGGGGCCTACAATCTGATTCGCATAAAAAAGGGCGACGAGTGGAAGACAGTCTTCAATACCAGGGATGGCCATTTCGAATACCTGGTAATGCCCTTCGGCCCCTGCTATCTTTCAGACTTTTGTCAATGACATCTTTCAAGATCTGCTGTACACCTCCGTAGTTGTCTATCTGGACGACTTTCTAGTGTTCTCTAAAGACCTAATTTCTCGTCAGGAACAAGTGAGGGAGGTTTTACGAAGACTGCGCAAATACCATCTCTATTGTAAACTAGAAAAATGTGTCTTCGAAGTCCTCCAAGTGTCCTTCCTTGGGTTTATTGTATTCGGTTCGGGACTACAGATGGATCCCACCAAGGTATCGGCCATCTTGAATTGGCCTCAACCGCAGGGTCTTAAAGCAATTCAGAGATTCATCAGTTTTGCTAATTATTATCGGCAGTTCATCCAAGATTTTTCCTCCATTATCGCTCCAATTACAGCATTAGCCAAAAGATCTGCCAGCCCTAAGATCTGGTCTCCATAAGCTATCTCTGCCTTCGCCACCCTAAAGAAAGCCTTTTCCTTGGCCTCTGTTCTCTCCCAGCTAGACCAGCAGCTACCTTTCTTTGTGGAAGTGGACGCCACTTTGGTAGGCATTGGAGCCGTGTTATTCCAAAAGACGCCATCAGGTACCCATTCTCCATGCGGGTTCTTCTCCAGACGATTCCCCCCTAATGAGATTAACTATGGAATCAGAGACAAAGAACTCCTCGCTATTAAAGCTGCACTTGAAGAGTGGCGACACTTACTGGAAGGCACCTTATACCCTGTTACCATATTCACGGACCACCGGAATTTGAAATTCATTCATGAAGCCCGCTATTTGAATCCTCGGCAGGCCCGCTGGGCGTCATTTTTTGCTTGTTTCAATATGACCCTTACATTCTGTCCAGGTGCTAAAAATGGGCGAGCAGACGCTTTATCTCGCTCCTTTGATGATTTGGACCACCTGAATCCATTGGTTCCCCAATGCATCATCGACCCCTCTAATATTGTGGCGTTTACCAATACTGAGATGTCTGCTCCTCCTTCAGGGCGATCGTTTGTGGAACCACACTTACGACTCAAGATATTGCGATGGGCTCATTCCTCCCGCATCGCGGGTCACACTGGAATAAAGAAGACCACATCCCTACTCTGTCGTCGTTTTTGGTGGCCCTCTATACGTTCTGATATACGTGAGTTTATTGCAGCCTGCACCACATGTGCCCAACACAAAACTTCCAGGAAAGTTCCTGCTGGATTGCTTCGCCCTCTGCCCACACCCAATGCTCCCTGGGAAAGTATAGCCATGGATTTTATTACTGATCTCGCCTGCAGTTCCGGATTCAATACCATCTGGGTTGTTATCGATCGGTTTTCCAAGATGGAGCACTCCATTCCCCTCTCAGGTCTACCTTCGGCTAGTCGCTTAGCCGACATGTTTATTAAAGAAATCTTCAGATTACATGGTTGTCCGAAAGAGTTCATCTCTGACCGAGGGGTCCAATTCATTTCCCGATTCTGGAGGTCATTCTGTAAGAAACTGGATACGGAATTAAAGTTCTCTTCGGGGTATCACCCCCAGACCAATGGTCAGACTGAACGGGTCAACCAAGATTTGGAGACCTTTCTTCGTTGCTTTACTGCTGACAATCAGAGCAAATGGTCACAATTCCTTCCCTGGGCAGAGTTTTCACACAATCACCACGTCCACGAATCCAACAGGTTCTCCCCATTCTTTTTTGTGACTGGGGCGCATCCTGTTATACCGGATCCTTTTCCGAATTCTTCCTCCGTAGTTCCAGTGGTGGACACTCTCCATCGAGAATTCTCCCTTATCTGGGCCAAAACTAAGGCGGCCCTGCAGAAGGCGACACAGCACCAAAAAACCTTTGCAGACCGTCACTGAAGACCTACTCCTCTACTGAAAATAGGGGACCAAGCATGGTTATCCACTAGAGACTTAAAGCTTAAGGTACCATCTATGAAAATGGCTCCACATTTCATCGGTCCCTACACTATCTCACAGGTCATTAACCCTGTCTGTGTCAAGCTAAAGTTACCTGCTTCATTAGGATGTCACAAAACCTTTCATGTGTCCTTACTTCGACCGTTGGTGCTTAACAAATTCTTTGTACCTCCATCTCGACCTCATCCAGTTCAAACTTCCTCGGGAACAGAGTTTGAGATCAGCCGAATCCTGGATTGCCGTATCCGCTATGGCCGACAACAGTTCCTTGTTCACTGGAAGAGATTTGGTCCAGAAGAGAGATCTTGGGTGGACAACCCAGATCTTCATGCTCCTCTGCTACTCAAGAGATTTCTCCAACAGAGGAGAGGAGGAGGAGGGCATACTGTCAGGCGCCGCCCGCGATCTCCGGGACGGCCGCCTGTCCCTCCTCTCTAGCGTGTCTGGTTGCAACCAGACGCGTCATTTCCGGCCGCTCGGTCACCCGGCTACAAACATGAGAGCGTTCCCGTTGCTAGGCAATGGGACGCTATACTCGGAAGCGCGATGGCGCTAATTATGACAGCGCTGCAGTGCTGACCTCCCATTGGCCCACTAATATATTTAAACCCTTCCTGGCCCTCCTGCCAGTGCCAGAGTTTCAGGTCCATACCTGCCTCCAGCGTTTCCCTCAGTGTTCCAGTTCATTGCTTGTCTCCTGATATTTTCCTGCCTGCCTGTAACCCTCGTGACCCGGATTGCCTTTGACTACCCCTTTTGGATCTTCCTTTGTACCGCGCTGCCAGAACGCTACTGACCCGGCTTGACTCACCTTCCCTTCGGATTCTCCTTGTGTACCTTCATTGCCTGCACCGTTACCGAACCGGCTTGTCTGACAATTCTCCTCGTACTTCGCTATCTGACTTGTGGAAGGACCACGATCTGCGTGTCTCCTGCAGCTGAGTCCATACCTCCTTGCGGGGGTCCCTGGTGAATACCAGGGGCACGTTAGATTCCGCACCTTCCTTCGAGTAGTGCCAACGATAGCAGGTACGCTATACTAAGTGGTGACACAAATAGGTGCATAAAATAAAATAAATTGTAATTCACTGCAGTCCTAGGTTTTTTCATATATTTTTTTTTTAATAAGCAATTTAGATGTAATGGTATCATTCTGCTGGAGTACACAAAAGGAAGTCAGTCATAGCTGAGAGAAAAGAAGATAACTGCTTGCACATAGAAAAAGATTAAAATGGTAGTTTATAACATGGACCTTTAGTGCAATTGCACCTGATATTAAACTCTTTGTACTCATATGTTGATGTCCAAGCATGCAATGAAACATTTTGCCTGCTGAGAAGCTTTTCCATGCCCATTGTTTGCTACACATAAATAATCAGAGCTAAGGTTAAAAAAGTCAGGTCAATACCTATTTCTACCATACACCTACCCAGTGGTTGAAGTGGGGGTGTATAGAGTAGCATGCCATACAATTCTCCCATTGCTTTGTTTGTGAAACTCAAAGTCCATTTAGTTACATTCCCATTACATTTTCCACACCGCCACTTCTAAATTTCCACTTTGATTACTGCACCTACCCAATATCCTTATGTTTTCAAATCTATCGCTTGCTTGACTCCCATAGATTGTAAGCTTGCGATCAGGGTTCTCTTACCTCTCTGTCTGTATGTATTATCCAGTATTGTTTTATTAATGTTTGTTCCCAATTGTAAAATGCTGCGGAATTTGCTGGCGCTATATAAATAAATGTTGATGATGATGATGATTTAGCTATTATACGAGGTATGTCTATTAAATAACGAGACTGATTAAATAACTCACCTTTATTTATTGGTATTACAAATTTAATTTTTGTCCCCTTCAATATACTCCCCATTTGCACTAATACATCGCTATAGTTTTGTTTTCCACTCTTAGAAGGCATGGAGCAAATCAATTTCTGTCACTTGTTTCAACATATCTGACGTTTTCTTCTTTACAGCATCAACTGACTCAAAATGTGTCCCTTTAAGCACCGATTTAACTTTTGGGAAAAGATAAAAATTGCAAGGTGCTAAATCGGGCGAATATGGAGGATGTTCAAGTGTAGTAATGTTTGATGGTCAAAAACTGCTTCACAGAAAGTGCTGTGTGAGCAGGTGCATTGTCCTGGTGAAGAAAGAAACCATTTTTCCACAGTTGCGGCCGAATCTTTCTGACTCTTTCTCTCAGCTTTTGCAAAACTTCCTTATAATAATGCTGATTAACTGTTGTGCCTTCTAGAACCCATTCTTCCAAAATTACACCCTTGATATCGAAAAAAACAATGAGCATTGCTTTGAATTTTAATTTGCTTTGACAAGCTTTTTTCATTCTTGGTGATGACGGTGTTTTCCAGTGCATTGACTGTCATTTGGTTTCAGGATCGTACTGGAAGTTCCAGGTCTCATCACAAGTGATTACTTTATGAAACAGGTTTCGATCTGTGTTAAGTTGCTGAAGAATGTCAACACAACATTCCTTGTGACATTCTTTTTGCTCTGGTGTAAGAATCCTTGGGACCATCTTTGCACAAACTTTCCTAATGTTAAGATCCTAACGCAAAATTTTCCATACAGTGTCTTTGTCAGTGTTCTCGGACTCAGCTATCATTCGAACACTGAGTCGGTGGTCCTTTTTAACAATCTGACTGATTTTTTCTACATTTTCTTCGGTTCTTGAAGTGCAAGGTCGTCCAGGGCCTTCATCATCTTCGACATTCTCATGTCCCTCGCTAAATCTTTTCTGCCACTCAAACACACACGCACGAGACAGGCAGTCATTCCCATAGGCCGCAGTATGCATTTGAAAACATTCTGTGGTGTTTTCTGCAATTTGACTAAAAATTTCAAATTGACACGTTGTTTATCTTTAAAAATTAGCATTTTTTCGGCACTCTACAGAAAACACAACCAAACTAAATGGCGACTCACAATCAACTGAACGTCATAGAGTGTTGCAGCTTGTCATGCAGGTTCAGACCGGTTCAAGGTTACTACGTATGCAGTTATAACCGGTTCTGACTACTTTGTTTACTAGGTGGAATCACAGTCTCATTATTTAATAGACATACCTCGTATAACTAAGAAAACATTGGGACTGCCGTTATTTGTTATGTGTATGGATTTTCTTTTGAATTGCAAATATTTTGGTTTACTTGCGCAGAACTGTTTACCTAGCTGCATTTCAAATGTACACATGTAAAACACACCCAAGATGATCAAATTAAAAGTTGGTCAAAAATACTTGATATTTTCCCTGCCTTAACCCATTGTAATGTCATTAAAAGTGCATATGGAATTCTCATTTTAAAAATGTGGCACTTATGATGGCATACATGGGACAAGCCAATCTATTATGATCTGTTCATCATCTGAAGCTAACAATCTCCTTCAAATAAAGTGTCATCTTGTCAGAAAATTGTACATAGCAGCATAAAACCAGATGAAAGGCATGATATCACAAAGAGAAAATGCAGCCATAAATACAATATAAAATAAAAAAAATATTTAAATTTTGTTCTCAATATGGGCCCTCAGCATCTATTAATGTTATATGTTGACTTTTTATAGACTAGGTGTACCTTTTAGTTAATTTGATGCTATTTATTTGTTCATGTATGAAAAAATTTAAGTATGGCTATACATAATTCTACAAATAACTTTATAAGTAGTTAAATATATGCTTTAAGGGGACAAACAGAATAAAAAGCACAGCAATAATTATTCTACGATCAAATATGACTGCTGTGTTCTGGAATAAACATTAATTAAAGCTTTCAATGATCCTTTAAACACTAATAAAATAATGACCTAGATTATCTTCAAAAAACAAACTCACTGTGATTGTAAGGTAAACTATCAGAAAAATACATATGCGGTTAACATTTGGAAAAAATATTATTTTTTCGACATTGAAAAACAACACAAATGTCCACCCACAGCTGTGTGATACTTTCATTCTTCATGGGATATGTGAGAATATTGTACCTTAAGGCACACTCTCACAGCAAGGATCCACTTTGCTGCACAAAAGCAACTCTGCTTGCCAAGATTCACAATTTTCTACTGTTTTATCCATAGTTTTAAAATAGAATGTGTAGCATTCATTTCAAGCAAGCATGACTAGAAAATAATACCTATTTATGCAATAAAATATTAATGGTGCTAAGAATTGTTGTACTAACATGTTATAAAATCACAACTGGTCTAAAACAGAAAAAACAATTCTCCATCAAAGCTAAAAGACTAAAAAGTACCCAAGTTGCTTTGTAGTGGACAATAAAAGTTTGTTTAGCCACTTTCAAAATTTGAAAACATGCTGACTTGAAAAAAACAAAAATTAAACACCAATGCAATCAAATCTAATCATGTACAGACTGGTGTGTAGGGCTCCAATCAGTGGTTTAAGTGGTAATTTAGAAGTGCTGCTATGGAACTTTCACTTTGAAATGAACAGCCAGGAGCCTCTGGGCCATCTAGGTTCCCTAAAGGTTTAGGGGTTTTGATAGAGTGAAATTTATTTTAGATGCATTTTAACACTGTATAGTAATATAAAACATATTAAATGATGCAAGGCTATCCACTCTGTGTCACCCTCCTCATCACACCTCTCGTCTGTCCAATTACCTTTAATCTGTATCCCACCACCTCCCCCTCATGTCTCCTTGTGCAGTTACTTTTTCCCTCATACCTCTTTAATAATATAACATTTCCCATATTAGCTCCATTATATCTGCCATGTAACCCTTTATCTTTCCCTGATCGGTTTCCTTTCTCTTTTCCTATATGCCCCTATCTTCATTGTAGGTATCCCTCTCCTTCCCTACGTGCTCTACCCTGTGCCTCACATCCTGCTTCTCTCGCTGTGCCCCTTCATATATCACACTGTGCCCCTTCCTTCATCACACTCTGCTCCCTCCTTTATCACACTGTGCCCCCTCCTTCCTTACACTGCTGCCCTTCTGTTCTTTACTTACTTTGTATAACCTTCTTTTCTTCTGTCTTCTTCTCTTCCTCTTCTTCGTTTCTTCTTTCTTCTGGATCCTCTCTGCACCACACCTCACTGACAGTGTCAGGATGTGACGACATCACACCCAACAGTCAGTGAGAAGGAAGGAGGACACCAACTATTTTTTTTACAGGACCAATGGTGTAAGGAAGTGGGGCGAAGAATAATGATGACCAAACTTTTCTATTAAATCCCATACATCTCAACTGTTCTGACTTCAGCGGGACCGTCCTAATTTTAGGGCTCTGTCTCGCTGTCGCATCCAGGAACATGTTTGTCCCGTGGGTGGGAAAATTGGGGGAAGGGAGTTATATAATGTGTAGCCTAGCACTTTACAGCTCTGGGAAGCCTTCTGGGGGTGTGGCCATGTCCCCTTTGTGATGTTGTCATGCCCCTGTCCCGCTAGGGACAGAAATGTTGAGAGTTATGAAATCTTACAATATTTAAGATTCAAGAAGATTTTAGTTCAAAATAAGGGCTTTAAATTATATCAAAAAGCATTAAAGTTTTTGGATGGATAAAAGGGACACATGGGAGCCATAGCAGGCTGGCGAAAGAAAATTCAACAGGAGGTTACTATGTTGGCCAACTAAATATTTTTTGGGAAAAAAACACCTCTCTTTTTACTTTTATTACTGTCAGTGTAACAAGCAAAACATGGTTACATTTTAGATTAAATGTATGGGACTGTATAAATTGCCCTATTTAGGGTCTGATGCTACACGTAAATATAGTGCATTTATGCCAATATGATGAGTGATACTCAAGATGCATCCAGCTCTGCATCAGTAGCATGTGCGCCAGGTTTACATCACGCGTACTTACCAGATACAATTATACCTAGCCAGGTCATAAACACAAGAAAAATTTACTTACATTTGTTTTGATAGCCAAAAAAGCTTTTGGAATTAGGTTTGATTTAAATTAAAAAACTCTATAAGGCAACAGGTTTAATTTTTTTTTCGCATACGAATGAAAGTAGCAAAACATTTGTTAAATATACACCCACAAAATCATAAAATATAGGTGTAAACTACAGAGGTGAATTCGTAATCATCCAATCAGAAATGACCATCCTGATCATAAGGGTATATTTGCACCAAGCCTCACTACTGACAGGTGTAGATCTGCCTCATTTCGCAATTATGTGAACTTGCCCTTACTGTACTCAGTCTGTGTTTGCTTTTCCCTCCCTCGTTCCGCCTCTCCAGGGGTACATAGACACAAGTGTCAGTTCCCCATACACTTTTTCTTGTGGCCAATTTGCATATTTTACATTAAGCAAAAGAGCCTGCACCCAAATCAATATTTTCCTAAATGTTCATAAAAAAAGTTTCCCATTATATGCCACTAAAAAAAAGTCCTGATAGAATATATATATATATATATATATATATATATATATATATATATATATATATATATATATAATCCACTTGGTTGTTTAAAATATTTTGTTTTTTACATTGTTGTTTCCAGGAAAACCAAAGAATTGTAAAATATAAAAACAAACTGGTTCAGCCATTAAGGCCATGAATTGTGAAAATTATTCAGTTGCCCTTCTGCTCCACGGGAGGTTCATGTCCTCCCTGAGCTCGCCTATTTAACAAGGACCATGAGTAGTTATACTTCTGTTCAGATTTGTTTTTTTCATTTGACTTTTTTTCATTGATATATATTGATTTCAAATCCAGATAATGAATAAGTATTACACTTACATGTATATTGCATTTATGTTATTGTAGATGTTATTTATATTTTTTTCACATACTAATAATATATGTTATCATTTATAATCTCTGTCAAGAGATTTCTGCACCCACAAGCCTGCCCCTCTCAGTAGCCTAAAATCAATAAAAAGTAAAAATTAAAAAAAAAAAAATTCAGATAATGCTGATTAAGTAAAAGTTAATGATTTAACAAACCTAATGCATTAATCGTTACATACCATAAGTGATTTATTGTTGTTTTTTTGCGATCAGTTATATGTTTTTTCTGTGTCAAATTTAATTGATGTAATTATTTCCACTTTGCACAGAAAATTACTCCTATCCATATATTTAGCAAGAAACTTTCACATACGATGCAGTAGATTTATCCTTTATGTAATTAATCTATGCAGTTTACATATAAAGGCATGTTCATTATGCAGATGACAAGAATTGAAAAAGTACATGCAAAGGAAAAGTGATTTCAGCTTCAAAACATCATTGTTGATTGATTACTATTATCAATACTCATTTGTACTTATCACACCTATACTGTGCATCTATGTTCTTTTAGTCTCACTATGGATCCATATTTACAACAGTGCAATCCATTATTAATCATCTGATTATATCTTTGCTAATATGGCAAAACCTAACCTAATGCACAGCATTACAATGTGTGTAATAGATCATTAGTACCTTACCCTTTTGTTGACTCTGTATTGAATATATGATGGAGGTGATAATGCTTAGTACACTGTGGAAATGTGTTTTTTTGTTTTTATTCTAATCTTTTTTATTGAATAACAAAGAAAGAAGAGCAGGTGACAATAAAATATAATCAGAACTATCAGTGTAAGTAGCGTTTTTACAAAAAATTCAACTTGTCTTGCTTTTTATGATCTCATTTTACAATGTTATATTTATTTCCAGAACAGGAGATATGATAAAGAAAAATGATGATACAATGATTACATGAAATAATAATAATAATAATAATAATAATAATAATAATTGAAAAAAATATAGAAAAAGTAACCAAAGAGGTCTAGTGTAATAGTAATTAACAATTAACAATCAAAGAAACAAGTAACAAACAAACTAACCAGAGAATATGTTGCAAAGAACATATGACTTTCTTTGCTATGGTGACTATGACTATTAATATTGGTTTTATATTAGCCATGGGGAGGTTCGGCAACCAAGCCTGAAAGTCCACACACAAAACAGCATTTTGGTCTTATTTGTAAGGAAACATTGAAACTGGTATTCAGAAATACCATCACTTCATCCCAGAACTTTGCAATTTTTCTACAGGACTAGAAAATGTAATAGAAGGTAGCATCATCACGTTTGCCTTTTGGGCAATGGCCCGTCTCAGTGTCCACCATATGTTTACACTGATTCAGCGATCAATATGCACTATTGAGCATTTTAAATGTATTTCTTGTAAGGTAGGGCTTCTATTATTAACTCAAAATGGTTCAAAAGTGGTCCAACAAATACAGCTGGACCAGTGACCCAGCCCAAGGTAGCCCACCATGGGACCGGCATGGGGGGCAGATGCTCTCCTGCCCCCCAGCTCAGCCTGCCTCTGGGTATATCTCTGTATCTCTCTATATCTGCCATGCTATAGTGTCAAGTTTGTAGATAAAAGGAAAATTGGTTATTTAGGAGATTTTTTTGCTGGTGCAAAATGAGCTGCTGTGGATGTGAGAGTACCTTGTCTCACATTTGGTGGCACTGCCCGAAACTGGTACTCCATAAATCGCTTAATCTTTAACATCACTAAGGATTCTCTCCCTCCCTCTCTTATTTACTACTCCCTTGCTTAATCCCCAAGGTTCCGAAGCACACCCAGAAGCTCATTACATATATTCTTTGTGCCGTCAGATGCTAAATTGCCCTCTTCTGGAAAAACCCCGTTCCGCCTCCTCTTCCATCTATCATTAATTGTATATTATTTGCAGGTTTATCATATGGAATATATCACCAGCATTCTCCCACTTGTGCACTATTTTTTAAACTAATTCTTTTTCTGACAATTATGTTATGTATCTTTCCCCTTATCTATTTTCTTTCCTATAAAAACTAATAAAATGTTTATTCAAAAGAAAAAGAAGAATCACAGTGTCGGTATATAATGGACGGAGCCGAAACTTGCGGTACTTGTCTGGGGAGCTTAACCCGGCGCATTTGTGTAGCTGGACCCGCCCACCAGAAATCTCCTGTAAATGTGTTTTAAACAACTTTTTGATGCAATCAAAAAGCAAAGAGTCACTGGATTTGCTATTTCCCCCCATCCTGTTTCATTCAATAAAGAACAGAATATTGGTTGGCCAAAAGTAAAGCTGACCACAATTTTGTTACCCAAATTAGTAATTTAAAACCATATTGACCTGACATCAGCATGTTTAATCAACATAATCAAATGACCAAAACAAAAACTGTTTTGATCAGGCAGAATTTTGTAAATGTGTTTTGGGAAAACACTACTATTATTTTTTATTTGTTTTATGTAATATTGATGATGTTGCCATATGCACTGTACTCTTTATTTGTGGGAAAATATGTAATAGTTCATAGAATTTAAGTAATAATTTTAATAGATTCTTTGCAATTGATAATGCCATTCACAGCCTGTGAGTAATAAAAACAATTCTTTGGGTTAATTAGTCTTTCTTAATTTTAAAAATGTATCTTTTCCCATCAGAAAAAAGTCTTCTATGGGAATGCACAGATAAATTCTGTAAAATATAAGGGTAATGTGGAGATGAGAAAAGTTGCAGCAGAATGTCACGTAAATCAATTTGGGGTCAGAACAGACTTTTTTGTACACTTTTGCATTTACATGGAATGGCTATTCCCACTGTATATATTAACTCCACATTCTGCAAACTCTATAGTCTAAAACTACAGCTGGGGTGATAATTGTTCCAATTCATTCTTCTAGTCCGCACGGAACAATAACTATAGGGGGGATTTCAACCCGTAGGCCATGTAATGTGCAGGTAATGCCCCCACCCCCCCTTCCTCCTGGTGCCCCATTTAAAATAATGGGCATATTATACAACTCCCCAAGCATCCAAAACATATTACCCAAATAAACAACCAATAATGCTTCCATTAGGCCAGGACTTTATCAGACTGGAGCACTTTGGAATAGGAGAATTAAAAGGAAATTATTGAAAGCGCCAGACTAAAAAATAGAATAAATCAAATAATTGCTCATGGTTACTATTACCATATGAACTATGCAAATTCATAAATCCTTAAATGCACTTGCAGAATGGTGGTACTGTAACTAATTGATATGCACACCTGCAGTTTTCACTAGGAATATGATATGCAGCATACTGAAGTTAGACTGCCAATGTATACAAAAATAACAATAAAGCACAAATCCACATCTCCATAAGGATAGGTTAGCAACAACACACAAGCTGCCTTTAATATAAATCTCTAGTTAATCCGCTAGGTATTCAGTATAGTAAAGTAGCTATCAGGATCAGAGACAGATTAATAGGGGACAGGGACCTCCCTCAAGGGGCCCCCTTGATCAGATACTCCTATTAGTTGGGCACTGTATGTTTCCCGGAGGCTGGCCCATCCTCAGAGACCAGCCACCTTTCTTCATATGGCCGCAGACCTTATGATCCATTCCTCCCTCCCTTTCCCTATGTCTGTGCTGGCCTTCGATTCAGTATGGCTGGCTCCTCCTATCTTACAAGCTGCCATAGGTCACATGGCACGTGCACCACCTGACTTGCAAACAGAAGAGTCTGCATCTCCAAAACAGCATGGATGGAAGAAAGGAAAGAAAGTAAGTGTGAAGGAAGAGAGGAGGGGTAGGTCTTAATATACGTGGGTGGAAGTGGACTATTCATTTAATGGTGGGTGCTATTCATTTACTTGTGGGGGGATGGTGGGGCTATTTAATTTAAAAGAGGGGCCTATTAATTTAAGGTGAAGTGATGGGACCTTTAATGGAATATGTGGATGGTTTGGGGGCTATTATTTGAAGATGAACAAAGTTTGGGGAGATGGAGAGCTATTTATGAAATGTAAATAGGAATTATTTAATGTCAGGGATGGTTTTGGAAAATAGGTAAATGTAAATGCCATTCATTTATTGACAGGCTGTTTTGGGGGAGGGAAATATGTTTATTTATTAATTGGAATTACTATTAATTACATTTTGGGGCTGGTTGGGGGAATAGTTCTATTATGAAATGTGAATACTTTTAATTTAATATTGGGGATGGTTTCAGGGAGGGTGGCCTAATTATTAAACATGGGTGATATTGATTTAATGTAGGGGGTTAGTTGGGGCTTTCTAATTTTCATGAGTCCGTCTTTTTTCCAAAGAGGTCACCAAAATTCCAGGATACATAAAAGCAGCAACTGTGCTCAAGACATGAGCACCCACAGGTAGTGAACGCTTTAAGAAAGGAGGTAGGAGAGAGGATGTCAGTCTGCTAACTGTCCTGAATCTGGTAGGGCAGCCCCGATTTGGATGACTGCCCGCTTAGTCAGGATTTGGTCCGACTCCAAGGACAGTTGAGAAATATACACTTGATACTGCTCTGCTCTTGAAGGGAGAGTTATTTGTTCCTAACAGTATTGTACACAGTATTGCCCTTCCATTTGTCTAAAATGATAGCCATATTAGACCATAGGGCCCCCCTGACTTAAGTGGCCTTAATGCAGCTCTGCCTAAATAATTAATTTTATTGATTATCTAGTAACTGCGTGCAAAATAGATTGTAGGGGTGTGAGTCTAATTGAGGGAAGACCAGTAAGGATGGTATTGCAATAGTCATCGCGGGAGATGATGACTAAATAAGTTAACATTTTTGCCATTTCTTGGGTGAAATATGCATATTGTGGAAATGTTTTAATATGTATTCAACATAATTAGATATAGATTGGATGTTGGTAACAAAGGATAGTTTTGAGTGAAGGATCACACCCACGTAGCTAGGTTGAGTAGTAGAATTTACTGTCATGTTGACAACAAAAATAGAAATGTCAAGTGGGTAAATTCTGTTGGCTGGTGAGAATATTATTATCCCTGCTTTTGAAAAACTGAGTTTGAGATGAGAACCAGAATATGACAGTGTCCTAAAGACTTAGGGATTTGAGTGTTTGTATGAGAATAAAATTGTCACCAATGTCAAATGCTGCAGAGAGATCCAGGCAAATTAGAAGCTAGTAAAAGCCTTTAAGCAGTGATCAAATCATTGACAACCTTAGTCAGTGCAGTCCCTGTGGTGTGTTGGGAACAAAAGTCTTACTGACGATGGTCCAAAAAGTTATGTGAAGAAAGAAAGCATGTGAGGTGAGTGTAGGCAATATTCTCAAGAAGCTTAGGAGCATGGGAGCTGAGAGTTGGGAAGGTAAATTGAGAGAGAGATTGAGTCTGAACTTTGTGCTTTCAGAATAGGAGAGACCAATGCGTGCTTGAATAATGACAGAAAGATACCAGTATAGAGAGACTACAGATTTTAATTAAAGTTGGAATGACTACTGGAACAGGGTTTAATTGATTTGTGAGGATATAGGATCAAGAGAACAGGTAGTGGAGTAAAAAGATAAAAAGTGAGTAAATTCTTCATCTTCATTTGTGGAATCAAATGAAGTTAAGGTGCCAAAGAGTGTAGGAAAGGAATTGAGCTAGCTGTTTGTCAAGGAAGATGACACCCTTTCATGTTGTATCTTGTCATGAAGTAAGATCTTGGGTATTGATAGTAGTTGGAGGGTTTGGGGAGGGAGGGTTGAGAAGAGATTTAAATGTAATAAAAAGGCATTATCAGTTAGAAGCCTGAGCACAGATGAGAGATTGGAAGTATGTTTGTTTGCCAGTGTCAAGAGCATTTCAATAGGAGTGATAAATAGCAGTATATGTGAGGAAACCTTTGCGAGATTTTTGACAATGCAATTTTGCTTTGAAAGACAGTTTTTGAAGATGACGTACTGTATTTCATGGCTGACATTTTAGTAAACATTGAGGGTGAAGAGTAACTGGCATTGATATAAAAGAGCAGAGGGCCAAAAACAGAGCCTTGGGGAACACAGAGAGAGGAAGAGGAGGGAAGCAAGAACTTGAAGTGGAGACAATGAAGGAACAATCTGAGAGGTAGGAGATAGACCATGAGGGGACAAAGTCACAAAGGCCAAGGTAGTGAAGGGTGTCAATGAGAAGAGAGTTATCAACAGTGTCAAAGAGAGGTCAAGGAGTATGAAAAGGGAGAAGTGGCCCATTGCTAAAGGTAGGTCACTGGTCACTCTGGTATGGGAAGTTCCAGTGAAGTGAACACTTTCATTATCTCCATGAAACAATGAGGTAAATGGCTATTTTAGTGAACCAAATATTCATATAAGGTATTTCCAATTTCAATAAGGGAGTCCCATTCACAGTACAAAGATCATGTAAATACTCAGCATTTTAATGGTAATTAAGCAATCATGCAAAACTCCCTCTCCCACTCTTTCAAATAGCTTGGCCTCTGCAAACCTAACTGACTGCCACAAAACGTACTTATTAAACAACTTTGATGACTACTAAACTAAAATATAAGTTGCTTTATGTAAAATATTTACTAGTAACCATTACAAATGGGGTGTCCTCTTGCTGACCTGGGATATAGTCAGCACCAGCGCTGAAATTCTGGATGCTCTACGAAAGCGCCTCCACTCCACTTTTTATTAGAGATGGGCGGGTCCGGTTCTCCGAGAACCGAACCCACCCGAACTTTGGGTATCCGAGTACCGAGCTGAGCAGCTCGGTACTCTCCCGCCAATTCCGAATCCAAATCGAGGCCGAACGTCATTGTGACGTCGTCGGATCTCGGGACTCGGTTCTCGCGATACTTCAACTTTATAAATACACGCCTCCACAGCAATCCATCGCCATTTGACAGAGGGAGAGAGCAGGGTGTAGTCATAGGCTAATTAGAGCAGGGACAGAGAAAGAATACAATATTGTTCTTGCAATTGCTCTAACCAAAATCGCTAGTGCAGAGAGGAGGATAGAGGTTTATTATTTTTTCTTCATATTTGGCACTCCCCAGCGCTTTTGGGTTGTCCCCCATAATTGTGCATTAATATTTCTGGCTGTCAAAAGTCATATCTGTCAGCAGTATCTACTCAATAAATGTTAGCACTCCTCAGTGTTTTTGGGGTGTCCTCTCTAATTGTGCATTAATATTTCTGGCTGTCAAAAGTCATATCTGTCAGCAGTATCTACTCAATAATTTTAAGCACTCCTCAGTGTTTTTGGGGTGTCCTCTCTAATTGTGCATTAATATTTCTGGCTGTCAAAAGTCATATCTGTCAGCAGTATCTACTCAATAATTTTAAGCACTCCTCAGTGTTTTTGGGGTGTCCTCTCTAATTGTGCATTAATATTTCTGGCTGTCAAAAGTCATATCTGTCAGCAGTATCTACTCAATAAATTTTAGCACTCCTCTGTGTTTTTGGGGTGTCCTCCCTAATTGTGCATTAATATTTCTGGCTGTCAAAAGTCATATCTGTCAGCAGTATCTACTCAATAAATGTTAGCACTCCTCAGTGTTTTTGGGGTGTCCTCTCTAATTGTGCATTAATATTTCTGGCTGTCAAAAGTCATATCTGTCAGCAGTATCTACTCAATAATTTTAAGCACTCCTCAGTGTTTTTGGGGTGTCCTCTCTAATTGTGCATTAATATTTCTGGCTGTCAAAAGTCATATCTGTCAGCAGTATCTACTCAATAAATTTTAGCACTCCTCTGTGTTTTTGGGGTGTCCTCCCTAATTGTGCATTAATATTTCTGGCTGTCAAAAGTCATATCTGTCAGCAGTATCTACTCAATAATTTGTAGCACTCCTCAGTGTTTTTGGGGTGTCCTCCCTAATTGTGCATTAATATTTCTGGCTGTCAAAAGTCATATCTGTCAGCAGTATCTACTCAATAATTTTTAGCACTCCTCAGTGGTTTGCGCTCAGAATGGATTCAAAGCAGTCCACATATGATCTAAATGAGCAACCAGGTTCTGTCACCAGTCCTGATGTTAGTGTTCCCAGTACGTCATCTGGCCAAGGCGATGTCAAACAACAGAGTGTTTTCAAATTAGTGCAAAAAACAAAAACCAAAAAAAAATTTACTGTATTGAAGCGAAAAAGAAGTGTAACTGAGCAAAAGTTAAGTGACGATAAAAAAAAAATTGCAAGCATGCCATTCTACACACGCAGTGGCAAAGAGAGAATGAGGCCTTCACCTTTGGCTATTAGTGGCAGATCCCAAAAAGTTACCCAGGCTACAATTGGTGCACAACTACTGTTACGCGTCAAAGCTGAGCTGCAAGATACCAGTGAGGCATTACAGGAGAATATTTGCTCTGATTCACAAATGACAACAATCCCTGTGGAGAGTCCATCCAACAGTGGGATGTCTAATCGTGAGCATTCTGCTGATGTGTGCCTTAATAGCCCGAGTGTAGCCGGTGATACCCAAATTGAGGATGCCACTTTGGAATTAGAAGAGGATGAGGGGGAGATTTGTGTAGGCGACGAGGGCGCTAATGATGATGTTGATGATTATGATGCAGACAGATACCAAATTGCCTTTCTCAATTTCTATTTATATTCTAGATTATATAACGGCTGAATAGTTTTCTATTTTACTCCTAGTGGAGAGAGGATCTGATGCAGACAGATACCAAACTGCCTTTGTCCATTTCAATTTATATTGTACAGTCTATAATGGCTGAATTTTTTAGTATTTTATACAAGTGGAGGGGGGGCTAGAGAGACAGAAACCAAACTGGCTTTCTCCATGTCAATTAATATTGTACAGTCTATAATGGCTGAATTTTTTGGTATTTTATACAAGTGGAGGGGGGCCTAGAGAGACAGAGTGACCCCAAACTGTCTTTCTCCATGTCAATTAATATTGTACAGTCTATAATGGCTGAATTTTTTAGTATTTTATACAAGTGGAGGGGGGCCTAGAGAGACAGAAACCAAACTGGCTTTCTCCATGTCAATTAATATTGTACAGTCTATAATGGCTGAATTTTTTGCTATTTTATACAAGTGGAGGGGGGCCTTGAGAGACAGAAAGCAAACTGGCTTTTTCCATTTCTTTACATATTTAACTATAAGTGTAGGGTGTAATATACATTCAAAGACGATGGCTGCATTGCCAATATGCATAGATGGAGAGGAAGACAATCTGTTTTGTGTGTAGAATAGGCCTACCAACGAAGAATTAAACTGTTTTTTTGGATGATTTATTACCTCAACAATTAGATTACTTGTCTCTAAAACAGTTGGAGCACTAAATTGGGTTAATTTAGGCCCAAAAACATGGATTTTCCCAAAAAATAGCAAAACAAAACCAAACAAAACCAAAACCAAAACCAAAACACGCAATGGCGGTTTTGCAAAACCAAAACCAAAACCAAAACACGACGGTAATCCAGATCCAAAACCGAATCCAAAACCAAAACACGGGGGTCAGTGACCATCTCTACTTTTTATCTTGTGAGCAAGTGGTATAAATTTCTACTCCTCAGACAGAAAGTGTGGCGCTGGGCCAGCTGCTTACTCCCTGCCTATTGAAAGAAGGAGCAGCAGCAGACAGCTTTACAGCAAAGAAATTACAGGCTGCTGCCCCTCCTTGCCAGATACCATGGGATACATAAAAACAGACTGAATTGGTTACATTATGCTACTTATTCAGTTCTTTAGGCACCCCTTAATCCATGAGCAGCAGTCGCTTACATTCACCTAGTGGTATCGCTGAACCTAGTAGACAACTACTGTATTACAGCAAAATCCTAGTTGTCCCTTGTACTAAATGTTAAGCGGTTGTCCTACCCAGTTTTGTGTGGGATTAAATAATGAGGCCCTATCTGCCCCCTCTTTAGTGCCAGGCACGGAGCAAGACAAATACAACCTTATAGCCATAAAGTTGTGAAACTATTTCACCCTCCTGATGTCAGTTGGAGAGGCAGAACTCTGAATCCTGAGGATGACTAAGAATGCTTCTTCTCATGCTGTATCCATTTTCCCTATCATTCTATAATGGAGAGATGGTATAAAGTAAAAGCAAAAAACTAGAGAGAGAAAGAGAGAGAGAGAGAGAGAGAGAGAGAGAGAGAGCAGATATAAAGTACCATAGAGAGATAAAGTTTAACTTTATGGTATAAAGATTAAAAAAAAAGAGATAGAGAGAGAGAGAGCAGATAAAAAGTACAAATAATTACTGGATGTATTGTGGGAGTTTAGGCATACCTTTCCAGGTTCCATAATGTTATCTCTGCAGAAGACTTGTTTTGTTGAACTGTACATCAAGATTCTACCTTCTCCAACACTTCAACTTCAGTTTTGTCCCTCACTATTCTATATTCTGCAATCCCTTAACTTTGGCTTTGGACTAAGAAAGAGGAATCATCATGAAATCCATATCCCCTGCTACTGCAGACTTCTTTTTCATAGCAAAGAAGGACGGTTCCTGAATGCCCTGCATCGATTAGCCACACTCAACTCTCACAGATCGTTACCAAGGACGCATTCTGGCTGCACTGTCTTCCCTTGGAGACCATAAATTACAGAGGGGTTAAGTTTTTGGCAAAATTTTGGAGGGCCTTCTATAAGGGGCTGGGACTTTCTAAGCTAAGCTTCTCAACTGGGTACCACTCTGAGTCAAGCAGAAGGAGCATGATCTCACAATCAGTTTTCTCTTTTGCTTTCCCTTCCTTGCATACACCTGTTCTGTGCTTTCTAGTGGCATGCATACATATAGTCATTACTATCAGTCAGCGCTTACACCTGCCCTGTAGCTGGTGCAAATAATATGGCTAAAAACCACGTGCGTACAAGATGTGCACGTGAATCTGAATCTGCCACAATCCCGATGGAATGCCCAGGGCACTCCCTTACTGTAAATTACCTACGTTCATCCGCCCCTTCCTTCCCTTACTCTGCCCTTCAAGTCTCATGCAATTACGTTGTTACATTGGCTGAGCAATTTTGCGCAAGATACTGCACACAAAGGGACTTACGTCCAAAGATGAATTAGGCCATACAATATACTGCTGTATTAATCACTACAGAGAACAAAAACTGCTGTAGAATAGAAAAACCTTATATATTCAAAAATGAAAAAGTGAAAGGACATTATTTTTGTAACCTATTGTTGCTAAATTTATCTGATTTCGATTGTATGATTTCTTATTGATCTGGTATAGTATATACCATGAAATAAAATAGATTGTCTCCACCAAGGTTAGCACCATAGCAACACAGGAAAGAAGTTAATATCTACTAGTAAAGTACTTTATTAGTTACAAGATAAGCAATAAACCCAGGCAGACAAAGTATTTCTGAGCTGTCAAAGACATGTGTGACAGACCTACCAGATACTGAATGTTTGTAAATGTCCTGTCCATCAGAATTTAATGCTACACAATGTGCTGACAAATAAGGAATTGTTCTACCTGGTCACTGTATCTGAACAATATTTTACTTTTCTCCCTTTGCATAACTGACTTCAAATACTTTAAAAAATATATATTTTTTTTACAATAAAACAATACATTTTACTTTAAGAGCTACGAAATTAAGCATTTGCAGACCAAAAAAGTAGCTTGCTAACTTTTTCATAAGCTAATTTACACCTTATAATAGTTATTCACTATTTATATTTATATTAACCACAAATAAGGAATTTCATGTATTTGGTTTGATTTTATCATATTAAGCCAAATATATGGGAGACTTTGTAGATGACATGGGATATGTGGGCAACTTTGTTCAGCAACACAAATCTTTTTGATTGACTTCAATGAACGTAATATCAAATTATGAGGCTGATTCGCATTGCCACAATTTACACATAAGTTCAGATTTTCCACTGTAACAAAGTTGTCTGTTTAGCCATACACTAGTATATATTTAATATTAAATTTACTACAATCATCAGTGTAACACTTAATCACTGGGTCCCATAGCAACATTTTAGGTGAAGATGTCAAAGCCGGTCTCTCCTCCCGAGGTCCTCTCTTTCCATTTCTCAGAATGCGTGGGAGCCAGTATATGTATTGAAGTCGAGTTTCAGCTACCCTAGGGATGGATTTAAGCAAATACAAGGCTTTTATCTTTTTCATACTGTACTATTATCATTATTATTTTTTATTATTATTATTATTATTATTATTATTATTATTATTATTATTATTATTATTATTTCTATTCTTATTATTGTATGTGTTTCCAGCAGTGGTAGTCATCATTCTAATGACTACAAAGCTGACAACAGTTATATAGAAAATCTCGGCTGTGTGGATTGACATCACTTAAAACGGCAATGTTCACATTGCCGGTATTAAGGGGGCAATAAGAGGACCCGCCAACTCGATCAGTAAAAAATGTCAAATTAAAGGCGATTAGGGTTAGACTTAGGTTTACTAAGTATTCTTCATGATCCAGCCGCCAGGTCCTGGCGTTGCTACCTTAATACCGGCAATGTGAGTGTTGCTCTTTTCAGTGGCTTCAGTCCACACTGCTGGGATTTTCTGCTGTCGAGGTTTATATCACGGATGTCGGAGATGTTGGCTGTCACATTTTTGAGCAAGTGTGTATTTTGTTCATGTCGCTATTATAGTGCTCGCCATTTTCCTGTCTGTGCAACAGTTGTCAGATTTGTCCTCATCGGAATCACGTACCCCACCCGTTTCCACTTTCCACTTAAACATATTTTCCACCAAAATAATGTAGAAACATTAACCTGTCATTTTGAAATACTGGGCCTGTTTCATTAAGGCACGCACAACTAACGTGAATTGCAGATGTGAAGATACAGTATGTCTCTTGTTGAATACAGGTCTAGGTAGGCTCTGCTCTAACAGACAATACACCACATGATATCTTTAATACACACATGGAATATCAAATCCGCACAGAAAAAAATAAAAGTATTGAATGATTGTCACCTGTTAATAATATAGTCATTATTGACAAAATTATCTTTCACTTCAACACATTTATCATGATGTTATTAATGTCTTCTGTACATAAATTGCATTTTTACAGATGCTCCTGATTACAAACACATGTTCTAGCATACACTCACAGCCCTCATCACTTGTATTCGGCTCTTACACCTACCCTGTAGCTGGTGCAAGTGATATGACATAAAATCAGATACCTTTGAGATGCCCAAAAGCTGGAATCGGACACTGCTGCGTGCGCACGAGCTTAGCACACCCTTACAGTACATTGACTACGTGCATAGGCCCATTCCCCTCCCTGCACCTCCCCTGGAATCGTAGACTGACATAAGGGTCCTTTGTGCTCGAAGATTAATTTGATCTAGCTGCTTTTGCTGGCGTGCAGCCTGGTTGCAAGCATGCACAGGATTTTACGCAAAATATGGTACATATCAGAATTTACATTCCTTAATGACCAAGGCTCACTGTATTTATTATTTGGGAAATGTGAATTGAAAAAACATTGTATGGAGTTCCGTTACAAAACTAAACTAAACTCCCTGAAAAAAAAAGTTCTGTTTTGTATTTACATTTTTAATTCCTTGTAGCAGGGGCTATTTTTAATTTACACTGAATTGCCTAAATAATAGATGCTCAGGGTATGCTCTTCTAACAATAAATATGATTTATAAGTTGGATAGAAAAGTTTTCTGGAATGACTAGCATGGTTTACATACAGTTTTAAATTGTCATAGGAGAGAGCATATTAACTTGTGGTGACAGGTCATATTTAAGAATGTTCTAGGAGCAGGACCTCAATGCAGTCTTGTCATAGGTACAAATGTGCAGCTTCAGTCTAAATACTTGAACAAATTGTCAGAGTGACTAATTCAGGAATGCTGCACCCTGAAATTTCCCTAGAGCACCATCTATACCTCTCTGCACTGCAGTGTTTAATGGTGCAGTGCAGAGGGAATCAATTGTGTGCTACCAGCAGCCTCATAAGATTTCAGCAGCGATTTGCAACATATGGAAAACTCAACATCACTTGTTGCTTTGATTGTAAGTTTTCAAGCAGGGTTCTCTTACCTCTCTGTCTGTATGTATTACCCAGTATTGTCTTATCAATGTTTGTTCCCAATTGTAAAGCGCTACGGAATTTGCTGGCGCTATATAAATAAATGTTGATGATGATGATGATGCTTTATTTAAAAGTATTTTAGATTAAGAAGCTAAACCTTAACATGGGTGTGTACTATTCATTGATATGCTACATTTCTGCATATACTGTAATGAAACAATTGCAATGAGGATGATTTAAAGTAGTTAATGTTATAATAAATCATTTTAAAAATATTTTATCAAATATTTTCCAATGTTATAGATTTTCATGTCCACATATGCATTATATATAAATATAGAAAAGCACATTTTAATGTGTGATTACAGGCTGCCACTCCCCATATATAAAATTGATTAAAAAAATGCTTCTCTCTAAAATAATTATGCTTTAGCACAATTTTGTCCTCAGTGGATATGATTGTGATCCAACATATGTAAACTTGTGTACAAGTCAAGAGCTTCTCCTAGTGGACATTTGAAATATTACTACTATTAGTAAAAGCCAAAACCTGTCACAAGTGAGATGTATCGATGTTAAAAAGTTAAATTGGTTTAGCTGTGCTACTTGAATGTTACAGAGTTGAGCAGATACATTTTAATTTGAGCTAACACGTTCAATATTAAGTCAGAAAAACCTTCCTATTACTTTTAAAACATAACCTTTTATATTTGTCAGAAGATCAATCTGCAAAAGAGAGACCTGATCTTGGTATATACATGGTTGCTAAGTCCTGTCCTAAAAAATTATTACAGGGTTAATCCTGCAACCCTTTTATGGTGGTTATTTGTTGTGACTCAATGTGCTGTTAGTCTAATCCAATTTGGAATGTTGCTCTACTGCACAAGCAAAAGTAGGTTTGTGTGTGAGAGGGTGGCTGATGTAGAAATATTTGATGTTGGAGGGGAGTGGATTACTGACAATGCCGCTGGCTTGCATTAATCAGGCTAGTTGTTGACTGACTAGTTGGGGCTGATTGATTAAGAAAAGTAAGGTAAATAAAGGTGTAAATTTTCTCCTGGATAAGTCATGCTACAATGCAAGGAGTGCAAACTAGTTTCTTATTTTGCACATAAGTTAAATACTGGCTGTTTTGTTCATGTAGCACGCAAATAATAGATAGCTTTATTTTTACACTAAAATTTAAAGTTGATCTAAGACATCCCCTACCCCAACTATAAATCTGCCATCACATTTTAAATTTACCTCATCCCCCAATACAACATGGTTTTGTCAAGGTGCATAGTTACTCCTTTTTTTTTCCTTTCCTTTCCTTAATGAATCAGGCCCTATATGTATAGGATACCACATAAACAATATAGTGTTTTACAGAAATATAATTTCAAAGGTGACATTAAACAGAAAAGTATGGATGTTTTCAATCAACATTCACTTCACTTGTTCCTCTTTAAAATGTATTTTTAGAGAACTACACAATGGTAGAAAAGGAAATATGTTTGGATAGCTAACTTTGTAATACATCATTGGTTCCAAACCTTTGAGGATTTTGGGCACAGATACCGACACAGATACCACAATTAATCTTTTGTGACACAAAACATTAAAAAAATAAAACCAGACTTTTTAATGAATATATTATTGGTTAAACATCAGAGTAAATTACAGCCATTAACATTTAAAATTGAGATAATATATTCCATTGCATATAAATCATTCATGGCATGACACTCACTAACATAGCCACAACTGCAGTCAGCTGGGAGGCATATAGATGCTATTAGTAGAGATTAAAAAAAAAACTCATGCCTCCAACCAAACCACCAAAATTTGAAGTAGCTCTAGTGCCTGTCGTCACTAGAGAAATTAATGGAACCTTGAATATGAGGTGTCCCTAATCAAAGTAACCAACCCCAGCACTGTAAAAGTGTGCTTGGAGTGTGTGTTATTTTCGGCATGTGCAACCTTGTAATCATGTGCAGCTCTTTCCTTGCAGCAGAGCAAAGTGGCACACATGACAGTTGACTTCTTTTTTGACAGCTGAAAGATACACTGTAGCGTAGAGACGATTAAAAATGTCGAAACAGTTCAAAATTCGATTACATTTCACCAGTTTGATGGCAACTAACATGTTCACAGTAATTTCTCCAACTGACCCTGATTGGAATTTATAGTTCAACATTTGCAATTCATGCTCACCATTCACAGTTCGTGTTTGATGTTTTGAATTTGTGTTTGCCAATCGCATTCATGATTCACAGTTTGTGGTCAAGAGTCTCTGTCCAAGAGAAAATTCATGTATTTAAATATTTTTAAACACCATTTAAATAAGATTTTTAGATAATAAAACAGTATTTTAACATCTTTTTTAATCCGTACACTACTATGTTTGAAGTTCAAAGTTTGCTGTTAGTATCTGTAATAAGGTCAATAAGCAAGCTGAGGTCAGGACTGGCTGCTGTTCAATAGAATAAATAGTAATGCGGGTTAGGTCAGGGCTGGCAGAGTTCAGTAGAATATACAGGTCAAGAAGAAGGCAGGAAAAGATTAAAAGTGAATCCAGATAACAAGCAGTGATCAAGGCCAGGAAAAATTCAGTAAAATCAAACAATGGTTCGGGTCACAACAGTAAGTCAATACACATAGAATCTTCACAGCACACTAGCTTAGTATAAACTATCATCAGAACGGGTGATAGACTGGAAGGATGCTTTAATCACAAAGGAACCAATGAGAGGGAGAGTGCAGAGAGCCCAACCAGCAACACCTGATACTAACATTGTTAGGCAGCTGCTACTGCCTTAAAAATGGCTTGATGCCAACAGAAGAGAACTAAACAACTATAACAATACTGTAACGTAGGTAATATAATATGGAGTACTTGCCTTACTTTAGATTTGCGCTGGCCGGCCGGTGGTGCGGAGTCTAACAAATCCCCTGGTGTTCACCAAGAACCGCCACAAGGCGGGATGGGCTTCGCTGTGGGTGATCGCAGGTCGCGGTCCACTGGTCTGCCTTTAGAGGTAAGGATGGGGGAGGTTGCTCACGATCACCCTGAAGCCAGGAGATGAATATGAACCACTGCGTAGTCTGGATAGCCAAATCAGAATACAGGTATGCAGAGATATGCGGAGTCAGGATAGCCGAGGTCTGGTACACTGGATACAGATATATGCGTGGTCAACAAACCTGGGTCTGGTACACTGGAGTTCAGAGGTAAACGTAGTCAACAAGCCTGGGTCTGGTACACTGAAGTTCAGAGGTAAACGTAGTCAGCAAGCCTGGGTCTAGTACACTGGAGGTCAGAGGTAAACGTAAACAACAAGCCTGGGTCTGGTACATTGGAGTTCAGAGGTAAATGTGGTCAGCAAGCCTGTGTCTGGTACACTGGAGTTCAGAGGCAAACGTAGTCAACAAACCTGGGTCTGGTACACTGGAGTTCAGAGGTAAACGTAGTCAACAAGCCTGGGTCTGGTACACTGGAAAGGAGAGTCTGGGAGTCAGCAAAGCAGGTCTGGTACACAAGGAGTCACACTGAAAACGCCAAGTTAGGAACAGGAAGAAGTTTCTCTGATGCTGCCCAGGCGTCAGAGCAGGGTTTTCATAGTTGCATCTTTGAATTCCCCACCCTGCGCGATCATGTGACAGCGCTGCCGAAACCCGGAAGAGAGTGAGAGTCGCAGCGCAGGAATGGGGACAGGTGAGTTGTAACAGTACTCTCCTCCAAAAAAGGTGGACTCCGGACACCTATACCAGCTTGGTGGGGAATTTCCTATGGAAAGCTCGTAGGAGTCGTGGGGCATGTAAATTGGCAGCAGAAACCCATGAACGTTCTTCCGGCCCATACCCTTTCAAGTCCACTAGAAACTGCAGCATTCCTCTAGAACGACGGGAATCCAGAATTTTCTTGACTTCAAACTCAGACTGTTCTTGAATTACCACAGAAGGTGGTTGTCTCTCTGTAGTAGAGAATTGATTAGTAATTACCGGTTTAAGGAGAGAAACATGGAAGACACTAGGAATACGTAATGATGAAGGAAGCTTCCATCTAAAAGCCGCCGGATTGATAACCTCGGAAATCGCTGAGTAGCCTTAAGGCCTGATGGTTGTGGCCAGTCCAGGATGGCTTTAAGCTTGGATGGGTCCATTTGAAGGCCAGTTTCAGATATAATTTATCCTAGGAAGGGAAGTTTCTTTTGTTTGAACACACATTTTTCGAGTTTGCAATATAATTGATAGCCTACTCAGTACTTCTCTTACATGTCTGCAATGGGATGAAAGATCTGGGGGAAAAATAAGGATGTCATCTAGATAGATAACTACGAATTGGAAGATTTCATTCATAAAATTCTGGAAAACAGCAGGAGCATTACATAACCCAAAGGGCATTACCAAGTACTCAAAGTGTCCATCTCGTGTATTAAAAGCTGTCTTTCACTCATCCCCTTCTTTTATTCTAATTAGGTTATATGCACCTCTTAGGTTCAACTTGGAAAAAATGGTAGCCCCCTTTATTTGGTCAAAGAGCTCAGAGATTAAAGGTAGGGGATATCTGTTCTTCACAGGGATAGAAATGATGGCACGGTAATCAATACAAGAGAGAAGGCCCCTATCCTTCTTTTTTACAAAGAAGAGACCTGCCCCTGCTGGGGATGATGATTTGCGTATAAATCCTCTCTTGAGATTTTCCTGGACATATTACTGCATTGGTCTCAGGGACAGATAAGGGAAAAATACGTCCGCTAGGAATGGGTTTACCAGGCTGGAGATTAATAGCACAGTCCCAATTTCTATGAGGTGGAAGTTTAGTGGCCTCCTGTTCACAGAAGACATCTGTAAAACTTCGGTATTGAATAGGTAATAATTGAGGGTTGCCCAGCTGAGCATTAACCTTGGAAACTGCAGGGCAAGCAGAACTCCAGGAAAGAATTTGACCAGAATGCCAGTCTATTGCAGGAGAGTAAAGAAGAAGCCATGGCAGACCCAGAATCAAGGAATTAATGGCCCTGGGAATCACTAAAAAAGAGATGGTCTCAACATGTAACGCTCCAATCCTGAAGGTTAAGGGTATGGTTCTGAAAAGAATGTGTCCTCCAGAAATAGTGCCTCCGTCAGTGGTGGTAAGGTTGATGGGTCTCTCCAAAGGCTGAGTAGGGATACCTAATTGAGAGATAGTAGGCTAAGAAATGAAATTTCTTGCTGCTCCGGAATCTAATAATGCAGATACAGGGTGGACCATAGAACCTACCACTACTTCACAGGAAATGATAAGACAATCTTTACTGTTGGAAGTAGAGAGGATGTGAAAATAGGGACCTAACAAAACCTCCCTACTAAACGTTAGGTTCTGTCGTTTCCCGGGTGTCTGGAACAGGCACCCAAAAGATGACCCCCTTCGCCACAGTACAAGCACAATCTGTTCCTGAATCTTCTATCTCTCTCCTCAGCAGAAAGGCGGGTTCTCCCGAGCTGCATGGGTTCCTCTGGAGGTTGAACAGGGCTCTGAAAACTAGGAGCAAGATGAAAGGGACCATGCAGGGATTGTTCCTTCTCCAGAGATTGCTCCTTGAAGCGAAGATCAATTTTAATGCGTAAGGAAATTAAATCATCCAAAGAAGTAGGGAGTTCTTGGGATATCAATTCATCCTAATTTCGGTCTGCAAGACCTTGCCAAAAAGCAGCTATTAAGGCTTCGTTATTCCACCGGAACTCTGAGGCCATAGTCCTGAACTGTACAGCATATTGACTTACAGCGAGACCTCCTTGCCGGAGACGAAGGATGCTGGTAGCTGCATTGGCCACCCGACCGGGTTCATCAAAACCCTTTTTGAAGGTATAGAGGAAATTGGGGTAGTTATGTAGTAAGGGATCAGAGTGGAGATGCCCAGGCTAGGGCCTGACCAGACAAGAGGGATATTATATATGCTACTTTGGCTTTTTCAGATGGAAAATTCCCGGGAGGGAGCTCAAACTGTATAGCACACTGATTTAAAAATCCCCTACATAACTTAGGGTCCCCATCAAACTTAGGTGGGTTAGGGATGCGCACAGAAGAAGCTGCGCCTGCAGGCAAGGAGGCAACAGTAGGAGCCAGTATAGGGGCTGATGCCACCCCTGATGCTGCTAAGCTTGTCTGCAAGGTATCCATTCTGGCTGACAGTCCTTGTAAAAATTTAAGCAACTGATCCTGATTAGATTCCTGCTTTTCTACTCTTCCTAACAGGTGTTGAAGCAAATCCCTAGGAGAAGGGTCTCCCGCAGAATCCATATTTTTGGTCAGAGCAAACTGTAACAATACTATAACCTAGGTAATATAATATGGAGTACTTGCCTTACTCTAGATTTGCGCTGGCCGGCCGGTGGTGCGGAGTCTAACAAACCCCCTAGTGTTCACCAAGAACCGCCACAAGGCGGGATGGGCTTCGCTTCGGAGGATCGCAGGTCGCGGTCCACTGGTCTGCCTTTAGATGTAAGGATGTGGGAGGTTGCTCACGATCACCCTGAAGCCAGGAGATGAATATGAACCACTGCGTGGTCTGGATAGCCAAATCAGAGTACAGGTATGCAGAGATATGCGGAGTCAGGATAGCCGAGGTCTGGTACACTAGATACAGATATATGCGTGGTCAACAATTCTGGGTCTGGTACACTGGAGTTCAGAGGGAAACGTAGTCAACAAGCCTGGGTCTGGAACACTGGAGTTCAGAGGTAAAGGTGGTCAGCAAGCCTGGGTCTGGTACACTGGAAAGGAGAGTCTGGGAGTCAGCAAAGCAGGTCTGGTACACAAGGAGTCACACTGAAAACGCCAAGTCAGGATCAGGAAGAAGTTGCTCTGATGCTGCCCAGGTGTCAGACCAGGGTTTTCATAGTTGCAACTTTGAATTCCCTGCCCTGCGCAATCATATGACAACGTTGCTGAGACCCGGAAAGGAGTGAGGATCGCGGCGCAGGAACAAGGACAGGTGAGTTGTAACAACAAATAGATGCCATTGGCAACTAGCTGACATCAAGGCAGCATCTGCTGAGTCCTATTAGTAATAGGATTGTCGGTTGCCGTAGCCAGGCAACTGGCTTGGTGGGCATTACCATCTTAACTCTACCCGCCTTTGAGGAGGGACTCTAATACTGGGGTTTTTGAGGGTACATCATATGGAAGGGTTTATGACTAATCTGCATGGTACAAAGAAACTCCTTTCTGGCATCTCCTTCAAAGGACCAGACAGTAGACCTGGCCTTGAACGTTTTTGGCATCCAGAATCTTTTCCACCCCAAAATCTGTTTGCTAATCCACTAACTCTGTCTCACGGAATTTCAGAGATGGCCGCTAACCGGTATTAGGGCAACTGAACAGGGTTTAACATATCCCCGGTATTCACCAGGGACCCCCGCAAGGAAGTTTGGGCTTAGCTGTAGAGAGTACGCAGGTCGCGGTCCTCCAAGACAGTCACCGGGGTAGAGACAGTAGTAAACAGGCATAGTCAGGCAGTCCAGGTCAAAGCCAAACGAGTGGTGTTGTACACAGGGAGGTTTCAGAGAGAAGTCAGGTCAAGCCAAATAGTCAAATCAGCCGGGCAGCAAGGTACCAAAACGAAACACAGGAGAATAGTAACAGGCAGCTGAGTCAGAACCGAAGAACACTGAATCAGAAATTCAGGAAGCACTGGAACAGGAGTGAACCATTACTCTGGCACTGAACATGTGTCAAAGGATGCTCTATAAATCATAAGGTGCATCCTAATTGGGTGATGGAGATTTGGCGGTAAGACACGCTGACCACCGACAGGAGAGCGAAGATAGCGTCCCGCTGCCTAGCAACGGGACCCGACTGAACATAGCATGTGCACGCACTGCGTGCAAGGAACAAGGAGCGTCCCGCTGCTTGGCAACGGGATACGGCTGCCGAGAAGGTGCAGGCGTCTGTCTCCTGCACCAAGTGTCAGTGCGGAGACGGCGCCTGACACTCTGGAGATGGTCTGACAGTGAAACTGGGTTTCAAAAGTTTAGCTTGATGTACTGGCTTCAATGGTGAACAATGAAAAGTTCTTGGAATCCTTAAAGACTGAGGGAGATCCATCTGAAAATATATAGGATTTACTTTATAGTTCTAAACAGACCAATAAAGTTAGGCCTAAATTTGCCTGATGGCTGTTTGAGTCTAATATTTTTGACTGCCACACCTTGTCCCCATCCTTGAAATTACACCCTCTATGATGTTTGTTAAAAAAAAATGTTGGCTGAGTGGAAAAGAGAAAGTAGAATTTTTGTGTTCCTTATAATGTCTATCAAATTTGATAGACAACTATATCAGCTACTGCTGCTGCTGCTGCTGTCTAGCAAATAGAAGCTGGCAGCAGAGGACATTGCCATTGACTGACATCCAGATGACTTTGAGATAGCATCCACCGAGTCCTATTAGTAACAGGACGCTGGTTGCCTTGTTTCTTATCTGGAGGCAATTTTGGAAATGATTCCATGACGCTCATTATCATGATGCCTATATAACGATTCTTCCTAACATGCCAGTGAGAAGCAAACAGTGACTACATCTGACCAGCTTAATTAATTAATTCATTTATATGCTTGGAATATCAGACTTCATTGACCTGTAGTACTTTAGTAAAGTTGTGTTAGCACTTTACAATCATAACTCAGATGTAACAACTTTATGTGGGATAAGAGTTCTCCTAACAGGATTAACCAGGGAGAGCGCCTAACAAAACTTTTTTCCACTAACACTACTCCATAGGCTTAATTCCCTTTAATCGGACTACTAAAATATTAACATGACTATACTAAGGCTATAAGACTGGTAATTTGTACAGGTATCACTGCTGCAATAGCTTAAACTGAGTCTAGATTATGTTTCTTGAATTCCTCTGATATTATGCAGTGAATAGAGATTACTTACCTTTTAATTTGATTAAATGTGTTTTTTTAACATATCTAGGGTAAGCCAAATTCTTTTGATTATCAATTTTACCATGACTGAACTACACGGTTTTTAATCGTTCTAAATGATATTTTGATTGCAACAACAAGGTAACTGAATTTATTACCAAAATTGTTTCTTCTTATTTCCTATACCACTCCATTGTTTTATGTATAGTTCTCACTCCAGTTACTCCACATAAAAATTTTATAACTGTCTTGAAGGGATGTAGGAGCAACTGTGGACAGGAAGGTACTTTAATTCACACTTTTTGGTCATGTCCAGTTCCGAAGACTTATTAGAGGGCTGTTACAACTTTAATACATGGGTCACCTCTTTTATTGTAAATCTTGACCCCTGGCAGCTTTTTATAGTGGTGTGATACAAATGTTCGACAGTTTCATGATCGATATTTATATGGTCGACACCATAATATAGACAGTGGTGAAAAGGCCACAATGATGACATTGACAGTATTGTTAGGTTGACAATTCGAATGTAGATACTATTATTTGATTGAAATTTCAAATGTATATAGTATTATTAGGTCGACAATAATATCCCTATCCATAACCCTATTCCTAACTCTAACACCCTAACCCTATGTCTAACTCTAACCCTAACCTAATAATACTTTCCACATTTGAATTGTCAACCTAATGTTCTTGACTTTCTGAATGTTGACCAAATGAATGTCTAGTGACTGCATACCTCTTATAGGGCTAGGTGAAATGTATTCATTATATAATATCATCTGCTATGTATCTAATTGCTAGCTATTGGAGGCAAGCAGCTCTTTCTTCATCTGCAGAAGTCATACAGAAGGTATGGGAAGTCATATAATTGAAGAAGTTAACCACTATGTTGACTAACTTTATAGCTATTTTTGAAAAAATCTGATCACCCTGATAATAATCATGAATCTCCAAAAAACTACTAGTATCCTCTCCACAATGTAATAATATGCAAACATTAGTCTTGTCTAGCAGTGATAAATTTCCTATGATTGATTATATTTTATCCGTTTGAATAATGTTCCGTTTCCTCTTTATGTACAACTATGGGAACTGTTGTATACATAATGGTAATTATGTTATATGTTAATTTGAAAGTGTGGATAGTCCTTGTATTTTTTACTGAATATTTATGTACCAGTTTTCTCCACTTTCTATAAAACAAAAGACATAATGGTGTATTATTTTCGATATATATAATGCTCACCATGACTTCAACAGAGATCTAATGTGCCAATAAAAAAGTTTGAAACAAAAAAACAGTCCTAATTATCTCATGGAATGGAAGCTATTGCATGCACGTCTATACCTTCATGTGTTTTATTATATAAACTTGTAAAAGAAATAAACTTTTGAAGAATAAGTTTGTAATTAATGAAGTTTCTGAGAAAACAGCCATTAAGATTTGTGTTTTCAGATCTGTTTTACAAAGCATAGACAAATGGAAGCTGATAGTGATTCAAAATAAGCCAAATGAATAATGTATGGAAAGTTTACAGATAATATTTATCGCTCAATGAATCATGCTCAGAAATGCACCAAGTTGTTATGGTCCATTGCTAAGACATTTTTAATATGCCCACATTTCAATGCGAAGACCAGAAAACATTAATTCACTGAATTGTAACATTGTGCAGTTCTTAAATGTTATCTGGATTATGTCACAACAATAAATGTGAATGAATGTCTTCCTCTCTAAGAAGTCAATTTTACTAAGAGATAAAATAAAATTGTAAGTTATAAAATAGGAAGTTGAATTAGAAAAGCTTGGCCAACTGAAGCCAATTACCCAATTTTCTCACACTTTTGATTTTGAAGGTCATTTGAAACAAATAAACAAAACAATAGAGCACATATTTTACAATGATTATTTTGAAACCTTAGGCGGTGGATACCAAACCGATCTGATTTATTTTATAATAACACAGTGCGTTTTATAAACAATTTGTTTTATCCCTACAAAGCTGTCAGAGGGAATTTGCAAAATTTCATCAGGACAAGTAGTCTATTTTTATACAGTTTGCAATATAATATATGACAATAATAAAATGCGTTATGACAACCTCTAAAAGGTTTATTTGTTAATATGTTGCTTTACTGGAAAAGTGCTACTCTGCACTGTGGGAACTAAGAAACAATAATGCAAAATTTAGCGGCTGTAAATTCTTAGGTGCATCACCTATTGGATAAATGGAAATTGAAATATATAATAATGAATTTATTGGGTAAGGATTTATATGGTTAAGATGTAGTTCGGATATGAATCTAAACTACACTGAATCTCTAGTAGCTCAAAATTGTAGGAGGAATAAAATGCAAGCAATGAACCAACATAAGCATGTCAATGTACAAAAATATTAATTTTAACATGCGTTAGTTGCTATATTTCTAAATACCCATCAAGACTTCAGGTATTTGCCATAGGTTGTGCCATGAAAAAAATAATGATTACGCACATATAAATTATATTTTTTACTCAGATAGCAACTAGTTACTCTTAAGAAACTCCTTAAAACATAACTGGAAATACAGGCTTGGGAACTGCTAAACAAGATGATGATCATTGTTCCACCATTGTTCCAACTATATTTCAGTGGTTCTCAATTCTGCCCCCAAGGCACACCAGCATGTGTTGTGCATCTCCTAATAGGAATACAGTTGGATGTATCCATTTTGATGAATCAGTGTTTCAGGGTGGAAATGCATAAAACACACTGGAGCTGAGAGCCACTGATCAAAAAAAAGTGGAATTAGTGATAATGAAGTGTGAAACACATAGTATGGTACTATGGAATATGATGGATAGAGCCTTTAGTGTTCAGGTGACAATTCTTAACTGCTGTACAGTATCAAAAGCAAAATATAATATTATAATGCTTTAAAGATTAATTGACTGCTTAAGCCACCCAGCAGCAGCCACACACAGGTGTTACTGCACATACAGACTTAACAACAGTAAAATAAAAGCAGTACATGTGTAGGCAGGTGTGTCCATGTGCCAGTGATTAAATAAATGGGTACCAGACCATCTTAAGTTTGAACTAATAACCAGGTACTTTCATTTAAATATAGTTTTTCACCTGTAACTTTTCCAGCAAACAATGCTCAGCTGCAGCTACTTAGTTCCTAGTATTTTTTTTTAATTGTATGACACTTCAATACTTGCTCTCTTTTTGCAGCACATGACAATAATTTTCTGTTTATCTCACTTATTGGACTGGACTTTTTAGTTCAGGGGTGAACTCTCTCTGGGGTGGTCTCTCTCACACCATGCTCCACTCCACTGACTCGCATGCTCCCAGTCTATGACTCTCCTTGTTGTAACTCACAGCTGAAATTAGGTAACATATAAACATGAAACATCAACACTCTCGAACTTGCCTGACTTGAAGATTAGGATAACTGCATTTGGTTCCAACTTCACACTGTAGTTTGTCGCTTTGAGACTTCTGCCTTATGTCTGAGCTATTACAGATTATCATTATTATTACCATGCTTTAGGCATCAGAGCCTAAATGAGCTAGCCTTTCATAGATCAGGTAAAACATTATCTTACTTCACGCTTCGGAGCACTACACCCTTTGACCACAAAGACAGTTCTCTTCGGATGGGACTCCTTTCCTCCATCGACAAGTAGATTCCAGTGGCTCTCCTTCCCTTTACTTTCCAGAAGGATTGGCCAGAGGCTGTCAATGATGTCCAGAAACATTACAGAGGAGTCATCTTGTTGTCTGTCATTAGGATTCTTTTAGATATCTACTTCCCCAGACTTATTGTCAATATAGATTGTTGGCTATCTCCTCATTTACTCTGCCCTTCTACTACACTCTCTTGCCACCACTTTCCCTGTAAGGTGGCAAACAGCCTCCATCTTGGCAGTGGGTAGTCTCTCTGAAACTCCCTGCTCCATTCCAGTAACTGGCATGCCACAGTCTACGTCTTCTTGGTCTCCCCCACAGGGCCACAAAGAGGAATTTGGGGCTCCGGTACAGCAATTTTCTGCCCTCCCCCCCCACATGGTCGGATGGGGGCGTGGCCAACATGGGGTGTGGCTGCGCCTTTTTAGACATGATATATTATGTATTAAATGGTGTTGCTCTCACCTACCTGTTACTGAAGCTTTCACAACCAGGTACTGGATTATTGCATGGATCCTGGAATGTTGGGATCTATTTGGAAAATTATAGGTACATGAAATATGGAAAGCATAGCAATAGCTGACCGCGGAAAATATAGAGAATAAGACAATACAGAGGGCACCCTTGTGACCGATACACAATACAGAGGGCACCCTTATGACTACCAACTCAAGTAATTAAAACCAGATCCAGTTAAAATTGTGGCAACAGATCATGAGATCATGTGAAAAAATTATTGCGCATGTTGCAGGTATTTTGTCACTGAATTGCTGTTAAAAATAGGTTCTATAGTTCACATCCTTCAGTGCCATATACATACATAAACACACAATATCGTATACACACAAATACAATGCCATATACACCTGCACTTATGCACTATCGCAAGACACCATCCCCTTTCTGAGTCATGTATCTTAGAACTCTTGTACTCTAAAATAAGGATATGATCACTTGAGCCAGACAAAGACCGGCCAACCTGCTTACATTACCCTCTTTAACCCCACTCAATACCTGAAACTATCAACTTAAGCCAGAGTGTGCACACATACACACACACGTCCCCCAAAAGTCCATAGTCACATATTTTTAAATCTTCAGTTTTCACTACTGCTCTTTCCATAGCCTGCAGGCGTGATGCTTACCTTACAAGGGATGTGACATATTCTCACACCACTCTGGCTGTTACATAGACATTTGACAAGTTTATTCTACATCTACTGAAATTCTGCCATATTCCCCTTTCTATTTCCCTAGATAGGCCAACACTACAAAAAAAGTAAAAATAACAAAAAATTGTAGCTGTTTATAGACATCTTCAATAGCAAGTAGGTGAAGAATTCTGTGTAACACAAAACATCAGACTCAAATTAGAGATGTTCACTGACCCCTGTGTTCTGGTTTTGGTTTTGGATCTGGATTAACTTCGGGTTTTGGTTTTGGTTTTGGCAAAACCGCCCTTGTGTATTTTTGTTTTAGTTTTGGTTTTAGATCCCTATTTTTTTTGTAAAATCTCTATTTTTTTTGTAAAATCACATAATTTTGTTTTTTTCTCCCTACATTATTATTAACCTCAATGACATTAATTTCAAGTCATTTGCAGTCAATTTTGACATCAGCTACCTCCCTTCTCTCAGCTAGATCCCAGCACCTGCAATCTACACCCTCAACACCTTCATCATCAATATCCTCACAAGTGATCGGAGTTAGTCCTGCTTTCAAATTTCTAAAGCGAGAAGACTTCTTCCCTCTCCAGGACTCCACAGAAGAATCCTTGAGCATTAAGCCCACTGCTGCTGCTCCTGCTGCTGGGGGTGGATCTTCAACCCAGAAGCAGATCAAGAAGAAGACTATTAGTAGTTTACAACAACTGACTGTAAAAACAATCCTTTGCAAGAGGAAGCAGGTATGAAAGCTGTCACCCAGTCGCAAAGCAGATCACAGACGCTATGACGACTATGCTAGTATTAGATCTGCATCCAATATCCACTGTTAATGCAGCTGATTTTAGACAGTTCTTTGAGGTTTTCTGTTCCTGTTACCAAATTCCATCACGACACCATTTTACTAGAAAAGCTATTCCTCACCTCCACCAGAAGGTTTGTAAAAATGTAGTTATCGGGCTACAAAATGCTATTCTATCCACTGTACACTTAACCACAGATATGTGGACAAGCGGAACTGGGCAAACTAAAGATTATATGATTGTGACAGCCCACTGGATTGGTGATTCGCCTTCACCAGCAGGGACAGCAGCAGCATGAACCCAAGAATGTCTCATTTTTCAGGGGCAGGCTACCCTGTGTATCATCTGCTTCACTAAGAGGCATATTATTATTATTTGTAAGGCACGGACATACATAAAACAGGACATAGGTAAAACAAGAACAGACAAGGCAGACAAAATGAATGGAGACATGAAAACAAAGGGTATGGAGGACCCTGCTCATTATAGAGCTTACATTCTAAAGGGAAGATGGCACATCTGAAACAAGAGGAGCGAGTGTGGCTCAGAGTGGAGATTGGGATAGTTGTGAGGGTGCATTAGTATGAATAGTGTTATCGAGGATAAGGTCACCTCTAAAAAAGAGATGGGTTTTCAAAGAGCATCTAAAGATTTGAAGGCTGTTGAAAAGTCTGATTAAGTGTGATAGGGAATTCCATAAGTGGGGATAAGTGTGGGAAAAGTCTTAAAGGCGGGAATGAGAGGTTATCAGAGACGAGACAAGGCGCAGGTCAGAGGTAATGCCGCTGACAACCTGTCTGAAAAACTTATGGATGTAATTTCAAAATGGCTTATCCTGCTTGGACTTTCCTGAGGATATGTGATTTCTAATAATACCACAAATATTGTGAGAGCATTACATCAGGGGAGGGATTCCATTATATTTCCTGTTTTGCTCACACAATCAATTTGGTGCTACAGAACCTTTTAAAAAATGACAATGACATTCATGAGATGCTGTCTGTTTCCCGAAATATTTAAGGTCATTTTCCGGATTCTGCAGCAGCTTGTAGGAGAATGCAGCAGCTGCAAGAAGAATAGAATTTAGGGGGAATGTACATTAGTCCAGCACAGTGGAGAATACTTTCCGTATTGTGCAAGGTGCTGAAACAACTCAAAGTAGTCACCTGTGAAGAGAGTGCAGACACTGTTAGCTTGAGTCAAGTGATTCCCCTAATTAGACTTTTTGAAAAGCAGCAAGAGAAATTGAAGGAGGAAATGAAACAAAGCAATTCCACTAATTGTGTAATTTATTTGCTTGTTCTCAACATCTTGAAATCGGATCATTACATTTTGGCAACTGTGCTTGATCCTAGGTTTAAGAGCTATGTCTTCTCTTTTTTTCCAACTAACTCAGATCTCAAGAGATGCAATCAGCTCCTGGTCGCAAGCTGAGAGCTCAAGTAGTACATGACACAATGATGTCTCCTCCTTCAGTTTCTCTGGAAATTGATGCTAGGAAAAGACTTAGCTTTCCCAAGACACCCAGTGGTGATGCAGATGAGTTTGCACAACATTTTGACATTTGGTCTGGTCTAAAAGAATTGCCCAAAATTCGTGACAGCTCTTCCATAAAATGAAGTACAAATTCCATGAGGAAGGCCATTACCGGCAATTACATCAAAGTACACAGACTTCTGTGATGGTGGATTCCAGCGGGGATGAATTAGTATTGTTCAAGGATGATGTACACACTGATGAGGGTGAATATGATGACAGTGTAGATTGCAGGTGCTGAGATCTAGCTGAGAGAAGGGAGCTAGCTGAAGCTGGTATGCTTTGTAATATTTTGGGTAGAATGACATGTTGCAAATTTTATGTTTTTCTACATTAAACTGTTTTTTCTTTAAAAAGGTACAAGCTTTTTATTTACATTTCCCTGACTTAAAACCACTATGGACTTCAACATAGGCTTTAGCACAGGGGTGGGAAAACCAGTCCTCAAGGGCCATAAACAGTTCATGTTTTTTGGATTTCTTTAATCATGCACAGCTGAGTTAATCTATTTGGCTGGGTCAGTAATTATCCCAGCTGTTTCTACAGACAGAAATCCAAAAAACATGAACTGTTTATGGCCCTTGAGTACTGGTTTGCCCACCCCTGCTTTAGCACATGAGATAGAGGGATTAGTATCATCATGACTGAAACAGGAGCGTGACAAGAACAATGTGACTGAAGACTGGAGAGTGACAAGGACACTGTCACTCCTCCTGTTTCTGTATGAGTTATGGCATAGTAAAATGTGACTGGAGACTTTTGATAACACTGCCAGCGTTATCATTTGAATTTCTGTTTCAGCACTAAACACTGCCACCTCTCCTATTTCTGGGTGAGTTATGGCACAATACAATGTAACTGCAGATTTTGAAGAACACTGCCAACCCTATTATTTCTATTTCAGCAATGACAATTTGCAATTGAGCAAAGGAACTCTCCTCTTTGTGTGTTACCTATATAACACAGTACAATGTGACTGCTGATTTAGAAGACCAAGCCTGCTAGCCCTATTATTTGTATTTTAGCAATGACAATTAGCAATGTAGCAACTGAGCTCTCCTCTTTGTGTGCTACCTCTATGACACAGTAAAATATGACTGCAAATTTAGAAGACCAATTCTGACAGCCCTATTATTTGTATTTCAGCAATGACAATTAGCAATGCAGCAATGGAGCTCTCCTGAATCTCACTGGAGACTTTGAAGAACACTGCTAACCCTCCTCTTTCTTTTCTACATATGATGCTGCCCAACTGCACTAGAGACTGCCAAGAACCATGCTACCCCCACTGTGTCCCTCTGTGAAATGGCGCTGGATGGCCGTGGAGGGCGATACTTTTAGAATCCAAAACTCGCAAGACCCAACGCGTTTTGCCTCATTTTGAGTTCCGAGGACGCGCAAAAGTACTGAACCGGCTTGGCTCGGTACTCAAATCTGCTAAGTTCGGGTGTGTTCGGTTCTCAGGGAACTGAGCCTGAGCATCTTTAACCAAAATAGATACAGTTTGGATATAGACAGGCCAATTTGGGCACTATAAAAGAGACAACTGAGAAATGGAAAATTAATGATGTTTTCTACCTTTTGTGAAAGAGAATAAGAGTTGAGAAACTACACCATAACAAAAGAGTAATAATCCGAGTGATAATTGTGGCTGGCCCCCCACACCAGCTACTTGCATTTGCTATGAAATAATTTTAGCTCACATTGCTGGAGCTGTGTTTTTTATCTAAGAGCATATTTATGCCTGATGTATAAATACAATTGTATTTAACATGTATTTAGTGAAATATAAAACTTACCGTGGTGATCAGAGGTGGACTACAGCCTCGTTGGGTACTGAACATAGTGTTTTATAGTGCAGGGTACTCATCAACACTGCAGAATTGATGTCTGCATGAGAAGCCAGATGTGTTTTGACTGCTGCACTCTGATCCCTTCAATAGACCATGGAGCTCAAGTCCTGGTGGTCTGTTTAGGTAGGCAATTTAAAGATAAAACGTGGACATGGAGCAAACATCAACCTACCCCTGAACTACATGTAAAACAAAAGTAAATTGTCCAGACTGATGAGTAGAATTGGTCAAATACTACCTTGGAAAAGGATTTTTTGCCACAAGCTAATATTATGCAACACAATTTCCTCAAGAGAGGTTAACCCCGTGGTTTGATAAAGGATTCTAAAAATTACACATTAAAACAAGAGAGATTTCTTGAGCCCTAAAAAGAACATTATTACTTTTCAGAAGGTGGGGGTTCACTCCTGTTTATTTCAAAATGTAATAATAAATCGTATAAATGTAATCATTTTAAAATCTTTCAATATGACCCTATTTTGGGTAGTACATTGGAGGAAAATCCACAAGTATTATTATTAAATATAATAATTTAAAAAATCTACTTGCTTCCAGTATGTTAAAGTCACTGGCTACACCTAGACCAGGCATATTGTTGTAGTCACTGTACAGTAAGGTCGCGCCAAATTCAAGTGCATGCATCCACATCCGAATCCTACTCTGGGCATCTCAAATTTGCTTGATTTCCTGATGTATCTCTTGCAACAGGTGATGAAGAGTACATAAATAATCTATTATTTATGTTTCACTTTATAACATATATCAGAACTTAGCCATAATTAATTTAGCACACTGATTAGGAACAAAACCTTCCTTCCCCCACTGGAAAAAAAAACAGTCTTCATTTGGTCAGTAATTAGCATATGAAAGACTGTAGCCTGGCTCGTTTGGAAGGTAGTCTCCACCCACAAGAAGGGTTTACACATGCTTCAAGGAAAAAGCTCTTTCTCTTAATGCCTTGTCCCCAGACTGATCATACATACTGCCATTGTTCCTAGGTGGACATGCAGGGAAGTGAGTAACCTCATGGCCTACAAAAGCCCTGACTAGTAGGAATGATGGAGTTTGAATGGAATGAAAGAAAGGTGAGTGTGAGCTGGAAACATAAATGTTATAAATGTTATAATGTGTTGTTGAATGGAAGATGGACTTTGAATCTCGATGCATATTTATATAGTATATGAGAATGAATGATCATTTATACAGATGGTAAATGTGATTGGCAGGGTTTTCGAGCTTGTGTTGGTTAGGTTTTGGTCATGGAAGCATTGGTGTTATACATAGTTCTGTGGTTCTGTGTTGGTTTAATGATGTAATGGAGTTTTGTTTGGAAATAGTTATAGTAATTGTATGGAAATGGTTGTGCATTGTTTGTTTGTTAAATAAAATGGTGGTGTCGGATCAACATTTTGCGGAAAAGTGAAGAAACCGTGTAGATGGTATTGGAAAGGCTGCTGAGGATTTAGATGCATAGTAAGTGATTGGATGGTTTTGATAGACTGTTGGTTTGAAGGGCAGTTTGTAGCTCTGAATCTTTGAAATAGTGTGGTTTATGGCTGGAAATGTTGGTGTGGTTGATATTGCAGCGGAGTGAAGTGCCATGTGTTCAGAGTAGGCCGTGTTTCAGACAGTGGAGAAAATGAATCTAGTATCTGGCAAGCCTGTAATATGGCTGTCATGTAGAAACTCATGTGATTGAAATACCATGTATTAAAATGGCTGTTGGACTTTGAAAGAGAAATGTGAAATGAATGGATTGTGTCTGTTTGGTCTCCCTCCCCCCAGGTCAGATTGGCCTCCCCCTCAACACACACAATACATTCACACACATACACTTACACACACACAATGACTTATATATTTATATTACAGGCAATAAGTGTAATATATGGCACCGAAATCTATACTTTGTGTAAAATATTGTTACACTATATACTGTTTCATAATATAATAAAACACACTTTAAATAAAACCATATTTTGTGTATAGTCTTTCTTGAAGATATGAGCATAAACTATTATATAAATATTGGTTGTGTGGATTTAAGGGAATATAAGAATTATATTTCTTAGGTTAATTTAAAAGTACCTTTGCGAGGAGTTGGTTGACGGTAATAGTCATATATAACGGTATTAAATGGTCACCCAAACATTTGCCAGAATATTAAGGAGATTAAAACCTATCAAAGGAGGAACTCCTTTTACATGGAGATTAAAACCCATCAAAGGAGGAAATCCTAAGTGCTAGTAATGTCAGTATTGTATGCATGCTCTAATATTTGTCTGCAATCAGGAGCAACTGTAAAAATGTATTTTATGGTCAGCAAATATTAGCAACATCCCAATTAATGTTTTTTATGGGGGGGTGGAGTTATTGTTTTTTTTGCTTTGTTTATTACTGTTTTATCATGCACTGCATACTAATCCAAATGTACGTATTTTTTAAATGTGTGTTCATACATTTATACCATAGTAATGCATACCATGATCAAAAAAACAGAGACTTGAAGTGTTGAAATGTCAAAAATGTGTATGACTCTAACAAACAAAACTACATGTGATCAAAAAAGAACCTAACAAAGAACATAAATCATTTGCATCTCATTTTGGCCCTTGGTCACGTGGTCGCATTTTTTTGGATCTGGCTTCTACTTACTCGTGAAAAAAGCAGAGAGCATCGGTGCAGCATAGAGTGACGGTGCACCAGAAGACATTGGTGCAGAAGTGACTGGGGGGTGTACAAAAGTGGCTGGGGTTGTGCAGAAGTTACTGGAGGGTGGGCAGAGGGGGCTTGGGAGAAAGAGATTTATGGGGGTAGGCAGAGGGGGCTTGGGAGAAAGAGGGGACTTGAAGGTGGGCAGAGGGGACTTGGGAGAACGAGGTGGCTTGGGAGAAATGGGTGACTTGGGGTTGGCAGACATGGTTTGAAAATAAGAGGCTGGTATTGATAAATTATGTTGTTGCAAAAATTGGCTTGGGGCAAAATAATGCATTTGGGTTAGGCAGCAAATTGGGGCAGGATTGAAAAACTGGGAATTCTAGCCATGGTATAATGAAGCTTGATGATGTGGCAGTGAGTCTATAGAGTGGGTAAGTTTGGACGATGGACAGAAGTAAGGTATTGCGCTAAAGGGGAAGGAGAGGAAACACGTGACATTTGGGTAGGAGGGTTGGAAGTAACATATAGGGAAACAAGGTCAGTGAGACGGAAAAGGATATTTTGGATGTCTGGATGTTTTTCATTGTGATGAAGGAAGTGTCCTACTTGTGCTCAATACAGGTGAGGCTAGTGCTTATCTCCTGGGTAGTGTTTTCAAGTTGTGCATTTGATTGGTGAAGGCCGTGATAGATTTTAAGGAGTGACTTCTGCGCAATGACCCCAGCTTCCTCTTCCTTCCTTTTCCACATCACGGGCTCATTGACCAGTTGCTCCTGATGTCCTCTGGAACTACCTCCTTGTTAGGATCGCAGCTAATGATAAGTCTTTAGAACCAGACTAGTAGAGGTCTTCACCTATAGCAGCCACCTTTCCCAAAGAACTTTATACATTCGCCGATACTCGGATGCCCCCAGGACTTATCTCTATGGTAGTAAAGGCTTATCAGGATAACCGTGGCACAGGGTAGGGTAACTGGAAGAAATAGAGGCCGAGGCCAAGTCCAGGCCTGAGTCGCGGGTCCGTAACCAGTAGAAGGGTCAGGGTACAGGCCGGAGGTCAGGGCTGGCAGCAAACAAGCATGTCCAAATACAAGCGAAGGTCAAGGTCACAAGCAGAGAAGCGATATCCAATATCCAGGCAAAAGGACAGGGCAACAGGTAATCAGGCAAGGTCCAAAAGTTCAGGCAAGGTCACAACAGAAAATCAATCATGAATGTCAGAACACAAAGCAGGTCAGCAACACACAGGCAATGAATGCTATAACCGGCAGGGAGGCTAAGCCCTCCCTGCCTTAAGAACCTAGAGGGCCCAATCAGAAATGGAGAGACACAGGGGGTATTAATCAGACCCACAAGATATCTAGTTAATGTCAGTAATGATGTGCGCATGTGCCCGGCTGTGTCTAATGCATGAGTATAGCGCTGTCAGGCAGAGAGTCCCGGCCATTTCCATGGTGATGGCCGGAACCCGAAAAAAACGCAAGTGATGTCCCGTCTGTTGCTATGGCAGCCAAGATGCGGCTAGAGGAGATGAGCCGCATGTTGCCGCAGCTCGTAACACTCCTCACCTTTAAAAAGTGTAAAAAACAAAATCAAGGTTAATCACTAACACACAGCTACTTGCATTCTCTAAAACAATGTTACTGAAATTATAGATAAATGTTTGCCCCCATTTGGGGTGTGCCTATGGTGAAACATTACCTCCATATTTTTTTTACAAAACTAAACATCACTGTATCAACCAATATATATAATGTGTGTTGGGTGAAGTATTAACTAGGCATCATTTGTAACAGGAAATAATGCTTCATCATGAACAACCGTGGTCTGATTCTACACTAGAATGACTATGTTGCAGGATAAGTGGCAAGGATTTGTTATCTGTATTACAAGTAGGTATAATAGATAAGAGTATTTTAGCGCCGCTAAGAGTATTCACATATATTCAAAATAAATAAACATTAATCTGGTGCAAGAAAGCAACAATAATACAATAGGTGAAAAAAAGAAATTGTACTTAAATTTCAAGATGACAAGATTTTTGGTGATATTTTCAAATCCTTTTCTCCATATCGTTGGATAAATATCGTGTTAGATAAAAAAAAGGAAATAAATACCACATAGTGTGATATCGTCTATATAAAATATGACAATATGTGGGCTTGAGTCCATTCTTCTTAAAATATAATTCAAACTGATGAAAAGTGGAATCCGCCACAATCTCTCTCCTATGTGGTTACACTTACTAGAAGATATAAGTATATTCGCCTTTAGTGCTTATACAGGATGATATATTACAGTGTTGAATCCGTCACCACACAAATCCTTCTGTGAGAACACTTACTAAATGTAAATTGATAGAGGGCTTGGTATCAAATTTCTTTAAGTCTCCATAGATATATTGATAGCTTTTCACAGATAGCTTCTCAATGGAAGTATACAAGGAAGAAGAAAAATGGATCTAGTGTATTACCGTTTACTACAGTCAATTTTATTACATATCTTGGTACATAGAAAAATAAATAAAAGATAAAATTTTGAAAAGAGACTGGAACATAGGTATATGAGGATCCCTACTAGATGGAAATGAATGTGAGCTTAGTTGTTATAAGTCCCCAGGGTTTCAGCATACACACCACTCCACTGGAACTTGAGATGGCAACTGAGGGATCCTGATGGTATTCAAATCTGGTAACCCTTTGTCTCCTGTATTACAAATGCTAGTTGCTAAGTATAAGAAGACTCCAAATTTACCAATGAGCCAGTTTTTGTTGGGGGGGCGGGGGGGTTAGTTAGGTCAAGCTTAAAGATGTTATTTTTGCATTCAATGTATATGTATCAATCTTTACAATGTAACTCTGGGAGATAAAGGTTCTAATAGGGGTGGGTTGCATCCTATATCAATCCAGCCCACCCTTTGTACCATCAGTTCATCAATAAAGGCCAATGCTGTTGTCTCCAGGACTCTGAGGTCTATTTCAACTGAGGAACCACCGTCTGTCACCTGAGCATGCCTGCGGTGGTCCCTCAAATTGTCTTTGCCACCTGTGTGGAATGTTCAAAGATAAGAATGTTACAATGTATTCAATTCTCAAAGATTTGAGAATGCTTGTGGAGTAATAGATGTATAGATATATATCTATATATAGATATATATTAATGATTTGAAAATACTTGCAATGGGAAGTCCTATATACATTTATATCGATGAGTGCTTTTCTAGTAGCCACTAATACGGACAGAGGGAAATGGAAAGGAAAGGCTGCCACTACTCCCAAGGGGTAGAGTATCCTGACAGTACTCAAAGAAAAATCTGTAGATATATATTAATGTCTTTGCCTTAGGGGTGAAAGAAAAATCACAGATAGCTAGCCAGCGCTGAAACTTATTTTTACAAGTTTCACCCAAGGTGGAATTTGTATAATGAGAATATACAGGGTTTTTTTTATTTTAAAACTACATAGCTTATTTGTAGAATATATAATGATGTTCAGTTATTTGATCTCCCCAAGAGGATTAGTGGTTCCCCCTACGGCATTTTTTGGACATTCTATGTTTCTATGATGTGCATTGCAATTTTTTTTTGTTCTGTTCTGTCTTTTCTATTTTCAGAATGTGCGGATTTATATATGTTGCAATACTCATTGAGCAACCCCTCCCCCCTCTGTTAAGGGGGTTCCCCCTTGTATCCCCCCTTGTTGATTGCCCTTCTCTTTTTCTGTACCCCAAATATTTAGCAAAAACTTCAATAAAAAATATTGATAAAAATAAGTACTTATTAAATAAAAATAATCAACCATTGTATTTTTGTCTTCAATGGTCAATAAAAATAACATACCTTTACCTCTCAACTGTCTCGATTCCATCGGGATAGTTCTGATTTTAGGGGACTTTCTTGATTAGCCAAGAGCTTGGCCCAGCATGAGCAACAGCTGGGATGTATTTTCACTCTTCACTTTACATACATGTTGTGTGAACTAGTTAGTGTTGCAATCTTTATATAAGGGAGGATGGAAGGGTGATGTAGGTGGCTAGAGGGAAGTGCCAGTAATGCTCTCCATGGTGCTGACCACGCCCACACACATCTGGCCACACCCACACATCACTGGCCAATCCTCTGGTAGGATGGCACTTCTCACAACAGGCCCTTTATAATTTTCAGCCACAGGCCCATGTGGCCCTTAATCTGGACCTGTGGCTTATAATAAACTTTACTGGACTAAGTACAACAACTGCTAGTTAATATGTCTCTGAATTAGTATGCAATTAATAGAAACCTCCCAAGTCAAGTCAATATTAAAAGAGATGTACAGGTGTGTTTATTTGTCCAATAATGGCCCATGTGTGGTATTGGGTATTTCACAATGTAAACTTACATTATCTGGATGTCTATTTGTATGTTGTACACAGAGATAACATTTATAAATAAAGTAATGGGTCATATTTCTGCTAACAGAAAGCCGCAGCATACACCACCGCCACAAGGAGGAGCCCCAGGAGGAAGACCATGAGCAGGAGGCCCAGATGTTCTCTTTATCCCCATCCCTGTTTACGCTACATCAGCAGGAAGATAAAGTAATGGGTCATATTTCTGCTAACAGAAAGCCGCAGCATACACCACCGCCACAAGGAGGAGCCCCAGGAGGAAGACCATGAGCAGGAGGCCCAGATGTTCTCTTTATCCCCATCCCTGTTTACGCTTCATCAGCAGGAAGAGGAATAGCCACAGGTGCTTGTGGATGAAAGTATCTGGATATTTATATGTCGTATAATTGTTTCATTTTGTTTTGCCAGTATAAAAGTGTGTTCCTCTGAAACACTTTCTTTCCAAAATGTGATTTATCCTAGGCCTATTCACCATTCCAGAGGTGTCTGACATCATGGGCTTAATACATTTTGGAGAAAAACAAATGCCCGACTGACACAATTATATCTGAATGTGGCTCAAAAAAACTCATATTCCTCTGGATGCTACTGTGTTTAGAGTAACATAAACTTAATGTACCACTTGTGAACTCTACTGAGCTTACAAAATGTGTAAACAAATTACACCCATATAGCTTGCATATGTTTCATCAATGTAGTAAGAGTGCAATATTTTTAAATATTGTCTTTCTTCTTTTCCAGCTGACTGGCCTGCATGAACTCAAGCCAGTTAGAAGCCATCAGCATCCATTACCTCTCCCCTGCAATCCACTTGCCTCTTTAAAACAAATTAAAAAACAAGAAAATAAAATGAAAAAAATATTTTTAAAATGTTGGAAAAAAATCAGTTTAACTCAGTGGTTCCCAAACCTTTGCAGTTCGCGGCACCCTTAGAGTCTCCAAATTTTTTCAAGGCACCCCTCCAAAATAATTACTGAGCAGTCCTGTTTTATAAGTAGCTGGGTCAAAAAATTGTAATAAGTATTTAGGTCACAACAGAAATACTTATTTAGTTGTATGCAAAAAATGCCCCTCTGCATCCAGACACTCTGCCCCCTCTGCATCCAGGCACACTGCCCCCTCTGCATCCAGGCACACTGCCCCCTCTGCATCCAGGCACACTGCCCCCTCTGCAACCAGGCACACTGCCCCCTCTGCATCCAGGCACACTGCCCCCTCTGCATCCAGGGACACTGCCCTCTCTCATGTTGCCCCCTCTGCCCTCTGTCACGCTGTCCCCCTCCTCTGCCATCTGTCCCCCTCCTCTGCTCTCTGTCCCCCACCTCTGCCATCTGTCCCCCTCCTCTGCCCTCTGTCTCCCTCCTCTGCCTTCTGTCCCCCTCCTCCGCCCTCTGTCCCCCTCCTCTGCTCTCTGTCCCCCTCCTCTGCTCTCTGTCCCCCACCTCTGGCATCTGTCCTCCTCTTCCACCCTCTGTCCCCCTCCTCTGCTCTCTGTCCCCCTCCTCTGCCATCTGTCCCCCTCCTCTGCCCTCCTCCTCTGCTACGATCCCTCTCACTCTGCCCCGCGCCAGACACCAGCCCTAGAGAAAAGAAAGAAAACAGAAACTTACCAATCCGCGCGGCACCGGGACCCAGCATCCTCCTCTCTCCTGCAGCAGCTTGTCACTGACGTCGATATTCAGTGACAGCTGCGGGAGAGAGGAGGCTGCTGGGGCCCGGCGGATTGGTAAGTTTCTGTTTTCTTTCTTTTTTCTAGGGCTGGCCCGCGGCACCCCAGTGACAGCGCCACGGCATCCCTGGGAGCCAGCGGTTTAACTGATTAATTTTTATTTTACATTTTTGTGCTCAGTTGGAAAATTTTGCGTGTGTGTTTGATTAATATTATGTCCAGAAAATGTGTTTAAATGTTTATTTCCTGACAAAATAAGCCCAACTCCCCTAAACACCTTACGCAATCCTAGTGCTGCCAGCATAGGCTGGTAATGGCAAAATCAGGGACACAAAAATAATGAGGTCCCACCTGCACTAGGCTTTACTAGCTGGGCTGGTGGCACTATAGCAATTAAGCCTGCAGAGTGGAGTACCCCTGCCATAATAACAACCAATCCAAGGCTGGTCAGCAAGGGATTGGATTCCCTAGGGAGTTGGAGCCCCAACCAAAAATGTGCATGTGCCCCCCCCCCCAACCTCCATCCACAGGGATACCCAGCCCCATGCTGAAATTAATATGGCTTCTCCCACAACCCTGGACTGTGGATGTGGGCTACTGACCATCTGTCCCCCTCCTCTGCTCTCTGTCCCCCTCCTCTGCTCTCTGTCCCCCTCCTCTGCCATCTGTCTCCCTCCTGTCGGCCAATGACCATCGCCTCTCCTCCACCCTGGTCACCTCTTCCCACTCCAGAATCCAGGACTTCTCCCGTGCAGCTCCCCTTCACTGGAACGACCTCCCTCGCTCCATCCGTCTCTCCCCCAATCTTAGCTCCTTCAAACGAGCGCTTAAAACTCCCCTCTTCCTTAAAGCCTTCCACCTAGCCCATTATCCCCTCTCTCCTCCCAGTCCCTTCTCCCTCCTTTATGCGTCAACTGACTCCCTTTGTGCCTGAGTCTTGCTCACCCTCCCTTAGGATGTAAGCTCACTTGAGCAGGGCCCTCTTCCCTCCTGTATCCATACCTGTTATTCTGCTCCATACTTACTGCATTAGCCTGCCAGGAGCCTCTGAAGTTTGGTATTTATTGTTTATTGTTCAGTAATGTCTTACCCTGTATAGTCTACTGTTTGTACAGTGTACGGTGCTGCGGAACCCTTGTGGCGCCAAACAAATAAAGGATAATAATAATAATAATAATAATACTATTAATTGTATAATGTTTGAAATCATTCTGTCCCTGGTGCACTACAGGTCCCAGCATGGTCAGGCTGCCATTAAGTGTCTGGGCATGCTGGGGTTTGTAGTAATACAAGCACCAGCATATCCATGGCATCCAAGCCATGCTGCCACTTGTGGAACCACAAGTGTCAGCATGCCCTGGCACCCAGAGGCCACAACAGCCCCAGCAATAAATTAATAGTATTTACATTTCAGAAATATACCTATTTCCCGTAACCGTCACTGCCATTAAATAATTCATAGGCACATTTAATAAAGGGACCTCATTATCCCCAAACTCACCCCCACATTCAGTAGCGCCCAAACCACCCCATCTTAAATTAATTGTCCCCACTATTGTGCCTCTCTTCCTCCCTTTTTCCTTACTGTGCCTATCTTCTCCCCCTTTTTTCCTTACTGTGTCTCTCTTCTCCCCCTTTTTACCTTACTGTGCCTCTCTTCTCCCCCTTTTTTCTTACTGTGCCTCTCCTCTCCCCCTTTTTACCTTACTGTGCTTCTCTTCTCCCCCTTATTCCTTACTGTGCCTCTCTTCTCCCCCTTTTTCCTCCATAGTGTGCCTCTCTTCTCCCCCTTTTTCCTCCATAGTGTGCCTTTCTTCTCCCCCTTTTTCCTCCATAGTGTGCCTCTCTTCTCCCCCTTTTTCCTCCATACTGTGCCTTTCTTCTCATTTTTTCCTACATAGTGTCCCTTTCTTCTCCTTTTTTCCTACATAGTGTCCCTTTCTTCTCCTTTTTTCCTACATAGTGTCCCTTTCTTCTCCTTTTTTTCTACATAGTGTCCCTTTCTTCTCCTTTTTTCCTACATAGTGTCCCTTTCTTCTCCTTTTTTCCTACATAGTGTCCCTTTCTTCTCCTTTTTTCCTACATAGTGTCCCTTTCTTCTCCTTTTTTCCTACATAGTGTCCCTTTCTATTCTCCTTTTTTTCCTACATAGTGTCCCTTTCTTCTCCTTTTTTTCCTACATAGTGTCCCTTTCTTCTCCTTTTTTCCTACATAGTGTCCCTTTCTTCTCCTTTTTTTCCTACATAGTGTCCCTTTCTTCTCCTTTTTTTCCTACATAGTGTCCCTTTCTTCTCCTTTTTTCCTACATAGTGTCCCTTTCTTCTCCTTTTTTCCTACATAGTGTCCCTTTCTTCCTACATAGTGTCCCTTTCTTCTCCTTTTTTCCTACATAGTGTCCCTTTCTTCTCCTTTTTTTCCTACATAGTGTCCCTTTCTTCTCCTTTTTTTCCTACATAGTGTCCCTTTCTTCTCCTTTTTTCCTACATAGTGTCCCTTTCTTCTCCTTTTTTCCTACATAGTGTCCCTTTCTTCTCCTTTTTTCCTACATAGTGTCCCTTTCTTCTCCTTTTTTCCTACATAGTGTGCCTTTCTTCGTTATTCCCTTTTTTTTTTTACTTACCTTTCTTGTAGCTTCTTTCTTCTCTTCTCTTCTGTCTTCCTGTTTCTTTCCTGGTCCTCTCCGCGCTGCTCCTCACTGAATGACAGGCGTGACTTGATGACGTCACGCCTGTCATTCAGTGTTAACAGTGCAGAGAGGAGGGACGCCGGCGCTGCAATGAGGTGAGTAGTATCTATATATTTTTTTCACTATCCTGCTCCCCCCACCAACGCAGGGAGCCCCGAACCCGACCGCAACCCCCCCCCTCTCTCCGAGGGCCCCCGCCGCCGCCATTAAGAAAAAAATAATAATAAAAAAAAAGTTAGTAGAGGTTATGTGCGCGGCGGCGGCGGGGGGGCCTTGGACAGAGGGGGGCCCAGGGCACGTGTCCCCTGTGCCCCCCCCCTTAATCCGGCTATGAGCTCAACCATCAATGGACCTATTTATAACAGGCTGGCAGTACAAATGCATAGTGTACTCAAATGTACGTGTGTCCATGAAGTACTTCGCGGATCAAATGCTTACACTTACAGATGCAGTAGTACACCATGCCAGCTTTTACGGCACAGAAAAGTCGAATTCATCTAGCAATGTATCATGAGATCCATGTTGAATTCAGGAGTGTGCAAGCCGTGCATATGATAAGCGCGTTTAACACAAAACACAGGTTGCGCTCAGTGGGCCCGAGTCATTAAGCCACGTAACTGCCTTACTGGCCGCAAATAGGCTCTGCTTACACCCACAGTCAAGAAGGAATGGATCTCAAGATACATTACTTGTTGACTGCGGGTGTATTTTGAAACCCATCCCTGCTCTGCTACACAGGGCACTGCAAGTACGTTTGTACCTGTCAGCTCCTGCAGCAGCCTGCGGCTGTTATATTATACATGACTGTGGTTAATTTTCTGTTTTTGGAACTAATTAATACTCCGATTTTCTATGCTGTTGGAGAATAATATATAAACCATAATATATAAACCATATAAACCAACAAGTTTTCTCATTTTAAAAAAGAGGACAGACAGTTCTCTACTTTGTCAAGTGAACTATACTGTTTAAGTCCTCTAGTCCATAAGTGGGAATTACAGTGGTAGGGTTCTGTGTGTCTATTCTCTATTTACTGTGCAATATATTTTTTATGCATTTTTTTGTTACAAACGGTCATTAAAAGGTCTAATTGGTCCATTTAGCATTAAATAATATGCTGGTGCTGTGATTTTAATTTCTGCGTATTGGATTTTAATTATAATAAATTGATTTATTTGGGATTATATTGGTTCTCTTGATATATTGTGTTTGGCCCTCACCAGGTATTAGTCATACGTACATTTTCTATATGGTAAAACATAGAATCCTTTATTATTCCTTTTTTCATTTTTATTTAATTTTTTCTATATTCGGTAATATTTACGGACTCTTCACTGCACTGTTCATTTTTTTTCTTGAGTGAGTGGCTTGTTTGGCCCAGTGGTGTCAATAGGAGTGATCAGTGACAAGATACTGACATTGGCCAAATCCACGTAAAGTTGATAAATGATCGGGTTGGCAGAATAAGTCAATTCTGTCACAATAATCTTTTACTTATATAAAGAGATTAATGAAAGCTTAACATTTTGTAGCATACAAATATCTTGTTCAAAGATTATCACATTTGACCTTTCATTGTTTTTTGTCAATGTAAATAAATCTAGAGACAAAATGCTACTTGTTGACAAATAACAGATCATAAAGTTGAAAATAGAGAGATTACTCATTAGTAATATTAATTTCCAAAATGAACTTGTATATAACCTGGTGCAAATGTACAATAAAAATTGCGTTTTTGTATGTGGGTGCTCTAGAAGACTCACAAGTGCACCTAGCTAGCATTCAGAAAAAAAACACCCTGTACTATCCAGTTTCAGCCAGCATCCTTAAATAATCAATGATGGGCCTGAGTCATTAAGGAAAGTAAGGCAAAAAAAAGGAGTAAATGTTCTCCGGGACAAACCATGTTACAATGCATGGGTTGCAAATTAGTTTATTATTTTGCACATAACTTAAATATTGGCTGTCTTTTCATTTAGCAGACAAATATCTGATAGCTTTATTTTTACACTGAAATTTAAAGTCGGGATGCTGTACATGCCCTATCCCAACTATAAATCTGTCCCCACATTTTAACCTTCCCCCTCTAATGCAACATGGTTTTGCCCAGGTACAAAGTTACTCATTTTTTATGCTTTGCTCTCCTTAATGCCTCAGGCCCGATATCTTTATGTACTACTTGAATGGGTTTTGTGGGCCTGCATCTTCCAAGCTTAATAAAGTACATTTTCTGGTGGTGCAGGACAGAAGCAGGATCTTGACATGGAGATTTGGGGGTATATTTACTAAACTGTAGGTTTGAAAAAGTGAAGATGTCGCCTATAGCAACCTATCGGATTCTAGATGTCATTTTGTAGAATGCACTAAATAAATGAAAGCTAGAGTCTGATTGGCTGCTATAGGCAACATCTCCACTTTTCAAATCCGCAGTTTGATCTTGTCTTATACTTTCAATGGGAAGCATTTTGCATCTACCAGTTTCACTTTTACAGAAAAGTATGGCACACTTCGAACAATGTAAAAAGAACATTCAATCAAACAACAATATAACAAGTAATAAAGACAGTCCAAACATGCCCTCATTTTCATGATTAATGCAAGATGCAAATTAAGCTAAAATGAGTAGAATTTTGGGACAAAAATGTACAATTTTAAATTATTTAAGAATATATCCTAAAGTGATAGTAGGAATGTCAGAGAAGTGACACTTTTACTGTTTCCAAAAGGTGTATTTTCAGGTGAACCAGCAAAACATGTGCACCCTCCTTTTACAGGGAGAGACTCAAAATGTGCTTATTGACAAATAGGCATATATAAAAGGCAGACTCACTGGTTTTTGAACAGGGGTCCAAGTCTTGCCGTTTCATTGTTATACCATCAGCATTCTTCACCAACGACCTAATCTTTCTCCCATATTGGTGTTTTAATTTTGTGTATTTAGTTAAGGAGAAAAGATGCGAAATGGGATGAAGAGTCAACCATTTTTTAATTAAAATATAATATAACATAAAAATTTACATACCTTCATTTAGCAGGTATAAAGCAGATGTGTCACAATGTTTTAATAGATTTGGAACCATTGTTTTTTTGCATCTTGTACTAACTATTATAGAGCAGACCTCATTTTGCAATCAATCCTATTTTTGTTTCTAACAAAATCTAAGTACAAGACTTGACATGATGAAAGGGTCTGGTTTAACAGTTCAATACTTGCATTAAAAAGTACAAAGGTAAAAGATTTGTCACATAACTCCAATCTGCAGCAATTATCTTGCACTCCATCAGAAAAAGCCGAGTGGGCTATTACATTGCTTTTGACATTATTGCTGTATAAGAGTCATTGTAGTTGAGCAATCATAAGAGTTTTCATGTGCAAAGGAAAATAATTGAAGGCTAAACACAATGAAAAATATGTTTAGAGTATAAAATAAAAAGTATTTACAGTAATGTTCACAATAAAGTTTTGACTTCTAAAGTTCAATTTTAATCTTTTACTGTAGTCATTTATCATTTATTCTAGTCATTTATTCTATAATTAAATATGGTAAAAAAAAAAAAAAAGGAATGTCTCAATATACTAATGCTTGCTATTGATATAAAAATAATTGTTTTGTAGAAATAAGATATTTGGAGATCTTGGTCACTACCCTTTGAAAGACAAATAGCTAATTGAAAAACCAATTTGGTTCTTTTCTGAACAAACAGAAATAGACTTAGAAAGGCACCCAATTTCAAACTATATATATATATGTATATATATATATATATATATATATATATATATATATATACCCACTTTATTACCCAAAATACTACAGCATAGGCGCCCATTCCCTTCCATATTATATATATATATATATATATATATATATACACATATATATATATATATATATATATATATATATATATATACACACACACACACACACACACACACACACACACACACACATATATATATATATATATATATATATATATATATATCGCTATAAATAACTACACAGGTACACAGGCTATTCTATCTCCTGGTGAAGTTCTTTAAAGGATGAAACGCGTTGAGGCTTAATAATATACATTGGTACCCTATAACTAGCATCTGGTTCCAGCTTACCACTACCTGAATCCTTTGATACCTGGATCCATTGATATTGGAGACAAGGATTATACCTGGGATACAGATAAGCCTAATTTTCTTATTCCTTTGTGAGTGTGACTTTTATTTGTCAATAAATCAATATATTTTGAACATACTACACTATATGGGCAGGGGCGCACAGAGAATTGTCGGGGGGGAAACCCCCCCCCCCCCAAAAAAACAACCCGCGCGAGAGCTACTTAGGCAGCGCTGTCCTATACAGCAGCCGCGGCGCTGTAAAAGAAGCGTCCGCGGCGGTGCTATATACACTACAGCACCACCGCGGACGCTTCTTTGACAGCGCCGCGGCTGCTGTATAAGACAGTGCTGCTATAGTGGCCATTTAGTTAGCGCAGGGGGGGTTTCTGGAGACTCAGAAACTCCTCCCTACGTGCGCCACTGATGGGACCTTTTGTATTTTACATTTACTTCACTTTTGCCTGTCCTGGACCTGTGATGGAGTGAATTGCATAAGGGAGAGTTCCAGCTATATAAGGAAACTTTACAGATAAGAGCTTTATTATATGTTTATGGTACGCACAATCTAAGGTGGCTGGGTTTATACTGACTCCACTTGTTTTACGATATTACACTATGGGGCATATTCAATTGACAGTGGGATCGCCGAAAATCCCGCGCTCAAAAAATATTACCGTTATTACGGTAATCCTGCATGGGAAAACCGTTAATACGGAAATCTACTCGCTGAATTTCAGCTCGCAGCTCCCTGAGCTGCGAGCTGAAATCCAGCGAGATATTATCGTATTAACGGTAATATTTTTTGAGCGCGGGATTTTCGGCGATCCCGCCGTCAATTGAATATGCCCCTATATGTTTTTTTTCTCTCCTTCATATGAGAATACAAGACTGGATTGGATCTATATGACTACGGTGAAGCACCCAAGCTTTGTATTGATGAGCATGTTTTCAAGTTTATATCTGGTACGCATATGCACAGACTTTGGCTTTTGAAACTATATTACCCCAAATACTACACCATAGGCGCCCATTCCCTTTCATCTTGGTTTTTGTACAAATTTCATCGGTTTACCATCCGAACTTTGAAGGGAAGCTGCCACTTTGTATAAAGGAGATGTCCAGGGGTGAATTATGATATACAATCTTGAACTAAGTGCCACAATTATTGTCATTGTCTGTTGGTTTTATTATATATATATATATATATATATATATATACTTTTGACAATGGCGCTTCATTAGCAAAGAGTTCTCACATATATTTATACAATTAAAGATAACACAGGGGACATCCAGCAACCAAATGAAGAAATGCAGTAGTTAAACTGCAAGGGCATTACAATACGAGGTGCAGGGGAAGCAGCGGCCTGGTGAAAACTATGGCCTCATTTACAGGAATTTTGCTCCCCCGAATGTACATGTAAAAATTCTATCGCAAAAAATGCCGATTTACATGTATTTGTTGAATTGTACATATCTCAAGATATAATCCAATTTAAAACAAGGCATATGTCAAGTATACAATGCATATAGTTATGCCCAACAATAGCAGGCTTGGTGGTATTAGCTAGAAATACGCAAAATTGCATTACCCTATTGGTACACAATATAACATAAAGAAGTGTCATACACATGACAGAATCATGTATGAGAATCATAAATGTAAAAGTTGCATTTTCAATACAAAATGTTATTAAATACAAACACCTCCACATCCGTTGTTTATCGCTTTATAAATTCAATGGGAATTTGCTTTCGTGCAGTACTCCAACTGGCCAATAAGAAACAGATGACCACAACTTATCATATTATGGCCAAGATTTTAAATTACTGTGAAATTAAGGGGTCAATACGCAAACAGCCAATCAGAAGCAACTAGATAGAGATGCTGGTGTCAACATTATCATCATGTATCTTTACACCAGAGCTCTGTACCCATAAAAGGTTGGCCTCATAATACGCATAACTGGGGATGTGTCCAAGTCTCATTAGCTTGCATCTCCAGGGGGCATGTTAAAATTACATGTGCGCCCTTTACTGTAATCTACTTACATTTGCTTATCTAAAATGGGCTCAAATATATAAATAGACACATTGTGGTGTGCATGTGTAGTATAGAAAGATATATTCACTGTGTTAAAGATAATAAGTCTGTTACCAAAGTCATTATATCAAAGAAAATTTCTACATAATTCTTTATTTTCAACACTTTTTGTTATGTAACAGATTTTCAATGTCAATTCAAATTTTTAAAAATGTCATATTTATTTTGTCAACTGGATTATTTGATTATTTTTTTTTGTCACTTCGTTTACACCACTGTGAACTGACCTTACACAATTGGGTAAGTTAACAACCTCAGTAGATGACTTAAAAAATAAGCTTTACACTTTTTACATAGGTGAAATCAGGGAAAGTTGTTTTGGGTATTGTAAACAGTGAACATAATCGAAATTGGAAACACACCTTTTTCAATTATTTCTAAACAAGGGGGTGTAGACACCAATATGACACCTCTTCATAACATTCAATTATTTAACTAACAAATATTTCAGGAATTTAGCTACCAAAATATGTTTTTTATTTTTATGCAGACTTGATTTTCTTTTTACCATGATTAAATATAATTTATAATTGATAGTATTTTTTTTTTTGTGAACTGTATTAATTACCATAGCTGTGATACTTCACTACATTTGTTTCTGAAACAAAGATTAAAACAAGCACCATCACAAGACAAACTATTAAGGCCAAAACTGTAGGCTATTCAACTGAAGCTGACACCCTACAAAGCTTATTAAAAGGCAATTAAATCTCATTTTTATTCCAGCTGTTATGGAAGAAGTCATCACTGCTGTGACAATAAATTATAAATCAAAAGAGAGAACATTTAAATAGAGCTAATTGGAGTTCTTGACGGTGGTGATACCGTCTCTATAATTAGAGCATTTTATGAGAAAGAATCCAGTAACAACAGCTGGGCCAGATAAAGAATTGTAACAAAGTCACTTTGTAACATTCACACATATATGTACATAAATATTCATAGAGAAAATGTTATATCTGCATATCTGCACTTCTTCGGTCTACAATGGAGAAAATTATATATATATATATATATATATATATATATATATATATATATATATATGTATATATATATATATATATATATATATATATATACGGATAGACAGATAGACAGATAGATAGATAGATAGATAGATAGATAGACTGAGTACATATGTTTACTATAGTATTGCCCCATTCTAACTGATTATACTCCTAATTGAACTCCCTGACCAAGCCACCTTGTTTTCTAAAATTATAGGTACCCTCTGTACTGATAACAATTCAATCAATCCTCTATCTTCTTGTTGGCTATTATAGAGAAACAGCAAGCAGCTGTTTCTATTGGTACCATCATCACCCAGACATATAATCCCTGATGCCAGGGAAGTCCAACCACAAGTGTGAATCCTACCTGTACTGACAATTTTAGCTGTCCTATTTGCAGTATTTTCACACCTGACATTTGGAATTTCAAACTGGTAAAAACAGAAATTCATGTTTGGGTTAAGTGTTTAAACACTTAGCCTGCGGGGTCCAGACATTGCCGCTTTAAATTAACATTGATCAAAATCGCGCTGACGTGAACCTGAAGTGCCAGAGTCCTGTGTCTTCGGAATGACTGCCTGTCAGCATGCCACTTTCATCAGAGATCAGGAGCTTCGGTTTGCAGGTAAGTCTCTATATATTCTATTCGTTTTTGTGACAAGTCTGATTTTTTTTGTAGGAGTAAAGGCTGTAGGATTTTTCATCATCGGTAATACGATTACCCCCGCTGTGTTGATACAGTCCCTCACTAAAGATTCTCCAAAACCCTGCTTCATGTTCATGAACCTCACTGTTTGCAGGCAGGAGTCATTGCTATTATAAAAATGAACTATATACAAGTGAATGTGTAAGTGCGAGTGTATGCGTGCGTTATTTATCGTGCAATTGCGCCATGACACGTGGCGTACTGATCGCAATCGCACGGTAAAACAATATTAATCAATATACTTTCTTTCATCCAATTATTCAACTTTGACACATCTTAAACATTAAGATGTTGTGAAGCACAGATGCCATTGACTGGCACTCAAATCCCCTTTAGAAAATCAACCTGATCACCAGCAAGCAGACAGTTTATTGAACTAGTTTCTCTGAACCAACATTGCACATTATGCTTATATTCTGACTGGTTTTCTGGGTATTGAACTCTGGCTTTGGACAACTTCCTCTCTGGCTCTTTATACCTGGCGTTGGTTACTATCTCTCTGGCTCTGGATCCTTGACTATTCTCTGGACTTTTGTATTGTCCTAAAACTCATTTTTGCTCTTAAACAAATTCATTTCTCAGAGACCCTTACAAGCCTCTACTACTATTGGAATTCAAGAAATAATATTTGTTAACACAAATATCCAAAACCTCAAATTGGCTTCCCTGACATTGAGTAAGGTGTGACAGTGAGAGGCAGCAAGCTGTTAAAAACTATCAACTAAAAACTATATAAGTTTTTGATATAAAACATAATCAAATAACCATGATATATATATTATTAAGTGGTGCTCACTGTGTCAATATTAATCCAAAATACCTATCCGAACAAAACAAAAACAACAAAACAAAACTAAGTTGAATCTAGATTTAATTAAAAAAATCCATAATGGGTTGTAAATTGACATTAAAAAGTTTACAGAACAAAAAAAAAGGTAAAGGTACCAGTGCAAAAGCAGTAATAATGATAGCTAAGGTACTAATTTATAAAATATGCATATAATATAAAATAAAAAAACATATCCTACTCAATAATCAAAAATCAAATAGTGGCAAGCACTTCTGCCTCACAGCACTGGGATCATGAGTTCGATTCCCAACCATGGCTTTATCTGTGTGGAGTTTGTATGATCTCCCCATGTTTGCGTGGGTTTCCACCGGGTGCTCTGGTTTACTCCCACACTCCAAAAACATACTGATAAGTTAATTAAATTGATCCTAGTGTGTGTGTGTGTGTGTGTGTGTATGTTAGGGAATTTAAATTGTAAACTCCAATGGGGCAGGGACTGATGTGAGTGAGTTCTCTGTACAACGCAGCGGAATTAGTGTCGCTATATAAATAGCTGATGATGATGATAAAAAGTAACTTAATCATAGACATCTATACATGTGGCAGATTCATTAGACATGGTTTTAACACATGCGTGTCAACTCACAATGTACAGGAGACTCACAGAATGGTGGAAGCTGAGACGGAACACACTGCTGCATAGTGATTCTCCCCCACTCGTCTCACCTGAACTAGTGCTGTCCTAAACTATCTTTCTGGACAGGTTTTGCCCTGACAGTTGATTGACAATTGCTGGATGACTGACATATGTTGTAAGTACAGTAACAGGCTGTGTCTTTACAAGTATAGCATACCAATTAACTGGAGTACTCCTAATGGAAACTATAAAAGTGAAACATAAAGTAATTTCTTATATAAGCAACTGTTGTCCTATTGAAGGAAATATAGGAACCATATCTGTACTTTTTTAAATTGTTGACCGAAGGTCATTTGCAAAAGATTTTGCTTATGTGGCAAGGAAACTAACACTATTCATGTTTAATTACTCTATGATTCTTTTATGATGGTATGCTATATGATCATTTGTTTTACTTAAGTTATTGTATAGAAATTGTTTTATATTGTTATAAAATGTATAATATTTTATTTTATTATTATTTTTACAGAAAAAATGTTTTGAGATTGTTTCAGTATATCCTATATCAAGGAGCTTTTAAGATAATTTCTGAATTACATATCTGTAATAAAATCATTGGCAATTTTGTATCAAACTCACATAACACACTCACTTGCCTAACTAACACTAACGTGTGCCAAGGCATTTGCAAGACCTACGAACTGCAATCATACTCAATAACTGCCCCACTCATGAAATGATAATTTCTTCCTTCTCCTCCTCACTCCCAGTTCTGTTTAACTCATGGTAAATGAGGGTCACCTTAAGAGCAAGACTAGGTACTCCAACTGCTGTAGAACTAGACATTCAATTGAGTGGGTATGCTGGGGATTTAAGTTTTACATGAGCTGAATAGCCAAAGGGTTGCCTAGAACTGATCCAGAGATGCATGGTCATTGTCAGCATTGGACACATTGCACCTTAGACACAATAAATGTATTTAAGAAACAATGCAATTAATTTAACTCTGTTCTTTTGACTTCTCATAAGTTAATACAATATGGAAATATATGTTTTATTTACTAGGGATTTTGTTTAAAAAACTAAAAAAATCAAACAAAAATAATGATTATCCTTATTTGTGTCATGGTGCTTGCAGCTTCCAGAAAAGAACCACTTGGCTGGAGTAACCATCGAAAAAAACACCATATCTGCCCAAGCCACTTAGTCCTGAGAGGACTGGTCATAAAGTTCAAGCTGAAATCAAGGGATGGTGGAAAGTAGAACAGTGATCGATGAAGCCAACATTGAGGTTTTGGAGAAGGTAGAATAGTGGGGGATAAAGACAAGGTCAAAGGATTGGAGAAGGTAGAATCATAATGTACAGTCAAACAAAACAAAACAAGTCTTCTTCAAAGCACAAGCAGAGAAATTCAAAACAAAACTTTGCTCCTGCAAAGGTTTGGTAGAACTGAGAGACTTTATAAATGCTACAAATGGGTGAGATAAATTGTTCCGATTGATGTAACATTTTCAGTGATGGACTGATTTCAGAGTGAAGAAAGTTGTGCAGTAGTCCAAGTGAGGTCAATATCTAAATTGCTGTTCTTTGCTTATTACAGGAAATGAGAGAAGATGGTTGTAGCTATCATTGTAATCTGATTTCTGACAGCTGTCATCTGGAGCTAGTGTTGTGAATCCTCATTGCCCCTTTAGGATTGATTGTGCAATTTCCCTGAAATGATTTCGCAAAAGTAGGTAAGTATGGTCTAAAATTCATCCACTGCTGGTCTGTACCTAAGTTGTACTTAATCAAGATACAATATTGATTAACTACAACTTAACCCACAACTTTCTGCCACATTTTAAATGAAAATCTATATTATTCATCAGTACACACTGAGCTCCACCGCTCACTCCAAAAACAATAAAAATAAAATGTTAAAAAACATTTCAAATGTTACTCTAATCAATATTTTCATTTAGACCATCATAGTTTGTCTCTCTTTTTCCTCTTTGATGGTTGTAGAAATATATTCAATACCTTAATGTCTCTAGGATTACTACTACAAAATTCTTTTACATTTATAGATTTCATGTGAGTCCCTATTTTTTTTTTTTTGCAATGTACTTTTTCTGTTATAGGAACTTAGTTTTTAATTTAAGTGTAACCTAAGTAGCTGGATACAGTTTTACCATTTTCAAATACAAAACTTCTCTGTAGTTCCATAAGAAAGTATTATTTATATTGGTGATACACTGACAAGTAGTGCATTCATTTATATTGCACTTGAAGCATCCCAAGGGTTTTTGTGCCAGCGATGCTGACAATCTTTCTACCATTTGTTTTCATCTGCTTTATATTCTGCTTGTTACCCAGATCTGCCATGCAGTTCAGGTGTGCCAGCCTCTGAGTACTGATTGGAATGCTGCACTTAATAAGTTCTCACCTGTCCTGTACTCATTGCCAGTGATACTTCCTGGTTTCTGTATCTGTGTCCAATGTGCTTCCAAAATTTCATCACAGTTCCTGGCTTTGCATTCATCTGTCTCCTGGTTATTGATACCTGTCTTTACATCATTTTGTCTGCTGATTCCTGATATCTGGCTTTCATTCAGTATGATATACAGTATTGTCATGCCCGAACTGTGTTATATTCATACATTGTAAAGTTATTTTCCTGCATTCTGTGGTAATCGGTATTCCGGCACTTGGAATACCAACACCCACTGTAGCAACAAAAAAAACGCAATGACTGTAATAACGACATCAATTAAATCTAGGCTTACCTTTACACAGACAGCGTAGATTTCCGAAAACACTGGTATGCAACTGGTGCTAATTCCGAAGATACTGGATACTGGCGCTTGAATTTGACGTCACACATGTGAGCGACATTAACATTTAGGGGGGTATTCAATTGTTAGCGAGTTTTTATTCTTTCCACGCCGTGTAAAAAAAAATCTCCCGCGGGTTTTTGACGGCAATAGTGACCGTTTTAAGTTAGCGCAGCAGGAAAACTTGTGCAATTCAATTGTAAAAGAGGGACCGCTGCCCCCGCGCGTTAAAAATTGTGTTTGCGAGACTTTAGGGGGGTGAAGGGAGTTTTAACGCGGTCATGTATAACACAAAAAAAAAGTTTTGCATACATTTCCATACATTAGATTGCATTACACATTGATTATATCTACATTACAGTACTTTCTTTAGCATATTTTTTAATTGAACTATTTTTTACCATACAATCATCTATACCATGTGAAAACACATTACTACATTCATATTTGTACCAAAAACATACATAAATATAATTAATTAGTGATTTATTTATTTATTTATTTTAAGAAAATCAACTTACAAAAGTTAGGCATTAGGCATTAGTGATAAACATAAGTTTAACTCTTTTTTCCACATTATTACATGATTTCAAATACTTTTCAGAGGTTTTTAATTTTTAACACACCCCAAAGAGGTGCGAGATAAAAAGGCATATTTTCCTGTTTAACCCGCCGCATTAAAAAAAAATTTGAATAGCTTTTAATGCGGGTGTCCCTCGAACACCCTTACTTTCAATAGACCTTCTACTGGAGCACAAGAGGACCGTTTTATGAAAAAAACGTAGTGTTAAAAATGGAATTGAATGGCGGGTATAGTTAACCTGCTCGAAGATGATAAAAAAAACAGTGTTAAAATGACTTAACGTGGTCACACAAAAAAACTCGTTGACAATTGAATACCCCCCTTAAGCGGCATTTTAATGTAAGAGTTAGGGTTAGGGGTCAGGGTTGGGTTAGGGTTAGAGGTTAGGGTTATGGGTTAGGGTTAGGATTTGGTTTAGGCTGCAGCTGGTACTATTGCTGCTTTAAATTTACACATTTTAACATCACTCACTTGCAGTATTCCAAGCTCCGGAATACCGTACCCAACCCCCTGCATTACCAGAGAAACAGTGTTATATTCCTACATTGCCACAAAGACTGTGTTATATTCCTGCTTTGGCACAAAAATTGTGTTATATTCCTGCATTGTCTTGTGGCTGTGGCTCATCCCTGCACTATCCCAAAGCTCGTGTTTTCACCTGCCTTGATTAATGCAATATCCAGTGTGATTGTGCTCAAACCATCTTTATATGCAGTGAAATGCAAGAAATTCCATATTGTTTTATTACAGCATCAGCTCATATTCTGTGTATTCCGTTCCAAAAGTGACTGAGAGCTAGATGAGTTGTTTAAATTTCTCGCTTATCTAAATACTATTTTCGGTCTCTCATTTGGAGTCTATTTATTGTTATGTGTCGATAAGACTGATTTGTAATCACCGCATATCTTGGAAATAAAAACTTACCAATCACCACAATTTATCAATAAAATATTGCTGGGGCAACTGAGTGATACTTGGTAAATAGGCTTTCCCTGTGTGCTGAGAAAACTTATCTCCAGTGATACCTGGACAACCTTACCGCAAATGGGGGTTTGGTGTATGGGATGAAGCTCTATCACATTCACAAAACAGTATTTGATAAATCCTTGTTCAAATATATAATAAAGATTAGTTCAAAATGGGGTAATCTTTTCTAAAGGGATATTCGGCATTATAGATCACAAGTTGTTCCCTATTTACACCTTTAACCTTCTCATAGGCTTTTAGAAGGGGTTAATCTGTATATCCCCATGCTTTGAAAGAATTTAATAATTCTCATGCTATAAAAAATTTATATTGAAAGGGCTATTTCTCTTTTCTTCCTAGTTGCCCTGTATTGATATATGTTAGCCATAGTTTATAAGGAGAACTTGTAAAATGTACATATGTCTGGGTGTCACCTCTTGTTTGCAAGTTTTCATTGAAATTATAATTATTAAATTTATTACACTATACCATATTCACATTAAAACAATGACTTTTTAAGCTCATGCTTAACCTGTAATAAGTATACAAATAAAATAAATGGTAAATAGATGTTCATTACAATAGTACAGTACATTAAATACTCATTATTCATTAACTAACTGTGGTGAAACAAGGGGAAACCCACGCAAACACAGGGAGAACATACAAACTCCACACAGATAAGGCCATGGTCGGGAATTGAACTCATGACCCCAGCGCTGTGAGGCGGAAGTGCTATCCACTTAGCCACCGTGGTCAGAATATTTTGTACCCATTTACATCTACAGCTATTACCATGTTCAAGGAAAGGTGGGTACCAAATATGTTCAATTAAATGTTGAGCCCACCAGGACCCCTCTCCTGATGATAGCATAACTTATGGTTTTCCATATGTTATGTTATGTATACGGTGTTTCTATGTATGTATCGGTAATATTTCTGTGAAAGAGCTGCAGCCACTCTGTTCCAAACACAGTCTGCTCCAGAGATGAACTAAGCACCAGCTCTTGAGCTGTCACAATTCTAGTGGATTCAGTGGATTCTCTTTCGCCCACCTGAATTTACTGGGAGTCAAAGAGGCGCAGAAACTAATGAATCCCCCTGTTTTCACCAGGGACCCCTGCAGGGAATTTCGGGCCTCGCTGCTGGTGGGTTTGCAGGTCGTGCCGTCTGCTCTGCCTTCAGGCGTAACAAACTGGTATGAACATGCAAGAAGAGACTGCTCTACGTACTCTGGACTATTACACAAATGGACTGCAGAGGGCCAAATCAGAATTTCTAGCATTGGGTCATTACCCACAAGAGGATCCCAGAGAGTTAGGCCAGGCACACACTACAGAAAATGTTTCCTGATAGTGTCTACTATTTTACCAATGACTTAAAAAAAAAAAAAAACATTTCAGATCAGCAAGCCAATTCATGTATACACACTAAACACGTTTTACAAGATTTATCTTCAGATTTGTGCTCTTCATCTGTCATAACCATCGGCTGAAAAGATTGTGCACACCCCATAGAGATCTATGGATACTGCTTGTTATGAGTGCATAGTCACTGCAGGACTGCAATGACATTGTTTCATCGTTGAACAAGATTTTTAGAACGATAAGAAAAGCAAATGAAACATTAAGATGAACTTTCTAACAATAATCGATCATCATTGGGGGTGCACCCTAATACACCATTGTGCTGAACAGTCATCATTTATCGTGTGATTGGTCCGATAGTCGGCTGAATACCCTGTAGTGTATACCCAACCATACTTTAGGCTAGTGTTATGACTCACATGAATGTTGGCGTGGCAAGGGTTTGCTTACCCTGAAGGCAAGGAATTGGGCTGTGACCTTTGGAAGGAAGGAAATCCCAGTGACAATTCCTTTGGTGGAAGTCACAGATTTGAGATACACTTAAGTACCTGCTTATTGGGGGTTGGTATATCATACAAGAGGTACAGATTATTAAAAATGGAGAACCAAAGCAAGTGGCCCTGGTAATTAGAGCAGGTTGGAACCTTGATTTAAATAGCACTCAGGGCTAGAGCGCACTGGAAAATGAGAATTGGTAGTGGGTCTGAGCTCTACAATGAGCAGAGTTGTCCCAGCCCCATGGAGATTAGTGGGTTTTAGCCTTATAGTGAATATATCAATTAAAATTATTGCAACCAAGATGCCTCAAAGGATGGTAAAAAAAACACCCCATCTACCATACAAAGATGGAAGTCTTGGATAAAGGAGCACCTATCTATCTGCAGTTTCCAAGGTGGCCATCTCTGCCTGCTCTCTCTATGCCAGGTTTCAAATGGTGTGCTTTATGTCTGCCTGGGAGAAAATAAATGAGATGAAAAGGGCAGATAAGAGTGAGAAAATGTACAAAATGCTCAATGTTTACTACAGTGCAGAGACAATGGGCCTAATTCATTAAGGATCTTAACTTAAGAAACTTCTTATTTCAGTCTCCTGGACAAAACCATGTTACAATGCAAGGGGTGCAAATTAGTATTCTGTTTTGCACATAAGTTAAATACTGACTGTTTTTTCATGTAGCACACAAATACTTGATAGCTTATTTGTACACTGAAATTTAAAGTTGATATTTGTGTGCTACATGAAAAAACAGTCAGTATTTAACTTATGTGCAAAACAGAATACTAATTTGCACCCCTTGCATTGTAACATGGTTTTGTCCAGGAGACTGAAATAAGAAGTTACTTAAGTTAAGATCCTTAATGAATCAGGCCCAATGTCATTAACTGAGGTCTGTTAAACAAACCTCAGTGGAAAGAGATCACAGAGAAGATCTCCTGAAAAAAACTCAAATAACCCAGGCAAAACCAGAACATGTTACTGACAGTCAGAGCTAGAAGTAGGGCAAGCAGAGAAAATGCTGAATGCTGATACAATCGTCCACCAAGTAACCTGAGTCCAGGAACAAATAATTGCTACCTCTGGTGTTTTGCCTCCTAGTATTACCCAGAGTTAATAGAGCCTCAGATCACAGATGACCCTGTTACAATTGAGTGACTAGAGGAAGCTTCGGATAAGTGCCAGACAGTACCACCAGGTCTCCCGAAACCCCATTTTCAGGACTTGTTATGCCCACTCCCTTGGGATACCGGAAGGAGAACAACAAACCATGGACTACTGCCCATTAAACAACTGAACTAAGGTGGAAAAATAGCAGGGCAGCATCACAGCATCTGCCACCATATTGAGGACTTGGCAAGGGCAGATTAGCTGGAGCTCGCCCAAATCTGAGAACAAGGACTAAAAAGTGGAGGACACATGTGGTAAAACGAGGGGTTCAATATTTCCTGCCATAACGGTACCTCCTTTACCACATTAAATGTATTTTGGTCAGGTTACTTTTTATCCTTTTATGTCCCCCAGCTGAACCCATGTTCAAGGAGAGGTGTCCCAATGTATTAGGAGATGTGGATATCAAGCATGTTCCAATAAAAGTTAGGCACACCAGAACCCCTTATCCTATCAGTTGCCAAACTCATGGTTTCCTTTATATTATGCCATACATTGTGTGATAATTGAACGTCATATAACTAAGAAAAATGTAACTAACAGATAGTAGTTGTCATGTTTGCCAGAATGGAGATAAGTTTGGTAGCTGTTTGCCAGTAGTTAATGCAACTGAACTGAGAGGTAGGTAAAGACAGCGAGGTCAGAGAGTCTGAGGACAATAGTCAGGCGGGAATGTGGTATCAAAGCAGAATCCAAAGAGAGGTCAGGAAATCTAAAGATTGCAGACAGGATTAGGATCCAAAGGTATGTCAGAAGCCAAGCCGAAGTCACAGCCGAAAATATCTATACAAACTGGTAACAGGAGAGGTGAACAGGACTCAGGAGCAGATAAGCATATTTGTTGGACTGAAGTCGGACCTAATACTCTGGTGCCCTAATGATGCCAGAGTCATCCATATATAGGGGCTTAATTAGACTTCCCCAGTGGTCAGGGACGTAACTGACCATCACCATAAACACAGAGAATTAAAATGGGACAAGCCCAGCCATCAGGAAGAGGAGTCCTTCCCTGCACAGCATAGTGCAATTGAAAAACACATTAAATATTTGTATGCAACAAAAGTTCACCTTTTAAAATATTTTACTGGTTTACATAATAAGGTGAACATAAAGAGTCACAGCTGACTTTTCATTTAAATGATTTGTTTTCTTCCTGGCTAAAATTATTAGAATGTAGAATTCAATAGATTATGCTAGGAGCTTACACACTATAATTATAGTTCAGAACAAATTGTACATTGCAGTGTTCACACAAGAATAATGAAAATACGTATTGTACATGTTGACATAGCTTTTATCAAACAGTGGTTGAGGTAGGGTGGATTCACAATGAGACACATCAATGCTTTTCATTTTACAGGATTTGGAGTAAATTCTCAGATCATCTTTATGTTTCATTGCAATTACTCAGAGATGAAGAAAAATATATACCATACTGTGATAATGGAAACAAACAATGCTAACATCAACTAACTTCTTTGGTGATAATCGTGATAATATATTTCGTTGAAATATAATGGTTTACAAGTCAGGTTATAATTGTATAAAATGACATTACATTTCCAGATTTCCACTTATATTTTCTTGCTAGATATTTTAAAAGTTCATAAAGAACTCTTGCAAACTTAATCTCATGACATAACATGGAGGTTGTGAAAAAATTATGTTGTATGTGAATTGTACATTTATTTTTTAATATCACCTTCACATTTTGACTAAATTATGATATCTATATATTAATAGCATAATTACGACTTTTATGAGCTATTCTGTCCATAGCTATTGTTTAAAAATAAAGATTCTAAGATGCAATCGCTGTGGTTCCAAAGCACATAGGTTTTATTTGCAAATAGAATACAAGGCAAAGTTTGGTATTCATAAGCATGTGCCTGCTAGTATCAGCACAAGCTTCTATCAGGACATTTATCTGCAGATCATCACAGCTTCTGTGACTACTCCACTACCCTGTGGTAATGCTCTGAAGATTATTGCTACCTGTTATCTGAAGTCTTTAGCACATCTATCCGCAGATCATCACAGCCTCTGTGTTTACACCACTATCCTCGTGGGAAACGCTCTGCCGGTTATTGCTACCATCATTACCAGCCTTCTGTGTTAATTAACACACTGTTCTACTGTCTCCTAATCTCTAAGCCATCCTGGTACTCCTCATCCGAAGCATCTTCAGTTATAGTCTTGGTTCTCTTTACAGTTTCGCTCATCACCTCCTAAGAGAACAGCGACTTGCGGTCATGGAGATGCAAAGACCAAGCAACCTTGCGGGAACCTCTGGCGAAAACCTCCCATTCCGTTAGACTCCGCGCATTCTAGGAATTAGTGCCAACGTTAGCAGACTGTACGGGTGCTCCTCTGACCCTACTGGTTGTGACACTTATTGCACATCCCACGTACTGCATGCCACACCCGCAGTGATTAAATACACCACATAGTTTGACCTACAATCTAGACACAGAAATAGTAGACCTTTCTTTGGACACATAGGAACTGAATTCACTAGTTCCATAGTCTGCTGATTTGCACGTTATGAATCTAACTATCCCACATCTATAGAAATCGTGTGGTCTTGTAGACAACCAACTACTAAAGTTCACACAAGGGGGAAAATGTATCAAAGTGTGAGTTTGCCTGCGTGTTTAAACCGCGGCAAATCGCGGGTGTTTACCTGAAATGTATCAAGCTGTGATTTTGACACTTATGTTCAAAATCGGTGGTCATCTCTGGCTATTTTGTGTGATGTAAACACTCCCGAGTTTAGCTAACTCTCCTGTGTTGTAACAGCGTGTTGTCAAACCCATCACTGTTACACTGACCTGTCATACAGCTGCCGGAGCTCTGGCAGCTGTTAAAATGTAAAAGAATAGATCAAAGTGAAAAAAAAAAAAAGCGTGAGGCCCCCCCTCTATTCATGCTGAACCCTAGTGCTGCCTGACTAGTGCTGGTCCCGTGAAAATTGGGGAAAAATTTTGCGTGGGGTCCCCCCGATTTTCACTTTACCAGCACTAGGCAAACCAGCCAGGGTTGGCGGCACTATAGCAGTGGGACACACGGCAGGGGTCCCCCTGCCATAATGACTAACCAACCCTAGACTGTTCAGCACTGGGCTGGATTCCCTAGGGAGTGGGGTCCGCCGAAAAAAACGAGCGGGCCCCCCCTAGAAAGAACTAGCCCAGTGCTGATAGCACTAGGGCTCTTCCTACTACACCATGGCAGTGGGTAGTAGGGTAAAAACGGAGGAAACCCACCCACGCAAACACGGGGAGAACATACAAACTCCACACAGATAAGGCCATGGTCGGGAATGGAACTCATGACCCCAGTGCTGTGAGGCACAAATGCTAACCACTTAGCCACCGTATTTTTATATTATATTAATTGCAACTTTAGATTTACTATTTAATATAAATTAATTATTTATTGTTTATAAGTTATTTGTGTTCTTCTTTTTTTGTACTAATGGTCACTAGATGATTACAAGATATTTAATCAAGTTTATATGTTTACTAACTAGCCAACTGCTAGTTAGACTGAATAGATATTAAGGGCTAGATTTACTAAGCTGCGGGTTTGAAAAAGTGGGGATGTTGCCTATAGCAACAAATCAGATTCTAGCTGTCATTTTGTAGAAAGTAATAAATAAGTGAAAGCTAGAATCTGATTGGTTGCTATAGGCAACATCCCCACTTTTTCAAACCCGCAGCTTAGTAAATCTAGCCCTAAGAGTCATCTGTAGAACAGTTTTCTTTTCTACCTAGCAACATGGCTAAACAGTAACTTGATTGGTGGTGCCTAAATGGCTTCATGTAAATTATTCTGATTGTCCGTTTAGGCCTAGGAGATTGCTATGCAACGGATACATTCTTTGACGGGCTGACTTATCATGTGACCAGAGCTAACATGCTCATTCTGCATAAGTAAGCCGGATGGGATTTGTAAAAGATAATTAGCGGAATATGCGTTCCAGCTCAGATTCAAAGGCAGCATAATTACACCTGGTTGATTACCTCTGATAAAACTGCCACCTAGGGGCAGAGAAACTCGTTAGTAAACGTCATCACTTCCACCTAGTGGCGTTCCTGCATATTGTTTTACATGAGAAAACAAACCATTCATACCTTTCTTGGGACACAGTCCAGATAAGTGACTGTTATCTAGTTATGTGTACATACTAGTAGATTGAATTTGACGATGCTTATAAGACCTACAGTACTTTTGAAGGTTGGATTCACAAGTGTCACAACTATTACTGTGTGTTTCCCAAGTTAATCCACCAAGAATACCATTCTGTGATTATTCACTTAAAGGTGGACCTTTATATATTCTCTAAACAGTGCAGTGGACATATCTGTATGTACGAGTTCCAACAAGTTTGTTTGATGTTTGAAATATACATCTGCTGATATTGGCTAATTTAAGACCTACAGTATTTCTTGAACGAAGGTTGGATCCACAAGTCCACTATCACTATGTGTTTCTCAAGCTTATCCACTAAGAATACCACTCTGTGATTATGCACTTAAAGGTGGACCTTTATATGTTCTCTAACAGTGGACATATCTGTATGCACGGGTTTCAACAAGTTTGTTTGATGTTTGGATTATACATCTGAGACTGTATCATCAGTACTGTTCTATTGGTCATTAAACCTATGGTTCTTGAGGAGCACACTGAGAAGCAAAAACATACATACAATCATTGTCTGGCAATTTTATCGGAAGGAATGAAAGTAAATATTAGGCTAATTGTAAAAGCTCTTGTGGTTTAACATAATGCCTGCAGGTTACTCATCTTTACCTGTATATTGATTCTAACAGCAATTTATTGTGGATTATTGCACAAATTTATATTGTATGTGTTTATATGTTTTAAATAATTTTATTAATTTAATAAATACCATCTACTATATAAGCACTTCCTTTTCTAAATTATTTTTTCACAAGGGGCAATTACAGTAGATTGCCTATTTGGGAGCAGCAGCTTAGGTGATATTTATCCAACAATACAATTTAGGTTGTGTATGCCAATCAGTGCAGATTTAGCTCTTTTCTTATTTTTATCATTAGATTAATAGCGAACCTCCCACATTATATTAAGACCCCCTTCCCTCACACATTATAGTCATATACTGTCCCCTGCACACACATTATAGTCATATACTGTCCCCCACACACATTATAGTCATATACTGGCCCCCTCACACATTACAGCCATATACTAGCCCCCTCACACATTATAGTCATACACTGTTTCACACACACACACACACACACACACACACACACACACACACACACACACACACACACACACACAGTCACACACACAAATTAACAAACTACCCCCCCTTACCTTTTTCGATCCGCGGCGCGCTCTGTAGTCTCTCTTCACACATGGGACAGCACCTGTCATGTGACGTGCATCCTATGTGACACTGATAGCCGAAGAGCCACTCATAGGGGAGGGAGGGGGGACAGATTGAAGAATCCGCGGCCACCTGGAAGCTAGTGTAGGGCCGGCCCCATTACTCGGCGCACAGACTATCATGTCTGAACCCAGCTAGACAGATATTTAATAACAGACAATAATGGCTAACACGCCTCTGTTTTTGCCAGTCCCTACACCGGCCGATCTAGCCATCAGCCCTTCTGGCATTTGCCAGAATTGCCAGATGGCCAGTCCGGCCCTACACATGTAACAGACTAATGTGTGTTAGAAAATCTACTAATATGATTAAAAAAAAGTGGATGCTATGGACACAAGCATATGGTTATGTAGTTATTTTTTTAGTCCACTATGTTAGCTGGAGATGCAGAAACAGAGGAGGAAGCGGAAGCCACTGTGAAGGACACCCATCAGGGTGCTGATGCAGAATAACAGGTCTAGAATGAGAAAGCAGGAGGAAGTGGGCAAGTCTTTATTTTTTATGAAAAAATGTATCAAAGTAGTCAGATCTTAGAGAACAATATGGTGCAAAGTAATCTATCCTTCATACTTATCCTTTTAATTCTTCAACAAACACATTCTACGGTGGACCACCTAACCAACCTCTTTGCTCAATATGTCATTAATCCACCTCCTGCCTCGTGCAACATTTTACCCCCCCCCCCCTTCCACAATGCTATATGTTTGCATTTCTTCCCCAATGCCACATTTCTCCCCTCTCCCCCCTTATGCCACCAGGTTTCCTTTATTATCCTTCCAAGCGTTTCCCTCGTTATTCTCCAAAGGTTTCCCTCATTTTTAGCCACAAGTTTACCCTCATTTTCAACCCCAAAGTTTCCCTCCTGCCCCATTGCCATCTCCTGAGCCAGCATATGCTCCTGCACAACTGTGGTAGTAAGAGGAAGGATGACCCACAGCAAGTCCAAATTGACAAGCACAGCCAATGTTGGGCCAGGGAGCAAGTCAAAATAATTTTCTTTATTTTCACGTATGTTTTTGTGCCTGTTTTGTCTCACTTAACACACCATTTTGGAAAAAAAAAAGTTTCCTTGGTTATTTGACCATTCAATGTAAGCAATACATTTAAAGCCAAGCCGCAAAGATGTCAAAGGGAATGTAAAGATACACTAATTGCTGAATAAGGGTCTAGTTGTGCTCTCTTCAAACAGACACTTCAGGATATACCCAATACATATGTGGAACATAAAGTCGAAAAAAGAGCACAAAGAGAAAAAAATAAGAACTATTAATGTCACTTGTTAATAATACAGGGCCTGATTCATTAAAAAAAGGTAAGTAAAAAATTAAGTAAGTAGTCTCCTGGACAAAACCATGTTACAATGCAAGGGGTGCAAATTAGTTTTCTATTTTGCACAAAAGGTAAATACTGACTGTTTTTTCATGTAGCACACAAATACTTGATAGCTTATTTGTACACTGAAATTTAAAGTTGATATTTGTGTGCTACATAAAAAAAAACAGTCAGTATTTAACTTATGTGCAAAACAGAAAACTAGTTTGCACCCCTTGCATTGTAGCATGGTTTTGTCCAGGAGACTGAAATAAGATACCTCTTCATTTAAGATCCTTAATGAATCAGGCCCTAGAATCTGATTGGTTGCTCTAGGCAACATCTCCACTTTTTCAGACCTACAGTTTAGTAAATATACCCCTTGGTCTCGTTCACTTATGCCTCCTTATTTAAGGAATTCAGCTACAGCATAAATGTATGCAACAGCTGCCACCTTGCAATTCAAGTCATATACAGTGGTAGAAGAGAGAAGTATGGAAATACAATACGGGAAAACCGTCTTTTGTACTTATAAGAGCTACAATACTTGTTTATAAATGACCCTGTGGGGCATATTCAATTGTTGATGAGGTTGAAATGTCCCTGCCGCGGAAAAAAATAAATAAATCCCACGCTCGTTTTTACAGGTTCGAGCAGCCGTTTTTAAAAAAAACTTGCGCAATTACATTCCAAATCTTGCAAACACCACCTCGCGCTCTAACTATTGTTCTTAGCGAGTTTTAGTAAGAGGAATGCGGCTGATCTTGTTTTTGTTTTATATTCAAGCAAAGTAATCGTGGATCTTACAAATATGGTCTGCAAGCAAGAATGCCCCCCCCCCCCCCGGCCAGAAGAATTGAAGATTTGTCAAGCAGGAACATTTTGGAAGTACAAATATTTCTGGGACAGTGGGCAAGCCAGACATTTTGGAAGGTATAAATATTTGGAGACAGTGGGCAAGCCAGACATTTTGGAAGGTATAAATATTTTAGTGGGCCTTTGTTTACATCCGTTTGGGGAGCTAAAGCTTCAGATGACAGAGGATTTCTTCAATGGTGAGTATTTTGGGAATTTTTTATTTTTAATAAAAATCTATGGTATTCATGAGGGTGTTTACTGTTTTTTTTTGTGGATTTATTATTTTCAATAAAGATTTGTGTTTGGAATGAGGGTATTGTGATTTTATTTAACATTTTGATTTGTGGAACTAAAGGTCCCAGCCAGCCATGGGTGTCAGGGCATGTCGACATTTGTGGTTATTCAAGTGCCAACATGTCCTGGCTGCCGTGGGTACGCTGGTTCTTGTAGTTATACAAGTAGCAGCATGCCCACAGTATTTAGGCCAACATGGCTGGCTGGAACCTGTAGTTCCACAACACAAAATGGTTTGTTTTTTTCAAAATAAATCGCCGTTTATTACCCTACTACCCACAGCCCACAGCGGTAGGAAGAGCCCTAGTGCTATCAGCACTGGGCTGGGTGTCCCTACGGGGGGGGCCCGCTGTTTTTTTTCAGCAGACCCCACTCCATAGGGAATCCAGCCCAGCGCTGAACAGTCTGGGGTTGGTTAGTCATTATGGCAGGGGGACCCCTGCTGCGTGTCCCACTGCTATAGTGCCGCCAACCCCGGCTGGTTTGCCTAGTGCTGTTTCAGTGAAAATAGGGGGGGATCGCATGCAAAAACTTTTCCCCATTTTCACGGAAACAGCAGTAGGCTGCTAGTACTAGGGTTAAGACTAAATAGAGGGGGGACCACATGCTTTTTTTTTATAAAACCCAAAAATTAAAATCTATTTTTGACATATTTGATAGCTGCCTATGGTCAGGCAGCCACAAAAAAATAAATAAAAAAAAACGAAACCACTGATGTTAGTTTTCAAAAGGGAAATTGGTAAACTTTATAATATTTTTTTAAATAGATTTTTAAAGAAATTTTAATCCTTTCTAATTGCAATGTTATGTTAATGAAACTATGTAACTATTTTTTCAGTTTAAAACCTTTTTTCATGACCTTTAAATAACTTTTATTTTTTTTGAGCACACCAAGGAGGTGCGAGATGAAACTGCTGATTTTCCGGTTTCACCCGCTGCGTTAAAAAACAATTGAATTGCTTTTAACGCACCGGGTTCTCATCCACCCTATACTTTTGCATTGACAAACGCCTGGAGCGCGAGAAAACTGTTTCGGGAAAAAAAACCAAAACAATTGCGCGTAAAGTTTCCGCGCTCAAAAATGCTGAAAAAAAACAAAAAAAAAAAACACGTAACTCGCTCGAAATACAGAACTCTCCAACAATTGAATATGCCCCTGTGTGTGTTATGGAACGTACACAGGACCACCAAGTGATATTTTGAGCCCCGATACAGCAACCTCTTGGGGCCCCTTTCATAGCCACTGAAGGAAGTTGGACCATGCCAGGTTGTTTGCTCCTCCCATTACATAGGCAGGCCAGGGTCCCCAGGCAGGACCGGTACTTTGTATACAAACACACACACACACTCACACCTCTCGGAATCTTGGAGCGAAACAAGGTGAATCAACGCATTGCAAGATTCAAGTTACTCTTTAGCTACTTTTAAATCACCATGTGAATTCTAGGTCTCAAATTCTTGCATTTTTGCTTTCTCTTTTGGTTATGATTATTTTACTGCTAGGGAAACTGCATTCTACAGATTTTTGTTTTACTCTATTCATCCTCCAGACAAGACTGCAATTCCAAGTTGTATAATCAATACATTGCTTTTCTATTCTAGGCATGGTTATTCAATTTCAACAAGACAGTGCAGCATATTCACATTTTAGAAATGTCAAGTTTTGAGAACAAATATTACTCTATTAGAAAAGAAGATGTTCATTGAAAAATGACAATCAAACTATACTGAACAGTGATAAACTGCCATCTATAGTACATTTATGTAAATAGCAATGTGTGTAAAAATTAGAACATATTAAAAAAGTATTTCCTATTATAATTAATACACACCAAGAAATGCATTCAGTGAATGGACTTAATTTATGAACTGGAAAAAAAATGCATCTTGGCAATACACTTCTATTTGAACAAATGGGGCGATTTGTCAGTCTAGCACATACAAAGATGGGGTCCCAAATTCCACTTTCTTTTAACCTGCTAATGGAAAAGTACAGTACTGTGAGTGTTATAAGACAGTAATTGTGACTGTTTTTAATGTATGTTTTCCTGTAGTACAATTGACTATTTTTATAATATTGGTAAAATGGTACAACGTATGTATCTGAAAGATGCAAAATATGTCTTATTGAAACTTTAGGAGTACTGTTATAGCTTAATTTTTACTAATAATTATGAAGTCAAAGACATAAGCCACAAGATCCAAGTGTTCTTTTCTTTATTTCATGCAAGCATGGGTGCAGCACTCTAACATGAGTCTGAACCAGAAACAATGCATTTGAACAATCTTATATACCTTTACGGTTGCTGGGCAGAGTTTTAGTAACTCAGGGTGTGTTTTAGCACTACCCCCCTATACAGTATTTGTCTTTGGAGGGGCACACTACACATCTAGTCTTTAATCTAGTCTTCTGGTACCTTGGTATAGATAAACACGAAGAATGTGTCTTATCTCTTTCTTTGTTAGGCATAGTACACAGACTATCATTCCCTGCAGAATATTCACTTTTATTAACTGTATTAAGTCTAAACACACACACACAAATATATATATATATATATATATATATATATATATATATATATATATATATATATTGATTACTTAAACTCCTCCAAATTCCATTATATGTATAACAGTACCTTTGAGTATGCGTAAAAATCAAATCATAGAGAAAAGAAGCTTTTGTGGTTCAATTAAAAATAGTGAACTTTCCAGTAAGGCTAGGTACACACTGGAGAATTTTCCGACCAATCTGTTATCTATAACGATTGTACCTACGACTGAAGGTCCAACCGGTCGGGCAATTCATGCATACACACTACACACGATTTATATTCAGATCTGTGCTCTTCATCTGGTCGTATAGTCATTTAGAGAATTGCAGCACAATTATGCATTCATTCATTCATTCCTGCCACACTGATTAACTGCCTTGTTATAGCTATCCACATGTCAAAATGAATTTTGTTAGCTTCTGTGATCCAAAGGAACAGGAGCCAGGAACTAGGTAAGTTGCTGTCAGATTGAGTTTTTTATAGGAAGCGCATTTCAAATTTCCCGTCCCGAGTTTGCGATCATGTGACTGCCGAACATGGAAGGGCAGCTTCTGGGACTGACGGAGCGGCGGGGGAGCGGGGTAAGGTAAGTTTGTTAGAATGTCACTGTTATACATCAACCTGTTGTAATGCTGTTGTTGCTGTGGAGAGACGGGAAGACCAATAAACCTGTGTACTTGGGACTGATTAGCAGCTGTGTGAGTTTCAAAAGAAATCAGAAGTTTAAAAAAAAAACTGCTGGTAATTGTAGTGCCATACTTAAATGAAAAAAAAATATTTTTTTGTTTTTGTTTTGCTATCTACCAGTGTGGGTTTATAAAGCACTTAATCACTTTATTTCCCTTTAACACACAAATTTCACATTATATTTCGCTGCAATTTTTTCATTGTTTAATTTGAACTAACAAAATGTTTTAATACTAATAGTGATTTGGTTTAGAAAATAATGAATGAGTTATAATGGACTACATAGTGCACCCTAATTCAACTCAGCTCTTAGTTTCTTCTTTTTTTAATTGTAGTGACACACCAGGGGTAAATGTATCAAGCTGAGAATTTTCCGTCGGGTTTGAAAAACCAATCAGATTCTAGCTATCATTTATTTAGTACATTCTGCAAAATGATAGCTAGAATCTGATTGGTTGCTATAGGCAACATCTCCACTTTTCAAACCCGCTGGAAAACTCTCAGCTTGATACATTTACCCCTAGGTGTGGCACTAAGTTGTGAATTGGGTCTGGTTCAGAAAGTTGTGTTATTTGACTGTGAATGCTGAGAGAAGCTAGGTTTCACTTCCCTGCACAAACGTCTGTGGTAATGGAAGACATTTTAAGAATCCTAGTGAATGTGGCAGCTGTAGAGGGGGAGAATACTGGTCTTCTCCATGAGGAGATCACTCAGGGGAGACGGGACAGGGAGGCTCCAGCTACCCCCACGGTGCAGTAATTAACTTTTGATGATGACATGGAGGCATATTTGATATCATTTGAGCTAAAGCCAAGTAGCCACTTGATACTTGGTTCAGGCACCTGGCTCCCTATGTTTCAGGGGAAGCACAGTGCACATATATAGATCTGGAGGAGGACCAGGCTGGTGACTATCAGCGACTGAAACCCGCCATCTTGGCGAGGATTGGAGTCACCAGAGCAGGGGAGGCCCAATGATATCATGACTGGAGACTCTCCAAAGATTTACCTGTTCGGGCTCAGCTTGCTGAACTTGGTAGAACACTGAAAAAGTGGTTACAGCCAGAAAAGAACACTCCAGGCAGAATTATCAAAATTTTGCCCATTGACCACTGTATACTGGATATGGACCAAGGGCTCCAAAGGTGGGCACAGCAGGCGGAACCTCAGACGTATGAGGAACTGTCTGCTGTTGTGGAGAGATACAGCGCCTTGCAGTATTTGCCCAAACCTCCATTGCCCTCTCTAAAGTTTGTGCCGGACTTTGTTGAGCAATCAGCGGTGCACAAAACCACGCACAATATACACTGCATCAGAGCTATAAACATAGAGCAAAAGAGCTATACCATCCAAAACTGCAAAAAAGCTATACTCATCTGCTAAATTCACTAGCACTGAAGTATATTGTCTGTACCACATATATTGCTACTCCCCACTCCCCTACTCTTCCCCCTCTCCCACACCCCTCTTATCTCCACCTCAGGTTGCGCCACAGCAGAAACAACAAAACAACAAACAGCATTCACGGGAGCTGGAACGCGCGGATCATCCGTAATGGCAGCAACAACCCTCAGAACACACAAGTCAAGCTCAGACGTCCAAGGTAAACCCCATAAAAAGGGTCTCCGCCACCTACGTCCATGTTGCCGGATAAGGTCAGATCAAACCCCAAGTTGACAAAGTAAGGCCTGTCAGAGATTGGCCCAAGACTGTACGGAAGACCCAGCTGAGAACCTTTCTGGGTCTAGTTGGATACTATGACCGGTTTACGGCTAATTTTGACACTATGGTTTCTCCTCTTACCGAGCTTCTAAAACAAACTTGCCCAGACAAGTTGGTCTGGTCAGAAACAGCGGAGGGTGCCTGGCAGTATCCTCGAGTGGCTCTGTGTTTGGCACCCATACTTGAAGCACCGTTTTTCAGCAGAAGATTGTATCTCCAAATGGATGCCTCTGGAGTAGGCTTGGGTGCTGTTCTCTCGCAGAGGAATGATGGAACAGAGAAACCCATACTTTATTTAAGCCGCAAACTTATGCCTAGGGAGAAGACATACTCCACGGTGGAACAGGAGAGCTAGGCGATCAAATGGGCTACCGAAGCTCCCAGCTACTATCTCATGGGTAGGGAATTCACTTTAGTCACCAACCATGTACACTGAAGTGGATGCATAGAAACAAGGAGGTGAATGCCCGGGTAAACCGATGGTTCCTAGCACTGCAGCCATACCACTTCACAGTGGAGCATAGGTCAGGAAATCTGCACAAAAATGCAGATGCCCTTTCTCGCTGAGATGCGCTCTCCACAGTGTCAACATCACCGAAGTTGGCACCGGTAAGGGGAGGGGTATGTGGCAAAGAGGCTTATTTGCCACACCTCTCCTATAGGGAAGTAGTTAAAAACCAAGCTAATCTGCAGGAGCAGGTTGGAGGAAAAAAACCTGTTTGGATTTGTGGGGGCAGGCCACCGATCCTAGTTTGTGGACAGCTAGTAGTGAGGAAAGCACTGTTTAGTCAGACATAAGGCTGCCAATTAAACAGCATGTTTGATTCAGCAGTGCAGTGTTTGCTGAGCTTTATCATTTTATATATATATATATATATATATATATATATATATATATATATATATATATATATGTGTATATTATGATGCTGCATCTTACTGAGCTACATAATATTAATATTAATGAAATGAAAGTACAAAATGCGAAGTGTGGATTCATATAGGGGGCAGAGCAAGTGGTGGCATAGCAGCTCCAATAACTGAGAGGTTAGATTTTTGACTTGTATAAGATTTTAATAGAATAGTGCGGCGGTTCCCAAACTGTGCGCAGCGGCTCCCAGGGGTGCCGCGGCGCTGTCTCAGGGGTGCCGCGGGCCAGCCATAAAAAAATCAAACAGAAACACTTACCAATCCGCGCGGCGCCGGGACCCAGCATCCTCCTCTCTCACGCAGCTGTCATATCAGTGACAGCTGCTGCGTGAGAGAGGAGGATGCTGGGTCCTGGCGCACGGCAGAGGGGGCAAAGTGAGAGAGGGACAGAGGAGAGTGACAGGAGGGGACAGAGCAGAGTGACAGCGTGACAGGAGGGGACAGAGCAATGTGACAGCATGACAGGAGGGGACAGAGCAGAGTGACAGCGTGACAGGAGGGGACAGAGCAGAGTGACAGCGTGACAGGAGGGGACAGAGGAGAGTGACAGCGTGACAGGAGGGGACAGAGCAGAGTGACAGGAGGGGACAGAGCAGAGTGACAGCGTGACAGAAGGGGACAGAGCAGAGTGACAGCGTGACAGGAGGGGACAGAGGAGAGTGCCAGCGTGACAGCAGGGGGACAGAGGAGAGTGACAGGAGGGGGACAGGGGAGAGTGACAGCGTGACAGGAGGGGGACAGAGGAGAGGGACAGCGTGACAGGAGGGGGACAGAGGAGAGGGACAGTGTGACAGGAGGGGGACAGAGGAGAGGGACAGCGTGACAGGAGGGGGACAGAGGAGAGGGACAGTGTGGCAGAGGAGCTGGGACAGAGGGCAGAGGAGAGGGACAGAGGGTGGAGGAGCTGGGACAGCGTGACAGAGGGCAGAGGAGGGGGACAGCGTGAGAGCGCAGAGGAGGGGGACAGCGTGAGAGGGCAGAAGAGGGGGACAGGGGGACAGAGGAGAGGACAGGAGGGGGACAGAGGAGAGGGACAGCGTGACAGGAGGGGGACAGCGTGGCAGAGGAGCTGGGACAGAGGGCAGAGGAGCTGGGACAGCGTGAGAGGGGCAGTGGAGGGGGACATCGTGACAGAAGGGAGACAGCGTGACAGAGGGCAGAGGAGGGGGGACAGCGTGACAGAGGGCAGAGGAGGGGTGACAGAGGGCAGAGGAGGGGGGACAGCGTGACAGAGGGCAGAGGGGGAAGCGTGAGAGAGGGCAGAGTGGATGCAGAGGGGGCATTTTTGCATACAACTAAATAAGCATTTCTGTCCTGACCTAAATACTTATTACAATTTTTTGACCCAACTACTTCTAAAACAGGACTGCTCGGTAATTATTTTGGAGGGGTGCCTTAAAAAAATTATGGAGACTCTAAGGGTGCCGCGAACTGCAAAAGTTTGGGAACAACTGGAATAGTGCCATAAAAATATGGGACATGACTTCAGCTCTCTGTAATATAATTAAAATGTTCTTTTTTTTTTTTTTAACAAAGCTGCCATTCACTGGCTTTTACTTTCTAACGTTATAAATGAACATCTTAATTTAGGGTCTTGTGGTCACTTAGCATTGAAAATTGTAAATGAGCATCTATGAAATTTTAATCCACTTGTCAAAAATGAATTTCAGAAAATTATGGCTCATTGAACACATTTTAATATTAAATCATACATTGGATAAAGCAATAACACTGTTTGCTAAGGCAATAATAGTGTAAATAACACTACTGTATTTTACACTTTTTTATATATCATCATCATCATCTATTTATTTATATAGCTCCACTAATTCCACTGTAGTCTCTGTACAGCGCTGCAGAATTAGTGGAGCTATATAAATAAATAGATGATGATTATATATAAAAAATTCACATCAGCCTCTGCCCCATTGGAGCTTACAATCTAAATCCCCAACACGATATTGCCAACCTTACTATGCAAATTAACATATGTAAACAAAATTGATCAAACCTTGAAGGCAGGTTGAGACACAGCAACTTGCTGTTTTTCTTGTGCTGCCCAATCGAGCTAAAATATCCAATGCTTTGTCATTTCTAGAAAACTAGCAGATAAATGAGTTTAGCCTGGACGCCTTCCATCCTCACTTTGCGGTGGAAACGGCCCATCGCCTTCCTTCTCAACCCCCTAAGTTGGGGATCACTAGCCGCACTTTTATTGCTAAATTCCTCCACGTCAATGTGAAGAATGCCCTACTTATATAGAGAAGGATGCTTATAGTTTTCCCAAGTAAACTGTAAACTCTGGGAGTTGCAGCTTTCATATTCCATGCTATTCCCTGCATAGCTCTGGGTTGTGGCTGGCGGAAGATCCCATTTCTTTACTGTGCCTAGGAGACCATGGCCTGGCTTGAAAGATGTCCTCAAACGAAGACTCAGAAGAGACAGTGATTACTCTATGTATGATGTTAACCTTATGTTATACTTTTTGGTGCTGTAAAAGGGTGATACTAGGGTTATGGGGTTCTAATAGTCTGGCAAATGTATGGATGACCATTTAATAACGTAAATTATTACTATTACTATCAATAAATTCCCCACAAAGGTAATTCTGATTCAACCTAAGAAATATAGTTCTTATTTTCCCTTAAATCCACTGGACCAATATTCATATAATAACTTATGCAAACAAGATGTAGTTTCATTTAAAATGAGTTATATTAATAACATTCTAATTGTAAAATGTATGCAAATATTATAAAGCAGTAGACAGCGTAACAGTATTTTATACAAAATCAACAGATTTTGTTTACTCTTCTAACATAGGTGATATAGTATAGATTATCGCCCAATACATTACATTCATTGCCTGTTTTATAAATATACAAGTCATTGTGTGTGTAAAAGGGCGTGTGTGAGTCAGATTTACCTATTGTTCTACTTGTGTTACTGTATTGTGTGTGTGTGTGTGTGTGTTTGTGTGTGTGGAGGAGGAGGAAGAGGGGAGCTCTGGTGGGGGGGGGCTACATTTTAAGTACACATTTCAACCTTACACATTTATCGCACATATAAATGACTACCATTTATTCTCCTATTATTTAATTTCACTTCTCTCAGTCAAAGTCCACAATGTGTAATATAACTTCATCATGCTTTGCAACAGAAACTATTCACTATCCATATTCCACTCACATGGAAGCTACTAGATCACCTCCATTCTCTATTGTCTGAACTCAGCCTGCCTGGTATTTCACCTTGCTGCCATATTAAGTACTTTAATTTCTCAAGCACTAAACCAAAATTCACATTACAAACTACTTTTTAAACCAACAATCCTTTCCAAACATCACAGAACTACAAGAATTGTACAGCATTACAGGAGTTAACACATTGTCAGCCATCTTTACCCGCATGTGCTTGTAATGGCCTAATTTGCTGCTAATGCAACTTTGATACTTAGGTCAATGACCTATGTTATATCTACACAGCATTGCAACTGTATTACAAGATATGCAGTTATGTAACACTATACATACCAAATAACCTTACAAATAGTTTACAAACTCCCATATCTCAGCTATATTCTAACATCTGCAAACCCAAGACAAATACTAACACATACATACACTTACACAAGCCATACAGTTACAATACAAAACCTTCAAACAACATCACTTCAACTATTTTAGACCGTTTAAATCAACTATATTACTGACCAAAAAACTCAAAAATACATTGCACCTACACAATTCCATTCAGACGTCACATGACTAACACTATTACAAAACATGTAATTTCACATCAGTATTTTCCATTCAAATTAACTTAATTTACAAACCATCAGAAAACTGTATATCTCCAGATTCACCCACCTTCCATTCAATCCTTTCAAACTTCATTATATTATTCATTTTCACCTACTAACTATTAATTAATTATCTGATATAAATTGCCTTCCAGGCCCCATTATATATACACAAACATCCATTGCTTTCAAGGCCACAGGCAACTTACTTTCCAATATGTTCACCTAGGAGCTGTGTGTGCATGTCTTATCAGGCTGGGACCAGTGTTGCCAACTCTGAAATGAAAAATAATCAACCGTTAAGTGAAAAACAAACCCAAACCATTCCTAAAAAGCCCAAAAAAGCACCCCCCCCCCCCCCCCCGAAAAAATAGGACCAACTTACAGGGGACAGGGTGTTCTTCAAGTGAAAACCACAACGTTTATTGTTTGTTATTATATAAATACATATAAAGATTTCAACAATCTGTCTTCAATGTATCTCTAATGATATTTCTCAGCACACATTGGCTTTTAAAGTTTACTAGAATTTTCATAATTGTTTTGTGTGATAAACATTATTAAAACTGTGTAACAGTTGTGTAAATATAAGATTTTACGCTCATGTTTCCTCCGAAGACAAATTTCAATTGTAGGTAGATACTACCTACTGTATATGCTTTCTCAGTCCTTTGTATGTATAATACTGTTTCTAAGTAAAGAATAAAATGTTTTACAATATGCAACTTTGTACTTCTACTAAATTAACAAAAAACAAAAAGAACTTTATTATTTACTTTAGTATTTAACCACTGTAACATTTTTGCAGTATTAAAAAAAAAATCACAATATTAAAACACAAACATAAATATTAAATAGCAACTCAATTCAATAAATTAATCTGTGTTGCCAAATTCCTTTATTTACACAGTTACATGAAAATATCCTCAAATAATAGATGTGTGGAGGTAGCAAAGTGCAAATAATAAATACATTAAACAGAAGATTAACTAAAAGTTCATCTGAGCTTTCTCCATCATCTAAACCAGCTTCTGTGTGGTACATTCCGGAATTAAAGCGCTGCAGCATATTGGGACTTGGATTAAAGTTCTTGCAGCAAATACCCAAACGCTTCAAACCGTAGCGGACATAAAGAATGTCACATAAAGTCTTCTGACCCATTCAGTTTCTCTGCTTTGATTTCACTATGTTCATTTGAGAGAAAACCTGTTCCACATCGACATTACTGAGAGGCATGGCAAGAAGTGACAGCGCAAATAATGCCAGACCTTTGAAGCACCTTTCATCACTGCTAACTATGAAATTTAAAATCTCGATCCAATTTTTGTCTGCGTGCTTATCATCGGCATTCCTCGAGCCCTGAAAATGAATCACGTGATACTGGGTATCCAAGGCTCCCATGTCTACTTTGAATACTTTCAGCATCGAGATGCTTGAAAGCGGTGATTTGGCCTGAAAAAGAATAATTGATGGACTGAATGCAGCCATAGATTTCCACATTGAATGTTGGCTGGAAGTCTTGCCTGAACTTGCTTGGCGGCTTCTAGCAGGAAATCTCTGCACCTGGTTTGCAGGTTTGTTTTAACGTCGTTGCTGAGCTGTGCTTCTCCAACAGCAATGGTAAAAAGGACCCCAAAATTCAGAGCACATCAGGGCAGGTGGTTGGATGGGTCATTCAAATTAATATCAAGAAGCTTTGTTTCACTGCCAGGAATCCTTTCTGGAAAACATACCCTTGACAGAAGAGTACGGAAAAATGCATGTAGACAGTCCAGCATCTTGAATGCATTAACAGACTGTAGCTGAAAGATCTTATTAATCCGCTAAAATTCCTGCAGAACAGGTGTCAGAAACTGTAAATACAATTTGTTTATAGGGTCACGGTACATTTGGTAGAGGACTTCTGCATCATAACATCGCTGTTTGTCCTTACTCAGCTGAAAATGTAACTTTAGTTCCTCGCACTGGCTGAGAATCCGCTCAACAACAAGGGTACATTAAGCGCCATCTTGTAGATGACAATTGCAGCAGCTTCAATGGTGTTTCCCCTTGATTTATCAGAATGTATATCTTGGCATTGTCACAGTGAGCTGTAGGAAAACCAGTTGCAGGAGTTGGGACACCAGATACTCCAGATTGCGTGGCAGTGTCTCGACAGCTTTACTGGCACAAAATTGGATAGAGTGGCATACACATTTTATTAGGTTGAGATCTGTATCCTTCTGAAGGAGATGCGTATACACAGAATTATTCCTTCCAACCATGACGCTACATCCATCCGTTCTAATACCGATACCATTTTGGAAATTTAGTCCAACAGAGTTAATAAAACCTAGCTGTAGCAATTGATTCTGCAGTTTCAACTTCCAGATTCACCATACCCAAAAATGTTGTCACAATCTTGTCCAAGGAGCAGCTGAAGTAGCGCACTACTAAACATAACTGCTTTACTGCAGAGATGTCTGTACTCTGATCGATGACAAGAGAGTAACGGGACTGAAAGTGTCTCTTCCCCTAACCGCTCTCCTTCTGTAGTATCTCATGTAACCAACTGTCTTTCTGCTTTCACCACCTGCCCTCAAATCTCCCTCACTATCAATAATACCACAATTTCCTCAGTCTCCCAAGTCCGCTGTCTTGGTGTCACACTTGACTCCACCCTCGGCTTTATTCCTCAAATCCAGACTCTCTCCCAGTCCGGTCACATCCACCATAAAAAAATTGCCAGAATACACCCTTTTCTTACTCAACATGCTACCAAAACTCTTATCCATTCTCTCATAATCTCCCGTCTTGACTATTGCAACCTCCTGCTATCTGGCATTCCTGACACCCATATATCCACACTTCAATCCATCCTAAATGCTGCTGCAAGACTGATCTTCCTCTCTCACAGCTCCAAATCTGCTGCACCACTTTGCAAATCCCTACACTGGCTCCCTGTATCCTCCAGAATCAAATTCAAATTACTCACCCCTACCTAGAAAGCTCTTAACAACACTACCCCTGCATACATCTCAAATCTTATATCAAAATACTCTCCCTCCCACCCTCTTAGATCTACCTCTGACCTGCGCCTTGACTCGTCTCTGGTATCCACCTCTCACTCCCGCCTACAAGACTTCTCCCGTGCTGCTCCCCACTTATGGAATTCCCTACCACGCTCAATCAGACTGTCCCACAGCCTTCAAATCTTTATATCCTCTTTGAAAACCCATCTCTTTTTTAGAGGTGATCGTATCCTCGATAAAACCATTCACACTAATACACCCGCACAACTATCCCAATCTCCACTCTGAAACACATTTACTCCCCTTTGTTTCAGCTGTGCCCTCTTCCACTTAGGTCCTTCATACCCTTTGTTTTCAGGTCTGCATTTATTTTGTCTACCTTGTAAGTCCCTGTTTTATGTATGTACTGTTTTCCCTATTGTACAGTGCTGCGGAGCACTGTGGCGCCTTACAAATCTCAATAATAATAGTATCAGCCCAGCAGGACAATTAGCATACATAAAAGCCACATGGTAAAATACCAAAAATGCAATGTCAATCCCACCAAGAATTTCTGGAATATTTAGATATTTGCTGTTCACCATCTCCATCCATACTAATGAGGCTCGAGCAATATTGCATAGAAGAATTGCAGTGTCTAAATATACTAAACTGACTTACCCAAAATAGACTTATAACTGTAATTGCAGGATAAAGTGCTTCTTTAAATCAGCTTATGTATTCCATTGTCTCTTTTGTTTTTGTAATTAACAAGTTAATTACCTGTCGTTAAAGAGTATTTTGTGTTGGTTAGTGGTAAGAATTCCATAATGAATCTATTCTGTTCCATGGTGCAAGATAATAAAATGTGAACAATGCCAGAGGTTGTACACATTTTGTAGCCACTATATACCGCAACAACTGCAAAATAAAATAAAAAGACATATAAAAATGTACAAAAGGTACAGTGGATATAAAAAGTATACACACCCTTATTGAAACTCCAGGTGTTTGTGATATAATGCCTATAATCAAGATAAATCAAATCAGACATTTTGTTTACTTTTAATGCAAGCTTACAACAAAATTCAATTGAAAAACAGACATTTTATTAAGAAAAAGCGGTGAAATAAAAAAAAACTTACAATACCCCAGTTGCATAAGTATGCATACCATACACTTCTGCAGCATTTCATTAGGGTGTGCACCTAAGGAAATCTAGACTCAGTGCCACCAGGAGTGCGTCTAACAACACCAAGGGGACATATAGCGACTATTTCCATGTCATTAATCACCCCTCTCATCATTAGGACCCCCAAAATGATATCTCTATCAATCCCTCCAACACCATCACTTCACTTACCTATGACCTGGCCAACTGGTTCCTGCTCTCTTCTGCTGTGCATGCTCTGCAACTTCCTTATCAGGGAAGGGAACATCACAGTTCCCTTCCCCTCTGAACAGGTTTGAATTTTGGCTCATATGCATGGTATCCCGCTAAAACTGCACTATTCTCCACTGATGCTGCAAGTAGCACATTTCATTAGGCCCCCAGTTTATATTATGCAACAGAGTATTACCCCAACTCCTTTATGCATAGAGAAGTGCCCCCAGTACATATTATGCCAAAAAGAAGTGCCCAATGTTCATATTATGTCACACAGTAGTACCCCCAGTTCATATTATGCCATGTGGAAGTGCCCACTGTTATTATGCCACATTGTAGTGCCCTCAGTTAATTTTGTGCCAAACAGAAGTGCCCTCCCAGTTCATATTATACCACACAGTACTGCCCCACTTTTATATCTACACACACATTATTATGAAACACATATATTAATAAAACATATGTAAGCACTGGCTGAGGCTGTAATTCCCTATGTGCGACTTATTCTTGGAGTCTGCACACCGAGTCCAGACGTCTTCAGTTAAGCAAAGGAAGATGGAAGAGCTGGTGCTGTTGGGTATGCGCAGCAGCTCCACTTCGGCCATCTTGTATGTATTGTGGCTGCTTGAGAGAAGCAGCGGCAGTACTTCTTTTTTGCAATCAGTACTGTGGACATTAAATGGACTGTGTCCCTGCCTTAATCTGTTTGTGCATTAGGGAGCACCTGGGCCCACCTAGCACATGCCTCTAGGTGGGCACACCCATAAACCATACTTGCCAACATTTTTTTTTTTTCTTCCGGGAGATGCCGGCTGGGACGTGGGCGTGCAGGGGGCGGGGCTGCGAAATCGCGTCATTTTGGCCCCGCCCCCGTGACGGAATGACGCAAATCGCGTCATTTTACAGTGGGGGCGGGGCTAAACGCCGCGATTCCGGGTGAATCGCGGCGTTTAAACTAAATTTTTCCCCCTTCCTATCAGGGAGATTGCCACACTCGTCCGGGAGACTCTCGCAAAATGCGGGAGTCTCCCGGACAATGCGGGAGAGTTGGCAAGTATGCCATAAACTAATACATTGTGGAAGCGCCTTTTGCTTTTTTTATACAGTAAGTCTTTTTGGATAAATCTTTATTACTTCTATCCCACTCTTTCCTGCAAAAAAGTTCAATGTCCATTGTCGTAGCTAATTCAAAGGAGTCTGAAAACATATTTTAAATAGTCATATTTATTAATCTTGTTTACACGGATCAACTAGTCTGAATAGAGCAGAAGGTAACCATAATACATCTGCACATGTTATAAGCAATAATCTTGGCGTCCTTACACAGAGGGGCGTTTAGCTTGGCATTTACACTGATTGGATAACTATTAATTACGTGCACCTCTATTCAAAGAATGTGCCTCCTTAACCATAATGTGTTTAATATGAGGCCTTGTCTCTGAGCTTTGGAGTCACTAAATCTATTATCAATGTTTCTAAATAAGCACTAGCATGAGACAGTAGGACCTTGGAGAAATGGTACATTCCATAATAATTTTTTGCAGAACTTAGTTTCATGAAAACTGAAGCACATAGTTCAAATAGTCACAATTATGGCTGCTAGACTCCATTTTGTAATCCAGACTGGATTTTCAAGCAATTTTATATCACCATCAGAGCCCTCTTTAGGTCATTCCACAGGTTTCAAAGGATTTAACGTCTAGACTGACTGGGCTATTCCAAGACTTTGATACTACTTTCTGAAGCCAGTCCTTGATTGATTTTAATGTGCTTTGTATCGTTATCATGTTGAATGGTGAAATTCTTGTTCATATTTCTGACATTGATATTTTGAGCTATTCATTGTGACCTCTATTCTAACTAATGCCGATGTTCCAGGTGAAGAGAAGCAGTCCTAAAGCCTGGTGCTGCCACCACCATGCTCCAAAACCAGTATGGTGCTCTTTGGGTAATGAGGTTTGTTGTCTTTGCCCCAAACATATGCTTTAGAATTGAGGTCAAAAGTTCAACCTTGGTCACATCAGACCATTAGACATATTCTCACATGGTTTAGGCTTATTGACTGTAGAAATTGTGTGCAATATTAAGGCAGGATTGGATGTTCTTTTTGTGTTTTGTCACCCTACCCCATAGCCCAGACATATGCAGAATAAGGGATATTGTTGTCACTTGCAGGGAATGTCCAGTTCCTGCCAGAAATTCCTACAGCAACTTCACTTTTGCATAGGCATCTTAGAATGCTCCATGATGAGTTTTCTCCTTCTCCTTTAATCAAATTTGAAGGGCTATCCTGATGTTGGCAATGTCCTTGGTGTGTCCCATTTTCTCCACTTATTAATGATAGTTTTCACAGTATTCCATGGTATATGTAATGCCTTAAAAAATATGTTATACCTCTCTCCTTATTGGTACCTGTCAATAAGGAGATCCTGTAGATGTTTTGAAAGCTCCTTGCAGACCATGGCTATCCCAGTAGGATGTAACCAAGAAAACGGCAAGGAAATTCTACAGGAACTGCTGATCTTTATTTGGGGCTAATCATAATCACTTTAATTACTGGCAGGAGTATGCTAATTACCATTAAACATGATTTTTAATGTGGTTGGTTAATTCTGAACACAGCTACAACCCCATTATGAAAGGGTGTGCAACCAGGGTATCGTAGATATTTTATTTTCATTTCTTTTTCCTAAAACTTGTCTATTTTTCACTTGAATTTTGTTGGTTACAAGGTCACTTTAAAGGTCGAACAACATATGACATAATTTATCTTGATTTCAGGCTGTATACCACAAACACCTGCAATTTCAATAATAGATAGACAGACCGACAGACAGATAGATAAAGAGACAGATAGATAGATATGTGGAGGTCAGGGGTCAAGTTAGGTTTCCTGAGAAAGACAAACAGTTTAACAATAGCTTTATTAAACCCTAAAGGAACACAGAAAGTAGGAGTGTGAAGGGACTATTTTCAATATACAGAGTTTTCAAACCAGCAGAGGGTAGCACAGAGTGAACCACACCTTTCTCTAAGTAATCTAATTTACAATGAGTCTGCCGTGCCCTAGGAAGGTTATAGGCTCACCCAGCATGAGGAAAGGGCAGAGCTGTCTCATGCTTCTGGATAAATTAACCCATTCCTTATGTGTGGCACTCTCTCACAACTATATCCTACAATGTACTAAGATACCTGGTTAATGATTCCCCAGGACACATTTATTCCAGATATCAGTAAATCCTGCAGTTCAGACATACAGGAGGACTGCACTGCAAGTGAATTTTAATGGGCCTGTCAATGAATATTAGACATGACACTGCCATCCAGGTATGCGCTGTATAATTTTGATGAGGGCAGATTATCTGGTCCAAAAGTCATTGTAAGGCATCAGGGACACTATGGAGTCCAAAGGGCATTGTTACAAATTGATATAGTCACATCTTTCCACCTCCTATTGTCACATCACCTGCTCCTGTTTCTCTCACAGTTGATAATGTGATCCCTTCCTTGTTACCTGTGCACATTCTGCCTTCAACTTCACTCCCTATATCCAGTCCATCGTGCAATCAGGTTACCTACACCTTTGCAACAATGCCAGGGTTTGCCCTTTCCTCTCCATGGATGTCACCAAGACCAGTGTCCACCATCTTGTCATGTCTTGCCTTGATTATTGCAATCTCCTCCTCTTTGGCCTGCCTGTCACATGTGTCACCCCTGCAGTATGTTCTGAATGAGGCATTCCATTTTCCTTTCCCAGTGTTCTTATTCCGCTGTTTCTCCCTGCAAAGCCCTCCATTCAATCCAGAATACAATTCAAGCTGTTTACTATCACCTATAAGCTTTCTTTAACTCCTCCTCCTACACTTTGTCAAGAAATACTCCCTTACATTCCCACTCTCGCGATGACCATCGCCTCCCCTCCTCGCACCCGTCTGCATCACTTCACCAGCATTGCTCCTCACACTTGGAACTCCCTGTCCTGACCGACCAGACTCGTCCCCAACCTACAATATTTCTGGCACTCGCTAAAAACATCTTTATGCTTGCCTGCCCTACCCAATTTTAAGACAACTCTCTCCAAACGCTTCAGCTGTCCATTCCATAGGTTTCCCACCTCCCCATTGTCTCCATTTATTTCCTCATCCATCTAGAGTGTTAACACTCACAAGCAGGGCCATCTTTATGTCCATCTTCTGTCCACACTGCCTTGTTCTTTTATGTTCTAAGTTGTGTCTTCTGCTATTGTTTATTCTCTTGCTCCAATACTTATTTTTACTATGTTCTGCTTGTGTACTGCTGCCTGTACAGTGCAGCGGAATTTGTGGCGCCTTACAAATGAATGATGATGGGAGTGGCTATATCAATTGACTATCTCGATCTGCCATTATACCTTTGTGAGATCTATACTGGAAATATACAGGGCAGAAATGGTGATGGTCCAGTAGCTCATCCACCAAAATTAATTCATGGAAAATACAACTTTATTTTATACTACAACTACTAACATTTACAGGAATAACAAATGTGTGCACTTTATTGGTATATGTTTTAGCCTACAATAACATTTATATGTTAAAGTTGCAACCCCACATATTTTGTTCATTTAAATATTAAGTTAAGTACCTTTAAACATGCATCTAATAGTTGTTTTCCTTGCTGCCCGCCTACAAATCACAGTCTCCTTTTCAACAAGACATGTATAGCTGCCAGTTACACACATACACTGACTCATAGCTCTCAACATGTAAAGTGATGACACAAGGCAGAGAAGGTGGAGTATGTTACAGTGTAGTAGACAAAGCTCAGACTGGCGATCCAAAGCCTCTCGGCTCACTCCATCATGTGACTGTTGTTGCCATGGTAATCACATGACACTGTGCAAAACTATAAATAATTATCAGCAGCCTGAAGTAACAAACCAATAAAAAAATGCTATCAAGCTTCTCCTTATAGAACACATCTAATATTTGTATGGAATTGCTGTTTTAAACATGTTTGTGTGTTAAAAAACATTTTTTAATTGAACTTTCATCTGACAAAGCATGTGTTAACACTAAATACTATAAAAACATATGAACATGGTCTCAGCTTGAGGTATTGTGGCAGAGGTGATCTGAGTCTCTCTGGGGTCTTTTGTGCAGCAACACCAGTGTCAATGGGGACATCTTGATGCATGGGATCTCTATCAAGATACTCAATTGTCATTTATGTGTTAGCTGGGTGCTAGGCCTGAAGCTGTAAGCTTAAAATACTATAAGAGCCAATGCTATGAAGGATAAATAGCGATATCTTTGGGGGCTAGCTCTGACCTAAATCCTATGTCAATGGCTTAAGGCACCTTTATCACATGGTAGAGAGGTGGGTTGAGGTGCTTAATTATGTCAACATGTAAGGTGCACAATCTGTACAGTGTACTCCAGTGGATCCCAAACTTTTTCAGTTCAAGGCACCCTTAGGGTCTCCATAATTTTTCAAGGCGCCCGTAAGCCAAAATAATTACCAAGTAGTCCTCCGCCTTGCTTACCACTGGCCCTGGCCTAGGCATCCCTGTAAGATCGCTGAGGCACCCCAGGGAGCCTAGGCACACAGTTTGGGAACCACTGGTGTACTCTCTTTATATTACACCTCTTCATCCTGCCACCCTTGGTAACAGACATTAATATTTCCTAATAGTGTTTATTAACATTTGCACTGCAGGGAGCGCATTCTTTCTGTGCTGTTTTTGTTCTGTCAAACAGCAGCGTGTGACACTATTTGAAAACACAGCTTAACCGTTCAGTGCTATAGCACACTACTGCATGTAATATATTCATTTAAAGCATGCAATGGTCCCTGATTTTTCCGACCAATTCAAGGACCCTAAATGTTTTCCTTTAGCTACATTCACAAAATGAATTCAAACTGTGAAATTCACAATGTTTTTGCTCCTTTAAACGTATTTGGCTTAAGAACTTTATACTAGCTTCTTGGTATCACTTTTAACTGTAATAATCAGTATCAGTCCTATGCAAGCTATATAAATTAAGCTCTATTAAATGTGAAAGTGTATACTACAATAGAAATTGGTTTTAAACTTGTCCAGTAATCATGTAATGTGTTTGGGTCTAATACACGATACACATTTAGCTCATACCCACCAGCAGTACCAATTTATCCCTGCTGATGATCTCAGACTAGGGGTTTGGCCTGGAAGGATTGGGGGCATGGTCTAAATGTGCTGAGCTACAAATAGGAACAATAATTTCAGTATGTGCTTTAATCTGCTTCACGAGAGTAACCTGTATATAGATGCAGCCAACAGGGACATGGGTTGCCCTGAACCATTGTATACTGTCTGGCTTATATAAATATCATTGTGGCGTAATTATGGCTACATGTGTATGTCTGACCAGTACCAACAACTCGTGTAAATGTTTTAAGCGCTGGTAACTATGGGTCTGATTCATTAAGGATTTTAAACTTGAGAAACTTCTTATTTCAGTCTCCTGGACAAAACTATGTTACAATCCAAGGGGTGCAAACTAGTTTTCTGTTTTGCACATAAATTAAATACTGAATGTTTTTTCATGTAGCACACAAATGTCAACTTTAAAGTTCAGTGTACAAATAAGCTATCAAGTATTTGTGTGCTACATGAAAAAAACAATCAGTATTTAACTTATGTGCAAAACAAAATCCTAATTTACACCCCTTGCATTGTTACATGGTTTTGTCCAAGAGACTGAAATAAGAAGTTTCTTAAGTTAAGATCCTTAATGAATCAGGGCCTATGTTAACAAAATGTTAATAGCTAAACATCCTATACTGTAGATATAGTTTTGCCCTCGGAGCTGCCATTATCTGTGTATACATGTACTTAGACACCTCGCTGTCAGCCTGCTCCCGACGCTACAGTCCGTACTTCCTCTCCACGTGTTCCACCCTGGAACTACCAGCTTGATATTTAAGGTCTGCCCTTTACTATTGCCAGTTTCCATTTCTTTAATATCAGTCTTATTTCGAACTTGGACGTGGTTAATTAGCTTCAAAACCTGTATTTACAATCAATAAACTAATTTGATAATGTTTATTTATAAAATAGAATGGTGGGGGTGTTTGTGCTCTATTTCCAATAAACAGGCAGCTACCAGGTCGCACCGATGACGACATAGAGACGGAAAGGCGAGCTAGCGGGGTCCTTGTACCTGCCAGCCCGGCAGTCGCGTTCTCCTGTCAGTTGCTGAGGGAGGGGAGGCAGTCGGTGACAGAGGCAGATACCGGCAGCTGCAGAGCGACCCCCAGTAGTCAGTCACCACAGCTCTGATTTGCTCCCCTCCCTGGGCGACACACAACGCACTCTACTCCCCAGCCAGCTGCTCGCCCGTACAGTCCAGCATCAGCTGTCCCGCCGTGTCGTCATCGTGCAGTAGTTGTCAGTCTGGACGCCCGCAAACGCAGCGTTATTTCCGCTGACATCATGGAGTCTGACATCATGGAGAATGACATCCTGGAGGCCCTGGAAGATTTAGGGTATGGGTATTATATAAGAGGAGTGGTGGGCTCGATATGTATAGATTACTGCCTCTGCAGATTCCACCCTGGTACAGTGCATGATAAGAGAACATGAATACCATATTATAATTCACTGCTATCATGTCACATTTTAATTTTGTTTATTCCTGTGTGCGATTAATAATCTACCTTCCCTCAGAGGATCTGTGATCCACTCCAAACCATAAGTTATGCTGTACATCCAAACTGTAATACAATATTTTGCTTACTCCCAATGTCATATTAAAACTGAATCTTCATTATACTCTACATTATTTCTGTTTATCACTTGCAAATGTTTACTTAAGTGTTGTAAATAGCTGAAGTAGTGAAATACATTTTAGTACTTTTACTAATTAACTGTTTATGTAAAGTAGTAAAATGCGTATATGAATGTTTAAGGACAGTATGGTGGTGCAGGGGTTATCATTGCTGTCTCAAAGCACTGGGGTTAGAGCTGTTGCTCTGCTCCACTTTACTCTGGTTGCCAACTGATGCAGGAGCTCTAGTCACCATTACTACTGTTTCTCTTAACACTTCTCTCATGGGGCCCTTCCTATCTCCCACTCCATGACCTCCTTCTAGGCCAGGCCAACTGGGGGCTCTCTAGGAGTTGTGAAACTACAAGTCCTAGCATGACTTGCTAGCTATCGGCTGGCTATTTATTGCCATAGCATGTGAGGTCTTGTAGTTTCATACCTGGAGAGCCAAAGGTTTGGCTCGGGCCTGTTCTAGACTTCTGCACACACTCACCAGTGTGCCTATTGCTCTGGCGCAAACATTGTCCCTCTTCCTCCCACTGTTGCCACATCTATGTGCAAAACCTCTTGCTTCCAGCTGTTGGGGGATGTAGTTTTCACCATCTGGTCATCATAGAGCAATCTTCAAAGTGGGTTTATATAAAATTAGGGCCCTTTCAAAAATTGATCCGTGTGCCATGTGGTAGGTAATTTAGATTGTAAGCTCCCTCTGAGCAAGGACTTGTGGGAATGATTGCATTTGTCTCTGTACAGTGCTGTATAATATGATTATAAATAAACACTAAAAATAAGCAAAAATAACATCAGCTATTTATATACCACCATGAATTCTACAGTGCAGTACAGAGAACTCGCTCACATCAGTCCCTGCCCCATTAGAGCTTACAGTCTAAATTCCATAACACACACACATACACAGACCAGCATAGACTAAGGTCAATTTGATACCAGCCAATTAAACTACTAGTATGCCTATGGTATTCAGGAACTAGCAATTTAAGAAGACCTGTGTATTTTACCAGTGTAACATGCAAGAGGAATTAAAAAAACAACTAAAAAAAAAAGAACGATCATCTCCATGCAGACAGAAATGTGGTTTTGTTGAGAATGCTTCGAGAAGCCACCATACCTATCACAAAATTTGTAGCTGTAGTTGCCTTCTTTAGCAGTATTAAGTAATAAACACTGTGATGCATTGCAGTACACAATGCGAGATCTAATTTCCAACATCCTAGCAAATGGTTACAACAGAAACGTACTTGCACATAATGGTTTTGGCAAACTCTATACTATAGGACTACTACATGGAATTGTTAAATATATGCAGTGTAGTAAAATAAGTATTTGGTCTGATTTTAAATGGAGGATCACAAGGGCATACATTCCTAAATGAAAAACAGTATTCTTTTCTATTAGATGCATGTCATGAAGACTAATACTCATCTTGCATAGTGTTTGCTCCGATACTGTTACTTATTATGCAAGTTCCTTGCCTGTAAGCAGTGATTCTATTCATTCATCCAGTACCTACAAGGATATGGAAGTATATTCCATTAGTTATTTTAATGTCCATTGAATGTTGTAGAAATTGTGCTTTCTTTATTGCTCTCTATCATGTTCTTGGATCAATAGTTTGTGGGTTGATCTATAAACATTTTTAATTTCCAAATGTGTACAGCAGTTAAATAAACACTCTTGGACTGCTATAATGGGGGGACTGATGTGAGTGAGTTCTCTGTACAGCGCTGCAGAATTAATGGCGCTATAGATTAATATGATTGAGGATCTTATAGTAAAAGAGCAGGAGGATTCTAGGAAAAATGAAATTTTTCTGAAAGTTGTAGCTGAGATGAATTCACAGAGGTGTAGTACCAATAAATTGGGCCTCATCTGGCAGGAACACATTTATAGTGACTTTAGTGTGTAATCGGATTACATATGTTTACATTCACATAATTATATGAAAACAACCTACTCCTAGCAGTAAAGTTGGGTATAAACTACAGAATTTTCAATTGACTAAAACGAAAAACAAAAAAAAATGACGATTTATGTGTACACACTATACATGTTTTAAAAAATTTATCTTCAGATCTGTGCTTTTCATCTGTCATAACAGTCGACTGAAAAGATTATGACTCTGTAAACTCTATGGAGATCCTGATCGTGAGTGGATACACACTGCAGGATTGGAAGGACGTTGTTCCATAGCTGAACGAGATTTGTAGTTCTGCTGAACAATCAAATCAAACGATGGTCTGTGCTTTGAAACTATCATTCATTGTCTAAGTGTACACACTAATGCAATAACGGGCCGAACGGTCATTTATTGGGTGAATAACCCGATAATTGTCTGAGAACACTGCAGTGTGTACCCAGCCTAAAGATCATTGAGTATATTAAGTCTACAACTTGCATTCTTGCCGAAGTCTATTCCCAGTGACCTCTTTAGTGCCAGGTATCGAGAACAATTTAGTTCACTTCATTAGAGATGAATATTTGTTTGTCTTTTTTTGATTTGCCAAGTGAATTGTTTTATGTGTCAATATTTTATAGTCAAACTGTGAAATGAAGTTTTAAAAAAGTTTTACTTCATGACTTTAATAATCAAACAGAGTTATAACAGCCGAGCAATGTTATATAAGTAATAGTGTGTAGTGACTAGAGTTCGGATGTTATCAACCATATAAAAGGTTTACTGTAACTAATCTGCCAATTGAACTTGCTGTACTTTAAAACATCTGCAGATGTGGGAGCAATGACATGCACCACTCCTTGCGTTACTAACATTTGTCATGCTGAATAGTATTTAGTTATTTTGTTTATGGAGTTCGTTTAAATTTAGATAAGTGGTAAGAACCGACGACCACCCAAAGGCTAGTGGTGTCTCCATAATGACTCTGATTTTTCCATTGTATTTTAATTGCAGTGGGATGGGTTTAGGTGCAAATTTACGCTCCAGAAACTGTGAATGGTGTTTGATCTCACTGTTTTTCTAAAAGAAACATTCTTAATTTATGTATTTTATTTTATAGCTTACCTATGCCATTCGTCCCTTGATTTCCTCCTTTTTTTTGTCATGGTTAGTTGTAGTTCTCGCTCTTGTTGAACTGTTGACTTGTAGTTCAACAACTGCTTGAATTTCTCAGTGTTGTTACAGTTGAAGCATGCTACTCTACTAATTGAGCTGTCCACTGAACATTGTCCTTAGCTTTATTAGTGTACTGACCTATCTTATGTCAACCACATAACTGTCTTCTCCTTCAGGTACAAGGGATCCCTGATGGATGAGGGAGCATTGATTGATGCTGCCTCTCAAGGAGCCCTTTCCCCAGAATATACCAAACTCTGTGCATGGTTGGTCACCGAGCTAAGATTGTTCTGCAAACTGGAAGAAAATGTGGAAGCCACTAATAGTAAGTGATTATCTATCCATCTAGCGTATAACACTTGTGTGTGTGTGTGTGTGTGTGTGTGTGTGTGTGTGTGTGTATGTATAATATATATCATTTAAGGTGTGGGACTCTAAATTACAGAAAACCCCTTATCCAGAAAATCAAGCATTTTTGATTTTATGTAATATACAACTGAAATATTTAGAAACTTTGTTTTCAGATCTTGGTATATACTATGTGTGTATTAGTTGGCCATACTGCTTGGTATGTAGATAATGTTTAATGTAAAGTACTATGTGTGCACTTGTGAGAAAACATCTATCCAGTTGTTGTGATTGTGTGTCTGTATACCTTGCCCTGTAAATGTGTGCCAGTTGTGTCTGTTTATGTATATAATTTTGTATGTATGCAGTTAAGCATGAAGACTGCATTATTACAGTGATTCCCAACCAAATTAAGTTTTTCCTTTTTAAATATGAATTTTGCTTAATGCCGTTTTGCTATTAATAGTACAGTACATTGGTGGTCTCACTCCCTTAGGTGATCAGCAAAGGTCATTTTTATATGTAACAGAGAATAGTGAGGGCATAGACACCCACCAAAGTATTATTGGTCATGGGAGGGGATTACGTAAAATTCATGTTTAAAGTGAAATACTTTAACCCTGTTTTATAGACCAAAATACAGTATATTGATGTACATCTGTGACTAATAATCCTCTTTATGATCAAGACAAGCAGTAGGATCCTGACAATAATTGTATGGTATAGATTAATGATGAGAATGTGGTGAAGTACATACATATAAGTAGTTCACATGTTGTGCTCACTTGTTAAAGTTCTATTCTGGTCACTGGATGTACACATGAAGATTGGCTGCCTTGCTATGGGGAGAGAGGCCAGAGGTGATTTGGGAAGTCGGGAGGAGGGGATCTGTAATATAGGTTTACTGGATCTGTTAAAGTCACGTTTTTATGTGTCTATATTTTTTTGTTTCTTGCTTTTATATCCATACTGTCAGATTTTCATAGTGATTCTGCAGCCACAATTAAAGTCTATGGTTAATGTATATTTTGTGTAGTATGTAGCAATGGAAATATTAAGAAGAAATGATTGCACAGAATGGCTATTGCTTTCATACTATATGGTAGAGATTCCCTGTATTACTCATGTTTCTTATTACATTACAGGCCCTAGTGAGGCAGAAGGGTTTCAGCTAGAAATGAACGGTCTGTTGATGGAGTTGAACTGCCCGTACACATCTTTGATTTCCGGAGACCTCTCTAAACGCCTTCTTGACAAGAACAACTGTCTACTCTTGTTAAGTAAGTGCTGTGCTTTTGTAAGCTTTTATATGTGTTTATTAGCAAAATTAAAGTTAGAGATGTGTATAGACAGATGTGTATCTTTTTTTTCCGTTGTTGTTGTTGAACACCAGGGAAGATTAAAGCAAACTGGTTGCTGTGGATTACAGCACATTGGTGCACAATGCATCACCAGAAAGCACCTTCTTATGTTCTGTATTGAAGTTCTACAGAAAGGAAAGAACATTGTTATATTTGTTGGATTTAAATACCATCTCTGTTACATGTTAAAGATACAGGATTTCTTAAAGTAAATAATGTGGTTTTGACTCTTCGCAGCATATTTGATATCAGAGCTTGAAGCTGCAAGAATGCTGTGTGTAAATATACCTGCAAAGAAGGAACAAGAGGGTGGCGGCAGTGAGGTGTATAAGGAGCTAAAGGCTGTATGCATGACTCTGGGAATGTCAAAGCCTCCAGCTAATATAACTCTCTTCCAGTTTTTTAGTGGAATTGAGAAAAAGGTAAGTGTTTTTTTGTCTTTTTTTAATAATTGGCAAATTATGTTCTTATGAAACTTGACAGGGTGGAAAATTATTTTGGCTAATGACCACATTGGCTTGATAGTGGTATCATCTGCAACAGGAAACTTTTGGGCTGAAAGGATTTGTTCGTTCAGTTTAATTGATATTTGTCCAGTTTGGTCTTCTGTGTGTGTGGCTAAGTTGGAGTTAGATCCACTTGTTCTAAGCATATGAACGCTACACTTTGCCAAAAGTCATACTTTTCTTAATGTTCTCATTTTCCTATGCTAGACGACAAAATACGTTCAAACTTTTATGATGCTGTTTTATAGCTTTCAAATAAAACCTGATAATTATACATATGCAGAAATTGCACTTTTATAAATTGCAACCACACCTTTTACATTATTTGCGTATAGCTTTAATTGAACATAATTTCTGGTGATGTATACTGCACTGGTTAGATCATTATCTTCTATGGGCCAGAAGTGTGTAGTGAATGTGGCACTTGACTGGACTGGGAGGCACAGCCATCAAGTCACTTTTCTCCTCCTAGCAGATTGTATCACTAGGGCTGCTCCAACTCTGAAACCTCTTAGCCCTTCCTCTGGTCAGTGGGCATCCCCCATGAAGCTCTACAAATGATGTAAACAGCAGGTGGGATTCAGCACTCGCCACTTCGCACTCTGTAAACTGGGGACAATGTGGGCAGCACTTTACATTAATAAAACTGCAAAGTGAAATCTGAATTGTTTTACTTGTAGATCTAATATGCTACAATTTTAAAGCTATACATAACCACGCAAATTACTGATAAATGTATATTTAAAGGGTTTCTGATAGGTAACAACAATTGCAGTTTTGCACCTTTCTTCACTTTCCTCAAAATCTTATATTTTGAATAATCATTTTTTTCTTTGTAACTTTTTTTTTTTTTTCTAGTTAAAGGAAACTTTAGCCAAAGTGCCACCTAATCATATAGGAAAGCCTCTCCTGAACAAAACTTTGGGGCCATCTCATTGGGTAAGTGCAGTCATTTAGGCTCACGTTCTATTTGCATGAAAACTATTGCTGGAGGGAAGAAAAAAGAGAGAATGAAAAAGGGAAATTTAGTTCTGGCCAAATGAAATCCTGTGTATATATTCTTTTTTTAATTTAGTGGTTATTTTCCACTACATAGTAAAGCAAATTGATAGGAAAGGGCATCTTGTAAAACGGAACCCTTTTCATTGTAAACTCTGTCAAGGCCAGTCTCGCTTTAGCAGACCACCAATATAGAGTGCATGTTTGTATTTATCTCTCTATACACATATATACTGCATGGGCAAAAGTATGTGGACACCTCTTCTGATTAGTAGGTTTGGCTTTTTCAACAACATCTATTGATAATGGGCGCATAAAATAAAATATATAACCATGCAAACTCCATAATCTATTATTAGCAGTAGAATGGGTCAACAATTTTAAACATTGCACGGTCATAGAATGCCACTTTCCAACAAGTGACTTTATCAAAATTCTGCCCTGCTGGAGCTGCCCCAGTCAACTGTTAGCACTGTTATTATGGATTGGAAAAGTCTTGGAAGCAACAGCAGCTCAGTCATGAAAGCAGTAGGCCACACAAGCTCCCAGAACAGGACTGCTGAGTGGTGAAAAATTGTTCTCAATTGCAGCACTCACGAACAAGCTCCAAACAGTCTCTGGGATCAACATCAGTACAAGATATAGTTGTTGGGAGCTTTATGTATTGGGTTTCCCTAGCTGAGCAGCCGCACACAAGCCTCAGATCACCATGCACAATGCCAAATGTTGACGGGAAAGCACACCGCCATTGGACTCTGGAGCAATGGCAATGTGATCTCTGAAGTGACTAATCACTATTTACCATCTGGCAGTTTTACAAACAAATCTGGATTTGGCGGGTGCCAGGAGAACGCCTCCAACCCAAATGCTTACTGCTAACTGTAACATTTGGTGGAGGAGAAATAATAGTCTGGGGCTGTTTTTCATGGATTGGCCTGTGCCCCTTAAGGGAAATATTTCAGCTTTGTGGTAACAATTTGGGGAAGGCCTTTTCCTGTTTTAGCATGATCATGTACAAAGCAAGGGCCATCAAAATATGGTTTCCTTAGTTTGGTGTGGAAGAACTGCACTGTCCTGTACAGAGCACTGACTTCAATCCAATTGAACACTTTTGGGATGAATTGGACCACTGACTGCAAGCCAAGCCTTATCTCCCAACATCACTGGTCTTGTGGCTGAATGGATGCCGTGTTCCGATATCTACCTTCCAAGAAGAGTGGAGGATATTAAAGCAACAAAAGGGAAGCCAACACCAAATGAATGGCCATAGTTTGGAATGAAATGTTCCACAAGCAAATATGGATACTTTGTGTGGGTGTCCACATACTTTTGGTCATGTAATCTATCTAATCTAGCTACCCTTTTGACAGCCACACTTTGTTAGAACTGTAGGGGGCTCTAAGAACTCCCTGACAAACGAAGTTGAAATACCCAACACGGTCTGTTAGTGGCCAACCAGAACTACTACATGGGCTTCTCTCCTGGCACAGCAAGCAAGTCAGCAGTCCTGCTTCACTGTCACTGAGCTTGTGGCAGACAGATCACTCATATCAGTTCCTGCCCCATTGGAGCTTACGGTCTAAATTCCCTAACATACATACATACATACACACACACAAACACACTCAGACTAGGGTCAATTTTTATAGCAGCCAATTAACCTACTAGTATGTTTTTGGAGTGTAGGAGGAAACCGGTGAAAACACGGGGAGAACATACAAACTCCACACAGATAAAATACTGCTCCAATCCTAGTGGATGTTTGAGCAGAGCAGCCGATCTGGGGGTATACTGCTCTCTAGCCAGCCAGTTAGAACTGGATTTGTTTGCGTCAATGGGATCTCACTTTAGAGCATGCGCAGCTCTTTTTTTTTCCCCGCTTGCAAAGAGGGCAGAGCCCCAACAGGGGAGCTTACAATACAGAGATATTACATATTTTTTATAACCGAATGTGGTAGTCAAGCTAACACCATTCCCCTGTCTAGCATCAGACCAGATGCTTTATTAACATTGTGTAACAGGAAATCAAATATGATGAAACCCAACAACACTATATCCACACAAAAGAGGATATCCCTGGGCGCTGATTTGAATAAATTAAAACAATACTCCTCATAATACCATAAATCATATAAAATATGTAGCCACCACTCTTAACGGGGAGAAGAATTTCTGCAGCTTCCTATAAAGACTGTGATCAATCTTATTGCAGAGTAAATAGACAAGAATGGAAGCGCAAACAAATCCTCTCCTCGGCAATTATATACCACCAAAACAATATCCTATTAAAACATTTTATTAAGAACAATTATACATAATATAATATAACCATAAATCATATTATGGGTAACCCTTAAAATAATGGAGAAACAAGCCGTTGTTGAAGTGAGAGCTCAAATATGAAAGGAGAGAAAACAGGTTTTTTATAACAGTCTGGTTGTAGAACTCGATGGTGTACATTAGATAAAATTATAAAGAATATCTATTATCGCAGTAATTAATAGAATATATATTTTTTTTCTGTGCCATATGAAACTTCTTTCCCATGGACAAACGATAAATTACAATAGTTATGGAAGTGAAAGTCCTTCTTGAAATGTTTGTATAAACTAGCCACCCGGAGATAGTAGTCCACAAACTACCTCCTATTTTAGATTGTACTCACTGAAACAGCCGTCTTATTTCCCAGCTTTGTGGGTGACGTATCCTCCGATCTCACAGCAGAAAAAGACAGCGGCTAGTTACACACCCCTCCCAGGAGTAGAAGCTATATAGTAAAATCCTTAATCAGATGTCTGTAATATGGGTAATTGTTCTTTATAAGGCACAACAATCAAGTCAAATGACTGAATCCAAACCTGTCTCACTTACTCCAAACGCAAAGCACTGAGCGCAGAAAGGCTTGTAACTCCAAATAATCATGAACCTGACGCGTTTCTCCAGTCACTTGTGGCTTCCTTAGCCTGTGGTGAAACTGTGTTTATTGTTTTGGTGGTACATAATTGTCGAGGAGAGGATTTGTTTGTGCTTCCATTTTTCAGTCTATTTACTTTGCAATATGATGAAATACTATCACTCTTACAGACCTGATACTAGTGCAAGCATACAGTTACCACAATGTTACATCCCTAACATAAACCATGGTTAAAACATATAATTAATAAATACATTAAAATGAGTAAAAAAGTATCCCTGACTTAAAGTCTATTCCGTGAAAAAAACAATTCACAGCATTAATGAGGAAAAGGGACCCCTTGTTTCATCACACGCTTGTCCAGAAACAGCCCTAAATTTCACTGTATATCTAAATATTGAAAAAAGCTTTTCTATATACAGTATTTTAGGTTTAACATTTGTTATAAAATAGTATTATAATGCTCCACATTAGTCTGTGTTTTATATAGAGATATAGAGATATAGAGATATAGAGATATAGATATAGATATAGATATATATATATACTTCCTAGAAGAGTCTCTCCTGCCATATGGGTGCTACTCTGTTTAAACCTGATGACGTCTGTCTCGGACACACCAGATGGAGCCATCTGAGGACTCAACCTCATGAGTATAACAGGAGATACAGCAGATGGGTAGGGGCTATAAACACTGTACAGGGTGGACTCAGGATTTTGGGACCAAAATTGTTTACATGTGGACATAAATCAGACCCGACTTATGTATACAGTTTTTATTTTATTTTTTAATACATCTTGCAAGGCACTGAAACGATTATAGATTTACATAAATAGATTGACTGTTTAGCTGCTCAAGCTGTCAGTACCTCACAACTGAGGGTACATATCCAGCTTGTTCCCTTGAAATTTTCTACTGTGACCACTGATGATATCTATTAAATGTTACCTCTCTCGCTGACCATCTCGCTGACCATCCAACATGTTCACAAAGACACTTATCCGCACAGAGGGGCAGAAGAGTCTTGGCAAGCACAAGAAGCAAATTTATTTGCCATTACTTTGTGTTTTCCTACAGAGCAGGTTTCATATTTTTACTCTAGAGGTTAATGCAAACAAAAAGTTTTAAAAAAAACCTCTTGGTTTGAAAATCTGCAAGTACGGTTCATAGTATTAGTTCAGTTGTCATTCCCTACTCTACAGTGCATGCCTTTAAGGATGCCCCTTCCAGTTCTATTTTCATGCTTCATCTGAAGCATGAATAGTAATGTCTAGGAGTTATTGTTCAGGATTTAAATTTTATATAAAAGATGTTTTCTTACCCACTAGCAAATTGTCAAGGTGAATTTGTATTGCACAATTCTAGCCTTGGGTTTCTTGAACTAGTTGTGCAATAAACAAAGGATGTTTTTTTTATGTATGCCATTGTTTCTATTTATAAATGCCCAACAGTAAATGTGCAAATGCTATTATTTTAATTTTTATAATTTATGGATGGTTGTAGTCTGTACATCTTTAATGTAAATTCCTGTACACATCAGTGTACATTTCAATGATATAAAAATGTAATTGACTATGTAGGTCCGTAACTCCACAGTAATGTTGTTCTTGCTAATAAAGTTTTCATTAGGGACAACATCATCAAGCACTGTTTCTATGTTTATACTAGTTTTATTTTTTTTAATGTCACTTGTGTATTCTTGTTGTATTCTTGCTTATATTTTAACACAGTAGTTTACATTTTATCATAGTATATTGTGTAAATGAATCCTAACATATTTGATTTTATGGTATTTTAAAAGAAGTCAACTTTTTGTAAACTTTTACAAAAATCCATAGGATATTTGTTTTGCATAAAAATTTGTTTAAGGTTTTTTGTGTGATTTGAGTACATGGATGATTCATAAACCACGAATGGTAGCATGATAAATTCATTTTCTTTCTCATATCCTCTTAAGGAACCTAAATATTAATTAATTTTTCATACCCTACTCATGGAAGTTGGTGATTTTTACGCCTGGCTGGAATGTGCCATGCTGATCATATGTGTTAAGTGGTATTGTGCTTAACCCTCCACAAATTCACCAAATTCAATAGGGTGTTTTCTGGAGAGGCGCCTTGAATTACAGACCAAAGCCCGCTACACTGGATAATGAAGAGTAAAAAAATAAATATTGCAAAACTTTAAGAAAGATACCAATATCAAATAAGACATATTTATTCAATAGTGTTAAAAACTATAAAATCTACTCTCTGCAGTGTTAACTTTAGGTTCCTGATATGAAGAGAACTCCTCAAACGAGAAAAGTAAATTGGGTAAGGTGTTGTAGAACCATGTCATATAATATTGCAATTCAAAATGCAGTCTAGAGTATTTTAAGTCCACAGCTCCTTAGTGCTCTGGTAATTATCGGTGTTACAAGGATATAATTAGCAGCAGAACATTCCTGCATCTAGGAGATCACATTACAACTTTAGTACTTTGGAAAGTCTCCACCAGAACATTGGAGACTTAAAATGTGTTTTCCCTGTTACATTGTTGTTTCCTCTGCAGCATTTGGTGGATTCAGGCGAGCCGATCCCTGGATAGGCTTGTACTGGCCTTCTGTTTGAACTTTTGTCATAGCTTGTCTTGAGTCTGTAACAGTTACGATATAAAATAATGCTATGTTATAGCAGAAAGGCAACACGCTAGGCACTGGACAGAGTGCTATGTTATTTAAATGCATTAATTTTGAATAAATCCAAAAATGAAATATTAGAAAGTCTCATCTCATTGTAAATGAGCGTTTTATATTGATTGTGCTTAAAAGGGTTAGGGTCATGTTTAGTTTAAAATCAGAGCAGAGGCCAAACAATCCATGACACCCTGTCCCTAGAACACCAATTTTACCCTCCTGCTTTATAGTTTAGTTCCTCATTGACTTTAGCAGTCGGAGGGGGAGAGCAACAGTAGGTTTTTATAAAACAACCGCTTTAGTAGGTGTTGTGTAACCCTTTTAGTCATGGTTGTATCATAGACCTTGAAGAAAAAGACTAGGAATAAGTGCAACATTCTTTTATAACTTCATTGAGAAGTTCAGTACATTCCTTTTCAAGTCTCTTCCATAAACTTGTTTCCATAAATTGACTAAAGTTAAATTAAAAAAACCTTAATCTCTACCCAGGAGAAAATTGAAGCAATCAATCAAGCCATAAGTAATGAATATGAAGTCCGGAGAAAAATGTTAATTAAACGTCTGGATGTGACTATACAATCATTTGGTTGGTCAGACCGAGCAAAGGTAAAGTACTGTTATAAGAAGTACTGTTTGCAATGTCTAATACAGTTCGATTTCTCCATTTAACTTCAGTTGAATGACTTCACTGCAAATTCCTGTTTTGTTTCTGGGGATGACTACCTTGCAAAGTTACATGAAATGCAGTATGATTGGAAGCCTGTGCTACTATTCAGTCTCTAATGTCAATCCCAAATTATTTTAGACTAAAAGCTGCTTGCAGCATTCAATGCTGGTTCATGCCATTTTATTAAAGTCCTATTGGCACTGTCATAATGTGTAGTGGTAGGTAGAAATAAGGGACACTGGATTAAAGAATTAAGGAGTCAAAATAGTTTAAGTAATAAACTGAAAGAAATGTGAAATTGCATTTATACAATAAAGTTAATTGAGAATAACATATAAAGCATTTAAATGCAAGCAGTTTCCCACCACCCAGTATATCCCAGTCTACCAGGAGACGTGTGTATCCTTAGCGACGTTCTTTTAGGAACAACTGTTCAACAGACTTTAGGAACTTCAGTGTACATGTCAGGGAACAGTTATCTTATATAAGTAATGTGATGACCTTAATTACACAATTAGTATACAAGCTATACATAAATGCAGTAGTTACAAGCATCCAAGTCTTATGATATGATTTGACCAATATTGTGTTCTTTGGTTAATGATTTTTCTGTACAAAAATTGTAGGCACTTTGACAACTATTATATACAATTTTCTCAACTGTAAATATACATGAAATACAGATGATTACAAAAATAAACTATTTAGATGAAAAAAGTAAAATCACAGCACTCACTGAAACATAAAAAGATCAATGTATCCAAATTATAAATCCAAAACTCTGCATGCTTTAGTAACAAGTTAATATACTAGATAAGTGGAGAACAAGTAATTGTTTCCTTCCATTTTGTATATTTTTCCTTTAATTTATTTTTAATTCAAATAAGTTTGTTAATAATTCAGTCTGTTTGCTTTTAATTTAAGGTGCCATTTTATTTTTTAAACTGCTTGCACCACAATATATAATTTTCTAAAGAACTGCCTACAGTATAACTACTTTTTCTACTCTTGTATGATCCCTATTATATTGTGAAATTAAACAATATTGAAAATGATTAGGTGATGCATTTCTTTGAATTCTAATACGTTCACTTTGTGGGATTCCGCTTAGCCGTTTGTTTTTATGGCCACCTCGCAGTGGGAAAATATGTATTGTGGATAACACTTTTAAAGTGTGTGCTTGTTAAGTCTTTTGCCAGTGAAATCATCCTCAGTATTTATTTAGATCTAGGATGTAAATTAGCCCAAAACAGTTTATATCTGTGAAAGTTAGATTAGAACATATTTATGGTTCTAAATAAACACTTAATTGGTTTTATAAACCATTGTTAGTTTTTTCATTAATCTACTTCACTTGAATTACTTCAATATTTTAAATAAATAGGAAATTGTGCGCTTACTATTCTAATAACATTATGTTTTATTTAATGGTATAGTTTTGTGGGCCTTTCCATAAGACAAGAACCTCTGTTGTAAATATACTTGTAAAAGAGCCAAAATAGTTTTAATAAGATGTTGATTTGTCTTTTTAAACTATTAAAATCAAGTTAGTTATTTTATTATATTTATATAATACTAAAGCTGAGCATCATTTTGTTACCTAAGCAAATATATTTTCGGTGTTTGACGAAAAACTCATTGACCATTTATACACTAACGCAGAAGTAAATAGCCTTTTGCAATCTTCCAGTTGTACTGTGGATATGGTGTTAAATAGAATACATAAAACATATTAATGCCACTAGAGGGCACTACTGAATATAATATCCACAGCCCAGAGTAAAACATATTACTATGTTTTATAATTGCTTCTATTGGCATAAGAACACATTGGCGATATCTACAGTTTGTCATAATATAATTATTCCTTGTTTACATTATCTAATGTGTCTCTAATTCAATTCTAAACAGAGTCAGTCTGACAAACTGGGGAAAGTTTACCAGCCAAAGCGTGCCGCCTTCTCGAGTAAAGGCTCCATTTGTGTTGCCCACCTATTGGCAGCCCGGCATGATCTGTCCAAAATCTTGAGGACTAGCAGTGGCTCAATCCGGGAGAAGACTGCTTGCGCTATAAATAAGGTAGCAGGAGTAGTGCCTTCCGCAATTTAAGTGTTTGGAGTTTTTTCATAAAGGATCGATTTCTTTTTAGATGGGGAAAGTTTATGGGGTAATTTTTCTATTTTTTTTTTTTTTTTTTTTTAAATCTCTACGTTATCTATAACCATAAAGTTCCAGATAATTATCAGTGTTTTCACATAATTTCATACTGCTTTTTTCTAACCCTTGTTGAAGTCGTTCCTCCACATATCCAACCCACCCTCTGCTGTATAAATATGCTGCTTCAGCCTACTGATGTTATAGCAAAGTTCCAATGCCAATAGTAATCACGTTACGAGTTTAGTATGACCGACTGAAACAAGAAGAAATACAGTCCTGACCTAAAGTTCTCTGCTGCGCCAGTTGTGTAGGTCAGGTCCTCCGTTGGAGGAACCCCAATTTCATCAGGGGTAAGACCTACACCATGCATGTACTGGAGGTGGTTAAGTGTATTTTACAAAAACATTTAAGACAATTCTTTTTTTTTTTTTTTTTTTCTTATAAACTTAGTTCAGGGTGACACAGCTATAAAAAGTATCCCCCCTTTAGTAATTTTTAATTTACTTTTTCTTACGTTGTGGAATCAGAATATATTTATTTGCTAATGCTTACCACTGATTAACACAAAATACTCTGTCTATAAACAACTGCTTTTTCTTCAAGTCCATTACAAAGATGTTGCTCGACTTTCACTTTTGTCTAAAACAGGCTGTCCTCCAAAACTGAGCGCCTGTGCAAAAGGGATGCATGTTAGGGAGGCATACGGCAACTTTGACAGTTTACCATGTTAAAAAATGCATCGGGTAGCAGTTGTCCAGGGGTTTCACCAATCTGCGCCTTGTGGGAGGATGGCAAAAAATTAATGTTGAAGAAAAAATGGGCTTGAAATCCTGGGTACCGTTAACAGAACACTTGCGGGTTACCCACATCTCAAGTTGTGGAAGAATCTTTAGTCTGATAAGACCAAAGTGTACTTTTTTTGGCCTGGAGACTTGGTCCTGTGGTTGGCACAAACATAATACTGGTGCATAGCATCTTAAGAACTCTCTCCTTACCGTGAACCATGGTGGAAGCAGCATAATGCCATGAGAATGCTTCTTTGCTTCAGGGATTCAGAAATTCCTCCAACTAGATAGCAAGAGAGAGACAAATCTTCAAGAGAAAACCTACTGCAGTCTGCCAGAGAGAGAGGGCTTGGGAGAAGTATTATAGTCCAACAAGACAATGATCCAAAACATAGAGCTTGTCTTAAACTTAATGTAAAAAAATCTATCCTAGAATGGCCTAGTGAAAACTTAGACCTCAATATTATCAAATCTCTGGAATGATTTTAAAGGAGCTGTTCACCAACGCACTCCAGATGACCTGATGGATTTCAAGCAGTAGGGCAAAGAAGAATGGGCAAAAATCCCAATGTTGAAGTTTGTAAATATGGTAGAGACTTGTATCTTGTGTTCAGTTATACAAACTCCTGGATACATAGATTCCATAGTGTAAGAAAAGATAAGGTTGTATTGCTTGAATTTGTGCTTCATCCACTCCCTTTACCCAGGTGAGTGCCCCAAGTTTGTAGTTTTGCTTTATGATTATTACTTAGAGCCTTTCACTCACCTTTAACAATAAATACAAACATTTTTCGACAATAATCATAGATGTAAGGGCAACCAAACATGTTTTTATTACTACTGCTTTTGCAGACATCCTGAAGACTGGCTTTTAACGTGTGAATTGATTTTTCTATAAAATAATCAGATTCTCAGCTGCATTTTAATTAAAATCTTTTAACTAACACTCTTCCTATTGTGAAATGGCTTCCTGTGTTTGTGCCATAATTCATCTTCTAGAGTGCATCTGGCTCAGTGTATATATAAAGATGTTTTTATTTTTCTATTTAAGCTACATTCTCGCATTAAAATTCACTCACTTTGCATCTATCTTTTAAAGTGATTAATGTAAGTTGTGTAGTCTTAGTATTTATTGACTGGGAGCAGCCATGATGCCTATGCTGAATAAACAACAAATGTAATAGTAATGCAATTGTGGCATTACTTAATGTTTTTTAACATACATATTATAGATAGTAACATTTATTGATATAGCTCCAACATACTTTGCAATGTTTTACCATTAGGAACAAAAAATGGTAATAAAACAAAGACCAATAATAGACAGAGAGGTAATCTTACAATCTATATACATATATATTGCAAAAGTAAAAAGCTAGATGTGTTCAACATCAATTTAGAAAAATGCACCTAAACTGTCTAACGTGGCATGTTTTAAAAAGTGGTATGAACCATGCGACACTCAACAATTGGGTATAAGGGGGGGTGGGATACGGCATATCGATGCTGCCTACACCGACAAGACTTACCCAGACATCTTCAGTCCGGACGGCTGCTTCCCGACGAGGATCCATCACGGCTCTTCTGCGAACCGACTTCAACCAATCCCGAAGAAGGAAGACGCCGGCGCGACTTCATGACGTCACTGACATAGGCGACGCTGTTAGTGACGCTCTTAAGGGGGTAATGTAAGTATGCGGCCATGTACAATGTAGAACCCATTGTAAACGACATTGTACATGGCCGCATACTTACATTACCCCCTTAAGAGCGTCGCTAACAGCGTCGCCTATGTCAGTGACGTCATGAAGTCGCGCCGGCGTCTAACTTCTTCGGGATTGGTTGAAGTCGGTTCACGGAAGAGCCGTGATGGAACCTCGTCGGGAAGCAGCTGTCCGGACTGAAGATGTCTGGGTAACTTGTCGGTGTAGTCAGCATTCAAAGTGGATTTTATATTATTTTTTTATTCTTTTTTGAAATAGATTGCTCTTATTTAGGTAGCCTTGGGCATATTGAATATTTATGCTATAACCGATAACCTGTGCTAAATATGTTTGCACTTTTTACAACATGTTATATATCAAAATTAAGGGACATGTTTTGTAATTCTAATTATTCATTCAGCCAGGTCTGCTTTGATATAGTTTTCTAAGAAGTCTGCGCAACTGTATTTGTGTATAAACAATACATCTCCTTATTGCAGGTTTTAATGGGCAGAGTTCCTGACCGTGGTGGCAGACCCAATGAAATTGAGCCTCCTCCACCAGAAATGCCTCCTTGGCAGAAGAGACAAGATGGTCCTCCACAAGGTGGTGGTAGAGGTGGAGGACGAGGTGGATATGAACAGTCATACAGTGGTCGAGGTGGCTATGAACAAGGTGGTGGTCGAGGAGGAGGCCGTGGGAACTATGATCAAGGGAACAGAGGTGGTAGAGGAAGCAAAGTTCAAGGAGGCTGGACAGATGGTGGAGGTAGCAGTTCTGGTGGACACTATCAAGATGGTGGTTATAGGGATTCTGGTGTTCAAACTGGGGGCTACCAAGGTGGTGGATATCAAGGCGGGGGTGGATACCAGGGAGGTGGTAGTGGATACCAAGGTGGTGGGGGATACCAAGGGGGTGGAGGTTATGGTGGCTACCAAGGTTCATCCTACTCTGGAAGTGGATACCAGGGTGGAGGCTATCAACAAGACAACAGATATCAAGATGGTGGCCATCAGAATGAACGAGGAGGCAGCCGTGGAGGCGGCAGAGCAGGCCGAGGTGGCCGTGGTGGAAGAGGAGGACAAGGTGGTGGTTGGGGTGGTCGTGGAGCACAGAGCTATAACCAAGGTGGCCAATTTGAGCAGCATTTTCAACATGGAGGATATCAATATAATCAGTCTGGTTTTGGACAAGGGAGACACTACACAAGTTGAGATTATTTCAGCTGCAGTTTCAGTAGAGCTCATGTAATAACAACCTCATCAAAAAAGGTTGTGTTTTTTTTCCCTCCTCTCCATGTTATGAGTGCTAAAACGTAGCCTGATGCATGTGTGGACTTAAGCAATAAAATTGTATTTCCACAACTGCTTTTCTTCAGAAATGCTATTTGCTGTGGTAACCTTTATTCTATATACACACACACCTTTCATACAATGCAGTACTCAAACATGTTGGTCTGGTTTCATTATTGACATTAAGGGTATTACCATTCACAATTTTGGAAAAATATAAATAAAACTGCCCTGTTTTAGTAATGAAATTTGCTTACTGTTCAACCTCTGTTTGAGTAAAATAGTAGTTTAATCACTTAAGCTACTACACAGTTACAGCCATGTAATTTTATATAGCTGTGTACTCGTAAGTAGCCAACATGTAACACCTTACCACTATGATGATGCAGTGTTTCATTGGTCTGTTCTGTATTAAAAGTGGACTTGTGCCTCATTGATGTCACTGCTTCCTGGTGAATCGATTTACTGTGTTCTCATGAATAGCTGTTTACACTGTGTGTAGACAACAGGTGCACTTTAATGACCTATAGTCATGTTCACTTGTACGCAGCTCTAACAGAACTGCATAGGTGCAGTAGAATTATGGTTATTCATACTGCTTCAACATAAAGAAAAACTATCAAGATAAATGTTCATATGTATTGTTTCATTTAATTATAAATGTATATATCCTGATGGTGGTATTAATCCTCTTTATTTTGGTTTGGTACACTATAGCTTTGTGGTTCTTAATGATCGGAAATTGTCAAAGGGTAGACTAGGCTAAGTGTAGTTAAAATTTATAATTTTTTTTTTCCCCCTAACAAAGTAAACTGAAACGTTTATACCATATTGAAAGTTGTATCTTGATCATTGTTTCCCTTTAAATATAAACTAAAATTGTATTCATAAATACACTTAAAACAATCCATGGGGTCGATTCAACTGCGCACTATTACTGTTAATATGGTAAGCACAGTATTACGGTTAGTACAGTAATTGCAACGCTAATTTTTGCTTGCAGCTCTTTGGACTGCAAGCAAAAATTCAGGTTAAAATTACCATATTAATGGTAATAATACTAGCGCCCTGTTATTTCTACACTAACGTGGCCGAATTGAATCGGCCCCCATTAATGATAATTCTGTCTCAACTAATTTTTTATGTGATTTATTTTTAACTAATAATTATACTGAAAATAAAGTAAGTCTTTGTTTGAATATGTTTGACCTATATGGGCAATATAAGTTCTAAGTGTTTTTAGTTTAAAATGAAAAAAACACTGGATTTCATTCAAATAGCTTTCGCAAATTCCATGTTAAATAAAATTTCCACCGTTCTCTAGCAGTGTTAGACTATATGAGCGTTATTGAACACTGTTAATACAGAGCTGACCATGCATCTACAGCTTATATAACGATTGTGGTAAATGGGGTTTTTGGTTGTTTACATCCCTTTTATTACATGGTAATAAGTTGATCATTTACTTTAAATGCAGCCATTATTTTCCTGATGCAGTAAATGTTGTTACATGAGCGCTCTACTGAAGTCTGTAAGGCAGTCTGTAGTTTCTCCTAAAAACTGTTCAGCCATAGGGGTCATAGCCGTGATCTTCAATCTACGGGGGAAATTCAGTTGTGGCGAAGTTCCATCGGAGCCTCACGTGATGCGCGCACTTCCGAGCATTATGGCAAGGAGAACGTTGCTGATCTATGAAGACCAAGCAAAAATTAGCAATGTTTAAGTACTGCAACGTCCCAAGAGGCTCTGCTTCATTGAATCCCCCTCTCCACAACTTCAAGTGCAGTTACCACACTTTAAAATTTTCAGTTACACACCAATGACAATGATACTGTCTGTTAATGTGGTCTAAAAATACTTGAAAATAGTTCTTAGTAGATTCTTTTCCTTTTTAGCCTGTGCGATTTTCATGCCACTCAGTCAAGCCGAGTGGATGTCGTCCCCCCCCCCCCCCCCCCCCAAAGACATGCACTACTTCTTGGGCAAAGGGGTTTATGCCCAAATATATTCTTTACTTATGCTGCAGAAAACCAAGCCTGTGTGGGTTTGTGTTCTTTATTAAGCCTTTAACGAGAGCCACATAATGTTTTTTTGTTGGATTTACTTTGTACATGAACATTGTCAAGCTGTGAAAGAAGCCATTTGATGGTGTGCTGTTTGTATGAAAGGTGAAATAAAGGTCCTGAATGGTTAACGTCTCATTTGCTAGTTTTTATTTTCACGTTTTTCCATGTCTAAATATGTTGTCATTGCTGGGTGGAAATGAAACATTGAGTTTCCAGAGTCTGCAGGGGTCTTTTATTGTGGTAATGGCCACAGGTAGGAGAAGGGAAGGTAAATAAATGTGTTTGATAGTTGTTGGACAGTGGTTGCATTGGGTGCAAATTGTAGCTGCAGGAGTTAGTAATAATATGCAGCAATGGGGGCGTTGTGAAGTATAACAATAGTGTACGCCAGAGCTAGGAGCAACAGTGGCAATTGAATGTGGGATGCAAAGCTGGAGTCTAGTGGAAGTGAGAAGGTTTGATCTAGATGTGGTGGTGGGATAAATGGTATAGGTGAAAGTAATATGCTCTTTAGAGAACAATTAGAGGGGGATACGGGATAGAGCGAGACCTTCATTGCAGTAGGAGCAAAGTTTAATGCACTGGGATAGAGGCTAGAGGTAGCGTTTGAGGTAATATTGGCAATGGGGGTGAAGGCATTATAGAGATACTGAAGTCACTGTAGATATATGTGGAGAAGATGAAATGTTACAATCGGTGTGTCGCCAATGGGGGGGGGGGGGGAGAAGGTGAGGTACCAGTCATAAACCCATTGTACATTAAGTTTCTGTATTTCCAAAACATTTTAATGGACTTGAGTAAGAGTTTCCACAAAATCAGATCTGCAGAGTGAGTTAAGCTGTATTCTTTCATATTTCTGATTAGACTCCTCATTAATGGTGTTTTTAGCTATTCTGTTGGCCGAGGCAACAACTGCAATGGCACCCTTTGTCATCCCATAAACTACCATAAACTTTTGTGTGGACGTCAAAAGGCAAATAGTGTAATTTTAAGCATTGTTAAAATCTACTTGCAAGGTGAATACCACCAATTTATATTGTTGCATACAAAACTGGTGTCCTTTAAATTCCATGTTGCAACCCTTAACCCTTTAACTTGAAGCAGCAAGTTTTACCTGATTTGCACACTCTGTTTTTGTGGTGTATTTATTTGGAAATTCTTTTACTTTTCAGATGTTGAAATCAGGAAAATATGTGGCCTTGTAAATTGAAAGTACTCTGTTTACCTTTGTACATCTACTATGATATACTATCCCAAGTGTCCACTGTTTTAGAAGGTTTTATTTGTTGGATGTTCTATTTCTAATGGATTGTGACAGGAATACACCCAGGAGAATACTCTGCTCTGCTTTGAACTTGTATAAAAAAACAAACTTGCTAACAGCAGTTAGGACTGAAGGAGCAAGTGCCAGGAAAGTGAACCAGACTTTAAAACCAGAATAACATTTCTTGGTTTTTCAGTACTTTTACATGGAACATAATAGTTACTGAGAATTGGTTATCAGCATATAGTTTCTTTAAAGAGAAGTATTTATCAGTATCAGGGCTGTCTGCTTAATTTTTATTTTGCACTGGAAATTAAAGCAAAGACAATTGTAAATCATTGTTTGTAAATAATATGTTTAGGCATGGAAAACTTCCTTTTCAGAAGAAAAAAAAAATCATCTTTTGAACAGCTGATAATTCACAGCTACAGAAAAGCATGTGCATGAATATTTAGCTAAATGCCGCAGATGTTCTCAAATCAATCACAGTAAGTCTGTACATGGGCATTAGGTAATTTTGTCCCCTTCGTTCAGTCTGGCTAGGTAAACAGAGGGGAGATGGATTCTCTCCTAAAGATTATTGTTCTCTATGGATAAACAATAGTTCAATGAACGTAGCCATTTACCATAGCAGCTGATGGGTCAGGAACAGGAAATTAGAATATGTTGTATACCTCGTCCCTTACTCTTTCATCCGCCTTGCTAAGATACTCGTACGCATTGTAGCCGGTTTTCTTAACCGAGAACAATGATTGCTTTAAATTGATCTTGATCAGCTTACCAGGGATTCCTGTATGTAAGTTCTGTTTCTTAACAATAATGTTGATTGTTACCAGGTGGAGAAATATTGCAGCTTTGGTTATGGCCGTTTGTACAGGCCAAAGTTTGGTTGCTTTAAAAAAAAAAAAAAATTTAATTTCAAGACTCAGTCAAAGTTCAGAATATATTCCTCAATTAAGCATAACTGATCCAAGGTATAATCATATACAAACATGTCTTGGGAGACCCTTGTGTAGATTCATAGTAGGATCGTCTTGATAAGATGTCAAATGTGACCATTCCTAGCAAAGGGAAGGCCTAGAAATGTACTTTTATTGGCCACCAACATAATTATGTTTGATATCTATTGAATCGGATAGTTCTAGCCAATAAATTGATTCCAGTTACATATTTCAGATAAGGGGTGTTATGGAATATATTTGGGGCAGATAACCACAATGTCAAAGAAGGCAATTAATCTGTCAGTCTGATCAGCTTGAGGGCCAACCTGTCCCAATGTCACAGAGGTAGGGAATTTGGACAGAGGGAAAACAATGTTTAAAAGAAATAAAATTATGTTGCAAATTGTTATCTTCTAGTAATTGGCCTGCTGCTGAACAATTGTCCGAACTCTTATTACCTTAACCTAGGCAACAAATTTACACCAGAAATTAAAAATTGTTTTAATGTACGCTTCAACACCCTCACGTCACACATGCCCAGGTGGCTAATGTCATAACCCCACCACTCACCTGTCAAGCAGATTGGATGAGGATACAGGGAATTTGCACACAAGTGTAAGATTCCAACCTATTTAAATTATGAATTCTAATGTTGCACATGATTGCTAAAACTGATAATAATGAAGACTATGGAAAATGGTTTACACACTAGGATCACTGGATCAGAATTAAAATTCACTATTAAATATTTGCATTTTATTGTAGTCTGCATTTTAATAGTGAATGTCCTATTACTGTGAAGGCATGTGTAACTCTTGTTGAAGCATTAACTTCACCAGACATATGGCAGGAGTCATAACTTCAGATTATTTTTCAACAAACAACTATGTTGCTTCTACAACATATCAAAATACCCATTCTGGTGGGGCTGAAGTAATGTAAAGACCATGTATGTTTAAAAGTATACAATATGCACTCTGTTTTGTTTAAAAAGATCTTACGCACAATCTTTGGGAGATTTTGTTCCAGAGCGAGAATGAGGAAGAGAGCAGAAAACTAGTAGCTTTTATCTTCCAATTCACTAATTGGAGCATAGCCAAAGGCTGGATTCGTCCATCTCTGGACTTTCCAGAAGTAAAGTGTGGAGTGTGATGTATTGTAAATATGGAAGTTATGTTATCTTTTCTTTTCCTTGAAGAACTTCATGGCAGCAGTTACATATGTATTTATATGTAAGCACATATACTGGAAATGGTGTCCCATACTGCAAAATCTGAGAAAGCAATGATAAGAAATCTCCTGTTTCTACCACTTTACAGCTAGCACTTACTGGCTGCATGCAAATATGTTTTGATTTTACAAAATGATTGAATCTGTGTCTTTCTGATCTGTATGTATTAGATAACAAATTACTTTTTTTTCCTAACAATGTTTGCAAACTGCTGCGCAAAAGGATCTCTTTGCATTAGTATTTCTGGATCTCGTGCCTACGGGAAAAAAAAATTCCCCTAGACGCTCTATCTTTTACCCATTGTTTACACTGTCCTAGATCCAATGATCCGGTGTGGTCAGTGTCCAAGCCACCACATACCTTGAAATCCTTCCCCACACCAAGATTGCTGGAGACTGGATAAGCTGACAGTCATTGTGATGTTGAAGTTTAATAGTTGGACGAATGTGGCAATAATTTCTGTACACTACAATCAGTTGCGATGTGATTAATGTGCAACTTGATCACTATCATAAACATGTAAATAAGTTCAATGTTCTATCATTTAAAAATATATTAATGTGAAAAAGCTAATTAATGTTAAACATTTTAATTGCACTGACTTCGGTCTTCTTCTGATTGCATTCGCATGAGAACGTTTCTGGTGTTCATGTAGCATTCACACATTGCGAACGCTAGTTATAACTAATATTACTTTTCATACACCAAATAGTAACTCCCGAGATGTCATAAAATAACCAGTTTATACAGGTCTAGAGGTGGGAGCTTGAGTAAAGGACACCTGGCCAGACATGGAAAGATGACCAGAGGACTCAGCCAATGGGTGTTAGGAACCCCACCAACCAATACAACACCACCCGGAGTCTACTCTGATAGTCAGGTGTTCGCTGGAGCCCCTAGTGGTAAGGGGCAGGCTTAGCTGCAGACTAAAGAGAGTCGTGTGGTGTGTACTAGCGGCGGGGAACCCAGGAGCAGAGGATAATGGCAGACAGCAATTCCAAAGGACAGGCCGAGGTCAGGGGTGACTTGCTAAGAAGAATTGTCAGGAAACGAGCCAAAGGTCGATGTCACGGGCAAATCAGCATAAACGGTGGTCCAGGCCAGAAGGTCAAGGGCACAGGCAAACGGCAAATCCAGTAAACAGGCAGAGATCATACACAGAAGGCAACAATCCAAAGGAACACCAGGAGTACAGAAGCAGGCAGCAACACAGGAACCAGGAAGCTATAACCGGCAGGGAGGCTAAGCCCTCCCTGCCTTATATACAGAGACTCTCCAATCAGAGCTTAGCTCTGTGATTGCTACCAGGATCCAGTTAATTAATTAATAAGCGGTAAATCAGCCCACAGGCTTGGGGAACGCTAGCGCACGCGCCAAGCTGATTAGTGATGCTGGGGCGTGCTACAGAGCGCTCAGCGTCCAACCGTTGCCCTGGCAACGGCCGGCCCGAGTACAGGAAGTGATGTCCCGGTCGTCATAGCGACGGCCGGGACGCAGGTAGGAGAGTCGCGGCGGCTGGGCACCGCCGCGGCTCGTAACAATGGGGTGTTGAGTTCTTGGCAGGTAACTAACTAACTTTGTGATGTCACAGCTTTTTATGACTGTACAATGTATGTTTAGCTTTGGAAGCGTACTGAGCTTGTCGGCGCCAACACGATACAGAGCAAAAGCTTTTACTTAAACAAAAATAGTACATACACTTGCGCTTCCGTTTCTGTGCAATAGGTGATCACTACATAGTTACTTTCTCCATAGAGAGATTCTCTCCTACATAAATATCGATTCCACCTTCAGATAGGATTCATGTATACATACAAAGACATAGAAATGGCAAACATACCGTGATATGTAACCACAAGGGCAAAAAACAATGTCCACCACCACTATATGACACATGATTGTTCTTAATTAGTGATGTCTAGGCAGCAAACTCCGAAAATCCACTCATGATCCTTCGCATTTTCAACCCCTTGGGGTATATGCTTACATATAGAAACTCCAGCAAACGCTTTTCAGAATCAAAGCCATTCTCCCTCCTCCTTCTGCATAATAGAGATCTACCTCCAACCTCAGACGTAGAACATGTTTGTAAAGAGAAGCAACACCAGAAACAAACCAGATTTTAGTGGAGATTAACCAGATTTTAGTGGAGATTCTTAAGTACACACACAGCTGTATGCCTTAGTGAAGCGCCTAATAGAACCAATAATCACATTTCTTTGTACAAAAGCTTTTACTAGTCATAGATAAATTATGTAATTTACCCTATACTTTTTGAATCATATGAATTTTTTTTCCAAACTCAATCCACCTCAAAGGGAAGTGTGGCTAAGCACATTTTAGACTTTAGATCTGCTGTCCGTGGACCTATAAAAAGGGCACTTCTTGCCCCGAAAGTAGAAGCCACCCTTCTAGCTGAGAGTGTAATGCTAGCTGGAAATGCTCGACATAGAAAAAAAAAAAAATTTCCTTACACTCTTCATGTATGTGTGTGTGTGTGTGTATATATATATATATATATATATATATATATATATATATATATATGTATTGTCTACTTACTTTTTCTTGAGTATCTCCATAGAAATAATCTACATTCTATCGGCGCTGGAGACTGAAGCCATGGCTACTCCAGCTTTAATTATGGTATCGGTGGAAATATGCAACTTTTAAAAAACATTTAAAATGTTCTATCCATTGGATAGAACTCTTGGGTACAGAATTCCATTTATTTGTATCATCCTCTTTAATGTTAAACATCATATGAAATTGTTTGCTATTACATTGTTTCTTTTCAAGGTGTCCCCATTCTCTATCCAGTAATTCCTTAGTTGTCCACTATAAAAACATGGGTGTTCTGTTTTCTGTCTTCAAAAAATCCTCTTGCATAGTGGTTGCAGACATTTTTTCTTATATCCGCAGAGTTTAGTAATATTCTAAATTTAAAACATTTACCAATTTAGGATTTCAAGTTTCAAATTTTAATTTCTGCCTTCTCAGTAAAAAGAGATACACATAATTTTATTGATTACTCTGAAAAATCCTGCATGTTATCGCATTCTAAACCTGTATGAGATCTTATTCTATTGACCCTTTGAATGGACGGACTTGTATTGATTAATATAAAGTTTTTTCTCATCCAATCTGTTAATTCCTTAAACTATTATGGGGTGTATAGAATTATATATTCTACACAAAAAATTTCAATGTAATCATTTGATAATTGCCAATCACATGCTCCATTAATATGGTTATTCATTTTCCCTAAGTTTCTGAAAGAGTTCAAAAAAGGAATCCAGGTGAGGATCTAAACTAGTTAAACATAAATAGAAGATAAAAAAGAATTCTTGCTGGAGCTTACCAAGCACAGGTGTCCTTCAACTTGTTAGGGACAGGTTCTGGCTCTATACTGTAGACCATTGTTTCAGGTCAAGCAATGTAGCAGAGTTGGAGAACCGGTTAGGAGAGATTCCTTGTTCTCCTTGGTTTGTCCTTTAGCGCCTGACCTGAACTGATGTTGGGAAATTTTCTGTGTGTAACCTTCTGATGTGCGCCTCAAAATCTCTTCAAAACTAGGTACCACTTCTTCCACCATAGTAGTAGTAGAGAAAATTCCCAGGAAAGTCACCCCTTGTTCTGGTAGACAAATCACGAAGGATGCGACACTGGGAACCCCCAAATCTTTTCTGGAAACCAGATAAACCATATCCTACAATAAAGAATAAAACCTCCCTACTCTACCTCTTTCTAACTCAGCTTTGAAGAGACGAAAAAAATTGACGAAGGAGCCACACTTATACCTTCTGGCATTGTCATACTTCTGTCTATACTTGACTACGGGACTGAACCCATATGTAAGGCTTGCCATGTAGTCTGATAAGGTAATGAAATCTTACCAGAAACTTGCTAGGCTGCCAGAATATATTTTAATGGTGTAGTGACCATGTACTGATTATGTATATCAGTTGACATTGAGATCAGAGCTTCCTATATTTATAATCTTGGAGAACATTTTCTGGAAGCTTGCTTTAATGCTCCTGATCACTTTTCTTACTTTGACCTATTGTTTTATATATATATATATATAGATAGATAGATATTTATTTATTGAGCCTTCTAACCTCTACTACTCTTAAAATAGATTACCATGGCAATTTGTCTGTCTCAATCGCTTTGGCCCTCCCTCTACTAAAATATTGGGCACATATTCGGCTTGAGTTCTTTGACAGGGCGGCATTAATATGAAATGAGAAGCTATGTTACTTGTACCTTGTTCTCATTAATTTATTTAAACTAAAGTATATGCCTCCTCGTTGGCTTCTTGCAAGTTTTAAATTGATTTCTAAATTCTACATTAATTTGTTAATTTTCAAGTCAAATAATATTATGAAATAATTGACAACTACAGTATTAGATAAGATTAGATTAGTGTCAGATGAAGTGAGACTCTGTAATACTCTATGTATTACAGAGGCTCAAAAGCACAGAAACGTGGAATGTAAACCAATCAAACACAACATTAAAACCACTGACATGTGATGTGAATAGCATTGAGCATCTTCAAACAATGGAACCTGTCGCAGTGTGGGATATATTTGGCAACAAGTGAACAGTCAATTATTGAAGTTGATGTGTTGGAAGCAGGAAAAATGGGCAAGTATAAGGATCTGAGCAACATGGACAAGGGCAAAATTGTGATGGCTAAATGAGTAGATCAAAGCATCTCCAAACTGACAGGTCTTGGTTGTTCCCAGTTGCAGAGGTTAGTACTAGAGATGCTCAGGCTCGGTTCCCCAAGAATCGAACTTAGCAGATCCAAGTGCAGCGCAGAGCCGGCTCTGTACTTTTGCACTTTTTAGGAAATAAAAAAGGAGGCAAAATGTCATTGTTATGTCATCGGATCTCGCAAGTTTTGGATTCTTTAAGTACCGTCCTCCATGGCGATCCAGCACCATTTCACAGAAGGACACAGAAGGGGTAGCACAGTCTGTAGAGCTGTTGGGAAGCAACATAGGTAGAATAGACCGAGGAGGGGGTAGCATTGTTCTTCAAAGTCTACAGTGACATTCAGGAGAGCTCCATTGCTAATTGTCATTGCTGAAATAGAATTAATAGAGTAGGCTTGGTCTTCTAAATCGACAGTCCTATAATGTACAGTTTTTTTATAAAGGTTACACACAAAGATGAGAGCTCCATTGCTAATGCTGAAATACAAATATTAATGCTGGCAGGCTTGGTGTAAATCTGCAGTCAAATTGTACGGTGTTATAAACGTTAAACAAAAAGAGAAGAGCTCTATTGCTAATTGTCATTGCTGAAATACAAATCCTAGGGCTGGCAGGCTTTTCTTCTGAATTTGCAGTCAAAGTGTATGGTGTTATCAAAATGGATTCACAGCAGTACACAGAAGAGCAGGAGCACCAAGCAGCTGCTGCCACCAGTCATAATAATAGTAATCCCTGTATGTCATCTGGTAAAGCCTATGTAAAAGTGCATAGTATTTTTAAGTCAGGGAAACAAAAATGTAAAAAAATGCCTTTTACCGTGGTCCAGAAAAAGAGATCTGTAAACCAGGCAAAGGTATCTGCAGAAAAAAATGAAATTGCCAACATGCCATTCTACACACGCAGTGGCAAAGAATGAATGAGGCCTTCGCCTTTCTCTATGAGTGCGAGTTCTGCAACTGTCACTGAGACATCTTCTTGTAAGGTCATTCGGACTCCAAAAGCAGTGGCCAAATACTTTTACATGTAAAAGCCGAGCTGGAAGAAAACAGTAAGGCATTAGAGGAAAATGTATGTTCAAATTCGGAAATGACACAAATCCCTGAGGAGAGTCTATCCACGAGTGCTATGTGTAATCCTGACTATTCTGGTAGTGTACCCATAAAGAAGGCCGCTTTCAGCATTTCTGCAGATGTCTGCCTGAACAGACCTAGTGTGGCCGGTGATGCACCAATTGAGGATGCCACTTTGGAATTGCAACAGGATGAGTGGAATATTTGTGTAGCTGACAAGGGCACTAATGAGGATGTTGATGAGGATTATGTTGTTTGTGTAAGTCCTGCACAAGTAGAAGGAGTTCTGGCACGTGATAAGAAGAAGGCCATTGTCATGCCTGGACATAAGACCAAAAAATCCACTACTCAAGTGTGGACTTATTTTTACTCAAATCCTGCCAACAGTTGTCTAGCCATTTGTAGTGTATGTAAAGCCACAGTCAGTCGAGGTAGGGACCTTAACCATCTAGGAACCTCATCCATGTTACGCCATTTGAAGCGAGTTCATGGCAAGCTGTTGGGGAAATCAGAAACTTATGCTAAAAAAAATAACAAGCAGTCCATCATCAGCTAGGACCCTTCTCTCACCTACATCCCGATGCCTGCAATCTACACCCACAACACCGTCCTCATCAATATCCTCAGTAGCGATCGGAGTTAGTCCAGCATCAAAGTTGCTAAGGCTAGATGACTCTTCCAATATCCTGGATTCCTCAGAAGAGTTCTTAAACGTTAGACCCACTGCTGCTGCTGCAGTGGGTGACTCTTCATCCCAGAAGCAGACTGTGAAGAAGACTACTAGCAGTTTACAACAATTGACTGTTAAACAATCCTTTGCAAGAGGAAGCAATTATGAAAGCTGTCACCCAGTCGCAAAGCGGATCACAGATGCCATGGTGACTATGCTAGTATTAGATCTGCGTCCAATATCCACTATTAATGCAACTGGTTTTAGACAGTTACTTGAGGTCTTGTGTCCCCGTTACCAAATTCCATCACAATACCATTTCAGTAGAAAAGCTATTCCTCATCTCTACCAGAAGGTTTGTAAAAATGTAATTATTGGGCTACAAAATGCCATTCTACCCACTGTACACTTAACCACAGATAGGTGGACGAGCGGAACTGGGCAGACTAAAGATTATATGACTGTGACAGCCCACTGGGACGGTGATTCGCCTTCATTAGCAGGAACAGCAGCAGCATGTACCCAAGTACGTAACATTTGTCAGAGACAGGCTACTCTGTGTATCACTGGCTTCACTAAGAGGCTTACAGCTGACAATTTGTTACAAAAACTAAGGGATGTTATTGAAACATTGCTAATCCTGCTTGGACTCTCCTCAGGATATGTCATTTTTGATAACGCCACCAATATTGTGAGAGCATTACAGCTGGGTAAATTCCATCACACTGTTTTGCTCACACAATAAACTTGGTGGTGCAGAGCTTTTTAAAACATGACAGGGACGTGCAGGAGATGCTGTTTGTGGCCCGTAAAATATCTGGGCATTTCCAGTATTCGGCAACAGCATGTAGGAGATTGCAACAGCTGCAAGAGCAATTTAATTTGCCCTGCCACCAACTTAAGCAAGAGGTGGTGACAAGGTGAAATTCAACCCTGTATATGCTTCTGCAGACGGAGGAACATCGAAAAGCCATCCACGCTTACTCCACAAGCCATGACATTGGGAAAGTAATGTAGATGTATTTTAGTCAAGCGCAGTGGAGATTACTTTCCGTGTTGTGCAAGGTGCTGAAACCATTCAAAGTAGTCACCTGTGAAGTGAGTTCAGACACTGCTAGTTTGAGTCAAGTGATTCCCTTAATTAGACTTGGAAAGCAGCTTAAGAAACTGGAGGAGATGAAACAAAGAAATTACGCTAAGTATGTTGGACTTGTAGTTCAAGTACTTTATTCGCTTCGCCGGGATCCAAGAGTTATCAAAATGTTGAAATCGGATCACTACATTTTGGCGACTGTGCTTGATCTTCTCTTTTTTTCCAACTGACCCAGATCTAAAAAAATGCAAGGAGCTCCTCGTGAGCAAGATGACAGCTCAAGTGTTACGTGACAGGACAGTGTCTCCTCCAGTTTCTCACTCAACTGCTGCTAGGAAAAAACTTAGCTTTTTTTGAACTGTATAATGACAACAGTTTTATTAATAAAGAACAACATTGCTTGTAGAAGTAATGTAAGCATGGATGTCTAAACAGACGTGTATATGTATAACCTTCCACTTTGCTGCTGTTTCATCAGTATTGCACAAAGTGTTTGTAATCCTCACTTTACATCAAAGGTACCTAACTAGATTATAATTTTGTGGGAATTGGGTCTGATTCGAAGCTCACTGATGAACTCGCTTTTTGCTGGAAACTACAATGGCTCGTTTTAGTGCATTGTCTGGCACCCTGAATTGGTGTGGGTCTGATAAAAGAACGCATCCCGCAGGGGGTCAGCGCTAAGTACCATGTATTAGCTGTAGAATTACCTCAGTTATCTAAGAAACAGGTGGAGCAATCAAATGAACCATAACTGGTTTCATGATCCAAGGACAATTCCATTCTGCACCACTTTTCTTTTCTGCCACTGCTGTGTGCCAGTGTGTCTTAGATGTGCTATGAACTGCTGTGTGTTTGAGTCATTGCTCTGTCACTTACCGTCCAGCCAGGTCACTGCAGTATTTGTCCGAAAGTGTATGAAAATAATATTGTGACCTGTGAGGTGGTCAAAATTGAATGCAAATGACTTGAAATTAGTGTTCTTGAGGCTAATAATAATGTAGGAACAAAGAATAATGTGATTTTAGCATATTTTAGGAATTTATCTAAAAAATACAGATCCAAAATCAAAACGCACGAAGACGGTTTTGTCAAAAGCGAAACACGAAGCTAATCCAGATCCAAAACCAAATCCAGTTCCCGAGGGTCAGTGAGCATCTCTAGTTAGTACCTACCAAAAGTAGCCCAAGTATGGACAACTTGCAAAAGGGTCATGGGCACTCAAGGCTCAGTGATACGCATGGGAAGTGAAGGCTAGCCATCTGGTCCATTCCCACAGAAGAGCTACTGTAGGACAGATTGCTGAAAATGTTAATGCTGACTATGATAGAAAGCAGTCAGAACACCAGTGCATCTCAGCTTGCGCTGAAGCTGAAGACCAGTCAGAGTGCCCATGCTGACCTTTGTCCACCGCCAAAAGTGCCTAGAATGAGCGCCAGACCTGGACCATGTTGCAATGGTAAAAGTTGGCCTGGTCTGATGAAGAAGGTTTTCTTTTACATCAGGTGGATCGTCGGATGCGTGTGTGTCATTTACCTGGGGAAGAGATTGCACCAAGATGCACTATGGGAAGAAGACAAGTCAACAGAGCTAGTGTGATGCTCTGAGCAATGTTCTGGGAAACTTTGGGGTCTGGCTTTCATGTGTGTCATGAATGCGCTCCCATCCTCTCTGACTTTCACTCACCTAGCACATATGTTATAGGTTTGCTGGATTGCCCCCAAACAGTGCTTATCACACCCATACACACATATGATCTGGGGCATAATTGTACATGAAAATGGACAGTCCTTCAATTGGATTGAGACCACAAGAGCTGATCATCTACTCTCCCTCACCCAGGGCTTTTAAACAGACATAACTGGGATGGCATTCAAAGGGGCAGTGTATATGCTAATGTGGGGAGGAAATGTCCCCTGGGTGTCAATTACAGTTTGTCCAATAGTTTTGACCTTCCATAACTTTTCATGAACATATCCCAAAGACCTAATTCCCCCTTCAATAACCAGTCATAACCTGCACATTTGCATATCAAATATCACTAGGAAAGATATGTGACTACTGTGGTTTTCTTCTACAGTTGGTATCTATACTTCACAACCCTTGAGCTGTTTTTGCCCCTAAGTACAGAGTGGCAAACTGATATCCCAATATATATATATATATATATATATATATAAAATATATTGTACAAGGTGCTGAAACCACTTGAAGTAGTCACCTGTGAAGAGAATGCAGACACTGTTAGCTCGAGTAAAGTGATTCCACTAATTCGACTTTTTGAAAAGTAGCAAGAAAAATTGAAGGAGGAAATGAAACAAAGCAATTTAGCTAATTATGTTGTACTTCTAGAGTAAGTACTTTATTCGCTTCGCCAAAATCCAAGAGTTATCAACATCTTGAAATCGGATCATTGCATTTTGGCAACTGTGCTTGATCCTAGGTTTAAGAGCTATGTCTTCTCTTTCTTTCCAACTGACCCAAATCTCAAGAGATGCAATGAGCTCCTGGTCAGCAAGCTGACAGCTCAAGTGGTACATGACACAATGACATCTCCTCCTTCAGTTTCTCTGGAAATTGCTGCTAGGAAAAAACTTAGCTTTCTTAAGACTCCCAGTGGTGAGGAGTCTGCACAACATTTTGACATTTGATCTGGTGTAAAAGAATTGCCCAAAAATCGTGACCGCTCTTCCGTAAAATGAACTACAAATTCCATGAAGAAGGCCATTACTGGCAATTACATCAAAGTACACAGACTTCTGTGATGTTGGATTCCAGCAGGTATGAATTAGTATTGTTTGAGAATGATGTACACACTGATGTGGGTGAATATGTTGACAGTGTAGATTGCAGGTGCCGAGATCTAGCTGAGAGAAGGGAGCTACCTGATGCTGGTATGCTTGGTAATATTTTGGGTAGAACTGCATGTTGGCAATTTTATGTTTTTCTACAGTAAACCTTTCACCTTTATTAGAGAGGTGTTTTTTTCTTTAAAAAGGTACGAGCTTTTTATTTACATTTTGGTTTCCCTGACTTAAAACCACTAAGCACTTTAACATAGGGTTTAGCACATGACATAGAGGGATTAGTATCATCATGACTGAGACTGGAGAGTGACAAGAACACTGCCACCCCTCATGTTTCTGTATGAGCTATGGCACAGTAAAATGTGACTGGAGACTTAATAACACTGCCAGCGCTATCATTTGAATTTCTGTTTCAGCACTAAACACTGCTACTTCTCCTATTTCTGGGTGAGCTATGGCACAGTACAATGTAACTGCAGATTTTGAAGAACACTGCCAACCCTATTATTTGTATTTCAGCAATGACAATTAGCAATGGAGCTCTCCTGTTTGTACTGTTATATAGCTCACACACAATGTAAGTGCAGATTTAGAAGATCAAGACTGCCAGCCCTATTATTTCTATTTCAGCAATGACAATTAGCAATGGAGCAATGGAGCTCTCCTGAATGTCACTGGAGACTTTGAAGAACACTGCTACCCCTCCTCTTTCTTTTCTACCTATGACGATGCCTGACTGCACTAGAGACTGCCAAGAACCGTGCTATCCCTTGTGTGTCCCTCTGTGAAATGGGGCTGGATCGCCGTGGAGAGAGGTACTTATAGAATTCAAAACTCGCAAGATCAGATGATGTAACAATGGCATTTTGCCTCGTTTTCAATTCCAAGGGCGCGCAAAAGAACTGAGCCGGCTCTGCTTAGTACTCTTATCGCCGTAGTTCGGGTGTGCTCAGTTCTCAAGGAACCGAGCCTGAGCATCTCTAATTGAAAACACTGTGGTGCGGAAAATACATACAGTAAACGGTATAGAAATTTATTAAGTATTAAGAATGTTGCACTTAGGTAACTCAATTATACTGTATATTATTTAGTGTTACGGGTTGGGTATCATTCTCTGATGACGGTAATACCGACATTGGAGGAACCTACAAAACAAATCTGATTTGTTATAATTGTGTTTTGTGAATCTGTTTTGTGAAAAACTGAATAGTAATGCTATTAATGTCGAATTTACATTCAGTATTAGTCTATACGAAGTGAATTTCCTCGATCTTAACATCTATATTTCCGAGAACCACCTTTTTACTAAAACATACAAAAAATCTACAGATTCCAATTCCTATATTTTGGCCACAAGTGGGCACCATATTAAATAGTTGGAAAATGTTCAGAAAGGACAATTTCTACGTTTAAAAAGAAATTGTTCAGATCCTCATGTATTGGAAGAACAAATTACTGAAATGAAGAAACAATTTCTAAGTAAGGGATATAATGCGAAATTACTTGATGAAACAATTTAAATTTGTTAATGATAAGGATAGAAATCTATTGTTGAGATCGGGTCCTAAAGTTTGCAAACCAAAAGACAACAAAATAGTATTTGTTACACAGTATAATTCCCAATATAGGAAAATTATTGGGGAATATTAAGAAAAGATCCGCTTTTGGTCAATGTTATTCCTGATAATCCTAAATTTGTTTATCGACGAGCCCCGAATTTGAAAGATAATTTGGTTAAAAGTTCCCTTGGTGAAAAAAAAAGACCAGGAGTTGTCTCCAAGGGATTTTTTAGGTGCGGTATATGTATAGCATGTAAAACAACATTTGTAGATCAAAGGAATAAGACCTCCAGCTTTGTGCTTGAAGGCCATGAATACCCTATTAAGACTTTTCTTAGTTGCAATACTTCGAATGTAGTCTATTTATGGTATGCTTTTATTGGAATAAATCGCATAAAGGATTTTACACTATGAAGTCTTTTTTGTTTCTATTATGATGGAGTAACATTCTACACCAGAGGGATGATCCAATAAGACGATTTTATTTTACCTACACGCTGCATAATCGTTTTGTGTCTAATAAGTAGATACCCTAAGGGGTTAAGAGGATTATCGATATCACGTGGTGTTTGATGTAATTACAATTGATGCACGGTTCTGATGTAAAGGGTTATTATTCCTTTATGTGATTGAGTATACAGATCGCACTGTTTTGTTTTCTTTTTTCTTTCTTTTTTTTTCTATGCCTATTTATGGATTACGTGTGAATTGACCACCACTATCGTATAAGAACTTTTACATCTTTCAAATCCAGGATACCTGTTTGGAGTTCGGGACATTTCATTTCCCTTCAGAGACTTTCAGGGTTTTTTTTCGGTATTTGATAGGATTTATGATATAACATTTGATGTTTAAAGATTCCCTATTTAGGTGAATTATTTTACTTCTCTTGGGAAGTTAATTTTCCCTCTTTCATTTTCATTTTTGGCGCCTGTCAGCAAGTTTTATGTTATTTGTTTCTGTTATCAGTATGGTTTGGTGTTACCTACTTTAATTTGCTACAAGTTGCCTTTTGTTTTTATCATTGTTGCGCCATTGTTGGACTTGGTACTATTCTATTTTGCGATTTGTTATAATGCCTAAGAAAATAGAATAATGACATAGAAGAAAAGTGACAGTTTAAATTGCCGAGCGATAGCATAGCTGCTTACCCTACATTCCGAGTGCTGTATTTAAAGCGCCAATGGCAGGATCCTATCACTTCAATAATTAATTTCCAAGTTAGGGTCTTGGCATTGGCGCTTTAAATACAAAGCTATCACTGCGGCTATCAGCAGTGACGTGAATTTCAAGTGCCGGAATTTACAGCACTCGAGATGTTAGGGTAAGCAGCTATGCTATCGCTATGCAATTTAAACTGTAATTTTTCTTCTATGTCATTATTTTACTTTCTTAGGCATTATAACAATTGGATTTGTTTTGTCGGATAAATTCTTGTCGGTGAGGTGGTAGTCGTGTTACTATAGATTCTCCCATGCATCATTCATGATGGCTGCTTTTTATCTACAAAGACTGCATTTGGAAAAGTTACAAAGCTGAAAAAGGCTATGGGATTCGCTACAGCCCATACAAGTTTTATTGGGACTTTTTTTATTTTTTTTAAAAAACAGACCCATCTCTTGGGTAAGTATGTGCTTTATCACATATACTATTTCAATATCTAATTACTCTTTCCTATTTATGCTTCTAACAATTCCTGTAGCTAATCCCTGATTCAATGCAGAAAAGTGAAATAATTTGTTCTAAGCAGGTATTTTCTTGTTAAAAAACTTCTTTCTGTAGGAATGAAGTGTGAGAAAGTTACTGCAATTAAAAAATCCAAACCAATGTTAACTAAACTAATCCATAAGAGTGTTTTATAAATATATGATCTACTTTAGCAAGATTAAAACTGGCCAAGGTCACAAAGCTGAAACTGATAAGTAGGTCCACTTGCACATAGATTGCTTTCTATCTGGGTGATTTTATGATTACTGATGCTGAAATCCCTTAAGTTTTCACAGTTTCACAGGTCATAAGCAACAACTAAAAAGCATTTGCAAAACTATGGCACTTTGCGGAATAGGGAATTTAACCTACAACTATTTCCCTAGGCATTCAAGCAAGCTATAAAGTCTAGACTACTGCTAAAATGGCACATCTTTTATATACATTGACATGCTTTACAATTAGAATGTTAATAAATCATAGAATAACACTTTTGTTTCAAAGCCATCAAAGGGAGTTTTGTTGTTTAAGCAGTTAGGGGAATTTTATTATAATGCATGCACAATTCTAAATAAATTGTGTGATACATGCAGCCAAAGGTAATTATTGCTAGGAACCAGATGATTCACCAGTGACTTGCATGTGATGAAAGTTAATTACACAACATTTGAAGGAGCAAGGCTTAGCATTTGAATGGCTCTTGTAATGTGAAAGGTGATAAATATGTTGAGAACAGTCCCACTTCTCACACAGTAAGGCCGTATACAAACTGGTGTCTTGTTTTTTGTTTTTAGTTCTTTTTAATAGTAGTAATAATGTGTGTCAATTTTGTTTGCATTTGATATGTTTTCTTACTAGCATTTAAGAAACTATTGTAGGCATTCCCATAGTAACTCAAAAAAAAGAACAAGATGCATTATTATTATTATTATTATTATCGTTTATTTGTAGGGCGCCACAAGGTTTCTGCAGCGCCGCACATAGTACAAATAGTAGACTATACAGTAGACTATACAGGGTAGAACAGTACAGAACAATATACACACAGTACCAGTACTTCAGAAACTCTGGGAGGGCAGATACAGTAGAGACGGAGCAGAAGAACAGGTATGGAGACTGGAGGGAAGAGGGCGCTACTCATTCGAGCTTACATCCTAAGGGAGGGTAAACAAAGTCAGGCACAAAAGTGAGCCAGTGAATCAAAGGGGAGAGAGATGAGGGGTCAAGGGAGGATGAGCAGAAGAGATGAGAGGTTAAATGGATGGTTGGTAGGCCTTGAGGAACAGGTGAGTTTTAAGTGCCCGTTTGAAGGAGCACAGATTGGGAGAGAAACGGATGGAGCGAGGGAGGTCGTTCCAGTGAAGGAGGGCAGCACGGGAGAAGTCTTGGATTCGAGAGTGGGAAGAGGTGATCAGTGTGGAGGAGAGGCGGCGATCATTGGCTGAGCGCAGGGAGCGGACAGGAGTGCGAATGGAGAGGAGGTTAGAGATATAAGGGGCAGTAGACTGGGAGAGAGCCTTGTAAGTGGTGGTAAGGAGTTTAAAAAGGATTCTGTAGGGGAAGGGGAGCCAGTGTAAGGCGAGACAGAGTGGAGAGGCGGAGGAGGAGCGGCGTGAGAGGAAGATGAGTCTTGCAGCCGCATTGAGTAAAGAGCGGAGGGGGGCAAGGTGGGAGTGGGGGAGGCCAGTAAGGAGAAGGTTGCAGTAATCGAGGCGGGAGATGATGAGAGCATGGATGATGGTTTTGGTGGCATCCTGAGAGAGAAAGGGACGGATGCGGGCAATGTTACGGAGTTGGAAGCGACAGGCTTGGGCGAGCGATTGAATGTGGGGGGCAAAAGAGAGAGAGGAGTCAAGAGTGACACCCAGGCAGCGGAGTTGGGTGACAGAGGAGATAGTGGAGTTATTGACAACGATAGAGAGGTCGTGGTATGATTGGAGTCTGGGCGGAGGAAAGACAATAAGTTCAGTTTTTGAGATGTTAATTTTAAGAAAGCGTGAGGACATCCAGGAAGAGCTGAGAGGCAGTCAGTCACACGAGAGAGGAGGGAGGAGGAAAGATCAGGAGAAGAGATGTAGAGTTGAATGTCATCAGCGTAAAGGTGATACTGAAGACCAAACGAGGAGATGAGAGCACCAAGGGAGGAAGTATAGAGCGAGAAGAGTAGAGGGCCGAGAACAGAGCCCTGGGGGACTCCTACAGGGAGAGGGGAGGGGGTGGATGAAGAGCCAGACGTGGATACAGAGAAGGAGCGGTTATCCAGGTATGAGGTGAACCAGGCATGAACAGAACCAGAGAGGCCAAGAGAAAGAAGAGTTTGCAGCAGGAGGGGGTGGTCCACGGTGTCAAAGGCCGCAGAGAGGTCGAGGAGGATGAGTATGGAGAAGTGACCTTTGGATTTGGTTGAAAGAAGGTCATTAGTGACTTTAGCCAGGGCAGTTTCGGTGGAGTGGAGGGGGCGGTAGCCATTTTGGAGTGGGTCAAGGAGGGAGTTGTCAGAGAGGTGACAGGTGAGGCGGCTGCAAACAATCCGCTCAAGTAGTTTGGAGGCATAGGGGAGAAGAGAGATAGGGCGGTAGTTCGCAAGAGAGGTAGGGTCAAGGTTGGGTTTCTTGAGGATAGGTGAGATAAGAGCATGCTTGAATGAGGATGGGACTACGCCAGAGGAGAGTGATAGGTTGAATAGGTGTGCGAGGTAAGAGCAGGCAGTAGGAGAGAGAGAGCGAAGAAGGTGAGAGGGGATGGGATCAAGAGGACAGGTAGAGGGTGGAGAGGAAAAAATAAGGAAGCGAACTTCTTCACCTGATGTAGGGGTGAAGGAGCACCACAGCTGGTTAATGGGGGGAGGTGAAGCAATGAGGGTGGTGGGAGAGGGAAAGGAGGAGGAGATGTTCTGTCTAATGTGGCGAAGAGGCGGCGGGGATTGGAGGACTGAGAAGAGATAAGGGACTTAAAGAAGGATTGTTTAGCAAGGAACAGGGCAGAGCAGAAAGAGGAGAGGATAAATTTAAAGTGAAGGAAGTCCGCCAGGGAACGAGATTTCCTCCAGAGGCGTTCGGCTGTGCGAGAGCACTTTTGGAGGAGCGGGTAAGTTTGGAGTGCCAGGGTTGGGGAATAAGGCGACGCCGGCGAATAGAAGAGGCCGGGGCAACAGTGTCCAGGGCAGTAGTGAGGGAGTGGTTGTAGAGAGCGGAGGCTTGATCAGGGCAAGCCAGAGAGGGAAGGGGTGATAGGAGAGTTTCTAGAGAGGAGGAGAAGGAGATGGGGTCAATGGCGTCAAGGTTGCGCCTGGTGAGGCGAGGAGGGAGCGGGGGAGGAAGACAGAGTGAAGGAGAGGAGATGGTGGTCAGAGAGAGGGAAGGGAGAGTTGGAGAAGTCAGAGAGATTGCAGAGGTGAGAGAAGACAAGGTCGAGGGAGTGACCAAGACAGTGGGTGGGGGAGGAGGTCTACTGAGTGAGGCCGAGGGAGGAGGAGAGGGCAAGAAGTTTGATGGTGGCCGGGTCAGAAGAGTTGTCAATAGGGATATTTAAGTCGCCAAGTATAATGGAAGGCAGGTCGGAGGAAAGATAGTGGGGGAGCCAGGCGGCAAAGTTGTCAAGGAAAAGGGAGGTAGGGCCAGGGGGACGATAGATGACGGAGACACGGAGGTGGATGGGGGAGAAGATTATTGGAAAAGGAGTGTCAACAGAAGGCTAGTAAAAGTGCCAGTGGTTATGGTAATTGTAGAAATATGCAAATTATATTTATTGTTAATTTTGTTTCCTGGAAACAAATGGGTTAACTCCTTTGTCAACTGACCATAGACAGGAAACGAAAAACACCTCAAGAGTGTATATAGTGTGACTTTTCCTCTTCCTAGGTGTCTTTCATTGAGTTCCCAAGCTGTCCCTTCAATTTATACATAGATAACACGAGTGGCTATATTGGAGCTGCCATGGATTCCTTCAAGGAAACTAAATTAACAGTAAATATAACTTGCATATCTCCTCCTCAGACCCCATGGCAGCACTAGCAAATGGGATGTACCCAAGCAATATCAACATAGGGTGGACTCATGAAGTAAACCACAGTATAAATGTTATTGATCCACAGTCGGAAGATCTTTCTTTAGAGCTGGACAACCCTAGATGACATCACATCCAAGACGGAGGCACCTCCTATTCGTTTCCCCTTTATCAGTTCGTGTAATGATCCATGTTCCAAGTGTATCTTTGGACAAAGCCTGTCCTTGTCTGGATCCCACAAGAAAAATCTGGCCAGTCCTACTAAACTTTTTCTTCTATAAAAGGTAAATAGAAATTGCCCTGGCAAGATCCAGTGTATGTAGTCTCTCTTTTTTTTTTTCTTCAATAATTCATTGTGGGTAGAGAGATGGGCAGTATAATCCCCTAATTTGATATGAAAAGTAGAAACTACATTAGGTAGAAAAACAGGATTTGTCTGCCTTACTACCTTGTGCAGATAAGTGTTTTAAATGGTTCCTTGCTCCATAAAGAATGTAGCTATCTTATTCTTTTGGCAGACATGATTGCTACCAGAAATAACACTTTGAGCATGAGTCACTTAAAAGAAATATCTTGTAGGGGTCCAAAAGGAGTTGCCACTAAGGCCTCTTAGACCTTTGGTGAGACCATGTGATTTTAATCTTGTCTAATACAAGGACAAATTATCTTCACTGCCTGAAAAAATAATAGTGTAAGATTATTTGATGTAAGTGTTTTGTCCAGGGAGATGTGAAGTGCTGATACCTGAATCTTAAGAGTGGGATGCTCACAGATTGATGTTAAAGATTGATGTTTATACCAAAAGATGAACCTCCAAATTTTGTAAGAAAATTAAAAATGAATAAAGGAAAGAACGCAGGGCACCTCATAGTGTAGTATTATAGGAACCAGAGACCTATAAACATGGTGATAATAATTATGTGTACCAAAATATAACTTTCCAGTAACTGTATCTGATTTTGTCTCTCACACCTGTCTTCAGGATGTCTTCTGCAGCCACCACTTGTTGCTGCTGGTTACTTTAGCTCATTTGCTGGTTGTCTGGATCCTGGAATATTGGAGGCCCTATTTGGCAAAAAAATGGGTGCATAAAATTTCCCTCCCTCCAAACAGCCCCAGCAATAATTTAAATAGCATTTTCATTTAACAAATATTACCATTTCCCACAACAATCACAGCCATTAAATAATACATAATAACATTTAATAAATAGACCTCATTTTCCACAAATAGCCCACAATTAATAAATAGCTCCAAAGCCACCCCAGCATTAAATTAAAGGTCCAATTACCCTATTATAAATTCATAGGCCCCACTATTAAATGAAATTGCCCCACCATCACCCTACAAATAAAATAGCACCCAATAATTAGCCCCCACCTGCACTCCACAATTAAGTTAATAGCCTACCTCCCACACTATATTAAGAAACACTACATTAATTTACTGACCCCCCCACACACACACACTACATTCATTTAATGCCCCCCCCCCCCCACACACACTACATTCATTTAGTGGCCCCACACATACACACACTATATTCATTTAATGGCCCCACACACACACACACACTACATTCATTTACAGGCTCCCACACATACACACACCACATTCATTTACTGGCTCACACACACACACACTACATTCATTTACTGGCTCACACACACACACACACACACTACATTCATTTACTGGCTCACACACACACACACACTACATTCATTTACTGGCACACACACACACACACACTACATTCATTTACTGACACACACACACACACACACACACACTACATTCATTTACTGGCCCACACACACTACATATATTTACTGCCCCCCGTCCCCCTACACACACACACACTACATTCATTTACTGGCCCACACACTACATACATTTACACACACACACACACACTACATTAATTTACTGGCCCACACACACTACATACATTTACTGCCTCCCCCCCCTACACCCACACCCACACACACTACATTCATTTACTGGCCAATACACACACACACACACTACATTCATTTACTGGCCCATACACACACACACTACATTCATTTACTGGCTCATACACACACACACGCACACACACTACATTCATTTACTGGCTCCCACACACACACTACATTCATTTACTGGCCCCCCACACGCACAAACACACACACTACATTCATTTACTGGCCCCCACACACACACTACATTCATTTACTGCTCCCCCCCCACACAAACACACACTACATTCATTTAATGACCCCACACACACACTACATTTATTTAATGGCCACAAACACACACACACACACACACTACATTCATTTACTGCCCCCCCCCACACACACACACAGCTTAATTTAGAATACTAACACACACACAAACACACACACAGCTTAATTTAGAATACTGACACACACACAGCTTAATTTAGAATACTGACACACACACACAATTAATAATACTACCCACCCCCACTTACCTGGTTCCATCCTGGCACGCAGTATAGTCTCTTCACACATGGGAAGGCACCTGTCACATGGTGCGCGTCCCATATGACAGCAGAGGAGGCGCACACATAATGGAAGGGAGGGAGTAAGGACGGATCAAAGAATCTTGTAGAGAAAGAAAAGACAGTGTAAATTGAGGCCTCAATTTACACTGTCTTTTCTTTCTCTACTATATCCAATACATATCAGTGTCTGGGTGCACCCCCCGGTTTGAGTTTTCTTTTCGGGTTAATCAGTGATTATTATACTATATGCTCGCATTATTTTACCTAGTGCGGTTCTTCCATCCTAGTTTTTTGGGATCAAAGAATCTGCGGCCAATGCGAGAAGGTGGCTGGTCCCGGGGGGAGGGGCCAGCCACCAAGTATAAACTACGGACTGGCCCCAAATAATCTTTTGTTGCCCGGACGGGGGGCATGTGCCCCCCAGCCCGGCCCGCTCCTGCTAAGCCAACGGCCCTTCTGGCATTTGCCAGAAGTGCCACATGGCCAGTCTGACCCTGACTTAAATACTGCCAGTTTAGCTTCATTTTATCTTTTAAATTAATCATGAGTGAAGGCACATTTGGACTGTGTTTATTACATGTATCACTTTTGTGTCTTTGAAGGTTTTACTAGATTGGTAAAAGTGTGCCTATAAATGGAATTTAGGGAGTGTAGGCAGGTACAAAACACATTTCTCTACAGTGTATGGCTTCCTCAGTCAGTTCTGTTTACAGCATTCTGGAAACAGTACCCCCTGAGGAAGTCACATACTGTGGTGAAACACATTTGTGACCTACCTGCACTCCAAAACGTGTTTGATACTTACTGGTTTAACTATTTATTTACTATTATTTCTTTTGTATAACTATATTTTTTGTATAACCCATTTTTTTTGTATATTCACTTTTTTTGCATATTAATTTATGCTTCTATTCATATGCACCTGCTTACTTAACCTACTCCTTTTTTTAATCCACTGACTTACTTCTCATCCACTGATTAATATAACTAACACACTACTACATTCACACCTGTAACACCCCTCACCTTTTTTCCAAGCCACTACATATCTGTGAAGGAATGATCGTTCCTGAATGCGCCACCAGTGATGATGTCATCGGGGTGTGGTGTGAATTGGTGCAACTTTAAACGCAGACTGCACATGTGCCAATTGGCAAGTGTGCAGTAGTAAATTACATGATGCCCATTGCTTTTTCAGACATGTAGCTGCACAGTATTAGCGGCGCAAGAGCGCACGCCTGGGTACAAGATATCACAGATCTACAAAGGGGCTATCCGAGCTGTACATACCTCCCCCTTCTTACTTAACCATTGGACCCTCCTGATAACAGAGAGCAATAGCAGACTCTCAGGGAAATAGCACCTGCTTTAGGGTCGAAATAGCTGTAGTAAGGGTGATAATTTATATATTTGGTGGTAATAGGGAGCTAAGTGAATCAAATGCTGCAACAAAAGGAGGTTTCTTCTTTGTGCTCATTTGAAACAAAGGGATATCTTACTGTGTAAGGCAACCATTTTATGAACCATTACTTTAACTCTCTATCAACATGTTTATAAGAGTGTACACAATTGTCCCTGTCTCTATTTGTGTTCCTAATGCTGTCCCTTCTTTTCTGTATGGGTTGAGTACGGTTTAACTATTACGAGAAGTCAGACATGGGCAATCTCTCTAAAAAAAAAGACGGAATAATGAAAAACCGAATTGAAAATAATCAGACTTACCTTCAACACGACGCTGTAGATCACCAAAGAAAGCACCATATTGACAGCGAGCCTGACGGCGCAATGACGTCAGGCTGCAGTGCCGGTTAGTTCTTCTATCAGAATGGCTTGCTGTCATTATGGTGCTTTCTTCGCTGATCTCCAGCGTCGTTTTGAAGGTAAGTCTGATTATTTTCAATTCGGTTCTTCATTATTTCGTCTTTTTTCTGTAGGAATTGCCCATGTCGGAATTGTGGTAATCGAAAAAACGACCACCATTCTGTATCATATAGCTTACTTGTTGTTTCCATAATTTGACGTTATCTAAATAAAATTAAAACAATTTGACATATTTACATAATAGCAATATTTAAAAAAAAATCATTTAAAGTAAATGTTGCAATTTTTAAGAACTTTCCCATTCCCTACATCAGGGGTTGGCAACCTTTTTCTATCAGTGTGCCCAGGTGTGTCATATATATATATATAAATTAATTATGGCTTATTTTATGATGCAAATATTATATTATTAATAGTAATGGGACAACAAGTAAACCTTATGCCATACAGTAGTGCCCCAGTTCAAGTTATGCCACATTAGTGCCCCTAATTTTATTATGCCACATAGTTGTGCCCCCAATTCATAGTATGCCACATAGATGTGCCCCCAATACATTGAATGCCACATGGTTGTGCCCCCAATACATTGAATGCCACATGGTTGTGCTGCCAATACATTGAATGCTTCAGAGTTGTGCCCCTAAATCAAAGTATGCCACACAGATGTGCCTCTAAATCATAGTATGCCACACATAATGGGGCACAGTGTTAAGGATGAAGGGACATCAGTGTGATCATGAGGGGGCACAGTATCATGATTTTTATACATATTATTGTTTTATTTTGTTTAATCTTATTCTTCTTAATGATAGCTGTAATTGTTCGTTGACAGAAATATAATTGAAAAAAATATATAAAAATATTCTTTTCCCTTGGATTTATGTGTATTATTTTTGCAAACATCTTAATAAGTATTTATGTCCTCACATAAATACTTATTACGTTATTTTGGTCCAACTACTTATAAAATGGGACTGCTCTGTAATTATTTTGGAGGGGTGCCTTGAAAAAATGATGAAGACCCTAAGGGTGCTGCGAACTGAAAAAGTTTGAGAACCTCTCTCCTTTACTGTAAAATAACATCTTAGGGTTAAATACACGCTGGATGCTTCTTAATATACAAGTAAAAATGCATATAAACCGCATTGAAATTATGCATGCATTTAATATGAATTTATATGTGTTCTAGCTCGAGTTTTTAAAACACATACTTTATGTAAGCACTTCTTAACAGCATCCTATTATGATTATAATATGTTTCCGTTGAGAGGTACGTAAGTTTTCACCTGGGTTGACATGCACTAAACATGCTGAAATGGAATAAGGAATAATGTACTGTAACACAAATTAAACATACATAAACATGAAAATGTATACTGGCACAGTTTTTACATAATGTATTCTCTTTTTACCTCCATTTACATGCATTTAACTTGCATTAGAATCGCATCTAAAATACAGGCTACATACACACTGACGTTAAAATTCTAACTACTGTGATGTAAAAAAGTGAACAAGCTATAATGATTACTGACATTTGCGAAGTCCAGATGTGGGGCTTGTACTAGTCTCAATGTTGAGTGGGGGTAAAAAAAATTCTGCTGCAGGGAAGTTGATAAAAAATATACAGGAAACTATTTCTATAACAGGAAATTTGAAACTATATTAATAGCAATCATCTTATTATATTGATAAAAGCTAAGCAGAGAGTCTTATCCTGAGCAGAACTCTTCTCACACTGAAAATCCTGTATTCTAAACAACTGACTCTGGGAAACAATATTGAGAAAAGAAGAGAGAATTAGTTCACTTGCCACAGGTGGAACTCAAGAGAGTTTGGCTAATTTTGCATATCCCTTGTGTCTTTTATCTGGATGGCTTTGTGTTTGTACTTCAAGGTCAATTGTTTAAGACAATAACTTGCCTGTGTATTTTGCAGTATTTATTATTAAGCATGATGCAAATTTGTATCTTAAGAAAACTTTCCTTACATTTATGTCAACTAATCATTACCATACCTGTGAAAATCTAATATGTACATTTTTTTTATTTTATTTCTCTTTAAATATTTAATAAGATAATATAAGAATGTAAATATTCTGCACGGTTATATCAGATATATTTATCAAGTATTTGATGGAGGTGAAAATGCTTTTGTATCTTTAATTATTAGCTGAAAAATAGGCATTTTATAACTTTTGATAAATTATTGGTTTTTTTGAAGTATCTGAAGATTGGTCACAAAAATGAGCATATGTGGAATGTGATATTTACACCCAACAGATATTGGTGAGTCAAGGCTTACTATTGAATATATGTATTTTATTTACATTTCTTTCTTCTTTGGCCTAAATCAATTTAATTAATGTTATGTTCATATTATAATTTTGAAACATTTCATTCATTGCCATGTTCGACTATCCCATATATTTATTGATTTTGGATGTGTTGGACTCTTTTCCCAAAGTTCCGATATCCAAAAAGCTGCAACAACCAGAACGGAGGGGGAAAAGTGGAGATGTTGCCTATAACAACCAATCAGTTTCTAGTTATTTAGTACATTCTACAAAATGACAGCTAGAATCTGGTTGCTATAGGCAACATCTCCACTTTTTCAAACCCGCAGTTTAGTAAATATACCCCTTAGAGTCTCCTCCTGCAGTCTGCGGATTAAGCTAAGCTACTTAATTTCATTGACATTGTGCCTCACTTGCCACACCATTTCTACTTCTTTTGAATAACTATTTTTTTTTTTTGCCTGAATTTTATACTTTATCTTTTTTAAATGGGTGGTGTGGAAACAGACAGGCATTGAATTTTATCCTTCAACCTCTAATGTTTCTAGGGGTTAAATGGATCAACTGTCGATTTTTTTTCAACTCGTCGCTATTCGGCGAGTTTGCAGTGAAAATTTAAAGCAGCAATGGCTTTAAAACCATTTCAGCTTTAAACTTTCACTGCAAACTTGCCGAATAGCGATGAGTTGAAAAAATCGGCAGTTGATACATTTACCCCCAGGAGTATATAATGTATACATTATCAGAAATTTAGCAAAGTGTTTTACAAGGATATTTACATATTTATTATCATTGGAATTGCTTTGCCTTCAGAAAGCAATCTGGGGGTAAATGAATTACCATGCGGGTTCTTCAACACCCGCGAGTTCAGCGTCTTCGGCGATTAAATTTAAAGCGGCGCTGCATTGTAAAGGGAAGTTTCCCATTACAATGCAGCGCTGCTTTAAATTTAATCGCGGAAGACGCTGAACTCGCTGGTTTTGAAGAATCCGCATGTTAATACATTTACCCCATGGTGTCCAGAAGAACACCCCATCACTTCCTGTTCTTGTACTCTTAAGTGCATCAGAGAGAGAGGAGAAACCCAGGAGAGAAAATTGTTGTGAGACAGAATCTGCCTTTGCTGTTTCCTGGAAGTGGAAGGCCACTGATAGTGTGCTGGCCTTCTGAGAGTCTTTCTATTTATTTGATGGTTACTGAAGGAAAGGCTGCAGCTGCCAGAGACAATCATGATGTGAGAAATGAAGTAAGCCAGAGACTGAGAAATTGTAGAAGCAGCTAGGTCCCCAAGTGTAGGCTCTTATCAAAGTGATGATGGAAGATTGTGGGGTCAAACACATTTGTATATGAAATTAATTTCATGCGTCCATCTTGTTAATTTGTGATGTTGGATAAAATCTGTCTCATGCTTGTCTATATAAACCCATTTATTACAACTTTTTTGTGTGTTTGAGTTTTTTTCTTTTTTGTGATCTTACCTAATACACCAAAAAAAATACCCATTTCTTCCAACCTTCTTGCAAACAAAAAGAGAAGCATACAAAGGAAATTCCTCTAACGTGATTAATCAATACTATACAGCATTAGACTCAACAACAATCACATAAGAAGTGTCATGCATGCAATCACCCTAAAGAGTGACACAACATTCCCAGACAAACCTCTGCTGTAAATTCCTACCAAAGATGTGAAATAAAAAAAGGTATCTCTTTTATCAGGACCTAAGGTCCACTGCCCATTACTCAATGCTACTTTAAATCAATATAACTTGTTTCTCCATCTAACCTTGTGCACAACTGGATATACAAGAAAAAGTAATTCTGAAGACTTAGTAAGTCAGCTCCACTGGTACACTTTTTGAAACCAAGAACCTCATGTTAGAATTTGAACCTGCAGATACGCAAAAAGATGCACAAAAAACACAAAGCCAATTTCTTCATTACAAAAAGTTACTGCAGCCAAGGGGACATCAGCCATAAATGACCCAGATGGGCTTTTAACAACAAAGGCATGCGATACATGCTAGCTTTAATAAAAACAGCTACAGAAATGTGCACTTTTGTATGAGCATTAAAAGCAGAAACTGAAGACAGAATTAACCATGTTAAAAACCAAATAGGAGAGCTAGTCTACTGACATAATGACCTAATCTCAGCACGAAACCCTACAAACAAAAGTATATAAATGCAAATTTCCAGACCTAAAATACAGATGTTTGTGAAATTTGATTAGAATTCGGGAAATTCCAGAAACAAATCACACATTCGGAACTGCATACCTGCAATACAATGCTGCTTTGAATATTTACTACCACAGCCACAGTTTGACTTCCTGAAAGATAGAATCCACAGACTTCTGAGATCAAGACTAGCCCAGAATCTAGTACATTTTTTAAATCATAAAGAACAGGCAGTCAGGACCTCAGTAGATTCAAATGTTCTAGGAGACTTGCAACTGTTGCAGAACTTCTCACCAGCTACCATCACCAAACACATAACATTCCAACTGATTAATGCTGTAAAATGTGACCGTCTGACTCCAGCTGTACTGCAGCATCTTTGTCAGGATCTGCCTCGCTTCCCCTGCAGCATTGTGTTAGGATGCTGCTTCATCTCAGCAGCTCCTGCGTCTGGGATTGGATTGGACTTTATTATTGTGTTTTATTGAATGTGTTATCGGCAGTACCTCTGATCCACCAGAGGTGCTGCTATTGTGCTTTGCTCTGTCTTTTAGGAGTTACCTTGCTGCACCAATTATCTCCTGCACCGGGGTGTCCCCTATATACAGCTGCCAATCCTATACATACCTTGCTGATCATTGTTATTGCTGTTCCTGTTCCATGTTGCTGTGCTGTTCCCTGCTGTACTCCTGGTTTCTTCATATTACCTGTTTACCTGCATCAGCCGTGTTCTTGGTATTTGCTTTTTGCATCTCCATGCAATCCTCATTCCTACACCATCCGGTTTGTACCTTCAAGCAATAAACATTGTGTGTTTCACCATATTCCGGGCTGCTTAGCTGTGATTTCTGTATTGAAGTATGACAATATTTTCTGTGGATGCTGCTTTGCCTTCTCCTGATCATGCCTGCATTGAACTCTGATCTTAATCACCTGTCTCTGGCTTTTAAAAGACTGTCACTCCCAACAGTCGAGGCTAGTTCATCAATTGTCACTGCTGCTGGTCTCCCTGTGTAAGCTCCTGTGAACTGATCATGACCTTCCCCCCCCCCCCCCCCTGGTATTTGACTCCTGTTTGTTCTTATGTTCTGCAACTCCTTTTGTGACCCAAACCCTGGCTTCATTTGACCTTGCTCCAGCTTACTCCCTGGTATTTTTGTGGATCTGCCTTCTTCGGACCCCTGGCTTGTCTGACTCTCATTTTGCATGATTCTCCCATAGATCATTCCTGTGCCTTCCTTCATCCTATACCTGAAAAACTTGGAAAACCAGAGTGACCTGCTTCCCAGCTAACCTGTTTATTCTGACTAACCTGTACTTGCAGTTAACCTGTTGTCCCAGGTATCCAGTACTTCACTCCCTCAGTTACCTGGGTATGCTGGGATACTTATCATTTACCACATCTCATTTTTATCAGTGTTCAAAATAAACCACTACATTTCTCTCTGTGGTGTTCATACTAGGAACTCTGACAAAGTTCTTGATACATAGAAACTACTCCACGCACACTGCAACATCAATTGATGGAGTGAAGATTTGTAAAGAAAGGAATAATCTCCACAGAATGAGCAGTCCTAAAGCTATGACCCCCATGACGAAAGCGTGGACTGGGATTGTATAGGGATGAGAACTGGTCACACTATTTACTTAATATTTTTCTATATAGTTTTATCTTTAATGAACTAATGTCTATACCACAATACAACTTAAGAAATAAGGGGAAAACACATCTCCCCTTTGAACAGTAACATAATTATACATATGTACCAAAGGTTAGTCACATAGTAAATTTCAGGTTATATACAAGGTAGTGGTCTATACTGTCACTCCCCCACATGTTAAATATGTTGCCGCATAACTTGCCCTTTAGCAAAAACTATAGCCACCTTCTGTTTTTTTTGTGTCTTTTTTGGGTGGGTGGAGTTTACCTCTCCATTTTATAAATCTTATTCACATATTGACTTCATATTGAGATAAATAGATGCTCCAACAAACTAAAAATCTAATCATATTAAGAATCCCGTGGTCAGACCAAGTTCCATTATTACAGTGGTGGGATACCAAACAGGTGCTTAAGGGTTTCAATTATCTACTGACATCCATAAAAGCAAAACAAACAGGCAGGCACTAGAACTTTATATGCAATTTAACCAACCTGAAGGCATTTTCAATATTTAAATAATTGTACTCTCAGAAGGCTGTCTTCAGATGGATAGCTATCTAATCCCTTAATTATAGCCAGCCAATTCACCTCATATTAAACACCCTAAAACTGCCCTCCCCAGACCAGGACACAAAAGAATATCTCAATACTCCATGGATCGAACATGAAGTAGAAGACGCACTTAAACAAAACTACGAAATACGAAGCTCCCAATTCATTATATTAACAATTTCTATTTCATGTTTCAAAAACAGTTTATATTCATCTTAATAAAACAATATAATGTTCTGAAAAGGAAAATTTTCTAAGGAAAAATGTTGGAAGCTCAACAATACACAATCCCCAAACCAGGGAAAGACCCAACAAAATGTAAAAATTATAGACCAAATGCCTTAATCAATATCAACCTAAAATCTATGCTAAATAGAAAAAATCTCCTTATAAAAATGGTCCATCCCGAATAAGATGGATTTATGATGGGAAGACAAACATCAGACAGCATCAGAAGAGTACTAAACATTCTAGAATAAACCTACCAAGGGTCAGAAAGACTTGTGTTGCTTTGGATGCAGAGAAAGTGTTTAATACACCCTATGGACTAACCCTCTACCCTATCAGTGCATTCTGAGAGAATTGCTCCAACCGAAGTTCCAGCCAACATCACACCCAATGCTCCTGCTGTTAAATCCTCTAAGTGGCAGCAAATTTTTCAATGGGGACATTATATAATACATGGCTTTGATGCATCAATTTTGCTAATGCTCTATTTATTCTGATACCACTCAGCAGGACTTTAATAGCCTCCATACTTAAGAGCTTCAGAGGGGAGGTTCTAAAGTGGGCATATTCTCCCATCAACCCCAGAGACCCCATACTGCATGACATTACCGGTTTTCATGTTGCATTAATAAGGAAGTTTTGTTTATCATCAGTCTTTAAATGTATTGATGTCACTGCCAATCCTTTCCCAACTTCAAATTATAATGTCCATCCAGAGAAGTGCCTATTTATAAGATGGCTTAATCAAAAAACTCTAGGGTATAGCTACTAAACTGCGGGTTTGAAAAAGTGGAGATGTTGCCTATAGCAACCAATCAGATTCTAGTTATCATTTATTTAGTACATTCTACAGAATGACAGCTAAAATCTTATTGGTTGCTATTGGCAACATATCCACTTTTTCACACCTGTAGTTTAGTAAATATACCCTATGTGTCTATTAGGTAGAATACTAAGAAATTAATATAGCAGAAGAAATTAGGCAGGACACACAGGACAGGAGTAAGAACTAAGATAACTATGTCCTAGTCACACAAGGAAATACTAATAGGGGTTGTTATCCTTTTTATGATAATGAGAAATGTGAGTTCTGCACTGTGACCCATAACTCTTGCAAAAGATTTATTTGCTTAAATTTCCATTAAAAATAATGAATTACTATTTATACTCTATGGAGCTATAATAATTGATCTTGTTTCTGCTTGATAAATATAGTCTTAGCTCACTATATGATTAAGCCATTACTTGGACAACAAAGAAAGCACTTCGACTCCTAAAGTATGATTTCTTTGAATGAACGTGTGTTTAGCAAAAGTTAAAGTCTTATTGTGACATTTTAAATCGTACATCTCAAAACCACATAAACCAACTTTGGTGCCTTACATTGAAAACTAAACCAAAAATGCAAATTAACTTTAATAAAAGAGCTATCTTGTTGCCAAAATATGAACACAAAACTAAAAAGAAAAAATAAACAATCATTTTGGAGCATCTGGAATCTGCTCCTTATAGTGGGGGTTATGTTTGGACTATGTCCTAAACATTTTGTGGCATGCAGTTCCTCTATACCATCGGCGGTGCTGCTGTTTTGAACATTGTGGACTTTACCTTTAAGAGGTTTAATCTGCTCTTCAGTACCTGATTATCTACTGTTGCTTCCCTAGTTTTATATTTCTACCATTTGCACTGCTCATTGCTGATCATTTTTTGTTCAAACTGCTTCTCTTGACTCCAGCCTTATCAGGATTTTGTTCCAGTGTTCTACCAGTTTGTATTCTGGTATCCTGCATCACTTTAGGTTTCTGATCCTGGCTGATTCTTATTTGAGTTAAAGCTTTATTCAGTGTCTGTAATTTCCCAGGACTATACCACATCACCCTCTAGCTTTTCATCAATGCAGTTGCCCCTACAACACCCACTGTATTCAAGTACAGGTATTCAACCCTGATTCTCAGAGACTGTTTCATTCATACAAGCCTGCCAAGTTGTTATTCTGTAAGCCAAGGGGTGGTGTTGATGAGGGCTTTGTAGGTAAGCATGAGTAATTTTGAATTGGATTCCATAGCCAGTATAGGGATTTGAAAAGTGGTGCGACAGATGTGTAGCGATGAGAGGGGAAGATTAATTTTTCTGCAGTATTCCAGATGGATTGGAGCAGGGATAGATTTGTGAGGGAAATACCAGTTAAAAGGAAGTTGCTATAATCAAAGCAGAAAATGATGAGAGAGTGGAGAAGTGTTTTGTAGCATATTGGGTTAGAAAAGGGGGTATTTTTGCAATATTTCTCATTTGAAGACAACATGCCTAGAAGAGAGACTGGCTGTGAGGAGTGAGTAGTGGTGAGGGAGATCCTAGCGAAGGTTCTGACTCACAAAGGTGGGAGAATGATGAGCTCTGTTTTGAATATGTTTGCCATCCATGTGGAGATATCAGAGAAATAGTTGAATAACACAAGATACTACAGAAGGGGAGAGATCAGGGGAGGAGATGTAGATTTGGGTGTTGTCAGTGTAGAGGTGGTACTGGATGATGAATGAACGAATTGGAACCCCCAAATAAGAGGAATTCAGGGAGAAAATTTGAGGGATAACAACAGAGCCTGAGGGAACCCATGATAGAGAGAGTAGAGGAGAGTATGTGCCTGAGGTACAATCACTAAATGAGTGAGTTGATAGGTAGTAAGTGAACCAGGAAATAACTTTGTCACGAAGATCAGTTAAGTGAAGGGTGTGCAGGAGAGGTCTAGGTGGATTAGCATATAGAAGTGACCCTTAGAGTTTGCTGTAAGTAGATCATTGATCACTTTTGTTAGTGCAGTCTTAATGAAATGTTGGGGGCAAATTAAAGTGTAAGGAAATGGAGCTAGGTGGCTGCTAATTGACTGACACCCAATATTAAGTCTTTGTTTATAGTAATTTGTATACATAGAATGTACAATAAGTACAAATATAAAAAGGCAGACCTGGTCTGATGATTGAGGTTGTTCTGGAATGGTGACCAACTTTACTTCCGGGTAGTCTGCAACACCAATCCTTAGTTAGTGTTGATTTTACAGGAATACAAAAGTAACCGATATGTGCATAAGATATGTAGAGAACTCAGGGATACATTCCAAACTCAGGCCCAGCAAGCAGGCTGTAGAGGTAGTAATTAGAGCACCAACAATTATAGACAGTAGCAAGTGTACCTAGAATATACAAGTAGCTTATCGGAATTGTCCATAGGTTCAAGAATAATCAGTAACAAGTGTATTCTAAACACAAATTAGAAATGTCTCACTAATCTGGCAATGGCATCACCTCCCATCAGGATACTACCTCCATGTTATTCAAATAGTGCAGTGTAAATCACAAATCTGAATTCACCTGTTCCTTCACTGTCCCAGTCTAGATGCCAGGTCAGCAAATGTCAGTGAGTTATAACACTTTGGAAGTTAGGCATTATATTAATTTCTCACTATATAAGCAGTTCTATGTCACTGGACACCAGCAAAGGTCACTCTTGCTATGGTTTGTGACAGAGAAAGGCTGTTATAAACAAGTCGATCAAGTATTTTGGAGGCAAAGGGGACCAGAGAAATAGGGTGGTAATTGGAAGGAGGCTGGGACAGGAGATGTTTTTTCTTTGTTTTTTTAACTATTGGTGAGATGAGCGTGTTTTTAAAGGAGACTAGATATGTGCCAATGGAGAGAGACGACTTGAAGAGGGGAGCTAAAAGTGGGCATGCAGTGGAGGCAATGGAGTTGACAAGCGGGGATGGAAGAGGGTGAAGGGGACAAGTTTTAGGGTTAGATGAGAGGCTTCAGTTTCTGGAGATAATGAACTGAGGGTAGAGTAAGCCTGATGGGGCAGGACACGTTAGTCATAGAGAAAGTAGCTGTTTTAGAGAAAATGAGAAGTGGATGGGTTTGAGAGTATTTAGGTGTCACTGTGTGCATGTGGACTTAGGTGTGAGGGTGTCTGAGCAAAGGTATGCCTGAAGCAAACGAGGTTGTGGTCGGAGAACAGGAAGGCCAAGTTGGAGAAACTATAGGTGGAATAGAAATGGGAGAAGACAAGGTCAAGATAGTGTCTCTCACAGTGACTGGGAGAGACCAAAGGAGGAAGTAAGTGGAAAAAGTTGTGTGGCAAACGAGACAGTAGGGATGTCAATAAGAATGATGAAATCAGATAACAATAAGCACACACCCATCTGTGCCTATATTTGTGGGATTGTGAGTCCAGCTGGAAAAAATAGTAATGTCACTAGTTGATTCTACTAACATTTTAGGACCAACCCTTCATTAATTTCAATTTAGTTTTTCTCCTACATTATTTCATGATTTATGCCTATTAATTATTCATGAGAGAGAGTATAGCTGTATTGCACTTATTACATGTATCACTGTCCTACATTTGATTGTTTTAATTTCATTAAGTAGGAAAGGACTTTTTGACAGGCATTTATAGCAAAGAGCACCTGAAAGGTGCAAATGGCCAGAGGAGGTAATCAAGACTTGGGCCCAATCACAAGCCCTTCTCACCAACAACCGGCATGAGTTAAGTAAAATTCCACCATTTAATATTATACAGCCCAAATAATGTAAAACACAACAAATTAAAATGAAGCATAAGCAAATTAATCTTAAGTATCCAATGAAAATGATTGACCTTGCATAATTGAGTAATCTGCATAAGTTTGTTGTTATTTAATTTTAGAAGGCAGAGGTGGATGAATTGTAATTCACAGCTGGAACAATTGTGGCTGCTCTGGAGGACTAACATAATTGTATGACATGTTTTGTGCTCCTTTTTCAAAAATTTTATTGGATGTGTATTAGATGGTTGTTATCATCAATTGTGGGACATTTTATCTCGGTTTATATATTATAAGATGATGTGAATGGGAGTTTTCCTAGAAGTGCCACCTTTGTGTGTCACTTACCTAGACACATCAAAGAAAAGACTTGGGAGTATATTTACTAAACTGTGGGTTTGAAAAAATGGAGATGTTGCCTATAGCATTTAATCAGATTCTAGCTCTCATTGTGTAGAATGTACAAAATAAATGATAAATAGAATCAGATTGGTTGCTATAAGCAACATCTCCACTTTTTCAAACCCGCAGTTTAGTAAACATACCCCTTGGTGACATATACCAACAAGCAGAGTTTGTTTTCCATTTGTTAATATAAGAAGTCAATACTGTGACACAATATTACACAGTAGTCAGGTGTGATTACATGATTATATAGCAGCCTAAGGACATCCCATATGTATATATACTAACCAGATTACCCACTATATGTTTAATACAAGCCACAGGGTGCTCTTATGTATCATTCAGCAGAGGTGTTCACATGAATATTTATCAAAACTGGTAATAGAGCCAGCATTGTGATCTTACTTCATAGCTGTCTATTGTGGAAATAGGCAGCAGGGACTGAAGTGCAAAGGTGGTGTTGTGGTAAAACGTGTTAGGTTAGGTACACGCTATAGAATTTTCCAACCAATCTGTTAACTACAACAATTGTACCTATAACTGTAGGTCTGATTGGTTGGGCGATTCATGCGTACACATTATACACAATTTACCTTTTGATCTGTGCTCTTCATCTGGTCCTCTAATCGTTTAGAGAATGACAGAAAAATATTAATTCCTTCATTCATGCGTTAACTGCCAAAATAAACTTTGACTTTTCCACAATATCATTACAAATTTCGTTACCTTCTGTTAATGAAACAAAATATTCAGTCTCAGAATGAACGGAAGAATTATTCCTCCTACAGCGCTCTCTACATTTATTCACTGAGACAGCAGCTGATGTTAATTGCCAGCATCAGCTGAAAAGATCATGACTCTGTAAACTCTATGGAGAATGTGATCATGAGTGTATACACACTACAGGATCAGAAGGTGATTGGAACAAGATTATTAGCTTTACCAACCAGCCAAATGATCCGACAATTGGTGCTTTGGAGCGACTATCGGTCAGCATGTAAGTGTACACACTACTGTGATATCGGGCCTAACGGTTGGTTTGCGAGTGTTTGCCCCGATAATTGGCTGCAAAAACCTGTAGTGTGTACCCAGTCTTATTGAGGGTCTCTGTATGTATTTGACTGAGACATGCTCTGTATGGGTGCGAGGCTTTATATACAGTAGATGTGCTTCACACCCCCATCTGCATCTCTTCCCTGTGTATTTCTTTCTTCCCATGCCACCTGCTTATGTCTTTACCAGCACGTTCATTTGTGTTTTTATGCCCATTCACCGACAACAGTCATCTACTTAAATTTGAAATCAACACTTTATTGAAACAATTATGCTTCAAATCTGGCAGTGGCTAGATGACTTTTGCTAGTATAACATAAAACATGAACATTCAAAAACTGTATTTTGCTTTTTTTTTTAAATAACATTAAGGAACAAACACAATGCAATAAGTGTATCCAGTGATTTAAGGAAACCTGTTAATAAATATACAGCAGTAGTGTGAACATTATTGAAGTGTTCTGTAGCTACTTTTGGTTTCTATGTATTCTTTATAATATACTGTCATTAATTTTTAATATGTTGATTGCAATTTGTACCTGCAAGTTAAACCAGTTGTGAGTTTAAAGGACAAATCCACTTTTAACAATCTTCTCGGACATCTGCACTGAGGGGGACCACTGATAAAATTGTGTATCCTCAAAGGAAGACCCATACTGCGGAGCAGAGTGCTCTTCCACACTCACCCCAAGCATTTACTTATGCAGCTTCGTCTCACAGACATGTGAATGGCTTAGCAGCAACAGTAATTGTGCCAGGATCATATGTTCTGTCAGTTGACTGAAGTGGTAAAATGAGTCTGCATGGGGAATAGGTAGAGATACTGTATGATTCTGATATAAAGGTCATCTGAGCTTACTCTGATTGGGTCCTATTTTGTGGGGTCCTGATTTTATCAAGGGTCCCCAGAGCACAGAGAAGGATAATAGATACTGAAGGTGGGTAATTCCATCCTACAAAAAGTGTATGAACAGTAAGCTTGTCCTTCGAATTAATCTCAAACTTTGTTTGAGCAGAATAATTTAATTTTGCTGCCTACACCCTCAAACAAAAACAAAAAAAACATGCGATCTGTGACAGCTGCTTTAGTCTCATTTTAGGCACACGCCTGATTATTATTATTCTTTTTTTTATAGTATTTAGTAATTACTTTCCCCGGACTACATATACATGTCTTGATGACTATGCAATTTTTATTTTTGTTTTGTTTGTTTTTTTTCATTATCATTATCCATGATAATGAAATTGGACAACAAAATGCATACTGCACTTTAGTTGGTTCATTTAATTTTCAAGGCTACTGCTAGATGCAAGTGGCACAAAGTGTATTTTGAATGCCCCAGTCTGAAGGGTTGCATGGAGAATTTGCAGGAGTTTTTGCAACCAGTTGATAACATCTTATAATATATCAATGCACTCAATGGGTGTAGTGTAAAGTCATGTGATACATAGCATATGGGTTAAATGCACATAGGTCCATCCTGCATAAGGTTTGAAAGCCTTACAAATAAATAACTAACATAATCTTCAAAAATGTAAATGCCTCAGCTAGCCCTACCACATTTTCTATCAGCAAGCTCCAACTAACCAGTCTTGTTGAGGAAAGGCCTTAAAAATGAGTGCCAGAACAGCATTTTGGGAATTTCAATATTTTCAAAAGACTAATATGCCATAAATATATGTTCTTTAAAATGGGGGAGGGGTATTAAATAATACTTCATGAATGTTCATTTGCTCTCTTAAAAATAAATACCAATCACATCTTTATAAAAGATCACAATAAAACTAAATTATGTATATACAGAACAAGTGTCGGAATGTAATGGAACAGAACACTCGAGAAGAGAGAACAAACTTTGGAATCCATTAGCAGTGTCTTCTTTCCACGTTTAACACCTGTTGGAGTAATTGTTGTTTCAGTGAGAAAAGTCCATTTGAAGCTCAAAAGGACAAATAGTGCATTTTACCAGATATATATCTTGGATATTCTTTTTATTGCCAAGTGCAACTAAATTTTCTGATATCCATCGCTACATAGTGGGATTTTCCATCCATTGTCACTGTTTGTGTTGTTTTCAGTTTACAGAAGGTGATCAACTGTCCTGTGAACAGATAGTAAAAAAGAGGAACACACAGGATTGATTAGAGTAGTAAAATTGAAGGTACTTCTGTTTGTGTTCTACTAATATGTTCATATTCAATAGAACAATTTTGGCTAACAGAAATTTGTCAACATGTGAAATGATGTGTTCATAAACCTTATTAATACACCCAACCAGGGATGAATTAAAACCACCAATTGACCTGGGTATTGGCCAAATATGAAAATTGTGGGCAAAATTTTTCCATGGCTTGACCATCAAATGAAATACTTATTGCTGTTTAATATTTACTGTGGACCACTTTTGAGTTTCCACATTCAGTAGAATAGACAGCAAGTCCTTCTCCACAGATATATTGATGTACGCAACAAGCCCAATACTACTATAACAGGGATAAAATTCCCAAAAGTTCATTAGCATATACATCAGGCCCACAATGCGGCTATTATTTTGTGATGGTACTACTTTAAGTGCTGAGTTTGGGGCTTAGGTCCCGGTCCACTAACTGGCCTAGACAATGGGCTGCTCCGAACACCCATTTTTAATCTGCCATAGAACCCTAGTGATGGACATGAGATACATAATGTAATCTTTTGGATTGAATACACTTATTTATGCACAAATTGACATAATATATATTACTTCTGTACTGTCTAGATCCTCCTGGTTCTTTGTCCCATTGTGATCTTGAAGGTGTTCCATAATCTGTACTTCCATAATGTCCATGTTTGGGTGCAGGTTTGGCTTTTCATTCTCCCATTTAGCAAAACCTTTGTTCTTTGTTGACTTGCCATAGAACTTGCATTTCATCTTTGGAAAAGTATGAGACCCAGTGTCGCTCCAGCCAGAATCAGGCCACACTGGATCTGTTTGTGTTGCCTGGCTGGTCGTTGACCGCTGTAATCGCACTGAAATCTTCCTAGAAGAGCCTGTAACCAGAGTTATTGCCCGTCCATCCAGATCTTTACTTTCTCTTACAGAAGAGGGAAATTCAAAGACCTCATCTTGTGCTAAAAAACAGATAATGTGTATTAGATTAATGTGAAAGTGACATAACTTTGCTGCATGTTACAGTGCGTTTCTATCAATTGCTCTGTGTAAAAAAAATTACAGATCATATGGCAATATAAGTGGATAAAATGAGTTCTGCAGAGTTCAGCATGCAGACATTTCCTCTTTGTCTTCTATACAGACAACATGACTGGAGATGGGAATGTAAATACCTGGAGCCAGTGATGGACTGCTGGGAAGGGAACCATGACTGCTGCCTATAGAAGCTCCTCTGGATAGTTTTCTGCATGCCAGAACAAGAAGGTCTTTACACTGTTTATGGCAATTGGCACCACAATCTGAAACAGAATGAAGCTTGTGTAAATAAACAATACAAAATTTATGTTGCTGTATTTGGGGTTTCAATTACCTTTTTCTCTTTAAGGAGCTAAATTTATCAAACTTTTACTATTTTTTCATTTTTTTGTATGGGAAGTAAGTTGTGTGGCATCTGAGTAAATGGTCCTTAGTGTGTTTGTTTGCAGACCTGAGGTAGGGATAATAAGCTCCATCGGGTCCAAGAATGATGGCAATCAAATAGTCTGGGACTTTACAATACTCAGTAATAGGTTGGTACTATTTAACTAAATCATAATAATAATAAATTAAAGGGACCTGTACATTTTTAATACTAATTATTTGCAGATAATATATTTAAGAGGATCTCAAGAGGTCCACAGGAGAAAGCATTCTTCCAGTTTTCCAATTACATCTCTCATTTATTTAAATATGTTTTACAAAGCATCTCATGTTTAGGAACCAAAATAGCCTAATTAACTCTGACCCCCTGATTATCTATTCTTATAAATTATTTCATCAGGGAATCTGCATCCGCTTGTCCTTTCTTACTTGCAGAGCTGTGCACTGAATACATAGAGCTGTTGAAGTAATTGTTTAAACATTCCAAGAAGTGTACGGTTTACTATTCACTTTAAGCCTTTGTAAGTGCTTTATTAAATACTAACATCTTCATTTACAGAATGCAAAACAGCTGAGGCATTTTGCGAATACCTCTTTGATGACGATGCATGCATTGTTTTGGTGTTATGAGCCGCTGTAGCTCGTCTGTTGCCATGGAAGTGCAACAGCCGGGACATCACTTCCGCTCTTTCTTCCAAGCTGTCACCAGGGCAACAGCTGGGATGCTCCATAAATCACTCCTGCGACTTGACTAGCCTGACCACTGTGCTGCCTCTTTCCTTATTCATATGTATATAAGGCATGGAGGGCTTAGACTTCCTTCTGGATATAGCGTTTTGTGAACCACTAGCTGACCTGCTCCATGTGCAGTGGATACTCCGTCTGTTTGATTCTGACTCCTGGTGTAACCATTGCTTGTTTCTGCACCCTGCTTGTATGCTGATTGCCCTGACCTTTGGCTTTGTTACTGGATATCCTTGCTCGCTGCCAGCCCTGACCCTTTGGCCTGTTCCTGTTTCTGCAGCTTGCTACGAACCCTTGACCCTCGACTGCTCCTGACCATCCACTCCTGTTCTTGGCTTTCGCCTCCTACCTAACAGCTGCGGTATTGCAGAAAAACTTCTACTATGCTAAGAGCTAAGACCTGGGGGCACGCAAGTACCTGTGAGCGCAACAAGCTCTACGGGAAAGACGGCTGCTATAGGCGAAGACCTCTGTTCTCTTGTTCTAGAAGTTTATGTAAATAACTGCTAGCAATAAAGTTTGGGCAAAGATGCCTTGCAAAGAAGCAGAACAAAGAGAACAGAATGGAAGGAGTTTAGTGGAGTGGTAGTGTTCTTTGCACTTGTGTCCCTAATTTTGCGGAGCACAGCAAATACAAGGTTATATTTTACTGAGCAAGGTATTTAAAATTACATAAAGAAGTGCAGGGGTGCATTTTTAGAGGCATTTCTTGGTGTGCAGAGGTCTGCATAGCCATTTCCACTATGAATTTTGCGCATTTCAGTTGCTCTTCTGCGAAGAAGCACATTTCTGGGCCTTGACTATTGAAAAAAAAAAAAAATCTTCAAATGCACAAAAGTGCCTCCAAAAAAGATGTCCACTCACTCTCATGATTATTTAGTTAATCTGTAAATAAGGCTAAAGCATGTAGTATTTAAAAAAAACAAAAAAAAACCTTTAATTGAATGATTGGGGTGGCTCTTAAGTGCAAGGAGGTTGTTTCTTAATGTGGTTTACACTTTTGCACAGTGCACCTCTACACATGTTTTCCATCTCACCGCACATCTAAGTGCACTTCCAGTTTGCAGCGGCATGAGTCTTTATATAAGAAGGGCAGACCATCTAGATACAGGTGCAAATCCAGTGTGCATCATAAATTAGTCTTACTAATGTAAAAAAAATAACAAATGTATATATTGTTTATTCTCATGGGTGTCCTGTTGATACGTTACATCAATAATGCACACACTGATAATAGGTCACTTGATATTTACCTTTGCACTTATATCCTTGTTTGATTATACCCCATAGCTGAAAATAAAACAAAGCAGGTTAATGAATGCAGTAAGGGAATCAAGAAGGAAAACCAGGTCATGCAGAAGGAAATAGCTATTGCTACACTAATATAAACAGGATATACCAACACCCATCCTGTCTTCAACAGCTCCAATGCATGTGGATTTATTTTTACTGATGTCTTTCCAAGCTTCTCAGAAAGTGCATGCTTCCAAAATCCAAAAGGTATAAGTGTGTAACTACAAAATAAATAATCAGAAGTCTATCTTTCCTAACACACCGTGGACATGTCTAGCTGGTGTTATTATAATCAAAGTGATGCTAAAACACACATTAAGTAGTATTTATTGCAGTGAACAGTGCAACCTCGCTAAGGATTAATCAGAGACTCTGTGCTATCTTGTGACATATCATAGCTTCTTTTAGCTGTAAGTAGCTTGAGATTGTCTAGTTAATTGGACAATTCTCCCTCTATTGGATCTAATGTATATTTAGAGCATTACTGTTTTTCTCTTGGTTTTATTACTTTTTATTACTTTTTTATTTTGTATCCTGAAAACCTGACATGGTTTCTATATGTACAAACACAAGCAAAAACATATCTGTTCACACAGTTTTTTAACAAAACAATTTCTGAGCATTATATAAATAAATGCAGATCAGCAGGGTTTTATTTTTGGGTTCTCTGAGATGAATTGTAAAGGCCAGGCAAAATACACATACTGTAAATGTCTTTTATGGACTGCAATAATTCCTGAATTGGAAGTTATCAGTTATTGTAAATCATCATTCACACCGTACAATACTCATTCTACCTATCTTATAATTTCTACATTATTTCTATTTAAAGGATAAGTGTGGACTGTTTTTTTTTCTTACATAATACTTGATAAAATATATATATGTATATCTAACGTCACCTGGATCTGAACTTCACCTGGGTTATTAAATGGTATAAAGGTGAACAGATACTACTTGAGTGGTAATTTTTATAGTAAATATTCTTTATTGTCTACAATTTTTAAGTTGATCCATTCAAATCCTGAGAATGCATCCATTTGTTTGTTAAATACACTATAAGGACAAATGTATTTGGCCACAGTTATTAATTATTGAACTGAGGCGGTTCAATCAGACCCGTTGCCAGAGGTGTATAAAATCAAAAACCTAGCTATGTAGTCTCCATTTGCAAACATTTGTGATACAAAATGGGTTGTTCTGAAGAGCTCAGTGACTTCAAGCATGGTTCTGTGATAGGATTCCACCTTAACAATAAGGCGGTTCGTGAAATTTCATCCCTGCTGGATATTCCATGGTCAACTGTAAGTGATATTATTAGAAAGTGGAAGTGTTTAGGAACAACAGCAACTCAGCCACGAAGCGTAAGACCACGTAAAATCACAGAGCAGGTTCAACGACTGCTAAGGAGCATGGTGCGTAAAAGTTGCCAATGCTCTGCTGATTCCATAGCTGAAAAGTTCTGAACTTCTACTGGCATTAATGTAAAAACTGAGCTGCAGGAGCTTAATGAAATGTGTTTCCATGGCCGAGCAGCTGCATGCAAGCCTCACATCACCAAGACCAATGCTAAGCATCGGATGGAGTGGTGTAAAGCACACCAACATTGGACTGTGGAGAAGTGGAAACATGTTCTGTGGAGTGACGAATCACGCTTCTCTATTTGGCAGTCAGATGGGCGAGTCTGGGTTGGCGGATGCCGGGAGAACGTTACCTGCCTGACAGAATTATGCCAACTGTGAAGTTTGGTGGAGGAGTGATAATGGTATGGGGCTGTTTTTCAGGGTTTGAGCTAGGCCCCTTATCTCCAGTGAAGGGCAATCTTAATGCTTCACCATACCAAGTCATTTTGGACAATGCTATGCTTCCAACTTTGTGGCAATAGCTTGGGGAAGGCCCTTTTCTATTCCGACATGACTGTGGAAAGACATGGTTTGATGAGTTTAGTGTGGAAAAACTTGACTGTCCCACACAGAGCCCTGACCATAACCCCATCAAACACCTTTGGGATGAACTGGAGCGGAGATTGTGAGCCAGGCTTTCTGGTCCAACATCAGTGCCGAACCTCATAAATGCTCTACAGAATGAATGGGCACAATTTTCCACAGACACACGCAAACATCTTGTGGAAAACCTTCCAAGAAGAGTGGAAGCTGTTATCGCTGCAAAAGGATGAGCAACTCCATATTAAAGTATATGTATTTGAATACAATGTCATTACAGTCCCTGTTGGTATAATGGTCAAGCGTCTGAATACTTTTGTCCATATAGTGTATATATAGTTATATATTTGGACATTTTACTCTGCAACAGTAATACTGTTGCTATTTCTTCTCACACAATGCAAATACATTACATCTATATCACTGAAGAAGACCACCATACAATGTAATGTAATAACCTCTAACAGTTCTGGCTGTAAAACGTATTTACAATGCAATAAAATAAAACGTACAAATCCTGCACAGTGCTCACAAAAGGTTGGTTTTAGATAGGTCATCTCCTGGAAATTGTGAAGGAACCCAGGTCCCATTTTACAGTGAAACTGAGACTTGGCCCTCAGAAAATAGGCCATCATTTCATCTTTGCTGATTAGGCCATCTCTGTGGAAAAAGCAAAGAATTAACACTATTAAAATAGCAAATTAATAGTTCTAACATTTCATATGTATAAAATTACTCAGTAAATGGATTTGCAATATTTGAATAAAATATTCTGTTTACAATTTATCTGCCCTTATAAGGACAGGGATACATATTTGTGCAGTTTAATGTGTGTGGAGAATATGAATTATCTTAATCTCACATTTACACATACTGCATGAACCCCATGCTGCTGGCCGTTGCCACTTTTAAAACCTAGCTAGCTCAAAAGAGCAAACAAGTGGTTTCTAAATCATAATATTCAGCAAAGTCCTGAAGGTAGGAGTGTGAGGTGGTGATAGGAGAAGGAGGAGAAGAGAAGGACATTGACCTCAGTTGGAGAGTAGGGGAGTATTTCATGAAAAGGTTGTAGATGTAGGAGGGGGAGGCATAAAAGAGGACTTTATAGGTGAGGGTAAGCAGCTTAAATTGTATTCTGGAGGGAATGGGGAACCAATGGGGACTTTGCAGAGAGGCACAGTCAAAGAGGAATGGCAGAAGAGGAAGATTAGCCATGACACTGCATTCAGGACAGATATCAGGGGGTTAGACATGTGACAGGCTAGACAGAGAGGAGTATATTGCAATAATCAAGACAGGAGATGCCAGGATGGTCTTGGTGGCATCCAGCAAGAGAAAACAACATATTTTGGACAGGATTGGGGGACGGACTGGATGTGGGGATTGATATTGAGGGATGAGTCAATGATGACCCTTGGGCAGCATGCATGAGGAACAGTGGAGAGAGCACCACCATCAACCTTAAGGGAGACAGGAGGAAGGTATGTGACACTGGCGGTAGAAAAACTCTGAGCTCAGTATTGGATATGTTGAGCTTGAGGTAATATCCAGCCATCAAAGTGGAGATCTCAGAGGGGCAGTCAGACCAGGGGCGGGCTGCTCCGGGCTGCTCAGTCAGACCGCTATTAGGGCCGGGGGGGGGGGGGGAGTAGGCCGGCCGCCCCCCGGATGCAATATACCGCATTTTCCCGGGCGGCCGCATCTGAGGACATGGGATGTGGCCGCGTCAGCGCACAGGCGGCCGCATCACATAACAGGCGATGCGCCTGCGTCATCAATGACGTGGCCGCTTCCAGTCTCATGTGATGCAGCCGTCTGTGTGCCCCCTGGGCTTCCATCTCCCAGCCCGCGCCTGAGTCAGACAAGCGGGTGATGAGAGAGGGAGAGAGGTTGAGAGGTCAGGAGAGTAAAGGTTGGATATTTAAATGATTCCTGATTTTTATCTGTACTTACAAGCATGTATTCACAGCTAGGGACCTGCTCAATGCACACCACGGTTTTCATAAAGATATCCCTAACTGTTTATTACTTTTTAAAAATGATAACAATATAGGGATTAAGAGGTTAAAGAAAACAGATGGTATGCAACAGTATACAAAATGTTCACAATATAAATCATTTTCCTTTGAAGCATTCAGAAAAAAGAAAAGTAAGATTCTAAATAGGGCAAACCTTAAAATTGAAGACTTCCCCAAAAATCCAGATAGCAATATAGCAAGGTAACCATTTGGCAACAATAACAGTGGCATGCAAGAACACTATGTTCTTTTCTGCTTCCTCATACTAAGTATATTTTGTTCTGGAGATGTATAGAATGATACAACAGACTGGACATTCTATATTTGTGCATGCAGTAAAGTTTTAAAACTTGACAATTACATAATACTGTAAAATAGAACTTCATCTTTCGTTTCTGCAACTATTGCTGTACATGAAAATTTTCTGTAATTAATAATAATTATAAACAAGTTAAAAAAGTACAAGTACATAAACTTGTAAAGGTTAAGTCTTGACATCTTAGTATTCAGCCAAGATGTGCAGGGTGGAGAATAAACTCTAAAGCACTTTTTTAATTAATCATAAAAAAAAAAACCAGTGCTAAAAAAAACAACATTTGAGAGAACCTCTTTAATACTCCCCCCCCCCCATCTCATGGAAGTAAACTATAATAACCAATCAGTAGTTACAGTGACCTGATCAATTTAGTGTTTAAAATAGAAAGTTTTAAAATATCTAAATATCTGTTTGCTATAGATTTTGTTATAATCCACACTGAATACATATGTGGGGGAGATTATGTTGTTTCACTTTCTTGTGCCAAAGTGCATCTTATAAAGTTTCCATACCAACAATGAGATCATAATATAGTTAAACAATCACAAGGGTGAGTCAACTTACTGATCCTTGTCTAAAACGCAGAAGGAGTCCAGAAACGGGAAGTTAGCAGCGATGCTTTCAAAGTCCTCTTGAGAAATATACCCATCGTGATCATGGTCATAATTTCTAAAAACAGACTTCACAGAACATGATGAGTTTTAACTATGATCATGTATACATTTACATTTGGGAGTAATACATTTAAAGAAATGATATTGTGCCTAGTGTACATAAAACAGGTCAGGTAAATTACTTTTCAGTGAAGGACAGTTTTTTGTTTCATACACATTAGCTTTCCTACCTAGAAGACTATTGAAGAAGACCACCTGAAAAGACATATGGTAAAACGTTCTTTCTGCTAGATAGCAAAGATAGTTGCAAACCAAGAACTCTCATAATATTGGATCGTATGCTTCCTCTAAACTAGATTAATGTTTAGGTTTAATGGCCCTTTAACGTACATTATGGAATAAAGGTGCAGTATATATTGCTGAGCTTGTCTGTAAGCCTCAATTAATTTAACTGTCATGCATTTTAAAACATACTGGCAGGAATTCAGTTCAATGCGATGTGCCACGTAGTGCCAACGGAATGAATGCAAAGACACTCCATGGTTATGGTACATCACTGATTTTTCCTCTAACACCATAGGTGCCTCACGGCAGGTCCATAGGTGCTTTTGTGCTGCAGATCGACCATAAAGCTGCCTCAATCTGCTTCCAAATATATTCTCTGCAACCTTTTAAAACAGTGCGATTTTAGAGAACCCTGAGCCTGGCAAGATTAAGGTTTAATTTCTGAGGATTAGTAAAAAAAATTAAAAAAGATTCTGCTTAATTGTAAAATAATTATTGGTTAGCATTGTTAAGAAATGGGAAACACACCATGCACAAAAGTGTTGTTGTGTCCAGGGGTAGCAGAATGAAGAACTAATTTAGGAGGAAGTAAAATGCTATCTAACTGGATAATTATAGGTTTTATATGAATATGTGGTGAGTTAGCCCACATCCACTGTACTGTCAATTCAGAATCTTCAGAATTGCTGTCTTAGCTTTTTTTTTTATATCGTTATCATTTGCAGTGCAAGGTTCACGTTAGCTACTTGCATTGAAATTAGTGGAAGGGGGATTAAAATGTAGGTTCACCTTTTGCATTTAAAGTGTATAGTTTGTAAAGAAAAGGCTCCAATATTATAAAAAATGTACCTTACACAAGTGTGAACTGGCTGGCATGAGTGCAAACTAGCTCAAGCACTGTTGAACAGATTTGAACATGTTCAAACCTGTTCAACTTTCTTGGTATTTTTTTTATCCAGTTCTAAATTTTGAGAAATTCTGTTGAATCTTAGGGAGAAATCAATGCGGAGAGTTGCGTTGCAGTGTGCTTCTAGAATGGTATGTGAAGGCCCTCTCCATACCTTAATAAGTGGCAATGTGCGCAGCCGGTGGCAAACCGCTTGGAATTTAAATTACCCTCTTAGAACCGATTTGCGGTTTGAAAATTGAAATGCAAATGGTTCGAGCATCTCTAAGTGGCAGTACTATTTAAATAATGGGCTACAGTGCTCTAACCTGGTATAATTTATTTGCAAACTATGTAGTAAAAATTAGGGGTGTGCACCGGGCACTTTTAGTGTTTTGGGTTTTGGGTTCTGATTAGCTTGAGGTTTTTGGTTCTGATTTGTTTTGCCAAAACACCTGACGAAAGGTTTTGGTTCTGATTTATTTTTAAAAAAGCATAAAAAGCGCTAAAATCCATTTTTGTTTTTTTTTTTACACTCCTACGCTATTATTAACCTCAATAACATTTAATAACAATCATTTCCACTAATTTCCAGTCTATTCTGAACACCTCACACCTCACAATATTCTTTTTAGTCCAAACCGTTGCACCGAGGTAGCTTTCTGGACTGCGTAGTGGAGTGGGCCCGGTACCCAATTTGGTACCGGGGCCACAATATATCACCCTCAACGGGTCTGAATTCCACTGCACAGCTGCCTGCTCCTACATCCTCTGCAGCATATACAGGGTGTAGTTCTAGCGCGTCAATACCTCGTTTTTGACGATGACAGGTCATTTTCATTAACTTTGGATTTGCCCCCAACACTGAATGTAGTTGATACGCATCTATCTGGACTGCGTAGTGGAGTGGCCCCGGTACCCAATTTGGTACCGGGGCCACAATATATCATCAAAGCATACGAAGGGTTTCATCCACAAGAGCTACATGCTTGGTGGAATCGCAATGGTTTACCAGCTCCTCCCTCACTTTCTCTTCTAATATAGATTGCAGTACCTATTCTCTTGCACTGCTTAAAAATTGAACGTAGTAAATGTAATATAGATTGCAGTACCTATTCTCTGGAACTGCTTAAAAATTGAACATAGTAAATGTAATATAGATTGCAGTACCTATTCTCTTGCACTGCTTAAAAATTGAACGTAGTAAATGTAATATAGATTGCAGTACCTATTCTCTTGCACTGCTTAAAAATTGAACATATTAAATGTAATATAGATTGCAGTACCTATTCTCTGGAACTGCTTAAAAATTGAACGTAGTAAATGTAATATAGATTGCAGTACCTATTCTCTTGCACTGCTTAAAAATTGAACGTAGTAAATGTAATATAGATTGCAGTACCTATTCTCTTGCACTGCTTAAAAATCAACGTAGTAAATGTAATGTAGATTGCAGTACCTATTCTTTAGAACTGCTTAAATATTTATTTTTTTATTAATTTTGTATAATTTTTTTATAAGTAATTTTTAAGAGATTTTAATAATTATAAAATTTGTATGGACTTAGCACAACAAAGCACAAGACTAAAGCACCACTGGACTCAGCAGGACAGAGCACAGGACAAAAGCACCACTGGACTTAGCAGGACAGAGCACAGGACAAAAGCACCACTGGACTCAGCAAGGACAGAGCACTGATCACGCAGGAGCACCACTACCCTACACACCCTCCCTCTTCCCTGATGTCAGGCGAAATGAAGATGGCGGCTGCAAGGTGAGTATTTATGACATCCGAGTATCGCGAGATCCGACGCGAGACATGGATGTCATAGCCTCGTTTTGGATTCCTTTGGCGGCCGGAAGTACCCGAACAGTGCTCGGATCCCGTCGGGTAGAGTGTATTGTTGAATTTAATTGAATCTACATTTTCTGTCATATAACATGGTACGAATAAATGTTGCAGTAATACAAGAACATTTCACCCACACCCCCAGACCTGGAAGCAGACAAGAAGGTGGGGTTGTACTATTTCTCTCCACACAGTGCACAATCCCACAGTTCTACCATCACACACGTTCACATCTTTTGAAGTACATACTGTTAGGATTTTTAACCCATTCGCTATGTTTATCGTTGTGATCTATCACCCCCCTGGACCCCACCAACAATTTTTTGAACATTTCTCTGCATGGCTCCCTCACTTCTTATCTTCTGACATCCCCACCATCATCATGGGTGATTTCAACATGCCTATTGCTAATCCATGTTCCAATGCTTCTTCAAAACTGCTTTCTCTAACATCCTCACTTGACCTCTCCACAGTGGATTGAATCCACTACTCATCAGGATGGCCACTGTCTTGATCTTGGTTTCTCTAGACTATGCTCAGTTTCTCATTTCCTTTCCCCCTCTCGGATCATCATCTTATTAGTTACTCGCTCACTCCCAGTTCTTTAACCTCCCTGCTGTCAAACTCTTTCAAGCCTCCTCATACCCGCAGGAACATTAACTCTATTGATTTTCAACCGTTTTCCACTTCTCCCCAACACCTTCTTGCTTCAATTTCTACATTTTCCTCCCCTGATATGGCAGTTCCTCATTTTCACCATACCCTAGCAACTGCCCTTGATCAAGTGGCTCCAGCGACTCTTCATACTCCGCGTAGACTTCGTTGTCAACCGTGGCACACTAAAGTAACACGAAATCTACAAAAACTTTCTCGTAAAGCTGAACGTCACTAGCGTAAATCTTGTACCGCTAATGATTTCAGTACATATACTGCTATCTACCACTCCTATCGAAATGCTCTGGACACTGCTAAACAAGCAAACTTCCAATCTCTCATCTATGCTCAGGCTTCTAACCCTAAACACCTTTTAACATATTTAAATTTCTTCTCAATCCTCCCATCCCAAACCCTCCGTGTACCATCAGTACCCAGGATCTTGCTTCCTATATCAAGGACAAGATTGATAAGATCAGACTTGAAATGGTATCATCTCCCTCGACTAGCAATCAGCTCAATGCCTTCCCAGCATTCTCTGACACCCTCTCTTCATTTGATCCCACAAATGAAGAGGAAATTTCTACTCTTCTTATATTCCTACTCAACCTCCTGTCCTCTTGATCTCGTACCCTCTCAAATTGGTAGGTCTTTTTCTCGTGTGCTCATTCCACCTCTACCTAAGATCTGCAATCTCTCTTTTTGACTGGTATCTTTCCATCACTGTTCAATCATGCAGTGATTACTCCTATTCTAAAAAAACTAAATTCTGACCCAAACTCTCTCTCAAATTACCGCCCCATCTATCAGCTCCCATGCCCCTCCAAACTTCTTGAGAGAATTGCCTACACTCGCCTCACACGTTTCTTTTCTGCAAACAACCTTTTGGATCCTCTTCAATGATCTAATCACAGCTAAAACTAAAGGTGATTAGTCTCTTCCAATTCTCCTGAATCTCTCTACTGCATTCAACACTGTTGACCACTCTCTCCTCATACATACGCTACAATCCCTAGGTCTTCAAGACACTGTCCTATCCTGTTCTCATCCTACCTATCCAATCACTCTGTTTGTGTTAATTCTCTGGAACAACCTCTACTCCATTTCCTTTATCAGTTGGAGTACCACAAGTTTCAGTCCTAGGTCCTCTGCTATTCTCTATCAACACCACTTCTCTTGGAAAACTAATAAGCTCCTTTGGATTTCAGTATCTTCTCTATGCCGATGATGCACAAATTTATCTATCCTCTCCTGATCTCTCACCATCCGTGTTGTCTCGCGTTACTGACTGTCTTTCTGCCTTTTCATCTTGGATGTCCCCTCGCCAACTCAAACTCAATCTTTCAAAAACTGAATTAATAATATTCCCACCCAACAATTGAAGTCTCCTGCCTGACATTTCTGTTTCTGTTGATAACAGGGCCATAAATGCCACCCCGCAAGCTCGCTGCCTAGGTGTAATCCTTGACTCGCAACTATCCTTTGTTCCCCACATCAACTCTATATTTACATCATGCTGCATACATCTAAAACATATCTCCAGAATAAGTACATATCTCACATGAGACACTGCAAAAGCTTTCATTCATGCAATCATCATCTCCCGCATCGACTATTGTAATTCCCTCTGTACTGGTCTTCCCAAAATCTGACTCAAGCCCCCTCATCTGTTGAGTCACTCTGTCAGTCTCTACATTGGTTGCATGTTTTTCAAAGAATCCAATATAAAATTCTACTACTAACATACAAGGCTATCAACAAAATTGCCCCGACATACATCTCTGCATTTGTCTCAAAATATCTCCCAACTCGACACCTCCGTTCTTCGACTCTCATCACTACCTCCTATTCTCGTTTTTTCGGGCTGCACCCACTTTATGGAATTCACTCCCTCGCACCACAAGACTTTCCTCTAGTCTTCAAAATTTCAAGCGTTCTCTGAAAACCCACCTCTTCAGACAAGCTTATAACATTCCTCTACCACAGTCTTAATATCCTTAGCTTACCCTATTACCACTCTCTACACAGCCAACACAAGACAACAACCTTCTGACCAACATTGCTGTGTGATTGAACCTACAGCCCACTAAATACTTTGTAACCTTTGCGTTCTAGCTAGACAAATTTTCAATATGATGTAGCACTTACCCTTGTGAATCAAACCATTGTACCATAGATTGTAAGCTTGAGAGCAGGGCCCTCTTACCTCTCTGTATGTATGTATTACCCAGTATTGTTTTATTATTGTTTGTTCCCAATTGTAAAGCGTTATGGAATATGCTGACGCTATATAAATAAATGATGATGATGATGAACATACCTCCCTTGCTGAAATGTGAGTCAGTATTTTTCACAGAAAAGGTGTGATAGAGGCATTTGGGTGATTGGTAGCGTAAAACAAAGTACAGTGATAGCTACAGTGGTACCTGCATGTTCAAAAATAGCTTACTATATTTGCCAGAAAGATGAAGACATTAAAATAAACCAATAAGGTTAATCAAACAATCAATATAATTGAGGCTGTAAGCCATGTGTTGTTATACAGGTAAGAAGAAAAAAACAAGGTGCTTTTTATAATATCCAGGCATGGAGCCTTATAATCATGCTTGCCCACTCTCTCGGAATTTCCGGGAAACTACCGAATTCAGGGGTAGGTCTCCCAGACTCCCAAGAGACCAGACAATTCTCGCGCATCATGCCCATTACCTAGTAAAGCGGGCAGGATTGCAGCTTCTATGACACAATATTGGCCCTGCTTCCCACGTCCCACCGCCTTCTGTCCTCACTCTTCACCTCCCCTTCGGGATCTCCCAGGGGGGAAGACTAAAAAGTTGGTAGGTATGCTTATAATACACTCACTTTTGCTAATGGACTGAACTGATGACATTCCAGTTCATACAGATATTATTTACAGTTTATATATGTATTTATATCACTTGTGTATTACAATGAGAAAAACTCAAATTCCATAATATTACTTTTTACACAAAATACATAAACATATTTTGACAATAATTTTCTGTAAAAATTAGAAGCAAACATACACAGCTATAATTCTCTCTTTCACTGAGACAATGTTTGTTTAGCAGCAGCTCCTTGAACACAACTTTCAGTTGCAGTGGAAGAATAACAAACCTTTATTATTTAATTATCTTGGAAAACATTTTAGCAGCATCTGGGGAGTGTAACGTACAATGCAGAAAGAAAGAGTACCAAGGGTCTCCATATGTTGCTTATGTTATTAACCTCTAATTAAGTATGGGGTTTTTGTTTCCTGCACTAGCTACAGTATGTGTTTGTTTTCATTCAATTGTTTTCACTGCATTTATTGTGACTGGAAAAGTTACTTCGTTTGAAATGTAACTACAAAGACTGCAGGTAATGTTTTTCAAACAGCAATCAAATAATGATTTCAGCTGGATTTAACTTTTCCTATTTAACTCTTATCAAGTGCTGCAACTTTTAATATACTTTTTTCTGCATAAGGGTTAATAAAAGAAAGCTTACTTTGTATTATGTGAAAAAGATATTGTAAGAATTCTGCAAAGGCCTCAATTCCTTTCTTTATTTTACAGTGAAGCAAGATAGAGGAGCACCATTGTCGGGATCTTTGAGTGAGATACACAGAACTTGCATTCACCAACATTACCGAAAAATGTAGTAAATGTACATGAGCAGTATACAAGGAATCAAAATGCTAATTAAACCCTGGCAACCTTTTGAAGGTATAGGTAGCCTTATAATATCATATTTATAGTCAATGCCAGGGGCAGATTGGCCATAGGCCCAACTGGGACTTACCCGGAAGGCCAGTGGGTCTTGGGGTCCCTTCAGGTGTTTTTTTAAAACTACTTTCTGGGTTTGTTTTATGTGTTCTTTATTTATTACAAACAACAGATATAGAACAAATAAACAGAAATATGCAAACATTATGTTAACAAGTATGTGAATGGCATAGTAATCAGAGTTTACAAATATTAAAAAGATAGGAGGTGAAGGATAATAAATGGTGGGTTAGTTTGGAAAGAAGGGGGAGCCAAATCAAAAAGCGGTTGGTGGGTTGAGAAGTGGGGTGAGATAGACATCTGGACTTACGAAGGGACACAGTGCATTGGTCTTGATGACACATGCTAATCTAGGCCAGCCTCAACTTTCATTTGCTTCTAGGTGGCTGGTCCCTCCACTTGGACTGTCATCCTATTACATATGTAGTGCGAATGAGCCCTGTACAGATCCATCCCTCCCCTTCCTGCTCAGCAGTTCTCCTTGTAGTAGTAGCAAAGCAGAATTTAGTAATTAAAGTTGACAGAAAATAAGAGCTAATCCAAATTGTTTCAACCACGTGGCGGCTTTCACTCCCTGCTGTGTGGCTGCCATGGAATCTGCTCAGAGGGCAGAGTATTCTGATGCTCCCTTTCTCTCTAACAAATAAGTCTATATATACAGCAGACACAGCAGGAAAACACCAGTCCAGTGATGATATAAGTGTGTGTATGTGTGCTATTGTTGTAGTGCAGGAAGGGGGTGGTATTTGTGCAGTATGGGGAGAGCAGGGTTGGTATTAGTACAGTGTGGGGAGGAGGGTTGGTATTGGTGCAGTGTGGGGAGGGTGGGTTGGTATTGGTGTCCTATGAGGTGAGTGGGGTGGTATTAGTGCAGTGTGAAGAGAGGGTGGTGATATTGGTGGAGTGTGAGGAGAGGGCGGTGGTATATGTGCAGTGTGAGGTGAGAAGCATGGTATTGGTGTAGTGCAGTGAGGGGGATGGTATTGATGCAGTGTGGAAAGAGGGGTGGTATTGGTGCAGTGTGAGGAGAGAGGGGTTGTATTGGTGCAGTGTGAGGAGAGAGAAGTGGCATCGGTGCAGTATGAGGTAAGTGGGGCGGTACTGGTGCAGTGTGAGGAGAGGGGGTGGTATTGGTGCAGTGTGAGTAGGGTGTGTTGTTATTGGTGTAGTGTGGAGACGGGCGGTGGTATTGGTGCAGTGTGTGGAGAGGGGGGTGGTATTGGTGCAGTGTGGGGAGAGTGGGTTGGAATGGGTGCAGTGTGGAGAGGGGAGTGGTATTGGTGAGGGGTGGTATTGTTGCGGTGTGAGGTTAGGGTGGGTTCGTATTGGTGCAGCGTGGGGAGAGTGGGTGGTATTGGTGCAGTGTAGGGAGAGTGGGTTTGTATTGGTGCAGTGTGGAGATGGGCAGTGGTATTGGTGCAGTGTGAGGAGAGGGGGGTGGTATAGGTGCAGTGTGGGGAGGGTGGGTAGTATTGGTGCAGTTTGGAGAAAGGGGGTGCTATTGGTGCAGTATGAGGTAAGTGGGGTGGTATTAGTGCAGTGTGAGTAGAGGGGGCTGGCATTGATGCAGTGTGAGGAGAGGGGGGGGGTGGTAGTTGTGCAGTGTGGGGAGGATGGGTTGGTATTGATTCAGTGTGGAGAAGGGGGGTGGTATTGGTGCAGTGTGGAGAAGGGGGGTGGTATTGGTGCAGTGTGGGGAGGATGGGTTGGTATTGATGCAGTGTGGAGAAGGTGGGTGATATTGGTGCAGTGTTTGGAGAGGGGGTAGTATTGGTGCAGTGTGTGGAGAGGGGTGGTATTGGTGCTGTTAGAGGAGAGTGGGGTGTTATTGATGCTGTGTGAGGTTAGGGGGGTGGTATTGGTGCTGTGTGAAGTGAGGGGGCTGGTATTGGTGCAGTGTGAGGAGAGGGGGGTGGTATTGTGCAGTATAAGGAGAGGGGGTGGTATTGGTGCAGTGTGAGGTGAGGGGTGGTATTGGTGCATTGTGGGGAGAGGGGTGGCATTGGTGCATTGTGGGGAGAGGGGGTGACATTGGTGAAGTGTAGGGTGAGGGGGTGGCATTGTGAAGTGTGGGGTGAGGGGGGTGGTATTGGTGCAGTGTAGGGAGAGGGTGGTGGTATTGGTGGTTTCAGGGTAGGAGGTATTGCTGTAGTATGGGGAGAAGGGATAGCATTGGTGCAGTGTGGAGACATGGGTAGTATTGGTGCAGGGTGGCATAGGTACATCCAATTGCTGTAATGTGAAGAGTTAGCATGTTATTGATTTAATGTGAAGGGAGGTGATGTTGTTGATTGCTGTAATGTGGAGTATTGAGGTATTGCTGTAATGTGGGGTAGGGGATAACATAATGCTGGGGGTCATTAGGAGAAATAGGCCTATTTGTTAAATGTGAATGCTACGGATTTCACATAGGAGCTGGTTGGAGAGTCTAGAATATTTATTATTTGCTAGGCTTTCGAGGAAATGAATTATATATACCTTTTCTAAACAGGGACCCAACTTTCCAGGATCCGGCCAAACGGCAACTGAACTTGACAACTGCAGGTAGGGAAAGCTCCAATAACAGGTAGGATTGCATTCCGACTTGCTCATGGACTTGTGGTTACTCCTACATCCGCCTGCATGGCTGAGCGCCTCCTGTTGATTTACCCCACCTACTGACAATTTGGCCACTTTCAGATTATCTAGGGACAATTTCGACTCCCAATTTTCCCTTTGCCAATGTTGTATCCTCTATAACTGTAACAATTCTGTTCTCCTGAAGCAAGAACAGAAGGGGGAAAAAAGGGGGTCTATGTAGTCCAACCTAGTGTTTTATTTTTAAAGCAGATATAATAGGTTCCTAATAACTAAAGTGCTGCTGTAGCAGGCTTTGCCCATCAACACTGCAATGTGACATTCATAACCGACCTATTATGTGATTTAGAAAGTTAATACACCCTAATACACCTTTTAAGTAATGTGTGGTACAGGTATGACAGTCTTTACATTTTTCTTATTAACATGTCAACCTTTGTTAGCTACATATTTTTTACCTATTGAAAGTAATGAATAAACCCACAGTTTAGGTGGAAAATTTTAAAATATTTTTTCTTTTAATTTGTCAGTTTTTTCCACTCGTTGCTACTTAGTACCATAAAAACTGGGATAATTGTACATTTTAATGCTGCTGATATGTTATAAAATGTATATATCATGATATTTTTAGTATGTAATCACAGGAGCATTGGTCCATTGATTACATCATTTCTTGTGATATGTGCTGTAGTGTGAAATGCCACACTTTAGGAAAGGGTCAACAAATAGTGCTAAAATAAACGTAGTGTTAAAATAAATGTATATTCAAGTGTGAATGCATTTCCTTCCATTTGTACATTTGAAAGTATAACATCACATTTGTAACAGTGAATGCTAGTTAGTACTACACTAACATCAATATATTAATAACTTCAAAGCCTATATTAACTAACTAATAACATATTGCAGCTCTAAAAGTAGTAATAAGTAATTTTGAATAAAGGTAGATACAAAGAGAATACAGTCATCTTACCTCAACCAATTTCCGTATATGCTTATTAATAATTGTAGGGTCAGGCTTTGTAGTCACTCCGGAAGCCCAGTCAAGTGGTACATCTGTCTTATTAGGAGTTGTAGGGGAAGTTGGCTGTGATAAAAAAAAAAAAATTGAATGTAATATCTAGTGTATTTATATATATATATATATATATATATATATATATATATATATATATATATATTTATATTTATATATATATATATATATATACACAAGTTAACCCGTGCATGATACTCATGCATTCTAGTCAAATCAAGCTACTTAAGGTGTTAAAAAGGTTCTTGTCGGCTGTTTGAGCCAATTAGTGGACGAAAAAAGTGTAGTGTGTACCCAGCTTTACTCCTTCTTTGCCTTACAATCCTTAATGAATTAGGCCCAAGGTGTATAAGATTAGATATATTTGCTCAGACATGGGCAAGTTTCATTTTTTCCTAAAGTTTTAAAACATTTTATTTTACAGTGTGTCTTAACAGTTTATATATTGGATGAAACTATTTATGAAAATAATCCAATGTGGCCAATTGCAAATGGCTGTGTTTTCACCTTATCTTACTCGAATTTTAGTGTATTTTTAGACTTTCTCCTCTTTTTACATTTTCCTGGAGTTTACAACATTTTTTTTCCTGGTCCCCTAAAACAAATAAAATGGGGGTTTGACTGTATTCTCAAGCTAGCAACAGTTGATCAGTAGTTGACACTGTAGATATTTGACTCAGCAACTGTTTTATCCTGATTGTAGAAGATAGTTGTGCTGGCCATACACAATGCAAAATTGCATCCGACATTTCATAATTGTTAGTGATAACGCAATGTGTGCATAGCTTCAAAACCAATCAGATTATTATCAGGTATATTGATAAGTGCCATCAGCATGTGTGTGTAACCATCTTCTAATGCCCAGTCTCAGCCATGCTGCAAATGATCTGGGGCCTGATTCATTAAGGATCTTAACTTTGAGAAACTTCTTATTTCAGTCTCCTGGACAAAAACCATGTTACAATGCAAGGGGTGCAAATTAGTTTTCTGTTTTGCACATAAGTTGAATAATGACTGTTTTTCCATGTAGCACACAAATACTTGATAGCTTATTTGTACACTGAAATTTAAAGTTGATATTTGTGTGCTACATGAAAAAACAGTCAGTATTTAACTTATGTGCAAAACAGAATACTAATTTGCACCCCTTGCATTGTAACATGGTTTTGTCCAGGAGACTGAAATAAGAAGTTTCTCAAGTTAAGATCCTTAATGAATCAGGCCCCTGGTTATTACGAGCATGGCCAAATCCTGCATTGGACCTGTCACCTGCCGCTCATGCTAAGCGTCAAGATCAGCCCATGTGAACATCAATTGAAAACTGACCTGTTGGTGGACACTGCTGTACTATGTGAATGTAAACCTGTAGATGGATTTTGCCATTAGCAGAAAGTCACTGCTTATTCATTTATTTCTACAAAGTTGGTAAAAATCTATGCAGCAGTAAAGTTCACTGCATTTTCTTTAACATATGGACAGTTCACAAGCAGATGATATCTTCTATTTAAGTAATTGTGTCAATAGAAACGATGATCATTTTTCAATAGAATGGTCATATATTGCAATCAAGCGCCAGGATTAAACAGGTCTGTTGTATAGCTAAGAAAAACTGTAATCAATATACATTTGAACATGCAGTTTTAAATCATGTATTTCATTGCACATAACAGTATATCTCACAACCTATTGAAAAGGAATGTCACAGAAAAATCAATAAAACAAAATCAATAAACTACTCAACTGTTTTTCATGTGTTTTTCAGAAATATAAAATACTTATCTAAGAAAGACCTGTAACCATCTCTCAGAGCAATATTGGCAGTTTCTAGATCATATTCTGTACACTCAAATTACCTGTCCTGTTCCCGCTTATCTGCACTTTATATTGAAAGAACGTTGAAACGTTCTGATTTTTTTGTCATTATGACAATCATAGAGTTGGTTTTGTGTGGTCAGTATGAAGCTGTTTAAATAAATCTATTTTTCTGGTATGACATCATGGGGTATATTTGCTAAACTGTGGGTTTGAAAACGTGGAGATGTTGCCTATAGCAACCAATCAGATTCTAGCTGTCATTTTGTAGAATGTACTAAATAAATGTTAAATAGCATCTGATTGGTTGCTATAGGCAACTTCTCTACTTTTTCAATCCCGCAGTTTAGCAACTATACCCCCATGTGTCTATTAGGTATAACACTAAGAAATTAACACGGTGGCTTTTTGGTTTAGCACTTCTGCCTCACAGCACTGGGTCATGAGTTTGATTCCCGACCATGGCCTTATCTGTGTGAAGTTTGTATGTTCTCCCCGTGTTTGCTTGGGTTTCCTCCAGGTATTTCAAAAAACATATTGGAAGGTTAATTGGCTGCTATCAAATTGACCCTAGTCTGTCTCTCTGTCTGGGTGTGTGTGTGTGGTGCATGTTAGGGAATTTAGACTGTAAGCTCCAATGGGGCAGGGACCGATATGAGTGTGTTCTCTATACAGCGCTGCGGAATTAGTGGCGCTATATAAATAGATGATGATGATGATGATGAATATAGCAGAAAAAAATTATGCAGGACACAAGGGACAGGAGTAAGAACTAAGATACCTATGCAGTGGGAGCTAATTTTATCCTAGTCACACAAGGAAATCATTACTAATAGGGGTTGTTATCCTTTTTATGATAATGAGAAATGTGATTTTTGCACTGTGACCCACAACTCTTGCAACAGATTTATTTGCTTAAAAGAGCACAATTTCCATTGAAAATAATGAATGACTATTTATACTGTATAGGGCTATAATAAATAATTGATCTTGTTTCTTTTTGATAAATATAGTCTTAGCTTACTATATGATTAAGCCATTACTTGGACAGGAAAGAATGTGGATTGAGTCCTAAAGTACAATTTCTTGAAATGAATGTGTGTTTAACAAAAGTTAAAGCCCTATTGTGACATTTTAAATTATACATTTCACCACCACATAAACCCCCTTTAGTGCTTTAAATTGAAAATGAAACACAATATGCAAATTGCCTTTAATTAAAGAGCTACTTATAATATTCACAAAATATATAGGTAAACATTCCCATACATTGACAGAATGTGAGATGTGTGTCATTGTATTAACTTTTTCTATGCAGCGGTTTGAAAGCTATTGTTCTCTGTTATCAGTCATATCTGACAGAGAGGCCCGCTGTCTTTGTCCTTCAATAGATGTACAGAGAGTAATTAGGATTTGCAAAACCAGAAAAAAATCTTCCACAATGAACTTTATCTCAAATATCTTAAATTCTAGTTAGCTCCTGCAATGTTTACATATATTAATGAATGTCACTAATAGCTGTTTCATTGAAGTCAACTTGAATTATAGGTTTTGTCATACTTTAAATATTAAGCACTCATGCTCACAGTTATCTGTGAGACAAAAACGGAAATTTATTATTTTCGAGCAACTATTCATTTAAATATATATAATACCTGCTTAATCTGTCTATTTCGTCTCGATTCCTTTGCAAGCCTTTGGCATTGGAGAGGGTCTGCACTATTTTAGGTAGACTATTGCATCAGAAAATTTGACTTACAAACTTTGTAACATAGATTTATTATATTACTATAGCACATGTGAAAATAATCTATGCCAAAAATATACGACACATTTGTCTAAAGCTCTTTCCTACCGATTTAGGGTTCCTGGGTTCAAGCACCAGTGAAAGTTTATAAATATCATCTTCTGTGTGGTATAAATCAAGAGATAGCTGAAAAGTAAATTAATAAAATGTTAAATGATGGACAGCACCAAGTTATCAAATGAAAGCTCTAGCAGACACAAAAGACAATAGAAAAACTTTATTAAAAAGACAAAAACAGAAATTTGTAGATCGTGAGGGATATTCTCGAAAGTGTCAGTAATAGTTCATAGTAAAACATCAGGTTATTTTTCTTATTTTGAAACACATTAACAAACGTCTCAGTTTAGAGAATTTCATGGTGAACAACATCAAATTTTATACTCCCACACATTTTTTTTTATATTTATTAATAGCATCTTTCTGACAAAAATATGGATTTAGCATTGGTATAAAATGAGATGTAAAAAATTAGACCATGGTCATGCACAAGACATTGCTCTTATAATGTGTCATGGCTACATCAGTATTGCTTGAACATTCCAGGTGACAAAAATGGAGAATTAACTTTCGTTGCTGTTGAACAGATGGTTAATATTAATATTAATGACAAGTCTCACTAGACAGTTATATTAAAAAAATTAAAGAGCAACTATTGATTGTCTAGCGTAAAGGTTTTTTAACCCCTTAAATGCAGAGGACAAGTGGGACTCATCCTTAAAACTTGAGGGAGTCATGGAGAGGACAAGTCCTATTCGTCCTTCGCGGTCAACGGTCTATGTAGGGTGGAAATGTTTAGAGACAAATAGAAAAAAACACAGAAAACAACAGCCGTTGAAAGTCTTAAACATTCCAGATGGCTTACCTTATGTTTGTAAATTAATGCAACTTAGACTGTATTTTATTAATACTAAGTAGCTCTGTGCTGAGAATTCTGTGCTTTTTTCTATTTGTATCTAACTCCTCTGTTTCAAGCAGCTATTGCTACATAAAATGTGATCACACAATACACTATATATGTAATAAACATAATAAACAAATTTCCTTGACAAATCCCCATGGGGGTTGAAAAAGAATAAAGACCAGTTATTTATCACTTTCTACATGGAGAGCTATCTTAATAGTTGTTTGTTTATCATAATAGTATTTGATATTGGTTTTGAAAGAACATTATACAGGAATATTATCAAACTTTGGAAGTGCTTCAATAAAAGTCCATCAGAGGGGACTGGAACATAAAGGCACATGGACACTCCCATAACTAGATGTCATGCTAATAATTTAAAAAGTAATGTAATGTTTTTTGGGTGATTAATATAAGAATACTCCCATTTCAGGGTGAAATTTTAGTCAAGAGTTACTCCATGGTAAAGGCCAGTCTTCCATTTTCAGTGTGTACTCAGACACACTGTGCACCAAACAAGCAGTATGGTAGGTCCCACTCATAAGTATCCAATGCAATCATTGATAGGTTTGTAGAATAAGTAGTATGTACTGTATATGCTATGCAGAAGTGAATATAAATAATAGTTGCCTACACTCCCGGTATGTCTGGGAGGCTCCCGAATTTTTGGAGTTCTCCCGGACTCCCGGGAGAACAGGACAACATCCCGGGTCCAGCTCACCTCGTTTGTGAAGCGGCTGGGGGCTGGGCTAAACGCGTCATCCTGGCCTGCCCCCACCCACCGATAGGCTGAATGGACAAAAATTGACAGGGGTGTGGCCTAACGGCGCAATTCACGTGGCCACGCCCCCAAGATGGATCCCCCTCCCGGACAGCTGGCTGCAAAAGTTGGTAAGTATGATATAAATTCTACTATACCTATAAACAGTTTATTTTTAGTTTAGAAAAGCTGAATGGGGCTGTCATTAAACTACTGAGTAGTCCTAAAATGGACAGGATACATAACATGATAAACTTATGATAAGATAAAACAAAATACATACCGTTAAGAGGTTAACTAAATCCATACTTGTTTCTAGGTGGTGTGAGGAACTCTGCAGTGAAACCAGCTCATTGAGGGTGACATATAACTGCTGCATTTTAACAGTGTTTACTTTATTGTCATCTACCCAGTCAGGGAAAACAACATGTACAGCTATTAAGTCTTTCAAGTGAACACCTAGAATAGGAATTTTGAACCCTTCACACTCCGCAAAGGTTTTTCGATAATTACAGTAGTTTCCATTAGACGAGACCAGCTCAGTCATTTCATCCCACACCTGCAAGGGAAGGGATAAAAAAAAAAAATCAATCTATAGGTAAATTAGAATAATCGTGCTGTAATGTCCATAATATATGTTTCTGGATACTTCGTTCAAGAAACTGAAGTAAACTTATCAGAGATGCAGAGTTTTGTCACTGAACACTGTAGTAAACAAATAATCACACTTGTCAACTCTCTCCCGGGAGAGCAGGTAATTCTCCCGCGTCCTGCCCACTTCCTAGTGATTTGCGGTGATTTGCGTCATTTTGACCCCGCCCCCCAACAAAATATTGCTTTTGTTGTGGGGGCGGGGCCAAAATGATGTGATGAAACCTTCCCTGTCCCTTGTCTGGGATCTTCCGAGGCACCATAACTCAATGTTGGCAAGTATGCAAATAATATAAATTATCTTGTAATCATTGTACAGTTGATGGACACAACTATATTGGAACTTGTGATGCCTCAGTCCTTTCATGACCGGGGGAATTTCATAACTTAATGACCAGACTAAATTTCATAACCTATTTTATTTCAGACTGCCCTGGTGAATTTAAAAACATACTGATAGGTTAATTGGCTTCTGACAAAACTGACCCTAATGTTTGTGTTAGTTAGGAAATTTAGGATGTAAACTCCAGTGGGGCAGTGACCAATGTAAATGACTACTTTATAGAACTGCGTAGATACAAATATTGTTTTTTTAGAGACTGATTGACCAATATTTTTGTAGCATTTTATTAAGAATATTCTAATTTGTGAGCAGTACAGTATATATAAAACCAGGCAAAATGGTAAATCACATTTTTCCAAGTTTCTTCCTGTATTTACTTCAATTAGAGCAACCCCAAAAATGTACCTTGAATTGGAATTGTCGTTTTCTCCTGTTAAAAGAGGTTCCAAATAAGTGTACTTTATGGCAGGAACAAAGGTTACTGCAACTGCACATGGGTACAAACATTTTTATTGTGTCTATAAGGAAAGACCAGGGCAGTTGTGGGCAGACAAAATTTGGGGGGTTGGCTTTGCTATGGCTTATGATGGCTGTTATTCTGTGTGAAACCTATACAAAACAAATCAGTGTCACTCAGAGCTGGTGACACTGTCATGTTTCTGGGGGATCAGCTCGGAAACACAAGGGGCCTGATTCATTAAGGATCTTAACTTGAGAAACTTCTTATTCCAGTCTCCTGGACAAAACCATGTTATAATGCAAGGGGTGCAAATTAGTATTCTGTTTTGCACGTAAGTTAAATACTGACTGTTTTTTCATGTAGCACACAAATACTTGATAGCTTATTTGTACACTGAACTTTAAAGTTGATATTTGTGTGTTACATGAAAAAACAGTCAGTATTTAACTTATGTGCAAAACAGAATACTAATTTGCACCCCTTGCATTGTACCATGGTTTTGTCCAGGAGACTGAAATAAGAAGTTTCTCAAGTTAAGATCCTTAATGAATCAGGCCCATGTACATTTTTAACAGTTTTTTTTAAATTAAAGTAGCCTTCATGGTCCCTCAAGCATTCACAATATCCAGTATGTACTGGCAATCCTATTTGCTAACAAGATTTATAATCCTTTTTTTTTTGTTATTAACAGTTCAAGCTACAGTGCAGTGCCTGCAGCTTGAAGAGAACATAGCACAGACAAAAAGGAAGTTCCCATGTGTATCCACCCCATGTATTGGTGGCCGAATGCCTTCCAACCTGGGATCTCTAGGGGCTATGTTTTTTCTCAGCTAAGTTTTAACCTTTCTTATGGCACGTACCTTTGTAACATCAGCACTGAGATGTGTGTGAGTATCTTTAAGGCGAGAGATAGAGCTATGACTCAGCCCTCCAACCACAGACATCAGGGTATTAAAATTTTGGAGGTCCAGTAATTTCTGCAGTGAAATTAATCATATTTCAATAGAATCACAAATGTTCAGTGTTTATTTAGCGTATATACACTATGCAATTGACAGCAATAATAACTGGATTGCTAGAGCTAAACAAGCAAATAAAAACTTAGCGGAGATCCTTTACAAAGCACTAAATGACCACTCCATGTTGCAAATGCAGCACTGGACCTATTGTGACATCATTTTAGGCATTTGTGCCCAGATGACTACCTGGGTGCATCGGTTTACGTGGCAAAGTGCAGACATTTGTTGGAGTGGAGAGAGTGTGGAGAGAGTTGGGTGGAGTGAAAACATTCCTAGGGAGTAGGTGCAACCATGCACCACATTTTGCAGAGCAGTGCAGAAATGAGATTTCATTCTGTGAATGGGATATAATAGATAATAGACATTTCTTGAGTGGTCTTTACCACGTGAAAAAATGCATGACCATTTCCACTCTGACCATGTGACTTCAGTTTTGCACCAGCTCAGAGCTGGCGGCCTTTGGGTCTCGTCCTATACTTTCAATGGGACCCATTTGGCACCTCCATGTAACACTTCATCAGAAATGCATTTCCAAATGCCCTCCAGGAAATTTAAAATAAAGCCTGTGTGTATGAGGCCTTATATTACCAAACAAGATTTAAATTCATAGGGGAGAGTTCAATCACAGTGATGTCAGGCAGCTAATCGTTAGAAATTGAATTCCCCCCATAAGCTTCTCTGCAACACTATGTGCCCGATTCATTAAGGAACGTAAATGCTAATACGAGACGTATTTTGCATACAATTGCTCTGCACATGCTCAGAAAAGGACTATATGCCAGGCAACACAAGTGCATGGAATTCATCTATGAACGCAAATGACACTTACTATCGGCTACCACTTGAAGGATGGAACAGGTGTATGCATTTAGTAAATGTACAGCAAGGGTGTGCCAAGGTTGAACGCACGCACATCTGTCTGATTCAAGCTCTCTGCAGCTCAAGGGCAGTTGCTTGTGATGAATATATGGGACTTTATATTGCACATATGCATTGTGTGTATTCTGCAGTGTGTTGTGGCTGTCTGCCTCTGGCGAGTGCCTTATAGGCAGAGCGCACTTATATTTGTATTCAACTAGACGCGCTTCTTGAGATCCTCTTGTTGAATACGGACGTACGTGCGTGCAATTTACATCCATAGTGTGTTCATTTTGCGTTCCTTGAGGAATCAGACCTTATGGGGTATATTTACTAAACTGGTGGCTTGAAAAAGTGGAGATGTTGCCTATAGTAACCAATCAGATTTTCGTTATCATTTAGTTAATTCTACAAAATCACAGCTAGAATCTAATTCGGTGCCATAGGCAACATCTCCACTTTTTCAAACTCACAGTTTAGTAAATATACCCCTATGTGTCTTGTAAAGAGCTGCAACATTGTAAAGTAAACAAGTAAAAACTAACATTAGTCATTGCTGCCTGCCAAGATCAATTGTCATGATTAGCAAAGATGACAACTTTGCAAGGAACTAAATCACAGATGTTACATTATTTATATAAAATAAAATTAGATATGCTATAGATGCAAAACATTACACTCCTTATTTGCAAGTAAAACAATAAACAAGTTCCTCATATGAGGAAATTGAGGAAATTGTCATATGGATGTTCTGCCTCAATTTATTCTGTTATTTATTACAATGGGATAATTTCACCTTTAGGAATATAATTAAAAAAAGTATATGAGGCCTAAACAAAAACTACAAATTGAGTAGATATGAACAGTCAAATGGATCTGGAAAGCACATTTTGGTTTATGACCTCATACAGGAAACACATTATGTTTTTAAAAACACTAACAATGTAGAAATGTAATTGTACCTCTGCAACATTGATATACTTTGTAATGACTTCCGCTCTTTGCTGTGGGGTTGGCTTGCTAAGAACCATAAGCTGAACCCATTTAGAGATTCCATTGAATAGAGCTATGGACCTCTCCAAGGTTGCATTGTCCACTAAGCATCCATGGATTACATAGCTTTGGTAATCTGTAAACTGGGAAAAACCAAATCCATTATGTGCAGTATAGCAAATACAGGTCATTTAACAGAAAGTGTCTTTTGTAACTCCAAATGAATATAGCTCATAGACACAGTAGAACTCATTTACTACGATTGTATTGTAATGTTTCACAACCAGTGGCTAGAAACAAGACTATTTTCTATTTCGTACTTCTCCAGGTGTGAACTTCTTAAAAGTTTAGTGCAATAACACTGTCATCTGGCTTTTAATTATAAATAAAGAGGCATTACACTAAAACACAATATGTTTCTACAAGGTGTCCCTGGGTGATTGTACTATAGTCTCCTGTAGCTAATATATTTTATTTGAGATATGCTACCATTGGCAATCCATCAATTTCCATGACGAGTACTACCTTCATATACAGGATTATGTGACTGAGCAGGGTTAATGTTGTCCAAGTTTACGCATTGTTGTCATTTCGAAAAATGCCACCGTATACCATTGGTAATAAACAAAGGCGTTCCATCAGTAGTTCAAGTTCTCTATATAGAATGACTTATATGCTTTGCTGGCCTACTGAACAGCTATAGCACATCAGAGATGAAATAAAAAAAGTCACAAATAGAGTACATGTCACCTTGCACTTGTCAACAATGAATTGTTGAAAATAAGTGGGTGTGGCCTGTGGTGCTTTACAAGTTATTGTATTTACAAGTAACAAGAAATAAACCGGACCATCCAATCCATGAAGAACTAAAGCATTATTTACTTTAGAAAGACAGTACAGCCTATAAAAAGTGGAAAAAGTGCTGTCGAAGTGAAAGCTATTTCATGACCTTCCTAAATTTTAGAAAGGACTGGGTGGTATATGAACCTCCTGCATAGCAAAGGATATTAAGGTTCAATCCTGTGACGGATGGAGTAGTGTCTGAGAAACCCGTAAACATGAAATACATCAGTCATAAATGTTGGGGTACATTGCTACCAATATCCAGACAGTTCCACTTTATGCAAGCTAGAAAAAGAGTATAAATACATCATTATTATAGACTGTCCAATGTCTTGCTTAGCTCCAAGAAATTATATATTTGTGCACCATTACTCATCCAAGAGGTCTGCTTGGTGTACAGATGCTATATTACCATTGGTTTATGTAATCATTTGTGCAACTGGCCCTGCATAAGTTATCTCAGTTTGCAGAATTTACATGTATCTTTTTATTTTGTGGTAACTTCCTATGACCTGAGCTCATGGTACATTTTCAAGGGTAAATAGTATAATAAAATCCAAATAGCACTGATTATTACAGGTAACAAAATATTTGGGCCCTTTAAATGATATAGTGAATGGGCCCTTTAAATGGGCCCTTTAAATGATATACTGAATGGGCCCTTTAAATGGGCTCTTTAAATAATATACTGAATGCATTCTCTACAGCCATTTTTTAATACATAAAATGAAATAATTATAATATCATATATATATATATATATATATATATATATATATATATATATATATAATATCTTCATGAATTGGAACTCTGTAACAGCTCTAATGTGAATTTCTGATCCTTAACAAATAAAAATTATTAGGTTATCAGATTAATAATAACATTTATGCTTACAGATATCCTTCGGAAGGCTTTATACTCAAGAAATGTTAGGTGTTCTGCCAGCTCCACAGGCTCCAGATGGTCAAACAGAAGGCAAACCTTCCCCTTCTTAGATGTTTTTTTTCTCTGCGTGACTCTTCGCATCCAGTCATAAGATGGGCTGCAAACAACAGCGACAACACAAACTGTCACCACAAAATGCAGCAATCAATAAACAATTAACAGGGCTCTTATTGTGGTGTTTCTATTTACATGTGTTTTTCTCATTTTATCACCTTACACTGTGTAGGCAAGCAAAAGATAAAACACATAAAAGTAACTTGTTTTCCATTTGTGCCTGTCTTCTTGTATAATATTTTAGTATTTTGTTTTAGAATTATTTAAGTTACTGGCTTAAACGGCCAGCAATCTAGTTGCATTGGTGGAGCTAATATACTATTCCCTGACTTAGGAGTTGCCTCAGGCATCATGAGGTACCTTAAGGAGGTTGTTTGTGACGCATACTTCTCAACTAAGAAACTTACAGCATTTGAACACGGGGATTGACAAGAGTGTAGTAAGCAGCCAGATGTAATCATTGTTGTGATAAATGACTGAGCACCCAGCATCTTGTATATACTTTAGATGCTTTACTTGAACATGTAAGAAATGGAGTTCTGACCACTGGAGTCCAGATTGCCTTAACCAATAATATATTTTGTGGATCCTGGATATGCGGTCAGGCTTGACAAAACTTAATTTTGAATACATTAATTGAAGTTACTAACTTTTCTGTCACAAAAGATGCAGACCATATAAGCCATATATCAACAACGGTATACTTCTCCTCTGAATAGCCTTTATGCTCCCTGCAGAAAACGCCCACTCCTTACATTTAACCATCAGGAAAGGTCAAAATGTAAAACTACCAGTCTACATTGGACGACACTCCCCATTGAGGCACAATCCAGTATGCCAAGTCCCCTGTGTTTAGGGCATTAATGTATTATGCATTAATATATTCTGTATAACAACAGGCACCGAGAAGGTCCCTCACACCCTACCAGCATTTAATATAATAAACTATCTTCTACATTATTCTTACTTCTAAAAAGTCCATAAATCTGTTTTTCTATATTGTAAACTGAGAGGTATAAATGTTTTTATGTTAATGTGTTGCTTCCGAATTCCATAATGAAACACAAGCCATCTATTTGATCTTACTTAGGTTTAGTTATGTGATTGTATTATCCTTTACAGTTTATTATGTCACTTTTCTATTCTTGTTTTGAACTCATGTTGTCATGCTGACTATATTTTTAAATTTTTTTGTTTTGTCTTGATCCACATCATGTATCATTTTCTCAGGCCCAAATTCCACATAGGTCAGGCCTGTAGTGCCAGTAACACAGATTAATAAATTGGTTACATACCTAACATAAGGAAACCTTCGTCTTAGGCAGCTGTTCAAATTTATTTGTACCCCTGACTGCTTGGCACAAAGAAGCTCTGCTCTGTGATGCCCCCCCACACTTGCCACTTGGACATTCTCTCTAAACCATGTTGAACTGGGAAGGACAATGAAATATGCATGTAGTCAGGAATGGCGTGTCCTTGCTCAATTCTAAATTGCAGTGTAAACAAAAAGCTGTCCAGTATTTGTGTGCTACATGCAAAAGCAGTCTGTATGTTCCTGTTTTTTGCCCTGCATGCAAAAAAAAATACATTTGCACCCATTGCCTCTCTACATCATTTTTCCAGGATCATATCTGCACCTTTTTGTGGTTTGCTACTTACTCGAAATGTATTAAAATTGGTGTAAAACACTTGCATAATAATGTGGTACATCAATAATGTACACACAGGTGACAATTTAACATAAAATAACTGTATTTATTAAAGAAATGTTAGTAGGTACTTTATGTTAATGAGTACTATACACAAGACATGTGGTTTATGGGAGTTAAATCCCCAGTTTCCGACTCATCAATGGTTTTCTAAATATAGATCATTGTGTGTCAGCAGGAAATGTGTATTGTGTGCAAAATCCTGAACAAAATGAAACACTGATGCAATTCAAGGCAAGCATTTACATTGTAAAAGTGAAATTCAGAGATAGGGGGCAGCTATTACCAGAACTCATATATCCTGTGTATGAAGTAGTAGCCATCATTCATGGAAATCTAGAGAGTGGCTCATAGCAGACTCATGATCCCATAGCAGTACCGGTTACTAATTTGCTATTAAATACATTGGATATGATTGGATGATTAGTTAATTTAATATACAGAAAGCTTATAATTAAAGGTGGGTGGTAAACATATTAGAAAACCTTTGAGAAGTGGAGAGTACAAATTATCTGTAGACTTAACCTGTAATTATACTCTATTTTCACATTGTTGAAGGAAGCAACTTCATACATGATGCTGACAACATGTTAATCAATATATACATTCTTGGGATAAATAAATACATTACATATGTTATAAAATTGATTCAGTGTAATGCAGTATGTAATAACGGATTACATAAAAAAATATAGAAAGGAAAATTTAAGGCCAAGTCTATTAGCATATAACCAATGTAACCCTAAGGAAAGGGGCAGATTCAATTTCCCACATTGTTGTTTAGAACAATGTGGGGCGCGCATCAATACCGTTACTATGATAATTGATGTGCATCATTACCGTTACTATGATAATTGATGTGCATCATTACCGTTACTATGATAATTGATGTGCATCATTACCGCTAGTACCGTAATCTTAATGATGTCTGCTCACAGGTCTGTGAGCAAAAATCGACATTAAAATTACCATCCTAACGGTTATGATGCGTGCCCCGCGTTGTTCTTGGAATTGAATCTGCCCCTATGTGTGGATATTCTTCCATAGCACACATTTCTACTATCATGATACCGGTTGCTCTGACAACTAATGCCATCACTGGAGCAAAATATTCAATATTTGCCTCCATCAGATTGAAAGAATCCACTTTATATTGGCTGTTTCTTGTTCACATCCAAGGCAGAAACACCACATGCTCACACAACACCTAACAATTTTGTTACTGCAAAAAAACATAACCAAGACTCACATGCTGGAGATGTCTATAAGATTAATATGTTCTTCATAACCCAGCTGGCTTGCCAGTTCTCTGAATTCCTCCGTCAGCCGTATCAGTCCCAAATCCAAATTAAACTCTGCAGGAAATTCCAGAATCCAATATCTAGAACAGGCATAAGGGTCGTTATGACTTTCTGTCCTCACAAAAAGACACCTTTTTAATGTTTATTTGAATAACTGAACGTTGAGCAAATATTCCTCATAAACATTATTACCAGGATAAAAATTACAAACTATATTTGAGAAATCAATGATCAAAAAAATATCAAAACAATATATAGCTAACAGAAAAGGTTCAAAACATATAACATAACATTTATTATATCCTTTAAAACAGGGCTGAAATAAAAGACACTTATAACATTTAATTATGCAAAACAAATTGACAATTAATATTTGTCTGGAACACTGCAAAGACCGCCATTCACAAATAAGTGGTTGCCACAAGTAAAGATTGATTCGATGTACACCTTACAGTATTTTTCTGTGTTAACTTTATTTACCAATGAAGTAGCATAACTGTAAATATAATAATTATTTTAGTGAGGCTACCCAACAAGAGAGATAGCGATCTAAATTAAAAAATGAAGTCAATCTTGCAAACCAGTAAACTAAAATGAAAGCATGTTATGAACCCCATGTTAAAGGTATATGTTTAAGTGGGAATATAAATGTGTGGCAGTTTCGCTACTTGTATTTGGCCTGCAATCCCCGCCCCCCCCCCCCCCCCCCCCCCCCCCCCCCCCCCCCCCCCCCCCCCCCATACACAAGCACACACTAAAATTTGAACTTGTTTCATGGTCTGATGCATCTTGCAATCTGCAAAATAAAGTAAACAAAAGGTTAAGACTTCTGTCTATGTAAACGTACCGCATAAAGTGGCATGTGTTCAAGCGCATGTCATTGCAGTTTTCACCACAGGCATTTTGATAAGTACACATGTTAAAGAAAATATTTTGCAAACATTTTAAGCTTTCAGTTACTTGTCTTGCCAAAATATACATTTGGTTTACATTTAATATTCTGCATTTTAGGATATACTACGATATGTGGTAGTATTTATTCAACTTAAAAGTCATAAGTAATTCAAAAAGGTGACAACTCCATGGTGAAGGTTGCAGGTTATTGAATAGCTGTGCCGTTATCACCTTCAGATTTCAATAGGCACCAGTTGCTGGTAAATACAACAACCACAGCTTGTGCTGGGAAAGACACCATCATAAGAACACAGAGGATCACCTACAAACAGGCACATATGCTATTTTGGGATGTCTTGTTCTTATTTTTCAGAATATGCACCTTTCTTACAGGAAGCACATGAACCTGGTACATACCAGAGCTTCAAAACGTTTGCTTCCTTTGTGGTGTACCTAGTTAAACGTGGGTTGGGTGCACTCGTGTTTACATATGTAAACACACAGTTTTATTTTTCAGGACGCGTTATTTAACGGATCGTGGAGAGATTGGGGACCACCATTTATAGTAAGTTTCTTTGGCAGCAAACAAAACAACAACTTTTGTATGGTTTCTTAGAAAGAATTGGTAATCGGGAGTCATCTTATACATTGTACTTTCAGTAGGCAAACTTTTTTTACCATTGAGATACATTTGATGCGGGTAAGTACATTTATATGCAAACAATACAAATACAAATGTGGCAACTAAAAAAATGACAGTCCTGAGGTCTCCTCACCTTCATGAATAATTTAAGATATAAATGAAGCTCAAGTTTCTTTAGTATTTTCGAAGTAGTATCTAGAAATGTAGATAATTGTAGGAGTGTTTTTAAAAGAGTTTTTACTCTTTGTATGCTGAGCAATCAAACAAAAGTAGGTGAAGTCCCATTTTCTAAGGCAGTTACCAATAGGGAGTGTGGACATGGGGCTATGTAGGTACATAAAAAAGAAAAAACATTGCATTTTTGCATCTTCATAAAAGAATCTTAGTAGACTAGGTACTCTACTACCCTCCCCCCTTTAATGTTACTGTATGGGGAGTCTTAATGTTGTTAATGTGGATGTGGTCAGTGATCACCTGGATATGCCTTGTGTGAACTGGATACCCCTCCTGTGCAGTATATTTGTTTTAGGGCTGAACGTCTCTCTGCGCTGCACCCGGGTTACTTTCTTGTGTCGGTTTAGGATACTATTGAATTTCTATGGCTACACTGTTGTATCACAATGAGGATTTTATAATGTACAATGTTTTCTTATTAGTTTAGGTTAGAGTTAGCGTTTTCAATAGATTAGGAAACGTGTATTTCTCTGTACTGTTCCTTTTATAAAATCTAATAAAAAATATTTCATTTATAAAAAAGACCCTTACCAAGTTTTATTCATTTTCAAAATCTAAATGGAATTATTAAATTTTATTTTCATTTCCGCTAACCGTAATCCCCATTAGATATGACTATCCATTCTAATGTCTAAAGAAATTGAAGTGGCACCTTTCTCATTATTTACACCAGCTACATTTCATATAAGTTGTGTGTATTTTAAAATACAGTTCTTGTAATTTTAGATCTATTAGATCTATTGAAAAGAATGAACCCAAATGTATACATTTGTATCAAAACTGTCATTTTTAAAATAATTAACTTTGTTTGCTGCACCCCAAAACATGCATGGAGTTCCTGATAATTAACACTGTATATATTTTATCTGGAAGTTGATACTTATGATGTTATCCAAATAAAATAAAATCCCCCTCCTGTGCTTTGGAGAAGTTTCTATACAAGACCTGCTAGAGGAGACCAGCATGGACCACAGCTTCAAGAAGGACACCTACAATATTTAATTCAAGACAGCACAGACCAACTTCTTTATTCCTATAGATAGTTGGACTGCATTTATTTCACGCTTATTAGTTGCATATACAATTAATTTTATATTTGTGCCCTCACCTTATATTCACATCATCATGTGAAAGGCATGCATGACCCAAGTGATGTACATGAAAGTAAATGCAACTATAACACAGCCAATAAACAGTTGAGTGTTGCATTAATGAAGACAAAAAGACTATGCTCACAAATATGTTTATATATGTTTCCGTTTCATGTTGTGATATCCTTTATAGGTGTAATTTTCTGAAAATGTGTACTTTTAATCTGTCCACATATGATGCAAGCCAAGTATTTTTCAGTACTGAGTGGCCACATAATTTTACATATGTGGATGGCTAAACCGGACAGATCTGGGGTAAATGTATTAATGTCCGGATTCTTCAACTCCGGCGAGTTCGGCGTCTTCGGCGATTAAATTTAAAGTGGCGCTGCATTGTAAAGGGAAGTTTCCCTTTACAATGCAGCGCGGCTTTAACTTTAATCGCCAAAGACGCCGAACACGCCGGAGTTGAAGAATCCGGACATTAATACATTTATCCCCTGGTCTCTTTCTTGGCTGCCTATATAAATGGATTTCTACTGCCTGTTTCTTCCACATATAATAATCACAACTGAAGCTCCCTCATCCAGTTAAAACTAATTTATGGTCACCAAGACAATCACAGATAATTTGATTTATACAGATGATGTTGTTCTAGATGGACAAATAATGGTGAGCTGAAATCCATGGATATTGCCAGATATGCAAAGTCTTCTCTCTTTTTAGTTCCAACTTTTTAAGACCATGCTAGGGCTCATGTTAATAGACAATTTTTGTGCCCCACCCCTATTCTCAAGACTCTTATGTTCAAGTTTTGGAAAAATTCCTAGTCTACTATATTTTCAAGGTCCTCCATAAATCATTGTGAATTGTAGTTTTGGTATAAATTAAAAACATTTTTTTTATGTAACTTTGACTGCTAAGAACCCTAATAGTTCCAAATGGAGGCTCAAAAGTAGATATTAGACCATGATGGAAGAATTTTGCAAATAGCTGTAACAAAACTCTTAAGGGCATTCACTTCAGCCACTTTTGAAATATTCAGAGCACAAAATCAGTTTGGTTCCTTAATCTTCCAGATTACAGACATATGGTTCAGAGTTAGTTTCACTGTTATTGAATCCTACAACATAGCTCAGTGCTATCCACCGTTTTAGGTATGGAATTCCACATTTATGGAGTTCTACATGATGGAGGGCCAGACAGCACAGGCAGAGGGAGGATGGGGTACAATATGTCAAAAAAGGAAATCACATTTGTGGCGAGATGAAATCGTCTATACAAAGAGCACCAGGCTCAATGAAAAAAAAAAATCATAACATATTTGGTAAGGTGAAAAAAATATTACTTATTGTACACAGCAAAAAAGTAAATACTATGTATGGTATAACAAAAAGTAAATAGCAGATCCATGCACTAGACATACCGCCTATATTCAAAGTAACAGCTAAATGGCCACCACATTCTGTCCCATGCACCCAATATACAGCTTTGAACCATGCATACTTTCGTACATACTACAGTCCTATGCCAAGCATTACACCTCTGTACCCAACTTTAGAGTCTCATGACCACCACATAAAGCCCTGGTACAGATAAACACAATACCATGTCCCATAACAACCGTATATTGTATCGTCCCATACCCATAAATTTCATCCTATGCAAGCCTCTGTTCCCCCCTTCCTGCATTTCACCAGTCTCACCTCCCTCTGTTTTGCTTAGTAGTCTCTCCACTTTAGCAGTTATAAGTCCTCCTTGCAATAGTAGACAGAAATGGAGAAAAACCACTACAATTTCATTCAAATAAAGCACAGGTTGTCCCAAAATGAAACCATGTGGCTTCTATCTGTAACAGCAACAACAACGTAAACTAATGAAAGTTATGGCTTATGAAGCCTGGGCTTGCCATTAGAGTGCTTCATTCCTCCATCTGTTTAGTAGTACAAAAACAGAGCATGTTACTGACTTCTGAGTAAACCACTTTCTGGATTAATCACTTGGGTCAAGGACTGTGACTGGTTGATTTACTACATTTATTGGAGTGTGTCACCAATATGACTCAATCATTAATGAGTTATAAAAGGAACAGAACATTGCAAACTGATCATCATCATCATTTATTTATATAGCGCTACTGATTCCGCAGCGCTGTACAGAGGACTCATTCACATCAGTCCCTGCACCATAGGAGCTTACAGTCTAAATTCTTTAAACTACACACACACACACAGACTAGGGAGAGAGAGAAAGAGACTAGGGTCAATTTTGATAGCAGCCAATTAACCTATCAGTATGTTTTTGGAGTGTGGGAGGAAACCGGAGCACCCGGAGGAAACCCACGCAAACACAGGGAGAACATACAAACTCCACCCAGATAAGGCCATGGTCGGGAATTGAACTCATGACCCCAACGCTGTGAGGCAGAAGTGCTAACCACTTTGCCACCTTGCTGCCAACTGATGCAACTAATGTCTGTCTAAAGTTTTCCCAAATTCATCATCTATTAGCATTACCCTTCAGTAGCTTTATTATCTAGTTATTTTAGGTACTGTACTACTTCTAGCTCTGTATGATTTGGGCGTCCTGTGCCACAAAATTAATATAGAAAATAAAACTCATACATTGAGGCTCTGGTCATGGACACTTTTGCATTGGTTTGTGCTTAATTGTACTGAAAAGGATATATTGATAGAAGTTTGCCAGCTAGTTCAGCAGAGGACAAATACCACCGATGCATTAACAAGATGGTTCTCGGCAACAGGCTGTTGTTCAGGTTACCTCTCTTATCTGTGAATAAAAATATAAAGTAAACACATAGATGTTATAAATATCCATTAATTATCAATTACTTTTATGAGTACTCAATGTTGTGTGAACCATTATAATGCCTGTAAACTAAGGCCTGTACTGAGAATTTTACATATTGTAGTTAATCAACCGGGGGATTTGGCCGAAAATACACAATCTCACCTACTAAAATAGAACTGTGAATGGCACAGGCATAACACACTTCGCTGTTCAGCAGTTTTGGTGTAAAGCACAAGTTCTAATTAAAACTAATTGTAGATTCTATATCACTTTATTATTTTGTGATATAATGTTCTAAAGTGAATGTGACCCAGATTCTATTCTCAAAAGTACAGATACTGTTTTGGAGATACTGCAAATTATATAACATTGAGTTAGTCAGTAAATTGAATGTATACAGACAGATCTACCAGAGGAATTAAGAGCTTGAGACTTTTTTGAAACTGTAAAGGCCTCGCCATTCCGCTTGTCAAATTGAGAATAATATGAAGGAAGATACTATTTAGGGGAACATCTTCTTTGAAGGCATTATCAACCTAAAACAAAGTAGAACATACCTGTATGGCAGTATGTAGTGGAATTCTACAAAACATCCAATTCTTCTCATGACCCATGTTATAAAATAGTTTACATTGTGTACACAGGTGCAGCTTGTCAAATTATAGTTCACTCTGCACCTGTAATTGCCTCCACACAATAAAGAGCATTCAAGACAGAGGCAGATAGGTGCACCTATTAGTGACTGTGAGCATCACATTTACGGTACTTACGTCTCAAAAAAAAATTTGTTTTATAAAATTTCAAAGTCTAAGTCTCTAGATGACATTTACATCTCACATGCCCTAAAAATGGAATGAAGACAAAGAGTTGAATCTTGTTAGACAAAAGGAGGCTAAGAAGGTAATCAGATGTGTAAAGGCACAAGCTGAAGAAAAAATGGCCCAGTCAGTAGGTAAAGGGGACAAAACTTTTTTTTAGGTATATAAGTGAAAAGAGAAAAACAAGAGGAGGAATAATAAGACTAAAGACAGAGATTGAGAGTCTTGTTGAGGGAAAAAAGGTAATAGCAGATGATCTTAATATTTTTTTTGCTCAGTGTTCTCTACAGAAAGAGAGGAAGGGGCCACAGTTAAGTTGCAAGTATAGTCATAAAAATTAAGTAGATACAAGTACATTTACAGAGGAGAAGGTCCTAACAGAGCTCTCAAAACTGAAAGTGGATAAACCAATGGGGCCAGATGGGATACAGTCAAGGAAATTAAAGGATTGCTGGTAACGCCATTAACAGAATTATTCAACCAGTTACTAGCTACTGTAGTAATTTCAGAGGACTAGAAAAGAGCTAATGTAGTCCCACTGCACAAAAATGGAATCAAGGAAGAGGCAAGCAACAACCGACCAGTAGTAGGGAAATTGATGGAAACACTCTTAAAAGAAAGAGTTGTAGAATATCTAAAGTCTAGCAAGTTACGGAATCCTAAACAGCATGGATTTATTAGGAGGAGATCATGTCAAACAAATCTTATTGACTTTTTTGACTGGGTGACTCAAGGGGGGCCATAGATGTGGCTTATCTAGACTTTAGTAAGGCTTTTGACACTGTCCTACATGGCAGACTTAAATAAACTCAAAAGCTTGGGATTGGATTATAAGATTGGTGAACGGATAAGATCCTGATTGCAGGATAGAAATCAGACAGTTATTGTAAATAGAGGGCACTCCACTGGTAACCTTTCCCTCCTGCATTCACAGGAGAGAAAGGTTACCAGTGGAGTATCCCAAGGATCTGTACTTGGACCAGTGCCTTTTAGTATCTCTATAGGTGGCACTGCAAATGGTATTGAAGGGAAAGTCTGCCTTTTTGCAGATGACACAAAGATATGCAACAGGACAGACAAACCAGGAGAGGTAAAACAAATGATCGATTATCTAGGTAGACTAGAGGAATAGTCAGGAGAGTGGCAACTACAATTTAAGGCTAGAAAATGCAATATCATGTATTTGGGTCTCAAAAAACACAGAAGGTAAATATAGTATTAATGATACTATAATGGAAACTACTGAGGAGGAAAGGGATCTAGGTGTCACTATTTAAGGTGACTTAAAGTCAGGTAAGCAATGTAACATAACAATGAGAAAGGCAAGTCAGATGCTTGGTTGCATAGCTAGTGGAATCAGTAGCAGAAAGAAAGAAGTAATAATGCCCCTATAAAGGTCATTTGTACGGCCTCATCTAGAATACTGTGTTCAATTCTGGAGGTCATATCTCCAGAAGGATATAAATACATTAGAGACTGTACAAAAAAGGGCAACTAAAATGGTGCATGGCCTACAGCACAAAACTTTGCTGGGAAGACTAAAAGATCTTAATATGTATGGTTTGGAGCAGAGAAGGGAAAGGGGAACATGATAGAAACTTTCAAATATATCAAGGCTTTTAATATGGTACAGGATGAAAATATTCTTCAAAAGAAAAAAAGTATTAGAATATGAGGTCATGCACTGAAACTGGAGGGAAGTTGGTTCAGAGGAAATTTGAGAGAAAAACTACTTTAAAGAAAGGGCAGTGGAATAGCCTCCCATCAGAGGTGGTTGAGGCTAATACAGTAGAGCAATTTAAACATGCTTGAGATAGACATAAGGATAGCCTTACAAAGATTAAAGGATCAAATAGGTTACCATATGTTAAAGATTGGGCAGACTAGATGGGCCAAGCGATGAAAATTTGAACAACCTTAAAAATGTAAAAATAAATAAATCTGTATTTGAGATTGTCAAATTAGAATATCTAAGGGGAGATGTGATGGGGTGGGGATGTGTTGGGATTTTTCTAAATTATAAGGCCTGATTCATTAAGGCATGCAAAACAATAATATATATATATATATATATATATATATATATATATATATATATATATATATATATATAGTGAGAAAGTACACCATTCACAGGAATCAGACACAGGTATGCTGAACCATTTAGCTGTTTATTAGAAGTTGTCAGGATGGTAAAAATGCTCCAATGCTGGTACAGCAATCATATCCAGTAACAGTACACGAAAATCCCCACCACCTACATCTAGCTAGACAATATGTCCCTGTCTGCTCGTCGGCCACTTACTGGCATCGGTGGTGCCACCCACACATACAGACAGTGTCTTTATCCTCCACCCCAAGCACTACAATAAATCCCAGCAAACCAATCACACCCATGTGGAACACCTGTGTGTGTGTGCTCAAAGAGGAACCTAGGGAAAACTTAACCCTGTCTGCAGACTGCTGCTGCAGACTAACTGTGTTCCTACCTGTTCCCTTACAGGAAACTGTGGCAAATATCCCTCTTTGCTACATACCCCTCCCCTTATCGTCGCCAACCTTGCTGACGCTGATACTGCGGAGAGTGCATTCCCACCCTGGGGACAGATTGTCCCTTATGGGAACTTTGTCACCTGGTTGGAAAAATCCAACTACAGCTGACTTATCATAGTTTCTTTTTCTATTGTGCTGGACTTTATATTTCGCCAAGGTATAGCCTGGGATACCTGGTGGCATAGTCCACTATGACCAATACATACTGATGGCCGTGGACCGACTCCTCTAATGAGCCTACCCGAATCCATACCAATATGCTCAAACGGGGTCTGCACCACAGGGATGGGACCTGGCGGGGCCCGATAGTCTGACTTCGGACAGGTTCTCTGACATACTGGACACATCCGGCAAAACCTTTTTATTGCCTTGTACACTCCTGGCCAATAGAACCTGAGCAATATCCTCTCCAGTGTTTTATCTTCCACCAAGTGTCCCCCACACAGATGTGTATGTGCAGCTTTGAGAACAAGTGATGTATGGATTTGTGGTACTAACAATTGCTCCACAGTTCTACCCTGTACATTAGCAACTCTATACAACAGATCATTCTCTACCATATAATAGGCAATACCCTCTGCAGGCTTGTTACCCTTCTCTACCCCATTAATCTCAACCACATGCTTATAGACATTAGCTAAGGCAACATCTCAAAGTTGGTCTCAGCCAAAGTCTGTTAGTGGAAACAAGTTAGACAATACTGCCCAGTCCGAGTCCTCATTGAGAGGTGTAGCCCCTTCACCTGAGGTCTCGCCAATGAACGATGCCAGGGTCTGGTTTTGCGTTGGTACTGGTGCAGCTTCCCTTTGTCTACACTCCCACCTCTTAGGAGGTTTATTTTCCTGAATTGTCTGGTTCAGGTTTTGTAGTAGATTCCCATTCCCATTCCCTGTTCCCTCAAGCTCCTCCATCAAGGCTGGACTTTTGGCCGGTGCTTCAATTGCCAACGTGTCCGGCTGGATTCGCTCCTGGAGGATCTGCTTGAACAGCGGAAAGTCTCTGCCCAGGATTAAAGAGTATGGCAGTTTGGGGCAATGGCCGCTACCATTGTTACTGTCTGTCCATTCACAGTAATAGGCAAAAGAGTCCTGTCATATTCCTCGGCAGTCCCATGGACACAGAGTACCTTCCCCCCCCCGGCGGTTAGTGACTTCGCTGACCGTCGACTGCAGATCTGAGGTGTTCCCCGCTGTCTAGCTATGTGGAAACAGGCCAAGCGAGCTGCGTCCCGTTACTTAGCAATGAGGCGCTCCCGGTCGGTAGAGGCAGACAGCCGTCCCTGAGCATAGAGAAGACTGCGGGGACTGCGCCTGACAATTGATATTATTATAATTATTAATAATAATAATAATAATAATAATAATAATAATAATAATCAGATGGCCAAAATGGTCTTATCTGCTGTCAATTTCTACTTATGATTATATTTGGGTAGTGAATTCACTAAAACAGTTTGACCTAATTGACCTTGCTTTAAGCTTTCTAAATTTCTTTATCTAATGCATATATTTCCAAGTAAATGACTGTAAAAGTATTAGTATATGTGACGAGTCGCATATCTGCATGCATTTTGTTCTTTATATGACTGGTGACTGGTGTTCCTCCAAGGGGGTATAAGATGAGCATGGTCTGTGTGTTGAACAATAATAAAATATAGATGATTGATATAGTATGGAAACAGAAAAATGTGTACACTCAAAAATAAGTTACAATAAAGTAGAAAATAACTTTTATGTTTATACTCAACATTCCTCAGTTCTCAAAGCGGAGTTCAATGTGCTTTTTAATTGGTCTTGGCACTTTAATAGAACTATGTATTTCAGTACAAAATATCTCATCACTGGCACTTGAAAGTTATCAGAATAGCTATAGATAGAACTTTATCATACATACCAAACATCTCAATGCACGTATACAAAAGTTCATCCAAAGTCGCTGCCTTTCGGAATGCAGTGGATCCCATTGTTGTTAAGTCATCAATGATTCATACTTGTCCAGAATACCATATTTCAGATGGAGTTGTTCTTAATGGTCTTAAGGTTATTTGTTAATCAAGCTTTAAAGTCCTGTTAATAGAAAAAGACATTAAAAAGTGTGTTGACACTAGATTTGCAAAATAAATCATTTCTGATATATAATAATGGCAATAACATTGAATTAAAATTGTGCTTTTAAAATCAGTCAGCCACTCCATGCAAAAGTTAAAGTCAGAAAAACTGTGGGGAAAAAAATAAATACAGATGAAGCTATCATTTTGTTAAATTACAAAATTCTGATTCCATGAGGAAAAAAAATTACACACAAGTCAATTTGATGGGAAACAAAGCATTTGCTTACGTTTATCGATGGATGGTACACAACAGCTGGTGGCAGAGTAGACTAAGGGATCTATTTAACAAGCGGTGAGGAGTCAAAATGTCGGCGTAAATGCCGGCAAAAGGAACTTTCGCCACTTTTTTTTATTTAACAAAGGGTTAATGCCGGATCTGGCATTAACCTAATTACCTGGAAGTAGGTTTGGGTTGTACTCAGCACCGGGCTATAAACCCCTTATGTATCACTAGGTATGATTATTATCCAATATAATTCGGGGAGGTGCTCCAGTACTGTTTAGGAACATTCATACATAGAAGAGAAAAAAAGAAGGAATAGTACTGAAAGGAGCACTCTTTTTGTCAGATAATAGAATTTTTTATCTTTTGTATATATTAAAATGAACAACCTTTATTAGTAAATTTAAAATTAATAAGCGAAATATTTAAAATACGAGATATGTTGCAAATTGACCTGAATATTAAATCTGTTAAAAAAGGTAGAAAACTACCACGTTGGCCTGTTGCTATGTATATCCCTCTTATTACTTGGTAGAGTATATTAATAATATGTAGTACCTCAGGGTAATTATAAACAGGGCTATGATAAACCTTGTTATTATAAATCCACCAGGGGGCAGGCTTGTGTCCGCCTATTAAATAGACTTAGCTAGTCCACATGACTCATTATTTCCACTTTTTATTCGTTGTTATTGTTATAAGGAGTAAGGAAATAACAGATCTAATGATTCATAAGTGAGAAAAGTGATCCCAGTCAGGGTATCACTACTCACTAGTTATAAGGGTAGAGGCTAATGTACTATATACATAGTCTAAAGATAGTCCACTGGTTAGTGTGTTCACCAGCTTGTAGAACCCCTTGGTTTTAGACTGACTCTATAGATTGTTGTAAATGCACCCTAATGTCTTACTATTTGGTGTGTTATAGCGCTGGACTGTCTGGTTGAATACAACGCTACCTATTGGTGTGTTATAGTGCTGGACTAACTGGCTGTATATATCGCTGCCTACTAGTAGAGTTTCTTAAACTGCTAAACCCTATGATCCATATCATAAATGTGGATTAAATAGTGGAGAACATAGATACTCTTATTTTCAACTAATGAGGACATAGCACACAGGCTCAGCGTGAACGCCGACGCGCGTTTCGCTTATGAGCTTTAACGAGGCAACCAGACTGACGGTTCCAATTGGCTTTATAAAGGGATGTGCCCGCCCACTCTATGACGCTCATGTATAGCGTTAGATAGGGTACTTTGCATTCCCCGTTTTTGGCAAGCGTTGATAGGTTGTAGAACATCACATGACTCTGTCATGTGTTCAGAAGTATAGTGTGTTGATGTTATCGTTTCACAAGGGAGGGCCTGTCCTGAATCAAGACATGTGATTGGTCCCCTGCTGTATCGATGGTAACACACTTCTAATAGTGTTCTGACATATTCACAACGTAAGTGTATATCTTCCACCTCACCAACAGTATATAGAAGATGACTGCACAAAATAGGATAAATAAACTTAGTCACTCGTTAGCGCGCCCTCTTCATATTGTTCCATTGATATTATAGTTATAAATTCTACATTTAACTATTACTTTACGTAGCCTAATGTTGTTATATTTGAAAATATAGAGTTTATAAGCAATGTTGATATGTTAGGTATATATTAAGTGATATAGATCATAGTTCCCTCCTGCTAATTTCCATACATTTTTATAAAATGTTTTCTTAATAAAAATATATATACCTTCCATTGTGACAGCTTTATATGACAAGTAACTATGTATTAGTGATTGATGAAATATTTGTCATTCATTAGTATACCGTCTTTAAATAGGATATAGTTGGTAGTTTTTCTTTTACCTAGTTGTTGTTAAAATGATCAAATGGTATTATAAGTGTATAAATTCTGGGCGTTATTGTATATCTGATATGTATAGTATTTACTCTGGATCATGATTCACTCAAAGTAGTTGGAGTAAATTGCTTACTACCTTTAGTAGTATCTAATTATATATTCAATAAAACATCTCTATTCCTTAGTATGGGCCCAAACCCATATTGTTAGTAATCTTCGTTTATGTTAGACCGCACTGATGCCGGTCCTCAAGAGTGGTTTCAATGTGCATCAACCTGAGACTGGGAGCTGACTCTCAGTATCATTATATAGTGTGTCTGTGGATCCGTGAATCATTATAATATTGTAAATCATATATTTAAGTTTCAATTTCCTAATTACTTGTGAAAATCATCTATTTATTCAGATAAATATATCCTCTTTATTTTATAGTGATGATGTGACAATAGTGATTAGAGATGTGAGTGACTGTAAATTTATTAAAAAATTAAGACGTGATGTGATAATAAGTTAATTAGGGTAAGCTTTCAATGCTTACTTATTAGTAATTGTGCTTAGGGTCTATAATAACCATTGTGTAGTGTATGTTATTGTAGGATATTAGGTGATACTGAATGCCAGTTTAGTCCCCAGTTAGTTCGAATTTCATTAGGAGTTTAATGCATACATATTGTGTATATATTTAATATGAGATTCTATATTGTCATGTGATCAATGTTATACATTGGTCTAAACTGATCTAATTCAGATCAAATTACTCCCAATACTTCAAGAGAACACCATATAATTACTGTTATCATTAAGGCCTTTAGGGGTGAGACTTCCCATTAAAAAGATTTTTTTGGTCTCATGTTTTAAAAGCTCAGTTTTAATATCCCCTCCCCTTAGACCTAACGTTATCTGTTCCATCGCATACGCTTTGAGATATTTGGGATCATTATCATGATGGATCAGAAAATGTTTTGCCACTGTGGTAAGTGGTTTCATATTTGTTTTGTCCCTATTGGCATTGCGTATATTCCCAGCATGTTCCAGAATTCTTTTCTTTAGCGGTCTGGTGGTCATTCCTATATAGTTAAGTTGGCAGGGGCAAGTTAAACAGTATATTGTATTAGGAGTATTACAGTTGAGAAACTGATCTATGACCCATTTTCGTTGGAATTTGTCTATATACTCTTTTGTTGGAATTGCATATTGACATGCTTTGCATATTCCACATCGGAAAAAGCCATTTGGCCTAGTTGACAACTGTTTGCAGGATGACTGAAGTGAACTATGTACAAGTTGGTCCTTAAGATTTCTGGAACGTCTCCACGTAATTTGTACCCTATTTTGTAGGGTTTGACTAAGGTCCTCGTCCGTCATGAGAACATGCCAATGTTTCTGAAAAATAGATAAAATATCCTTCCATTCTGTACAGTAAGTACCTATCATTCTGGTGTCATCATATTTATTTTTCTTATTATTGGAAGAAGGATATAAAAGAGACTCTCTATCTCTCATCCTGACATCCTGTTCTGCTTGTCTGATGATATTTCTACTGTAGCCACGATCAAGAAATCTCTGTTTTACTTCATTAGCTCGTTTTATAAATGTTGCTTCATCCGAGCAGTTCCTCTTCACTCTTAATAATTCCCCCTTTGGAACCCCTTTGATGACTGGGGGGAAGTGTGAGCTTGTGAAATGAAGAAGACTGTTCGTGGCTGTTTTTTTACGATATATATCAGTATTAAGTCTACCGTCTGAGGTTTTTGTGATCGTCAGGTCCAAAAAATTAATCGTGGTTTCATTAATTTCAGAGGTTAATTTAAGGTTTATATCATTAGTGTTTAATATTGTTACAAATTCATGAAATAGTGAATCCTGATCATCCCATAGTACTAACACGTCATCTATATACCGTAACCACAAGCTTATGTGGTTCGTATATTTTTCATATTGAGAATTGAATACATATTCCCTCTCCCACCATCCTAGGAAGAGGTTGGCATACGTAGGGGCACATGCCGTCCCCATTGCTGTCCCGCGTATCTGTAAGAAGAATTTATCTTCAAATATGAAATAATTTTTGGTCAAAATGAATTGTAGTAGTTGTATGAGGAAATCATTAATGCTACTTTGTTTTTCCATATTAAGAAAGTATCTTACAGCATTGATACCATGATGATGAGGTATATTGCTATATAGAGATTCCACATCAAGGGACGCCAACTTCGTGGAGTTGTTAATTGACACATTGTTTAATTTGACTAAAACGTCCAATGTGTCTTTTACATATGAGTTTAAACTTATTACATGTTTGCGTAGCTGAAGATCTAGGTATCTGCTCGCTTTCTCAGTAAGACATCCTACCCCCGACACTATGGGTCTTCCCGGGGGGTTGGACTCATTTTTATGCACTTTGGGGATCAAGTATATTGTGGCTATTTTAGGGTTGTGTACCTCAAGATATTCATAGTCTCCTTTCGTTATTGTTCCCCCATTATATGCTTCCAAAATTAATTTTTTGTATATTGCTAAGTAATTAGCTGTGGGGTTAAAGATAATGCGTTTATAACAATTAGTGTCATTCAGTTGTTTGTGCATTTCCTTCAAATATAGTTCCCTAGGCCATAACACTATATTCCCACCTTTGTCTGAGGGTTTGATGATGGTATCCTCCCAAGTTTGTATCTCTTTCAATGCTTTCCTTTCTGTTGTAGACATATTATTTCTTCTTATTTTTGTTTGAAAAGATTTGTGATATAATTTATCCAGATCTTTGGAGACTAAGTCCCTATAGACTTTAATTTGGGGACATATAGTTGTATCTGGCCAAAAAGTTGATTTCTTTTTAAATTTAGGACGTGTATCCTCTGTACTTAAGGGTTGATTATCTGTATCTAGTTCTTCCAGTATCTGCAGTGCATTCTGTTCTGCTACAGTACCAAATAAACTTGTCGTTGTTGTATCAAGTTCATGGGATTCATGGGTAGAAGCGATATTAGATTTATTCGAATAAAACTTTTTAAGTAATAGTTTTCTCGAGAAGAGCATTAAGTCCTTCTCCCACGTAAATCTGTCAAATTTGTGGGTGGGGGAGAACGAAAGACCTTTGCTTAGAAGTTGAGTATGAGTTGTACTTAATTCTCGGTCTGTTAAATTAATAATTCTTAATTGATCTTCTAAAATTTGGTTCTTTGATAGTTCCTCCGTAGTGGGTAGGGAACATCCTGCTCCTCCATATTTTTCCGTTTTCTTTCTGTATTTCTTCCCCCCCCTGCGTGTTTGTCTTTTTTTGACTTGTTTCCTCCCTCCCGATATTTTGGGCGTTGTTCTAAAAAATCCCTTCTATAGTGAGAATCCTCTCTTGAAGACATAGATGGGTCAGTTGTTTCTCCCTCTGAGGAGTCAATTTCGGACATGCTCGTAAAGGAGACAGATTTATTTGGTGGTTTTCGTTGATACCATTTGAAAACAGTGTTATTGAGATAGTCATTACGATCTCTCGTGAGTTTTGTGCGTTTTTTATCCATCACTGTTTTCTCAAATTGGTCCAGCTCCTTCTTAAATTTCTCGTACGCCTTTTGAAAGGTGTCCAGATTCTCAAATTGTTTAAGTTTGTCACCCAATATATTGATCTCTTTTGTGTATTGTTCCAATAATAAACTATCATGTCTTATTAAGATTTGGATCAAATCATGAGAACATTTGGTTAACACCGCTTCCCATTCCCTTTTAAGGTCATTATTAAATAATTCAAAGGCTGGGTATAGTTTGGGTCTTAGTCCCCTAGGGACCATGCTTTGTTTTGTATATGTATTGAACATTGTTTTGTTCCAAACTGTTTTGGTTTGTTTGAACATGATATTTTTTAAAGTAGACAGATCTTGTACCCAGTCCTCATTTGTGTTGTTGTCCCTTATACTAGAGCCAAATAACAACTCCATATCCTCATTAGCTTTCCATTTCTCTTGTCGTGTAACTAGATCGTTGCTAATACTGAAAACCGCCATCTTAAGTCACTATTGTTAATAAATATATTTTATAAACTTTATATTGTGATATTGATTATCTGAAAAGCCTGTGCTTGAGTCAAATAGCAGTGTGCCTCTATGCACACTAATACATGGAAGTAGGTTTGGGTTGTACTCAGCACCGGGCTATAAACCCCTTATGTATCACTAGGTATGATTATTATCCAATATAATTCGGGGAGGTGCTCCAGTACTGTTTAGGAACATTCATACATAGAAGAGAAAAAAAGAAGGAATAGTACTGAAAGGAGCACTCTTTTTGTCAGATAATAGAATTTTTTATCTTTTGTATATATTAAAATGAACAACCTTTATTAGTAAATTTAAAATTAATAAGCGAAATATTTAAAATACGAGATATGTTGCAAATTGACCTGAATATTAAATCTGTTAAAAAAGGTAGAAAACTACCACGTTGGCCTGTTGCTATGTATATCCCTCTTATTACTTGGTAGAGTATATTAATAATATGTAGTACCTCAGGGTAATTATAAACAGGGCTATGATAAACCTTGTTATTATAAATCCACCAGGGGGCAGGCTTGTGTCCGCCTATTAAATAGACTTAGCTAGTCCACATGACTCATTATTTCCACTTTTTATTCGTTGTTATTGTTATAAGGAGTAAGGAAATAACAGATCTAATGATTCATAAGTGAGAAAAGTGATCCCAGTCAGGGTATCACTACTCACTAGTTATAAGGGTAGAGGCTAATGTACTATATACATAGTCTAAAGATAGTCCACTGGTTAGTGTGTTCACCAGCTTGTAGAACCCCTTGGTTTTAGACTGACTCTATAGATTGTTGTAAATGCACCCTAATGTCTTACTATTTGGTGTGTTATAGCGCTGGACTGTCTGGTTGAATACAACGCTACCTATTGGTGTGTTATAGTGCTGGACTAACTGGCTGTATATATCGCTGCCTACTAGTAGAGTTTCTTAAACTGCTAAACCCTATGATCCATATCATAAATGTGGATTAAATAGTGGAGAACATAGATACTCTTATTTTCAACTAATGAGGACATAGCACACAGGCTCAGCGTGAACGCCGACGCGCGTTTCGCTTATGAGCTTTAACGAGGCAACCAGACTGACGGTTCCAATTGGCTTTATAAAGGGATGTGCCCGCCCACTCTATGACGCTCATGTATAGCGTTAGATAGGGTACTTTGCATTCCCCGTTTTTGGCAAGCGTTGATAGGTTGTAGAACATCACATGACTCTGTCATGTGTTCAGAAGTATAGTGTGTTGATGTTATCGTTTCACAAGGGAGGGCCTGTCCTGAATCAAGACATGTGATTGGTCCCCTGCTGTATCGATGGTAACACACTTCTAATAGTGTTCTGACATATTCACAACGTAAGTGTATATCTTCCACCTCACCAACAGTATATAGAAGATGACTGCACAAAATAGGATAAATAAACTTAGTCACTCGTTAGCGCGCCCTCTTCATATTGTTCCATTGATATTATAGTTATAAATTCTACATTTAACTATTACTTTACGTAGCCTAATGTTGTTATATTTGAAAATATAGAGTTTATAAGCAATGTTGATATGTTAGGTATATATTAAGTGATATAGATCATAGTTCCCTCCTGCTAATTTCCATACATTTTTATAAAATGTTTTCTTAATAAAAATATATATACCTTCCATTGTGACAGCTTTATATGACAAGTAACTATGTATTAGTGATTGATGAAATATTTGTCATTCATTAGTATACCGTCTTTAAATAGGATATAGTTGGTAGTTTTTCTTTTACCTAGTTGTTGTTAAAATGATCAAATGGTATTATAAGTGTATAAATTCTGGGCGTTATTGTATATCTGATATGTATAGTATTTACTCTGGATCATGATTCACTCAAAGTAGTTGGAGTAAATTGCTTACTACCTTTAGTAGTATCTAATTATATATTCAATAAAACATCTCTATTCCTTAGTATGGGCCCAAACCCATATTGTTAGTAATCTTCGTTTATGTTAGACCGCACTGATGCCGGTCCTCAAGAGTGGTTTCAATGTGCATCAACCTGAGACTGGGAGCTGACTCTCAGTATCATTATATAGTGTGTCTGTGGATCCGTGAATCATTATAATATTGTAAATCATATATTTAAGTTTCAATTTCCTAATTACTTGTGAAAATCATCTATTTATTCAGATAAATATATCCTCTTTATTTTATAGTGATGATGTGACAATAGTGATTAGAGATGTGAGTGACTGTAAATTTATTAAAAAATTAAGACGTGATGTGATAATAAGTTAATTAGGGTAAGCTTTCAATGCTTACTTATTAGTAATTGTGCTTAGGGTCTATAATAACCATTGTGTAGTGTATGTTATTGTAGGATATTAGGTGATACTGAATGCCAGTTTAGTCCCCAGTTAGTTCGAATTTCATTAGGAGTTTAATGCATACATATTGTGTATATATTTAATATGAGATTCTATATTGTCATGTGATCAATGTTATACATTGGTCTAAACTGATCTACTTCAGATCAAATTACTCCCAATACTTCAAGAGAACACCATATAATTACTGTTATCATTAAGGCCTTTAGGGGTGAGACTTCCCATTAAAAAGATTTTTTTGGTCTCATGTTTTAAAAGCTCAGTTTTAATATCCCCTCCCCTTAGACCTAACGTTATCTGTTCCATCGCATACGCTTTGAGATATTTGGGATCATTATCATGATGGATCAGAAAATGTTTTGCCACTGTGGTAAGTGGTTTCATATTTGTTTTGTCCCTATTGGCATTGCGTATATTCCCAGCATGTTCCAGAATTCTTTTCTTTAGCGGTCTGGTGGTCATTCCTATATAGTTAAGTTGGCAGGGGCAAGTTAAACAGTATATTGTATTAGGAGTATTACAGTTGAGAAACTGATCTATGACCCATTTTCGTTGGAATTTGTCTATATACTCTTTTGTTGGAATTGCATATTGACATGCTTTGCATATTCCACATCGGAAAAAGCCATTTGGCCTAGTTGACAACTGTTTGCAGGATGACTGAAGTGAACTATGTACAAGTTGGTCCTTAAGATTTCTGGAACGTCTCCACGTAATTTGTACCCTATTTTGTAGGGTTTGACTAAGGTCCTCGTCCGTCATGAGAACATGCCAATGTTTCTGAAAAATAGATAAAATATCCTTCCATTCTGTACAGTAAGTACCTATCATTCTGGTGTCATCATATTTATTTTTCTTATTATTGGAAGAAGGATATAAAAGAGACTCTCTATCTCTCATCCTGACATCCTGTTCTGCTTGTCTGATGATATTTCTACTGTAGCCACGATCAAGAAATCTCTGTTTTACTTCTTTTTTTTAATCTTTTTAATGGGAAGTCTCACCCCTAAAGGCCTTAATGATAACAGTAATTATATGGTGTTCTCTTGAAGTATTGGGAGTAATTTGATCTGAATTAGATCAGTTTAGACCAATGTATAACATTGATCACATGACAATATAGAATCTCATATTAAATATATACACAATATGTATGCATTAAACTCCTAATGAAATTCGAACTAACTGGGGACTAAACTGGCATTCAGTATCACCTAATATCCTACAATAACATACACTACACAATGGTTATTATAGACCCTAAGCACAATTACTAATAAGTAAGCATTGAAAGCTTACCCTAATTAACTTATTATCACATCACGTCTTAATTTTTTAATAAATTTACAGTCACTCACATCTCTAATCACTATTGTCACATCATCACTATAAAATAAAGAGGATATATTTATCTGAATAAATAGATGATTTTCACAAGTAATTAGGAAATTGAAACTTAAATATATGATTTACAATATTATAATGATTCACGGATCCACAGACACACTATATAATGATACTGAGAGTCAGCTCCCAGTCTCAGGTTGATGCACATTGAAACCACTCTTGAGGACCGGCATCAGTGCGGTCTAACATAAACGAAGATTACTAACAATATGGGTTTGGGCCCATACTAAGGAATAGAGATGTTTTATTGAATATATAATTAGATACTACTAAAGGTAGTAAGCAATTTACTCCAACTACTTTGAGTGAATCATGATCCAGAGTAAATACTATACATATCAGATATACAATAACGCCCAGAATTTATACACTTATAATACCATTTGATCATTTTAACAACAACTAGGTAAAAGAAAAACTACCAACTATATCCTATTTAAAGACGGTATACTAATGAATGACAAATATTTCATCAATCACTAATACATAGTTACTTGTCATATAAAGCTGTCACAATGGAAGGTATATATATTTTTATTAAGAAAACATTTTATAAAAATGTATGGAAATTAGCAGGAGGGAACTATGATCTATATCACTTAATATATACCTAACATATCAACATTGCTTATAAACTCTATATTTTCAAATATAACAACATTAGGCTACGTAAAGTAATAGTTAAATGTAGAATTTATAACTATAATATCAATGGAACAATATGAAGAGGGCGCGCTAACGAGTGACTAAGTTTATTTATCCTATTTTGTGCAGTCATCTTCTATATACTGTTGGTGAGGTGGAAGATATACACTTACGTTGTGAATATGTCAGAACACTATTAGAAGTGTGTTACCATCGATACAGCAGGGGACCAATCACATGTCTTGATTCAGGACAGGCCCTCCCTTGTGAAACGATAACATCAACACACTATACTTCTGAACACATGACAGAGTCATGTGATGTTCTACAACCTATCAACGCTTGCCAAAAACGGGGAATGCAAAGTACCCTATCTAACGCTATACATGAGCGTCATAGAGTGGGCGGGCACATCCCTTTATAAAGCCAATTGGAACCGTCAGTCTGGTTGCCTCGTTAAAGCTCATAAGCGAAACGCGCGTCGGCGTTCACGCTGAGCCTGTGTGCTATGTCCTCATTAGTTGAAAATAAGAGTATCTATGTTCTCCACTATTTAATCCACATTTATGATATGGATCATAGGGTTTAGCAGTTTAAGAAACTCTACTAGTAGGCAGCGATATATACAGCCAGTTAGTCCAGCACTATAACACACCAATAGGTAGCGTTGTATTCAACCAGACAGTCCAGCGCTATAACACACCAAATAGTAAGACATTAGGGTGCATTTACAACAATCTATAGAGTCAGTCTAAAACCAAGGGGTTCTACAAGCTGGTGAACACACTAACCAGTGGACTATCTTTAGACTATGTATATAGTACATTAGCCTCTACCCTTATAACTAGTGAGTAGTGATACCCTGACTGGGATCACTTTTCTCACTTATGAATCATTAGATCTGTTATTTCCTTACTCCTTATAACAATAACAACGAATAAAAAGTGGAAATAATGAGTCATGTGGACTAGCTAAGTCTATTTAATAGGCGGACACAAGCCTGCCCCCTGGTGGATTTATAATAACAAGGTTTATCATAGCCCTGTTTATAATTACCCTGAGGTACTACATATTATTAATATACTCTACCAAGTAATAAGAGGGATATACATAGCAACAGGCCAACGTGGTAGTTTTCTACCTTTTTTAACAGATTTAATATTCAGGTCAATTTGCAACATATCTCGTATTTTAAATATTTCGCTTATTAATTTTAAATTTACTAATAAAGGTTGTTCATTTTAATATATACAAAAGATAAAAAATTCTATTATCTGACAAAAAGAGTGCTCCTTTCAGTACTATTCCTTCTTTTTTTCTCTTCTATGTATGAATTAACCTAATTACCGGCATTTACCGCTAGCCATAGACCTCTATGGGGTCAGCAGCTTTAGAAGTGTGTGTATGGGGGTGGAGGGGGGGGCACACAACATGGTAAATTGCAGTGGTAGTTCATTATGTATCTCTGCAATTTGCCAATGCCAATACCAATACCAATACAAACTGAAAATAAGGGACATGGTTAGAGAGATTTTGATTTACTAGAATACCTACTGAATCTGTGTCCTCTTTTTCATTTGCCTGCACATGGCTATAAAGCCTTAGGGAGGATAAGGTGATATAAAACAGGGGGGAAATAAAAAAGTTAAAATTTCTGCTACAAAGAGTATTAATATATATAGAAAGAGGCGTTCATACAATGTTAGATCACAAAATGTTCACTTATATTGACAGGGGAGTTCTGTAACACACTTGCATTTTAGTTAGTTGTTTTGCTAGCTGGTTAGTTAATTAAGTTAGTTGTGGTTCATGGGCATTGTTCAAAGTTACAATTTTTCAGGTCAAATACTTTTCCCAACATTTCTGAATATGTGACCACAAACTAAAATGTTTTCAAGTTGCTTTCACAATTATTAGTAATAGTTTCTTAGTAAAATTACATAGAGTGAATTGCTGTAACATGTCATTACTTGGAATACATGCAGAGAACAACCTTTTATTTTGTTATAATAGAGCTGTAATACAATTATGCCAGCTTTATGCAATCGTACCCTTGAATGGACATTATTTTTTAAATAGATTATTAAAATTTATGTTTGCGAAGAAAAAGTGCTCCCACTGAAATGTGATGTACAGAACTCTATGTTCTTGTTGCATTAATATTTCAAGAAAATAGGTTCATATGTTGTTTTAAAGACTTAAATAAAGATCTAAATTCAAGTTCATATATGTCAACAAAACACACACATCAATTTACGTAAATGCATTAATATTAAAATATATAAAAAGTGCAAAAATGAAAAATGAAATCTGTCTTCAGAATTTTATTATTATTGTACTACATTTTTATATTACTGCTGCCAGCTTTTTGCACAAAAATAAAGCAAAACAAAAAACATAAATCGATATGTATTGGCAAGCAAAATGACAAGGTTGCTCAATAGCTCTATATTAGTACTACCTGTCACCACTCATGATGATCTTGTCCTTCAGACCCATCGTCATTCAGACCCAGGGTCAGTGTAAGTTCTAGAAGCTCCCTAAGCTGTGCCCCCCCTTCCCCAATCAAAGTGGTATCCCAACCCCGTCACTTCTTACCTTAGCAGAAGGGATGTGGGAGGGGCACTCTCTGGTCATCATACTGGAGTGTGGCACTTGGTGGTGACATCAAAATCAAGCACCATGCCCCAGGTTTACATTGTCATTGACAAGCAGCTTCAGACAGCTTCACATATAAGAAGTTGCTGCAAGCTCCTCCCTCATGTAGGGGCACCGCAAGGGCATTAAAACATTGGTTTAGTCACATTGGGCCCAAGTCATTAAGGAGAGCAAACCATAAAAAAGGAGTAACATTTGCACCTGGGCAAAACCATGTTGCATTGGAGGGAGAGGTAAATTTAAAATGTGGGGACAGATTTATATTTGGGGTAGGACATGTCCTAGATCAACTTTAAATTTCAGTGAAATAATAAAGCTAGCAAATGTTTGTGTGCTAGATGAAACAAACAGCCAGTATTTAACTTAAGTGCAAAATAATAAACTAATTTGCACCCCTTGTATTGTAATTTGTAGCATGGTTTGTCCCAGAGAACAGTTATTCCTTTTTTGCCTTAATGACTCAGGCCCATAATGTCACTTATCTAGTGTTTTAAGTGCTCCCTAACCATTACCACTGGCCCTGTTAAATTTGTCTCTGAAGTAAATTGCCAAACTTTATTAGATTTCTCTATTTTCTCAATAGTTATTACCCAATAGTCCCATACAAACTGGTTAGTTTATAAATACATACATATATTGACATACTGACAGATTTTCCAACTATGAATAATAAACATATAACATTTTTAATTCTCTGAAAATGGGTGGTCTGTAAAGCCTGACCAGATGGAAATGTGAGACAAATGCGATTGCTCAGAGCAAGTTACCATATTATTATTATCCCTTATTTATACAACGTCAACATGTTATAGAGCGCTGAGGGGAACATGATATACATAACATACAATGACATGAAACAGAAGGTAAAGATGGCCCTGTCCAAATAACCTGACAATCTAAAGGTTGTGGACAACCATTGATACATAAGATAGAGGAATACAATTTTAGCTGGTTGGAGGGGGGGTATTGTAAGGCAGAAGCATTATTACGAGCAGCCATTGACGACTGGAATAAAAAACAATAAAAAAATAAAATTAAAAAAAAAACAATAGAAAACAAAGTCACCAGCTCTGATCCTTTTTTTTCTCTACAATTGAAACATCCCTAAAACTCCACCTGTTGATGTCATTTCAATATTCATAATCTGTAAACAGTAAAGTCTTGCTTTTGCACTGCTCTGCAAAACTAAGAGTACCAATTTGACTGCATGTAAAGCCATCGCTCTGCCCAAGCCCTCCCATCGGCCACTATAAATTATGTGCCTACTCAAATGCTTTATCTAACTCCGCAAAGCTATGTTATTTGGCTGAAATTTCGGTCCACTGGTTCAAATCAAGGTGCATGATGGTATCAAAGCTGATTTTGCACTGCACATGCTTTTTTTTTCAAAGGGTGACCATGAGTACAAAAGAAAGTGGTGCCCCTGGGTCACACTTGTTGACTTTTCCTTTTAGGTAGGTGAAGTGAGAATGAGGAGTGAAAAGAGACGAATTGCATCAATCACTGTAGCATCATAATGCTGGGTGGGCTCTAAAATGATGCATCTCGCGGGGCTCTGCCATGATTCACATCAGTGAGGCCCCCATACGGGGGAATTGCCTGATCTCCAGGCAGTCTGGGAGACCTACCCAGAATTCGAGAGTCTCCCGAATATTCTGGGACAGTGGATAAGTATGTTGTGGCTTGAACAACATCAAGGGCCTATAATATATTTAAACTGCAAATGTATATGTACTCATTGATATGAAATTGCCTTATTAGTGCTGAACTGTTGTGTTTTGTGTAGATTCAAATACATGGATTCATCCACTTTGCGTAAAGCGCATTTTATTTTCTTATATTATTGAATTCAAATGCGTGTATGTGGAAATCATTTCCATTTATCAATATAAAATGTAAAAAAAAAATCTCTAAAGCTTTTCATTAGTTAAATAAAAAATAAAAAACAGACATTTGCAAATATAATAATTCTCTTTTTTATACATGTTAGAAGCATCTAGCTGCAATTACAACTGTAAGTCTATTCATAACTTTGTCAATCTGAATTTTTGCCCGTTCTTCTTTTGTAATATTCCTTGAAATCCATCCATTTCTGCCTCAATTTTGACAAGTTTTCCAGAATCTAAAGCAGAGAAGCATCCCCATATCATGGCATTCCCACAAGGATGCTTTATGGTAGAATTAGTGTTTGAGGTTGATTCGCCGTGTTAGGGGTATATTTACTAAACTACGGGTTTGAAAAAGTGGAGATGCTGCTTATAGCAACCGATCAGATACTAGCTATCATTTTGTAGAATGCACTAAATAAACGATAACTAGAATCTGATTGGTTGCTATAGGCAACATCTCCACTTTTTCAAACGTGCAGTTTAGTAAATATACCCCTTAGATTTGCTCCTTGCATAGCCCTTAGCATTGAGCCCAAAAAGATTAATGTTGCTCTCATCGGATCATAGAATCTTCTTTTACTTGTATGTGGGTCTCTCAAATACTTTCTGGCAAACACTTGTAGAAATTTAATATATTTTTTTTCAAGTTTTTTATTTGGCACTGTTCCATAACGTGCTGATTTGTGAAGTGTACAGACTGTTGCTGTCCAATAGACAGTTTCTGTCATGTCTACCATGGAAGATTGTAACCTAAATTAGATTTGCCGTATGTCTCCTGGAGACCTCTCTAACAAACGCCCTTCTAGCATGGGCATTCGAGACTGTTTAAGACATCATCATCATCATCATCACCAGTTATTTATATAGCACCACTAATTCCACAGCGCTGTACAGAGAACTCATTCACATCAGTCCCTGCCCCATTTACCTCCCCTCCAAAACAACATGGTTTTGCCAAGGTTCAAAGTAACTACATTTTTTTTGCTTTACTTTCCTTAATGAATCAGGCCCAGTATTTTCATGTCTCTGTGTTCTTATGAATTCACGTGTCAGACTTCGCTTAGTGTTAGACAGTTACATAGCTGAAACAGAAGAGATTATTTGGTTTATGATAACTCCCAGAGCAGCCCCCGTATAGTAAATTGCAGTGGTGAATCTTTATCAGCCACTGCAATATGTTACCTGTGTTCCTCCACAGTGTATTAGCTGAGAGTGATGTGAAGTACATGGGCTGAATGAGTTTCTGTAGCTACTGTTATACAAACTGTAAATTAATACTAACCTTCCCTTAAATAAAATAAAAAAATATAAAGTATTATACTAATTTGGTAAGTAAAGATGTATTTATTTTATTTCTAACAAGGTTATTAATATTAATGTGGGTGAGGCACAGATTACTTTATGCCTCTTTAGTTTTTTTCCTTTTTTATTTAACCTACATTTTTATATTTATATACATTGAACTTTTCTAATTTTATTATTAGTGTGGCAAATGTTTTATTCGTTTTTTGCTTTGTTCCAAAAATCAAGTATTTGGAAATCCCCATCTAGAAATCCTGCATTTGCCCCTGCTTGTGTGTATCAAAGGTTGACAAAAGTTAAAACAATAGGGTTCTTTCAGCTTTATGTGTACTATATTTTTTATTTTGATAATTTATAGGTATGTCATGGATTCAGAAAAGTTGGAAACCACCGACTGAAAATTAGGAAACAGAGCTGCCAACTATTAAATTGCTTCTTTTTATGCTGTTCCTATGTGGAAATTCTAGAATGATAAACAATATTTCAAATATCGCTGGTCAACATGTTTTTTTCTCAAGAAAATGGAATACTGACTACTAGTGTAGTTTTAAATTCTGAATTCAAATATGTAATTAGAATTTTTCCATCAGGTATAGTGTGTTTGTGACATTTACTTTTCTTTTTTCATATTTTAGTGTTTTTTTATCTCCTGTTATACACACAGACAGATAGACAACAGTGGCGCACGCAGGGGGGGTTTCTGAGTCTCTAGAAACCCCCCTGCGCTAACTAAGTGGCCACTGTCCTATACAGCAGCCGCGGCGCTGTCAAAGAAGCATCCGCGGCGGTGCTGTATTGTATACAGCACCGCCGCAGACGCTTCTTAGACAGCGCCGCGGCTGCTGTATAGGACAGCACTGGCGAAACGGAGCTGCTGCGCATGCGCAGCAGCTCTCTCTGTTTTTTTTTTTTTGGGTCGGCGGGGGGAAACATCCCCCCTTCCCGACAATCCTCCGTGCGCCGCTGGACAAGGGCATACAAACAATATATAGAGGCTCCTGGACATTAACGCTAGCCAGAGGAGCGGTCATTGTTCTTAGACTCATCAAAAGTTAGTGTGAAGACTGTGCTTCTGCATAACAGCAATAAATTCTCAATACCTGTAGCGCATGCCGCTGATATGAGAGAGATGTATGATAACATGAATTTTCTGTTCATTGCTTTACTGCTTGATTTGCAACTTGTGTGCACTAAATTCTGCTGTTTCATGTGTGAATGGGACAGCAGGGACAGGAAGTCTCACTACATTAGAAAACAATGGCTTAAAACGTGAATATCTCATTCCTTGGCAGAAAAATGTATTAAATACCCACGTAGTGGATCCTGAACAAATGTATTTACCTCCACTACATATTAAACTAGGACTGATGAAACAATTTGTAAAGCAATTGAGAAACACTATGCTGCATTTATGAATTTCCAAAAGCATGTGATGCAAAACTGAAAGAAGGACTTTTTATAGGGCCACAAATAAGATCAGTAATGGATGATGAAAGTTTTCAGGAACTGTTAAATCCACTGCACAAAGCAGCCTGGTTTCCATTCAAAAACATAATTCTTGGAAATCATAAAGCAGAAAACTATAATGATATAGTGAGTGATCTAGTGAATTCATACAAAGCTCTGGGATATAACAGGTCTTTAAAACTTCACTTCTTGGACTCACACTCAGGGCTAGATTTACTAAACTGCGGGTATGAAAAAGTGGAGATGTTACCTATAGCAACCAATCGGATTCTAGCTATCATTTATTTAGTGCATTCTACAAAATGACAGCTAGAATCTGATTGGTTGCTTTAGGCAACATCTCCACTTTTTCAAACCCGCAGTGTAGTAAATATACCCCTTAGACTTCTTCCCAGAAAATCTTGGGGCTGTCAGTGATAAGCATGGCGAGCGTTTCCATCAGCAAGATGTCTACAATGGAAACGAGGTACCAACGCAAATGCAAATGGAGTTCCAGTATGCTGGCTGACTATTGCTGGACCATGACGAGAGACATCCCAAGGGCAATTTATGCCTGAAAATCATCATCTACAACTTTTAAGATCAGCCAGAATGAGGTGTACATTTATCATTTAGACTTACATAAGTACTAATTTTATCAAACTTGAAACGTACGTCACAAAAAAAAACCCTGCCTGATGGAAAAAATCACCAAGGCTCCTAATGCATGTCAATGGTAAATTAAAGACATATTTCATTATGCACTGCTTTGATTTGCAGTGATGTATACCGAGTGTCATTGCATGGTATTAGAAAATAGATCCTCAATAATACATCATCATCATAATCATTTATTTATATAGCGCCACTGATTCCGCAGCGCTGTACAGAGAACTCACTCACATCAGTCCCTGCCCCACTGGAGCTTACAGTCTAAATTCCCTAACATACACACACAGACTAGGGTCAATTTTGTTAGCAGAGCAGCCAATTAACCTACCAGTTTGTTTTTGGAGTGTGGGAGGAAACCGGAGCACCTGGAGGAAACCCACGCAAATACGGGGAGAACATACAAACTCCTCACAGATAAAGCCATGGTCAGGAATTGAACTCATGACCGCAGTGCTGTAAGGCAGAAGTGCTAACCACTTAGCCACCGTGCTGCCAAAACATTTCCTACAAAAAACTGTGTTTTAGTGATATAACTAGATTCATATTGCAAAATAAACATACTTTAAAACATGCTTGACATTCCGGGAGACTTCTGCAGTTCGCGTGAGTCTCCCGGACTCAGGGCCATCTTAACAACATCACGGGCCCCCGGGCAAAGCAGTGCATCGGGGCCCCTATAAAATATATATATATATATATATATAATATTATAGGCCCCGATGCACTGCTTTTTTTAAATGTACTTGCTCAGTGACCCTTGTAGTTTTTCTTTTGCAGGATTTTTTTTTTTTAGGATTATTTATTCTTATTAAGAGCCTTGCCTATGGGGCCCCCTTGCCTGTGGGGCCCCCGGGCACCTGCCCATCGTGCCCAACGGAAATCTTGGGCCCCCGGGCACAGCAGTGCACCGGGGCCCCTATATGTACAAAAAAAAAAAAATGATTATATATATGGGCCCGTCGGAGGAAGCCAAAAAAAAAAAAACCTGCAATGGATGTTAGGCGGGCGTGATGTCACGCCCGACATGCACTGCGAGTGCAACGGAGGAGGAGACCAGGGAGGGAGCCGGATCGCCAGCTGACAGCACGGTAAGTATTTTCTTTTTTTCATTTTCCAGGGGTTTTTTATGGCTTCCTCCGAGGGGCCCCCCTGGGCTGCAGGGCTCCCGGGCACCTGCCCATTGTGCCCTATGGGAAAGACGGCCCTGCTCCCGGGAGAGTGTGGCAATCTACCTGATCTGCCCATTTCCTAGTGAAGTGGGCAGACTTCGGTTCAAACGCCGCAATTCACCCGGAATCGCGGCGTTTGACATAATGATGCAAAACGCGTCCTTTTACAGCCGGGGCGGGGCCAAAATGATGCGATTTTTGGAGCCCCACCCCTTGCACGCCCACCTCCCCCCGGCAGCTCCCAGAAGCCAAATCTAAAATGTTGGCAAGTATGCTTTAAAATTACTAGACAGTTAGAAGGTCTGGTTGCCTTCAAATATGTACTGTTCTATTAATTATTAAGGAAAAAATGCAGATCCCTAAAATTCAAACTCTTAATATCCGGAGATGTTTGAATTGGGGAAAGCCATTCCACAATAAGATGAATAAAGCGGCCCACCTTTACGGAGTCACAAGTAACCCAACCAGGATTTCACCATATAGGCAAACTGACCACATGCATATGGAGGAATTGCTCAAAGGGGGACATACAAATAGTTTTATGATGAATATCTATACTTGTTCTATCTAATTTTCTTTTAAATTGTGTGCTTTGCTATCTCCTATTTTACTCAATAGATATAATGGAAGAGGGGGTGTTGTATAAAGTGGCATGAACAAGTGTCTTGCACAATTACTAATTTAGGGTCTATTTAGTTACACCATACAGAGTTCTGTATATCAGAGATTGGATTTTCAGAGATCAGTTGTCCAGAGAGAGAGACAGAAAGAAAAGAAGAAAATGAAAGTAATATCAGAGCTACTTCTCCTTTCAAAACTATGATTTGTATTTCCAAACAACTTCTCCGTTTTCCAAGTAGTGCATTTCAAAAAATGTCCTCTCAGTTCACTTTTCTTTTTAAATGGTTCATTGTGCAAAGCACCTGTTTAGCTATCATGCCATTGGAGGGGAAAACCTACTTTTCAGCTACCATACAATAATTTTATATAAAATATTTGACTCAGGTCATTAAGACAGGATTTGGCTGGTTTCCTAGGTGTGCAATGACTTGTTAATACGTAAGTGTCTACGCTGTGTTTGTTTTTGTCCCTGCCAAATGTACATCCAAGTTAGTTATTTCCTGTTTTTTCACAGCATTATGCAGATTACATTTATTTTTAGACAAGTATTATCCCAGTTGGAAGATTCTGAAATATTTATTTTATTTTATGGCACACTCCATTGGACATATATGTTTGCTTACAATGTTTAAGTGCTAACAAAAGAGGAATTAAAATTGAAGCCTTTAGAGAGTTTAAAAAAGAAAGCAATATACAGTATGCTAAATATTTCCTTGAAACTTACTATAAGCATGTTTTTATTCATCAATGTCATTATTTTTAAGCAGGTGAAGATATTGTGCATTACAGCCTTTAATGTGTGCCTGATTTATTAGGTGTGGATGCCTTTTCCCATGTAGTTGACTACTCAGTCAATAAAAGCATCATATATCCAGACAATACTTTTTAGCCATGAGCAAACCTGGCAAATTTCAACTCAACCTTGAAAGAAAAAGAAAGTACAGTTTCCATGGGCAAACATAAAAGAACATGGCCTAGTCTGATGGATCTGTTTCACACTGATGGGGGTAAACATAAAGCAAAAACCACATGCATCCACGGACGCACCATGCTTGGTGCCAACAATGAAGGTTGGTGGTTGCAATGTAACAGTAGTTTGTTTTTACGATACACATTGAGTCCACTGAAACAAGCAAAGAGACCTTTGAATTCTGCAGAGTATCTGAACATTGAGGCTCATCAGATGTATCCCTTCAAGGCAGCAGTGTACTCATCTGTGAATGGACTTTTTCAGCAAAGTAATCATCATCAACATTTATTTATATATAGCGCCAGCAAATTCCGTAGCGCTTTACAATTGGGAACAAACACTGATAAAACAATACTGGGTAATACATACAGACAGATAAGTAAGAGAACCCTGCTCGCAAGCTTACAATCTATAGGAAAGTAATGCTCCATGTCACAAGAATGGGAAAGACCTGGAATGGCTCCAGTAAGAGTTTTTCCAGATATTAAGAGACATTATGTAATCTAAATAATAACCTTATTTAAACTGATTCAACAAACTATTAGTGACTCTTCTAGGGTTTGCCCAAGCTCCTCTAAACCTGCTTGAGTAGCATGTGAACTAAATTAGGGCAATCCTATATGATTAAGTCTCAGTGACCGCTCTTTTTTATTGTGCTTTCTCAAAAGGCATTAATGAAGACTTTTTACAATATGGAATGACATGCCTGCCCCACAGGGCCTGATCAACCAATAGGCTGGTCGGGCTGCAGTCTGGGGCACAGTGCCGGCATAATTTACATAATTTCTCCATGTGGTTTTTTTTTTGTTTTTTTTTAATGTCAGAGGTTGCTGGTCGGGTCATCGGGGCTGCCTCCGGTCTCAAAGGGTCAGCCCCAACTGTCACTAAGCAGCAGGGCAGCTAACAGCAATTTAGATGCTGTTAGTTGCTCTGTCAGTACATCTGCGGGAAGCTAACAATGAGCACACATCCTGCTGGCTGCCTATCAAAAGAAAAAATAAAGATTTCTGCAATGCAATGCTGGAAGCAAAAGAAGAGGAGCAGAGCCAGAGGAGAGGAAGGTAGGTTTAACCTACTGTTAAAAATCAGGTGGGAGGTCATAAATTCTCTGGGGAAGGGGAGGCTGAGAGGCGGGATGGGGGGCGTTTGATGATAAAATGGCTGGTGGTGTGCGTCTCATGCATTGCCCACTGGTTATTGGTAGCTAAGGAGGGTGATGAATTGGCAGGGGGTGGTTGATAGAATGGCTGGGGTGTCATAAATTTGCTGCTGGTGGTTGACAAAATGGCTAAGGAGGGGATGAATTAGCTGGGGGGTGATCTCTGTATTGTGTGACATTCACAAGGATGCTCTCTGTGCTCTCCACGGTCACTAGGACGCTAAATTCTAGTCAGATGGGGCTGGTAGATGTTAGTGTATGATTATAAATAATTTACATTTATTTTATTGTCTATATATGCCTGTACTAGAGGGTTCTGTTATTTGTCCATAATTGAGGGTTGCCAAGTAGCAGCTCCGTACCAATATTTTCTTCCATTTGCCATTTACTCTTCAAATTTAAAACCCAGATTACTGTACTTCACTGTGTAGCACCATATACAAATAACCACTGCTTGCAGCTCAACCATAATTCAACTGGGCTTTATAAAACAAGATAGCAATAATACAACAATAATATAAAATTACACAAAAAGTTCATCTAAGCTTTAAAAAGTCAGTGCATTAAATACTCTATGTAAAAAGAGATAACATTAACACAATTAGAAAAGCAAATCGATATAATGCAAAACAATATAAAATGCACAAAAAAAACAATTAAAAATAAAATAAAACAAAAGCCTTTAGTTGGATTAAGGCAACTGTCTAATCAGACAGTTGCCTTAATCAGTCAAGGTTTGTTACGATATTGCATTTTAATACAATTTTTGCACATTTTCAATACAGGAATCCAAGTTTCCAGCAGCCAGCCAGCTGACAACAAAACTCCATGAACAAGCAAGAGAGAACATGAGGTAGTCAGAGTTGCAAGATCAAAAAAGAGAGAACGCCACAATTTGTCTAAATCTGAATCCTGAATTTTACAGTAATGAGTTTCATCAACCTGAAGCATTTGTGTCTCTCTGTAGAGTTTTACTCACCTTCTATGCTATTTCTATTGCATGTGTCTTAGGCTGGGTACAAACTGGAGCATTTTTGTCCAATAATCGGGCAAATCAGTCGACATACAAACGTTCGGTTGGAAGTCGGGTTAGTGTGTGTATAGTGACACGATGGTCGAGAGTCGTTGCAAAGTGTCGTTTGTCGGCTCATTTGGTTGGTCGTACTGTTTAATATTTTCCGACCAATCCACCTAACGGTCATGCAGTATGTATATGTTTCTGATCAATCCACAAGCCACTGCCTATAGTTCCTTGAGCTGCGACTCCTTTGGGGGCCTGTGTATGTTAATTTCTGATGCTTGTATCAGTCCCATGTGGTGCGGTGTCCGCACATCACTCATTTGGTAATTAGGTGCTTCTAGTGGTAAAGCAATAGCAGGTGTCTATTGCATTAATGCGCACAGCATTATGGGAATATCGTTACTTGGACCTCATAAGTCGTTTCAGTGTGCACAAAATTCTAATCTACGGCTGTGAAAAGTTACCCGGACAGTCTGTCTTTCGTTAATCGTCTAAAACAAGACTAGTGTGTACACATTAATCATCCGAGCAATCGGACCTTCAGTCGAAGGTAAAGTCATTGTAGATAACACGTCAGTCGGAAAATTCTTCAGTGTGTACCTAGCATTAGATTGAGTTTCATGTTGAGATCAACATTTACTGTAAATTGCTTTAGTTAAATTATCAGTATAAAAGTATTTAATTAGCATATGTACATATCAATGTATTTTAGATGTTTCTGCAAGTAAATCTAATTATCTGTAATGTATAGCCAAACGAAATGTCACAAGGAAAACAAGTAGAAATTATCTTTATTTATAGGGCGCCAAATGAGGTCCACAGCACTGTACAGAGGGCAAACAACAGTTTAAACGACAGTACATGATATAACAGTACATTACAGTAAACAAATAACAATACAACTCACAACACAGCTACTGATAGTCCGGCAGGAAAAAAAAAAGTTATAGGTATTGAGAACAGCATCGAAGAATGCCCTGTTCACTAAAGCAGGCAGGGAGAGTAGGCACCTATGCCTACTCTCCCGGAAGAATAGTCAACCTCCTGAATATGATGGAGACAGGGCTTAATGACATGATTTGATTTAGCATCATTAAGTCCCGCCCCTGTTATGAAATGCAATGATTTTTGGCATTTGCTAGCAGGAGGCAGTGCTATGGTGACACAATGGCGTCACCACACCCCCTCCTACCCCCTGTCACATGACTTCACTTCTGGGATCTCCCGGAGAAGTTTAAAAAAGTTTAAAAATGCACTAGACTTTACAATCTAATTATAGCACATTAGAGTCTGCACTACAGTACCACCAATTTCATATAACACAAATTGATATCCTGCATAATCATGTTATTTGTCAGTGTTTATGAAGCTGTTTCAATGTTTATTTAATATAGAATGGGTCTAAATGTATAGATAACACAAACAATTCTGAATATAGCTTTGTCAAACATTACCCATGACAACATGTACAGTAATATGTATTTTGGGATCTTTAAAGGTATTCTTTAATTAAAATAATTGTAACCTTTGTAAACATTCCCAACCATTGTACACCCAGATAGCAATCACACAGAATAATTGTTGTCTGCTTCCTGTATGTCATTTCTGGAAACAAGGCTATTTAAGTTAAATTTGGGCTTGCAGACTAAAACAGTGAAGTAAAAAGGCGGAGAGTGACAAGTCCCTTTTATTAAAGTATATCCCCATGTTACATCTAAGATGAATATGATTCTTATAATAGCACATGCATAGCAGTTTTCATAGTATTACTAATACATTTATACAAAAAAATTCTATCTGACACCCTTGGAGAGTTTTACAATACTGACCTAAATGAGTCCCAAAAGAGATGTTCGGCTTCCTCTCATATTCTAATACCATACCTGCCAACTCTCCCGGAATGTCCGGGAGACTCCCGCATTTTGCCCACTTCACTAGGAAGTGCCCCACTTCCTAGTGAAGTGGGCAGAATTAGATCCCAAACGCCGCGATTCCCGGTGAATCGCGGCGTTTAGCCCGCCCCCCCCCCAAAATGTCACAATTTTGGAGCCCCCGCCCCCCGCACGCCCACCTGCTACAGAGAGTCTTCCGGACACCAACTTATAAAAGTTGGTAAGTATGTCTAATACTATAGATTGCATACATCCCAACTGTCCCAATTTTTTGGTGGCACATTCCCATTCACGGGCAGAAAAGGGGTGGGGCTTAACTAAAAGTGAATGGAGTTTTACCCAAACTTGACCATTTGTGGGTGGAGATTGGTTGGAATAGGATGAGGTGTATATGATCTCAATTTTGTGATTGTAAATGTTGGGAGGTATGAGATTGTAAGCTTACAGCTTTGTCTGTCTGTTAATACCCAATATTGTTTTATTACTGTGTTTGTCCCCAATTGTAAATCACTGTGGAGTATTCTGGTGTTATATAAATAAATGTTAATAATAATAATAATAATAATAATAATAATAATAATAATAATTGTCCAATCATTAAATCTACATTTGCAGGAATACAAAACACTATATGTATACCTCCAAACAAACTATTTATTTTGGAATCTGGACACACCCCTTCAGAAAACATTTTTAACCGCATCACTTGGGTTTTGTGGTCTCATCTTGCTGTTTCTGAAGCATGAGGCAGCACCCAACCCTTCTCCCCTAAATACCCTCTGCCATGTGCACGTGTGGCAGGTGTGCATGGCCCCTGTTCACTGTTGTTCTACCGTACAGAGTGGCAGGAAGCGAGCCATCCTCCAAACATTTCACCAGTCGATACAAAAGTTCTGACTAAAGGGACAGCAGATGGATCCATTAGAATTGGGACTGTTCTGCTTAAATTGGTTCAGATGGGAGATAGGCTATATGAAATATTTTAGCAAGAATCACAGATTTATGTGTAAATATCATAGTGTACATTTGAAATGAAGACATTTTAAGTAAGGCAGTGTATTGTAATATTTTGTCTATGCATACCAGACAAGAGTAAGTTTCAGAACTGAGAGGTCTATATTATAGAGTATATATATAGGTATATATTAAAGAGTTAAAAGCCCTATACAGGTGTTTTCACATCAAGAGGTCAATGTCATTGTCAGCCCCGACACAGTAGATCTATTTTTTAACATTTTATTTGTTATTATTTTTTCATTAATTAACAAACTGTAAGCCACAGCCTGGGCTCTGAGTTCCACTATGTATGCGAGAAATGGCTAGCTGTGTCCCATTTGCAGATATACTGTCACACTGGCTCGCCAAAGAGGTAAGTTAACCCTTACCACTCCAGGCCAGTATTGCCAAGGCAGTTGAGTTTTACTCAGTTGCCTCAGCGAGATTTTAAGAATAAATTATGGTGATAGGTAATTTTCTATTTCCGCAATAAGAAATATTTAAGGGTTGAATACTGCCCAAGATTGCTTGCATGTAATTCATTAGCTATGATACATACATTACTTTACATTTCTTATCGGAAAATGATCATGAAACTTTAACATCAAGGTTTTGTGAGTATTGTAATGGAGAATTTTTGGAACTAGTGGCTATTTAAAATTATAAATACAGATTTCTTTCTAAAACATCCTATTCTCTCTACGTTCTGCAGTCTTCAAGCATCCTGTTAGAAACTGCTGAGTGAAACTTCTATTGAACCGCTTTAGATATACCTATATACAGGGCCGCCATCAGGGGGGTACTGGGAGTACAGCAGTATGGGGCCCAAAAGCAGACTGGGGCCCCAACAGCACTGGACCCAATCAAATTAATTAGGGAGGGGGGCCTCTGCAGTGAATTAAGGGAGGTAGCGGGCGCCATTTCTAGGCAGCAGCTGCTCCTGAGATGTGAGTGGTGGTGTGGAAAGAGACCTATGCGCGTAATTAAAGTTGCAGCAGCGGACCCCCTTGTAGGCAGCATGTCTGCCTCCACTCCCAAGATATTGGGGCCCCACGGCTGCTGTCATTTGCTCCAGTCCCCGCCACCCAGATGCCTGACTCCCAAACAGAGAGACGCGACAAGGCAAAGAGGCTCCCTGCAGCATCGCTGACATCATGTAATTAGTAACGTCACAGCGCTGTCAATAGAGAGGAGCCGAAAGGAGACAGCAAGAAAACGCAGAAAGGTAAGTAAACTACAGCACGATTTAGATGGAAGTGGGGTTGGGGGCGGGGGTAACTGTTAAGAATGGGGGTGTGGCGATTATGTATAGCACCTAATCACTGTTTGTTACTTTTCCCCTGAATATTCATGCATGACAATGTGTACATTAAATGTGACCTTGTAATGTAATGTCAAACTGTGCTTTGCTGACTGACACCAGTGACCTATGCAAGTGTCAAGAGTCTTTTGAAAGTAACCAGGCTACACAGATAACATCTCTGAGACGCTCCAGAGTTGTGTAAATAATCTGGCCAGTCAAGCAAAGAAGAGATGAGAAATCCTGCCCTCTGAGATGCCAGACATATATATCTCAGGGATAAATAACTCACTTCAAAAACCCTGTGTCATTCTGGGAATCAAACTGTCCTGATATTGTGAGAGCTAAGTTCCAAAGGTGGGGGTGAGAGCAGTGTGAGAAGTTAAAATCCATTGCCTGAACCAATAATGGTGTTCATTTCTAAGAGGAGACCAACTGGATCTAGGTAAAGTGTGCCATCCATCTCAAAGTGTACTCCGCTCATGCCAAGTCTTAAACTAGTAAGTTAATGACTTTTGTTGCCTAATTTATTTTATTTTAATTTATTTTTGAAACTTATTTGTGCAACTTGTTTTGCCTGTCTTGTTATTAACTGTTTTGTACTAAAGCCTTGGAATATTTTTATAATATTAATAAGTTTTGGTGAACATAGTAAATCCTTTGTTGTGGCAGAAAAGGTTTATTCATTGGTAAGTGACCAAGGTAACTCCAGTCATAGCCAGCTGTTGCAGATTGATGTATCTGAGCCAGGCTGGGCATTTGTGATGGGGAGGGGAAGCAAATGTTGGATAGAGAATAATTTAAAAATGAGGGTGGAATGAGAGAAGGAAGGTGGTGGCCCTGCCTGTTACATTTGTACTGGGCCCCACAATTTCTGGTTGCAGCTCTGCCTATGTCTGTAAAGATATAGAGGAATCATGAAAAAAAATGAAAATTGTTATTGGGTACAGGGTCAGATACAGTATATCTGTGGAGATGTGTCTGGCTTTGGATCAACTCCAAAGTTGTCATCAACAAAAAATAGCAGGCACTGCACTATCACAACTAGGAACCAGTTATGAAATTGCGCCTCCACAAAGGAGGACTCAATGAGCTTTCTGCAGTGGAGTATAATGTTGGGCCCTCACTCCACAGTGTCATGCCACTTTCTTTACATAACAACAATTTAAAGTATCAGCACCAATACTCATTATGCTGGAACAGATTGTAGTGACAGCATGATGTAGTGGTGGTAAGCCTGACATTAGAATCCACTGCAGCAAGCTCTGCACATCGTTTGTGAAGTTCAATGTTATATGTGGTCCCCTCAATGCAGCGAAAAATGTTCCCGAAGAAGCACAATCTATTTTTATTTTTTTTTACACAACAAAAATGCCCATAACATTAGGCTAAATCCCCAACTATAACCCACACAGTGTTACAGGTATTGTCAAGTATTCATACACAATAGGATCAAAAAAGAAAAAGCATTGACATTCAGATTTTCAAGCCAAGGTATGCACATCTTCCACAATTTCAAGATACAATGAAATAATAGTGCAGTTTTGATAATACAAAATATAATCGTTGACCTTAATAACATAATAATAGGCGGCTGGATGTCTGCCCCAAGCATTACATTAGGAGAGCTCCACCTCCCTCAATCCTTCCGTGACATATGGGGATATCCTCCACCTGTACCATATTCTTTCATACTTATCCACTAGGTTCCTGCTGGTGTACATGAACCTTTCATGGCCGACTGTATCGTTAACAAGGTCAATCCAGTCAGTCGGACCTTCAGGTGCCATCCATTTCCTAGCTATCACCACCTTTGCCAACATAAGTAATGTGTTGATAATCAATCTAATAAGTCTACGGGTTTTTTTGTTCAAGCCTAAACCGAATATACAGAGTTTTGGAGTCAAGGTCACTACTCCCACCTCCAATCTTTTAATACAATCTTCCACCTCTCCCCAAAAGGATGAGACCAACGGACACTCCCAGAGCATATGCCAAAAGTTCCCTTTCTCACTCCTACACTTGGGACACAGAACCCTCCGACCCCCCATTGAACTTAGAGAGCCGAAAAGGGGTGAGATACGCTCTGTGTAACAGAAAAAACTGGACCTGGCGAAATTTGACTGATGCAGTGACCTCTTTCGGGCTACACATCACCATATCCCATGCCTTGTCACTAAGTCTCCCCAAATCCCCCTCCCACCTGCATCGCAGCTCCGGCAAGCCCCCTTCACCAGATCCTTCCACCAATATTGAATACAAAAATGAAATTTGCCGCCTTTGGCCCAACCTTGACAGTTGCACCCTCAAGGAATCTGCACTGAAGCTCGGGGCAGCTCCCCGAAACTGCGAGGCCAGAGCATGTCTTAACTGCAAATATCTATAAATGTAACCCCTAGGTAGTTCATATAATCTCTGAAGTTGCTCAAATGAATATAATATCCCATTCTCATACAGTTGTCCAATATGTATTATATTATAGATTCGCCAAGCTCCAGCTCCCTCCATCCTAATCAATTCTCCAAAATCCAAATTATCCCAGAGTGGAGTGGATAATGTTCTATTTTACTTCTATTTTTAAGTGCTCCACTCAGATCTCAGATGGGCAAGTGTGAGAAAAGCTGGTTGGCAGCTGGGGACATGTCAGTGTGTAAGAGGTGTGTGATGTCAAGTATTTTTTTTTTTTTGTTCTGAAATCTAAGATTTGCTCCCCTCTAGATATCCTATGTTTACTCTTTAGCCGCTGTGAAGCCTGGACAGCATTCTGTGTCAGACATCATTGCATCTGACCTGCAGCCTTACTTGCCAGCCAGAAGGAGGTAAGAGCCTGATTCATTAAGGAAAGTTAAGTAAAAAAAATTGAGTAAGTAGCCTCCTGGACAAAACCATGTTACAATGCAAGGGGTGCAAATTAGTTTTTTATTTTGCACATAAGTTAAATAATGTCTGTTTTTTCATGTAGCACACAAATATCAGCTTTAAATTTCAGTGTACAAATAAGCTATCAAGTATTTGTGTGCTGCATGAATAAACTAACAGTATTTAACTTATGTGCAAAATAGAAAACTATTTTGCACCCCTTGCATTGTAACATGGTTTTGTCCAGGAGACTACTTACTCAATTTTTTTACTTAACTTTCCTTAATGAACCAGGCTCATTATTTTTATTTTACAATTTGGAGGGAGGAGGGGCGGTAGGCTGAAGCCTAGGGTGCTGAGCAACCTTGTACCAGCCCAATCCATACATAATAATTTATCTATACATACGTTTTCCCTTAACAAAAACAAATCAACTAGTAGTCTATTAATTGTATCAAGAAAAACTCTCTTTAGACAGTAAAACTAATCACTTTGCATTAAATAAGTATGTTCTTATGCCACATTTGTAACATTAAACATAGTCATACACATATAGTAATAAACTACCACAATTAAGGTCTACTACCAAGCAAATGATTATTCTCTATACTTTTACTTTGCTAAAAAGAAATAGATAAATCAAAAAGATGGTAATGTAGGACTACAATTCTCTAAATTTAATTTAGTATACTCTCATGCATTCTTATTACATAACTCCAATAAAGCTCTACAAAAATGGGTAATTTAATTGCTGTCGGGATTTCACAGAACAGTCTTAACTCTACCACTGATAAGATGTTAATACACGTGAATGCTGCTTAATTATCAAGTGTCAGCAAGCCTTGCAGAATTTTTCATGTCAAAAGATACCATTAGCTATGTAAAAACAGGGAGTGAGTCAGTACACAGGTGTATTCACACTACAAGGTTTTGCATAAAACTCCATAGAGTCAAAGTAATAAAGTAACCACCAATTTCCAAGCAAATCTAAAATAATTAAATTATTGTTACTAGAAAAAAAAATGAGAAAAAAAAATGCAACTGATTAGACCATTCCCGTGGACAATACATTGTATGGCAATGTTTTGTAAGCACAATCATGAGACAGCCACAAGCTATTGGTATTCAGCATGATTAGCTAACAAAAAACTCATATGACTTGTTAAGAATGTACACAGTGTTGTAAGCAGCCCAGAAGTATTGTGAGCCTGCTTAAGCATACTTCTTAGATCACAATGGCATAGATCCTGCTTTTCGCTGCAATGAAGGATTCAAATAACTGATCATTAACTATGATTACAAGTTTACAATTATTGCCTGTTAAAGTACACATAAGAAAAAGTTAATGGTTTTGGAGCAATGTTATCAAACTGTGCTAGGTCTAAAATTAGATGCAATGCCAGCTAAAAATAGTTTGTGGTCGTGTGCTAAAAGAATGCTTCTTTTTCATGTTAAACGGTTACTAACCAAACACATACGGTGTATATCACCTATAGTAACTGTGACTTATCAGTCTGTATTACAGCAGTGATGTTTGAATACACAATTATCACTGTTATAACTTGGATGATTTTCAGCACACAATAATCACCTAAAGTCTTGGAATGGCACCGTGAGATGATATTATAGAACAACAGGAAAATGTCTGAGTTACTTACTGTAATTCTCTGTGCAGAGGTATTCCACAAACACCCATGCTTCTTGCTCAGTTGCCAAGTGCTAATGCATGAAATGAACAGCTGTTTCCTTTGAGCTTGTCCTGTGTCTTACCAAGTCACATGCCCCTCCTCTGATAAATCAAGCAGCAGACTTTGCCAGGAGGTCAACATTTTTGATTTTTTTTCCTCTTTAAAGATTATTTTATTTTTAGATGAGATGGTTATGGCCTGATCTATGGCACAGTTACAAATAAAACCACAAAACACCTGAGCAATGACGTTTCAATTACATATGTCCACCAGAGTAGCTAATGTATAGATGTGACACTTGCTTTAAAGCATAATGTCATATTTTTTGCATATATATGTTGCAATTATGTAAGTTGAATCATACTTATTATATGCCTTGTTTTAAAATGTTGAAATAATCATTGGGATGTAAACACTGATTATACAGACAACTGTATGAGAATGACACATCCTAAATATTTAACCCTTTAATGAGAGACTAAATCAATGTTTACATTTTTGTAAAAGCAAGTCGTGCATTTGGAATTTTTATATTTCTTAACCTGCCCTGCACCATTTTTTTATAGTACAGGTAGGAATTTCTTTTGTTGTATTTTCTTTAACAAGTGCATGAAGATTTTATAGGACATACCCTTTTGCCATCACTAATAAATTCAGTGTAACCTGGAAATATACCAGCCTCTACTGCATTCCGGTTATGCAGGTTCTAAAAGGCATGCAAGGGAGACATATATTTTGGTCTGATAATGTCATAACACTTGGGGGTATATTTATTAAACTGCAGATTTGAAAAAGTGGAGATGTTGCCTATGGCAACCAATCAGATTCTAGCTTTAATTTATTTAGTATATTCTACAAAATGACAGCTAGAAACTGATTGGTTGCTATTGGCAAAATCTCCACTTTCAAACCTGCAGTTTAGTAAATATACACCTTGATGTTTTGTGCACTAATGCACAGTTTGAAACTCCTACCTTTCAAACCCCCAGTAAACAAAATATGACACAGATGACCATGCACCAATCTGTGTATATATGTCCGAAATCTCTTTGGCCACAAATCCTTTGCACACAGTATAGAATTGTTTTTTGTTTTTTTAGATGGCAGACGTGTAGCATTACATTTTGTATGTGAAGAAATAGTAAATAAGGATATACTATCATAAATAAGGTGTTAGTGTGATAAACTTAAAAGGACAGTTTAAGGGTTTTTTTTTTAAGTTTTTTAAATTAGAGGGTAGTGATAACAAAAGTTATAACAGCATAATACTCACTGTTACAATAATGCGGTCATATATATATATATGAGGCTACCTACACACTGGCATTTAAATACTGCAGTTAATAAGCGTTTTCAAAGCAATTGCAGTATATGTAAAAAGGTGTTAAAAGACAAATCACTGTACCAAATGATACCATACATATTTGCATGCTTGCCTACTCTCCCGGAATGTCCTGGAGACTACTGAATTTTGAGTCGTTTTCCTGAACTCCAAGGACAGCAGGCCACCCTCCAACGTCCTGCCTATCAGCTGTAGCCAACTCACCTACTCCCATTCAGACAGTTGCAGAACCTGTGTAAATAATATGTAGCCTTTAATAAAGACATGAGCTGGGGACCCTGACCTCCTTACTCCAACCCGATATTTTTTCAGGCAGCTGGAGCATGCAGAAGTAAGTTTAGCAGAGGCCCGCTCACGTAAGACATCAAGGGGTCTATGCATCAAGCATATTTGACACTTAAATGATGCAGAAACAGCCGTTTCCACACATTTTAAGTATGGTTGTCATGAATTACATGCCTAATGGAGAAGATTTCACAGGATGTTCTCCACAAAAACTGAATTTTCAGTTCTGGATGGAATAATGCATTAACTTGCTGCTATTTGTGGACGGACAAAGGCTAGGGGCTAGATTTACTAAACTGTAGGTTTGAAAAAGTGGAGATGTTGCCTATAGCAACCAATCAGATTCTAGCTGTCATTTTGTAGAATGTACTAAATAAATGATAGCTAGCATCTGGTTGCTATAGGCAACATCTGCACTTTTTCAAACCCGCAGTTTAGTAAATATACCCCTAAAACTCTTCATGGATAGTAGTACCAGTCGTGATACTTGCTGTTTCTGGATGTAGGAATGGTCATGTTCTTTTCCTATTTTCCTTGGTTATTTTTCAATGCAAATTTCTAGGCTGAATTAAATAAACGGTGATAAAATTATTTTTTACATCAATTATCCTGTTCAGTTTAGGCTATAAAATGCAGCTGGTAAATTGAAAAATATATTGCTGCTAAAAGGACTGAATTAGGGGGGCGTGGCCTAGATAAGCATGGTGTAAGTCACACCTAACCAACTCTCCTGTCTATTATCCTCTAGAACCAGCGTCTACAACCAAACGCATCCGTTTTGAGACCTTCATGCTCTATCTACCCCTTCTGCTGCAATTCCCCACCCTCAGTACGATTGTGGCCATAACTGACATCTAGCAAGGAGAATGGAGTTGAGACAGGCTGCCCACAGTGTGTCTAGTAACCCGCACCCTGACCTGTTCTTCATGTCCGTGGACAAGCCACATCTACTTCGCTGCCAGCGGAACACAGTCTGGGATCATCGGGTCTTCTCCCTGCTGTCGACAACTCGAGCATTGAATGTTAACTTACCCACCATTGCTTTTATCAGGGCCGCCATCAGGGGGGTACAGGGGGTACCCTTGTACTGGGCCCGGGCTCACCATGGGGCCCAGCGGCACACTCTTAATAGGGAGCCCGCTATCTTTTAGCCTGGCTGTCACTGTGACAGTCAGACTGAAGACAGCAGCGAAGACGTCAGCCTTAACTTCTGCAGTGGAACGCAACCACCAACAAGAAGTTCCAAATGCCGAACTTCCTGTTGGTGGAACGCATATGAGACTTAAGGTATATATATATATATATATATATATATATATATAGTGTGTAAAAAGTGATTTTATATATATATATATATATATATATATATATATATATATATATATATAGACACATATAATCACTTTTTTTTTACATAATATATATATATATATATATATATATATATATATATATGTATATATATATATATATATATATATATTAGGGCCCCCCTTAACTTACCTTTCAATCGCCTAAGTCTGACCCCCATCATGGAAGAGAGGACCAGGGAGGGAGCCAAATTGTGACCACAAAAGTTAAGGGGTTTTTTTTCGGGGGGTTTTTTCGTTTTTTTTTTATTGCCTTGGGCCCCCTTTGTCCCTTGGCCCCCAGGCACCTGCCCATCGTGCCCAGTCGGAAAGATGGCCCTGGTTCATGGGGGAGGGGGTCATCGTGGGGGGGGCCCTGCCTGCTTCATTGTACTGGGCCCCATGATTTCTGATGGCGGCCCTGGCTGTTATCATAACAGACTGCCATACTAGATTAATGTGCAGCCAGCACTATATTGACAAGTATCAGCACATCCACCCTGGTAATTTATATGCTGCCTGGAGCTTGTATAATGCCTGAAGTCAGCTCCTCTGCCCTCTCAGTATTTACCATCTGGTGTTCTAAGACAGTTTCTCACATATACTGTGTGCCACTACCTGCATGTAACCTGTAATTCATTATGTATTTCCACTGCCACACAGGATACAGTTCGAAATACCACTCCTTGCACAAGTTGCCCCCCCCTCCCTTTGTATTCGGAGACAGCATTGCTGTCTGGACACTAATGGCTAACCATCTATTCATTATGTGTGCTATGCTTTGCCACCTTTCTTTCTTTCCACAAGAACTAAGAATGGGGAAAAATAACCAAGCAACTGCTGCAGTGCAGCTGGAAAGATACATACATACCTCAGTAGCCAACAACCTGGGAGAGCCCTCTGGTCCAGCCCCGCACTCCGCCACCTTCACTGAGTCACCCTAGTCCATGCCTGGAAATGAGTCATCTCTCCAGCAAGTTTTGGTGGCCGAAGCGGCTTTGGAAAAACATGTTACTGAACGGAGAGATGAAGTTCAATCAGATCTATCCTTAAAAAATGAGGGAAATAGTGGGATAAACATAGCCCAGGATCTCCACTCTAGAGCCTGTCAGTATGCCTATGAAAGGAGACATTTTAAATCTCACCTCCCAATTCAATGTTTTCAAACAAAATATTTCTGACTTAGAAGGGAGACTCCGTAGGAACAGCCTATGATTTGTGGGCTTACTGGAGAGGATAGGGGCTCCCCCGGGCCCGGTGCTCCCATTAGGCAAGGTTAGGCAGTTGCCTAGGGCGCCGGGCTCTGGAGGGCGCCACAGAACAAAATTACTTTAAAACTGTGCGGCGACCGCTGACCATACCTTCCGCGGCCGCCGCACAGCTTCCGATAAATCCACGGGGAGGGGGGGAGGGGGGAAGGGTCTATGGATCACCACCGCCGCCTCTCTGCTCTGTCTCCTCCCCTCCACTCACTGACTTTCGGGCGTGACATCATCATCAGGGCCCGACAGTGTCAGTGTGGGGGGGGGGGCACGGATTGTGAAAGTGTGCCTGGGACGGGGCACGGATTGTGAAAGTGTGCCTTGGGGGGGCGGGGATGTGAAAGTGTGCCTAGGGCGCCAAGGACCCTTGCACCGGCCCTGGGGCTCCCACTGTTAAACTTTTCTTGAGTAATGGCTCACACAAGTATATGGCAGGGAAGCGTTCAGTCCTCAGTTTGCTGATGAAAGTGCTCATTGCCTCCACAACCGGGTGCACCACCGCATCCGTTGAAGTTTGAAAACCAGGTGTTTCCCTGATCTTGCCTCGGAGTTCATGTTAAATAATGACTTTGTAAATTACAGTTTCTGCAATCTATGCTGTCCCCGTCCAGATTGCGAGTTGTTGCTGATGGCAATACTCATTTCTTCTCAACACCTACAGAAGCTTTCAACTGGATAGATGACCATCCTGCACCAAGGGTCCAAGCAGGATAGTGACACTGTGCAATGAACTCCTACACTGTACTTGAGTCAATTTTGGATGGCTCCTAAAGCCCACTTTTCACCTTTGTATGAGTAATGTTACGCACTATCAATCTGTTTATGCACTCTGAATATCTTTCCTTTTATTTTGTTAATATTCTCAAGCCCAGAGTTTCTTCTATGCTTAGGGATTGTGCCCCCCTTTCATTTCTATTCCATGTGGTTGTGATCTTACATATACAACAGGAGGGTCCTCTGCTACAATGCCTTTACTTGAGAGCTGTTTTGTTATTTTTTTTCTCCATTCTTTAGAATATTTGACTATACCATGAGGTTGGAGCTGCCTGACTTTTGGTTGTGCCATGTCTCTTCACTTAGTTTGTTTCTCAGGAATAGAATGGGAGGAGAGGGTGCTTGTATTTGTGTTAAGGGATCCAGGCATTCCAAGTTGGGGGAGGTTATACAGTGTGGGTATGGGTTGGGTTTCAGGTTCTGTGATACCATGTTGTTCTTAGGTCTTATTAAATAACAGTTGCAGTTTGACGCTGAGGAGACACAAATTGAACCCCATGGTTGCTATTTATTCATTGGTAAATGCCTCCCTCCCTTTAATAACAATGTCCTAAGGAAGACAGCTGCGTTTATTGGCCACTCTCCTGGTTCCCCAATTATTTGCATGGGTGACTTTTATAATATCATGTACTATAGTTTTGATAGATGGTGGCAATCCGCATCTTTAACTACCTCTAGGCCATCCTCATTTGCCACTCTTATAGCGGAGTTACGATTAGCAGATGTCTGAAGAATAAGATATCCTCAAACTAGGCAATATGCCTGCCAGTCTATGTCCTATCTTACAATATCCCAAATTGCTCTAGCGTTAGTCTCGCATAGTCTGACCCCCTTGTCAAAAAGGTGGATAACTTGCCCAGAGTTGGGGGTAAAGTTTTCTAGAAAAACTCTGCTGCTGCACCGGCAAGCAGTCCTGATATGGAGTACACTGCATGCAGAGAGAGGTGGTACAAATTTTGACCCTGACTCACCCATCTGGGGTAATCAAAATCTTGGTGAGTTATGCAAGTTAGGGAATTCTACCTTGTGGCACAAGTTTGCAGTCATGTCGAATGATCTTTTATATGTGGATAATTATTTTAAATCCTTTGACAACTAAAAGAGGAATTTGCAATACCTTTTTTTTACAGTTATTTGCAACTTAGACATGCACTTTCTACTCAGTTTAAAGGCCTATCTATCACTCTTAGCCCTCCTCCAATCAAGACTTTTCTTCAGCACCTGGGCTCCAAGAAAGTATTATTTATACTACGGGCCTGATTCATTAAGTAAAGTAAGGCAAAAAAAATGTGTAAGTTTTCTCCTGGACAAACAATGTTACAATGCAAGGGGTGCAAATCAGCTTATTTTGCAAATAAGCAACATACTGGGTTATTTTCATATAGCACACAAATACTTGATAGCTTTATGTTTACACTGAAATTTAAAGTTGATCTAGGATATGCCCTACCCCAATTATTAATCTGCCATCACATTTTAAATTTACCCTATATGTTTATATTATTTCATGCTTGAATCTGACTATTTAGATACTCTTAAAAGTAAATGGGAGTCTGACTTAGGATTGTTAGATGATGAGGAGTGCCAAGGAGGCCTCTTCTTGTACAACATTCAGACAAATCCAACTGTACATATTGCACAGAGTGTATTATAGATCTCTCTGGCTTTACTTAATGGGGAGGAGGAGCAATTCAAACTGCCCTAAATGTGGGATTGACTCTGCTTCTTCTATCACTTGTAATAGGAGGTTATAAAGAGAACAGGTATTCATATCCCCCTTCTATGTTGTAAAACATGCTTATTTGGTAATTTCTTAGACCACTTGCTGAATAAATCCACTTCTTAATATGTGACTATCCTTTTTGTTTTGGCCAAGGTTATTATTGCTAGATCATGGGTAGCTAGTGAGAATTCCAGTTTCCATGAATGGACTGCTGCAGTAAATGAAGCTGTAGGGCAGAAGAGATACTTACACTTCCCGAAATGCTCTACAGAAATACTATCAGTTTTGGTCCAGGTAGAATAAGTCCATGTTTGCCGTCCAGTCACTCTCAGATGATATGGAATAAACCTTCTGTTTGGCACCTCGTCCGGTCTCACATAGGCTGGTCCTTTGCTGCTTTTTCTTTTAATATTTCTTTCTTTTAGTATTTGTACATCATATTCTTTGATCCAATTTTCTTAAATTTTATTCTGAATTGAAATGTTTTATTATTTTATTATTCTATTCCCTTTTTGTTTACTAATTACCTTGGTTTGTTTGTAATCTGTGTTTGTTAATGTTTATGTTTTCTTATTGCAAAAATCACTAAAATCTAAAAGTAACCTTTGGTGCCATCTAAACACTAGTGTTTATTTACACTCTCCTCACCCCAACTTGCTGATCTTCGGAAGTCTTATGCTTGGGGTCCCAGCAGTTTAGTGGAACTTGTTGTTACCAGCGATATAACAACTTTTTATCCTCACATTGACAACAGGGAACAGTTTAAACTCAAACAGTGCAGTTAGGACATTGACTGTCAAGAGTTTGCTGCCGGGCAAGAATCGGATCCCTTTCAGCCAATAATAGTGCAGACTAAGAAATATTACATTGCCCATCTGGACACTTCTTCTCCTCCACTCTGGATTTCCATCAAGCTCTCCATCGCTAGTTGTTTTCCAGCCTTGTGTTAAGTTAATGATTTTGAGAGAATACTGCCTAACATTGTGACTTCTAGTCTATTTGTATTCTGTATTTTTGAGAAATATTTCATATGTATGTATATATATATATATATATATATATATATATATATATATATATGTTATTATATGTATACTGTAATTGTTTTTACTATATATATTTTTACCAAAATGCATCATTGTATTATATTATTATATTAGGCACACTTCTCAGTGACGAAACCCATTGGGAAAATCGTAAGTGAGAAACTCATTAATTTAAAAGATTTGATTTCCTCCAGCCTTGTTGCTTATCTTTAGAATGCAGAAAGGCTTCTATGCATTCACAGCCTTTCACAAAGTGCCCTGTGCAGCTTCTTTTGATTGATTTCAGTAGAGTTAAAGGCAGTATCTCGGAGGATGTAGTGTAGAATTCAGCTGTGCTCTCTGCTGTCCTGTTGCTGATAAGTCATAGAGCACCAGGTGTTTCTCTCATGTAAATATGGTAGAAGGAAAGAGATCACAAAAAACAACAAAGATAACACATTTAACGAGAAAAAAACAAATAGAAGTTTCTGGGTCTGGCAATCAGAGTTGCAGCCTAAATGCATTTTTATGAAGAACAAACTATGTAATAAACATACTTTCTTCTCTGATTACTATATCATTAGTTAATGTGACATATCCAAGCCCTACTATTGTTTGGAAAGTTGTAATTCTAAAATATAAGCAGGATTCTTTGTCTCTTGGTTATTGTCAACCATATAGCCACTGCCACATTATAAATATAACATTGCTCATGTTTCATTCCTGCTCTCCAAAAGACCTACAAATTGCAGGTTTAAGTTCACGGCAAAGTCGTTGGTAATTCCAGTTAAGGATATTATTAGAATCTGTACTGACACATTGTAGCTCGTTTCCGTTTATTACAGTCTGTTGGACTATAGGCATAGTAAATCTGTAGTATGATTGGAATACTTTGCCCATATTTAGCAAGACAATTATTAACTATGCATTGTTGAGATTTTCCATGAGGAATAGAATCATCTTCGGAATAAAGGTATTGTTCTGACTGTCCTATGTTAAGGCTAACATTGAATTAAATTATTTTTGTTGCTTATGTCTGCTGCTATGTTAGTATGGAATGCTATTGCAGAATTGAATCAATATTAAGAATAGTTTGAGGGTTTAGCTAAACAGACTTTTTTGCTGCAACGCAGTTGCGCTGCACTGTATTAGGACAAGTTGTATATTAAAAACACATGCAATTTTTGCAGCTTGTTTCTTGGTCCTAGGATGCAATTATTACATCAGTTCTTATTTTATGTGTTTAAATAAACTCACTTATTTGACTTAGCGGGGTTCTCCCATGGCCTACACTCAAATTACGACAGCTAAGTAGTTTAAAAGGATGAAACAGCTTCTAGGCACCTCCTCCTCCTGTCTGCATAAAAAAAAAACAATTACACAGTCTGTAGTTTAAGTCCTATTTTTGTGATGACCTGCTACTGTTTTAATATAGTTTGGCTTCAATATCATGGCTCCCATGGTGGTTATTACTTCTGGCTCCAGAGTATGGTTCTTTTTTTAAGTTTTGGCTCTAGTGTTTCTGTGAATTAATGTAGGAAAAGTAAGTTACTTGTGATATATTGCAGTTTCTTGGCTGCTGAGAGTGATATGAAGCACTGGATGAGTAATTTGGATGTGAGGGGAGGTTAGTATTCATTTTGATAAGTTGTATTACTTTACAAGGTATTACATTTTATTAATTTGGTAAGATTTTATATTAATGTGTTTTTTTGTAATGTACAACTTACTTTATGCTTCATTCTTTTTTTTTATATAATATTTATTTATCATACATTATTACTGTGGAAGTCGAATAATTGGATGCAGTCGTTTCAAATTAATAACCATCAATTTAATTGGCTTTATCAGAAAATATGCGAATAGAATGCTACAGCGTGGAAGTGCGTAATTATCAATAATACGTGCAAACACTTCTGCATACCCTTACACTCACATATTCAATTGTAAATAGTTCACCTTAATAAAGTTCCAACACACAGTCTTTTTTAATCAAATGTAATAGATTTAAGAGTTTAATATAATGTTAAAACTACTTTATTGATATCTAAGGTTCAGGATATAGGAAACATATCATGTTTAGTGTCCTTTTAATCCACTTTTCATCATCAGACATCTGCTACTATCGGCTAAGTGATCACATCTTGCGTACGCAAGTTATGGATGATAAAGGATAAATGGTCAAAATGATACTGTGTTTGTAATGCTAATAGAACAGTTTGAACCAGCTTTCCGGAGGGAAAACACAAAGGGCTAGATTTACTAAGCTGCGGGTTTGAAAAAGTGGGGATGTTGACTATAGCAACCAATCAGATTCTAGCTTTCATTTATTTAGTACCTTCTACAAAATGACAGCTAGAATCTGATTGGTTGCTATAGGCAACATCCCCACTTTTTCAAACCTGCAGCTTAGTAAATCTAGCCCATAGGCAGTTGTTGGAGAGCTTACCCCCACCCTTGGAGAGCATCATTTGAACCAACCTATGACCTGCATTATACTGGACCATCCTAAATCCTGAACCAATGGAAAAATGCCATGACATCACCACTGTTTTTATGTACCACAAACTGTATATAAACCAGTCACTGAGACCATCATACAGTCTAATTTGACCACAGACTTTAGGATTGAATGACTGTATGCTGGATACAGGGCGCTGCATATGTATCGGCTGTACTTTATTTAATTGAATTGTTATTTGTTGCATCTTGCTATTAAATCGCTTTATGCGTTAGAACCACATTGATCGCAGCATAGGTAATAGGACTAAGTCCGAGTTATAAGAATAAATATTTTAATATGATCAAAATATTAGTATGGCTGTCTACCACTGCCAATTGCAGTGATAGAAAATAATTGTCCACACAATGTATGATTAAAATTTTACCAAGTGATGCTCAGCTCTTTGGGACACTGGCCGATGGTGGTAAGGGGAGTCTTACCGCTCACCAGATCCGTGCAGGGTTCCTCTGCGCATGCATGAGTCAGCAGGCTGGCTTATGTATGTGTCATGGAACTGGAAGCCAGGACTTGGGCTTCCAGTTTTAGATTCAATTAAAAAATAATAATAAAAAAGAATAACTTCTTTATTTAACTAATAAACCATTAATGCTTATGTACCGCTGCTGCACTCGCCATCCTGAAATGGCAGTAGCTATAGGTATTGGTACCTCCGACTTTCGCCGGACAGAAGCTGTCACCCAGAGAGAGGGCTTCATAAATCGCGAGAAGCCCTAAATCTGGCAAAAAACCCCGTTTCGTCCTGATTTAAGGCTTTTTTCTATTTGATAAATTGACCCAAATATATATATGGCTGGTGCACTGGAGGATCCTCCGTTCATACTTGGGGTTCACCGAACCTGAGCTGGCCATTCACTCCTGTTGGTTTGTATACTGCTGGATAAGAGTTGGAAGTCAGGAACATAAGGATTTCAACAGATTCAAGTGATCCAGTAATTGAAATATATGTATTTATCCTATACTGCCTAAAAAACTGTTTCTAATATATGTATGGATTTTGCAATACACAGTGCTTGTGACACTTTGGTTCTCTATTGATCATTAATATTTTCCTCCTCTAGGTCTCTATTCAGTTTTTATCGTTTAATTTATTTATTTATATGTTTGTTCGTGTATATGTATTTTATGAAAATAAATGCTATTCTCAATATACAAGCCATTTCATAGCATGTTAAGTCTGCCATTTATAATTACTTTAGTTTCTAATATTCTAGATATTCGTTTATTAATTTTAATCTATTAATTGCATATTATCCGATAATTAATATATATATATATATATATATATATATATATATATATTAGGGATGTGCACCGGCGACTTTTGGTGTCTCGTGTTTTGTGTTTTGGATTCGGATTTTCTTGAGGTTTTGGGTTCGGATTTGTTTCGCAAAACACCTGCCGAAAGGTTTTGGTTCGGATTTAAAGTTTTGGATTCGGATTTTTTTTTTTAAAAAAGCATAAAAAGTTCAAAAATCAAGTTTTTGGGTTTATTTTCACTCCTACGCTATTATTAACCTCAATAACATTCAATAACAATCATTTCCACTAATTTACAGTGTATTCTGAACACCTCACAATATTGTTATTAGTCCAAAACGTTGCAACGAGGTATCTTTCTGGACTGCGTAGTGGAGTGGTCCCCACAATATAATAAGAAAACCATCAACTGGTCTTAATTACACCAAAAATTGTATCTGGACTGAGTAGAGGAGTGGTCACCACAATATAATAAGAAAACCATCAACTGGTGTTAATTACACCAAAAATTGTACCTGGACTGCGTAGAGGAGTGGTCACCACAATATAATAAGAAAACCATCAACTGGTCTGAATCGCACCAAAAAATGTACCTGGACTGCATAGAGGAGTGGTCACCACAATATAATAAGAAAACCATCAACTGGTGTTAATTACACCAAAAATTGTCCCTGGACTGCGTAGAGGAGTGGTCACCACAATATAATTTAAAAACCCTCAAATGGTCTGAATCCCACCAAAAATTGTACCTGGACTGCGTAGAGGAGTGGTCACCACAATATAATAAGAAAACCATCAACTGGTCTTAATTACACCAAAAATTGTATCTGGACTGCGTAGAGGAGTGGTCCCTACAATATAATAAGAAAACCATCAACTGCTCTTAATTACACCAAAAATTGTACCTGGACTGCGTAGAGGAGTGGTCACCACAATATAATAAGAAAACCATCAACTGGTCTTAATTACACCAAAAATTGTATCTGGACTGTGTAGAGGAGTGGTCACCACAATATAATTTAAAAACCCTCAACTGGTCTGAATCGCACCAAAAAAATGTACCTGGACTGCGTAGAGAAGTGGTCACCACAATATAATAAGAAAACCATCAACTGGTCTTAATTAAACAAAAAATTGTACCTGGACTGCGTAGAGGAGTGGTCACCACAATATAATAAGAAAACCATCAACTGGTCTTAATCACACCAAAAATTGTACCTGGACTGCGTAGAGGAGTGGTCACCACAATATAATTTAAAAACCCTCAACTGGTCTGAATCGGACCAAAAAATGTACCTGGACTGAGTAGAGGAGTGGTCACCACAATATAATAAGAAAACCATCAACTGGTGTTAATTACACCAAAAATTGTATCTGGACTACGTAGAGGAGTGGTCCCTACAATATAATTAAAAACCCCTCCACGGGTCTGAATTCCAAAAAAAAGTTTCTTGACTGCGTAGAGGAGTGGTCACCACAATATAATAAGAAAACCATCAACTGGTGTTAATTACACCAAAAATTGTACCTGGACTGCGTAGAGGAGTGGTCACCACAATAAAATAAGAAAACCATCAACTAGTCTTAATTAAACCAAAAATTGTATCTGGACTGCGTAGAGGAGTGGTCACCACAATATAATAAGAAAACCATCAACTGGTGTTAATTACACCAAAAATTGTGTCTGGACTGCGTAGAGGAGTGGTCCTTACAATATAATTAAAAAACCCTTCACGGGTCTGAATTCCAAAACAAAAGTTTCTTGACTGCGTAGTGGGGTGGCCCTGGTACACAATTTTTAACCGGGGCCACAATATAATTAAAAAACCCTCCACGGGTCTGAATTCCAAAAAAAAAGTTTATGAACTGCATAGTGTAGTGTTCCCCACAATATTATTTAAAAATTTTGCAGCAACAGTAAACATTATTTAATATCTGATACACCTCTATATGGACTGCATAGTGGAGTGGCCTTGGTACTAAATTTGGTACCGGGGCCACAATACCTCCTCCAACTTCCAAGTGTAGTGTTTATAACATATAAACACTACAGTAGTTCTAGCACGTCAATACCTCTTGTTTTAAATTATGACAGGGCATTTTACTTTTGGTTTAATTTTTTGAATTTGTTGACATTTTGTTTTACTTTTTGAACATGGCAAACGACTGTTGAATGGTCACATAATGCCAAAAAAAGAGTTGCAAGATGGAATTGTCCTTGGGCCCTCCCACCCACCCTTATGTTGTTGAAATAGGACATGCACACTTTAACAAACCAATCATTTCAGCGACAGGGCCTACCAAACAACTGTGGCTGAAATGATTGGTTTGTTTGGGCCCCCACACCAAAAAAACAATTCATCTCTCCCTGTACAAACTAAACAGGCTCTACTGAGGAAAGATGTCGTCCTCATCCTCAACCTCTGATTCCCCTCCCCTACAGTGTGTACTTCCTCCTCCTCACACATTATCAATTCGTCCCCGCTGGACTCCACAACCACAGGTCCCTCTGTACTATCTGGAGGGCAGTGCTGTACTTGATTGAGGAATTGATAATTCATTTTTATGAACATCATTTTTTCAACGTTCTGAGGAAGCAACCTCCTTCGCCGCTCACTGACCAGGTTCCCCGCTGCACTAAAAACTCTTTCCGAGTACACTCTGGAGGGGGGACAACTCAGGTAAAATAGAGCCAGTTTGTACAGAGGCTTCCAAACTGCCTTTTTTTCCAGCCAGTAACAATCTGGACTGTATGATATGTCTATTTGGATGGTGTCAGCAAAATAATCCTCCACTATTTTTTCAATTGTGACAGCATCCAATGCAGCGACAGCAGACATGTCTGCAATGGTTGGCAGGTCCTTTAGTCCGGACCAGATGTTATCAGCATCCCCGCCACAGGGTCTTTTAGGAAAACTGAGCTTTTTCCTCGCAGCCATAGATGTGGAAGAAAATGAGGGTGGAGCTGTTGGCATGTCACGGTCCTCTTCAGAGGACAATATCCTGACCAGCAGGTCTTTGCACTGCTGTAGACTTGTATCTGCCGGAAACAGAGACACAACATACGCTTTAAACCGAAAACGAAAACGAGCACGGTGGCCAGAATGTATTCCTCTGACTTTAAAAGAGTGACCTCCCTTGGATCCTGTCAAAGCGTATGAAGGGCTACATCCACAAGAGCTACATACTTAGTGTAATCGCAATGGTTTACCAGCTCCTCCCTCACTTTCTCCAGCTGCTTCTGCAACAGCCTGATCAGGGGAATGACCTGACTCAAGCTGGCAGTGTCGGAACTGACTTCTCTGGCAAGTTCAAACGGCTGGAGAACCTTGCACAACACGGAAATCAGTCTCCACTGCGCTTGACTCAGGCGCATCCCCACTCCTTTGCCTATGTCGTAGGTGGCTGTGTAGGCCTGAATGGCCTTTTGCTGCTCCTCCATCCTCTGCAGCATATAGAGGGTGAAGTTCCAGCGCGTCACAACCTCTTGTTTGAGGTGATGGCAGGGCAGGTTCATGGTTTTTTGATGTGCCTCTAGTCTGTGGTAGGCACTGGCTGAATGCCGAAAGTGTCCAGCAATTTTGCGCGCCACCGCAAGCATCTCCTGCACACCTCTGTCATTCTTGAGGGATGCTGCACCGCCAAATTAATGGTGTGGGCAAAACATGGGACGTGCTGGAAATTGCCCATATTTAATGCCCGCACAATGTTACTGGCATTGTCTGACACCCCAAATCCCCATGAGAGTCTAAGTGGGGTAAGCCACTGGGAGATAATTTCCCTCAGTTTCTCTAATATGTTGTCAGCATTGTGCCTCTTATTAAAGCCTGTAATACACAATGTTGCCTGCCTTTGCACGAGCAGCCGTTTTGTAGATGCTGCTACTGATGCAGCTGTTGCCCAGAACCACTTGTCCACATGTCCGTGGTTAAGTGGACAGTGGGTACAACCGCATTTTTTAGAGCACTGAGGACACTTGATCGTACTTCTCTGTACATTTTTGGTATCGCCTGCCTAGTGAAGTGGAATCTCGATGGGATTTGGTACCGGGGACACAATACCTCGATCAACCCTCTAAATCCCACTCCACTGATGGCGGACACCGGGCGCACGTCTAACACCAACATAGCAGTTACAGCCGCAGTTATACGCTTTGCAATAGGGTGACTACTATCGTATTTTGTGGTCATGGCAAACGACTGTTAGATGGTCAATTGTTTTGTGAAAGACTTAGCGGTCTTACGACTTCCCCTCTGGGAAGATGACCGACTAACAACAGCAACAGCAGCAGTGGCAGTAGTAGGCGTACCGCTGCAGGATTCCTCGGATGAATCCCGTATTGAAGAGGACTCAGTCTGGCGGCTGACTTGGGCTGCAGGACTGAATCTGATGGAGATCGTGGAGGAAGTTGACGAGGAGGGTGTTGCTGGTGTGTATCCAACTGGACCTACGGGATTTAGGTCCTAGCCCCAGTTCCTGAACTAACCACTGAACTATGAAGGTTATTCAGGTGACGTATAAGGGAGAATGTCCCTAGGTGGGCAAGATCCTTACCCCTGTTTATTTGAGCTTTACATAAGCTACATATGGCCATACATTGGTTGTCCGGATTTGGATAAAAATAACTCCAGACCGAAGAGGTACATTTTTTGGTCTTCTGACCAGGCATGACGATGGGCTTTTTCATCCCATGGACATCAGCTGCTTCCCCCCCTGGTGCCTCATTTACAATAACCACATCACCATCCTCATCATCAAGTTCCTCCACAGCGCCAGCTACATCATCAATAGGCTCCTCCCGAGCCACCTCTTCCCGTACAGTGATGGGAAGGTCAGGCTTGACAACCACCAACACCCTTGGACTTGCCTTGAGGATTTGTGATAATTTCTCTTTAGAAGGCAGAGTTGTTTGCTGTTTTGTTGCTGACAGCATAACTCTCTTCAATTTTTTGTAGGGGGGGGAGGAGGAGGAGGGCTAAGATCCTTGGGTGAAGCTGAACCACTAGTCATGAACACGGGCCAGGGCCTAAGCCGTTCCTTGCCACTCCGTGTCGTAAATGGCATATTGGCAACTTTACGTTTCTCCGCAGATTATTTTAAGTTTCTCTTTTTGCTACTTTTACTTAACTTGGGCTTTTTGGATTTTGCATGCCATGTACTAGGAGATTGGGCATCGGGCTTGGAAGACGACGTTGATGGCATTTCATCGTCTATGTCATGACTAGTGGCAGCAGCTTCAGCATTAGGAGGAAGTGGGTCTTGATCTTTCCCTACTTTATCCTCCAAATTTTTGGTCTCCATTATATGTAGCACAAGATACTGCAGAATGTGTGAACTTGGTAATATTGCAGTACCAAGGGACTTATACTTCAGGATTGGTTTTGCAAATTTTGTTGTAATTAATTTTTTATTTTATTTTTTTTTGGTATTTTTTTTTATAAGTTTTTTTTAATTTTTTAAACACTTGGGAATAATGGGGAAATAACTATGCCCTTAGAAGGACAGAGCACAGGACACAGCACAGGACCCAGCAGCACCACTGCACTCAGAAGGACAGAGCACAGGACACAGCACCACTGGACTGATACTGCAGAATGTGTGAACTTTGTAATATTGCAGTACCACTGGACTTTTACTGCTGAATGTGTGAACTTGGTAATATTGCAGTACCAATGGGCTTATACTGCTGGATTGGTTTTGCAAATTTTGTTGTAATTAAATTTTTTTTTAATTTTTTTTTTGTATTTTTTTTTATAACTTTTTTTTTATTTTTTTGAAAATGGGGAATAATGGGGAAATAACTATGCCCTTAGAAGGACAGAGCACAGGACACAGCACACCACTGGACTGAACAGGACACAGCACAGGACCCAGCAGCACCACTGAACTCAAAATTGACAGAGCACAGCACACAGCACCACTGGACTGATACTGCAGAACACAGCACAGCACAGCACAGAACTAAACAGCACAGCACAAGATCTACCAGGACAGAGGACCACCTAACACACCCTCCCTCTACCCTGATCAATGCCCGAGTGAAGATGGCGGCGACTAGCGGGGAATTTATAGGATCCGAGTATCGCGAGATCCAACAGCGGGATTATGACTCCGAGCCTCGGTTTCAGGTTTTCATTTGGCGCCAAAACCCGGATCTGTCTCGGATCCGACTCGGATCGGCAACGTTCGGGTGGGCTCGGATTCACAAAATCTGAGTGCGCTCATCTCTAATATATATATATATATATATATATATATATATATATATATATTTATTTATTTATTATTAATATCTAAATTTGGCACTTTATTCTGGCGCTGTTCTTTATCGTTTTTGTTTAGTAACCTGTAGTCACTTTAAGAGATATAAAGCTCTGGCACTGCCTGACAACCTACACATATCACACCTGACTGTCTACAGACCCAGCTTTGTAGAAAGATCACATAGTCTTCGGCCTAGGGTGGTAGAATTGTGGCACCATAGTAAAAATTTAGATCATAAAGCTTAGTGTGTTGGTGTCTGTATGTTGTTTTCTATAGTTTGGTCAAAGTGGTTTACTACTTTAATAGCCAGACCTTCATAAGTTAATGAGATTTCTATCTGTGTGGTTATGACATTGCTACTTGTTTCTTTAAGAAAGTATGGAGATGCCAAGAAAATTGTGCTTAGATATGTGATCGTATGTGTAGAGAACAGAGAATAGGGCTCAATATTCAAGATGGCTGTGTTTCGACTCCTGAAATACAAGACTTATGTAGTTACCAAAAAGAAAGGAATGTGTACTGAGAAGTGAACTGTTTTCTGAGCAAAATTTTAGTGTGTACTGTGCATATATCACAAGTGAGCTATTAATTTATAACATGATGGGATGAGCGTCGGGGTTAATCATTTAATGGTGGGCAGGAACTATTAAGTTATTGGTTGGGGGCTATATGATGGTGGTGCCTATCAATTTAAGGAGTGATGGGACTATAAATTTACTTCTGAGGCTATTTACAGTGGCCTAGTGGTTAGCACTTCTGCCTCACAGCACTGAAGTCAGGAGTACGATTCCCGGCGATGGCCTTATCTGTGTGGAGTTTGTATGTTCTCCCTGTGTTTGCGTGGGTTTCCTCCCACACTCCGAAAACATACTGGTAGGTTAATTGGCTGCTCTAAAAAAAAACAATTGTCCCTAGTCTGTCTGTCTGTCTGTGTGTGTGTATATGTGTATGTTAGGGAATTTAGATTGTAAGCTCCAATGGGGCAGGGACTGATGTGAATGAGTTCTCTGTACAGCGCTGCAGAATTAGTGGCGCTATATAAATAGCTGATAATGATGATGATGATGATGATGATTTAGGGGCTATTATCTGAAAATGGGCCTGTATTTGGGCACAAGGAAAACTATATATAAAATGTGAATACTAATTATTTCATGTCTGTGCTGTTTGGGGGAGGGAAGAGGTATACCTCATTTCACTGTCTAAAAGATTTCTTCTAAAGATTGTGTAGAATGCAAGTGATAGAGTCAGATGATATTTAAGCTGTATCCATTTGGTATAATTATATCTGATATAATCCAGATGATCCTCCACCACCATATGAAGCTTCAATATGTCCTGATATCATCCTATGCTCAAACACCTGACCTAAGGAGAGCTCAAGGAGGACAGAGACCTCCTGTGGAGCAGGGAGGTTTCTCAACTGGATATTTAGCCAATATTCATTTGATTATAATTATATAGCTTAGGCGATGAAATGCGTCAGTGATCGTTTAACCGTCTGGTGCTGATTATTTGAGACCGAGGAAACAATTGTGCTGCTGTATCGAAGTATCGCTACTAATACGATAGAACGAGACTTTCTGTTTGCTGTAGTTAAGCACCTGTTGACTACAAGAATATTGATTGGATCCATTACCATTATTGCTTTCCAGTTGAAACAAGAAAGAGAAACATATATTTGCTAAAAATGTGTCTGTCTGTATGCTTGCTGTATTGATTAAGCAATCACTACAAATAGTGACTGCTTTGAGAGATAGGATCTGTCATTTTCTGCATTATCACAAACCAGCTAGTTTCAAGGATGGCGGTTTGAGACATAACATGCATTTTCAGGAAATTCTGTTTGTTTTCTCAGCACTCATTAATAATCTGATATGGGGATTTACTATTGCTTTACACAAGCCATAAGTGATCTTTAGTGCAGATAAGGAATTTCAATTAGTTATCGTCACCGGCTGTGGGATATTTCCCAATGTTTTAATAATATGTGTATTTTTAAATAAATATTGTTTTATATTTATAAGTTTTCCACAGACTGTTCACTAATTTATACTGGGTGAACCATTTCTCTGCACTCTATATTCTCTTATCTATTTATTAAATGGATTGCTATTAATTAAGATTCTTGGCTGGTTGAAGGGAGGGGGCCCTAAGTGCTATTAATTTAACGTTAGGGTTGGTTGGGAAGGACTAGAGTGTATACATGGCTAGGTTTTTCCATATTTCATGTACCTATTCTTTTTCAAAACAGGAACCAATCTTCCAGGATTCAAACAAGCAGCAACTGAACTTTTGGGTGAGTCAGGCCTTTTTCCCAACTGCAGAGACAACATCACACTGCTCTCCTCTTGAAGAGGTAGCTGTGTGCACGTAATAGTAGTGCATGCATCATTGCCCGTTTGTTTGAACAGGTAGGTAAGGGTTGGGGAGCAGCCCGACACTGCCAAACATGATAGCCACTCTCCTTGCATGCTGGTCATACTCACTCTGATGGCATGGGGGGTGGAAACCCCTCTATTTTGGAGAGCAAGGGTGGTAGGCTGAGGCTTTGCCAAGGGTGCCTAGAAATCATGCACCAGTCCAGAGGACAATGTAGTACTACAAAGGAATAGAATTAATGGTTGAAAATGCATGCTTGTGTGAATTGAGAAAAGTCCTTGAATAAAAAGAAAGAAAGAAGTGTGTTCTTGTTATCTATATCTGAGGCTTACATTGGACAAACTCAGTGAAACCATGTGACTCAGGGAAAAGTGTTTTTACCCATCTTGAAAATCCCTTTTCTTTGAAAGAACCTTAAGTGTTGCTGTTCCTATATCAGGAACCTATGAATTTTACATAGAAGTCCCAGAGTACTGATTGTGGAAACAATCTACAATCGCAAATACCTACTTGGCATTGTCCCCAGGACTCAAAGTTATTTTTGTTTCAAAACTTAGCAGTAAAATCTGACTTGGTGATATCTGTCACGAGCCGCGGTGGTACGCCGCATCCTGGCGTGATGTAGCAGCCGAGCACGTGCATTAGTTACAATGCACTGTTATCTTTGTGCAATAGAACAGGAGGGTGTAGGGACATCCTGCAACTCCAGGGGGATCTCTCGCATGATTCTAATTTGTTCATTTATATATTAATACAGGTTCCTGGTTTATAATATGACCTATGCTAGTTCTAAGCTAGTAATTCATTAGCAGCCTCCTGAGGCTGATTGTCAGCCCTGTCCTCCTCCTTTCTGATTTGTCCATCAAAGTATTTAAGACAGTGAGGACTGGGCCTCACTGTCAGTTATAGTCCCTGCTCCCAAGCATACTTCTCCTGCTGTTGTGTTCCTGCTGTTTTCTGTATCACTATTGCTGACCCTTGGCCTGGATTTTGACATTGCTGATTTGCCTGTGACCCTGACCCCTTGCTTGAATTCTGATACCGCTGATTTGCCTGTGACCTTGAAACCTTTGCCTGGATACTTGACGCTATTATTTCATCAGTTACCCAGGTTCTTTGCCTGGATTCAGACATAGATCTCCCATGTGTTCAGTCCATCAAGCCTGGGCCTTGTAGTACTGCAGGAAGTCTCAATACTGCATACCAAGTTTCCGCCAGGAGTTCCTCCTCTTTGTAATCACCTGCGCTACGATCTCAGGTTATCAGCTCCTACTACTAGAGAACAAGACCTGGGGGCATCCGAGTACCTGTGAGCAAGTTCAGCTCTACAGGAAAAGCGGCTGCTAAAGGCGAAGACCTTTGAAGTGGTTCTAGAAGTTCATACCTGGGGCGTGAGGCATAACAATATCTGGATTTATCATGTTATCCTTTCAGTAATTACTTCAGCAATTTCTATTCTTTGTGTTATTATATAATTGAGAAGTTGGAGACAAGTAATAGCTATTGTCCTCTTTTAGGTACACCAGCCTCCCTTATGTGCACACAGTAATGCTCCCCTGCAAAGTATCTATTGATTTGGGCACATAAAATATTTCCACTGTGTAATTGACAAAGAGAGCTTCAGAAATTTGCTTCTCAATGGAAAGCTTACTTTCATTGGCAAACTGAATATACTGAAGGAAGAAAAACAGTCAAAGCTAAGTCTAGAGTCATCTAATAAGGGGAAAATAAGTTAAGGGTGAACTAGAGAAATATAAGGAGTTTCAGATAAAAATGATCTCCTCTTCACGGTTATATCCTCTTGTTAATGTTTGTGACTACACCGCAACACACAGAAACCTTTCAAAGCAGATATTTTAGATTTGGTATCACCTCTTTATGACCAAAATCCACCAGCGGTACAAGGGGCACCTGAAGTGCAGGAAGAACCCCAGCAAGAGATGCCTCCGGTACTCTTCTGCATGCCATTGGAAATCCAAAAGACACTGCAGAATCAGGCACTTTCAGTAATTTTAATTTAGGAAACACTTTTAGTCCATTACAAACTTGGGATCAAATAAAAGCACTGGATAAACAATTCCTTTCTCCCCTTTTCCAAAGAACAAAGGAGTCCACAAAAGTGTCATGTCCCCTAAAGAGTTAAAAGACCATCATCACTTGCTATAATAACAATTGGGCAGATATTAAAAGCCCCTAAGTGCAGCATTACCTGGGGAAGTTAGAACAAGCTTGAATGACAAGAGGGATGCACTGCACATCGATGATCTGTTATAACCATAGACAAAACCTTTTGAAGGATATTCCAGACATTTGTCCGAGGAAAACTGATTGAGCTCAAATCCATAATTGTAAACAATGCTAAGGAAAATTACCTGCAGATTACTTACACATGTGTACAGCAGTCAGATGTGCAGAATGCTGATGTAGCTGCTGCTACAGAAGGAGTGGCGAATGGTTTTGTACAGGGACTACTACCTAACATGGAAAACCAATTCCACATAATTTTAGTTGGACGGCAGACACAATTCGCAAGAATCTTTAATTGGTGTACTGCCTGACAGGAAATGATGACATTCAGAAACCAAATTAATACAAATACAAAAATTTTCAGGAGAGAACAAAAAAACAGAAGCAGATGTAAGGGAAAGGACTCAGCGTGACTATAGTACTTACCAATACAGTGGACAGAACAGTCATTGGCCAATGTCCTGAAAATGTTCAACTCTAATGACTATTTCCTAGGTCCAGTAGCACACTATTGCAATTTTGGACCCTTTAGACTAATCTAGTCTATCTGTAACTTGTACTTTACTAAGAATAGGGGTACAATGTTTGACACATGAGTCTTTAAAACTGTCCTGAGTTCTTTTCTTTTTCACTAGTCACTGAAGTCACTTTCTAACAGGTATTTCTATTCTGCTGATCATCAGTCCTGTCTCTCATCATGTGACCATTGGACCTATCAAAGGTTGTTCTGCTTCTTCTACAAGGTCCTACTTCTCTTGTTAACCTCCTAGTAAGTCATTTACTATATTGTATTTGTCCAATGAAGATAAGGGCCTGGCTGTTTTGTTAGACACACCTGTTCCAACTGTACAACAATCATTTCAAATACAGAATGATTCTTGCAGCTGTACCACCTTGTTTGAGATCACAACACACAAAGTAGGCCAAATTCTAAAAAACAAAGCCGGTTAAAACTCGTCACCCCAAGCTGAGGAATGCTTCTGAGACAAAGTATTATTATTTCAACAGTGTAACACTGTAACACCCCTATACGTCCTGTAAAAAATAGGGAAAGATACTTATAGGTATGTACAAAACCTTAGACCCATTAACACAGTTGTGTGTCTTTTCCTGTTGTTCAAATTCAGCAGCTTTTCTAGCCTATATGCCACATAAGTCTGGTAATTTCATGGTTGTTGAACTGTGCTCCACTTTCTTAAAGGTGCTACTGTGATCTACCATATGTAAGCAAAAGAACCATGGGGCCTGATTCATTAAGGATCTTAACTTGAGAAACTTCTTATTTCAGTCTCCTGGACAAAATCAGGCTACAATGCAAGGAGTGCAAATTAGTATTCTGTTTTGCACATAAGTTAAATATTGATAGCTTATTTGTACACTGCCATTTAAAGTTGATATTTGTGTGCTACATGAAAAAACAGTCAGTATTTAACTTATGTGCAAAACAGAATACTAATTTGCATCCCTTGCATTGTAACATGGTTTTGTCCAGGAGACTGAAATAAGACGTTTCTCAAGTTAAGATCCTTAATGAATCAGGCCCCATGACTTCTTCTGTGAACTGTTGTAGAAATACTTTGCCCAAAATTGTAAATGTGCTGCTGAACAGTATTGTCATATGTGTCCTATTTGTCAGGATTTAAAGTGAGAAAGCAGCACAGCCTTCATCTTTTGAACCTTTTGTAAATATACAATTTTGAAAATGTAGAAGTAATTGTTTGTATATACTGTAAAAACAAATTCAGTCACTGCCAGCAAAATGTTGCTTAAGGATTTTATTCCAAGGTTTGAGATAACTATCATCATACAGAGGCACCCACTTGACTGGCCAGATAGCAAAACAAATTTGTAAGTATTAGGGATAAAATAGAAGGGTATTTTGAAAAAAAAAAGTTGCTAAAATTTGTCCAGAAACTTCAAGAACTTCTAAGAATCTTATGTAAATAAAATAGGTAAAATGTGTAAATTATATTAGTACGAACTATGACTTCTAATGTTATTATAATAACACTGTTGTGATGTAATAATTTAATTTAGACTGTAAGCTCCAATAGGGCAGGGGCTGATGTGAGCGAGTTCATTGCACAGTGCTGTGGATTTAGTGGTGCTTTATAAATAGCTGATGTTGATGATTAGGACAAATTATGCAAAATGTTGTAATTGTACTTGTATAATGTATTGATATTAGTAGTCTGTTAATATAATTTATTGTACTACTGATATACTGTATATGCTGTAGTTGCTTTAGGACCACAAAGTGAACAGCAGTTTACAGAGTAAATAAAATATAATAAAGATATATAATAATGTATACAGAGCTTCACTGCACATGCACAGAAATGGAAAGCCTCACCATGACCGTTTTATAGATAAAAGTAAATGAGCATAACCTTGTCCAGCATTGGTGTAATACTCCTGCAGGACGGATGTGTTTCCTACTTGGCAGTTAACAGCAGATCGGTGGCTCCTCAAAAAAAAGTTACCTTTTGCTGCCAAGAAGGACAACTTATAAATGTGCTGCGTGTGATATTTCTAACATTGTTTAAAAGTATTAAGTATTACGATAAACACAGAAACAAAATAATAATAGCAATAAACAAGCATTACTAAAACTGAACACATTTTCTTAAAGGCACAGTAACCTTTTTTTATTTATTTTTATTTTTGTCTATTCTAAATATTTAATACAGGAAAAAGGATTTGTTATATTTATGTTTCTAGACCTTATCTAGCGTCTATAATAGTGTAATTAGCGCTGCTTTCTTATTTACCATGCATTAGAATGCTATACTTTTTATCTTTGTTAAATAATTCCCTTGCATACCACTATAGTAGTCATATACATTTTTTAATTCTTTAAAGTGGATTTGCTATAGTGTTCTAATAATATGGTCCATATAGCATATAGTATTATATCTACACTAGTTTTAAGTGCAATGAACTATTGTATTAATTTGCTGGTCTGTAATGTTTGTTTATTCCCATTTTTAGACTGCACATGTAGTGATATCCAATGAATGGACTTTATTGAAGCGCAGTAAAAACACATGTGCCCTGAACAGAACTCCATTCATTCAATTACATGTAGTTCTACAAATGGTCACATCCATATCTCTTGTACATTAAGGGGCTCAAAGATGGATATTCGTCCATTTGTTTGTGTACTGCACATGCATACCAAAATGAATTTTTATCTAGATCAACATATCTTACACTAGTGGCCCATTACACCTGGAGAGGACGAACAGGGCAAACATTATTTTGCGCTGTTAGTTTAGTACAGTAAGGGTATATGCACATATGGGTAGCATGCCTCCTGGACATGAGACCTTATGAGATTTGGACACATTCCCAGATATGCTTCTTAGGTGGCATGTCTTTTACAGGTCCTGGAGATAGTGACATGGTGTTGATGATGACACCAGCAGCAATAACTAGCCACTTCTGATTGGCTGCTTGTGTCATTCATTAGCATTGTGGCTATATTATGTCAAGTTGCTGATTTTTTAGTAGTCATTTCCATTTGGACTACTGCAAGAAATATAATTGTATATATAAAGCGCTAAACAACGGATGTGGAGGTTTTCTTGTGTTTATTGTGTATATTGCACCTCATTGCATTATATTGTGTATGAATAGGGTAATGCAATAGGATGAGACAGGCAGTCATTCCCATAGGCCGTAGTAAGCATTTGAAAACATTCTGTTGGTGTTTTGTGCAATCTTACTACAAGTGTCAAATTGACACGTTGTTCAACTTTTAAATTTAGCATTTTTTTCGGCACTCTACAGAAAACACAACCAAACTAAATGGCGACTCACAATCAACTGAATGTCATAGAGTGTTACAGCTTGTCATGCAGGTTCAGACAGGTTTCAAAGTTACTACGCATACAGTTATAACTGGTTCTGACTGCTTTGTTTACTAGGTGGAATCACAGTCTCGTTATTTAATAGACGTAGCTCGTAGTATTTTATTTGAATTCAATCTTCAGTGTCTGCAAGCCAGGACTGGGTTAGTTATTGGGATACGCACCCACCAATCAGTATGCTATGTGCTTTTAGGTCGTTTGTAAACATCTGATTAAAGATAAGAGATAGGCCAGACAATCCTGAAGTATATCATGCTTACTATCATTGATTTAGTATCTTGCATCAGCAAATGTACCATGATACTGTTGTTCAGAAGCACACTTACAAAGGCAGTACAGTACTTTGAATGACACACTGACTGACACAAGCAGTACACAAGATATAACATTCTTATAATTGTTCAAAAATGCTTAACATAGGGTTTGCTTTTATTTCTAAATATATAAGAGACAGGTTGTGATGGATGGAAAAGATGAGACATTGAGACATATGTGGACTTAAACATAAGACTTTGTGTTCTTACATTTCTAGGCATATCAAGTTCTTGTGTGGAATGAGAAAAATGTTGCTCTCAAATAAATTGTTATCATAAGTAAACAGAGTTACTGAGGATTATGGAAAAACTGACCAGGTTTAAATCAGTTGACGTATATTGACATACTGTTAGCAATCACATGTAGGTCACTAAGGACCAAAGGGGAAGAAAACAAAACTGCATCATTCTGAATATAATTCAAGCAATTCATCTGAAATAAGAATTTGGATTTGTGCCTGATGGCAGTGAATATATAGAGTAGGACACGAAGAGGGGGTAAAAATGTTAATGTCTGTTACTGCAGGCAAAAAGAGAATAGAGTGTACATTATTGTCCTGTTCCCATGTCAAACATAAGAACTCTATACAAATGGCAGCTGCAAAACAGAGAGTTGCCCATACCAGTCATCAGGTCTTGTTAAACAGCTGTACCTCTTACAGATGCAAATCTTGGTGGTAGTAGCAGGTATTTACAGGTTTTTTTTATGGTACATTTTGCTTTAATGGATATCTGTTACAGCTTGATGCAATGCAGGTTGATATAGAAGTATGTGTTAGCTTTAGAGAGGCTCAGGCTCAGTTCCTCGGGAACCAAATACACCCGAACTTAGGGGAACCGAGTACTGAGCTTGGTACTTTCGCGCTTTTTCGAAATTGAAAATGAGGCAAAATGTCATTGTGGCGTTGTCAGATCTCGGATCTTGCAAGATTTGGAATCTATAAATACCGCCCTCCAGGGCGATCTAGCGCCATTTGAGAGAAGGACACAGAAGGGGTAGCATAGAGTGTAGAGCAGTTGGGCAGGCAAAGTTATAGAATTGAAAGAGGAGGATGGTAGCAGTGTTAAACAAAGTAATAAGTGACATTCAGGAGAGCTCCATAGCTCCAGTGTTAAATATCATTGCAGAAAAATACAAATACTAGTGCTGGCAGGGTTAGTGTAATTCTGCAGTTCAATTCTACTGTGTTATAAAGGTAACACACAGAAAGGAGAGCTCCAGTGTTAAATCTCATTGCAGAAAAATACAAATAATAGTGCTTATAGGGTTATTCTGTAATTCTGCAGTCCAATTCTACTGTGTTATATAGACAACACAAAAAGGAGAGCTGCGTTGCTCCATTGCTAATTGTCATTGCTGAAATACAAATGCTAGTCCTTGCAGGCTTTTCTTATGAATTTGCATCAAAAAGTGTATGGTGTTATATACATCCAAAGACAAGAGCTCCATTGCTCCATTGCTAATTGTCATTGCTGAAATACAAATACTAGTCCTTGCAGGCTTGTCTTCTGAATTTGCATCAAAAAGTGTACGGTGTTATATACATCCAAAGACAAGAGCTCCATTGCTCCATTGCTAATTGTCATTGCTGAAATACAAATACTAGTCCTTGCAGGCTTGTCTTCTGAATTTGCACCAAAAAGTGTACGGTGTTATATACACCCAAAAAGAAGAGCTCCATTGCTCCATTGCTAAGAGTCATTGCTAACATACAAATAAGAGGGCTAGCAGGCTTGTTTTCTGAATTTGCAGGCAAATTCTACACTGTTATATAGGTAACAGACAAAGAGGAGTGCTCCATTGCTAAGAGTCATTGCTGAAATACATATAGAAGGTCTAGCAGGCTTGACTTCTGAATTTGCAGGCAAATTCTACTGTGTTATATAGGTAACAGACAAAGAGGAGTGTTCCATTGCTAAGAGGCATTATTATTATTTATTATTATTATCGTTTATTTGTAAGGCGCCACAAGGTTTCCGCAGCTCCGTACATGGTACAAACAGTAGACTATACAGGGTAAGACAGTACAGAACAATAAACACAAAGTACCAGTACTTCAGAAACTCCAGGCAGGCAGATACAGTAGAGACGGAGTGGAAGAACAGGTATGGAGACAGGAGGGAAGATGGGCCCTGCTCATACGAGCTTACATCCTAAGGGAGGGTAAACAGAATCAGGTACATAAGGGAGCCAGTGAAGCAACGAGGAGAGAGAAAGGGGGCAGGGGAGAACCAGAAGAGGTGAGAGGTTAAGTGGATGGTTGGTAGGCCTTAGGGAACAGGTGAGTTTTAAGAGCCCGCTTGAAGGAGCACAGATTGGGTGAGAGACGAATGGAGCGAGGGAGGTCGTTCCAGTGAAGGAGGGCAGCACAGGAGAAGTCTTGGATTCTAGAGTGGGAAGAGGTGATTAGAGTGGAGGAGAGGCGGCGATCATTGGCTGAGCGCAGGGAGCGGGCGGGAGTGTGAATGGAGAGGAGGTTAGAGATGTAAGGGGCAGTAGACTGAGAGAGAGCCTTGTAAGTGGTGGTGAGGAGTTTGAAAAGGATTCTGTAGGGGAAGGGGAGCCAGTGTAAGGAAAGACAGAGAGGGGAGGCAGAGGAGGAGCGGCGTGAGAGGAAGATGAGTCTCGCAGCCACATTGAGTATAGAGCGGAGGGGGGCAAGGCGGGAGCAGGGGAGGCCAGTAAGGAGGAGCTTGCAGTAGTCGAGACGGGAGATGATGAGAGCATGGATGATAGTTTTGGTGGCATCTTGAGAGAGGAAGGGACGGATTCGGGCAATGTTACAGAGTTGGAAGCGACAGGCTTGGGCAAGGGAGTGAATATGGGGGGCAAAAGAGAGAGAGGAGTCGAGAGTGACACCTAGGCAGCGGAGTTGGGTGACAGAGGAGATAGTGGAGTTGTTAACAACGATAGAGAGGTCATGGTGGGAAGGAAGCCTGGGTGGGGGAAAGCCAATGAGTTCGGTTTTGGAGATGTTAATTTTAAGAAAGTGAGAGGATATCCAGGATGAGATGGCTGATAGGCAGTCAGTTACACGAGAGAGGAGGGAGGAGGAAAGATCAGGAGAAGAGATGTAGAGTTGGATATCATCAGCATATAGGTGATACTGAAGACCGAAAGAGGAGATGAGAGCCCCAAGAGAGGAAGTATAGAGCGAAAAGAGTAAAGGGCCAAGAACAGAGCCCTGAGGGACTCCAACAGGGAGAGGGGAGGGGGTGGAGGAAGAACCAGACGTGGATACGGAAAAGGAGAGATTAGCAAGGTATGAGGTGAACCAGGCATGGACAGAGCCAGAGAGGCCGAGTGAGAGAAGAGTTTGCAGTAGGAGGGGGTGGTCCACGGTGTCGAAGGCCGCGGAGAGGTCAAGGAGGATGAGTATGGAGTAGTGACCTTTGGATTTGGCTGATAGGAGATCTTCAATAACTTTAGCCAGGGCTGTTTCAGTGGAGTGGAGGGAGCGGTAGCCGGATTGGAGAGGGTCAAGGAGGGAGTTGTCAGAGAGGTGTCTGGTGAGGCGGCTGCAGACAATCCGCTCAAGTAATTTGGAGGCATATGGGAGAAGAGAGATAGGGCGGTAGTTAGCAAGAGAGGTGGGGTCGAGATTGGGTTTCTTAAGGATAGGGGAGATAAGAGCGTGTTTGAATGAGGATGGGACAACACCAGAGGAGAGTGATAGGTTGAAGAGGTGTGCGAGGTAGGAGCAGGCAGTAGGAGAGAGAGAGCGAAGGAGGTGGGAGGGGATGGGATCAAGAGGACAGGTAGAGGGTGTAGAGGAAAGAATAAGGGAGCAAACTTCTTCACCTGATGTGGGGATGAAGGAGGACCACAGCTGGTTGATGGCGGGAGGTGAAGCGGTGAGAGTGGGGGGAGAGGGGTGGGAGGAGGAGATGTGTCTAATGGCTTCAATTTTGGAGGAGAAAAAGGAGGCAAAGTCAGACGCCGAGAGGGAAGGCGGGACAGTGGGAGGGGGGGGGAGAGGAGGGAGTTGAATGTGGCAAAGAGGCGGCGGGGGTTGGAGGACTGAGAAGAGATGAGCGACTTGAAGAAGGATTGTTTAGCGAGGAACAGGGCAGAGCAGAAATAGGAGAGGATGAATTTGAAGTGAAGGAAGTCAGCCAGGGAACGAGATTTCCTCCAGAGGCGTTCAGCTGTGCGAGAGCACTTTTGGAGGGAGCGGGTGAGTTTGGAGTGCCAGGGTTGGGGAGTAAGGCGACGATGGCGGATAGAAGAGGCCGGGGTGATGGTGTCCAGGGCAGTAGTGAGGGATTGGTTGTAGAGAGAGGATGCCTGATCAGGGCAGGCCAGAGAGGGAAGGGGTGATAGGAGAGTTTCAAGAGAGGCGGAGAAGGAGATGGGGTCAATGGCGTCAAGGTTGCGCCTGGTGAGGGTGGCTTTAGGCAGGTGGGAGAAGGGGAGGAGGACAGAGAGAAGGAGAGGAGATGGTGGTCGGAGAGTGGGAAGGGAGAGTTGGAGAAGTCAGAGAGATCACAGAGGTGAGAGAAGACAAGGTCGAGGAAGTGACCAAGACAGTGGGTAGGGGAGGAGGTCCACTGAGTGAGGCCAAGGGAGGAGGAAAGAGTGAGAAGTTTGATGGTGGCAGGGTCAGAACAGTTGTCAACAGGGATGTTAAAGTCGCCCAGTATAATAGAGGGCAGGTCAGAGGAAAGATAGTGAGGGAGCCAAGCGGCGAAGTTGTCGAGAAAAAGAGAGGTAGGGCCAGGGGGACGGTAGATGACGGAGACACGGAGGTGGATGGGGGAGAAGAGCCGAATGGAGTGGACTTCAAAGGAGGAGAAGGAGAGGGAAGGTAGAGTGGGTATGACCCGAAAAGTGCAGTTAGGGGATAGGAGGAGGCCCACTCCCCCACCTGGACGCTCGTCTGGTCTGGTGGAGTGGGTGAAAGAGAGGCCCCCATAGGAGAGAGCAGCAGGGGAGGCAGTATCAGAAGAAGTAAGCCAGGTTTCAGTTATGGCAAGAAGATTAAGAGAGTTAGAGATGAAGAGGTCGTGAATGGAGGACAGTTTGTTACGGACAGACCTGGAGTTCCAGAGGGCACACGAAAAAGGGAGGGATGAAGAAGAGGAGATATGGATGAGATTGTCAGGTTTGATGGAGCGAGGGGAGGGGTGAGAGATAGAATAGAGAGATATGGGCCCTTGGCGGGGGCTGGGGGAGAGGATGGGTATGGGAAATGAGCGAGGCGGCATGATGAGAGACAGGGGAATAAGAGAACGGCCGGAGGAAGCGGGGAGGTGAGGGGGAGAAGTACAGAGAGGAGGGCAGCAGAAGGGAGTCCGAAGTGGAACAGATCAAATTAGAAGCGGAGACAAAGCAGTGAAACCAATGAAAGCAATGTGGACAATGTAAAAGGAGAAGAGCAGTGGCAGAGCAATAACAATGAGAAGTGGAGGCATTGCTGAAATACAAATAGGAGGGCTAGCAGGCTTGTTTTCTAAATTTGCAGGCAAATTCTACTGTGTTATATAGGTTGCAGAAAAAGAGGAATGCTCCATTGCTAAGAGTCAGTGCTGAAAAAGAAATTATAGGGCTGGCTGACTTGCTCTAAATCTGCAGTTACATTTTACTGTACCATAGCTCACACAGAAACAGGAGAGGTGGCAGGGTTCAGTGCTGAAACAGAAATTGTAATAATAGGGCTGTAAGTGTTCTTAAAAGTCTTCAGTGGCATTGTACTGTGCCATAGCTCATACAGAAACAGGAGGGGTGACATTGTTGTTGTCACTCTCCAGTCTCAGTCATGATGATATTAATCCCTCTTCCTTGTGTGCTAAATCCTATGTTCAAGTGCATATTGGTTTTAAGTCAGGGAAACCAAAATGTAAATAAAAAGCTTGTATCATTTTAAAGAAAAAAAAATCTCTAAAAAAGGTGAAAGTTTACTGTAGAAAAACATAAAATTGCCAAGATGCCATTCTACCCAAAATATTACAAGGCATACCAGCATCAGGTAGCTCCCTTCTCTTAGCTAGATTTCAGCATCTGCAATGTGCACTGTCATCATATTCACTCTGATCATTGTGTACATGTTCCTCAAACAATACTACTTCATCTTCACTGGAATCCACCATCACAGAAGTCTGTGTACTTTGATGTAATTGCCGATAATGGCCTTCCTCATGGAATTTGTAGTTCATTTTATGGCAGAGCTGTCATGATTTTTGGGCAATTCTTTAAGAGCAGAGCAAATGTCAAAATGTTGTGCTACTCATCTGCATCACCACTGGGTGTCTTGGGAAAGCTAAGTTTTTTCCTAGAACCATTTGCCAGAGAAACTAAAGGAGGAGACGTCATTACAAGATGTTGATAGCTCTTTGATCCTGGCGAAGCAAACTTCTGTATTTTTCGCTCCATAAGACGCACTTTTTCCCCTCAAAAAAGTGGGGGGAAAAGTGTGTGCGTCTTATGGAGCGAATACTGCAAAAAGGAGTACTAAAACTTCTCCACTTACCAAAACGGAACAGTTCTTCAGCTACATTGTAGCTACCCGGACAGCTAAGAGGTGCGCACCTCACAAAGTGGAGCTCCGGATGCTGAGACCGAAATACTGATGAGTGGACAACTGAACTGTAAGTATTTTGCTTAAGAAGGAGTGGCAATTGCGGTTCACAGCTGCACACAGACACCCGAGGAAGCTGCGGAACACACAGCGCTCACTCTCCACAGGCACACAGCGCTTCCATCCACTCGCAGCCGCTTCAGGAATTACCACCTCCCACACCAACTACCCACTTCAAGCAACTATAGGCGCCAATCGGGACACTACATATCCAGGCACCAGCAGACTTCAACACAGAACCAGCTACAAATCCCACTCTCTACAATAAAAAGGTAATTGCAACTACATAGACACACAGAGGTAGCAGAAGAATTGGATGCTACACAGCCATCCTTGGCTAACATCAGATTTTGCAGTTACCAGTGACACCCTATTGCAATTGTCAAGAACTTATGCAATAATTGCCCACTTAACATATTGTCACTATATACCACCATTGCTATATTGCTATATTGTTCTATTGCTATATTGTATTTTTCTACATTTATTCCATTATTTCTTTCATTATCCACTTAATACCCACAACAGCTATCTCATACCACATTTGAGTATTCTCCTCTGTACTTGAGCGCCTGTGGACCACTCCTTCTCTACTTTAACTAGGGGACTGGTTACCCCTGTCCACAGTGCAGCCCGTACAATCTTATCAGAATATTTTTTTTCCTGTTTTCCTCCTCTAAAAACTAGGTGCGTCTTATGGTCAGGTGCGTCTTATGGAGCGAAAAATACGGTAAGTACTTAATCTACAATTACAATATAGTTAGCAGATTTGTTTAGTTTAATTTCCTCCTTCAATTTCTCTAGCTGCTTCTCAAAAAGTATAATTAAGGCAATCACTTGACTCAAGCTAACCGTGTCTTCACTCTCTTCACAGGTGACTACTTCGCTGGACTAAAGTAGATTCCCCCTCAAATTCTAGTCTTCTTGCAGCTGCTGCATTCTCCTACATGCTGTTGCAAAATCCCAAAATGACCCTAAAGTTTTCGGGACACAGACAGCATCTCCAGCATATCATTGTAATTTTTAAAAAAGTGCTGGCGAAGGCGAATCACCGACCCAGTGGGCTGTCACAGTCATATAATCTTTAGTTTGCCCAGTTCCGCTTGTCCCCATATCTGTGGTTAAGTGTATAGTGGGTAGAATGGCAATTTGTAGCCCAATAATTACATTTTTACGAACCTTCTGGTAGAGGTGAGGAATAGCTTTTCTAGTAAAATGGTGTCGTGATGGAATTTAGTAATGGGGACACAAGACCTCAAGTAATTGTCTAACACCATTGATGTACTGTTAACCCTATTTCTTTCCCTGTCACAGAGGAGGCACAGTTGGCGGAAGAGCATTGCAGTCAGTGACTAATTAATTCTTAATGTTTACATGCTTAACCTGGTTACCACTTATGGGACTTAACATCATTCCCTCAACCAGGGCCGCCTGCAGGGGGGTACAGGGGGTACCCTTGTACCGGGCCCGGGCTCACCAAGGGGCCTGGCGGCACACTTTTACCAGGGGCACTGCTATCTTCAGCCTGGCTGTCAATGTGACAGCCAGACTGAAGACAGCAGCGAAGACGCCAGCCTTAACTTCCGCAGTGGAACGCATCCACCAATCAAATTCCGAACTTCCTGTTGGTGGAATGCATATGCGGGACTTAAGGTCTGAAGTGTTTCTTTCCCTCCCTCTCCCCTAATACTAATATATATATATATATATATGTGTGTAAAAAGTGATTATATATATTTATATGTATGTATATATATATATATATATATATATATATACACACACATATAATCACTTTTTTTTTTTACAAAAAATATATATTATATATATATATATATATATATATATATATATATATATATATGTATATATTATGGTCCCCCCCTTAACTTACCTTTCAATTGCCTAAGTCTGACCCCCTTCATGGAAGAGAGGACCAGGGAGGAAGCCGGATCGTGACCACAAAAGGTAAGTTTTTTTTTGTTCGCTTTTTTTTTTCTACAGGATTTTTTTTTTCATTGCCTTGGGCCCCCTTCCCCGCTGGGCCCCCAGGCACCTGCCCATCATGCCCAGTCGGAAAGATGGCCCTGGTTCGTGGGTGGGGGGGTCATCGGGGGGCCCTACCTGCCTGCTTCATTGTACTGGGCCCCGTGATTTCTGATGGCGGCCCTGCCCTCAACCATAGATTTGTGATATATGGACATTTCCCCTTTAGATGTTTAAATGCTTATGTGATTCATGTTTTGTATCAAATTATTTTGCATCATGTTCTCGTGACCTTTGAGTAACCAATTAGCGCTGGAGGTTTGATCTTTTGTTATATATGTATTTTCTGTAGGTTACACACCCTACTATCAAAACAATTCGGCTGCTTTTTGGTACACAAAGCGCTAACAGAAGTGGTTATTTTGTTTTTGACTAATTAATACTGTGCTACTGCTGATTGGCCACAGATCATTGCCCCTTTTGAAGCTATCTGACTCTTGCTCCCTTTGTTAGGGGGATCCCTTGACCTGATATGTGTGGGCACGTCATTGTCAAAATCTAAAAGGGGAGTAGTCACTCTGACGCCAGATTTATCACCGGCCAATCGTATAGGATTATATCCTGGGGCCAGTGGTGTAATTGCAATCTGACCTTCCACTGCTTAGTTTCTATGATTAGTTTCTAGCTGACTGCGCTGCTCTCACTGCCACCATATATATTTAATTATATTTTTTTAAACTGTGACTTTTTTCAAATTTTAACTTACGTCCATGTGGTTATTATGATATTAAAATAGTAATATGAATCTGAACATACGAAGGAGGTTTTGGTGCATGAAAGGGGAAACATTAACACTATGCAGTTTACACTGGATAGGCTCAAGAACAAAAAAGATTATCCCACAATGGCCCATTCAAAGCTCTGGCACTATTTGAAAATTGATGGACACAAGCATCATCTGACTAACCTAATCCGCCTGGGAAGATATGCCTGGAAGAATGAACGAAAGCTGCCTGAATATCTGGTACATACTTACCAGAACAGAATTAAAGCTGTTATTGCTTCAAAGGGTGGTTCTACAAAATATTAAAATGTGGGGTTTAATACTTAAATTAGAGAATTTTAACCACTGTATATGTACAAACTTCTGTAAACCAGATATGTATAAACAGTAAGTTCTTATGTCACTGCTTGTAATAGGTGAGTTTTGATGTCATCACTTCAGTGTTCATTGTAAACACTTGTGTACTAAAAAAATAACACACCCCCTAATTTAAATATTTTAGCCATAGAAAGTCACCTTAGATTTTTAAGACTTTTTCAAAAGAACTTGTGCCTTTTCATGGTTACTGAACTGTTTGATGTCTTCTAATATAATATGTAGAAGGCAATATATTATTCCATTATATTGTTGTTTCTGTTATGCTTTTCTTTTAAATGTAATAAACCTGTTCCTTTATTGCTTTTTTTTCTGCAGAGTATTATTTTTCAGTATTGCTCTGTGTAACAGATCACAACAGATATAGACAAACTAAGAGGCACTGAGGGGCATATTCAATTCTCCCCGTTTTCCACGGCGTTAAAACTATTACTGTTATTATGGTAATAGTAAGCTGGATTTCAGCTCGTGGCTCAGGGAGCTGCGAGCTGAAATCCAGCGAGAAAACTATCATAATAACAGTGAGATTTTCCGCGTTTCCACCGACAATTGAATATGCCCTGTAGAATGTTAAAGAGTTATTCAGTGGTGTAATTATACATAGAGTAGCCCATGCAACTGTTGCAATATTCAGCAGTACAGTCCTCTTCCCCCGCCCCCCAAGTAGTGCATGATGTTCCAGCATGGACAAGAGAGTAAATGTTTGGAGATTACATGCCTAATTCACTGCTAACTAAACAGTTCAACAAAGGGCAGTGACTAGCAGTAATGCTTTTATGCAACTGTTCCTGTGCGGTGTCAGCAGTCCAGTGCTGTCATATTTGACACACAATGTTGGAATACAGCAGGTGTATTATATTTAAGTGTAATATATATATGTATATATATATATATATTTATATATATACAAGTTAACCCGTGCATGATACTCATGCATTCTAGTCAAATCAAGCTACTTAAGGTCTTAAAAAGGTTCTTGTCATGCATTTGGGCCTAGCCCAGGCCTCCTCAGGGGAAGAGCGTTAGTTCCCGACGCAAGCGGCATTTTTAATGTGTGTTCATGAGGTAAAATTACCTCACGAAAATGAGTTTGACCCCTCAACTCGTAAATTTACTATGGGGGGACGGGGGGAAGGGGGGATGATGGAAGTTAACTGACTTGACTATTCTAATTTTTTTGTCAAATAATGTCAGTATACCAAATTTCAGGTCAATTGGATGAGCCCTTTCTGAGAAAATAGTTTTTTCCACACACACACACACACACACTAACGCACGCCTCTACACATGTGTGTTCATGAGGTAAAATTACCTCACGAAAATGAGTTTGAGCCCTACCAAATTTCAGTCCTTTTTGAATTTTTTTCCCCACACACACTAAGAATTTAGTAGGTCAGTGTATAACTCTGCCCAGCAGGTGGCGCTGCAACTTGTTTTTTTTTTCCACACACACACAGACACCACTAAGCATTTATATATTAGATATATATATATATATATATATATATATATATATATATATCTGTATATATAACATATATATAATATATTGCCAAGTTCTGCAAACAGCGCTCCCAGTTCTTGTTTCTTAAATCCAACAGCAGCTAATCCAGCTCAATCTCCTCAACCAGAAAAGGAGCAATCTAAATAATAACAAACTAAGATAATCTACCAAAATAAATAGAGCCAGAGTGGTTAGTACCAACCAAAAGTGGTCCAAGGAAGGACAAACGGTGAATCGGCGACAGAGGAGGTATCGCCTTGGAAGAGGTTGGTTGCCAGATCTGCTTCGGAGCACTTTGATGCAAAGGGGTGGCACTACTTTCAAGTGAATTGTCAGGAGAAAATGATGCAGAGGTTTGGAAATTCAGTTTCCTGAGAATAAGTCCAGTATCATCGAAGGTTTAGGCCCTTAACATCCATTTGAACTTGGATGTAGAAAGGAAAGCCCCACCTATATTGTATTTTGTTATATTGCATGGCTTGTGTTACATCTTTCATCTTTCTCCATTTAAGGTTGAGGGGCAAGGTCCTAAATTTTAAGTACTTTAGTCCCATCTATTTAAATATCCGGAAGCTCTGAATATTTGTTCTTTTACCTTGTAGTAGTGCAGGCAGAGAATGATGTTCCTCGGTGTATTGCAATCCTGGGAACAGGGGCAGATGGACCTGTCAAGTAAAAACAAGTCATCAGAAATTGAGGGAGCCAACATGTGAAAGAGGCATAAAAGGTAGTCCACTAGTTGAGGCCCTTCAACTGATTCGGCGACATTACAAAATCTTCGATTATTGCGTCTGCCCCTTTTTTTTGCGTCTTCTTGTTTGTCAGCAAGTGTTAGGAGGCTATTCCATTTTTGGACAAACTCCTGTTCTGAGGGCTGTTGGTATTGGATGATCTCGTCCTGCGCCCTCTGAAGTGCATCAATGCAGTTTCTGATATCAGTAACTTCTGAGGTGAGATTAGACATTGGCTCGGTAACCTCATCCTTGGTAATTTGTTTAATGTTTTTCATTTCAGAGAGAAGGGTAGCAATACCTGCTTTGGTAGAGGGAGAAGAGGGGCCATCCATCATAATTGCCTAGTTTGACTGATCCAAGGTAAGATATTGGATAAGTGTCAAGGACCTGGATCTGGATTTTTTAGGCATTATTGTAAGATTTGGAGAGAAAATGAAAATGAGAAAGACAAATTCAGTAAACAGGTAATGTTTCAAAAGCTGAAGGTGCACGCACAGGACAAAGAAAGGAGCAAATTAACATCATATATGGAAAGTCACAAAAATTATCTGGAAATGACTGTTTCAAGAGGACTAGGGCAGTAGTGACCAGGGATCTGGAATTTAACCATTTGGAAGTGTTCTTATGCTCTGGAGACAGGGAGAATAGTGCTTCCTTATAACAGATGATGAAACCAGTTACATATACCAGATGGACAAAAGTCCATCTGTAATATCCAGCTGAAATACATGACTATAGGAGGAGAGCGGTGTCCATAGGTATAGCTAAGTTTAGGAGAACATTGATGTATTATACCCCAATATGTAGAGAGCTGTGATATGATTGTTTATGGTGGAGAAGGGGTAAAATCAGAGTTTGGGAAAGGCAGTAAGTATAGGCAGTCACAATATTAAATAAACTAAGTTGTTAGGGAGGGCCAGGACCAGTGGTCATGAAGCAGTGGTCAAGTGAAGCTCTGAAGGGTATCTCCTCCGGTCCTCGGATGGAACCTCTGCAGTGTGACAACTTGTAGTATGGAATGTGGCATGGAACCCATTGAGTCCTGACCTCCAGAACAGCTGATACTGTGAGTCGGCTGGGATCAGTCACGGTGTTACAGAGAACAGGGTGTAAGGGTATCACGAGGCAGCAAAAATGTAAGCGATATTCTGGTAGTCTGTAGGCCGCTGAAGGGAGGCAAAGTCTGTAGGCCCCGTGACAGCCTGGACAGATGAGACTGGCTAGCTTAGAGACATAGATATGGGGTTCAGGGCACCCCCTCCTAAATACTCAATGTAAGGGGGTGCTGTAGGCAATAAATAAAATAGGTGAGTCACCGATGGAAAGGGATAAGGCTTTCGAGGTACGTGAAATATAAGAGATCCATGTCCTACATCAATGGCTGCCAGGCCACACCAAACTAAATGTTGTGGCTTTTAACTAAATCTTAATTTTCTTACTGTTTTGGTGACTTGACTATTAATGTGTCCCTTGTTAAAAAGTGGGTTGCCATGTTTATTATCAGTATAGTAGGTCTCCTTCCCCCTTCACTAACTCAGTACTATAGAGTACTACCTCAGACTGTGGTCCTCGGGATAGATTGCAGAGTGTGCTTGTGTTGTGCACTCACTGAGCATCTGGCCTTGTCGGACATTTTTTCCCCCAATGTGTGGCAACATACATTAAACATACCACGATTGTAGCTCTCCATGGTCACAAACCCTACTGCCTAAATGAAAAAATTAAGCCCTATTTTACACCATGTTTAAAATAAATAAATAAATAAAAAATATATATATATATATAATTATTATTATACAAGTAACAGTAAAAATAGTTTATAAAAAAACCTGTTAAAATTGATCAGAGCATACACCATTATTGCCTTAGGCCTGAACGTATGAGGCATTCTCTCTAATCTGAGCCTGTTGATGGTGCTACTTTGGTATTCTTGTCAAGGAGTCATAGCACCTTTGTTTCATCCAAAAGCATGAAAAAATACATCTTTGGGATTGAATCACTCCCAGGGGATCTGGTTAATTTTGTAAAAAAGACACAAATGAAGTCCTCTGTTTTGCTACGCCTCACACATCCTCACTTAAAAAGATTCCATTCCAAGTTACCATATTGCCAGCCAATATATAGCTGGCACTATATAAATAAATGTTGATCATGATTACTTAAGAAACCATTTAGGTAGTGTATCTATTCACATTAGTGATGCACAGATCAACCCAATACATAAAATGCCCAATTGTTAAACTGTATACAGTATATATTACCCTGTATGAAACAAAGTTTAACTTCCTTTATATATACATATAACCTCTTTGACTGAAATAGAGAATCAGAGCAAACGTTTAGACAGGGCCTGTTCAGCCAATAGGCTGATCAGTCTGCAGCCTGGGCGCTGGAGCCAGGGGGGCGCAGCGTCGCCGAGATGGTTTTTTTTTGTTTTTGTTTTTTTGTAAATGTGGCAGCCGGAATCATCAGGACCGCCCCTGGTCTAAAGGAGCAGTTCCGACTGTCACTATCACATGTCTGGCAGCAATCACTGCTGGCTGTCTGTCAGTTTGACCGTGGGCGCTTCTTACTCTGGTCACGTGAGATCAGGACTTTCACATCTCACGTGACCAGCATAAGAAGAGTCTGGGCCGTACTGACAGGCAGCTAGCAGCGATCGCTGCCAGACTGCCTGTCATACACAGCGCTGAAGAGAGGACTCCACAGTGCTGATGAAAGGACTCCACAGCAGGTAAGTCCGTTCTAATGCCTCGAGGGGAGGGGCGGCAGATGGGCAGGTGCGATGGCTAAAGGGGGCAGGTGAGCAGGCTGAAGGGGGCAGGAGAGGTGGCTGAAGGGGGCAGGTGAGGTGGCTAAAGGGGGCAGATGAAATTGACGAAGGGGACAGATGAAATGGCTGAAGGGGGCAGATAAAGGGAGTTGAAGGAATTGCTGAGTGGGGCATTTAAAAATAGAGTAGCTTTGGAGGGGCATGATCTTTGCATTGTGTAGCGGTTATGAGGATGATCTCTGTGGTCTCTAGGGTCACTAGAATACTGAATAATAGTCAGGTGGGGCTGGTAAAGGTTTGTATTTTTTTATAGCTCTTTGACAACAATTTTCATATATTTTATTGCCTACATATGTCTGTGCTATGGGGTAGTTTTATCTGGTCATAATGGACTGATATGTTTGGACTGAAGGAACTAATCATTTGGGGTTTGTTAACATTTTGTATTATAATACAATTGCTGCATGTTTCCAAAACGGGACCTCGAATTTCCACAAGCAAGTTAGAAGACAACAAAGCTGCAAAAACAAGCAAGAGAGAAGAACAACAACTGGTAAGAGTGATTGCACAATCTTTCTAAATGTGAATGCTGGAGAATACTCCTGAATATTCGTATTCAAAAGTATCCCTAAACTTCTATATATTGGGGGAAGGATGGGGGGGCGCTACTGCTGAAATAGCCTACATTTGGGGAAGGATGGGGGGCCGCTACGACTGAAATAGCCTAGGACGGCCGGAACCCTTAATCAGGCCCTGCGTTTAGATTATCATTACATGATCATTTTGTTAATTCTCAGCAAAAATGAGACAGTACTATTGCTCTCTTTGACATTGTGGAACTGATATAAATCAATACTAATATTAATAACTTATTGCGTAAGTAGATAACTTGATATGTATTTTCATTTTTTAATTAATTCATTTATTTTTAAACATTGACCTTCACTTTCTATTGTGTGCACAAAGTTTAGAAAAAGCTAGCAGCATGTGTAATGATGATATTTATAGCATGGTGATTTAAATATAGCACTGCACACTTGTGGCACATGACATACAGTTATATGACTACTAAATGTTTGGAATAAGATCTTACAGCACAGACTGCTGGTTTCACATAAAACACAGATTTCTTTCCATTGCACTTAATTGGTAATCTATTATATGCCCTGCATGCTCCATGTGCACAATTCCCAGAGAAAGCACAGCATATGAGATACCCACAAAATATGAAAGAGGATCTATCAACAGAATCTACATGACTGATTTGTTAGTTCACAGTAGATTGATGTTTATTATGTTTATAATGTATTAAAATTAGCACAATAATATATATATTATTTGATTTTATATTAATTTATTTAATTTATATTATATTATATTTGAATTTGTTTATTTAAATTGTATTATTGTCATAAAGATTTTCAACTAATTGTCATAGGATGGTAAAATATTATGATATATGCTGTTGTTTGAAGCAACTATTTTGAGGGGTAACCCATCACCTCTGGGCACTCACAAGAGAACAGATAAGGACTGTAAATGGCTAAAGATGGCATTTGTATGTGTTATATTGAATGATAACCCATTTCCTACATTCGGTTATAATAAAATGTCCAGATGCAACTGAAACTGTGGGCATTCACTGACAGCCAGCAATAGAAAAGTGCAAATTATAACTGAAAATATACTATAATTTAATTTTCTTAAATCATTTCCCTACTAAACACTTTAACACTTCTGCCTCACAGCACTGGGGTCATGAGTTCAATTCCCGACCATGGCCTTATCTGTGTGGAGTTTGTATGTTCTCCCTGTGTTTGCGTGGGTTTCCTCCGGGTGCTCCGATTTCCTCCCACACTCCAAAAACATACTAGTAGGTTAATTGGCTGCTATCAAAATTGACCCTACTTTCTCTCTCTCAGTCTGTGTGTATGTTAGGGAATTTAGACTGTAAGCTCCAATGGAGCAGGGACTGACGTGAATGAGTTCTCTGTACAGCGCTGCGGAATCAGTGGAGCTATATAAATAAATGATGATGATGATGATGAAATGTGAAGGACACAGAAAAGACTAAAATGGACATATATGAGTGCCAGACCTCCTATAGGACAGTGCTGTCTTAAGACTGCCTGACATTGGGTTACTCAGTCTTTTTGACCAAATTGGCATCACATTGCTATATGTGTGGGCACTAAAAACATCTGGGTGACCAATGATCACTTACACTGTGGTCATCAGTAATCACTCAGCCTGACACCAAATGACATCTGTTCTGCCCCAAGTGTGCCATGTAAAAGAGTTTTCATTTCTTATGCAGTTGTTAATGTTCAACATTTAAAGCTTTCCCTGAAAACACATTTCTTCAAGGAAGATTATCTACTCTAACCCAATACTCCATTGTAAACTAAGCTCTCCTGTATATTAAATTGAAATAATAAATTCCTACTATTATAATAAACCTCCAATCCCAGAAATAACTTACCTGGCAGTTACTGTTCTCTAGAATCCCAGAATAACTTACCTGGCAGTTACTGTTCTCTAGTTAAAGCAGGTTTCCGTTCCTAGTAATATCTCCACATTATTCTAGTGTTCTTGCTGCTTGTCAGTGATAAACATGTGCAGTGCCCAGAAGGTTTAAATGTAGTGTCTCTCTCATCTCCAGCTTCTCTGAAGATTGAGTCCCAACCTATAAACTGCTGAAATATTAGTTTCCCCATTTCAGTAGACAATACCACCAACTATTTTCACCCTCACTTTTCTTATGTTACCTTATCTACAGTAGCAGCACACACCCCTGATCCAGCAGTGGTTTGGGGAATCTTTTTTTTTATTAATCAACACTAATGTTGATAATAAATCATGTCATTTGTTTTTTAACCTACTTTATCTTTCATTAGCTGCTGGTACTTTCCACTGCAAGCTGAAGAGAAATAGGAAGGTTACTGGTGCTTTCCATAATACATATATCCAACACGGCAGCTAAATTTACTGTACATAATACATATCCATTCATGCTCATAGGGACATGTGGCGGTTTTTACCACTGTACATTCAGAGAGTAGCCACTCGCAAGGTGCTAACTTATCGCTCTCCTTATTGGAGAAGGCCTCACAAGAATGTATACTATTACAAACTTCTATTCTCGTACATTTATACTTACACTTTACAGATATTTACTTTTTGCTGGATTTTCTGTGGTACTTTTATTTTCTTAACAAATTGCAGTCCTGGTTTTCAGTCTTGTCTTTCAATTAAGTTATATTTCAAATTTAGGAGATATTTTCCCACATGACAGCAGAGAATCTGACTCAACAATGTGTTAAAGTCTTTCTTGGTTGTAGTGCGTGCTAATGTCAGGTCTCATTATTTTTAATTAAAGGCGGTTATTGCATCAGGAGGTGGTTTATCACTTAAAATGTAACTAGAAGCAAATCTAAATGCTTAATTAGAGGTAAAATACCACCCCACGTATCACTTTTATTCTAAATGTGTACTTCTAATCTTAATTTCTTAAAATCAAGTGTTAGAAAAATCTTTGTTGAACTCAGAACCATGCTGCGAGTTAGAAAGTTTTTAATTGAAGATAAACTACAGTTAAAATTTGAGAATAATGTAGCTTGTAAAGAGTTAGCAAAATGGGAAACTCATTCAGACATATCAATGTTATTAAACTAATTAATAATAATATAATAATGTATTTACTTTATTAACTTTAATTTGGTAAATATAGCTGTACCATGGTTATATCCCAATTTTGAGACCAGGTACACATAGGGGCATATTCAATTAGGTCCGGGCATCGCAGCTATGTGCGACTGCGCATGTAATTGTGTCAATACTGTAGCACAACATCCCGGATTTACACTACGAGGTGCGAACGGAAATCTGCAGTGTTGCGATACCATGGATTACCTTCGCGGCCATTCCGGCGCATAGTTGCACCTTATTGAATATGCCCCATAATTTTAAACTCCTTGGGCCTGATTCATTAAGGATCTTAACTTAAGAAACTTCTTATTTCAGTCTCCTGGACAAAACCATGTTACAATTCAAGGGGTGCAAATTAGTATTCTGTTTTGCACATAAGTTAAATACTGACTGTTTTTTCATGTAGCACACAAATACTTGATAGCTTATTGGTACACTGAAATTTAAAGTTGATATTTGTGTGGTACATGAAAAAAAAGTCAGTATTTAACTTATGCGCAAAACAGAATACTAATTTGCACCCCTTGCATTGTAACATGGTTTTGTCCAGGAGACTGAAATAAGAAGTTTCTTAAGTTAAGATCCTTAATGAATCAGGCCCCTTGTCTGAATCCCCAATACCCAAAGATCAATTGATGTTCTTTCTTTCTTTCTTCCCCTCAGATCATATCTAACCACTCTACTAAATTGATCTGAAATACTAGCAGCAGAAAAATCAATTACCACAGGTCATTGGAGAAGAGCAGACCTTCCTTCTATGTCAGCTCTTAAAAACCAAATCTGGCATGTCACATGCATGGAAAGCATCATACATTAACATACTATCTCCATGAAAGACCAGACTCTTTGCCAAGGTCTGGAGCACATGGCTCTCCCAAGCATTACTAAGCTCCCCATCCATTAACTAAAATAGAGACAAATGGTAATATTATGTTTTTCTTCCACCATGCCAACTCTAATCTAAATCAGATTTCATTTGTGCACAATAAATCATGTGACTTATTTCATCCCTGTAAAACTTACTGTCCTGTACAAACTCCTCCCCCTTTCCTTAGTTTGGTAACCCATTTGTTTGTATATATGTTAGTAAAGGTTTATTTTTATTTTATTTATATGGTGTCACATAATGTTTCAAAATGGAACAAAATACCCAAATTGAGGATAACATCTACTTCAGGAAAAAACATTAGGATTGAGATCCCTGAGCTTACATTCTGTTTTATTGTAAGATTCATGTGAAAAACTCAAATGCTTATGTAAATGTAAAAGTACAGAAACTTAAAAATAGCAAAGGCGACCCTCCATCTGGGGCTGAACCACAAATCCCAGCATAAACTGTCAACATTGGCAGAGTATCTGAAAACCTAGAAGAGTTAGAGATCTATATTTAGAGATACATAAATATATATAGCACATGACAGCTGCCCTTTTTTAGAGGCACCATAAGAATTTCCAGACAACTAAAACAAAGCTAGCTTTTATTTGCTAATACAAGTATATCAACAAAATATGACTTTGCAAAGTTAGATATTCTCAGTGGTTGCTCACAGGGTTTGGCTCTAAGTCTCCCTTAGGGCAGAGGAGCACAGCTTGACCTCAGGAATAAACATATCACTGCAAAACAACCTTGGCAAAGAATTTTCTTTTTCTATAGAGTGTCTTCATTTTGCAATAACTGACTTAACACAATAAACAGTAACACTTTCTGGTCTTCTAGATCTGTGCAAATCAAACTCCTCGTTTACCTACTAATAAGTCACTTATGCTTAAAAATGTAATATTTAGCATCAGCTCTGTGTATCGGTAGTACATGCAGTGTTTATGTTATAGTATATGTATACACAAATCTGCTTTTTTTATGGTAGTTTGTATCAACAAGTCTGCACAGATGTCTGTGCTCATTTCTGTCATGTTATTTACATATAAACTAATGAATATTTCTTTGGCCATTTGAACCATTGGATCAGAGCCGTAACTTAGAATTCTAGCGTCCGGGGCGAGAAAGACAAATGCCGCCCCCTAGGCCTCAATTTTAACCAAATTAACCTAAAATATTCCTAAATTGCGCCCCCCTTCAGACTTGCACCCTGGGCGGTCGCCCCCGTCGCACAGCCCTAGTTACGGCCCTGCATTGGATGTGTGCTAATCACATCAAATGTTCTTTCCTTTGTACTTGAGGACATACAAGCATATATTTCCTTCTCAAGACCCTGCTGTTAGTAGGATGCTACGTTTTTTAAGTGACTGTCCTTATCCAGAGATAGAGTAATGGACAGGAAGTAGAATACGGGAAGTGGATTACAGCAGACATGAAGTCCAGTCCCCCAGTACACAGACAGTGAACAGCTCTCCAGATCTCAGAGTCCATAAGTGAATAAAAGTTCGTAAAAACAATATTGAACCCTGTACAATTAGTCTTAGGTAAAACTGTTTTTGCTATTCTATCTTTGACTGGTGTTTTATTTTTTTTTCTTACAAATTAACTGGCTTAGTGATACAGTTTTATCAAAATGTGATTGAGCATCAAAATGAGTGATGTTTGGATGCTACATCATTAACCTATTGGAACCATTAATTTCAGAGGTTACCTTTAGAAGAGGAAGATTTCGCTGTGATTTACCTTCCCTTTTATGAAGCATTATTGGACAAGCATCATGTAAATTCAGTGGTCATCCATAATGGCCAAAGAATTAGAAAATTATTTAAATCAAATGACAAATAAAATTAAAAAACACAGGATCCTAATAAAGCAGAGGATCATTGGGAAAAATTGCAAATAGCACACGACATCCAACAAAAATGGGAATCGGTGCAATAGTTTTTTATAAGATTGCTCACTCAGTCCTTGTGAATAATCAAATAAAACTAGTGTATGCAGAGAATAAAGGTTAATTGTCTGTAAAACGGTGGTTTACTATTTCTATAGTCTATAAAAAAAAATACCATCAATTTTTTTTCTCAAAACAGCAGGTACAAGCAACTCAACTTTTTTATGGGATTAATGTACCCCTATTTTAAAGACAAGTTACCCCCATTTTGTTATTTCATCCACCAGATGGTATTAGCCACTTGAGCCATTTACAGCAAATACAATTGACAAAAATGTATAGGTTTTTGGGGAAAAAAAATAAAGGCATCAACATTCATTAGGAAATATGTGCTATATATGATAAAAAAAAATAAAAACTATATACTTAGAGCCTTATGCAGCATTGGATACACTTGCTTCTATAACATACATGTAAAGTGCATGCTTCAAAAATGGCTCAGCATAGTGTTTTAAATGTGTGTATCTGAAGACACACTTAGAGCACATCAAGCTAGGCATAAAGTGTATCTGGATCCGGCTGCAGACATTAGTCATCTTCAGTCATCTTCATCAACTTCCTGATGATGACTGCTGTTTAAATGGATAATTTTAAAAAATGGAACATAAATCAATCATTTAAAAATATTTGTGCCCTCTCCCCTTAAGTGAGCTAAATAACCATTTCCCCATATAAAGCATATATAGCATCAAGAAAATTGTAAAGGCAATCAGTACTAGGCTATGACAGGCTGGACTGGTTACATTATATCAGGAAACATGCAACGTGGGATCCCCCTATTAAAGTAGAACTCAGCTCCAGCATGATCAACATGGGGCTGAATTCCCTACAGAAATTGGGTCACAAAATAATATGCAGACCCTCACCCTACAAGAAACAGCCCTGTGGTTGGTAGAGAAAAATAATTATTCTTAAAATAAAAGTTATAAATTAAGCCCTCATAAGCCATGAACTGCTTGGGTATGCTGGTGCTTGTCGAACTTCAAGTGCCAGCATATCCATGTCAGACATCGGAATGCTGGCACCTTTAGTTCTACATGCGCCAGCATACCATGCAGTTTATGGCTGCCAGGGCTTGCTGGGATCAGTAGTGCCAATTATAAATATGAAATATCCTACTTCATAATTAGGAATCACAAGTGTAATGTGCAACCAATTCTGCATTTAGTATGAAAATGCATATTTTACACTAATAAAATAGACATGTATCCAACTCTGTATGAAGCCTTAATTGGTAGATAATTGCAAATCTGAAAAAAATATCTTTTAAAATCTAGACAAAGGAACACTGGTTAAAAAAGTGGCACACTAATATATTTTTTATATATATTTTATATATATATATATATATATATATAAATATATGTATATATGCTATATCTGTATTTTCTTAGTATATTTTTAAATTATAGTATTGCAATAATATATTTAGAAAGGTAAAGTTATTATGTTTCCTACAGTTATGCATAAGCTATCCAAAAGCTACATTCACACCACCTAAATCATATATATAAAAAGTAAACAAAAACAGAAAGAAGTGAAACAAAAGTAAGAAAAGTATTCAAAATCATGAACATCATTCAGGAGCAAATATGTTTCTTTCTACAAATGCAATAGTACAACTCTCATGTAATAATTGATGAACCCTGTACTAAAAAGCTATGTTATAAAGTAATATAAAACAAATACATGAATACAACAGTGAATAGCTATCAATTACCTAATAGGCAAGAATCCTAAAACACATAAAATATATGTTACAAAGTTACGATTCTGTCTGTACACCTTTAGCTTCTTTTCAGTCAGCTCTCATCAGGTGAGAAAAATGTGTTCTGTCAATAGCTTGATAAATAGCTATATAAAAGGGTAGTAGTTTTTCGGCAACTTTGAGTGTAATAATTTGGCATATAGATAGAGTGTATTATAAGGTAATTTATCTGAGTATAAGGGCATACTGTACTCACGTATAACTGTAAAAAAAAGAAAAACATAAAAGATGACCATTTCTAACCTTGCTCTAGGCTCAATCCTTTTCCTCCTCCATACCAGGGTACACATATTTTCAGAGACCCTCCTTAGATTGTAAGTTAATATTTAGTTCATTTTGCTAGTCTTGGATAGTGTCCTGCTCCCTCCCAGTAGGTCTACATAAAAAGACGATAGAAAGGTCTTTGTTATAAAATTGTAGATGACTTGACTGAACAGCAAGAACATTTCCTTCCATTCTTTCTTAAATTCATTTTCCTGCTTCCAGTGGTGCTTTTTTCTCCTTCTTAATTTGACTATAAATAGTTCTGACGACTGCTGCTCAGCTAAGAGTAGCAACCCAGGCAGGAAGTGTGCAACAAACAAGGTATAATCTTTCATTTTTGTAATAATGCAAATGCACACATCGTCTGCTCAATATGATCAAACGGGGTATTTGAAAGTGCAGATATTGCTAAAACCACATGATGTTACATGTCAACAAAAATAGTTTATTTTAAGATCTATTTAAAATAGATGCATTCTTATGTATACTCTTAGTAAGTGAAAAATCTTGTTTGACAGAGTAACAACAGTTTTAGGATGTGTGTAATGTTATTAGGGTGAAAAAGCCTTTATCTTGTGCATTTTCTATCTGGCAAAATAAGTAACTACAACATATTATATACAACCATAAACATAATACATAATAAATTGTTATTCAGAACTCAACGTACCTGAGTCATTAAGAAAAGTAAGGCAAAAAAGGAGTAAATGTTCTTTGGGACAAACCATGTTATACTGCAAGGGGTGCAAATTAGTTTATTATTATGCATATAAATTAAATACTGGCTGTTTTTCATGTAGCACACAAATACTCGATAGCTTAATTTTAAAACTGAAATTTAAAGTTAATCTAGGACAAACCCTATCCTAACTATAAATCTGTCCCCACAATTTAAATTTACCCCCCCCCCCCTCCAATGTAGCATGGTTTTGCCCAGGAGCAAAGTTACTCCTTTTTTTATGCTTTGCTCTTCTTAATGACTCAGGCCCAACATGTCTGTATACAATACAACAAAAACTCTTACACTCACACTTAAAAAACATGGATGTAAAATACTAGTATATTAAATGCAGAATGGGAACAAGCCCTAAATACCAAAAGCTATTTTATTTTACTTTGTATTTAACAATCTTGGATTACAAACATGAAAGATAACTTGAAGAATACAGATTGCAATCACATTGAAGCTGGGCGATATATTACAATTATACAAATAAATAAACTGGATCATGTAATAATGCAAGCTTTATGTGTGAAGAGGAGGGGGGTGGAAGGGAGGGACATCATCATGTTTCAGGAGTGTCAAAGTTTCAGGGGCAGTGATTAAAGGAGGGACCTGACTCGATTTATGGCAAGATGTGAAAAGACATGGGAATGTCATTCAAGGGGCAGTCTGAAAGATAAATGGGAGTACACAACATATATAGCTAGGTGGTTCAGATCTGGTGGAATTCACCTTCTTTATCATGCAGGTGGTGAGTAATCTTTGCCATATTGTCTATAAACCAAGTGTAGAATCTAAGCGTAGAGACATGGGGAGGTTCATTCTGTTTGTGTGATTTGGCAATTAGTCACCAGGCAGCAGTGAGTATATATGGGAAGCCAGTTTTGCTGAGTGATTGTCCACATCTTGGAGCCAAAGGAGAAATAACCATGGCTCTTTCCAGACTGAGCATGAAAGGAGTAAGGAGAGGAGGATCCCAGATGGAGAATATCTCTGGGCAGGACCACCAGATATGTATGAATGTTTCTGTTTCACCACATCCACAACAACAGGCAGAAGAGGTAGAAGAGTTAGCAGGGTAAACTCTAGCAAATTTATCAGGAGTGAAATATCATCTAAAATAGATTTTGTAAGCATTCTCCTTAATCAAGGTAGAGATCAAGCTAGATGCCACCTGTGACCTAATTGCTTCCCAATAATCCTCCACCAGATGCAGTCCCATGTCCTGCTCCCACTCCCACTCCCTCTTGTGCCTGTTCCCAGAGGCCAGAAGGCTGTCAAGTAAAATATTATAAAGTGAGCAAAACATACCCCTCCTCAAAGGTGAAGAGATGAAGTAGGGTGAGGGGTCTGATGGACAGTAAAGATTGTATAAAATACCTGAGTTGCAGATGCTCAAAAAATGTTGGGATGAGGCTAGAATGTTTGGAGCACAGGTCTTCATAGGACAGTAACATCCCTTGGTCCAAAAGGTCGAACCAAACTCCGTCTAACCATGCCTGATTAAAGGGGCTATACAGACCCACAGGGAAGTCAGGGCTATTCCATAGGGGTGTAATACACAGAGGGAATTAAGATATTGAAAGGGGGTATTTGCAGGTCTTCTAAATTTTAGCTGATGAGGTCAAGAAGAGGGCAAGTTTTTTAGGATAAATCTGTTTTCTGTAGACCCAAAATACTGGTTAGTGTAGGTATTTTAAAGCAGTTGGACTCTATGCTAGCTCAGGAGAGAAAGGTCATTGGGGCAAAAGATGCCACAATTTGAGATGGGAAGCCCAATAGTAGTGTTTTAAAAAATGAAACCCTCTTGTAGGTTTCTTAAGAATCTTTTTTTTTACACCACTGTTCAAATAAATTTTGCTAGACATATTTGAATAACTAAGAAATTTGAGAGCTTTACCCTAAAGGGAAGGGTTTGAAAAAAGTATAAGGACATTGGGAGGACATTCATTTTCATGGCAATTATCCTGCCTAGCAGCCAGATGATTAAAGAACGCCACTTAAGCCAGAAGCTATTTTGTGGTATACCTACGTTCATTTTTAGTCTTAGTAGCATGGTCTATTTTGCCATGAGTCAGTGGGATACAACAATGCCTTTTTCTTATGGACACCATAGGGATCAATGATCTCTCAGGCCAACATAGTCGCCAATACAATTAAAATAGTTTTATTGTTCTCTTAAAAACTCTGCAAGTGGAAGAAAGTAGATTCATAATTACAAGTGTAAAAAATATCTTACATACATCTTTAACAGCTGGATTTACTTTTCTACTTCTTCCCATTTTAGATAAAGCCAATGTTTCAAGGAGAACAAAATGTGACATTTTTAGGCCTCTGGTTATCTGTAGATTCAATTTGTAGTCTTGACAAATATTATCTGTTGTATCTCAGAATGTATCCTGTACTGTGCCTCTTGCAGGCACAAAGCTTCATTAAAGTCTTGCAGCTTTGTTTTGCCTAACCCTCATCATGGCTTCCAAAAGAAAAGCCGATTTATGAAATAATATAACTAGCCAAGTAGAAGGATGAGATTAGTGCGAATATCAATAACTTCTGATTGAATATAAGCAAAGTGACATAAGCTAAAGAGATATCAGTTAAAGTGGAAAAGTCACCCCACCATAAACCATATTTGTATTTTGCAACAAAAGCAATATGTCCATTGTTAATTATGTGTTAAAACCAAGAAAGAGCTGTAGTAATTGGCTTTCCATGCATCTCCCCAAAGCTACAATGTCAGGGATAATATTTCATATCACTAATAGTGGAATGCCTGCAAATATGTCTCCTCCTTTCACTTGCATGAAATATCACTGAAATGTTTAACAGCAAAGAAGTGAGAAAATATCACATCACATTAAGCCAAAAGACACCCAGGACTTAAAGCATTCTGGTCCAAAGAGGGTGGCATGTGATTGGCTGTGAGCTGTTCACATGAGACATTCTAAAGCTCACATCCTGATGTCTTGTCTGGAATATTCAACTGCTTTAAGACTCCGTCTTTGGGTCCAATCAACTAGAAGGCAGGGATCAGCTGTTTTCTTCAGCACATGGTCCAATACATTTAAAGACAGTGATAGGATAAATGGGAAATATTTTACTGCTAAATAACAGAACATTAAACATATCTTCATGGCAAACTTTTGGCCCACATGTCCAAATCATTTAAACATAGGAATCATATAATGGCAATTAAGGCTAATGCTAATGCCTCCCTGCTCCATACCTCTAGGGAAATAGCAGAGGTTTTCTCTGACTAATATAAGGATCTTTATTCTGCTATTGCCCTAGATGACACCCTGCTCAATAGGTTGCTAAAGGAGGCGGAATAGCTTGTAGTCTCTGATTCTCAGAGAGAATGTTTAGACGGTGATATAACCCCACAAGGAATATCTGCAGTACTATCGAACCTCAGACTACATAAATGACCAGGCCCGAATGGGTTCTCTGGGAAATATTATAATTTTTTGAAAGTAGATGTCACACTCATATTGTTGGACCTGTACCGCACTATCCATCAGACACATCCTCTACATCCTACTTTTAACCAGGCGGACATGACCCTTAACCCGAATCCAGATGCCGATCCAGTATTGCCATAATCATATAGTCCCATTGCCCTGCTTAACCTAGATTTCAAGACATTATAAAAAATAATGGCAAATAGACTCCAAGTCATAGTACCTTCTCTACTACCGGAACATCAGATAGGTTTGGTTCACGGTGCACATTTGGTCAGGGGCATACTTTCAGCTATGGCACCTGTGGCAGCTTCTCATAGATCTACGGACTCTACTAACATACTTTTTAGTCTAAATACTTGCAAAGCATTTGATACTGCCTCATGGCCTTTTATGTATGCAGTGTTGGAGAGACGTGGTTTGGTCTGGACTTTATAGATATGATACAATATTTCTGTAACAAGCCAGTGACTTCTTTTCTGATAAATATGTTATTGGGGAATCCAATAGAAATGCAGAGGGGTACCAAACAGAGTTGCCCACTGTTCCCTTTACTGTTTAACTTGTAGTTGTAACCAATGCTGTGGATTATTACCAAAAATGGCCTCTCCTGCAAGGTATCCAAATAGGAACAGAAAGCATTAAAAGCACTGCTTTTGCAGATGATATTTTACTATAGCTATCAAACTCGGAGACTTCCCTGGTTCCCTTGATGACAAGAATTGAGGAGTTCTGATCGGTGTTAGGTTTTGGGGTAAACTTTGATAAATTGACAGTTTTGCCTCTGGGAAGTGATAGGCACAGATCGCAGAGAGCTGCTACTAGCCCCTTGAAATGGGAGCCGAATTTAGGTATACTACTTCCTTGTAACCTGGCCACACTATACATACTCAACATAGGTCGGATCCTCAATGTTTTACTGACAGAAATAAAAGGATGGGAACATCTTAATGTTTCTTATTTGGATAGGGCCAACCCCCTAAAGATAGTATATTTTACAAAACTGCTATATTCTTTACAGACATTACCCTTACTCTTCACCAAATCAGATGAACACATTCAATTGAAAGAAAAAACGCTTACATATTCCTTTTGTTAAAGTTCAACAATCCACATTTAACAGGGGTATTCATTTTCCTAATGATGTTCATAATAACTATGCTGCATGTCACAAATCGGGGTCTTAGTCCTGTTTACACCACTCAGCGGTACCATATCACCACACATCTCCCTCCTGGTCGAATGTAGCATTCTATCCTGGGACAAGCATGACTTCTATCTGTACTGGAGGCTGCCATCTTGGGTGAGACATTTGCTTAACATCCTGCTGAGTCTGAACACTTGATCTCATCCACCATTTGGCTTTCTCTGCAGACTATAATAGTCTCCTCCTACACTCAGCAAATTGCCAGTGCAACACTTTCCTAGTTCCTGGTTCCAGACTCCCACAGTCGCTGTTAGTTGCTGCTTCAATCCTATCTGATGTATACAATTCTCAACCATCATCCTTCATGTGAATTCAGCTTCATTCTGCCTGCTGAAATAAATACTTTGGTTATTTATTCCTTGTGTGGATTCACCTTCATTCTATCAGCTTGTGTATAGATTTCAGCTGTTATTTTCTGTGTGGATCCTCCTCTCATCAATCTATTCCTGTCTCTCCTACTGGCTATCTGGGGTAGTAGGTTGTTGTTCTGAATCAACCACCTTCTGAAGCTATTTCTGTGTCTCGGGGTACTGACTTCCAGTTCCAGGCCTAAACTAGGTTCTGAGTTCTGAGTTGTCCAGGGCCAGTTCCAGGCTTTGTCTGTTCAGGAGGTTGTCACCCCTGGATATCCTCTGCCTGAGTTCTGAGTCCTCTCAGTCCCAGTTGTGGTACTATATTTGCCTGAGTCTTTGAGTTCTTGAAGGTACTGAGTCTCTGGTCATGGGTTCAGGTCCCCCCTGTTCCTTCGTCCAGGTTCCTGTCCATCAGCTCCAGATTCCAGGCATTTATTTCAGTTTGGAGTCCAGTCCAGCATTCCTCCTCCTAACTTCCAGTATACTGGATTAGAGCAAGCTCTATGAGCAAGGCATTAACCCATGCTCCCAGTTTCCACTACTCTTCTGCCACAGCTAGCCCCAGGGGTCCCGAGACGGATCCCAGAAACCCTATTGCCGTGACAGTTTGCACTGGCCCAATGGATCTGGCAAGGGAACATACCCCAAGGGCGGACTTAGTCCGAAGCCTAGTTGAACACATGGAAAAACAGGAAACTACTCAAAAGCAAGTGATGAGATATTTACAAGAGCTAACTGCTTGTATGGCAAATCTACAGACCGCATTGAGATAGACACCTACAGAAATCCCTTCAGAGAGTGCCAGTGCCAATATTGTACCAGGTCCACCGTATCAGTTGGTTCTCCCTATGCCAGTCAAATACGATGGACGCCCAAAGAACTGTAGAGGGTTCCTGAACCAATGCAGTATTCACTTTAAGCTACAGCTGGCTAATTTTCCTACAGATCGAACTAAGACTGCCTATTTTATCTCCCTTCTATTAGGGCAAGCCTTAGCCTGGGCATCTCCTCTCTGGGAGAAGGCTGATCCCATTCTGTCCAACATCAAGGGGTTCCCAACCCTATTCTGGAGAATATTTGACAAGCCTGGGAGATCATCATCTGCCGCTGCCGACACCCTGTGGTTGTGACAAGGCCAATCATCTGTAGTACAATATGTGGTCCAATTCAGAATCCTTTCATCAGAACTCATATGGAATAATGGCACAAATATTGCTTTTCAAGTCTGCTGCATCAGTTTTTATGATGGCAATTTGCATATATTCCAGAATGTCATAAATAGTGATCAGATAAATTGCAATTAATTTCAAAGTCCCTCTTTGCCATGACAATGAATTTTATTCCAAAAACAATATTTCCGCTGCATTTTAGCCCTGCCACAAAAGGACCAGCTGACATCAGGTCAGTGATTCTCTTGTTAACACAGGTTAGAGTGGCTGGAGATCACTCTTTCATGCTGATTGAGTTAGAATAACAGACTGGAAGCTTTAAAAGGAGGGTGGTGCTTGAAATCATTGTTCTTCCTCTGTTAACCATGGTTATCTGCAAGGGAACACGTGCAGTCATCATTGTTTGCACAAAAAGAACTTCACAGGCAAGGATAGTGCTGCTTGTATGATTGTACCTAAATCAACCATTTACCGGATCATCAAGAACTTCAAGGAGAGAGGTTCAATAGTTGTGAAGAAGGCTTCAGGGTGCCCAAGAACACCCAGCAAGCACCAGGGTCGTCTCCTAAAGTTGATTTAGCTGCGGGATCGGGGCACCACTAATGCAGAGCTTGCTCAGGAATGGCAGCAGGCAGGTGTGAGTGCATCTGCACTCACAGTGAGGCGAAGTCTTTTGGAGCATGGCCTTTTGTCAAGAAGGCCAGCAAAGAAGCCACTTCTCTCCAGGAAAAAAAATCAGGGACAGACTGATATTCTGCAAAAGGTACAGGGATTGGACTGCTGAGGACTGGGGTAAAGTCATTTTCTCTTATGAATCCACTTTCAGATTGATTAAGGCATCTGGAAAAAATGCTTGTCTGGAGAAGGAAAGTAAAGTAAAGCATCCTGAGACCATTTATGTGTGGGGTTGCTTCTCAGCCAAGGAAGTGGGTTCACTCACAATTATGCCTAAGAACACAGCCATGAATAAAGAATGGTACCAAAACATCCTCCAAGAGCAACTTCTCCCAACCATCAAAGAACAGTTTAGTGACGAACAATGCCTATTCCAGAATGATGGAGCACCTTGCCATAAGGCAAAAGTGATAACTAAGTGGTTCTGGGATCAAAACATCGAAATGACCAGGAAACTCCCCAGACCTTAATCCCATTAAGATCTTGTGGTCAATCCTCAAGAGGTGGATAGACAAACAAAAACACACAAATTTTGACAAACTCCAAGCACTGATTAGGCAAGAATGAGCAGCCATCAGTCAGTATGTGGCCCAGAAGTTGATTGAAAGCATGCCAGGGTGAATTGCAGAGTTCTCCAAAAAGAAGGGTCAACACAGCAAATATTGACTCTTTGCATGAAGTTAATGTAATTGTCAATAAAAGTCTTTGACACTTATGAAATGCTTGTAATTTTACCATAGCAACATCTGACAAAAAGGTCTGAAAACACTGAAAAAGCAAGCTTTGTGAAAACCAATACTTGTGTCATTCTCAAAACTTTTGGACATGACTGTACACAAGTGTGGTATTGCTGTAAACATATTAGGCTGCAGAATAAAATAAAAAGTTTATTTTATGGGTTGAATTAATTGTGTGAAAGTATCAAACTTCATTTTTTATATTTTGTTTACATATAATGCTCAAAATATTAATAGTAACAAAGAGTCAAATAACCATTTTTAAAATAATTAGACTGTGACTAAATGTAGTATTTCTAATGACTGATAGTTATTTTCTGTTGAATTTATGCATCACACTGTGAATATTTTATGTAACCTTTCAAAGTGTATTTTGTTAACTGACCTAGGCAACTGTTAATGGTCTTTTTAAAGTAGCCAGGCTGAGTAGTTTGTGTATACAGAGGAGTTAGACTTAGGCCTAACGAACAGAGTTGAAGAACTCAGGTCTTGTGAAAAGCCAGGTCTCAGGACATCCATAATTTACTTCGAAAGCCCTGCATCATTTTGGGCACCCATCTAACTTAGGTAAAAATAACATTCCTAAGGTGTGGGGTAAAAATCCCTTGTATCAGTAGACAGTGTTCATTTCATGAGGGGTCTATCAAGACTGAAATGTCCCATACTTTTCAATTGTGTTTCCTCACACACAGCCAGTCTACCTCGTAAGTAGTACTCTGATTTTATTTCCTATTTTATTTTCTGAAACTCTTTTGTGCAACATATTATATGTTGCACAAAAGAGAATGCTCTAGGCCTGGGTACACGGTGAACTCTGTCAATGAGGAGATCCCTATCTGAAACTGATGGGAGCAATTTGCGAAACAGAGATAGGACATAAGAGTGTAGGTCCGCGTTGGCCACAGACTCTGGTATGCCTCTGATTTTAATATTGCTGAACCTAGAACGGTCTTCCATATCTGACATTTTATCTTTAAGAGAATACAGTTCCTGGCGTAGGGCTTCATGATCATCTATCAGGGTGTTGTGAGATGTTAAGTTCACAGATAGCTGACTTTATAGTTTTGGTCAGTTCTGTATTTTGAGCGGCGAGCATTTGTTGCATCGTACCAACCATCAGAGGTGCATTGGGGTCAAGAGGTGTTGACGTGGAAGGCCAGGAGGTCAGACTGCACCACGGTCCTAGACTCCGCAGACACTGGGGACTCTGAGGGGGTGGAGGTCTTCTTGACTTTGCCTGAAGCTAAATTCTTGAAATAGTAAAAGTAGGTATAGATAGTAGGTATAGATTTTGTGCCTTTGAGTCTCCTGGAACCCATCTCAGCAGTATCCAGGAGAGGTTCAGACCACGGTGTTAGAAATACAGATGTGGCAGAGAGCTGTTTCCAGTTGCCGGGTTAGATTGGATGTGGTGTAAAATAGACATGAGCGGGGAGAGCATCAGAGTTGTCATTTGTTAGACATCTTCATTTTCCACTTCTCTGTTAACTCATAGTATTCAATACAAGGGTTTACTAGGATTTGCTGTACACGATAGCTGTGAAAGTTAGGGGGAGTGAGCTTGAGCCACTCTGTATCTGTCCAGAATCTGCCAGTGTAAACCTTAGGTAACCAGGGGTGCTTAGGGTGATATGAGCTCGTGGTTACACTTAAATTCTTAAGCAAGAATAATTGCAAGGGCCTGTATTGAGCTTACAACAGAGGGTAAAATAGTATTATTTAGCCACTAGGAGGTATTAGATGTATTGGAGCAGCATCCTGGTCAGACACTAGGTTGCAGCAGCTTGTTGCAATGGGATAGCAAAGTAATGGAAAGCTTTTTCAATGTTGTGTGCTGCAGGATTTTACCCCCTTGTGCCCAAAGCAATCAGGCAGTCAGAGTTAGCTAGCAGTTCTCTCTACTGGGCTGCTATGTTCAATCAAACAGACGCCCTGGGCTATATACACTTCACCTTCTTGTTAGCATCAGTGAGCGCTGCTGCTGTCAGTATCGACCCAGGTGCAGGCAGTCTGAGGGACAACTCGGCTGGGTGCAGGAGGCACGCTCAAGTGCTACCAGCCAGGTGAAGGTAAGTCAGATTAGGTTACGTCCAGCTCCGGTAGGCTGTCTGCAAAGCCCGAGCCAAATATTCATACAGTCACTGTGCAGAGAAGGAATAGTACCTGTTGGAGCGTTGTCCCACACCAGAGGCTAAGTGGCTACATGCTCTACTCCAGCAGGTATTCTCAGGGGCACTTAACAGTCTACTGGTGTTTAGCGGGTAGGTGGGCAGCCCCAGAGGTAACTTGTACAGCAAGGGTCCTAGGCAGATGTTCGGAGCCGGGAGCGGGTAGGCAAGCCTGCTGCTTCAGACGCAGCTTAGGCCTCAAATCTTCCGGGCAGTCCGCAGCACTCAGATTTAGCTCCCGATGAGCCCAGATGCGTTACTCTGTTCTGGGGGGGATAAGAGTCCCGTCTGGTCACGATAGCTGGAGATAGAGTTCGAGAAAAGGGCTTTATCTGAGCGAAAAGCCCGGAGCGCCAAACAAACGTGGCCGTCTAGTATGGCTATCAGGCCACGCACCCCACTAGTACAATTCTTATGCTGGTCACACACTAGCTTATTTGATCAGCCAAGTTGGTAATTTGTTTTGACAAATGTGACAACCATTAAACAGAGCGTGGCAGCTCACTAAACTCCTAAACTAATGAAAATAAAGATCTGTCCAACTGGAACACTGGATAGGATGATGCCTCCCATTTTCAAAGTCATTAACCATTTAGAAAACTAGGAACGTATTTGTAGCTCTCTTTTCACTGCAGTCTAGATATTTTCTCTGGCAGCAGAACAAGTATATCTGTGTTATTTGGCCTTCCCCATGTTTGACCAGATTGAAGGCAGTTGGGCTGAAAAGCTGAATTGCAATGTGTGTTACTAACATTGTGGTGCCATGATATTGGATTGCAGCAGATATTGACACGTTTATGGAAATATTTGTGAGATGAAAAATATATAGACATATGAATTTTAACTTCAGTAAGTGGCTATAAAATAGCAGAAATAAGTCCCTCAATGTCTGTGAAGCGAAATAATGCCAATGGCATCGCTACATGAATTTAACTACTTTTAAGCCATCTTAATGACCAGAGGTACTGTATTTTGTTTCTCAATGATGAGACCAATTTCCTTGCATCTGTAGTGCAACTCTTGTTTTTTTTTCTATTTTTAGGTGATGTAGGCAATTTATTTTTCTAGCATATCCAGTCAAATATCTTTTTATTTTAAGTTCAAACTATAGTGAAAACAATTTCTCAAGACATTGCTAAATGTTATTTTCATGCAATTTCTGCAACCTCATTCATTTACTGCCAACTTTAATTAGCTAATTCTCCCAAGTACATGGACACATAATACATGTACATTATAGATTAATTGACACTATATATAGGGGTATATTTACTAAACTGTGGGCTGGACAAAGAGGAGATGTTGGATATAGCAACCAATCAAATTCTAGCTCTCATTTTGTAGAATGTGCTAAATAAAGGATAACTAGAATCTGATTGGTTGTTATAGGCAACATCTCCACTTTTTCAAATCCGCTGTTTTGTAAATATACCCAATAGGCGGGAATTCAATTCCCCCAAAGTACTGCCGCGTAAAAACTATTACCGTTATTATGGTAATATTAACCCGATTTTCTGCTTGTTAAAACCGTAATAACGGTATTTACGTGCACTATTACCATAATAACGGTAATTGTGCAAAGGCCGCCTTACTTTTTCAAGTAACGCGGCCAATTGAATTCCCCCCATAGTGTCAGTAAAAACAGTTGGTCTATGTTAGTTTTTGGGGCATATCTTTTATTCAATTTTTTTCAAGTTTTATTTTGATCTTTCAATAAATAGTACAAACAATGCCAGATGTAATAAAGATACACAGAGATAGCAATTACCCGACAGGTAATAAACAAATCTGATACAGCTGAGAAAATAATATGACAGTGATTATCAGAAATTACATAGAAGTGTTTCAGGTAAAGGAACATGTTGGTGTGTTATAAACCTGTGCAATATACAGTATATCTGGAAAACAAGGAAAGGGGTCAGAGAGAAGGGTGGGGGAAAAGTAGAACTGAAGCTAGCCTTATGGACCCTGCCAGTACAGAGATAAACTCCCATTATGCTTGATGATGAGCTGCACAGTTTTCATTTAACTTTTTTTTAACCAGGGGAAACCTGGTGATTTTATAAATGTTAATTCAGACATATGGCACCTCTGAAAAATGACATTTGTGAATAGGAGAATATAGCAGAAATAGTACTGTAGTTGAAAGCAAATACTGGGCCTGATACTGAGTTAGGAGCACGGCAAAGAAAAGGAGCAAATTTGCCCCTTGGCAAAACCATTAGAGGGGAAGTAAATTTAAAATGTAGGGACAGATTTATAGGGGTATATTCACTAACTGTGGGTTTGAAAAAGTGGGGATGTTGCCTATAGCAACCAATTAGATTCTAGCTGTCATTTTGTAGAAGGCACTAAATTATTGAAAGCTAGAATCTGATTGGTTGCTATAGGCAACATCCCCACTTTTCCAAGCCTGCAGTTTAGTAAATCTAGCCCCTAGTGTGCTACATGAAAAAACAGTCAGTATTTGCTTTGTGTGCAAAAAACGAAATCAATTTGTACCCCTGGCATTGTTACATGGTTTGTCCCAGTGGTAGTCATGTTCCCAAACTTTGAACGCTGGCAGTATTATTCTTGCTCTTAAGGGTGCAATGGAAGGAGGCGGTGCCTGTATATTATAGAAGTTTTCTTAACTACATTCTGTAGCCGTCACCTCCTTCCATTGCACCCTTAAGAACTAGAATAATAGTGCCGTCGTTCAAAGTCACGTGATACTGTGCACCCGGCTACTTAAACAGTCGCAATGATTGAAAATCATTTTTTTTAAACAATCGATATTAAGAGCATGTCAGGGTCCCGAGATTCGCACTCAAGATGTCGGGGTAAGTGTTGTTGCGATACTCCTCATCGCTGTTGCCCACCCAATCCGTTTGACCAAATACAAATTTGCTCCTTGTTTTTGCTTTGCTCCTAACTCTGCATCAGGCCCACTGTAAGCAAAATAGAACAATAATTAAAGTAAATACTGATGTTATATCATATTAAATTCAGTGGTCGAAGTGGGATGGTGCACTGCCACTTCTCCTACTGCCTTCATTGTAAAGCTATCAAATTCAATTCATTTACATGGATACCGCCACTTCTAAATATCTTCATCAACCACTGATTATATTCATATTATCATATTAGTCATATTATTTATTTTCACTCGTTATAAAACATTCATTATGTTGTTGTCTTGGCATCACTACCCTATATTGTGTAATGACAAATGTACAAAGAGTCTTGAAGAGTCCATGATTTATAGAAAGAAATTTAAATATAAAAGGTTATTTTTAAGTTTCTTGCACTCTACAGGTATTATATGCTACAATTTGTCATGCAAATAATGTCCCATAACAGTTATTATTTAAACCATCTAAAATTACACAATAAACACATGCATTTAAAAATTAAACTAGGCAATCAAGCAATTATATTTATCTTAAAGGCTCAGCAGAAGGTTAAACAGTTCATATACATAATGGATAATGCAGTTGATTATTATAACTAAGTTTTGTGTTGCAGAAGATAAAAAATAAAATTTGGTTTTACTATATTATTTTTTTCAAATTAGCGCAGGGTTTCCCAAACCCAGTCCTCAGGGCTCCCTAACAGTGCAGGTTTTTTGGATCACATGTGACATAATTAGGACCCCCTGTGGATCTGTTACAATGTGTCAGTCAATAATAATACACCTGTGATCCAGCCAGGAGATATGGAAAACCTGCACTGTTGGGGAGCCCTGAGGACTGGGTTTCGGAAACCCTGAATTAGCGTATTACACATATATATGTTTTAATGTACAACGTGTAATTTAATAGTAACTAAGGTACAATTTGTAAAAAAACAAATTTTGAAGCTAGAAAGAGTTTCAACGTGCATATCCTTAATGATCTCATATCTCTATTTTCCTCTGAAATATTTTTTTTTTACCTCTGTTGAATTGAGCATATAAGAGCAGCAACTTCACCCATGATCCAAGTTTTAAGTTTAATTGATTGGAGAATGTGTCCACAAGCTGATATGAGCTTGAGTTCATTTGTTTCTGCAAATTTGCAAATGAAGGCAATTCACTCAAACTTCCAAAGGTTTCTAAATACAAAGGTTCATGGTCCCTTATATTATTAAAGAGGGTTACTAAGGGCCTGATTTAGAGTTAGTAGCAAAGCAAAGAAAAGGAGCAACTTTCCATCTGGACAAACTATGTTACAATGCAAGTGGTACAAATTGACTTATTTTTTTGCATGCAAGGAAAATACTGGCTGTTTTTTTCATGTAGCACACAAATACTTTATATTTACTCTGTCCCCACATTTTAAATGTACCTCCCCCTCTAAGGCAAGATGGTTTTGACAAGGTGGAAATGTGCTCCTTTTCTTTGCTTTGCTCCTAACTCAAAATCAGGCCCTAAGTGTTTAGAAATTCTCTTATAACTATAAAGATATTTCCTCTCCTGATTTGCAAATATATATTTTTGCTAAGGGATTTTTCTAATTTTTTTCCTTATTGGTTAACCCCACCCTTTCAAGCACCTGCTGTAAACTTATAACTTGATTAAGCAACTTCCATTTCTGTATTGTTGTATGAGAAGCATGTCTGGTATCAGTAGCTGATGGGGGGTGCTGGTCCTCTATTGCCATTTGGAGGCTCTTGGGGTACCTGTTGGAGAGTTAGCTCTCAATTTAAAAGCACAATGTATGACCCAGTATATAGGACTCTCATTGTTAGAATTCATTCGCAAATGTGTGTAACTAAGAATTCTGCATTTTTATCTACAAGTAGAAAGGCAACTCTTTAACTGGCTCACAGCAGTGTTGCTGGGGGATTTTTCTCTGTATTTTTTGCTTTCTGGATAACCCCGCCTTTTCAAGCACCTGCTGTGGCCCCGACACCTGATGGCTCCCCTCTTCATTGGTGGGGGGAGCGGGTACTTTAAAAAAAATACTCATGTAACCGCGGCGCCGGTGCCCCTCCTCCCTTCTCTCTGCTTGATTCGCACTGATTGTCGGGCGTGACGTCATCACGACACGCCCAATATTCAGTGAGGAGCAGCGCAAAGACGAGCAAGCAAGAAAGAAGACAGAAGACAAGAAAAGAGAAGAGAAGAAAGAAGCCGATAGAAGAGGTAAGTGAAGGAACGGAAGCAAGGGGGAGCAAAGGCAGCATGGTAGACTGTGAAGGGGGCAAAAGCAGCATGTCAGAGTGTGAAGGGGGCAAAAGCAACATGGCAGAGTGTGAAGGGGCAAAAGCAACATGGCACAGTGTGATGAAGGGGGGCCAGAAGAAGGAGGGAGCAAAAGCAGCATGAAGGGCACAGTGTGATCATAAGGAGGCACAGCATGGTGATGAAAGGGCACAGTAATATGTGTGTGCTGGCACAGCGAGCTTATGGCAATGTAATGTGTGTGTGGTAGTTGGTGGCTAACTAATGGGTGCCATTTTGTTTGTGGGGTAATGGTGGGGCAATTTAATTTTATAGTGGGGACTACTCATTTAAGATGGGGTGGTTTGGGGGCTATTAATTGATTGTGGAGCTGAATTTGAGGTGCATGAGGTCTTTTTATTAAATGTGACTATGAATTATTTAATGGTATTGACGGTTGTGGGAAATAGGTATATTTATTATACGTAAATGCTATAAATTTATTGCTGGGGCTGTTTGGAGGGAGGGAAATAGGTTTATTTATAGAATGGGAATACTATTACTTTAAAGTTGGGGCTGTAGTAAGGTCTAAGTATTAATCGTGGGTCGTATTGATTTAACACCGGGGCTGGATAGAATTTTCTAAATGTACCAATTTTTTTCCCCAAATAGGGCCTTTAACATTCCAGGATCCAGACAAGCTGTACCTAAAGAAACCAGCACCCACAGGTGGTGAAAGGAACAAGAACAGGTAGTAGAGAACAGGACAGTCTGTCAAATATTCTGATTCTAGTGGGACAATCCCAATTTTTGTTGACTGTTCTGCCTAATCTAAGACGCAGGCCAAGTCTGTTTACTCTTTATATACACACTGCATTCTTTATATACTACACTATGATGCTAGCTGTCCTTCGTGGGCTTATCACACCCCCTCTAGTGGCTTGGTTACGCCTCTCTAGGGCTGGCCACATCACCTCTGATGGGTTCCTACCATTGTATTCCCCCTGTGGGCCCTTCATGCCCCAATCCGACACTGATGGTAAACAGGACGGATGGCAGGAGCAGCCACTTTCCTTCCCCACACTCATGCAACTCGATGAGACACGCAATCACCAACGCCTTCACCCCTCCCCCCTGTTTCCATGTCCAGGATAACAGGGCAGCATAACAAGCAGTGGGGACCTACCAAACAGCCCAATATAAGTAATCTTGTAGGACCATGTTTACTCAGAACTGAATTTTAGTGGATTTATTGTACGCCATAGGATTTAGTCATTTACTTTTTTAAGCCTGTTCCTTTTTTAATAGAGTTTAATAAGTGCAATCATTCACCATATACATTTTTAACAAGCAATGCTATTTCATTGAATTTATTGTCTTCTTGATTTTTTTTCTTTTTCTTGTATGCTATTATTTTACTGGATAAATATATTGTAACTAGAAATATGTTACCATATATACTTTAGTTGTCATTTGTTTAATTGATTTTGACTTATTCTTTAAATTTTAAGAAATTGTATTTGCTAAATTGTGTTTCTACATGTTCATCAATTGATGATTAGATGATATATGGGAACTGCTAAGATAATTTTTGATCCTGAACCTAATATTGATTTAAATATTGTTGAGTCTCAGAATCCCCATTTGTTGCTTGAGAAGTTAGGATTCATGGTTCTCTTCTATACGTGGGCTTAATTATCTTACCAACTTGCTTCTTGCTTCTAGCAGAAGAATGAATTAAGTAGTTTATATGTTCTGTCAATCGGATGGTTTGCATCTGATTGGCTAAAATGTTGTAAAGCTGCTCTGATTGGCTGAGATGGAATTAACTCATCCAGGTCATTTGGTTCTATTAACTCTCATTGTGATTCTAGTAGCAAATTTCATTTGTCTTATATGTTTTTTATTTTATTTTATTGTCATATGAACTATTTCAGGATGAATATTCCCTATGGATTTAAGTATTTAATAAAAAAGGTAAACAATAAGTTTCAACTTCATGTTTGAATAAAATGTTTTATATGGTGTCTGTGTCTTTTTTTAGTAGTTTAGATACTATTGTGGAACTACATGTTCAAGCAGACCCTGACAGCCATGGACTGCTGGCACTTCCCCAAACTCCAGCATGCTCGGCAGTCACCAACTGCCCAGAGCAAAGGAATAGTGCTATTCTTCTGATATTGGCTGCCTGGAGTCAGGACTGGCACTGGGTCACTAGCAGTCCAGACTCAGAATTTAGTGCCGAACCTGTGATTATCAGCTTTCTGGAGCTGGGAACTGGCACAGTGCATGTATCCATGAACATGTATCTTCAGCAGGGGCAGGCTAGGCTGGGGGGCAGGTGGGCATCTGTCCCCCAGGCCAGTGCTATAGTGGGCTACTTTTGGCTGAGTCACAGAGCCACCTGCATTTTTTTCCTTTAAAATGTTCCTAATTGGCAGCTAGGTGGAGTCTTGCCACCAGGCTAAAATTTGCCAGCCCTCCACTGATCTCCAACAACAACTGTCTTATGTATGAAGTGTCACCTCGTCATTTGGGCAGTGCCATGTTTATCTTTTATTTAATTGCATTGTATGCCATTTGTTTTTATCATGATCCCCTAAACCTACAGTGCTGCTTAATATATTGGTAAATTATAATTAAAACATAATAACGGCCATGCTGGCTCTTGTAGTTGCACTATTGCCACCATGTCCAAACAATCAAAGACTGTCAGAGCTTGCTGGGACTTTTAGTTCCACATTGGTATTTCTTCTATTTTTTAACTTACCTTAACCTGCCATCAGTTATTTGTCCTTGGGGAAAGCCTGCATATTTTTTTGCGACTGGATTCAAAGTCACATCATTTTTTAATTTTTATATATTTTTTAAAAACATTAAAGATATTTGGTGATGCTGCCATCATTAGCAGTACTTACTTTTACACCAGACTTTAGGGATCTGCAACTCCAGGGATGTCTAACTGTGCCACATCTCTTCGAGGAGTGTTACACTTACTTGTACGTGTGGTTATTGTACATAAATTGCATGTGCATGCACCCTATCTGCCTCTCCAGGCATATGGGACCAAGTACAAGTGACTTGCAGGTTTACATTTAGATATATTTCTCTGCGAATGTAGAGTGCAGCCAGGGTCTGGAGCTGAAAATAATGAAGGGCTTATTGTGAGCAGCACCATGCTACTGTAGGGGCATGTTGCCATCTCCTCTGACCTTACATAATGTATGCACCACTAGTTAGTTTACACAACTACTCACTGCTACTTACCTTTGCACCTATCCTGCGATTTCCATCAGGATAGCTGGTTCTCTGACTCTGAGTCTTCAGATCTGCACAAGGTACAGAGGTTTGATGGATGTATATATATATTAGTGTTAGCATAGGTACTTGTTAATCATACAATCACCATTGTAGGAACTCAACATTCTGTAAAATTCTCACAGTGGTATTCTCTGCCCTTTTAATGTCCTTTGGGAATGTGACCATGGGCCAGGTCTAACACTGTTATCCTATATCGCTGAGAAAGTATCAGTTATTCCAAAATGTGAGGGTCTGAAACTGGCAGATCAGAGGTGAGGAGTCTAACAAGTTCCCCGGTGTACACCAAGATTCGCTATAAGGCAGGATGGGCTTTGCTGCAGAGAACTTGCAGGTTGCGATACACTGGCTGGCCTGAGGAGCTTAAATTTAGTTGCTCATTTTGTCCTACTTTCTATGCATTAGTATACCCAACAGTATAGCCATTATGTGGGTGAACCAATAATCATACCTCCCAACTGTCCCAATTTCAGCGAGCTCTGACCCTTGAGTGGGAATGTTGGAGGTATGTAATGGGCAGTCAGCACTTTACAGCCCTCTGGTGGCATAGTCAACTTTGTACTAATCCCGCCTGCTTTTCTGTTTGCCCTTCCTACAGTTGTTTTGATCCCACCCACATGAGGCCACTTCCAGAATATTTTCCAGGGCCACTTTATGATCCCAATCCGCCCCTGATCGGTACATGTTAAAGTGGCGGAATACCAAACAACAGACAGTAGGGAGGTCAAGACAAGCCAAGATCCGGTACATGTGCAAGTAAAGCACGATAAATGCGGCAGACAGAGGCAGAGTCAGGATTAGCCAAGTCTTGTACACATGCAATCAATACCAGGCAGAGGAATGGTCAATTCAGGCAGTGGTTCGGTACACAGGAAGGCAAAAGGAGCTCACACTAGAAGGAGGGACAGGAACAAGCACAGGGATACAGAATCATGAGTCAGAAGCACGGCAAACAAGTTGCTCTGACACTGCACGAGTTTCAGAGTGAGGTTTAAGTTGCTGACTTTAAATTACCCACCCCGACAAGCGGTCATGTGACCGCCGACACCCAGAAACGTCAAGCAGCAGAGCGAGCGAGGACGGAACTGGAACCAGGAGGGGTAAGATCATGACAACGGGTTTCCCACAACTTCCAGAAGTGGGGATCTTCTCCCGTGCAAGACTTAAAACCATTTATCTGCACTGGCTGCTTATGAGCTTATTTGTGGGAGGTAGTCTGGAGCTCTCTTAGCTCCATTATTGAGCTGAGAGTGCTGACCCTGAACTGTGTGACAAAGTGCATTTTTATGAGCCACAGTTGAGCTTACGTCCCACTCTAAATCGGATCTTCAGTGATCATGTCTGTTATCATTACATTATCATAACAGCATCAGTTATTTACTATTATTCCTTCTGGTTAACAGGTTTTCATATTGCTATTCCTGTAATATGCAACTAAAAGCTAAGGTAAAACAGAAGTTGTTTTGAAGCCGTATAGTCTACTTCATTAACTAAATAAGACAATTGAGTTCTTTAGTAAATTGCGGGAAACAGAATCTTAAATGTCCAGGTCATTACAGCCATATCAAGTCAAAATATGCAACTAGAACTTCCGGGATTGGTATTGTTGAAGTCTACCTAATTAACCTTACATATGACAATGCATCCTGAGCTAATGTCTTCTAATTTTAGCTATCTTAAGTTTAACAGTAAGCCAGCATTCTGGCAGAATGGTTTAGATAAAGAATGTTTTGTCTTTTGTCAGGTTGTTCTTTTCAAATTAGAAGCACTTCCTTTTGGTTTCAAATGTTTCCAACAGTTTGTTGACATCTGGTGAAAAAGATCTAAGGAGGAATGGCCATAAAGGCTGTAGTTCTGTATTCCTCATTAAGCAAAAGAGTAATGCTTCATCTGGATGGTTATGGCAACATTTTGACAAGAAAAAATTAAAGCTTAATGCACTTCACAAATACCCACATCGGCATAAAACGTATTCAAAGATTCATGTAGAACCCCTAAAGTGAAGTAAAAATGTGCTCTCACTTAAAGGAGGTGATTTTTAAAATTGCAGCAAAAAAATTATATAAAAATGTGTATAAAAATAATAATAAAAATAATAATAATAATAATAATAATAATGCATATCTTGTATATATCTATCTATCTTAAATTTCAAAAAAAAAAAAAAAAACTTCTTAGTTTTACTCTTATTCTCTTTGGGATGAATAAGCAAGGTGATTCCGCATGTCTCTGTGATATGAAAGTGGATTGGAACAGAAACATTATGCATTGAGCATTAAACGCTTATAAGAACAAGATAGTTCTTGGCGTATTGTATTAGTGATGAATATGCAGCTAATCTTCAATCACATAGTAAAAGGTTTCACAACTGAATAATTGTAAGGAATTTTAGTTAATGTGAACTTGATAGGTATAATGTGACTTCTGGCATTGGTATGGGGGAAACGTTTTTTAGGCTTGCTGATATATTTTATGGGTCAGTTAGTAAAGTCCTGAACTAGAAACAAACTGTGGAAGATGAATATGGGAATAATTATCATAGTGTAGTTTCCTTTGAATTAAACTTTAAGAAAGAAGTGCAAGTTTTTGAACAAAAAGACCTAGGAAGGTAGTTTGCCCGGGATGAAGTCATTAGTTCAATTCCATGACCTGGATGAAGAAAGAAAAGAAGAGAAGACAAAGACAATAAGTGGAAGCCTTTTAAAACAATTTTAAATAAATACATTTATTCATGTGGGAAAAAAATTACAAAATAATACATTATAAAGCAATGCAGCTTAATTGAATGACAAATAAATATTGTTGTAAAAGTATAAATCAGAAATTAAAATAATGAGTTTTAATTATTTGGTTGGTTTTATGTTGGTATAGATTTGTGTATAATAATGTTACTGGTCCAAAAAAAGATTAGATAAAATAAATGTTAAAAAGCACATGGACTAGATTGATTACATCCATGTGACCTCTGAGAACTTAACTCAGGAGTTAGCTATCTCTACACCAGGTAAATGGTTAGGAGAAATAGACTAATCCCTTCATCCAGTCTTTCTATGCACAAGTAAAGCCATTAACTCAATGGTAATTATATTTGCAACAGTCATACCATCTCCGCACCAGTAACTTTGTCTTTATTCATATGTGCAGATTTGCATTAGCTCAATGTTAATTATCTTTACACCAGTTATACTCATACTTACCAGCTTTTTATCCCTTCCCTCAGGCAGATCCCAGGGGGAGGTGAAGTGTGAGGGTGGAGAATCGCTTCATTTTGGCCCTGCAACTAAATAATGCGAAAGTGTCATTTTGCTGCGAGGACGGGGCTCAAAATACATGAATTGCTGTGCCCTGCCCCCTTTCTATGCCCCTAACCATTATAAAAACCATACTCTAATCTAACTTAGCTAACTTATACCTGACCTAATTAAACACTAATGTCCTATGCTAACTACTAACTAACTTCACCAACATTATAACAATACTAACCTACATTTTACTAACAAACTTACTATCTATATTATACATGATTAAATAAACTATCTGCACAGCCATCTCAAGGTTTCCTTCACACGCTCCCTGTTCTTTTTTTTTAAGACCTCTTACTGGCTTCTGGAGACATTCCCCCAAACTCAGGCCTTGCACAAACTCCAGTATCTGCTTACGTACCTCCTTGTTCCCCAAAATCTCCCACCCATTGCATATTTTCAAGTGATCTGACTTCATTTTCTCATCTCTCCACTTTTCTACCTTCCCTTTTCTTGTGCACTCTGGAACATTATGTCTGTCTGCAACAAACTCAATTCCATCCAGACCTTATTTCTCTCTAATTCCCTCAGCCTCCATGCCAAGAATGAAAAATGGCTCTCCTCCACTGGCACTGCTTCCCTTTTTGCTTTTTCCTGTAGGGGCTTCTCCTTCACCCACACTCTTATACTAGGTGACCAACAAGATGGCGGAGTAGGCTTCATATGGTCCCATCTCTGCAACCTCTGTGTCATTGCTTGAGCTAAATTAATGCCATGTATTTATTTTGAATGGATGAAATTGCAATGGAGGTTAGATTTATAAGCTAAGGGGGTGAAGTGGCACATAAAGCAGCCTAGGACAGCAAAGAAATCTCATGCTTCTGTGCACTCACTACCAGTATACACAGACTATCACTGCCACTTAAAATCAGCTGAACTGAATGCCCAGCTAATTTAGAAAGTCCCCCCAAACAAAATCATATTCCTATACCTGTCTGTTCTCCTACGCGGTTTCAGTTAATGATTATTTTGGGGTTTAATTAATAATGACAGTGAGGCAACATTGGCACTGCCTTTATTGTACGTGGTACTTTTATGATTTGAAGCTCACTTTTACATTGCTCGAATTTTATATAGGGAGGGCAGCGGCGCACGGAGGATTGTCGGGGGACGCAGCAGCTCCGTTTCGCCAGCGCTGTCCTATACAGCAGCCGCGGCGCTGTCTAAGAAGCGTCTGCGGCGGTGCTGTATACAAAACAGCACCGCCGCGGACGCTTCTTTGACAGCGCCGCGGCTGCTGTATAGGACAGTGGCCACTTAGTTAGCTCAGGGGGGGTTTCTAGAGACTCAGAAACCCCCCCTGCGTGCACCACTGGAGGAGACCTGATCTCCACCAGCTCTAACCTGGAGCAACAATCAAGTATTTGGTAAGGATTTCCTATAAAAAAAATACGTTCTCCACCCCTTTATCTTATTTTAATCATATTATCATGTAGTGTGAGTGGGTGATCACTGAGATCTACTTTCTGCAAAGAGCCAGGGGGCCTATACTTGATTAAATACATGACCCCTCACATCAAAATAATAGGTGATTTATTTCATGGCTGCCATGTGCCAGATTTGTTTCGTAAGGGTAGAGAAGGATGGGAGGGAGAAATTTCTTCCAGTTTTTAGCTAATAAGCGCTTAGCAGAAGTTAGGATAACAGTGAGATAATCTTTTTAAAATCTTTTTTTAGAGGGCAAAATATTAATAATCATTTTAAAAATCATTTTTAAATATCAACAAAGTCTTTTGAAAGTCCATGCAAAATCTTTCTCTGAAAGTCCATGCACAATCTTTCTTCGAAAGTCCACAAAGAAATATCTTTAGGGGTAAAGTCTAGAAATCAAACAAAGCCCTTTTGAGGTCCAGAAGAATGTTCCTTTTAAAGTCTAATCAAGAGTGTTTGCCCGGTTTGCCACTACCCCCGTTAGGGTGCGGAGTCTATCGGAGATGGAGGTTTTCACCAGAGGTTCCTGTGAGGGAGCATGGACTTGGCGGCTCCCTAACCGCAGGTCACGGTCCTCTCAGAGGGTAAAGGGCGAAACCAGAGGGAGAGCCTGGAGAACAGAGAAACTGTGGAGCAGGAGGAGAAGTCCAGAAGCAAAGACTACTGATGAAATCCTGAGGCTAGGTAGCACCTAAAATCAGGAATACAGATAGATAACATGATCTGCAGCGGCTGTTGCTGAGGAAATCCTGTAGAGCTGGGTTAGCACAGTTGAATCATGAACACAAATGGATAATATGATCTGCAGCAGCTGTAGCTGGTGAAGTCCTGTGGAGCTGGGTAGCGCTGTTGAATCAGGAACACAAGTAGATAAGCAGGTATACAGGAGCCAGTACTGGGACACGCCTAACCAAGAGGAGAGACCTGAAGATCTGGCAACTTAGTAGAGAAGTAGGTGCTTTAAATAGACAGAGCTGACAGGCAATTAGCCAATCAAGAGAATGCAGAAAGTATTGAGCAGACCAGGTGTGTGCCTGCTCAGTTCAGCCCAGCAAGTGAATGCAGAAAGAGGGAAACAGGTGAGAACTGACCATAATGCAGGTTTAGCTGGTGCAATGTGTGACTGTAAATAACATCAATGTTGACAATGGATGACCTGGCATAATGAGGGGAATAGCAAGAGTGGAAGTTCCAGGTACAAACAAGCTATCACATGCTTTTCCTTGTTGAACATGGAGCACAATGTTATGTTGCAAAAATGTTTGTGTGCCCCCTAAACATGGGTTCCATTGACTCTCCAAAGTTCCCTGAAGTCAGCTCTGGTAGTCCATTGTAGGAATAGGCATCCAGGATATGTGTGGGTGGAGGGTGTGTAGAGTGAGGCTTGCAATGGGACCTTTTTTAATATGGCTGACAGGGTAGGTGTAAAGGGGCTGTGCAATTGGACTGGCTCTGTAGTTTTCTAAAATGAGTGTGTAATACTCAGTATCATATATAATGTATGGATAAAAAAAGCACAAAAAAGTTTACAATGGTATAACAATCACAATGAACTGGTGAAACACTGCGGAATTTCAACAAATATAATTTATTAACATATGAATATAAATATAAAACATAACCAGTGGTAGCGCCACTTAATATCAAACAAATTGACTGCAATAGCTGGTCATTAAAACATCAAATATATAGGTGCACCTATAATGACATGTATATATATTGGCCAAGAGTCAATAATCTAACGGCAGGATCAGAGAATAATACTCAATCCATTTGGATGGACAGCAGTGGGACTATTAAGTGTGTAAAAGTGCCAATGTCCAAGTGAAACCTTAGATAAAGCTGATGAGTCAGGGGCGGACCCAGACATTTTCCCTACCCGGGGCGATTTTAGGGGGGGGGGATTTAGGCCCCGCCCCCTTTCTGTGTTCTAAGGCTGCCGGCGGCTGCACAGTATGTGCAGGTCCGTTCAGCAGTGAAAGTGTGCTGTCCCGCTGCTCTGATTGTGTTTAAAACACAATCAGAGCAGCCGGGCAGCACACTGTCACTGCTGAACGGACCTGCACAGTGTGCAGCTGTCGGCAGCAAGCCCCGATCGCCCCCCCCCCCCCCTGGATCCGCCACTGTGATGAGTCCACGGAGTGCAGAGACCAAATGCTTGTAGCAAGGTCAGTGAAACGATAAACAGGCTTCAACAGCTAAAAGAAACAGTCTCTTACCAGATTCTTTGATATTGCGGCTTACTGTTAACAGCAGATGGTGTCCCGCAGTGATGAATGGTTATAGCGGGTCCCGCTTCTGGTTAGATGACGAGTACTGTATTAGCCCAAAAGCTCCGTGTAAATACAAACGTTGCACCCGTGTTAGATGATTAATGCAGCAACTCTCAGATATACCTTTATGTGGATAGTATGTTAAATCCTCCTCCTGACTGTGAGGCAGTTGCTAAAGATCTTTGGTAGCTTCCATAGGAAAGGCAGCATCTCACCTGCCACAAATTAGTAGAGAAACTGCAGGGCTGTCAATCCTGCACTCTTTCAGATAAAGATGAAAACTGGTTTGAAATGAAGTCCTAATTGAATAAATATTAGTTCTCTGCCAGTTATCCGTGCTAATCAAAAGGACATAAAATCACTTTATTAGAAGATAGTGGCGGTCACAGGAAAAGATTAAAACCCTCTTACGCGTTTCATTACCATCAGGTAACTTCATCAGAGATAATTTATGGATAATTTGTACAATGCCACTTCTCAAGTATTTCTGCCAAAGTTGCTGTTGCTTTTGGATGGCAAGGCATGAAAATGTGGTCAATGTTGGTTATTCACTAAAAATAATTTTGAGTAAAACTGAGGTATTATCTTAATCAAAACTTATATTGCATCAAAATCTACACCATTTTAATTTGTTTAATGACCTGAAAGTTGGCAGGTATGTTATTAAGGTAAAATTGATATGATCTATATTTACACCAAAAAGTAACTAATCTCCACAGAAGTGGGTACAGTTTAAAATAAAAAAAAAAACTACACCAAACCTATGTTCCATAATTATTATGGCATTCACAGTTCAAAGTGTTATTGATATTTTTATTTTAACTAAAAAAAATAATTGTAGGATTGCTTTCATAAGTCATCTTAACATTTTTTTTTTACAGTGACAGTGGATTTACCTAACAACAAAAATAAAGCAAACCTATTGTAAATAAAAATATTTTTTTTTACTCTGTATCAGGACAACAATGGCAAATTTTAGGGGTGACAATTTGCATCTACAATGTGAGTTATGGTGGATTAGGCAATTTTGTACAAAATCCAACTCTAAGCTGAATGGAGACATAAGGCCTGATTCAGTGCGAGACATATGTCCTTTTGCATAGTGTATCTTTGAATTTGTTTGTTTAGAAAGTAAATATACACAACTGCGCCTATTTAGACCTACAACTTTTTTGCCACTTCAAGGGGATGCATCTGGGTGCATATTCAACTCTGAAAATGGCGTACATACACAGACAATTGTGTGCAACTTTTTTAATTGCAAGTCACGCTTATGCTTGCATTCCATTCTAAACTAGGCTTAGACACCTATTCAATGTCTAAGCACATTTCTGCTCCTTAAAAATGTCTAAACATAGGGGTTTTTATGTGCTCGTTCCCACCATTGAATTTTAAAATGTTAGCACATGGAAAACATGTTAAAAACTGACCACTAAAATTTAAATCACACATTAGTTTTCATGTATGTGTGAAAAAAGCCTTAGGGGAGAATTCAATTGACCACGTTACTTGTGAGAGTAACAGGACCCACGCACTATTACTGTCACTATGGTAATAGTGTGCATTATTACTCTTAGTATTGTCTTTTCAATGCTGATTTTTTTTTCCCCGCAGCTCTGAGAGCCGTTATTTGAATTCCCCCCTTTAATGTTTATATTGACTTTGACTTTTAGCTAGTGCTTTTTCCTTTTGTGCTGCAGGACATCTTGTGGCAGACAACTGGTATTGCACTTATTGAATGTAGCAATGTTTGTTGGAAAGAATGGAGAGCTAGCAACATTTGTTATAGCTGTTAGAAGATACATTATTAGCTGAAAGTACAGAAGCAACAATTACTATTTATGTAACTGATTTTATGGGAAGACCAGCAGAGGTATCCATCGAGTAGACCATGTTCTCCTGCACAGCTGAGCTTTTTTTCTGCACAATAATGCTTCTAAAGTATGGGTTTAGTTTGTCCACATGGTCCGAAGGAGTATTACAGTGAAACAAGACCCACTGGTTGCCTTGTAAATTGTTAATTGCTAATTTACTAAGAAAATAAAGTTATTTCCAAAATTTATTTTTTTACATAGTAAATTGTATTAGTTATTACCCTGCCTTATTAGCTAGATATTTCAAAGTGACTACTTTGCAGTTTTATCTACAGTATTGAATTTTACTAATAAATAGCGAAAGTTCACTGAAAAACATACATTTGAACAGGCTTTTAAGTTGATTTTATGTTCATGGGTGCATGTTTCCTTTGAAGCAGTTGTAAAGAATAATATATTTAAAGCTGCATTATCACCCTAAGTGGCAGAAAATTTCAGTTCATCACTTTAAAATGGCTAGGTTGGCTTAAAAACAGGAAATAATCATAAATTGCAATCTCCATAATGGCCACTTCACATTGGTCTTCCCACTCACATCCCCTTCTGTAGCATCACAAAGCACTGGTTTGTGACACAAATCTCAGACCCCTCGGACAAACACCTGCACAAAGCAGCCCCTAGAACTTTAGTGAATGGCATCCTGGGTAGGAGTATATGTTTTCACCCTACCTGAGAGCGCAGATTTAACAATAAAATATTAATCGATTCTGTGGCTTAATGCTGTAAGTGCTGCTGTGTGCTTGGCTAGAAAGTTTCTTGTTAATCCTACCATGGGCACCCAGTCAAACAGGTGGCATAGAGTCCTTAGCAGAGGAGGCATGCTGGAGACTATGTGGCAAATACTATGGGAGAAAGCCCAGACAATAGCATGTGAAGGGTGGGACAACCCACGTTACACTGTGATCAAGCCCTTTGTCATTAAATGTGCTGCTGTACATGTGGTCAGCAGGTCAATATCAATAGAGGAAGAAAAAGTAAGTACTATTCACTCTGGTTATTTAGTGACACTCAGGGTGAGTCAATACCCAAAATCATTTATATTTTTTATTTTTGATAAAACAAACCCGTTTAGGGTTAAAGGAGCAATGCTTGCATGAATCAGTACAATCACATGTACAACACTGATGTAAATAAAACAATGTTAATATTAAAATTACAAATTATGTTAAAATGGTGATACTGTGGTGGTATTACTGTACAGTTGGAGCTGCTTTTATTACTTTCACTTTTAAGGAATTCTTGCTTTTGCATTTTGATCGTGTATATAGTTGGGGCTGTATGTAGATGGCAATTAGAGTTAATTATTAGCTCAGCTCTAAGCCTTACCTACGACTTTTTTTTATTCTCACAAATATATAGCATCAAATATTTGTGGATACTGTTGATAAATGACATAATAGTACTGGAAATTTACATCAAACCAAAATAAGGCTCTTTTAGGATCTACCAAATAACCACTCCTATTCACCTGCTGTACTCAACTGTCATGGCTGTTTCCATCTCTGTTCAGCTGCTGTACCCACAGTCCTTGCTGTTGGCTTTTATGCTTGGCTGTTGATCCCACCTAGCTCTACTGTCATTGGTGTTTCCACATCTGTTTAACTGCCCACTGAGTGCAAGTGAGATTGATGATTCCATCTCTGTTTGACTACTGGACCCACTGTCCCCAACTGTCAACATCGTGGACCACGTGTCAAAGCTGCCTACTTTATTAACACCAGCAAGAGGGCGGTAATGTGAGGGCTAACCGGGAGCTCAAGTGTCTGGTGAGTTCCTTCCAGTCATTGCGGCTGCCCCCTATTGACCGGGTCGGTGAGCTAATCAGGGTTCACCTTCCGGCCACGTGAACATTTGGCTCTGCGGCAAGCCAAACAGGGTTTGCTGCACCACAACCCAGCATTGATATGAAGTCACGCAACTTCGGCACAACCACAGCTATATAAGCCGCTGGGCACCGCCCTCTTGAGTTCAGTTCAATGGCGGAGCCCTGCAATGCAGATGTTGTACGAAGTCCGGAAGAAAGAAGACAGTGCCGGAAGAAGAGGGGAAGACCATGGCGGCAGAGGGCCCTTGTAAGGGCCAGGAGCTAGTCTGCCACCAAGACGCCGGAAGATCCTGTGCCGTACAGGTGAAGAGGCGTCGCCGGCTGGAGGGTCTGAAAGAACGGAAGATGCCGGGCAAAATTTGAGAATCCTGCATGGAGCACGAAAGTATAATTGATTCCTGATAGGTTGGGCACAAGGCCCATTGGCAATTTGGGCACTAGGGCCGTGGGGCAAATAGTGGGCAGAAGACCCTAGTCAGTTAGGTAGTAAGTAGATTTATTGGGCACATTGCCCCTTTGGTTAGGTGGGCCCAAGATCCAGTAGGGCAGAAGGCCCTTTAGGTGGACACTAGGCCATTTAGGTGGGCAACAGGGCTTGTTAGTGATGGGGCACAAGACCCATAGTTAGGAGGGCATAAGGCCCTTAGTTAGTCCCAGGGCACAAGGCCCTATATGTAGTGATTTGGGGCACAAGGCCCCTATGTAATAAGGGGGTGCAAGGTCCATTGTTAGGCTGGGCACAAGGCCCATATAGGTTATAGTAGGATGTAAGGCCAGTAAGGTTAGTGAGGCACCAAGCTTTAAGTTAGGCTGGGCAGAAGGCCTAATAGTTGTGATGAGTTTTAGTTAATGAGGTTCAAAGACCCTGATAGTTTGAAAGGTTGCTCGGCCCTAGTTAGTGTAGTAGGGTACTAAGTCATTGATCTAGGAGGACTTTTGCTCCCCTAGTCAGTGTAGCCATTAGGTTGTTGAGAGTGGCATTTAACGCCCCTCCATCCCGTCCAGAAGGGCACCCAAAGTCCTGAGCCCCAAGACAGGCCTGCAGAGCGGCTGAGTACCAGCTAACATGAGTGGCTCAGAGCAGGTAAGCAGAAGCTGGAGCTTTCAGTTTCCAGGTTTGTGACCACTGGTGAGGTGTTCGCTGGCCCACAATATACTATATGTTGTGATTGTTGTTTTCTATGCCACCTATCTGTCTCCTTCAGTGTATTCCTCTGCAGGAGCCAGGAGTCAGGCTCTCATCAAAGACTGTGCGTAGGTGGAGAGAGGCTGGGGTGTATCCATGCGGACGGTAGGTGGTCCATCAAAAATAAGGTAAGACATCTGTGTACATCTGTTTTATTCCTCTGCAGGCATTGCAGTAACATAGCCTCCACCTCATCTATTGCCCCAATAAACTTGGATTAATTAATCCAGGCTTGCCTCTACTGACACTTTCTTCTACAGGGGAATCTCCCTCACCCACACCCCAGATTCAGAAGCAGACAATGTGGTGGAGTAGGCATTCTACTTTCTCCATACTGCACATTCCCTGGAGCCCTCCCTGTCTTTGTCTTTCTTTGAAGTTCACACTTTCCATCTATTCACTCCTCTCCGCCTTTGTGTACTATCCTTTATGGCCCCACAGGTCCGGTTTCACTAAGCCTTGCTGACATATTTCATATTCTTTGACATGTCTACTGTGATAGAGTCACTGAAATGAGGCTGAATTACAAAGGGATATGTCCCAGGCCATCGGCTTTGTGCGCATTAAAAACCAGAGGAAAGTCTATATATTTTGTAAATGGCTTGTTGAAGGGCTATAGGCTTATTGAAAAGCTGGAAAAGGCTCCTGGGGTTTATGGATGGAAAGAGTAGGGTGAGTTCCATCCATTAGGCCTGTAGCCAGGTCTTTTAGGTAACCTGCTGCTAATTAGGATGTGCACCTGAGCAGTGCAGGTAAAATGCTGCTCTTCAGCACAGTCTGGGTCTCAATCATAGGGAGGAGGCTGAATGCTAGAGGCCTCCTGAGAGACAATGCTGTGCCGAGCAACTTTGTTACTATATTTGATTTGTGTGTGGGACATAAGGTCCTTCACATATGAGCGAGGGTCTACATTAAATGTGTATTAAGTGCCGGACAGATTCGATTTTTATTTGTATTTTTGTTTACTTTGTTCATTTGAATGTGCTAATAAAACTGGTTGAGGCCAGTTACACTGAAAACCCTGTATTCAAGTAACTTATTGTTGTTATTCGTTGCCATCTTCCCCAGGATATGGTACCTATTCCCCTCACATGGTCACACTACTCTAATACTAAGTGATTTAAATATTCCCATTGACAACCACACTGTCTCAGCTGCCACAAAACTTCTTTCACTTACTTTCTCTTTTGGTCTCTACCAGTGGACTACATTTCCCACCCACTGTGATGGACACTCTCATGACCTTAACGTTTCCTGGTGCTATAGGGTAAATGTAGATGTAAATATTTATGTCAATCGTAATTATACAATTGTTTTATGCATTATTTATTGGGCCTGTTTAGACATGATAGCAAATAAAAAAATAAGAAAAATCCTTTTAAATAAACAATATTCATATTTTACACCAAATACATGTAGATAATGTAGCATTTCAGTAATTGTATGCAGTAGTAAAGCACAAAATAGCTTAAAAAGTTCAATTAGTAACTCTCTCAAGTGTTTGCTCGTATTGCACTGTGTGTTCTGACAGCTTTCTATAATAGCCAGCACTAACTTTTACAGCAATTTGTGCTTCAGTAGCTCTTCTGTGGGATTGGACCAGACAGGCTATCCTTCGTTCCACACGTGCAGCAATGAGCCTTGGGTGCCCATGACCCTGTCACTTAACTGGTTGTTCTTCCTTGGATCACTTTTAGTAGGTATTAACCACTGCATACTGGGAGCACCCCACAAGACCTGCCATTTGGAGATGCTCTGACCCAGTCATCTAGCCATCGCAATTTGGCCCTTCTCAAAGTTGTTTAGATCCTTACGCTTCCTATTTTTCCTGCTTCCAACACATCAATTTTAAAAACTGACTGTTCACTTGCTGCCTAATATATTCCACACCTTGACAGGTGTCATTGTAACAAGATAACCAATGTTATTCACTGCAATTGGCAGTCATTTTAATTTTGTGGCTGATGGGTGTGTATCTATATTAAAAATATTGGCAGATGCTGCCAAAACTTTTCCATTATGTCATCATCTCTCATCTTGACTATTTCAACCTCCTCCTATTTGACATTCCACTCACCCATCTATGCCTGCTTCAATCCATCTTAAATGCCACAGCAATATCATTATTGTCGCACCATTTGGCAAAACTCCAGCTCTCAGTGTCCTTCGGAATCCAATTACTCACCATTACCTACAAGTCCCTCAGCAACTTCACCTCTTTATACATCTCAAATCTCATCTCAAAATAATCTCTCTCTCGCCGTCTTAGATCTACCGCTTACCTGCGCCTCTGGTAACTACCTCTCACTCCTCCCAACAAGACTACTCCCAGGCTGCTACCCACTTATGGAATTCCCTATTATGCATGATTAGACTCTCCCACAAACTTCAAGGGGTATATTTACTAAACTGCGGGTTTGAAAAAGTGGAGATGTTGCCTATAGCAACCAATCAGATTTTAGCTGTCATTTTGTAGAATGCACTAAATAAATGATAACTAGAATCTGATTGGTTGCTATAGGCAACATCTCCACTTTTCCAAACCCGCAGTTTAGTAAATATACCCCCAAATCTTTAAACTGTCTCTAAAAGCTAATCTCTCTATTAAAGGTAACCCTGCTCCCATCTGTACTGCCCAGACGAATGCACTCACAACTGTCCCAATCTCCACTCTAAGCCACACTTGTCTCTTCTTATTGCAGCTGTCCCATCTTTCTATTATAATGTAAAGTCTCTCATGAGCAAGGCCCACCCTAAGTATTGTTTTAATGTCTGCATTCACTTTGTCTACCTTGTATGTCCCTGTTTTATGAATGTCCTATTTTCCCCACTGTTGGGCGCTGCGGAGCCCTGTGGCACCTTACAAATCAATTATAATAATTATAATAATCCTTTCTTTAAAATATTATTTACTCTATACTGACTAATGTCAAGAACAGACAGTGACACCTTTCAACAGCATGTGTTGTGTGAACTGCAAGACGTACACTGTACACATGGAGGAATAGTGTCTGGTGCTACATATCCATGTGCGAAATATAAAGCAATAATATCTTTATTTCCTTCAACCAAACCAATACCATTATGAGTTATTGTCTCATACATTAAAAATAATACTGCATTATGTTTAAATGCACACCTCAATGTTAAGCCAGGATCTGTACATTTCCACCCAGAACATCATGGATATATGTTACTACAGTTTAGGAAACTTGGCAAACTAGTTAACACAATGGTTGCAATTTGAGGATAAATATATATGCAAGTAGCATTTATAAATTCCATTTCATAGACAAGTGCATTTACCAAAACAATTTTCCACCATTTGTTTGGTAGGTGCCTCACCATACGCTGTGGTGTTAAAGGACTCTGCTCAGTCTATCATGTAACTCTTAGTCTACTGCTTCCCACTTGTCTCCATTCTCGTCCTCACATTGTGACCTGCACTTGGCACAGATCCCACCCTGCCCACAATAACCTAACTACATGGACAGGTCACACTTATCTCCTGAAATACTCTATGCTGCTGCAAACTTCTAGATGGTGTGATTGGTCACAGGTTTTCTACCACTGACAGATGAAGATTGCAATACAAAAAGGTGCTCAGACCCCAATCACATTCACATTAAAAGTTTTAGTTTTCTAATATGCCTGCACACATGGTGGAGGAAAAGCCACAAATGACGCAATCTGGCAACCAGCAAAGCGTCGTGAGTTTACCAGGTTTGCCGTGTGACTGGTACTTGATTCCATTGTTCATCCCAATAAAACCTGCTTCATCTGTACAACATTCCCGATGTCTCATACGCAAATAAGTTAAATAAATTGCTTGCTGCAATCAGGAGCTGTATGAGGATCTCTCAATCTGGGATTTGAGCTATTTAGACAAGTTCATTCAATAAGCCGCTTCTATTCAGGTGAGCTGCTTCAATTTCGGGGTGCTGCAGTTTGTGTGTAATAGACATTTACGAGTAAATTCATTTTTTTCACATAAATGGAGGCTCATGATACCTCAGTGTTATTAAGATTAATATCTACACGCCAACCTAAATCTTTATCTATTTCATCCTCAACGATTGTTGGAACATTTAAATATTTATCTGTCCTTGATAACTGCTGGAATACTTTAAGGGTGGTATTCAATTGACGGCGGGATTGCTGAAAATCCCGCGCTCAAAGGGGGGGTATTCAATTGTCAGCGTTAACGCTAAAAAACGAGCGCTCAACAAATATTACGGTTTATACAGTAATATTGCGCGCGAAAAGCGTTAATACAGTAGTTTACTCGCGGAATTTCAGCTCGCCGCTCAGGGAGCTGCGAGCTGAAATTCCCGAGTAATTACCGTATTAACGCTAAGATTTTTTGAGCGCTCGTTTGAGAGCGTTAACGCTAACAATGGAATAACCTCCAATGAATATTACCGTTAATACGGTAATCCTGCGCATAATTACCGTTAATACGGTAATTTACTCGCTGGATTTCAGCTCGCAGCTCTGGGAGCTGCGAGCTGAAATCCAGCGAGTAATTACTGTATTAACGGTAATATTCTTTGAGCGCGGGATTTTCGGCGATTCTGCCGTCAATTGAATACCCCTCTTAGTGTGAATTTACCAGTCCACTATTCTTATATAATGAATCCGTTGGGATTATAAGTATTATTTCCGTACAAAAACTTCTATAATTGTGGGCTCACAAATTAAAATATATCGTTTACCAAGTGATCTTTTTTCATTTGATATTTAGTACTGGACTGGATTTGAATATCCTCAGGAGATATTTGTTACATCTGTTACATTTGTTACAAAGGAGTCATTTTGCACCTTGGCAAAACAAATGTTGCATTAGAGGGGGAGGTAAATTTAAAATGTGATGACAGATTTATACTTGGGGTAGAGCATGTCCTAGATCAACTTTAAATTGCAGTGTACAAATAAAGATATCAAGTATCTGTGTGCTACATGAAAAAACAGACAGTATTTATCTTAAGTGCAAAATAATAAACTAATTTGCACCCCTTGTATTGTAACATGGTTTTGTCCAGGAGAAAACCCACTCACTTTTTTGCCTTACTTTCTTTAATGAATCAGGCCCTCTATGTTTTGAGTTCCTCTTGCTGAATCAAAGCTCTGCTATCTGAGGTATGTCTGGTATAACATAAAGAGCATTAAAGACTAGCACTAGATGTACATTTTCACATTAAAGCAATTCCCAAATTACATATTAATCAAATTAACTTGGCTTGGATATTGTCTTTAATATATACTGCTTTCTTGTGACTGAGAATGGATGTATTTTAAAACAGCAATTACACATAGATTGTTTTCTTTAAATACTAAACTTAAGTACCTTTTAAGCATGCACCTTTACTTAGCTATCCTCCTAAAAATCATTTTTAAAAGCTCTCTGGTTGGCAAACCAAAATGGCTGCCATACACAGACTCAGCATGTCATGTGATGGCAGATGGAAGAGGAGGATGTCACAATGCAGGCAGATCTCAGATGGTTGTTTCAAAGCCTCTCTGCTCACTACATTATGTGTCCTGTGACTGTGGTCGCCACGGTAGTCCAGAATCATAAATCAGTAATAGAAAAAAAAAAAGGAAAAATTTTAAATACCAGCGTTATTCTTATGGCCTGCCACCAGATATTTTTCATGTCATTGCTGCTTTAATTTAACTACCCTTTATATGCTCAATTTATTTATTTCTTTTATGTATATGGAAATAAAGCACACCAAGCACACAAATAATAATAATTCAATAATAATCCAAATCCTTATAGAAATGTGACTGCAAAAGCTCCATTGGATAATTAAGTGTTGACCTTAAAACATATGAATTATTTAATATGTTTAAATATAATAAACTACTTTTAACCTTCACTAAATGCATGTATTTTGATACATGCATTTAGTAGATTATTTAACCTGTATAAGTGGATGACATTGTTTCCAATGTCTCCATTCACACTCACTTGCGTTTAGGAGCATTGCACTCTACACTGGTTGCCTGTCTTCTACCGAATCCAATATAAAATACTTTTACTAACCTACAAGGCCATCAACAAAGCACATACATCTCCTCTCTTGTCTCAAAATATCGCCCAACTCGGCAAATCCATTCTGCACAAGATCTGCCTCTCTCATCCACCCTCATTACATCCTCCCATTCCCGGTTACAGGACTTTTTTCGGGCTGCACCCACTTTATTGAATTCACTTCCTCACACCACAAGACTTTCCTCTAGTCTTTAAACCTTCATGTGTTCTCTGAAAACCCACCTTTTCAGACAAGCTTATAACATTCCTTTACCACCCTCTTAATCTCCCTAGGTTACCCTATTACCACTCTCTACACAGCTAACACAAGACAACAACCTTCTGAGCGACATTGCTGTGTGATTGAACCTACGGCCAACTAAATACTTTGTAACCTTTGTATTCTAGCTGGACAAATTTTCAATATGATGTAGCACTTACCCTTGTGAATCAAACCATTGTCCCATAGATTGTAAGCTTGCGAGCAGGGCCCTCTTACCTCTCTGTATGTGTGTATTACCCAGTATTGTTTCATTACTGTTTGTTCCCAATTGTAAAGCGCTACGGAATATGCTGGCGCTATATAAATAAATGATGATGATGATGATGAAGAACATACCTCCCTTGCTGAAATGTGAGTCAGTATTTTTCACAGAAAAGGTGTGATAGAGGCATTTGGGTGATTGCTAGCATAAAACAAAGTACAGTGATAGCTACAGTGGTACCTGCATGTTCAAATAGCTTACTTTATTTGCCAGAAGGATGAAGACATTAAAATAAACCAATGAGGTTAATCAAACAATCAATATAATTGAGGCTGTAAGCCATGTGTTGTTATAACTCTACCTCGCAAAATAAGACTGTCCTCTGGTCTACAAACTTTCAAGCGTTCTCTGAAAACCCACCTCTTCGGAAAAGCTTATAATATTCCTCAACCACCCTCTTAACCTCACTACATTACCCTATTACCACCCGTTACACAATTTTACACAAGACAACTACCCCCTGACCAACATTGTTGTGTGACAGGATCATTTAGCTTATGAGTCACTTTTACCTTTACAGCCTGGCTGGGCCGAAATGCAAAATGTAGACTTAGCCTTAGCCTCGTGTGTCGATCTCCCATTGTCCCATAGATTGTAAGCTTGCGAGCAGGGCCTTCTCACCTCTTTGTCTGTTTTACCCAGTTTGTTTGTTAGTTTACTATGTTTGTCTCCAGTTGTAAAGCACTACGGAAAATGTTGGCGCTATATAAATAAATGATGATGATTGCAGTTTTTTGGATGCGACCTGCTCCTCTTTTTTTTTCCACTCAACTCAGTGTCCTTCATTGACCTCCCCAAAACAAGTACAAGTGTTTAGTAACCAGAGCATGTCAAACAGGTTAACGTGTGACATGCAATGTCACTAACGTCTGAACTTGGGTTGTTCTTGTGAATATGTATTAAGTAACTGTACCTTTATGGCCCATAGCAAATAGTGAGATATAAAATATGAAAGCAAATGTCTGGTTGCTATTGCTTACAAATATTGAATGATTGGTCTTCCCGTACTTACTCCATTATTCTCAATCGACTTCAATGTAATTTAATAGAGCTTCTGATTATCATGTGGGCTCCCCCTGTCTTAGAAATTAAAATCTTTCTTATATATGGCTATCTTGACACAAACTGGTGCGCCAAGCTTGACCAAATGTTTCATCTAGACTTACAGTATTAAATAGAAAACTATGTTTTCTAAAGAAAAAAATTAAATAAAAATAATTAATATTATGTATTTATATTATATATTTATAATATATATATATATATATATATATATATATATATATATATATATATATATATATGATCATACTCTATATAAATCAGAACATATATGAATATCATACAAAAATAAAAATAAAGTGTTTTATTATTGAGGTTTAATATACAGCTTTAATATGTTAAGAGACTGAAACAAGGTGTTTTTTATCATATTCAATTTACAAATAAAAGTTTTGGACATGGAAACTTATGTATCTAATTTAATGTACATGAAGGGATGTAATGGTTCTCCAGCAGCTTTGAAACTTGGCAAGAAAAGTTCTGAAGAATTTAAGTGCAGTAAAAGACAAAGGCAGAGTAAAAAAAAAAATCAATATGATTTTCCAGCCAAGACGTACAAAATTTAAGAATAAAAACAAAAGGATGTCTGCTCCACAGGACAGACGAAAGTTAATAAAAGTCACTGAACAACATTTCCAGACAAAGAAGAGCATAAAAATGTGAAAGAGTCCATATAAAATTGCCCTACAAGATATTTGCACCAAAATAAAACAAAAAAAGTTCTCATCTCAATAGTTCTGAAATGATACAGTATCCAACGTGCTGCATCGTCAAAAAGTGTTATAAAATGCTCCCACCTCTAATAAAATGCCAAGTTAATAAAGCAATAGTACAAAATAATAATAACCAGCTTAAAATAACATTGCTTCTGTCTATTTTCCAACGAATTTATGCAAGATCAGACTATATACTTGGGTGGTTTCTTCCATTAGAGAAAATGTGTCCGCTTGGTCTGTAAAGAGAGTAAGTCAAACATCACATTCCACTTCCAGATACAAGAGTTAATGTTGTTTCTCACAAAACCATCTTTAGAGGTTATGTTCCACCTTCATCTCAAGTAACATACACATCTTCCTTTCCTTTATACAGTGCAGAGTATATGGGCTGAGAAATTGGAGCCAGTTCCGTTCTACTCCAGTTCACTGTCATCTCTCTCTGAGTTTAGTGCTGTGCAGTAGTTGGGTTTATCTGATGGTATGTAGCCAGGCAGACAAACACACTTGTATGACCCCTCTGTATTAATACATTTGGCATTCTTGCAGAGAGACATCCTGCTGTTCAGCTCATTGCACTCGTTGACATCTACAGAGGAAAATAACAGGTAAAGCTATTAGTTACACAGATATTTTTTCTTCCTTCCACAAAGACTTATTGCATCTTGCCCTTGTCACAAATACAATGAATGTCCCTAACATAACATGTAGAACATTAGTAATATAATTTTATGATATGTTGAGATATTTAAGATCTAGATGTGAACTCATGTTGGGTCTTTGTAGGCTTAGGATAGTAGTGTAAATAGTTTTTGTCTTCAGTCAGTTTAATGTCTCGATAAAAAATTCTTTTCATGGTAAATGTTACTTTTTCTGTGCTATCTATTTATGTGTTTGTTGCCAATAGTTTTTACATTTTACATTACATCCAGTCCCATGAGTAGGTGATTTGTGGACCAAATGCCAATACTGAATGCTGTCAAACATGAAGGATCTCAAGAAAGGTGAAGGCCACACATAAAGGCCTGGGAGGGCTGCATCTAAACCATGGGTTGCTAGCTCGCCATATATCTTAAAGGCCCCAGACAAGAAGCAGTTAAGTAAATAGACAGCAAGTGGTAATATACATGTTTAACGGATCCAGAGATCATTGTCTCTAAAGAAATCTCAAAGAATCTTACTCTAATTACACATAGGACTATACATAGGATTCTAGTTTATCAACTTGTTTCAGGGATGACTAATCAGTAGTATTCTAAGATATTGCTTTAGAATACCTCTGACTACAACTGATGCAGAGGAATAAAGAAATAGCAGATGCCATGGAAAAAGCAGGGGCAGGTCACACTGAGAAAGTTAGATGCAAAATAGTGGTAGGTGGCTGGTGGATACAAAAAAAAGAGAGAATGGAGATCAGGGGGAAAATGTATCAAGCTGAGAGTTTCCAGCAGGTTTAAAAAGCGGAGATGATGCCTATAGCAACCAATCAGATTCTAGTTATCTTTTATTTAGTACATTCTGCAAAATGATAGCTAGAATATGATTGGTTGCTATAGGCATCATCTCCACTTTTCAAACCTGCCGGAAACTCTCAGCTTGATACATTTACCCCCAGAAAGGGTGAGATGGAGTGAAACTGGGAATAAGTACTTCAATTGCATGTAACATTTAACTAACGGGAACAATGTATCAGTCAGACATGACGCTTAGAAGGCGAATCTCTTGAGGGTGCTGAAGGACTGGTGCAACCATATGCAATGATGATGATGACTATCTGCAGCACTATACTGCTACTTCTCCTTAGCTGATTGTGTACTGACCTCTCCAACTTGTAAAAAAAATGATTAGCATTGTGGCTAAATTATATTAAGTGGCCGTCTATTCGCATGAATTCATTAACATTTTCATTTGGACTTCTCCAGGAAAGGAGATTCACATTTTTAAAGGGGATTTTTAAAGGGGAAAACAGCATATGTTTGATTTATGATTAATTACATTTTATATTGAAAATGTGACTTAATCACAATGTGGCATTTATTAATAATGTTAATAACACTGTCCAGACACAAGCTTTTCCTGTGTATATGACATTTCATTATTATACTAGTACAGATATAGTAATGCAACTTTAGCATTTACTAATAACACTGTCAATATACATCTCTATGCTGTCTCTACACTATCGTGGGTCAATCATATGCTGTCTCTTCACTATTGTGGGTCATAAATATACACACTTGTTGCGCTTGACTTACACATGGCACAAATGACACCATTAATAAGCTGGATGAATCTTGACATGATCCTGACTTAACATTAGCACGTAAATATACTAATTTCTATGTGCATCTTTTCCTACTTACACTTAGAGCACAAATGCATCCACCTCTAAATCATACATGCCAACTCTCCCGGAATGTCCGGGAGACTCCTGAATTCTGGATAGGTCTCCCGGAATCCCGGGAAAGCTGGTATTTCTCCCGCATCAGAGTCGGCATGGAGTTGTGTATGGACGTAGCGGGTGGGGCTTCGCGAATCATCTCATTTTGGCCTCACCCCCAGTGACGTAATGCCTGCTTTGGGTCTTTTCAACAGTGTAAAGAGTCCCAAAACAGGCATTTCATCACTGGTGGCAAGGCCAAAATGAGGAGATTCGCGAAGCCCCAACCCCTTCGGCCCTCCCCCTACACCCCTCTTCAGTGATCTCCCGGAGGGAGCCAGCCAAAAGTAGGCAAGTATGCTCTAAATGAGGCCCATTAGGTGACAACACTGATACTGTTTTATATAACACTACTCTTGTAATATATTTTGTGCCATATTTTTGTGTTTGTATGTGGTAAACATGCCATGTACATATACAGAATGTGCTGGTTTTATGGACTTTTTGGCACAGCTATAAAGAATAGGCAACACAAGCCAGCAGGGTTGACAATTTGCACATCCTTTTTTTATTTTCCTTCATTTTGTATATAAATAATGTATTTTCAAATATTACAAATATTTACCTAATCAGGGCTGAATCATTTCCATGCAAGTCATGTATGTAGCTTATAAAAATCTGGTGTAATGAGGGTTTGAAAAGTGGGATACTACAGTAATATAGGTATATGGGGAGGCACAGAAATAGGTGGGGGGGGGGGCATGAAATGCTATAAATTCATGTTATTCTTACCAACACATGTCATTTTCATCATGTCCAGGTGGTATCCATCAAAGCAATCACATGTGTATCCTTCCTGTACTCGTACACATCTACCATTTTCACATCCGTTCAAGATGCCACACTCCTCTGCCTGCAGCTCCTCGTACTTCCCAGCTTCAAATCCTGCAAGAGTAGGGCATGATTATAGCATACAAATGCTGGGTAATAGTGACAACATGTCATCATACCAAGATCAAGACCACAGACAGACAACCTGCAGCTTTCCTGATCATAAAACTTGCTTACAAAGTACAGCTTACTGTTACCAGAGCCAACTGGCACTTGTAGTTCAAGAAAAAGTTGAATAAGTACAGGAAGTTGCATTTCAGTACTCAGTGTCTAAACTATCCTCTTACTAATTAATGTACAATCATGTGGTTGAATTCATATTATATTATGAGTTTGACCAATAAATATTTTGAATAATGATATTTTATATATATTTGTACGTAGTATATATAAATAACAAATAATATGGGGGATTTAGCATTGCAAGTTATGCACAGATGCAAGTTAAATTCGTCCTACTGTATTTAGATTTGCATTACACTTAATTCCCGAGGCACAAGTAAGAACTTGCATAACAAGCATAAAACTAACAAATAAATAATCCCATATATGTACATAGCTCAGGTGGGCATGGGTAACTTGCATCTCCCCAACCTTACTGTACAGCACTTTCATGTAAACCCCCTGATCCGCCACTCAGAAGTGTTACATATAAGCAGCTCAAAATACTGGCCCAAGTTTACAACGTGCAAATGCATTTGTGCCCCAGTCAATGTAAAGCAAGAGTAAAACGCCAAATGTAAAATGTCTAATTGCCAGCAGATGGCAGCATAGCTCCACACTGAAAAGTGACCACTCGATCAACACTATGTTCTGAAAGGAATATTTTTCAGTGTACTTTACAAGCATCTAGTTCATTGATTTGGGAAATATCCAATATAAAATTATAAATAATATACAGCACAAGCTATCCAGTGACAAGTAATCAACTTAATACCAGTCTAATCTATTCTGATGCATAATTACAATATAAATGCATAACAGAACATGGTAATTTATTTAATCATTTTGGGTTGGAAATACAAGTATTGAACCCTACAAACAAACAAGTAACTATTGGTGGGAGAAGTCATACCACCTAAATTACCTTAATATAAAAATTGAAAATAGGTACTAAATAAGTATCAGGGACCTAAAGGGTGAAGTTTCTCTTTCTCCCTGTTTTAACATTTTCACACAAACTTTCTAGAACTTTTGATCATACTATTATTTTAATGTGATATTTTGTTTGATTAAGGCTATACATAATAAATATATGATATTAAAATGAATGTATTTATGTCACAATATCAGTATGGATTGAGAGCCTCCAAAACAGAACTATTTTTTCTCTCTAGTAATGTACACTCCTTTGCTGACATCAATAACAACCTACTGTAACCAGACATTTGCAAACTCTGAAAAATAACCACTATGTATTGTAATAAAAAAACATGCTGCAAAATAAACATATATAAACTGAAAATAATATTTTTGCAATGAAATACACTTCAAAATTCAATTATGTAAATTTTACAATGCTCTATTTTTTGATTTTCATTTCAGTGTATCTTTAAACTGTATCCAAATTAAGTACACACCGTACCAGTGTGATGAATATCCACCTTTTGTCGCGGAGGCATATTAAAAATGCAAATACTGTTTAATCAACTGCTTCTAGATTAATAATCCCTAATGAAGAAAGCAGTCCCAGATTTATCATGATGTTACAACATACGTAGTTGTCTTATCTCCCGGAATATCCAGGAGACTCTGGAATTTCAGGAAGTTCTCCTGGATCCCGTCCCACTCTATTTGGAAGTGGCAGGGATTTTTATGTGAATTGCGTCATTATGCCCAACCCTTGATCCGCGATCATACAAATCTTTGTCCCTTTCCTGTAGGACCTTCCTGAAAGGAGGTCCAAAATGTAAGCAACTATGTGTTACAATTACTCTAACAAACATACGTGGCACGCATCAATGTTTTCTGTGATCTTTTTCTCATCAAACATGAAAACTCTGTACAACTATGCTATAATGGAGTTTCAAGCCAAAGCAATTGATTATCCCTTTTGAACAGTTTAAAAACGCATGCGCTTTGTATATATACGCACATCTGTATTCAGCAAGGAGCAGATGTGAAGATATGTCTGTTGATGTATACGGATCTAGGTCTGTTATGCTCTAATAGACAAGACATTGCAGGATACATCCAATACTTATGTGGAATATAAAGTCACTAAAATAAAAACTATTCAATTACCTGTTACTAATATAGTTATTAATGACAAAACTTTAAAAAAAAAATCCCCCTATGAAATACATTAATTAGGATGTAATTAATGTCCACTGTACATAAAATAAATTTTTACAGTTGCTTCTGATTGCAAACACGTTCTAGCATGCAGACTCAGCCATCATCGCTAGTATTCAATCGGCACTTAGACTAGACCTGTATCTGGTGCAAGTGATACGACTGAAAATCACGCACCTTAGAGATGCCCGAAGCTTGAATCAGCTGCTACTGCGTGTGCTCGAGCAGACACGCCCTTACTGTACATTGATCCGCCCATTCCCCTCCCCGTTCCGCCCCTGAAATCGTAGACTGCAGTAAGTGTTCTTTGCACTCAAAGATTAATTGAACGTTGCTCCGTTCTGTTTAGTATGGTCCGGTTCTGGCCATGCGCAATTAATTGTGCGCATTATATGCAACATATCGCCAGTTATTCTTCTTAATGAATGAGGCCCTATGTAACTTGGTGTCTTCACACTTTTACCTTCATATAAAAATGTACTTTGTGTAATATAATTTGTAGCTAACATGTAACACTCTCAGATTTTATTGATTTCCCCTTGCATTGATTATTTCCATTTGCTTACTTAATCTTGTTTCATAATTGTTTATTTTTAAATACTGTGAAAATGAAATGGAATAAAATTATGATCATTTCCAGTTGTCGTCATGTTGGGGCAATGTAGTATCATCTATTTGCCTATGGTGCCTGGAAATTAGATTGAAATATTGGCTACTATTCCTTTTAAATAGAAATGAATTGGTGGAGTCACTATGCAGCTGAACCATGTGTATTAGAGTATATCAAACTAACAACATATTTGAGGTTGTGGCTTTTCGTCATGCTTATAAACCTTTTACAATTATTTTTGTCCCGTGGTTATAAATAAAGCTTGGTGAAACTAATCTGTCCCTCTATAAGGCAGTACAACATTCATCACATAACAGAAACATATTCTGTTGTGTGTTACTGAGGGTTGGGCAAGAGCTGCAGAACCATTTGCATACTTTATAGCTCTGATTTATTAATCTGCAATTCCACACATCGCATTGGGGACTGTGCACTTGTTAAACTGCCAGCAACATACACACCCCATGTGATGCTGGATGAATCCCATGCATATCTTCCCTGTTTCGATTACTGGCCGACACAGCTCTACATAATGTTTTCTTTCGCTGTAAATAATAAGTAAGGATTAACAATTCATAAGGGATGCAAAAGCTGCTTTGCTGAAATATACAAACGGTCTGGCCAAGAATGGAGTGCATTAAAGATGTTTTCTGAGTTTATATTAGACTGCTTCATAAAGAATATATATAATTTATGATGCATAACAATATTTTATAGGGTCTTCATGAGATTAGATTTAACTTGTGGCTTTCCAGATGTTACTGAAGGACCACTCATTTCCGAAAGGGCTCCAAGGGCTAGATTTACTAAGCTGCGGGTTTGAAAAAGTGGGGATGTTGCCTATAGCAACCAATCAGATTCTAGCTTTCATATATTTAGTACTTTCTACAAAATGACAGCTAGAATCTGATTGGTTGCTATAGGCAACATCCCCACTTTTTCAAACCCGCAGCTTAGTAAATCTAGCCCCAAGTCTTTATGTATTGCAGTGGCCTCTCTAGCAGTTCTCACTTACAGTTCTACACTACTACTCCCAGGATGTTGCAACGTTGGCAGAATTACTACTGTTGTATTAGGCTAGTGATACACAGGAGCTTTGAATGCCTATGATTCAAACAGGGAATTTTCACTGTCCAGTTCCATGCACGTAACAGGCCGTGGGAAAACTGAACAAATGTAACCTCTGAGCACTCCCACAACCAGCATAGAGATTACTTGTGCTTGTGTGCCAGTAACTCAGCGCCTACACTGCCTGCTATTGAGCTCATACCCACTGGTGTTTCATAAATGTGTTTTACTTGCATTTTTTTACCCATGTAAACAGGTCCATTGATTCTAGTGCTGCCATATCCACTGGTGTTTTTATGTGGGCTGCAGTAGTATTTTTCAGAATACTAATTGTTCCATTTTTTTAGGCTTTTACCACATGTAAATGCAGAGCGAGCTCTAAACCACTAAGAGAATACCAGTGGATGTGCAGGCAAATAAAATACGCAGAAGCTGGTTGTAGTACATGCAGGCCCATATTTAGAAATGAGGCTGTCTTAGGTATTGTGAGTGAATAAACTTTAAATTAGTGATTGTGCATTCTAATGCCTCTATACTCAACACCTTCTATTTTGAATGGGGAAAATAGGTGGTTAGGTAAAAGCAAGCACTCAAAAAATAAATAAAATAATTTGCAGAATTGGTGCATGCATGTGTGAGGCATCTGTAACTACAGGCTGTGCTGGGAATTTTCACTCCATGCCGCTTGTACCTGCTGCAAAGAGACTGAAGCTTTACTACGCCGTTAAGTGTAGTGGTTGTAGAACAAATATGTTTTGTTTAGACTGTGTTTTGTTCAGACTAATGCTGCAATCCGGTGATGAATGAAGTGTGATGGGCCCACTAGGTCATGCCATTCCCGATCCCATAGAGCCCTGTATGCTCCCTGGTACCTGGATGCCACAGGCCTTAATTTAGAGCAGCAGAGACTTATCTTATTATCAGCTGTTCATGGAATTATAGAAGTCAGAGATCAATGAATACAAAAGCAAGAGAACCAAAACTGAACAAGAGAGAACTAGAACAACCAATACTGATCAACGGTCAGGACTGGTGGGGGACAAGCTTATACTAATAATAACCAGAGGTTAGACAGGCAGCGGACAAGGGTTTTCCAGTAAATGTAGCTAAAGGTCAGGGCAAGCAGAGGACAGTGTAATCCACTAACTGGAGACAGCAAAAGCACACAGCTGGAGCAGAAGCGTGGAACAATATCAGTGGAAGGGAAAAACAAAACTGTCCTATAAAGCCATTAAGTAACCAGCTCCAGCATGTCTCTGTACAGAGTAGCAGAGGCAGGTCAGGGTACAAGGCCACTGCCCCTAAGTGAAACCTTGTAATGTTCCAATAATAACCTTTGTTGATGCTTGAGCATTATTAATAACTTAACTAAACTACTTTGAATCATTATAAAGTAGAATATACTGTAATATCCTACCTTTCCCCATGATAACAGCTGTTTAGAGAAAAGCATTTCCATTATAGAAGTTTTCAGTGCTCTCAGGTTACCTATACTGCTCAATGTCCAGACAGCCAACAGTCTGATACTGCATGACTGTAGTAAGTCAATGTAAAATACCAATGTATAACTTTCCCGTGTTTATAGAGATGCTTCTTACCTAATTTTTGACTTATGCTCAATATTAATAGAAGAGTTGATGAACGTGTATTTAACTGATCATGCAATTGTACCATGTGTTTACTGTATGTGGAGGCTAGAGGGATGTGTGCAACTTGGAGTTTTTGATTTGGGTTCCAAAACCAGGGCCGTAACGAGGACAGTGCGGGTGGTGCGTTCGCCCAAGGATCTATGCCCAATCTTTATTTGCCTTAATTAGTTAAATGTGGTGCTGCATTTCAGCATCTGCCCAGCTCCCGGAAGCGGTGTGACGGTATGTCGCTGCCAGTTCAGTGCAGCTGAGAGAAGCCAGGAAGAACGGAGGGAGAGTGGTCTACAGAAAATGGGAGGGGGAGAAAGAGCTGCAAAGAATGCTGCAGAGAACAGAAGGGCTGAAGAGAACAAGGGGGAGAGGTGGCTGCAAAGAACATGGGGGAGAAGGGCTAGAGACAAAAGGGGAGAGAGGTGGTTGCAGAGAATGGGGGGGAGAGGTGTCTACAGAGAACAGTGGAGAGGAGAGTGGCTGGTGAGAAGAGGGGGAGTATGCCTGGAGAGAATGGGGGAAAAGCACTAAAAAGAATGGGGGGAGTAGGGCTGGAGAAAACAGGGGGGGGAGTGGCTGCAGAGAACGTGGGGAGGGAAGTAGCTGCAGAGAACAGGGGGGTGGAGAAGTGGCTACAATGAACAGTGGGGTTGAGAAGTAACTGCAATGAACGGGGCGGGGGGAGAGGTGGCTGCAGAGAACGGGGGGAGAGGTGGCTGCAGAGAATGGGGGGAGGAGAAGTGGCTACAGAGAATGGGCGGGAGAAGAGGCTGGAGAGAACAGGAGGTGAGTGGCTGGAGAGAAGGGGGGGAAGGTTGAAGAGAACAGGGGGATAGAGGGGGTGGGAGAGAACAGTTTAGGGGATAAGTGGCTGGAGATAATAGTGTGGAGAGGAAGGGTGAAGTATTCTCTCTTGTTCAAGGTTCTAAAATATCTAGTTACGAATCTGGCCAAAATGATCAAGCTACAATTTTCCAAATTCTGCTTTGCCTAGTCTGTTTGAATTAGAGTTCCAGTGTAACAAACACAAAGTGAATACTATATGAATATTGTCTGGACTGCTATTCAAGGAGATAAATGTTTGCTCCATGTGAACATATGAATACAGAACAATGAGATCATTAAAATCAGCGTGTCATATGGACAGATTGTAAGGTTACTGCCCTTGTGTGGGCACTGTGATATCACTGACCTACTCAAATATGCTTGTGCCAAAGCGTAATCACCTTGTTGTGAGTTCTTTGGATTTGAGCATGCTGATGCTGCATGTTATTAACAAAATAGTACACTAGTGAGTATACTAGTAAGATTTTCATACACAGCTAATTTTGGAGACAAGGATACCAATTTTAGAGACAGGGAGTTGTGTGAGTCGGAACAGACAGTAATAGCATTTTGGAAAAGATTATTGTTGGAAACAAACCAAATGCTTGGGAATTGGTATTTACTGGATAAGAGGCTTTTATTGGAGGCCATGACAAAAATATACAAAATTACATTTAAAAATTAAACTCCTCTTTCATTACCCTACCCCTGGCATTCCTCTCCTTGTTACATTGTTTATCAGTGCTTTTCACAGTGGCTGTAGGAAAAAACACTTAGGGTTTTATTTTGAGTTGGACGTACGTCTTATTTTTTGGATGTAAACATATACATTTCCTGCAAGCAAGCTAAAATGCATCTGTATCTAGATTTCTGTGTATATTAAGCTGGAGATACAACCTAATGAGGCTTGGATGCATCTCCAGATACACTTCTTATGAGAACCAGCCTGGCCTGTGAAGCAGGGCACTGTACACCTAGCCTGGTCCTCCACGTAGGCAAACTCCAAAGAAAAAACTACTTTTACCATCTGATTTGGCCTGAACAGCATCCGGTTTAGGGGTTTGCAAACCGCCAGACATCGGATACAGTTTGAGTTTTCCGTGTCCAAACCGCAGGATAGTAAATCATGTCTTTTGGATCCGAAAACCGTCTCTTCTGTGTGGCGGTTTGCAAACCACACACTAAACCGCTGCTTATTAAATCTCCCCCCTGGTCTGTGTGTACGACATTATTACCGAGCGCCAGAAATCACTTACTTTTTTTCCCTTTCCAGTTGTCTGAACTTTCTGGATAAGAGATCTAATACCAGTTGTTTGAGGATAGCGATTTACTTCTGAAGACATTCACAATTCAATGATAAACCAAAAATGTTCAAAATGTTGTCCATGAAAATGCTGAATGTGGAATGTGCAATATAATAATAATAATAATAATATAATATAATAATATATATGAACTGTGAGGTGAAATAAGTAAAAATACGCCGTACAGCCACATTTTCATGTGGATTGTAAATTACACATTTTTCCTACTATAATCTTGTATTCCCTATTGACTTATGATTTGAAAAATAAATTTAAAGATATTGTTCCCTGTACCCAAGTGAGTAGTTGTAGTCTATGGTGGCTAAATTTTGGCCAAAGAAGAGCAAGGTACTAACAGTTTTTACTACCAAGAAACTGTTACAGATGAAAACCATGTTAGTGCAATGTCAGTTGACATTCCGTAAATGAAGCATCATCTGCTCTACAGTCAGCTAAACCCATCATGAATATTATTTCTGGGAACCTACATATTTCAGTTATAAAAATGAAATGTACACATGGAGTGGTGGATGCAGCAAAAATCACATTTCCTTCTATGGCTTCTGGCACCCTAAGTATCTTCTGGCAGCCAAATCTCTATTATTCATCAATTTTTTACTATTGCTTGTATCCATGGCTAAAAAATATGTAGAATATTATTCAGTTAGATATTTTTAGTACCATTGCCAGAACAGTTACAAAGGAAGGTACACCTGTGCTTAGTTAGCCAGCAAGAAAGACTTATAAAGGCAATAAACTGGCCAAGAATTCGGGGAACAAATAAAGAAAAGGTTTTTTTTTTGTGGAAATGATCCAAGGAATGAAGTACTATTGAAAGATTTTTATTCAAACTACTTTGTAGTCATCCGAGTTTACGTCTGTCAGTGACCTCCACAGTGAATATATTCCCCCTGGGCAACTTTATCCTACATCCTGCATGACCTATGAAAATAACATGTCTGTTTATTTTATGATCTGTTTGCCCGATGCCCGGTTCCAGAGGGAAAATTATAATTAGGTGCAGCTCACCAGAAAGTAGCTCCAGTGGATTCCAGTTCTGTAGTTGTGTACGAGGTAATATCTCTTACTGGCTTCCATAGATGGCTGTTATACAGTGATCCACTGTGTTTGTGACTATACTACATCCACAGTCTAGATTGGAGGTTTTAACTACTCTGCAAGAGCCGCCTGTTTTTCCCTCCAATTATTTTAGAAATCAGACCTTAAAGATGTTTGTTATGACTGCATGTGTATGAATAGAACAGATAACTGCTCTCATAAACATACTCTTGTTATAATCTATTCCATACTTGCCAACTCTCCCGGAATGTCTGGGAGACTCCCGCATTTTGCGAGAATCTCACGGACTTCCGGAAGAGTGTGGCAATCTCCCGCATCTGGCAGAATTCTGCCCACTTCCTAGTAAAGTGGACAGAATTAAGTCCCAAACGCCGCGATTTACCGCACAATACTGTCAAATGACGCGTTTGAGTCATTATGTCACGGGGGGCGGGGGCAAAAGGAATTTTGGAGCCCTGCCCCCATCATGCCCACCTACCCCAGCAGGTTCCCGGAAGCCAACTTTCAAAAGTTGGTAAGTATGATCTATTCGCTCTATAGGCAGAGGCCCAGAGCCTCCCCATAAATATCTATTCATACTATTTATAAAGGTCTGTTTTCCAGAAAAATTGCTCCCCCAAGAACTTAGATATGAGTGAGGTCAGGATAATGCAATATGATTGTCTCCCTTTGCTGTCAGAGCTCAACAACATATATGTGAGTTTAAGTGGAAACAGTGGCTGCCATCCTACATAGAGATATGAATGAGATGTTAGGTAATCAGAAACCAAGAATAGTGCAATAGATAGGTCCGTTGGTAGAGGATTATCTATGCATAGACTAACACCTAGGAAATTCAGGACTTTGTTCAACTTACGTTCCGGAAGGTTGTATGGATCGGGTTGTGCTATATATTCTTCTGAAAAATGAAGGGCATCTTCTCCATAGGGTTGCCTGAATCTCGGCACTCGAAGGTTGCATAGATAAGCATAATCCTCTGCACATATAAAAAATATAAGTAAACATTTATTAGCATAAACTGAGTTATGGTTTTACTGTTTTTTTCTATAACAACTCAAAACCACATAACTTGCCGTTGACATTGCCACTCACCCCTATTCACTTTGCACATCATACCCTAGTACAGAGTAATAAACCATCTTTACAAATACATTGTGATTTGTCAAGCAAGCTTAACATGGTTTAATCCTGATTTTAATATATATGTGAAGTCTAAGAAGGAATTGCAAAGTAAGACGGTTTACCAAAATTAGCTGGTGGTAGCTTAAAAGGCCAAAACAGTTTTTCGATTTGTTTTTGTTTCATATAATATATGTGATATATTTGTTATCTAATTTTGAACAGTATATCAGTTTGTGCACTAAATAGTTAATATGCATAAATAATACTAATTTGAACAATCAAAATATCACAAAGCAGAAACATCCTGAACATAAAGAATATCAAGTGGGGTAGGTGAAGGTGTGAGTTCCTTCGAAGTATTGAAAAGCACATTGTTAACAGCAAACATAGAGTAAGTAAGAAAAAATTAACACAAATCTTCAAATATTAAAGAAAAGCAAATGGTAAGATAAAAACACTAACATACACACACACACAGGAATGTCTTCCCAAATATGATAACAACTAAGAACGGAGTTTCCGACTGTAACAGTATTTCAGCTCATGACACTAGAGAAGCATGTTTGTATGCACTGATATCCTATATGAAATATGACATACCCCCAGGCTGTTTGTCCCCAGTACAGCAATCCAGTCATTAAAAATATGACTGCAACATTTCTGACGAACTTTAATTTTATTTATGTCTGAAAAGAGATTTATCAGTTTTAACACAAGTACTATCTGGGGAAAGCAAACAAGACTTCTGAATTTGTGGAGTAAGTATTTGCAAGGTCTTAAACTAGGTGACTCAGACCAGACTTTTTTCTATAACTTTTATTCAAAATTTTCCATAGTAAAAGTAAGACAGATAACAGCAACAAAAAATTGGGGCGAGGGGACGTTAAGTAAATAATTTAACAATTGGATGAGTTCTGCAAATACAGTTAGAATCTTGGTCATATTTGCAGATCGACTGGTGTGCAGCAAATGCATAAGAGGTGTATGGTTTAGCTTTAGCAAACTTTTTCAACATCAAATGGCTACAAATGGGAGGTAGGTTTAAACATAGTGTAGGTTTGTGGTCATTTTTGGGTTAACCGCTATCTAAAAAAAGGGCTCTACATTTGATGGTTCCTAAAAATAACAAGCTTTACTGGACTAACGCTAGATACATGGTGTGTCTCTTTTTTTTTTTACCAGTGATCTGCAGAGATCCTGCTGCCCACATGCTTTCTGCTTTACCGGACTTGCCCTACATGCATGGTGTGTCTTCTATATTACCTATGATCTGCAGAGATCCTGCTGTCCACATGCTTTCTGCTTTACCGGACTAGCCCTACATGAATGGTGTGTCTTCTATATTAACTATGATCTGCAGAGATCCTGCTGTCCACATGCTTTCTGCTTTACCGGACTAGCCCTACATGCATGGTGTGTCTTCTATATTACCTATGATCTGCAGAGATCCTGCTGTCCACATGCTTTCTGCTTTACCGGACTAACCCTAGATGCATGGTGTGTCTTCTATTTTACCAATGATCTGCAGAGATCCTGCTGTCCACATGCTTTCTGCTTTACCAGACTAACCCTACATACATGGTGTGTCTTCTATTTTACCAATGATCTGCAGAGATCCTGCTGTCCACATGCTTTCTGCTTTACCAGACTAACCCTACATACATGGTGTGTCTTCTATTTTACCAATGATCTGCAAGGATCCTGCTCTCCACTTTGCTTCTGCGTATGTGTCTTAAAATGTAAATTCCTTGGTAATTAGGCGGTCTATTTATCAAAGATACAAAAGTCCTAAATCCTGCAAAACCGGGAGTTTTTGCAGGATCTAGGACTTCTACCCATTTATCAAAGCCACCTGCTGTGCTTCCACATGCAATCTATGGGGAAGCCCATTTATCATAGAAGCAGCAATACAACTAGCGCTGCTGTCCTCCGACTGCTATTGACATCTCAGGATTAAAATAAAGCAATTTTCCTTTTTTTAAATAAAGTTAATTTAATTATTTGTTAGCATTTATTTTATTCCATATCTTTAATATTTTTTTTAATGGAATCTGAAACTGAAAGCACAAGTCTGGGCTCATGCATGCACAGAGGCTCCCTGCTCTGGCCTGGTGACATTTTTGAGGGAAATTGCCCGATCTAAGATTTTCTATTACTAAGGTAAACAGTGATAGAACATTTTCATATCAGAACATTTTTAATAAATAGACCCCTAAATGAGAAAGCAGACTTTTGGAGAAATCCATAATGTACAACATTGTCTGGGTATTTATAGGTAATATATTCAGACTTCTTAGTGACTGACCATAATTTATGTGTAAAATCAAAATGGGAATTTACAACAGAGGTATTTTTAAGGCAACATCTCTGAAAAAGACAATTTATAGCCTATTTCCAGATGGCTGCAACTTTGATCAGGCAGCCACACATCCTTCCTCACGTCTGGGAGCTGCATCAGCGAGCTCTTAGGAAATGAACCGGTTAGGGGGGAGTCTGACTATTTCAAAAACCTCAGGTTTTCTATTTCGCAATGACTACTGTGCGCTCTGCTCGTGTCTAAGCAAACACTTTCATGGTTTTATCTACGCTTTTCAGGAAGACAAATTATCTTCTACTGTGGAGACATTACGCCCTTGTCTCAGTTGTATGATATAAATCTCTCAAGCAGAAACCATGATTAGGTATTATGGAAACAGTAAATATTACTGATGGCTATCAAGTGTTGGAGAAACTCCAGAATATATATGTATCCTGTGGCTTCAAGGTGTAAAAGCTCATTTGAAAGCCAATGCAACCACTTAAGCCATCACAGAGAAAAAGCATTATTCAACATAGAATTTTGTAGCTCATATATACATCTGGTGACTGCTAAATTGATATTTTGGGGGGGATTAAAACAATGCTATTACTAAAGATAGCAAATTCTTCAGGAAATAAGTGATTTATATATACAGTGTAAGACATAATATACTGTGTAGGATATGATAAGTCACCGAGAAGATCCTTCAACTGCATGCACATGGCTGTAGGCTGAGGTCATTCCCATTACCCTACTGATACACACATGTTCCTAGTGAATACTGAAGTGATGATATCACTAAACATTTATGGATAGATATTACTTACAGACCTTTCTACATATACGGATATCATTTGTCTATTATATATCAATCAGTGTACATTATTGAACATTATGGGCCTGATTCATTAAGGAAAGTAGGGTAAAAAAAAAAAAAAGTTTTCTCCTGGACAAAACCATGTTACAATGCAAGCAGTGCAAATTATTTTTTTTATTTTACACATAAGTTAAATACCGACTGTTTTTTCATGTAGCACATAAACACTTTATGGCTTATTTGTACACTGAAATTTAAAGTTGATCTATGACATGTCCTAGCCCAAATACAAATCTGCTATCGCATTTTAAATTTACCTTCCCCTCCAATGCAACATGGTTTTGCCAAGGTGCAAAGTTACTAAATGTTTTGCTTTCCTTTCCTTACTGGCTCAGGCCCTACATATATATTACAGGTCACCATGACCACATTAAAATCCTAAGTCAGTAGGAAACTTCTAGCTGTGAAAATTGCTAGGATAAATTTATCAGTAACAATGTCAGGACTCAGGAACACCATTTGATAAATGGACAATTAGTTGTTTTCACTTCCAAAAACGAATTGTAGGCTACTTGAAGTCATGCTTACACACTAAATAAAATAGGTAATATAGCACTATTCCAAAATGCATTTTGTGTGGAGTAATGTGAATGTTAATATGGGCATATGTAGGTCCATGGGCCCGATTCATTAAGGATCTTAACTGAAGAAACTTCTTATTTCAGTATCCTGGACAAAACCATGTTACAATGCAAGGGGTGCAAATTAGCATTCTGTTTTACACATAAGTTAAATACTGACTGTTTCTTCATGTAGCACACAAATATCACCTTTAAATTTCAGTGTACAAATAAGCTATCAAGTATTTGTGTGCTACATGAAAAAACAGTCACTATTTAACTTATGTGCAAAACAGAATGCTAATTTGCACCCCTTGCATTGTAACATGGTTTTGTCCAGGAGACTGAAATAAGAAGTTTCTTCAGTTAAGATCCTTAATGAATCAGGCCCCATGTTTTTAATAAAAAAAATTGGGTTATAGCAAAATAGCCTGGGCAAAGCACAGACAAAACAATATTTACTATCTGGTAATTGTAAGTTTTTTCTACAGGTGGAAAGACGTATAAAATCTGCAATCAGTGTGGATCCATGTTTTTTTCTTATTAATGCATATGAACGTCTCTTGAATAAATTTTTCTTCCATCTTCTCATTTACGGTTTACATCCAGAGTGCTGCAGTTTATATCTATGATTTTCAGTTTTTACATTCAACTAAGTCAATAGCAACAGATAAAAAAAATGGGTATTATCTGTTCTTTAACTTTTGTTTACTCTTGTTTTTGTAAAAATTAACATACCCCTGCACAGGAAAAAGAAACTGATTAAAAAAAAGATGAATGAATAGATGGATGTAAATATGGATAAAAACTTTATCTATTAAAAAATATTATTCAAATGTACTTAAAAAACATACTAAAAATTAATAAAAATGGAAAAAATGTGGATGAAATGTATATGTACTTTATATACATTGTAATATGTTAAATAAAAGTTTATGAAATGAAAATATGCCTAACAAGTACTATACTTAAAAAAAACAATGTAAGATCATGTTGTTGTTCAGTTAATGAGGGAGTATAAGCAAATGGATGTATTAGGGTATGACTGATCAAGCACAACTGAGTTGCATCCGTAAAATGCACAATAGCCAGTACAAGTCCAACTGTGGATTGGAAGAAGTGGAGATGCTGCCTATAGCAACCAATCAGATTCTAGCTGTCATTTTATAGAATGTACTAAATAAATGATAACTGGAATCTGATTGGTTGCTACAGGCAACATCTCCACTTTTTAAAACCTGCAGTTTAGTAAATATACCCCTAAGTCATACATGAATCTTTATTGCGCATATTTAGATGTAATCAGTCCCATGGTTGTGTGCATTCATAGATTTAAGAGCACACAAGCCCTTATTTAGATGCTTTACTCTGTGGTGCACTGCAAATAGTACATTATACTTCATATCATTAACAGTGGTACCATTTTATACTTTTAATTAATTTAATGAACTCTTCATTAAATATTATCAGTACTGTTTCCGCACCTGAGTCTTTCATTGGGCATAGAGCACACTGCATTCCCCATGCTTCCCCATATAAACAGCAGCATTCTGTATAAGTAGTCTGCTTCCCATCCAAAGGCCGACGGCACATGTAGTCTTCACTGAGTTCTTGCCAACAAACATCCTGGAATACATCTGTTTCCTCTGTAGGTTCTGTAAAAGAATCAGATTATATATCATGTGTGATACCCTGCAAATCACAGGTATATTACATGATGCTCTCATTCAGAAAACTATAGTTCCCAAGTGCCCAAGAATATACTGGATGGCTTCAGGGAGATTCTTGGAAAAAAGGGGAGGAGCCAAAAACAGACTGGCTAGAGAGAGAAGTGATGTGTGTGGCTGCTGGCTGAACTAATGAAAGATCTTCCCCTAACGAGCCACTGAATCTATGGAGAGAATTGATTCCCCTCAAAGTACCGCTGCGTTAAACGTATTACCGTTATAACGGTAATATTAACCCGGCTTTCAGGGAGCTGCGAGCAAAAAGCCAGCGTTAAAACTACCGTAATAACGGTATTTACGCGCACTACTAGCGTAATAACGGTAATAGTGCGCAGGCAGCGTTACATTTTCAAGTAACGTGGCCAATTGAATTCCCCCCTATGGCTGACTTGTTGTCCTGAGGGATGTTTGCAGCCAGCCCAGAAATAAGCACCTTTGTAGCATTGGAAAAGCCTAACTTGCCATGGCCCATGAGATGTCAGCGGGAATCATTAAGACAGATAAGTTTCTTTTGCTTTGCTAAGTTCAAGTTATTTAAGTGAGACATCAACCTGTGTTAGTAAAACCTCTGACCGAGACTGTAATATTGCTATTATTATTATTATTATTATTATTATCTTTGACTTATAAGGCGCCACAAAGGGTCCGCAGTGCCGTACATTACATATACAAAAAACAGAACCAAGACATAACATGATACACAAATATATACAAACACAGGTGACAGGGTAAAGCAAATCAGATTATATCTGACAGATAGTGAAAGGGATGGTAGAAATCAGCAAGAAGGCCGAAGATTAATAAAACAGGGAAAACAGGGCTAGCGAAGCAGGCCAAGAGGTACAGAGGGTGAAGGAACAGTAGAAGGAGCACACAAGGAAAGAGGGCCCTGCTCATGAGAGCTAACAACCTAAAGGGAAGGGGAAGACACATAAAGGGTGGTACTAACTAGGGAAGAGAGCCAGGATAAGAAAGTTAGAAGGACTGATAGACTTGAATAAAGAAATGAGTCTAAAGGGCACGCTTGAAGCCTTTGAGAGTAGATGCTAACCTGATGGAACGTGGAAGATCGTTCCACAGCAGGGGAGCAGCCCTGGCAAAGTTCTGAAGACGAGAGTGAGAGGAGGTGATCAGTGAAGTAGTGAGGCGGCGGTCAGAGGCAGAGCGGAGGGGGCGGGTAGGAGTGTAGGTAGAAATGAGATTGGAGATGTAGGGAGGGGAATATTGACTAAGAGCTTTAAAGGTGAGGGTGAGGAGTTTATATTTAATTCTGTAGGGTATGGGGAGCCAATGTAGTGACTGTTGGAGGGAGACCGCAGAGATAGAGCGGCGGGAGATAAAAATGAGGCAGGCAGCAGCATTGAGGATAGACTAAATGGGTCAAGGCGAGAATCAGGTAGGCCAGAGAGAAAAAGTTTACAGTAGTCAAGGCGAGAGATAATAAGCGAGTGAACAAGGGTTTTCGTAGCTTCCGTGGTGAGAAAGGGACGTATCTTAGATATATTCCGAAGGTGGAAGTAACAGGATTTTGAGAGGGACAGAATCTGAGGCTTAAATGAGATGGAGGAATCAAGGATGACCCCAAGGCATCAGACTTGGGGGACAGAAACAAGGGTAGTGTTATTAACAGAAATAGAGAGGGGGGGAGGTGGAAGAGTCCTGGCAGGGGGGAAGACTATAAGCTCGGTCTTGGAAATATTGAGTTTAAGGAAGCGTTGGGACATCCAAGATGAGATGGCCGAGAGACAGGAGGAGACGAGGTATCATGTGTTATATATGTGTTATAGCACTGGCTAAAGGAAAAGTTTTGTTCCAGCCAAATCTGCTGTATTTAAAGTTATCTACAAGCTGACTGAAACTGCCTAAAATGGATGCTGATGAGAGAATTGCAAGTTGTTTAACCCTACAGTTGCTGGGAGAGAGTTGCTTATTCCATTAGATGGATTGCTGATTTTTTACTGATTTCAACTTGAACAAGTAAATAAGATTCATGTGTCAGCTGAAACTTCCATTAAACCTGTGGATTATAAATTACCCCATTGGGTTCTGTATATGATAGAGTGAACTAGAAAGCATCTAACCTGAACAAACTGGATTAATTGTAGCATCTCTGCTGATTCTTCTTCTGATAAGTATAATCGGTATAATTGCACTAAAAGTATTGTGTTGATTTATGTTTGCATATTGTTGAACCAAGATTCCTAAAATGTGATTTATTTTGTGACATGTTGTGTTCGCCTCTCTACCATACCACTGGGCCTGTAGAATCCTTCCTTATACTACTTTTGGGGTGCCAACCATCTGCCCCGTTACACATGTACCAACAAATCAGCATTTTTACAGCTTAACTTGGAAAGTATTACAGAGGTGTGAAGACGACATAGCAGCTGTACCAGTTTTCTAAACATCAGTGAGGGGCAAAGTCTTCATTTGCAGAAGTCAATATCATTAAACAATATTCGCTGCTCTCCTTGTACATCTGGTTTCTTGAACAGGTAGGTTTGCATTTTTTTTGGAAATTACTCTTTTTAGTTTTTCTAATTTAATCCTAAAAGTCTTATTTTTTTGAATGGAAATGAATTTTAGTTAGGCTTTCACAGATTCATCTTATAGGATGGTCTACTTCAGATCAGAGATCCCTGCACTAATGCCACCAGTTGCCAGGGGGAGCCAGGAAACCAGTAGCCCAAGTAAAAACTAATTGCATTGCTGAGATAATTAATATACCTATATACTTAGCTACATATGTCCACCATGCTCTGGTCACACCTCTGCAGCAAGTTCCCATGTTCAGTGTGAGGTGCTTTTTCTAACAGAGCAGACAAAGATAGACCGACACACTTACGTTGCAGAAATGCATTATGTGGATTGGTGAATTCATACACCTGCATCACTTCCCATTAAAACACTGTCCTAAAGACATTTGGCTTCAGTTGTGTGCAATGAAGTTGGGAGGCAAAACTTGGCTTTTTATCAGAGCAACAGTAGAAGGGCACCTTAGCACTGTATAATGTATTTTAACTCCTTGGTTCAACGATGTTGGGGTTTAGTGGTCATCTAAAGTCTAACTATCCACCTTTGCAAATGTATTTTTTTTATCATACATAAAAAAGGTGGGAATTAAAAATGGAAAGAAAAAGGTTTTTCTGAACACTTAGGGCCTGAGTCATTAAGGCAAAAAAGGAGTAAATGTTCTCTGGGACAAACCATGTTACAATTTAAGGGGTGCAAATTAGTTTATTATTTGCACATAAGTTAAATACTGGCTGTTTTTTCATCTAGCACACAAATATTTGCTAGCTTTATTATTACACTGAAATTTAAACTTGATCTAGGACATGTCCTACCCCAAGTATAAATCTGTCCCAACATTTAAAATTTACCTCCCCCTCCAATGCAACATGGTTTTGCCCAGGTGCAAATGTTACTCCTTTTTTATGCTTTGCTCTCCCTTAATGACTCAGGCCCTTAAAGGCTATTTTTTTAGGGCGAGCAGCCCATATTCACATACAACACAAACTCAGCTTAGATTTCTGTGGTAAAAACTGTACAGGACAGGCATTTAATGTCATGTTTAAGTGACAAGCAATGTTAATGATTGAAATTGAACACTTACCTGTGATCGCCTGCATGCTATAAATGAATACAATAGGATTTATTTAATTACATAGTGCAATGTGCTGTAAGCCATATATCAGATTATGATGAAATCAGTTTAGCAAATGAAAGCACATTTCTAATTTGTTATGAGTTACAGCACATACACATGTAGCACTATGTTAGTAAACATAAGCTCCAATGACAATCACTATGGTATATTTACTAGTGTATTACAACAAAACTTAAATACATTTGTAATCACTGGTTCTTACAAAAATGTGGAATAAAAAAACATTAAATTCTAAAGAATGATTATTTCTTTAAATATATTACTCATTTGATTTGTATACAGACTATACCCAAGAGGCGCTCTTGCACTTAACATATTTAATTAAACATCTGTGCAAAATGAATCTGCGAAATCTCAGTAACTTACCAGGTGAGTCCAATGGCTTAATGCACCTTTTGCCTGTGGAGTCTAGAACCATAGGGCGTGTGCAGAAACAGCTGTAAGATCCGTCCGTGTTTATACATTCACCGTCAATACAACTGTTTGGGTCATCACATTCATTGTTATCTAAAGGTTGATAGAAATCACAACATTATTTACACCAGAAATGTTGCTATTAATGAACCATATCGAGCTCCTGTTACCTTTAATGGGATCATTTCCAGGTTGCTCAATTCCATTGGTAAGCCGGGGGCCCACAGTAAATCAACAGAAGTAAATCAGCTGCGTGAAGCAGCTGCATTTGAATACTTAGTAAATAATCAGATGAGGCCATGAAACCTGATACATTTATAGAGGGATGAATATGCCAAAGGATTCCTTTGTTGTGGCTTGAAATGTTATTTTGTCTTCTGTGATACTTTGCTAGGTCGATGTGTTCTCCACTTATGCAGCTACAGTGGGATTTGCAAGTGGTATAAACTTGAAGAGAGAAGAAGGTGATTGTATGGAGAAAGTGTGGCATTCGGTTACAGAAATTAGGTGGATAATCAGCCTTTGCAAGAAAGAATTCCACAATGGATCTGTGTGCTAACCTTACTAGTGGCATCAATCCAGCATTATTAGCAAAACAGCTCATATGTACAAGTCAATCACTGATTTATGGGTTCCTGGAAAACCTAATAAACTGTGCAACATGGCTGACCCTGTTCCTCACTAAGTCTATGTAATCAAACAAAGCATTACATTTTTGCATTATAGCAAACACATCAACTTTATAAAATAATGTTACATTTTATTATATAACTACAACAATACTGGGCATGGTCCTTTACTGTTACCTAATGTCCCCCCTGGTTGTGGGTTCATATTGGAAATAAACCCCTCATAGGTTGTATCACCACTTCCTTTGAACAAGTGGCCCAGTACGGTAAAATATAGTAATAGCATAACAGGTGCTAAAAAAACAGTTTCCAGATACTAGCATAATATTTTCACCGGTTAGTATATAAAATGACAAATAAATTACAATAGATTTAAATAACCATGATGATTCTTAACTATTACAACTGTATAAGAAGGGAACATCTTTTACAATTCAGCATATTGTATACTTCATATACAAATTCTGGCACAGCAAAAGAATCAAACTGATCTTATGAAAGCTAAGTATATGATTCTTTTTTTTTTACATCTAGAGACACACATACTGTATATCCCTAGATTAGCACCTCTATACCCCAGATTTTAACCTCTCTCATGAAGATCTGTAATAGCCACGGTGTCCACCATAATAACCCCAATTAGCATTGTACATCCTCCATTGTCCATCATATTAGTCCCAATGTCTAGTATAAAAGTTTAAACAATCAGTACAACCTATAGCTATAATGACAACTGTATTATATTGCCACATTGTATAATAAGTACATACAGAATCTAAGAGTACAAAGCCTTCCATTGAGCCAATGCTGTAATCAGGTTAACGGGGATCAGACCAGCATGGGTACAGTATTTACTATCAAAAACCCTGCAGTCGAATTGGTTACTAGCACTGAGGTTACTTCAATAACAGGATACTCCAATTGGATGCTGGAGCACATAGTAGAAGAAATAAGCACAGGGCTAGTTACTTAGGCCGTCCAGACTGCTTGTTATTAGTTATAATATGTAATATGATACTACTGTAATTGGCAATTTCTGGGTGCTTGAGTTCAGCAAATTATTGCGGAGATGTTAGGGATGAGTTGGGCATAGGGGGATAATACACAGGAAATGCTTGTAAAAAATGTGTCCCTTCATATTTGCACCTGTGGTGGTAGGGGGTGAATATAAAGCTATTATTACTCAAACACATTGGTAAAATGTATCAAACCTTCTGAAAAAGTAAAATGAAAGTGTTGCCCATGGCAACTAATCAGATTCTAGCGATCATTTTCTAGAATGTACTAGATAAATGATAGTTAGAATCTGATGGTTGCTATGGGCAATAATTCCACTTTTTCTTTTGACAAGGTTTGATAAATCTACCCCATTGGGTATGTCATGTTATAGCCATGCCCATTTCCAACTTGCTTACATACAGACATACATAGTAATATTTAAAAACAACAGACATATATTAAAGTGAAAGGGAAATTAAAAAAATTGCCTGTAAATGTAATTTCTAATTTTACATGTATTAAAGAATGTAGCAGAAACTGGCAATCAACACTTCAGCTGCTGCCAAAGTACATCTTTCATGAGGCTTTGCCAGTGGGGCATCATAGAAGATGTACAGTAATCTAGTAACTGCTGCAGACTTCCAGTGCTTGTCTTAAACGTCATTATCATGGTGGGAGATGTAAGTCAGAAACTGTACTCCATACTTTCAATGTATTATTGGCTCCTGGAAATACAATTCACTCACCAAAACACTGCAGCTTCACAGGATCATAATATGTGCCTTGTTTACAGTAGCACTCAAAGCTTGGGTCTGTGTTTAGGCAGAAGCCATTTTTGCATATTTCTTTTCCAAACAACATGCACTCGTCAGCATCTGTAACAGAGACACATACAGTGAATCAAACAGAAAATTAGTACATGTTACATTGGGAATATTGGCAGCATCTCCAAAGTCTAGCACTGAATCACCCAGCGTCACTGTGAAGGTGACTGATACCAGATCAATCAAGACAAACCTTATGAAACATGAAAGCAATGATGCTTACTAGTAAGCATTCCCCATTTTCCAATCCCTTAAAGGAGTAGATCACTTCTGGACAACCTCTCCTCAAAAACACATTCCCCACCTCGTAAAGAAAATATGCTACTCTGTCCTGGCTCTACAATAAAGCTGAATAGAAGATCAAAAGCTGGGTATTCACTACAGAAAATTACTGCAGATGCCATTTCTGTAACGATTTTACCAACGACTGAAAGTCCTAATGAGCATGCAGATTTATCTGTACACAACTATACGATTTACTTTTAGATCTGTGCTCTTCATCTCTCATGCTGAATAGATCAAGGAGTAAATTTACTAAACTGCGGGTTTGAAAAAGTGTAGATGTTGCCTAGAGCAACCAATCAGATTCTAGTTATCATTTATTTAGTACATTCTACAAACTTCTAGAATCTGATTGGTTGCTATAGGCAACATCTCCAATTTTTCACACCCATAGTTTAGTAAATATACCCCCATGACTCTGTACACTCTATAGAGATCTGCTTACACTATAGTCGTGAATGCATACACACTGCCACATTTGCCCGATATCATTCCATCGTTGATCGTGATTTTTAGGAAGTTTATAAAATCAAATAATACAATGTACTGTGGTAAGATAAAACATGATCATGGGGCGTGCACTAAAATACGTTATCTTACCAAACGGTAGTTTCTCATGTGATTGGCACAATAATTGGATGAAACACGTGTAGTGTGTACCTAGTGCATGTAGTGTGTACCTAGCTTTATAAGGCCTGCAATGCACTAGTCTAACCTGTAAAGGTGTGCAGCATTCTGTGTAGTGTGGAACACAGTTTCAGGTAACATGAGCAGTGTCTTGCAGGGATAGGCAGAAATGTTTTATTGACAAATAGTTGTCCAACAGTGGACAACTCATGTAAATGGCCTATTCACAATTTAAAGAGAAAGGACATGAAGAAAAATCAGGACTAGATCTATAACTGAGTACGTATGACATGTGGGAAACTGCAGGACATGGGCACCTTATCAGTCATACTAGACCCATATACTTTTCTTAGTCCTATCACATTGCTAAAAATTCCAGATAATTATTTTTGTAGGTAAGTGATTGATGATTAACCACCCACTTAGTCTCTAAATTCACATTTTACAGGGAACGTTACCCATTTGAGCAGGGACAAAAGCATTAATGGTACCAAGCCTACTGGCATCCTCTATGCAAATCTAACCTTATAGTTTTTCACATATATTTCTCCTCCCCCCAACCATTAAAACAAAGCTACTATGCAAACTCATTATACATTGCCAGTACCAGCATTTATGTGCAAAGAAATCAAAATACAATTAAAATAAGAAGTTAATTTCAATGAGAACATTAAAGGCAATAAGAAATAACTTTAAGTAATATGAAGTTTAACCTTGGTAGGTTAGGCCTTCGCCCTCATAGAGGGACTCCTTGGATGGAACGTAGCCTCTTCCTTCAGGGCACAAGGCTGCATATTCATCTAATAGAAAACAAAATACAAAATAAAATGTTGTCCTGTATAATAGCTACATGATACTCTTGTACTGTGCTGTGAGTTATGTAGGAGCTTCATGTATCTTTCCAGCTTAGTTTTTCTTTTACTATGTTATTGTCTACTTTATAGTATTTACCGATATAGAAAATGATTGCATGCAGCTGTTGTGCTTTGCAACACAATTCAAAGTGGTTCTTTTATAAACCACATGTAATTTAAATTATGCCATTTCTGCTAATACACATACATGTATCTACATTAAATTTTAAGCAGGACAATACCCTGAGCCCACGTTCATACCTACCAGATCCTAAAACAGGACATGGGAACATCTCACAGGTGTCTCCCCAGGCAGCGCCCAAAGTACAGCAACATTCTTGCTTGCTGACATTTACAGTCAGTACGTTCTCACAGAAATTTACATTATTCAGGTTGTAGTAGCATTGCTTCTCTTCATCATCATAATGGTCGTCTATTAAAAAAAAAAATGAAAGATTAACTAGATAAAAGACCTGCATGACATACCTCCTATAGCTCTGTTACAGCACCTCTGCAATTCACAATAGTGCTTGGTATCATCTCTACATGTAACAAGCTTCTCAATGACTAGCACTGCTATAAAAGTAATACAAAGTACTTACTGTGCCTAGAAATCTGTTGACATACCAGATTTCAGGTAATGCTATCTTGAGATAGCATTTACATAGACAATATTTACTAACAAAATATCCCAATACAGATGTGCCGTATTGCAACCAATCAGCAATTAGCTTTGATTTAGTGCATGTAAGACATTGAAAGCAGATGTCTGATTGGGTGCTATAGCTTTTTGCATATATTCCGTTTGATATTACATGTCTGCTAGTGACATTGCCAGCGATTAAACATGAGTATCCTTGGAACATTTGATGGTATTTTTAACTGCATTTTCTTATCATGTATCTATGTTTGCAGAAGGATGGGGTACCGGTATTTTTTTGTTTTTTGTATGTTTTGCTGAAGTTTAGACACACAAAAATCGCTAAACAGCCCATTGTGTAAAATCATGTTTTATTAAAAATAATTGCATTAATATGTACAGGAAACAGTTATGCTTTTGGTGGTGAACATGCATGTAAAGATGTATATATATCTATATATATATATATAGATATATATATGTTTATTAGGTTCATAACAAAATTTGCAGTGTGCTTGACAGCAGTGGATGAGGAACAGGAGCCCTAGGGCCCCATGCAGCCCTCTGAAACATCACCTGTGGCCCCTAGCCCTTTCCTGCTGTATTGCCAGATTTGTTTGTTATAGCTTGTAACGATTATTTAAAATGCCCGCTGTTATGTTATTACAGATAAGGGATTCTTTCTTTGACTAAATGTATTTTTTTTAAAACATATTTTAACTTATTACTGAGATTAAGGATAATGTGCGGCCCTTTTGAAGGTTAGAGGGCCACCTGAAGTGTGTTAGGTTGCCTGTCACTGCTATAATGAGTTCACACAAATATATGAGGCCAAAAAATAAATTAAGAAGCACCAATAGTAGTGGTATACTCCCGATGGAGATCCTAACATAGTACAGCTTGAGCCTTACTGTGACACCCTAAAACCAGGTTAAAAGTTCTGGGGGCTTCTCCTCTAAGATACTCAATCTTCATGAATCAGAGATCAGTATAAACAATAAAAAGAGGCTGCTTTATAGTGCATAAATGACTTTTTTTTATCATTGCTTCTTTAATACACAGACTGTCTGCTCCATGCTGGGAGAGATCCAATGGTAAAACTATAGTAAGAGTTGTTCTAACTGCGTCCACTGAGGTGAATACCGCTAGTTGCACTAAAGCTAAAAATTCTAATTTAACCCCATACTTGCCAACTCTCCTGGAATGTCCGGGAGACTCTCGAATTCTGGGTAGGTCTCCTGAACTCCCGGGAGAGTAGACAATCCTCGAGCAACTGCTCACTTCCTAGTGAAATGACGTGATTCTCATGGAATCGTGTTATTTTGGACAAGCACCAGCAGTAAAAAAAAGTCTATATATTTATTACATGACAAGGCGGGGCCAAAATGACACAATTTGTCAAGCCCCGTCCCCTCCACCTATACACCCTCCAGGAACTCACGGAGAACAACTTCAACATGTTAGCAAGTATGTTTACCTAGTTTACACATGGTATTAGACTTCCTCTCCTCAATCCTACAGTACCACCCCACCGGAAGCTGAATGAAAATGCCAGTCACCAATGGATGCTTTAATATTGGTGGCGGATAAAGAGTATCCACACACACTTTCCCCACCAACAGCTTTAAATGTTATTCTACTACCTTATGTATCATGTTTTTCCCACAACACTTAGATGGTAAGTTCATTTGGGCAGGGCCATCTGTACCTTCTTTATCATGACACTTTATAATAATCATTTCTAAAAGTGATGAAGTGGCAGTCCTGCATGATGCAATCAAGAATATCTAGAGAACTTATTTGCCTTGATGTAGACAGAGATTTATAAATTAATGCTATATATTTATTGTAAGTGAAAAATTAAGAAATATAAATAAAATGTATGATACAACTAAAAATACTGTACTTTTAAAAATGCACCTGAAGCTTCCCTATTCCCAGTTGAGGAATTGGCAAGATTGTTGCTGCATGTGTTATATTAAGGAGCTGAATGTTGAAAAGCTGCTTAATTAGTTTTATTCATGGAACCAGAAGCACTGGAAAGCGACCAATTTACACAATGCAAATCAGCTAATTTTATTTACTTGGCTCGATTTTTTGTTCATTCTTCACAGTGAATACAACTCCAGCAACAAGCTAAGCTATAGTGACCATTGATCTGATAGAAAGCAGTTTATTTTGCTAAATACGGCCAGCGTGCCCATTTCCAATTATACATCTTTTACTTGGTATAAAGAGAACAATAAAAATGGAAGTAATGGTTACTAGATATATTTTTACTTACTGAGTTATTAAAATAACTGTATGTAGGCAGTATGGCTTTTCTGCATATTGCATTTATGTTTGCATGCATGTGATGATGATGATGATGACTATCAGCAGTGCTAACTACCAGCTTCTCATTGGTTAATTGCATATTGACCCCTAAAGCTGATGATACTTAAATCATGTGCACTGCAGCAATAGCAAGTCACGGCTGTCTTATTTGCATTATTTGATATTTCCATTTGCACTGCTGCAGGAAAGAACATTTTCATTTAATTTTTGAGAAATGTGATTGTGCTAAGCTGACACCATCTTGTTGCCTTACAGCCATTTTGTTCTGTTATAGCTTAAATACAATTAGATGCACCTGTTTTGTAGGAGTAATTCCTTATTTGCAAGGCTATGCTTATAACCTTGGACATACCAGACAGGAGATAAGCCAGCCCCCCTGGGGAGTTCTAGTGTGGATAATGAGAGAATATACTAACATCTGTGTGAAGGGAACATGAGTGGTTAAAACCTTTTGGGGCGTAGTTTTCTGTAATACGTGATTTTTGCTATATAGATAGGGACTTGTAACTAATAAAGCAGAGTTTATTTGTACACTCAAACCATGCAGTGTATTTAATTCTCTCCAGCTGATGAGCTCATAACTGATAAACTGAAACTTACAGGTGAACAATCTGATATAGATTCCACATTTTTAAAGTGAAAAACACTGGATGTTTGTATTTAAATTAATCTGTATTAAGAAGCATTTTTAAACTTGTTCTTCTAAAACTAAGACTGGTGTTTGTAAGTCACTTTGCTAAATTGTTATTTTTCCAAATAGATGGTGTTGCTAGGTGATATACATGATATAACATTGCCTAACAATTAGGGGCCTCATTTATAGTCCAGCTATGGGTACAAATTTGCATTTTGACAAATTATTCTTATGTACTCTTGCATTCTTGAGCTAGAATGCGAACCCCCACCCCCCCCAGCACCAAACTTTAAAATCTGTCTGCACATTTTAAATTTTGTTGCATTGCATTATGATTTTCTCACGGTGAAAAATTGCACAAAACAGGTTGTATTAATCACTGTTAACAATATCAATAGAATGAGATTTGTTATTGGATGGTTTATTATAATTCAATCAACTACAAAGCATTAAAAAGAAGGTATATCATTTTTATACATGGTGTAATAAAATGTTACAGTGTTTCCAAATAAACTATGCAACGAAATAGTTAAATTATTACACCAGCTGAAAGCAAGAAAATTCTGGTTAGTCAACCTAATCTAAATACATTTTTTCATATTACACATAGTAGATTTTTTCACTTTGTTAGCTTGTATGCTGTTAATGTTATATACATTAGTGTATATGTAAATGCAAGGTGTAGCCAGTATACCTTATGCCAGCGGTTCCCAAAGTGTGCGCCGCGGCTCCCAGGGGTGCCGCGGCGCTGTCACGGGGTGCCGCGAGAAAGCCACAAAACATAAACTTACCAATCCACGCAGCGCTGGGACCCAGCATCCTCCTCTCTCACGCAGCTTGTCACTATAGTGACAGCTGTGTGGGAGAGAGGGAGAATGCTGGGTCCTGGCGTTGCGCGGATTGGTAAGTTTATGGGTTTTTTTGGCTGGCCGCGGCAGAGGGTACAGAGTGAGAGGGAGCGTGACAGAGGCCAGAGGAGAGGGGACAGAGGCCAGAGGAGGGGGCAGCATGACACAGGGCAGATGAGGGGGGCAGAGGATGGGGACAGCGTGACAAAGGCTAGAGGAGGGGACAGCGTGACAGAGGGCAGAGGACAGAGGTGGGGGACAGAAGGCAGAGGAGGGGGACAGCGTGAGGGGGTAGCGTGACAGAGGGCAGAGGAGGGTGACAGAGGGCAGAGGAGGGGGACAGCGTGACAGAGGGCAAAGGAGGGGGGCAGCATGAGAGGGGGCAGCGTGACAGAGGGCAGAGGAGGGGGACAGCGTGAGAGGGGGCTGCGTGACAGAGGCCAGAGGAGGGGGACAGAGGCCAGAGTAGGGGGACAGTGTGACAGAGGGCAGAGGAGGGGGACAGCGTGACAGAGGGCAGAGGAGGGAGACAGCGTGACAGAGGGCAGAGGAGGGGGCTGCGTGACAGAGGCATGAGGAGGGGGCAGAGGCCAGAGGAGGGGGCAGCTTGACAGAGGCCAGAGGGGGACAGAGGCCAAAGGAGGGGGACAGCGTGAGAGGGGGCAGCGTGACAGAGGCCAGAGGAGGGGGCAGAGGCCAGAGGAGGGGGCAGCTTGACAGAGGCCAGAGGAGGGGGACAGCGTGAGAGGGGGCAGCGTGACAGAGGCCAGAGGAGGGGGACAGCATGAGAGGCTGCAGTGTGACAGAGGAGGACAGAGGCCAGAGGAGGGGGCAGCATGACAGAGGCCAGAGCGTGACAGAGGCCAGAGGAGGGGGACAGCATGAGAGGGGGCAGCGTGACAGAGGCCAGAGGAGGGGGACAGCGTGAGAGGGGGCAGCGTGACAGAGGCCAGAGGAGAGGGACAGCGTGAGAGGAGGCAGCGTGACAGAGGCCAGAGGAGGGGGACAGCGTGAGAGGGGGCAGCGTGACAGAGGGCAGAGGGGGGCAGCATGAGAGGGGGCAGCGTGACAGAGGCCAGATAAGGGGGACAGCGTGAGAGGGGGGCAGCGTGAGAGAGGCAGAGGGGGCAGCGTGAGAGAGGCAGAGGGGGCAGTATGAGAGGGGGCAGTGTGTCTGGATGCAGAGGGGGCATTTTTGCATACAACTAAATAAGTATTTCTGTCCTGACCTAAATACTTATTACATTTTTTTGACCCAACTACTTCTAAAACAGGACTGCTCAGTAATTATTTTGGAGGGTTGCCTTGAAAAAATTATGGAGACTTTAAGGGTGCCGCGAACTGCAAAAGTTTGGGAACCACTGCCTTATGCACTTTTGGCCAAGGATCCGTCTCAGTTTGCACTCCGGCTGAGATGGATCTCCCCCTTGCAACTCTCTGCACTTAGAGAGGCGGAATGTGGAAGGTAGTGGGAGAGCCTAGCAATGTAAACGTGTGTTCATGCACTTTACATGCTATGCTAAGTTGAAAGCAGCCGTAGATAGGTCTCTAGAAGACGTATCTGTTGTGCATGCTTTCTCCTGGTGCAACAGACTTTGCTGTATTAAAAATAAATAAATAAATATTCTTTTTTTTTTTTTTTTTTTAACAAAAAAGGTGTGCACCTCCTCCCTAACTGTTTAACCAACCCTACTGCTGTTTGGGGGGGGGGGGGGGAGCCCTTTTTTTTTTTTTTTTTTAATATTAATTTATTTATTCATTTATCTGCTTTACAAGGCCGCTGTGACTGATACACTTTAATGTATCATGCACACTGGCCCATGTGGCAGATAAAGAGGTGTGTCTGTGCAATTTGCATAGTATTCTAAATTGCAAATATCAAAAGATTTGGAATCCTGTGTTAATTACGGGATACAATTTACACTTACAATTTTAGTGTAAGTTGCATCCGACTCTACATCAGGCGATATGTAGTTATCTTTTCTTTTATTTAATTTGAAGACTTTATATGTTAAATATGTGATAAGATGCAAAGCCAAATTTCAGCATAATACTGGCACAAAAAACAGTTTTTCTTGAACAAATCCCAAAGACTAGCTTTTGAGGAATTAATGGCCAAGTTAATATCACTGAACTTTTAGCTAAAATATTATTTTTCATACTTAAATGTCCACAGAGAAGAGAGCACCAAGCTAGCCAGCAAACACAGATGGTAGCGCAGAAATACTCATTTTGTTGGCTAAGTGATTTTGATGAAACCAAACTGTTAAATGGTTTTGTTCACTTTTGGCATAAAGATAAAGATGTCCTAAAAGATTATTTATTTAGCATTGCATTGTTCTCTTTACCCAGGACTGTTGTTGGCTCGTTTGATTCCTTAAAATGAGCTTTTATTTATTTTCTTTTCTATTTATTTTTTAATTGTATATGAGCACATTTTATATTAAAATATATCTATTTAAGGAACTGGATCTAACCTCATTTAATTTTAGCAATGCTAAGGGATAATTGGTATATTATATGTTATAATGTCAAGGTAAGGGAAGAAGGCTGGTAAGTAATATGAGAAGTTTTGCAACTATGGTCACGTTCCAGGTGCTATAACCAAGTCATACTCTTGCTGTGCATACAGCTTAATTACTTTCTCCCATCCATTCTACCTATTCCAAAGCAGCTACACTTACAGAGCAGTGCTCCAACAACTGATAAATTATTTACATATTTAGAGTACACCAATAAAAGTCTCTATGTTTATGTGACTTACTTAAATACAACTTTCCATTACCTTACCCCACAGTTGTTACATACGAGGATTATATCCTTTTAAATTTCCATACAGTTAATATTGGGTTTGTGGAGGATAACTGCATTTTTTATATCAAAGCATTAACTGTGCCTCCATCCATACCTTATTATGCACTGATCACTGTATGAAATAGCAGAATAGAGCCCTGTACTTTTGGTGACTTTGGTTTACCAACAACTTGACTAATTTGGACACTCGCATCTCAGTGGTCTTGTTTGGTTGTCTCTGTCCCAATATTATGTGCCTGATGGGAGAGAATACCATGGTACTGTGCTATACTGCAAAATTAAATTAACTTCAGCATATAATTGCACATTTTGGTGGGACAACACCTTTGTCACATAAAGATGTTATCACACCAGAATGTCAAATATAAAACTATAATAAATTATAATTGTAATTTCTTTGCTTTGTTGTGATATAGAAGAATTATATAATGTAATCTTAATAGATCACTAAGCACTTAAAATATAAGTATATCATATGTTCATTAAAGTTGTATGCAAAACACATATACTGTATGTACACAAAGGGGATGATGCAGTGTTGTTAGCAAAATTATCATTAATTACTATAAAAAAGACCATGTAAAAATAGCGCATTTCCAACCATAAGCAGAGCCATACATACACTATATGGACAAAAGTATTCACACTTGATCATTACACAAACAGAGACTGTTATGATATTAAATTCAAGTACATGTACTTTAATATGGAGTTGGCCCCCCTTTTGCAGCGATAACAGCTACCGCTCTTCTTGGAAGGCTTTCCACAAGATGTTGGAGTGTTTCTGTGGGAATTTGTGCCCATTCATTCTGTAGAGCATTTATGAGGTCAGACACTGATCTTGGTCGAGAAGGCCTGACTTGCAATCTCCGCTCCAGTTCATCCCAAAGGTGTTCGATGGGGTTGAGGTCAAGGCTCTGTGTGGTCCAGTCAAATCTTCCCACACTGAACTCATCAAACCATGTCTTTATAGTCCTTGCTTGGAATAGAAAACGGCCTTCCCGAAACTGCTACCACAAAGTTGGAAGCATAGCATTGTCCAAAATGACTTGGTATGCTGAAGCATTAAGATTGCTCTTCACTGGAAATAAGTGACCTAGGCCATACCCTGAAGACCAGTTTCATACCATTATCCCTCTTCCACCAAACTTCACAGTTGGCATAATGCAGTCATGCAGAAAACCTTCTGCCGGCATTGGCCAACCCAGACTCTCCCATCTAACTGCCAAACAGAGAAGTGTGATTCATCACTCCACAGAACACGCTTCCACTGCTCCACAGTCCATTGTCGGTGTGCTTTACACCAGTCCATCCAACACTTGCCATTGGTCTTGGTGATGTGAGACTTGCATGCAGCTGCTCGGCCATGGAATCCCATTCCATTAAGCTCCCACTGCACAGTTTTTATGTGTACATTAATGCCAGTGGACGTTCAGAACTCTTCAGCTATGGAATCAGCAGAGCGCTGTGACTTTTACGCACCATGTGCCTTAGCAGCCATTGACCCCGCTCTGTGATTTTACATGGTCTTCTGCTTTGTGGCTGAGTTGCTGTTGTTCCTAAACGCTTCCACTTTCTAATAATATCACTTACAGTTGACCGTGGAATATCTAGCAGGGATAAAACTTCACAAACCGTCTTATTGCAAAGGTGGCATCCTATCACAGTACCACGCATGAAGTCACTGAGCTCTTCAGAACAACCCATTTTGTATCACAAATGTTTGCAAATAGAGACTGCATGGCTAGGTGCTTGACTTCATACACCTCTGGTAACGGGTCTGATTGAAACACCACAATTCAATAATTACAGATGTGGCCAAATACTTTTATCCACATAGTGTATCTTGTAGATGTCTCCGCCTTCACATTGGCAGCATATGCGCCTGGTTTACCACAAGTCATCATCTGCATGTATTTGAACCTGCTCTGTCGCAGGTGTAATAGATACACCTCTTAACAAGCGCATAAGCGTGATACGCATTTGCATAAATGCGCTTTTACTATGCTCAGCCAAAGTTAGAACGCCCCTCTAAAGACTCAGGCGGATGTAATATTGCACAAGATGCGCTACACAAACTGGAGTACTTCCCACTCTAAATCAGCCCCAAAGTGATATTCAATCTGCTAGCAGGAACACCGTATTCTTCATATACTGGAAACAAATAACTAAAATATCTGAAATTTATATGACTATATATCGTTAATGCATGATAGGAATCCTGAAAAAGTTGCTGCCGCTTACAAGTCTTTATGGAAGGGCAATGAGTGAAATATATTTAAGAATGCTAGACATATGGCTAAAGTAGCTTCAAAGAATTTAATAAAACTGAAATGGCCAAATTCACACCACAGAAATATAAGAACATATACTGTAAGAACAATAATGACATACACATCTGCATGAAAGGGAGAGTTATAGTTCAATTGTGAGGTCTATGTAGTGTGAATTTTATTTCTATTTCAAAACAGAGCTCAGAAATACCAAATACCACAAGGCGGTATATAGTACTTAAGCCAAACAACCTCTGTGGAATCTAGCCTGAGAAGTAATTTGCTGACTATGTGAGTTTTAAAGTTTAAAAATAAAAGAAGTGGTGTTCATATTATAATGCTACATTTTGGATTATCAATCAAAATGACAGAGGTGACTATTCACACAACATGATTTAGGATCTAAAATATATTGTATATGAGTGAGTGAACGAGTGAGAGGCAAGGAACACCATTCTCCCAATTTGATTTATTGGCCATTGTGTCTTCAGCAAAATACCCCAGTTACTAATGCTAAACTTGTGGTTATATTATTTTCTGCTGGGAAAATAGGTTCACAATGATCAGGGATGTGCATAAGCGCTGAATAAGGCTAGGTACACTTTACAGTGTTTTCATCTGATTATCAGGTCAATCAGACGATAAACGACTGTTTGGCCCGATATCACAGTATTGTGTACCCTGGAACGATGAACGTTTATCGTTCCAAAGCACATGAAATCATTGATAGAGATTTTCAAACAGACTTGAAAATCTCGTTCCGCAATTGAATGATGATGTTCCAATTCTGCAGTGTGTATGCACTCACGATCAGGATCTCCAGAATTTACAGAGTCATGATCTTTTCAGCCAATTGTTATAACAGATGAAGAGCACGTATCTAAAGGTAGATGTAGGTGTACACATGAATCGGCATGCTGATCGGTACTTTTTATTTTTATCGGTCGTTGGTAAAATCTTTATAGATAACACATTTGGAGAAAATTTCTGTAGTGTGTATCTAGCCTTACTATATATGAAATCAGATGTCTGTTACTATAAACATGGAGTCCGGGTGATTATATACCCCTGTCTAAGTTGTCAGTCCTCTTATTCCCTTTAAATCTTGAATAAATTGTATTTATCAATGAATTCCACTACTGTCCATTAATTATAGACTTCTGCCAGTGAATGCAGCACATATTGTTATACATCCAGACAGGTATAATAGTAGTATAAGGTCAATGAAATAAAGCTAAATCCTTTTTATGATTTAGACCTGAATGGCCCATTGTATTAAGCATCATAAATCTTTTCCTTGTAGCACAAGATGATACCTGTTTCTTTCCTTGGGGTCAAGAACTCATGGAATAGGTACACTGGTTATTCATATTGGGTGTTATTGCAACATTTTGGGTCAATCTAGGTTTTAATCCGCTTGTTCTTGGATTCTTTCCAACATTCTCCTAGCAGTCTTGTGTGACAAGATTTTGATAAAAATGGACTACTGAAAATTATTTGAACAACAGCTGTTTATTTTACAATGATAGAAATTGATCATAAGATATTCCATTATTAAGGAAATGTGGGTAACAACTTTCAATATGGAGGTGTTAATTTGTTGCTACAGCTTTCCGATTTCATTGGTTAGCCAGTTGGTCAAGTTCAGTAAAGATGATTAAATCAAAGAAAACAATGTTATTGGCTCAAAAAACATATGTAAACTTCACATTCTAGCATTGTGAATTAAAAATGGAAACAAACTGTCAAAATCCCCCTTCCCATCCCAGAGGAAAAGGATACCATACAAGTATCTAAGAAACTCTAAATCTGCCCCTAAGGGGGGTATTCAATTGACAGCTGGATCGCCGAAAATCCTGCGCTTGAAAAATATTACCATTATTACGGTAATCCTGTGCGGGAAAACCGTTAATACGGTAATTTACTCGCTGGATTTCAGCTCGCAGCTCCCTTTTTGCTTGTGTTCATTAATGATACTGTACATTTTGTTTAAACTGTGTTCTGCTTACCAAAACCTCAATTAATAACTTTGGGTGTGTGGCAGTGAATAAAATAGGTGGAGTAATAGGCAAAATATTCTCTTTGCGCTTTAATTGGATAGGCTCACTGATGAGGTGGGCAGTGCTAAATTGGATGAGATGTCTTTTCCTTCAGGTCTCATTAGAAACATATATTTCTGCCTAGTTATAAACTGGCCCATGGCTATCTTATACGTTCCAAATTGCACAGCAGTGTTCACAGTAAACTAGCGAGTTCATACAATGTTGAAAAAAATATCACACTATTGCCAGGTTAGGAGAGTGCAGGAAAAGTATCAAATAATCAAGTGTAAAGCCCTGAAGAGAATAAGATGAACACCCTAATTTAGACCAGACTATAGTATAAACTGGCAATGGATAGAGGTGATGGATAACGCCAAAATGAACATGCAATTTTCATTAAATGTCCACATTCTATCTGTAGAAAATAGTATTTGTATCAAATGGCACGTGTTTTGAGTTTATAAGTTCAAAAGGCAACTGGGTTCTTCTCCCAAAAGAACACTTAAGCACGTTCTCCTTTCTGAATTCTAATTAATGTCATATTAATGCCATAATCATGACAATCTACAAATCGTGTATTAAATCCCTCATAAATTATTTAAAAATGCTAAAGGAACTTTATATATATATATAATGAGGTAAGCAGATAATCCCTTTTCTGTTAAACAATTTTTTAACATTAGGCAGGAGACTCAAAAAAAATGTGACCATCTAATATATTTCTTTGACTATGCAGCTGTTTGCAGAATGCATTAAGTTGGTCTCAAAGCAAGAAATTATGAATTAGCAATTATCTTTGAAATATGACTCTAGCTTTAACTTTATGTACACAGATTTCTGATAGCAATATTACTATTGTTTTTTTTATTTAGTGACAGTATATGATGGAGAGATGTATAATGATATGATGACTCCTGCTTACTTTTTTCTCTGACACTGGACTTTTAAATGCTAATATATGTTTTAGATTCATAAGGTAGTATCTATGGGCAGCATGGTGGCTTAGTGGTTAGCACTTCCGCCTCACTGCACTGGGGTTATGAGTTCAATTCCTGACCATGGCCTTATCTGTATAGAGTTTGTATGTTCTCCCCATGTTTGCGTGCATTTCCTCTGGGTGCTCCGGTTTCCTCCCACACTCTAAAAACATATTGGTAGGTTAATTGGCTGCTATAAAATTGACTCTAGTCTGTGTGTGTGTGTGTGTGTGTGTGTGTGTGTGTTAGGCAATTAAGACTGCAAGCCCAAATGGGGCAGGGACTGATGTGAATGAGTTCTCTGTACAGTGCTGCGGAATTAGTGGCGCTATATAAATAGATGATGATAAGGTAATACCTTGCAATTTTTAGGCGCTGCTTATGCTTGTATGGGACATTGATACTTTCTCTAGCTTTCTTTTGTAAAGTAACAATTTCCTCTCTTCTATTCTGCATTCATGTCCCCAGCTATGCAGACAGCTGAATTAAGGCACACTGGTGCAAGACATATGACGATGCTGTGCACACTATAGCTCAATGGCTGAAATACTCTAGGTACAGGGGAAAACAGTTATAGGGCATGGAGGTGAGGGGAGTCCGACAATGCCAGTACCCTCCAAGGCCCCCATGGGAGACCCTGCACCTGCAGAACCCACACTTCCACCCGAGGCTATCTCTCTCCTCTCAAACAGCAGAGTGGAGTGCTATTGTGAATGACACATACACTGGCTGCACAGGCTCAGAAGAGGTACACTCTCTGATCTTCAGAGCAGAGACGGATCCTTACCCAAACTTTGTTATGGGTGGTGGCTATGCAAAGTTCCACACCTGCTCTAGCTGTTAGAGGTTTAAGTTCTCCAGAGCTCAAATTGGTGATAATTACTAGTGCTACATGAGGGGGCACTTAATCCTTTAAATATGAAGATCTACACAAATGTAAGCATATATCCACCCATTAGGTTAGGATGCCATAACAAGGTGATTCCCCATAGATTGCTGTTGAATAGCAAGTAAAGCCACTCTATCACAATGTTATATGTAATAAGCATAACTGCCAACTCTCTGTAATTTCCGGCAGCAGTCCCCGGTTTAAAAGATTTGTCCATGGAAATTGTATTTTCCCTGTTCTCAATATTGACCAACTCTGCAATAAAATTAATGTTATTCTGTATACAGAAGCCATTCTCCCTATATACTCTTATTCTGTAAAATGTATAATTTAATCTTTATTTGAGAGGAGTATTTAAAATGCAGAAAAGTCCTATTATAATGAAAGCCAATAAACATGTCATGATTGGTATTGTATAGTGGCAAGGTCCACCAAAAGTGACCTGCACCTGGTCCACCATGAGTGACCTGCACCTGGTCCACCATGAGTGACCTGCACCTGGTCCACCAAGAGTGACCTGCATCTGGTCCACCAAGAGTGACCTGCACCTGGTCCGACCAAGAGTAACCTGCACCTGGTCCACCATGAGTGACCTGCACCTGGTCCACCAAGAGTGACCTGCACCTGCTGAGGAGCAAAGTGTTCATTCTCTCTTTCACTCCTCTGCCACAGAGTGCCAAGTAAGAAGGAAGTTGCATCTCTAACAAAGACACAGCAAAAGTGGGCAAACTTGCTTTGCAGAAATGCACCGTGTGGGCTATAGGATTCATACACAGGGACAGGTGAGAGTAAGGAGAGACTTCTGTCAAAATAGTTCATTTAATGGGAGGCACACACACAGACACACAAACACACACACACACACACACACACACACACATATAGGGGTAGATTTATTAAAACTTCTTAAAAGGAAAAGTTGAGGTATTGCCCATAGCAACCAATCAGAATCTTTATTTAGTACATTGCAGAAAATGATAGCCAGATTCTGATCGGTTGCTATTAGCAACATCTCCTCTTTTCCTTTTTATACCCCACAGTGTCGGGGTACTGTGCTAATATTTGAAGATAAACACTGTCACACACATCACAGAAAATTGTTCAGTTCAGACAAAACACTAAACCTATAATCCGAAAGAACATGGCAATGCTCCTAAGTTTGCTATGTAACATACTATCTTGACTGGCAGTGCATGACATCATACTGGGTTTGCACAGCATTCATTTGCATGTTTTACTCTTCTCATGACTTAAATGAGTATTTTTTGGTTGTACTTAATCACATATTGTACTTGCTTATTTTCTGCTACACTTTGTTTTAAAAAGCAGAGAGTCATATCAAAGCAAATAACACCACTCTTACAGGGAATGAATTCTAAAATATCCCTTATTCTAAATAAAACACAGCTATTTTTTTAACAATAGTGATCTCAAGTGTGTGATATATTATCATATAATCGCATATTCTTCCATTTTATAATTTGAATACAGTGCTGTACTGTTCCATCACAGTTTAAACCCTTATATTCTGTGTATATTTTTTGCTCCACACACCATTTCTTGTGTATCTTTAGACTGCATTGCTATTATCTTGTGAAAGGCTCTATTCTCTACCATGTCACAGTGAAAACAGAAGCACGACCACTTTGCCTCCTCAGACCACCATTGTACTGATGACACTGAGGGTCTGCAAAGGAGTAGATTCCTTTTTTAATGCAAGAAACGCCCCAACAGAGTGTGGCTTGCCCACTACACACACATGCACCCACAGTATCCCATACTCAATAAAGGTCAAAAACAGAATGTCCTCTTCTAAACAAGGTGTTAGTTACCATAAAATATTTCTTTTAGATGCTAAAGATTTTTTTTTTTGCAAAAAATAGGACAAGATACCTCAACGGCTGCAGTTAATATGAACCGATGAGACACAGTTCCAATACAAGGAAAAAATTACCAATTCCACCGACTTAAGAATAAGACCAACAAATAGAGCGCTCAGTCACTCACCCACAGATCAGACCAACTTGCACACTAATTAATATATTAAAAAACAATGTTTAAAATGTTCAAAACATTTATTATAAAACAATCACAATAAATATATCAAACAATGTAAAACTAGATAAAACAGCAAATTCGTAACTACTCATATTGAAGGTATCAATGAAAACAAGAAGCAAAATAGCAGTATTCCAATATTAAGGGTACAAGTCATGGTGATGAAAACCAGTATAGGAAGATCTTTCTGTTTCCAAAACATCCAAAGTGCAAACTAATAATTCTCTTTCCGTCAACCAGGGAGTTGAACAGAGAATTGTTGGTTTCCACATTGGGGGCCTCATTTAGAGCCTGATGCAAAGTCCGTTTTAGGCGCATCAACCCAAAAAACACTATCACGCATGCAAAGCAAGCACCATATCCGCCTGCATCTTGGACGCAATTTACACTTGCGACAGCTTGCGGCTCACTATGAGAGAAAGGGCGGAACGTGGAATTGTGAAGGCGTGACGCTGTAAGTAAATCCTAGTCGCAGTGAGGCGGAGACGCAATACAGGTCAAAAAAGGGCTGAAACTGTGCGACAGGATTTAGGTGGCGCAAGCAGTTAGCTAGTTGCAGGAACAGCTCGCAGCTCGGTAGGGTATTACGAGTGGGACGCAACTGGGGTTCCATGCCATTCGTAATACCCTACCAAGCTGCGACACACTCCCACTCCTGCATGTCTCAGACGCACATTGCGTCGGACTCTAAATGACGCTCTGGATGTTTAGGACACAGCAGGATTACTACTAAGAGAAATCCTTCCTGTTCTTATGATAATTACTAGCTACACTGGGGCTTTCAGCAGTCTGCAATAAGGACCACTGAGACGGGAAGTAAGGCCATCCAATATGTCACTGTTTAATGGACAAATGACAATTATAGTTAAAGGCCCATTGGTACATAAAGAGCTAAGTCAATATTCCGACTTGGGCAGAAATTCCTAAGGATCTATTGTGCTTTCTCTTAAAAGCTTAATTCTTCTTTCCACTTGAACAATCCAAGTCTAGTCATTAAGAATTCTGAAATAAATACGTACTGGCAACAGATTCAAAGGAAGAATTGCACAACATCTAATTAGACTTTGTGCCATAAAATTACACAGAGTTACCTTAATAAGGATGAATAGGTGCCCATTGTGTTATTTCCTGGCAGCCAGGAAAGAAGTACTGTGCGCTGCACGGAACCAATTTATCTACTTTTCTGCTTAAAACAAACCGATAATGTGTTTGCAATTTTGGGTCACAAACAGCAAGCTTGTCTGCATATAAGCAGCTAAAGGAGAGTTTAAATTCAGATCATGTATGAAATGCAAAATATCTGGGTGTGTAAAGTATTTAATAAGCGTCTATTTTGGAAATGTAACCCCTAAAAAGTTTTTTCAAAAAAGTGCAGTTAGTCTTTAAATTAGTCATGTGAGAGAGAGGACATACAGACTGCATTTTTATTAAATGTGGCACTATTGAACATTTAAATGTTTTCCTTTAAATTGGAAGCAATACACCTAGAAATGATCTTTCCCAAATAAAGTGCTCCTAGAAGGTCAAGGAGGTGATCCATAGAAAGTATAGGTAAGAACAGGTTACCACCACCTCCGAGTATGTATAAAAAAGCGAATCCTTTTTATACAGTGAGAAAAATGCTCTGCAGCCAGTCTTTGAATCTCATTTAAAAATCTTGGGGTAAATGTATCAATTGGTATTTATCTAAAAAAACGATATTAGGCGATTTGCCGTTGGCATTTAAAACAGTAATTATATTAAAAACGAATCCCACAGGGCTTTGCCTTTAATAAAATTGTTGTTTTATATTATGTCGGCAAAATGCACAAAATTGGAGGTTTTAGATAACCACTGATTGATACATTTACCCCCTTGTGGCACTTCCACAGACACCACTATTTTTCACATGTAAATTTCCATTTGCCTCCCATAAAAATGGACACATTTATGAAAAAAATAGGCCCATGATATAAAAAAAACATCCTTTTGCACTTTTGTTAAAAACCCTTGTGTGGTACAACCTTTCATGAAGGCAACTGCTTATAAATGGCACAGTCTTTCTCCAAGTTACGCTTCACAGGTCTTAGTTAGTCTCAGTTAACTCCTTCATCACCTTACATAAACCATTATAAACAATTATGAATAACCAGTGTGCAGAAATAATGTATTTTTCAAGCATTACTAGCATACTTGCCTACTCTCGCAGAATGTCCTAGAGGCCCCAGAATTTGGGGGAGTCCTTCTGGACTCCTGGGAAAGAGCAGACAACCTCCCATATCCCGAGCAGAGGCAGGACTTATGACGTGATTTGCTGCATTAAACCCCTTCCCAGTTGTGCAAATGCTGCAAATAGTGTCAATGAATGACAGGGGATGGGGCTATGGTGATGCCCCCTCCCATTTTGTTAGCTGACCTCCCCACTAGAATCTCCCAGAGAGGAAACTTGAAAAAGTGGGTAAATATGATTATTAGATCTGCCAACAAGGTAATTAACACTAATTTAGACTTTTGCATCAATTAAATTGATACTTCTTAAATTCTCTTCATTTTGCTGCTTGCTGTTTGAAACACTAATTTAGGTTATCTCACTGGAGAAACACCCCTGGTAATGACATAAGCTTAGATGTCAGCAACATTTAAGGTAATTTTAGGGCATGTCAACGCCTAATCTATAACTGTAGCAGAGTTGCCGGGGTAGCAGTCTACTCACTTTGCTCATGACTGTTCTGATTTTATTTTTATTTTGTGTATGAATAATTTGTAAATTACACATACTAACAGACTGGTTCAGTTAGGGCTAAATCATTTACATGTATTTATTTTTTTTCAAATGGGATACATTGGGATGGGAAAACATGGAGAATTACAGTAGTAGGGGGACAATACTGACAAAGTGACTTAAAGTGCTTGTATCCTGGAAAGCGAATGTAACTGAATGCCCAATGGCTCTGCCTCCTACAGGGAAACCTATCTTATGAAACATACAAAGTATATGTTTAAAATGCACCCAGTAGTGTGTAGCATCAGAATTATGATGTCTCCTGAGATACAGCACCGTAAATTGTAATGTCACTACAGGAGATACCACGGTGGCTAAGTGGTTAGCACTTCTGCCTCACAGCAATGGGGTCACGAGTTCAATTCCCAACCATGGCCTTATCTGTGTGGAGTTTGTATGTTCTCCCCGTGTTTGCGTGGGTTTCCTCCGGGTGCTCCGGTTTCCTCCCACAATCCAAAAACATACCAGTAGGTTAATTGGCTGCTATCAAATTGACCCTAGTCTCTCTCTGTCTGTGTGTGTGTGTGTGTGTTAGGGAATTTAGACTGTAAGCTCCAATGAGGCAGGGACTGATGTAAATGAGTTCGCTGTACAGCGCTGCGGAATTAGTGGCGCTATATAAATAAATGATGATGAGATATCATTATTTTTAGTGACTTTACTGTACTGTACCTCTGGGAAAGTATATGGAAAAGCTCTCTCACCTGGCATGTTGCGGTATCTGCAATGCCCAGTCATCGGGTCATATTCCTGGTTATCGTCAGAGCACAAGCAGAGGAATGAACCTTCCACATTTTCGCACCGGGCCTCACCACAAACTCCACTCAGCATTTCACATTCATTTACATCTGGAAAATGGAGAATGGTTATTCGGATACATTCCTTGTTACTGACAGCTCTTCAGTTAACCATTCGTCTTGTGCCAGCAAAGTCTGCTGGAACAGCCAAGCCCCCGGTGCACAATTAAATCCTATAGCTGCTGAAATGAATAAAATAAATAAAATAGTTCTCCGACTGCTGATCCTACAGTTGTAGAGAAAGACTTATTGTGCAATGCTTCTGTGAAAGTATCCATCTTGCAATATTGTACGTAAGGCAAAAATCTGGAATCTCCAGTAATCAGGAACACTTCCTGTTCTGGTCTCATATTTTTGATCCCATTCCATAAATAAATAAATATATATATATATATATATATATATATATATATATATATATATATATATATATGTGTTTGGGGCACCCCTTCTGTTTTCTAATTAAAACCAGATACCAGATTTTTTTAACTGAAGCAGTTAAAGTTCCTAGGCATGAACAGAGAACAGCATTTTTTGCTAGTAAATCCCCTGCCGTGCAGTTAATCATATCTAATCTATGAGCCTTGTTTACGAAGTGCAAATTGGCTGAGGCGCAGAGGAAAATAGCCTTTAATGTGCAGCTAAATTTGTGTACAGGGAGCCTGTATTTTCACGAAAGCATATGGGTTTAGGAGCAAGATGGTGTTTGCGGAGACACAGAATTTGTAGCGGGATGAATTGGCAGTGTGATGACGTTACTTGCTAAGTACAGAGTAGGTGCTCCAGTGGACTTAGGATGCAGAGTGAAAAAATTAGATCCATCTTATTGAAGTAAATTAATTAATCAGATGAAGGTGACGAAGGTGCATTTTTAGAGACTTTCCTTGCTGTACCACATCAGCAAAAAATCTAGCTCTGAAATGGTGATCAAGTCTTGTCTTTTCTTTTAGTGGGAGAGATTTCTGAGGTTTTGTAATGGAACAATGAGATATCATTCTATATCAAAGACATAGGCACACAAATTATTTAAACCATACCTTCCAACTGACTGTATTTTGGCAGGATGCCCTGACTCCCCTTCAAAAGTGGCTGGGCTTACAGGAGAAGTGGGTGTGTTTAGACCAACTATGGTCATTTGTGAGTGAAGTTTGTGAGTAACTGGTCAGACATTGGGCTTGGCGGGGGCAGGTTTATTTTGTTCAGCTTTTGGAATTCTGAATGTTGGGAGCTATGTTTTAAACTGTAATTGTCACCTCAAGACCGGGGGCAGTCATTTTGTGGGCTAAACAAATATTCATGAAAATACAGCCTATAAATGAACTATGTGCATAGGCAATGATCTCTGCATATTCATGAATGTTGATTCAGCTCCCAAAATGGCTGCCTCCACAGTTTGTAAATAACACTATGAAAGACTGTTTTTTTATAAGCCATAGTTATAAATATGTTTAGTTGGTTTCTGAGTAAAAAAAAACATAAGACAAATGATGCTAACTAAGGCAGCATGGTTGCACAGTAGTTAGAATTGCTGCCTCACAGCTCTGGGGTCATGTGTTTTATTACTGACCAGGGAGGGCCCTGTCTGTGTGGAATGTGTATGTTCTCCCTGTGTTTGCATAGGCATCCTCTGAGTGTCCCAGGTTTCTTCCACACTCCAAAGACATACTGGTAGATTAAGTGGCTGCTGACTAAAATGGACCATTGTCTGAGTTGGTTAGGGGATTTAGACTGTAAGCTCCAATGAATCAGGGACTGATATAAATGTTTTCTGTACAGCACTGTGTAATATGGTGGGGCTATTATAAATAAAACAATAATAATAGGGCAAAAAAAAAAAAACACCTACTATAGTACATATGACCAGCAGTGCTTCCCCATTAAATGTAGGCTTATTGTTCAATATTGTTTGTAGACTATACTACAGCAGGGCCATATTGTATAATTGCTACAGCATGTGCATTTACCATTTATGCTTGAGTAAATAAAAAATGTAACATGCAATGAATATGGGACAATGTGCAAGCCCACACATGAAATTGCGAAATTTGCATATGATAGTTTCAGCCTAATGTACTTATTCTATTCTAACTTTTACTTTGGATTCTCTCCTCAGAAATACTGTATCTGCTCGTGTTTGTACTGCTCATGTTTTCCATTACAATGTCTAGGCCATGTATTACTTATAGAGCCATATTTCTGACTGCGCATCTTGCTGGCAAATACGGGACAGAAATCTCTGCTCATTTTCTCTCATGTGTCTATAAGACGCAAGGGAAAATGAGCAGAGAGTTTAGTAAAAACACTGACGTGTTGTGTCTTCGCGGACTGCTCCGAATACACATTGTGTCACCTGGCTTCCAATCCAGTTTGCCCTATCAAATAATTTGGGTAAAACTTTATTTTTGATTACTTCACAGCAAACCAAGAAATACGAGATAAATGTTTAAATATATTTGATAACATGTAAAAAATGCAATATATTCTACTGAATCTTAACATTGCAGCAGACATTTTTCTTGTTAAATGATGTAGGTTTCGTTTGCTTATGTGGTTTTGTGATAACAATTGTATTTATTTACAGGAATATGATATTTGTTCAGTAGCCCAGTACAATAAAAGGTTGATACAAAAACTAGTAGGCTACATTAATTCTCTCTAAAGGATAGGTATAGCAATACAGTGGTTTCAAAAAATAAATAGAAACAGCAGATGTTGAAATAAGACAGACATAGTTTATAAAATGATGGATGGAAAACTGATTTTTCTTTCACTTCTAATTACTTACAATTATGAGTGCACTTATGTAGCTTTATACCGAAAAGTTAATTACATTACTGAATTTAGTACATTTTTAATACATTGTATAAAACCAAAATTAAATTCCAATGTAATGCACAAAAAATAGTCATCTGTATATGCATTGTTTTTTTTATAATGCTACTCTGATTTTATAGTAAGCCGCTGTGATTATAGCTAGTCAGCCCAGGAAGAGATTTCGGGGTATATTTACTAAATTGCGGGTTTAAAAAAGAGGAGTGTTGCCTATAGCAACCAATCAGATTCTAGCTATCATTTTGTCGAATGGACTAAACAAATGATAACTAAAATTTGATTGGTTGCTGTAGGCAACATCTCCACTTTTTCAAACCCGCAGTTTAGTAAAAAAATACCCCATAGTTTGGCATTGGGATCACTACATGAATAGCAACATACTAATAGGATGAGCAAGAAAGAAAAAAATATATCAGATGCACTCAAAACTACCAACATACATTCCCCAAAGAAATACAAATACAAACAAATACAGTGCAATTTACGTGCTCATTTAGTAGGCCATTAAACCAAAAATATAAATTGTGTTAAATAAAAGGGCCACTAACATTCACAGATACATATGTAAAAGTTCCCATACCTTTACAGAACTTGCAATGCATAGCTCACAACAATTTTAAAATCAGAGCAAAATAGGCTACACCTCTGGCACAATCAGAGGTGTAGCAAGAACGTGGCGCCAGTAGCCAGCACCTGCTCAGGCGTCCCCTTCGTCTCTGTTGGTACAAAAGCCACAGAGCATTGGAATGGCCAATAGATGTTAAGAAGTGCTAGAAAAATATCTCTTCTCACGATCGCCACTACCCAAAATATTTTACAATCTGGGAAATATTCCTGAAATATCAATGTATAAATATTTGTATGTTTTATACATAACTGTATAAATATTTGCCAACTTGCTACAGTTTATTGGTCCTTCACGTTTAATGATAAGTATGTTGTTTCAAATTAGAATGATAGGAATATGAGCTGTTTGATGAGCTAATAAATCTGGTCCTGCTTGCTTGGGGTGCCTAGGTGGTGTATAGACTAGTAAAAGACCTTCCCTCCATTCACTGGCTTTTGGAGAATTGTGAATGTGAGCGGGATTGAATAAGGATATTGCAGGCAGCAGAATAGACACTCCAGTGTGTCCAATACAACTGTAAAATATGTAAGTAACAGAAATCTCTTAGGAACTGCTTTGTGGGATTTTTACAATTATTGTGTGTGTCATCACCCTATTAAACTCAATGTAGAAAACATTACCTAATGGGATTACACATTAACACAATAGTTGCTCTGCTCTTGCACAGAATCTAGCACAGTGACCTATCTATACGGCATTACTGGGCACCTGACAATGTTTATCCTTACAGATAGATATGTGGCTTCTGTACAGAAGAAGCACCTATGCATATTTGTCTTTTGTTTTGTTTTTCTGCATAATGTATTTCTAGTAGAAGTTGTATTTTTTTAGTTCTACTTACATTAATGCAGGTTGTCATCAGCAGATTTTGATCTGCCCTTCTTTGGGGTTTCCTCCGTAATAGTATGGTAATCTGACACAGGGTGGGAACAGAGTTCCAAGGACGTCCTCACTCTCTGTGTGAGGACTTCCTTACGTCTCACTCTGGCTTCGGACAAACTGTTACTGTGCAAGGGCAAGGCATGTGATGTAACAGCATCAAGCCAGTGCAAGAAAGAATGCTTGGGCTAACCTAATTCAGTGGAGGAGGGTATCCTGGAACACTGTCTGTGCCATGGGAGAGGGAGCCCTGAAGGAAACCGCTGAAAAGCTGCTGAATACGATGCACAGGGAAGTAAGATAAAATAAAACCTGAAATACCCATCCGCACAAATGACATTAATGCAGTAAATAGTGAAGCCCTTTAAGATTGTAAGGTCAAGCGAGCAGGGACCTCTCCCCTTCTGTTTCACAGTATGTTCCAGTACTGCTACTGATGATATACATATTTTGTCCTCTGGATTAAACAGCACTGAGGAATATCTTTTAATTATACAAAGGATAATAATAATACGCATAAGTGTTAGACAACTGCATGCTGTTACTTTTAAGTCCACAGAGAGGCATTACAAATCCATAACTCACCCACGCAGCCTTGACCATCCAATGAGTCCTGGTACCCCTGGTAACAGAGGCAGCTGTATGAACCGTTGGTATTTTCACAAAACCCTTGACTGCACAGCGTGCTGTTAGTACATTCATCAACATCTGCAGATAAGACGCGCAACAGATCAAACAGACATAATGTGTGACAAGACATATACTGTAGACTGATTTATATAAAATGTATATGCTACAGCTATCTTACAATAATATCACAGCTGCTTAGAAAACCTGGCTTGGTACTGTAGATTATAACACTCCCCAAAAAAACCCAGAATGTGTCACAACAATGTTGGTCAAGGGTCAACGGGTGGTAATAGGGTAATATAGTGAGGTTAAGAGGGTGGTTGAGGAATATTATAAGCTTGTCTGAAGAGGTGGGTTTCAGAGAACGCTTGAAAGCTTGTAGACCAGAGGAGAGTCTTATTGTGCGAGGAAGATTCCATAGAGTGGGTGCAGCCCTAAAAAAGTCCTGTAACTAAACATTCTATGTTGGCATGTGTCAAGACAACATAAAACAAGCAAATGCAACACAGTTATATAAACTAACATTATCCAGAGGCAACACGCAACAAAGTAGCATGCATAAGAAATATATTTAACACAACTCAAGAGGCAAAAAATTGTTAATTCAACATAATTATAGTAATCATTTTTGATTGTGCATCATGACTTGTGTCACAACAGGAAATGACTACTAAACATTAAATACAAGTTGCTTCACACAAAAAAAACTGCTTATATTGTTAAAATATAGATATGTAAAAGTTCCCAAGCATTGACAGAACTTGATTAATGTTATTTTTTTATTTGCTGGACAGCTGGATGCAAATTATTTTCTACTCTGACCAAAAGAGGTGGGTTGTGAAACCTTGGTGTGCATAATGAAATAATATTACCCCATAATCACAATTTTATCTAAAGTATATTTAGTTCTGATAAGCTTCAAAAACTGTCAATCTATATTTGGGAATGTTTTTAGTTGGTTTTGAGTATTGCAAGGCAGCTTGCATTTTTTACTTCCATATACTTTGAGAGGTTTTATATATTTAAAGGAAAAATAGCAAAAGCACAATTAAAATGATACAAAGTAAAATAAGCACATATTGTATGGAAAAATTAAAAAGTAATTAATTAGGTGTGTGTGTTTCTCTGGGAATGTTTTTTACTAGGAATCCAAAAGGAAAATGTATCCTCTGTGACATGAGAAGCATAGAATTAAAATGCAATGTCTGCAAATCAGACAACCCTGGTCATATTGCAATCTTTATAAATTATGAATTCACATATATATGTATGTATCAACTGCACTAATACAGAAAGGGTAAGTAAAGTTAATGTTAACTGCAAATTATAAGCAACAATAATTGTTGGTGACGTTGTAGAGTTATGCCCATTTGGTTTTGTGCAAATCTGTTTTTTTTCTATTGATTTAATGTAATAATAAGCTCAATTTTACATTGTTATTTATATTTAAAGTCCATCAGCAGTTAATGAAACCATTTTTTTAATCCTCTTTTTCTGTTTTTGTAAACACAATTGCTATTTCTATTCCATGACAGTGAGTGGGTATCTGCTCTGGCTATCTGAGCTAATGGAATGTATTTGTGGGCGCGGCAGCTCCGTATCGGCTGCACTGTAGTATACAGCAGGCGCGGCGCTGTCAAAGAATCGTCCACAGCGGTGCTGTATACAATACAGCACCGCCGCGGACGCTTCTTAGACAGCGCCGCGGCTGCTGTATACTACAGTGCCGATATGTAGGGCACTTTTTAGCGAAGGGGGGGGGTTTCTGGAGACCCAGAAACCCCCCTGCGTGCGCCACTGCTGAATACCGCCACTGAATTGCCACATATCATCTCATTCTCTTTCTCCTTCCCTCTCCTTTCACTGTTCCACTCAATTTTATTACATTAATTATATTTGCTTATTATTATGTTCTGCTCTGAATATTTAAGTTTCCTTCAGTAGTTCACTTTCCTGATAAAAGGGTCCCCTAATACCTCATTTTTCAGTGGACTCAACTCTGTAGACTCCCAAATTGTTTGGGTTCTCATATTTGTGAACCAATGAAATTATTTGCACCACTAACAAGTAGGGTACCTGGAGAAAATGTGTTTTCTTCAAATATGTTTTCTTTCATTGACTGAGAATGTTAGTAAAAATCATTTTACAAACCGGTTCCACTTTGCTAAAAGCGTTAAGATGCTATACAATTTGTAAATATATTCTACATGCCGATTATCACAAGTAAATATTTTTCTAATTGAGACAAGGAACACATTTCCGATGTCTGCTTTTTAGTGTTTTTTCTTACTTTTGACTTTAATGAAGCAGGTAGGGAAATCTGAACAGTATCCAACACAACTCTTTTGGTTCAGCAATTGTCTTCACTCTTACCCATTGGCTGGCTGGGCTGGGGGGCATCTGGTCCCATAGTGGGCTACCTTGTCCTGGGTCACCTGCATTTTTTCCCTTTAAAATAGGCTGCTGAGTCCCCCCCCCCCCCCCCCACCGGGGCTAAAATTCACAAGCCCTACCCTCAGGGCCGGATTAACCCGAGGTCTAACTGGGTCCTTGAAAGTGCTCAGCAGCATTATTGATCGATCGGAGGCGGGGGCGCCCCCGGCCCAATCAATGCTGCTGAGCACTTTCACTGCGGTCCTTCCCCGGTGCCCTGTAGTCTACTTACTGAGGAGATCTCGTGAGTCTCACTCTCACAAGATCTCCTCAGTAAGGAGCGTACAGCGCGCCGGGGAAGGACCACAATGACAGGAGAAGGAGGTAAGTGCCTTGGGGGCTGGGGGCGGCTCGGCTCAAATTGGGGGGACTCACCGGGGGGCGGCTCGGATCATGGGGGGGCTCTCCGGGAGGGGGGGGGCTCACAGGGGAATGGAGGCCCCCTTAGCCCAGGGGCCTTCATTCCCTTAATCTGGCCCTGCCTACCCTGCTCTTACCCTTTTCTATTAGAAATAACTCAGCTTATGAGAAAAGTTTAACTTTGAAAATAGCTGACTGGGCTACTTTGTGAAGAGTTCCATGAGTCTTTGCTTCTGTCCATACCAGCAAGTATATGTGTAAATATAGAAATAAGTGTATCTACCATGTTTCAGCCCTACAGTAACTGTTAATGGAATGCTTCCAAATATACCACTTTTCTGTGATATCCTCACACTTCACTCTCCAGTTCAAGTTCATAACAATTCAAAGGCTCCCACAAAATGCTCTGGAAAAATTGGCTGCTTTACCACTACAGTAGCTGTTAATACGTTACACTTCTCCTTTGCTGTCTCAACAGCAATTGAACTTTGCGTATATATATATATATATATATATATATATATATATATATATATATATATATATATAAAATATATCTCTTCCACAAGAAGCCCATTATTTTACTTTTTCTACCCAGATGGATTTGAGATGTAACACAGGAGTCTACATGAGTATTAAATATATTGTTTAATTCAGATTGCAGGCCTGTGGCAAGGGTCTTTTAAAAGCAGAAATGTATCTACCAGATGGTAACAAGATCAACAATAAGTCTAAGCACTTAGTTTCCAACAAATCTCTAGTGAATCCAGAGTCTAAACCACTTCACAGCAGTTCTTGAAATACCAGCCAGAATAGATAAATATTGAACAGGAGCTCTCTGGTCAACTCAGTTGAACGCTGCCTGCCAGAATTTCATTGAAAAAAAAAAAATGAAAGCCTCTTGTGCTAGTGAGTTATTCAATATACTGTAGATGACACTGCAACCAACACTGTAATACTTGTCAGTAACCTGTCAGAACTCCAGTTTGGTGTATAAAGTACAGTCTTAAGAGCACATATGAGAATGATCAAGAGATCAAACTGCTCACAGAAGTCATTCACATAAAGTATCCAATAATACATCTAAATATATCCTGAATACTCTAATATAAACATTAGGGGGGAATTCAATTGGTTGTGATATATGTAAAAGTAACACGGCCTGCACCCCATTACCATTACTATGGTAATAGCGCGCATTATCACCGTTAATTTCAAAGCAGATTTTTGCTTGCAGGTCTGGGAGCCACCAGCAGAAATCTGCGTTAAAAATACTGTACTAGCGGTAAAAGTGCGCGTGCCACGTTACTTTCACGAGTAACACGTCCCAATTGGATTCCCCCCCAGGTGTTATTTAGTAATAGAGTGCAACTGTGCAGTAACCCACAGCAACCAACTGCACATGTAGTTTCATTGTTACTCTAAATTCTTCAACACTCTTAAGGGGCAGATTCAAATAGCCGCGGGTTGCGGCAGAATATCAGCGGAGAAATTACCATAGTAACAGTATTAATAATGTTCTTTAGAACAATGCAGCTAATTGAATCTGCCCCTAATTGTTGATTCATTGGTATGGATTGCACATATATATGCACATTTGCACTTTGTTAGTAAATACCCCACAATGCTAGGTTACTTCTAGACAACACTGAAGTGATTAAATAGAATTCACAATTTACATGCAATGACATTAGAACTCACTGTTTATACATATATAATTTAGAGGACTTTATGCATATATTAGCATTACTTGTGTATTACACCCTGTACAGGTCACACGATGGCCATATTCTGAAGGTACAATATACAAAATGTATATTGGGGGTCTTCTACTCCACTCCTCAAGTTTCCCATACAGGTAATGTTTTGAGAATACATATTAAATACTGACCCAGGAAAATAAAGTAAATCCCTTTTGCTTGATTAAAGACAATCCTCAAACAACATCTGTTTGGGGTACTTAAGAACCAGAATAGAAAAATCCTAATGTAAACTTATAAGGATTTGTGGCGTAAAGGACAATTTCCTTGTACATACTGCTCTGAATGATGTCTACAAAGCTCCTCATAGAGGTGCTTAAATGTCAAGGAACGTAAATGTTGATTTTGTGCGTATAATCCGCAAATGTAATCTACGCATGCCCAGAACCAGACAATACAGAACTGAGCACAACAACGTTCACTTCATCTTTGTACACAAAGGATACCTACCTCCAGGGCCTCCATCAGGGGGGTACAGGGGGTACTGTTGTATCGGGCCCGGACTCATCGGGGGCCCAGTACAACAGCACAACACATACTTACCTGGGGGCCCCCTGCCTGTGACAAAGCACATGATCGCAGGGGGAATGATTCCTCCACACCTGTGATCGCATTCTGGTGCCTGGCTGTCACGGTGACATCCAGGCTGAAGACAGAGTAGCGGAGACCAGCGGACTGCAAGACAGCGGGCCCCCAGGTAAGTATGTGTTGAGCTGTTGCTCATGAGGGGGGGCGCTCATCGGGGGGGGGGGGGGGGGAAGGGGGGACCTGGGGGCCCGTGGGGCCCGTACTGGGCCCCATGATTTCTGAAGGCGGCCCTGCCTACCTCAGTTTACGATTTCTGCGTGTGCCAAACTCGTGCGCCCGTAGCCTTTGATTCAAGCTCTGGGCAACTCAAAGGTACTTGATTTTTTGCCATATTTCTTTCTCCAGCTCCAGGGCTAGTCTAAGTGCTGATTACTAGTGATGACAGTCGCGTATGCATGCTATTACATGTGTTGGCAATCAGGAGCAATTGTAAAGATGTATTTTATGTTCAGTAGATATTAAAAACTTCCTAATAAATGTATTTCATGGAAAAAACAAACCAAAAACAGCACTTTTCTTAAAACTGTTTTATCATTAATGTCTATATTATTAACAGGTAACATTAATTGTGCAGATTTTTTTTCTGTGTGTTTTGCGAATTTATATTCGACATTCGGCATTGGACAGCTCCTGCAGTGTCTTGTGTAGTAGAGGTCAGACCAATACCTGAATTCATTAGCACACAGATCTCAGCACTCAAATCCGTTCCTTGCTGAATTCGGGAGTACACAGAACCGATTTGTGTGCCTCTTTAAAGGAACGCATGTTGCGCTCAGTATACGTATCTTGATTAATCAGGCCCAATACAAGAAAGATGAAACCTGCATCTACCTGCAGTGTGATGCTTTACCTATGACTGTTTTGACTGTTTTGCGCTCCTGTCATAAAAAGCAAAACGAGTCACTATCTATGAAATGCCACCTGAGTACATGTGCTCACCTGGCTATATATTTGGCCCAGTCTGTAATTTAAAGTTACAGGCACAAGACATAACATATTTACTCTTTAATCAGGAAAATCTGGGCAAACTCTGCACTTTCCACAATGATTTTAATTTTGACAAGTGCTCATTGATACCAAAGGTTGGTTGTATTTAATCTTGGATGTACACTGTAAAATAACTGTATAATGTGAATTGGCAGAACACTAAAGGTTGTTCTTCTTGTGGCAAAACATACCTAAAACAGGTTATATCAAATGGTAGTATTTGTACAAGGATAATTGAATATAACCAGGACATGGACTATAACTCAGACATGGTGATCTTGCTAAGAGACAAAATTCCCATTATGAGTTAGTGGCAAAAGACTCCCCAAGTTTCCTATGACATGGTCTGAAGCAAGTAAATTTTATCCACCACATGTCACACTTTCCATTCTCTTTGACATCGGAAGCTGTGACATCCTCTCTTGTAAGCCTACTTCCATTGCTCGGTTTTAGCTTTTGATCTACTCAAGTAAAATGGCATATTTTGAGTTATTTTTTAGAAAAGTTTGGTAATTGGAAACAAAGGTCCTACATTTGTCATATTGGCTTTTCCCCAACCTAGTCACTACTGATAATTCTACACACTACTACAAGATCTATTTAATTTCTTATCGCACACCAGCTTTTCATCCTCAAATAGTGAAATAGTCTATATAGAAAAAGAAATCAGATGTCCAGCTGGGGATGGTAGCAGGAGCATTCTGGCCAAGAGGCAAGGTGGCAAGAACATTCTGGCCATGAGGCAAGGTGGCAGGAGCATTCTGGCCGAGAGGCAAGGTGGCAGGAGCATTCTGGCCAAGAGGCAAGGTGGCAAGAACATTCTGGCCATGAGGCAAGGTGGCAGGAGCATTCTGGCCAAGAGGCAAGGTGGCAAGAACATTCTGGCCATAAGGCAAGGTGGCAGGAGCATTCTGGCCGAGAGGCAAGGTGGCAGGAGCATTCTGGCCAAGAGGCAAGGTGGCAAGAACATTCTGGCCATAAGGCAAGGTGGCAGGAGCATTCTGGCTGAGAGGCAAGGAAGCAGGAGCATTCTGGCTGAGAGGCAAGGTGGCAGGAACATTATGGCCAAGAGGCAAGGTGGCAAGAACATTCTGGCCATAAGGCAAGGTGGCAGGAGCATTCTGGCTGAGAGGCAAGGTGGCAGGAGCATTCTGGCCGAGAGGCAAGGTGGCAAGAACATTCTGGGCATGAGGCAAAGTGAGAGAATGGGGGGTAGGAAGGGGGCGCTGAAGTGCTAGTTGTCCTCCTGTCATTGCCAACACTCCTTCAAAGGCTGACAACGGAAAGAGAATGTGATGACAGTGGGAGATAGGGGGACAGAGAAGAGTTATGCAACTTCAAGCTCCTGTTATAGCTTTGCCCGCTCCTGCTACTACTGCGTATTTCTCTATAAAGGAGGAGGCACACTGTGAACTCATCACACACTTTGGTCAGACAATGACGTCATTCGAAGGAGTAGCAGTAGGAAGAAGTGTTTTTTATTCTTAAATACGATTATAAAAATAATAGCAAAGATGGGGTAATGAGTTGTCAATGCTGGCCATGTTGGGCATCAAGCTTTTAAAGACCTTAGATAAAGGTCACACTTAAACATTATAAATTGTACAATTTCTAATTTTCAACATTGGTTGTTTCTTTTACATTGCAAGATATTAGAAAAATCTATTAGAGAGTAGGTTCAGTTTTGTCCAATTTTATAAAGTGTCTAGAACTTTTATGCTGTCTGTTATTGACTTTGGGCTGACATTGAGGGTGTTCCCTTGGAATTGACTAGTCTCACTTTAACACCTGGCTTTACTAAATTGGTATTCTGTTACATTTTTACAATTTTCTGGGAAGAGCTGTGGGTCTTTTCTTGGTGTAAACATTTAGAATGTAATTGGCGTGTGTAGTGTGAGAATTTCATCTTACTACTCGGTACATTGGTGGGAAACGAATGATCAGTAAATTTGTTCTTCAAACCTTTCACAGAAATCCACACATTTACATCAACGGATGTATGGACACCCACATTCATACAGCTTGTGGTTGCTGTTTTATATTCCACACAGCCTACATTGGCGGTCTGGATATAATTTAGACAGCAATAAAATTCATTATGAACCTTTTGTTTATGAACCAACTTTAGAAAACCACATGCGTTGCTTTTCAAAATTTTGCTTTATAAATTTATATTCTATTTTTAAGCAAGATTTATATATAAAGAGCTGATGCTTAGTCTGAAAAAAAAAACAAACAAAACTTGTCATCCTCTTGCTGCCATAGACTTATTATTGGCAACAAGACACATTTGCAATGGACCATTTCAAGTAGTATAGGCTCCCTTTGTTCCCCACATCCTTCCTTTACTTGCAAGTACATATTCCAAGCAACTACAGAAGACTGACTTTCTGTTCCACATAGTACTTGCCTTGTAAGTAAGATTGGGAGAGAAATGGAATGAATAGTGAAAGTCGATGGAGGCTACAATCTTGCTTCTCTGCTGTGATGGGACTTACGGAGCTATCTGCATGGACTTTTATGAGCATATGGATTGGGTTACAGTGGCTAATATACTTGTTCTTCAGTATTGGGTACACATCGACCAGCATGTGGGAATACACGTAAGCTCGGCTAACATGTAACTAATCAGACAATCTAAACATAAACAACAACACAGTCTAGTGATGTACGGTTCATGCCAAAATGGTGGAAGAAGATTGCGGGGACCTCTATGGGAAACAATGTTCACACATCTAACTTACTAAAAGTATTTACAACTTCATAGGCAAACCGAGGGGGAAGGGGGTTTCTAGTGCCCGGAAACCCCCCTCCAAGCCTGGGGCACTGTATAATTGAGGTGGCTAGACCCTGCCCCCGCTTCACATGGCTCTGCTTGAAAAGGGAGATCTGCGTGCACCTAACAGTAGTGCATGCAGTATTTCCCATGTATATTATGGGGATAGGAAGAGTTGGAGAGCAGCCAAGCACAGTCTAATATTATAGCCACGCCTCCATGCATGCTGGTCACACCCACTGGTGGCGTGGTGTGGAAACCTCCTCTACAAATTCGGCGTTTGCCCCTGAACTTAAAGCCCAACTGCAGAGGAAACTCTAAGGAAACTCTTGCCATATACTTTATTTATTTTATATTCAATTTATTTTTATTTTATTTTGCAATAATATTTAGTAACTACATCAATTATATGATTTGTTCCTGTATTAATGCACTTCATATAAAATCTTTGTTCACTATCAACATTTGAATTACCAACATTTCCATTTTCCAAAACCTTTTTTTCCTATGATGGAAAATAAAAGGACAATAAAACCACAATCTGTCTTAAATATTACCCAATGTTCTATTAAACTCCATAATGTAAACTTAATATTATCATTAAATTGTGCAGTCAAATATTTTGCTCCTGTTAGTTGTTCATTGGAGAAATCTGAACCAACCCCAAATTTGATATACTGGGACATGAAGGTGATCTGCACACAGGGTAAATGTGTATTGTGACCTAGTAATGCCACAATATTTATGTTTTACAAGCCAGCTTAAATAGTGGAGCAATGATTAGCAGAATAGAAAAATGTATTTGCAAATTAAAAAAAAAAATTACTAAAAGCCAAATAAAGTTACCTTCACATGACCTCCCATCCGTAGTGGTAGTGAACCCTTGCTCACAGATACAGTGGAATGAACCCGCAGTGTTGAGACATTCTCCATTTTGAGAACATAGTTCAGGATTTTCACACTCATTGATATCTGAAAAAGTTCAAACAATAACATTATGAGCAACATAGCAATAGGGGTCATTTAAAAGTCTTTTACAAAATGAAACAATTTTTTTCAACTTCACTGCTTAGAACTAGTTGTCAATTTGTCCAAAGAGTAGGGGAAAAAATACATCACTGACTTGTTGGCGTAACTGAGCCTACAAGTTGACAAATCCTGGTATATGCCACATGCTAGCCATTTTATTCAGAAACCAGTTTTCAAATATTTAACTTTCTCTTTTTGTATCATGTAATTTTCGTGGGAACTGTAATAACAATACATATTCTCATCAACAGAAAAATTAAGGTATCCTCTTATAATGACATCACGGTGGCTCAGTAGTTAGCACTTCTGCCTCACAGCGCTGCAGTCATGAGTCTGAATCCTGATCAGAACCTTATCTGTGAGTTTGTATGTTCTTCCCGTGTTTACATGGGTTTCCTCTGGGTCCTCTGGTTTCCCCCCACACTCTAAAAAACATACTGATAGGTTAATTGGCTGTTGACAAAATTAATACTAGTTTGTGTGTGTGTGAATTTAGAATATAAGCTCCAATGATGTGAATAATATTGTCTGTGCGTAGCTATATAAATAAATGGTGATGAAGATGAAGTTGATGATGATGATGATGTAATGTAATCTCACTGTAATGTCCATGACATCTGCTAACAATGTATGTATAAACTACATGACATGAACTGTCAGCTTTCAGTAGTCAGATTATACTAGACTGCTAAATGCTGTTGAGCTGTAGGGTGCTATGGGTTACAGTGAACCATTCCTCTTTGCACCCTGTTATGAAATAAGCCCTAATGAGAATATATAAGAACTTGTGGTCAGTTCTACAGAAGACATAGGAAACCTTGTAAAATAGTTACAGTAAAGGTTTACCATGACAACAGTAATTGTTTACATGACCCGGTACAATTAGTTATATACTACTGACAGTGGTCAAGTGGACTGGTATACATGGTATGCTAGAACGCCACTTCTCCTGCTGCTTTGAAAATAAAGCTAAAAAATTCCATTCACTTACATTTTCCATATCGTTTCTTCTAAATTTACACTTCAACCATTGATTATAATCCTAACAATTTCAACCATTGATTATTAACCTAAACTAAAGATAAAGATAAAATGAGTGACGTGTAGTCACAAGGTATGGATTCTGCACTCACTGACATTTAGTAGTGGGATGGAGTTTCACATAACTGCCTTAAATACTGATTTCGGCAGTAATGTCACAATTTTAGACCTATAAAAGGGCACTGGAAGAGGATCACTCCATGGGCTGATTGAATCTGTGCAAGAGTCATGTCACAATATTTTAAATGATGCAAAATATGCTTTCAGTTCATGGTAATATGCAGATGATGGGAAGTTAGCAAGTTATGAATTCTATTTTGATGAAGCATTACCTGTTCTGACAAGTCAGTAGTAGGTGTTTACAAATGTTATAGTAAATAATGTGTATCCATATATTTATGTAAAACCAATACATTACCAATAAAACTCCCACAAAACCAAAGCATAGTGGGCAGACTACCTCATTAAACTGTAATGTTACATCTGATCCAGGCTGGGTATTAAAAAGTATAATACAACAGACGTATAATACAATAATACAAACTCTTCCAGCTATCGTAGAAGAGACTTAGTAAAATCAAATGAAACTTTCTACAGCTTGATTGAACAATCAACAGGAAACGCTTATGTTCGCCATGACTTTTAGCAATACTGTACTTTCCTACGATGGTATTGCGATGAACCATAAGATTTTTTATTATGGAAGATTTAATGACAAATCTGGTTTCTTAATCAGGCTGCATTTGCCGTTTTTTAAGTCTTGTGAAACTGTGACACTTTGGCAGACAACCAGTTAGAAACTATTAAGCTTGAGTTTGGAAAACAATATTACTCTTTCATTATACATGGAAAAAGCAATATATATACCTGTGTACTCAATGTGTCTAAGTAACAAAGTGACAAATTAAATTGAAGGGGCATAAGAACAAAGATTCCAGCATTACTTTATTAAAAAGCCTCAGTATGGTAATAATAGACAATCTGTCTTTAACATATTTCACACCAAAATAAAACTAATTTGATACAGCTGCAGTTCTGATTCTTACAGTCAGTATTATTAATTATTAATGCTGCATTGTACTCATAAATGTCACTGCCCTCAGCAGTGTATTTAAAATGCAGCTGCATTCTGATTGGTGTATATTCCTACATTCTGATTGGTGTATATTCCTGCATTCTGATTGGTGTATATTCCTTTTATGATAGGAGACTAGAATAATGCAACACCAAAGAATCATGGTGAAAGTTATAACAGTAACTGAGGACTACTAGTGCTCTGTTCTGAGACTACAAGTGTTTACATTTTTACAATTGTATTTTACAATTATTTATATGTATCTATCGGTCGCATTGTTTCAGTTACTGCACTAAAAACTTTGCATTTGCCGTTCTCATTATAAGCTTTGGAAAGGCCAATTGTGGTCATATGCAGCTACCAGCTGTCTAACAGAAGGAGCAGCATTATATAGTTAATCGGAACTTATCTTTAAAAAGCCTGCACATGTTTTAACATCTACAAATACTTTCAATTTTCTTCAATACTCTTCTTTTAAATATCTGTTCATTTGACCATTGGGAGCCCTATTTAATTGTACAATGTGCTTGTATAAAATTTCTTTCTGCAAAGCTTCAAGATATCTGTTTTCCATAGCTTTACTATACCTTCACACCTCCTTCCATCTAAGAGCTGGAAGCCATCTGGACAAACACATACAAACGACCCATCCGTATTGTAGCAGCTTCCTCCTCCCTGGCAGGCGTCAACCTCCTGGCATTCATCTATGTCTGCAATCAAAGTTTTGGGGGAAAAGCAATTATTTCACCATTGGGTGGCCCATTATTTTTAGACCATGTTACTCTGTAGATTGACAAAGGGTAATTGCTTTGTTGTATTGGAATGCAAAGAAAATATGTGAACGGATCCTGGTAGAAGCTGCCATGTAAATGCAATTTTAATTTCTGGAACATAAAATGCATTCTCTGTCAATTCAGGCCAGAGACATGGGGTATATCTATCAGGAAGATTTGCAATAGAAAAATCCAGAAAAACAGACAAAATTTATCTTGGGCGCTAAATATAAGTGTTGTACATAAGAACTATGGGCCTTATTCATTAAGGATCTTAACTTAAGAAACTTCTTATTTAAGTCTCCTGGACAAAACCATGTTACAATGCAAGGGGTGCAAATTAGTTTTCTGTTTTGCACATAAGTTAAATACTGACTGTTTTTTCATGTAACACACAAATACTTGATAGCTTGTTTGTACACTGAACTTTAAAGTTGATATTTGTGTGCTACATGAAAAAACAGTCAGTATTTAATTTATGTGCAAAACAGAATATTAATTTGCATCCCTTGCATTGTAACATGGTTTTGTACAGGAGACTGAAATAAGAAGTTTCTTAAGTTAAGATCCTTAATGAATCAGGCCCTATATTCATAAAAAGATCCCAAATGCAGCTGTTCATAGAAGTAAGTTTCTATCCTCCACTATAAGTACAACAAAAGAAAGAACAATGAACAGATATATGGTTTGATTCAGATACCATCTGTGCAGTTCATTGTTCTTTTTTTAGATTTGCAATAGAACTTGAAGTGTTTTTATTTTATTTTTTAAACAAAGATAGTAAAGAGAAAATAAAATTAGATGGGGCACCAACTTCCAAAATTGTCTCTGCTAAGTTGTGCCTAGCATAGAGAAAGTGTATATAATAGACAAATATGTATATGATGTACAATATGATGTACAAAGTTAGTGAGCTGTATCTGCCACTTCTTTGCCTGCTTTCTGTCATATTTAATCTCCCCCAAATAATATCGCACATATACCTTCCCTCTAACAGTGTTGGCTAACCTGTGACACTCCAGGTGTTGTGAAACTACAAGTCCCAGCATGCTTTGCCAATATATAGCAGCTTATTCCTGGAAGGGTATGCTGGGACTTGTAGTTTCACAACACCTGGAGTGTCATAGGTTAGCCAACACTGCTCTAGGACCTGCTACTGTATAGTGTGGTGCGGATAATCACACCATCAATTAGATTGACAGGAGAGCTCTGGGAGAAGATAAAGGAAAGGTGGAGAATAAAAAAGAAACAGTGGAGCTGTACCATAGGAGCCAGGTAATACCCATAATACTGTGCTGCTGCAGCCACTACTCTTGTCTATACATGGCATTCTCCTGTCATATAGGGGTGGGTATGCGTGGTTAACATGAGAACCCTCAACCATTTAAAAAAAATGGTCTCCTATGAACTATACTAAGTGGTGAGCTCTACAAACAAACTTACAGGCACCATCATAGAAACTAGGTAAGGTCCTGTAGGGCAATGTCCTTTTCTGGATTCCAGGATTTGTGGCTCATGCTCTATGTTTATCATCGTTATTAGCCACACTTATTTCCTGTATGGTTAGATATGTTTATGTGATAAATGTCTTATGTTCCATATAGGGATAAGCATATTATACTAGTGATGAGTACAATGCATATTGCAGCCAATCAGAAGGTAAATTATACCACAACAATTCCATTGCAGACTACCTTGACCACAGACAGTCAATAAGAGACAGTCAATAGGAGATATAGGCTTATGCTGTCCTACCTCTGACTTGCATAGAATGTATATTTCTACATTAGATGTCAGCTTTCTGAACAAGGCACGTCCGTATCAGTGGGGGTCATATATAAACCACAAAAATTGATGTGCAGCGCATAATCTTTGCACAGTGCGCCTATTTTTCCCACTGTGCGCATACACAATTACATGGTCACATATTACATTTTTAAAGTGCACTCACAGACACAATCTGCATGTTAAACGGCAAGACTCTGGCCTGTGGTAGGCATATGCATGTTGGGGAATGCAAAAACATCACCTCAAAGTAGTGTCTCCTATCACTTTTTTATTTACCTTTTATTTTTCTTAAAATGTTGCCAATTTAGGTCACGAGAGTAAGGGAATATTGGGGCTGTATTTTTTTCATGTGTCACATTTTCAACAAGTGAATGCCCCTATCCACTCAACTCCACTAGTCAGAAGGAACACAATTTTGCTCTCCTTAGTTATTGCTATCTTGACCTGCTATACCCTGTGATACCTTAGAAATGGATCTTAACTGTACAAAAATAATTCAAAATAAGAAAAACTTTATTAATGTAGCGGGCCTGTACATTTCCGTATTTGTAAATGACTCTTCCTCGCTTGCTTTGTGGTGTTCTGTCTGAAAACAGTACAGTTCACCCAAAAAATAAAATTAGCTTTATCTTTAACTGAACATCATTGTTTATGTCAGTATTTGTGAAGTGTATGTAGGCAATCCTATCCTGGAGATATGAAAATGTCATACATTTTGTTTTTTGCCCAGAAGTTTTCCCCACCAAGCTGCTCAGCAGTTATTGTCAGCATGTGATAAGATAGCAGACTGCATTTGATTAATCAATCGGAATTCATATTATATTTTCCCGATTCCTAAAAAGTTAGTCATAAAGCTTTCAAATAAAGCAGTAACAAAAGCTTTCTCTAAAATATTTTCATAATTCATTTGTCATTTTTCCATTTGAAGTGGAAAACACATGGGGAATGAATAAGGGAGAGTCATCAATGCCCCACAAGCAGATGTTTATAATATGTTTCTGTCTGTTATGATTAGGCATCATATGTATAATAGTGTATATCTGCGTAGTGTTCAGCTAATTGCTGGAAGACATTCTGGTCTTTTTTTGTTACTTTTGATCCATTTGTTAATGTAAACCTGCCATATGTTTTCAGATTTTCTCAGTGCTCAGAATATAAACGAGGGGGTTTCAGAAAGCTAGAATACACAGTTCGTTAAACAACATGACATACAATATTTTTTCCAACATGTAGAGAACGCATGATAGAGACAAAGAGATATTTGCGCTACACTTTTATTTAAAGTGAATGGACCACAACAGCATGTTAATCATGTTTATGGTAGCTCAGAGGTTGACAGCTGTGGCTTGTCAACGTTTGTGAAACTACAAGACCTAGCATGGCAGGGCATTGTGGGACTTGTACTTCTACAACAGTTGGCATTTACTTTACCTAGGAACCTATAAATTCAACATTAAGGGGTCTATTTATTAAACGTTAAAAAGTCCAATCTCAACCGTTTTCTCTTGCTATAGGGCTTTATACATTACACAGACAACAGACACTGCAGTTACTCAACACAACATGGTCACTGGGCATGATATCATCATCATCACCATTTATTTATATAGCGCCACTTATTCCACAGCGCTGTACAGAGAACTCATTCACATCAGTCCCTGCCCCATTGGGGATTACAGTCTAAATTCTCTAACACACACACACACACACACAGAGACATAATACTATATACTATTCTATAGCACTCTATGTAGACATAGACCACAACACCTTATTAACATGATATCACCCCTGGACATGATCCCAAGACTATTTTAATCATTTTTAATACACATCACTTATAGAGTTTACCAAGAAGTACATTTACCAACCAAGAGAAGGGAAATCAATTGGTCAGTATTGAAAACTTGTGCCATTGTCAGGGACATTATAAATGACACATTTTTACCTGCCTGTAATTCCTGTAAGTAATAGCTCTATGTGTGATGTTATTAACCATAGTTGCTGGTGTACGAGTTTTACCTTCACATTGGTCCCCAGCAGCAGATAGTTTGTAGGCTTCGTTGCATATACATGTGAAAGATCCTCTTGTATTCCTGCACTGACCATGACCACACAGACTTGTATCTTGGCATTCATCAATATCTATTAAAGGAGAAATTATACGGAAGATAATGACAAACCCAATTTTATTTAGGTAAATAACATTTATTTTTTCCCACCATTACTTTATGTATTTGTTCCATATTAGTAACAGTACCAAAGGAACTATGCTCTGGTATTTGATGATATGTGTAGTTAAAATTAAAAAACACGTAATATAACTGGATTGCATACACTAACAACCAGTGGACTTTGTGTAAAACGACATAGGACCTATATTGTATATAGATCTGCCCATGATTGCTGTAATGTTGGGGATATTGTGCTCTCTTTGTAAGTTGAATGATGACAGTTCCGACTATACAAATGCAAGTCATGTCTAAGTCCTGCCTACCTATCCCTTAGGCTTTCCTGTTATAACTTTAACATTATACCTGTAACCTTTGCTTGACCCTCAGTATGTGTGCTTTGTTCAGCTGTCAGATATGTGTGTCTTAACTTAATACTTGTTCTGTGAGCATGACATTTGCTTGTGCACAATGGTGTGGAAACTTCCGGAGAAGCGTACAAAGCTTAGCGTCCAGATCCTTATTCATTATGGGTTATTTGACAGCCCGCAATAAATGGATCTTTTCATATAACAGAGTTTATTATTTTGTCTTTTTGTTCAAATAGTTAGTGCTTTCCCTATGTTAGCACTTATCTAACTGGTGACTTTATTGTTTTGTTCTTTATGTATGTAATTTGTGTATGTGTGTACCAGGTTTGCACATAACACAACCTTTTTGGTCACATAACCAGTTATAGATACAGAAATGTAAATGACAACTAATTAATGATTTGACAATGACCTGGAGTATTCTGAATGGGAGGGACTTGTTGTTTTATATATACCAGTGGCGGGACTACCATTGGTGAGGCAGGTGCCATGCATAGAGATAATGGGGCCGCTGCATGGCAGATGCAGAGGGTTAGATTCCCCGGTCCCCTCCTCCCCGCCTCATTGCACCTGACCCACAGCTCACTAGATCCCCCTCTGATATATACTGTTGTAAAAATGAACCAGACACACATGATATTGGATAGTGGATTTTATTCTAATTTAACATGTGTATAATTCTAAACCACAATGCTTTAGGAGAATAAATAAATATAAGCTTGATTAATCTGCAGGAAGACATGGTTTATGAAAATATATATATATATACATATACATATATATATATATATATATATATATATATATATATATATATATATATATATATATAACTGGATTGTTTATAGTATATATTTCCATAATTTTCTTTCACTACACTGATTGCCATACTAGGAGGGGGTACTTCTCTAACTGAGCAGGCAGCATGTGAGTGATAGCTTTTGCGGATGTGGGGAAAACTTTGCCTGTATGTAATGGAAAGGGGAGGTAGAATTTTGCTTTTTACTAGAACTGTAGTAGAATGTAAGAACCATTATTTCAGTTGACTTTAATATAAGCATACAATGTGGAAGGGCAAGCAATGGGGATGGACAGTTGGATGCTAGGCAACACAGGAAAAGGAATTCTTAGCAGAAAGAAAGATGTGATTATGCCCCTGTATAGGTCATTATTTAGACCACACCTAGATTATGCTGTTCACTGCTGGAGGCTATATCTCCAAATGAATATAACTAACTTAGAGATTGAGAAACCAAGGCCAACTAAAATGGTTCATGGTCTACACAATATTTACCAGGCAAGATTAAAGGATTGCAATATGTATAGCTTGGAGCAGAGCAATAACAGGGCAATATGATAGAAGCTTTTAAATATATTATGGGTTTTAACAAAATAGAGGAGGAACGGATTCCACATAGGATGAAAATAATTAGAACAATAGGAGCGGTGGAAGAGCCTATTGCTATAGGTGAATTTAAACATGCTTGAGATAGACATACAGCTATCCCAAATATGAGAAAAGCTAAGGATCAAATAAGGTCTGATGTGTTTGGAAATAAAAAATAGGCAGCCTACATACAACTGTGGGAAGCTTATATGCTGCCAAATTCTATGGTCATATAAATTGATGTATACTAATGTCAAATGGCTTTACTTGCTCTATATTGGGTGATCAATGATGTCATCACTTATCGTAATGAGTAGTAATGTCACACGACTCATGATAATATGAGAATCCCCTCATACAACTGGCTTTGTTCCTTGTATATTATAGAAAATAGTGTGTTTACAATTGTACCCTAGTAAAGTCATCTTGGACATCTATGCTGTTTAAAAGTGCATTATATGGTCACAGATCTCCTTAGTAACTTATTATATCCTTAAATTTACAGTAGGGGGTGCACCAACCCATATATAATCCTAATGGTTTATTGTAATAGATTATTGAAAAATGTCTAACATGTCAGGTTCATACATTTTATTAGGCAAGACCCTAAAACAGTTAGTCTGGCTTTTATTTTATGAATCGCACACATCACCCTGTAAAAAAAACTTCTGAATTTTCTGTTTGACATTTTAAAACCCTCAGGATATCTCCACAGACATAACTGAATGTAACTTAATACATTGTTACAAATACCTTTACCAAAAATAAAATACAAGACAGAAATGGTACATTTAATTCAATAAAAACAGTATTGAGTTTTTCATGTTTTCTGAACTGTTGCAAGCTGCGCTATTTTGCTTAACATTCCGAACATGTCAATTTTAGATTAAGTTTACTAAATTAAAGACTTTTATAGCATCAAAACAGAGTATAACACTTTGGGCCTGATTCATCTTTGAGCATATGGCCATTAGCGTACCGTATTTTAGGTGAAATAGCTCTGCGCATGCTCAGAAATGGATCTTGCACCAATGAGCGCAACTGCATGCAATTCATTACACTTCCCTCTGCCTACAACTCGATCGACGAAATGGGGAAGGGGCAGACTATCATAGGCAATGTACAGTAAGGGCCAGCTGAGGGCGTTCCGATGCAGATGCGACCAATTGAAGGCCTGGGTTTTCTTGTAAGTACGCTTTGTTTCAGCTGTATCATTTGCATCAGTTACAGGGCAGGTGTAAGTACCGACTGATAGGGATGACTGAGTTTTTGTTTTTAAAAAGTACATGTATAAGTGCCACTAACTAGCAGAGAACATGCGTTTGTAAGTAATATAGACTATGAAAAGGTGACCTTTGTAAGCAAAGATGATAATGTTCAGAAATATTCACAAGTTAGGCTGTTATATGCAAATTTTAATAAAAGGACACCTATTATTACTGTAAATTAGGGAGCACACATTTCTGCAGAATAATATCTATGATATTATCATTTAACTATTTACTAGGAAAACTTAGTTACCATTAGGATAACCATGTTTAGTTACCAGTGGTCCAAGCAGGAATTTAGAAGCGTCAGTATGGAGAATGCAAGTAAATAGAATTTGATAGTTTAACAATGAAGGCAGTAGGAGAAGTGGCGGTATGGCACACCACTGTATACACCCCCAATTCAACCACTGTTAGGTACCTCAAGAACTGGACAGGGGCGCAACAGTGCATTGTTGTGACCCAGAGCAAAAATTGGGTAGAGGCATGGCGATGCCAGTATAGTCTCACAGGAGACCCGATCTTCTCTCAAAAAGGCATCTTCTGAACATGCACGATCCGGCACATGCGCCCACTGCATATGTGCTGGTTTAGAAGAGGCCTCTACTCATCAGAGAGGGAGGAATGGAGTGGTTGGTCCGGTACTTCCAGCCCCCCCTAACCTCTAGACTCAAGGCAGCAACACCCCCTGGAATTCCACCCATGGAACTAAACTATGATAGATGTCACCATGGACTTTGTATGTTGTACTGAAGCACTCAGACTGCTGCCTTGTGCCTTTATATGGTCATATAACTCTTATGGGCCTTCCAATATTGGTGTAATTTACACTATCCCATAGATACCATACAGATGAAGGGAATGCACCATCACATTATACATACCATCGCATTTATCTCCAGCTGGGCTCAGCCGATATCCCTGGTTGCAGGAGCATGTGAAGGAGCCTTCAGTGTTTTGGCACTTGCCATTCAAGCATAAATTACCCAGCTGGCACTCATCTATATCTATAAAACATATTGTGTAAAACAATGCCTATTAATATACATGTTCTATGGATATTCATCAAACACAGCATTTACAATGAAGCATATGTGTGAAAACCACTGATGTACACAAGAACCCTTGTTATTGTCTCTATTCAATAGCAGACTCAATGATGACACTTTTTGCACAAAATTCACCTTTTTTCATTTTTGTGTACATTATTATGAGATGATAAATGATTGCTTTGTATATTTAAAGTACAATATCATTGATACAAGCAAAAGAACTGTGTGACCCAATCATCAATAAAATTAGAGACTACTAAATAAATATTCCACTGGGAGGTTTGTTTACACTGCATCCTTTAGGTGTGTTACCCATATTGTTTTCAGCTCGCTTTCACTTACTGTCATTCTCCTGGACCCCAGTACAGGGGAACAGGAGACTTTTTCAAATACCAAACTAATGTGTTCAATACTGCAAATTACTAATTAATAAAATCACTTTAATAGGTATGATAAAATCTTATTTGGGCTGGTTTGTGTTTGTGTTCATTAAGTACTGGCTGCAATTCAGGGAACCGATTGGGTGCTAAATGGCAATAGTATCACTTACACTATGTAATAAACATCTACTATCCCTTCATTTTCAGCATAAATGCTCAGTATACCGAGGCCACGGAAAAGAAATAAAGTAATAAAAACAAAACTAGACATGTACACTGAAATATGCCATTTCATTCTGTTTTGGTATCCGACACTACAAAATGTTCTGTAGTCTATGGTTTTCGGCAGTCTGCTAAAGATATGCAAGATCCTGTGATCTAATATACATAGAAGAAAACATTATGGGCCTGGTTCATTAAGGATCTTAACTTGAGAAACTTCTTATTTCAGTCTCCTGGACAAAACCATGTTACAATGCAAGGGGCGCAAATTAGTATTCTGTTTTGCACATAAGTTAAATACTGACTGCTTTTACATGTAGCACACAAATATCAACCTTAAATTTCAGTGTACAAATAAGCTATCAAGTATTTGTGTGCTACATAAAAAAACAGTCAGTATTTAACTTATGTGCAAAACAGAAAACTAATTTGCACCCCTTGCATTGTAACATGGTTTTGGCCAGGAGACTGAAATAAGAATTTTCTTAAGTTAAGATCCTTAATGAATCAGGCCCTTTGTTATCATATTTTGACCTCAGAAAGGGTACAAAAGTATGAGGGGCAGGTGTATCAAATATGCTAAAAAAGGAAATAGGGAGGAGTTGTCAATAATAACCAATCAGACTACTAGCTATAACTTATATAGTACATGCTTGATAGCTAGAGTGTGGCTAGTTGCTATCGGCAAAAACTCCTAAGACTTATACTTTGGATCACATTGTCCTATTAGTGAAGTACCTACAATCCAATCGGTTCCTGTTTTAGTTTTTAACTCTGTATCCAGCTGGATGTCCCCAAATGAAAATGAATTCAAACAAATGCAAGGTTGATGTGGAACACTTAATTACCAATGCACTGTTTACTGTCAGAGGTTGGTTCATATCCTGTTCGACACGTGCATTTGTAAGATCCCTCTAGATTTAAGCAGTTACCATTGGCACACAACGACGTGTCTTCTTGGCATTCATTGATGTCTACAAGTGAAACAAAAAATGAAGGTTAATAAGGAAAAAATAATAAGGTACAAATGTGCAGACATGCAGGAATGACATTTTCATTAGACAGTCCAGTACAATGCCAATGAATTTATTTTCAGTCTACATATGTATGAAATCTGCTTTCAATTTTCATATTTTTCTGAAGTGCTCATCAAGTTAATGATGGCGATGTTTGTAAGCTCAGAGTTTCAAGACAATATTTAACAATACAGTACAGTTGTCTGCTGAAAAACAAATAACGTGCCTTTGTCTCCTATGATTGCTTATTCAATGAGTGATTTATTAGTTAACTAATTAATAAAGAGACATTGGGGTCTATGTATTATGGCAATATGGAGGAAGGGGCAACACATTCCCACTTTTTCCTTCATATATGCCTCCTCTAGGTCTCCTAAAGTGACAGTACCAATGGACTGTTACAGTATACTCATCAGCTACTCACCATAGAAACATCCATTTTAATGGGTTGAATCAATATACAAGGCAGCACGGTTGGCTCAGTGGTTAGCACTTCTGCCTTACAGCACTGGGGTTATGAGTTCAATTCCCGACCATGGCCTTATCTGTGTGGAGTTTGTATGTTCTCCCTGTGTTTGCGTGGGTTTCCTCCGGGTGCTCCGGTTTCCTCCCACACTCCAAAAACATACTGGTAGGTTAATTGGCTGCTAACAAATTGACACTAGTCTGTGTGTGTGTCTGTATGTTAGGGAAGTAAGCTCCAGTGGGGCAGGGACTGATGTAAGTGAGTTCTCTGTACAGCGCTGCAGAATTAGTGGCGCTATATAAATAAATGGTGATGATGATGAAAATGCTTTCCCAGGAATGATAATAATTCAGCATACAAAATGGCTGTCTCCACTTTGTGCAGATGACTTTTATATTTTAAACTAGTAGCACAATGAAGAAATGGGAATTTTGTATTAACCAGCAAACAAAGGGCACGTATCCCAGTTTACCCAGTCAGTTCCTCTGTTGCTCAAATATGTTCTGCATATTCAGCTGGCTGGGAAACTCATACTTTCTTTTTTCCCATGTTATTTCAATAAAATACTTGTTGACCTGTGTGATTAATATGTGGATAAAAATTGAAGGTTTTTTTTTTTTGCATTACATGATCTCTTGCAAATCATACATGAAAGTCAACATGACTGACATAAGGGTTTAAGAGCATTGTGTTAATGAACTTACCATAGCATTTACCATTAAAACCTCTGTATCCTTCAGGACAAGGTACACATGCGTATGAGCCTGGGTTATTGACGCATCTGTCATACAGACAAGTGGTCTGAATCAGGCATTCATCGATATCTGTCAGAAAAAACAAATGATTTCATACATTACTCTATCATTTCTGAAGAGCCAATCCTCACAAAAGTTCATTTCACAAAGTAACCACATAGAAGAAGGTCTGAGAAAGTCAATGTTTCAATAAAATTGTACTGTTCCCCTTTGACCAAACTATATTCCCAAGCCTCTATCTTCCCCAATTGGTTGATCACAGCAGCATGTCATTATATCATTAAATCAACCTATATGCTACATTAAAGAAGCACTACCACCAAAAAGAATAAGTGTCTTTATACAATGGAAGAATAAGTTTCCTCCCACACTCCAAAAACATACTAGTAGGTTAATTGGGTGCTATAAAAAAAATTGACCCTAGTCTCTCTTTCTGTGTCTCTATATTAGGGAATTTAGACTGTAAGCTCCAATGGGGCAGGGACTGATGTGAGTGAGATCTCTGTACAGCGCTGCGGAATCAGTGGCGCTATATAAATAAATGGTGATGATGATGATGATTGTGCTACAAACGATCGGTAGCTATATTATCCATAACTATTTGCTAGAGTTATATTGAGCAAAAAAGTCTGCATGGTTTCCCATGAATTAATAGTGCTAGATAAAACAAACAGCTGTGCTTGACTCTTGTTGATAAACAGTGGAACTGCACGCACACAACGGGGGGAAATTAGTCAAATGGAAAAAAGATGGCATTTTGTTTCTTAAACATATAGCTGTACAAAATAGAGTACATTATTTATGTGCTTCTAATACAAAATAGATTCTGGCACTGGTATATTGGCTAATATGGTGTCACACTTTTTTAGCCCAAATTAGTACAAAGAGACAAAAAAGTCCCTGCATGTAGTTTACTTTTTGAAAACATTGCTTTCCCCTCTTTTGGTTTCCTATACAGGGGCGAGAGGGAGCTGCCGCGCATGCGCAGCAGCTCCGTTCCGTCAGCGCTGTCCTATACAGCAGCCGCGGCGCTGTTTAAGAAGCGTCCGCGGCGGTGCTGTATACACTACAGCACCGCCGCGGACGCTATTTGACAGCGCCGCGGCTGCTGTATAGGACAGTGGCCACTTAGTTAGCGTAGGGGGGGGGGTTTCTAGAGACTCAGAAACCCCCCTGCATGCGCCACTGCTATATATATATGAAACATATGAGAGTACACAACAATGGGTGAAATAGCCAGACACACCCTTCAAATTCCTTACCACAGATATAAAGTAACGTATGGACAGTGAACATGAATTGATGAGTGCATATGAATAATGATTCTATCAAAAAACAAACATGTCCTTTCATTTATTGACTTTAGACATGACTAAGAACATATATGCACATATTTCCAAATGTAACGATTAGTCATTTTATTAGTCATTTATGTTTACTTCTATAGAAGCTTTTATTTTAAGGGGAGTAACTAACCTCCCTGTGTTGTAACTCTAGGAAGAAAACCAAATCTAAAATAAACTAAGTTATAGTTACCCTTTAAATTAAAATATTAAATATTATATAAACATTTAAACAATATTAATAGTTTCTCAAAAGAAATTAAACATTTTGTGCAAATTTCTAGGTTGACATGTTGAGTAAACTAAACCCTGTTACTTCATTTAGTGACACTTTATAATTGATTTTGTAATGATTTATTGGATATATTTTATTTTAAATTAAACAATGTATAAATGGACTTTAAACGTCCAATCATATTTTTTTAAGGTTAAAATTGTAAAATGTGCTATTTTAGCACTCTTGAGGTTTCTGATCTCTTAGGTTTTCTGACATTGTAAAATGTAGATCAGTAAATGGTAAATAAGCAAGGAAACTTGAAATAAGAAATTCAGTCACTGTGACATTTGCCAACTGGGAGATCACAGGAATGTGACATGGATATTCTTCTGCTTCCGACAAGTCTTTTCAAGAATATAATCATCACAATGCCTAGAGAGCCTGTATTTCAAAGGGTAACTTTCAATTCATCATCGCCACCTGGCAGATACTCATTTAACACGGATCAATGAAAAACTAAATTACTAGGGCTTGTTTTTAGTAGATACATAACCAAGACAGGCATGAAATGGAGCAGGATGCAAAGTGGAATAAAACGGAATAGTCACACTTTGCAAAAACAATCTTAGAGGCATCACTCCTGTGTCACCACTTCAAACAGAGAATCTCTAATGAGTCAAAACATAAGGAGACTTTTAGGAGACTTCCAAAGACAAGGTACTATCCCACTCCAGATTTAAAAAAATAATGAATACGGCTGGCTTTACCTGAATGTGGTATGTGCTACTTTAATTGAGTGATTTCACTTAGTTATAGAAAAGACAAATTACTTATATGTGTTACGATTGTCTACAAAGAGCTTGTAGATAGATACAGTAACAGCACCACCATAAAAAAGTATAACACACAATCATGAAAAGACAGCGGAGAAAGAACTGTCTGTGTATGCTTCATAAACTTGCTGCTTACCTTCACATTGCCCTTTCCTGTCCATGCGGAAGCCACTGTCACAGTATTTACAATGGAAGGAGCCAGCAGTGTTAATACAAAGCCCACCCTGACACACATCTGGTCCCAAGCACTCGTCCACATCTGAAACAGAACAAAACAACATCTTAAAAATAATGCACATGGTTTATAAGAGGCTTATAGGATTTTTATACCTATTTAATTTTTTCATATTTGCATATTAAATTATTCTGCAGTTGTAAGATGATCTAAAAATAAGATCTAGAAGTTGTGAGGACATATTATGTGATTGATAGATATAATACAGATATATAAATATGAGATAGATAGATATAAGATATAACAATAGATCGATAGATAGATAGATAGATAGATAGATAGATAGATAGATAGATAGATAGATATGAGACACATAGATAGCAACATGATAGATAGATAGATAGATAGATAGATATGAGACACATAGCCACATGATAGATAGATAGATAGATAGATAGATAGATAGATAGATAGATAGATAGATAGATAGACAACTATGAGACAGATAATTACACAATCAATGTTACATACCGACACAGTCTTTTCCCTGTGCATTGGACATATATCCTGCTGGACAAATACATAAGAAACTTCCATCTGTATTTTCACAACGACCATGTGAGCAGAGATTGCGATCCTGAGCGCATTCATTGATATCTATGGAAAGTTGAATAGATATTCATTAAATGCTTCGTGTGATTTAAGATTTACTGAGGTAAGCATCATGTAATATATCATATAATGAAAACAAAAAAGAATAAATATATAAACCAAGTGCTTCTGGCCAGATAGCAATAATAAAAGACAAAATCAGATCTGAAAAAAACAAAAAATATTAAAAATCGTTAGCGTAAATAGTAGCGATGAAAGTCAAAATTGACTGAACAAATTATATAGCGGATAAAAAAACTTTTTTCCGGAGAAAACCGATCCAGCTTTCATGTCTGCGGCTGTAATGTCTGTATGTCTGTATCGCATTTACAAATGTAGTAATTAAACAAGGGTCTTACCCAGACATTTGGTCTGATTGTCATTCTGCTTGTACCCTTCATGGCAGACACACAGGTATCCGATAGGTAAGTTGACACAGAGCCCTTCTCCACAGATATCAGGATCCACTATGCATTCATCGACTTCTAAAGAATTAAACCATGAAAGGGCAAAAACAGCTTATTATTTTAGTTATAGTGTTTTTATATCTGTCTCCCCCATTCCTGTTGATATGTCCCTAATGCCAGTATCCCTTTACCCATCTGGTACTTCCTGAATTGAAGCATTCTTATGCAACCCCAATGTAAATGTTCTGCGTCTACATTACTGTGGTGTCCAACTCAATGCTGTTCTTGAGAGGTCTAAATGAGGTTATATACAATTGCAGTTTTCTAACTGGGTGACAAGTATACTTTACATAAGGACCATGCTGTCTCACTTTTATCAAAGGTGTGTTTACAGTTACTAGAGTGTATATGTCATGTTGCAGTATACTGTACAAATCTAACTGCAGACGCAGTTGCACCTATCTTGGCATAAAAAGTTGTTTGGTTTTCACAGTATCAGCGGTGTACATTAAAAAAATAATTTTTCAGTTCAGCTCTAATCACTGTATACCACAAAAGACACATGACAAAAATATACTGACATGCTGGAACTGCAAATGTCTACAGGCATTGGCCAATGGAGGGTAATATCACTCTGTACTTCTATGTCTTTATTTTTTAATTGGACGCTTTTCTTTTTGAAATATTTACATTTTCTGTAGTGATATAAAAAAAAATATAGGATGATGTCTATTCCTCAATTACCTGTAACTTGAGTTGGAGCAATTACTTGACTTTCACTTGACTCTGATACGTCCGGGGCTATTTCTACAGGTACAGGTGGGGATGATTTTTCAACGACAACTGCAATGCCAAAAATAAACATTTTGGTAAACCTGACATCTTCGTTAACGTTTGAAAAAAGAGAGTTGGAATAATGACTAGGTCTGTCAGCAATACCTCTTCCACACTGGGGAACTACAATTTAAGTAATGATGGGGGAAATATTAAATATACCCTTTAACTTTAGCATCGTGGATAAACATATTGGTTTGAAAAGGAAGGGTTAATGGTGTTTGTAGTTGTGACACAAAACAAAAATACTCAGGCACATTAGAGCCACCATTAAAAGATGGCTATGTCTGTATCAACATGATAAGGGTCCATGTTGTATGATCATCACTACCAAATGTGTCTGGCTATGTTGCTCTACAAGCAGTATCTCTGCTGATAAACATAATGTTAAAACAACTAATCTCTTACATAGGATTCATAAAATATGCTAATTGATTTAATAAAATTAATTTGATACAATCTGGATCACTGAATTATGTGGGTTGAGGTCAGGTCGGAATGATTTCTAAGTGGAAGTGGTTGAGTGTGTGAAGACTGTATAATCAAAATCTGTGCTCAAATTGGTTACCTGTGAATTTCACCTAAACATTCAATGAACAAATCACTTGCTGTATACATAGCGTACATAATAACACATAACAATGAAAACATATTGACGAAGCATTGGTTATTTCCTACTCTAACTGATTAACTGACATATTCCAAGTAATTTTGAAAAATTAATAATCAAATTAACTTCCTATCAAGAACAGTTGAATAAAAGATAAAAGGTAAAATATCTTTATTTGGGATATATTTTTTACCACTGAAAGGTACACTTAAACCATACCGCCCAACTGTCCTAAATTAGGTGGAAAAGTCCTGATACGAGGTGACTGTCCCATCTTCCTGATTATCAGGTCTTTGTCCTGATTTGGGGCAGTTGGGATATATGTCACCCTGAGTGTTGCCATTTAAATGTCACGCATACTATCAGTAAGTGTGCACAGCATTGCAGGGGTGTTAATAAGGTAGGGGAAGGGGGCTCGGCATGGCCCACAATGCCATGTGACTCCTTCTAATGTGACTTTATTGTACACACTCCATTCTGATTCCTCAAACAGAAATGGTATGCTATAACCAGCCAGAATGTGAGCTAACCCCAGGCTCAATATGAACTTATAAACAGCAATCCAGTCTTAAAACAAATGTTTTGTCCCCTTGGACCATGTGGTTTTACTAGTTAGAGTAAAAGGGAGATTTTAGAAAAACACATATTCCATGAAATTCACAAATAGTTGGCTTGAGACAAAATATTCGTCCCACATATAATAAATATCAAATGACCAATCTAGTTGGAAAATCCTGTGTGTTCAGTCATCAATTAACAACATGTGCCTCATGGCCTCATCTGTGAGGAGGTATGTGTATGTGTATGTGTATGTTCTCCCCGTGTTTGCGTGGGTTTCCTCCAGGTGCTCAGGTTTCCTCCCACATGCCAAAAACATACTGGTAGGTTAATTGGCTGCTAACAAATTGACCCTAGTCTGTCTGTCTGTCTCTGTGTCTGTGTGTGTGGTTAGGGAATATAGACTGTAAGCCCCAATGGGGCAGGGACTGATGTGAGTGAGTTCTCTGTACAGCGCTGCGGAATTAGTGGCGCTATATAAATAAATGGTGATGATGATGTGTCTCATCTATTCAGCCTTTCAACCAAAACACTGATTTGCCCAATCTGGCTGTAAAATCTGAGACTATATTAGGTAAAGATCCAAACCCCCAGACCTCCCGTCTTCATATGTGCGGCTAGATTAAATTATAAAGACTGGATACATGTTTTCTGTAAATGGCTTAATATTTAATGTATATCAATACTAGTTAAATATATGTTTTAATCTTTTGAACACTAAAAAGTCAGGAGTTTAAAAAGGATTACTTTTACCTGGATACTGAGGATTTAGGTTTATTGTTGAAATTCCTGGCGAGAGTTGAGGTTGTCCCCGACGATTATCTCCCCCTGTTAAAAGGTTCTTGAAAAGTACAAATGGAAGTATTAAAAGTTACGCAGAAGAAAATTGTATTGAAAAGACTTGGTGAGGGTCCTGCTTCAAATCCTGATGCTGAGTATTTGCAATTTTAAGCAAGTACCTCTGCCTGCCTTTGTACTACTCTGTAAGCTCCATTCACCCAGTATACTGAATTAAAAACATTTGTAATATTGGCAGAACTATATGACTATATAACTTCTCAACTCTTTAACATAAAAATAAATTCCTAATGATCCCTACACAGTATAAAAAAAACAATGTATGCATTTTCCTGCAAAGGACTTCATCTCTGTGTAAGGACTTTACCTTGTCTGAACCTCTGGTTATATCTGTAATATAAAAAGAAAAGAAAAGTTAGTACTGCACACACTCTGTGAACTATAATCATACATAAACAACAACAGCACCCCTCAAACAACATCAACTATCTCACTGAGCAATAGACATGAATCAGAGAGATAATAAGGCACTTTGTGCATTCACACATTATTTTTTAAAAAACAAACAAACCAAAAACCTAATATCGCATCTAAATAAATCTGTTTCAAACATTTACAAACTCAAGGGACCTAATTCATCAACACACGCATCTGCCGATTTTGTGCATATCTGCGTATGCCCAGACACGGACCATACACAACTAAAAACGCAGCAATGTTAAATGCTTCTATACGGAAAATCACAGTTAATACAGCCTATGATTTCTGGGTATGACCGGGCAGGGAAGGGGCATTCACCCGTACTCAATGTATGGTAAGGTCGTGCCAAACTAGAGCGCAGCCACATCTGAATCAAGCATTGGGCATCATAAAGTTACTTGTTTCTCTGTTGCATTTTTTGGTCCTGGAACAGGGCTAGTCTACGTCCTGAGTACTAATGACAGTCTCATATGCATGCTATGATGTGTTTGCAATTAGGAGCAACTGTAAAAAAAATGTTATGCTCAGTTGACATTAAGATCATCCTATTAAATGTATTTCATGGAAACAAAAATATTAATTTTTGTTGCTGTTTTTAACTGTTTTGTCATTAGTGATTATATTAATAACAGGTAACTTTAATACAATAGTTTTTGAGGGTTTTTGCTGTGCTTTCTTGTGCAAATGTATATTTCACATAGGTATTGATATCCTGCAGAGACTTGTGTAGTACAGCAGAGGACACCCACACCCGAATTCATCAGTCCAATGGGGCAGGGACTGATGTGAGTGAGTTCTCTGTACAGCGCTGCGGAATCAGTGGCACTATATAAATAGCTGATGATGAAGATGATGATATGGCACTGATCATGCATTTGTATATTAAAATAGATGTGGCTCATCACAGCCAAAAACATCAATATCTTTCACATATAGTAATAATAACAGCACTCAACAAGTTAGTACAAAGGAAATCTACTTCCAAAATCCAAATTGCGCAAACAAATCCAAATTTCTTACAGAGGAAGAATTAAATGTCTACACATAATATACAGTATCTATACATGCACTTTCACAAACGGAGATTCTATATATTTTTTTAAATATAAAGCACAATAAAACATTAATAACGTGTTAAATAACTATACTAACTTGAGGATAAGACAGCATAACCAGAATAATGAGCGTTTCTAAATTTGTCCAAATACCTTCTCTTTCGTTCACATCTGGATCATTTCTCTGTGAAACTGATAGGGCTTCAATTGGCTCTTCTCTTGTTATGACCGGTTGAATTGTAGTTCTGATTGGAGGCTGCACTGTATAGGTTCTAGCAGGTGGTGGCGCTTGCCCCCGATGCACTGTATAGCCCATTCCACCAGGACAAATTTCCTTGAATGCAGCTTTGGCAAAAAGAAACAGAAAAACAATGTAGTGTTAACTCAAACTGTAAGTGATTGGATCTTATTCTCTATCGGGACCAATGATTAGTCCTATGCTCCATTGCTGCAGTGATAGACAAAAAGCAGCACTCAGTAGACTTATGCAAAATATTTACTGGTGTGTCAAAGCACACAATGCTGCCAGTGTAACCATATCTCACTAGCAGTAGTTACCATTGCAATATATAAAAATATTTATTTTTAACCAATCGCTATAAAACCTTATGAGGATATGAACCAATTAATGGGGAAATAGAACCTGAATAGAAGCCTGGAGATTATGATATATACTGCTCTAATTAATAGATAGTAGAACATAGCAAACTATAAAAACAACACAGATGAATCTGATATTATTAGAGCTCAAATATATATGTTAGATAACCCCAGCGTTCATGGAGTTTAACAGAGGGATATAATAAGTTTGTAATGAACAGAGAAGGTGAATGGCCAGTTCACCTCTCACTTCATAAAGTGCAGGTGGATGGGAGAACAATACAGTCTATGAGTGTTTGCAGGAGGCATCTAAGAGACCCTTCATCCCCCTATGAATGGATATATGTAGAAGCCTTTCCTTACCTCGCGGTATTCATCTCATGTAGAACACTCGCTTAAGCAAAATACATCACACTCTGTCTCCTGTTGTTTTATCTGCTTTCCTCTATAAAGAGTCTTTGCTAGATTCAATAGAACGAACTTGAATTCATAGATGTGGTAACGAGCTGCTGCAGTCAGTTCAATAAATTCCTCTGTGAGTGTAACGTCACTTCCTCCACTTTCTATGGGATAATCTCCCGGCTGTGACCAGTCAATGTATAGTTGCTTCAACCAATTTGAAACGGGCAGAACATTTCCAGTCTTAATTAGGTCCCCTTTAGGTTCTCCTCCTTAAGCAACTGACGCGTTTTGTCACTTAAGTTGTGACTTTCAAGATTATATATTCTGTATGAGTACTATATACAACTTCTGAGAATGCTGCCTTTATCACTTTACTGTTTACTGCAGGTATAACCTCATCAATATATATATATATATATATATATATATATATATATATATATATATATATATTTATATTGTATCCTTAAAGTACCTTATGTCTCGACTCAGGGTCTTAGCCCTGTTTAAACCACTCGGCGGTACCATATCTCCGTACATCACCCTCCTGTCGAATGCAACATTCTATCCTGGGACAAACGTGACTTCTGTCTGCAGTACTGGAGGCTGCCATCTTGGCTGAGACATTTGCTAAACATCCTGTTGAGTGAACACCTGATCTCATCCACCAATTGGCTTCCTCTGCAGACTATATGAGTCTCCTCCTACACTCAGTGCAATTGTCAGTGCAACACTTTCCTAGTTCCTGGTTCCAGATCACCACAGTTGCTTGTTTTGGTGCTTCATTCTGCCTGCTGTATACAGATCTCAACCTTACATGTGAATTCAACATCATCCTGGTTGCTGCTTCTATCCTCCTGCTGTATACAGATCTCCACAATTTATCCTCCGAGGGAATTCAGCCACATCCTGCAGCTGTGTTATGGACTTCTCTGTGTGAGTTCAACTTCATTTTGCTGGCTGTTTATATGAACTACAAACCAATAACCTTCTGTGTGAATTCAGCTGCTTCATCTAGTTGCTGTTATATGAACTGCAAACCAATAACCCACTGTGTGAATTCAGCTTCTTCGTCTAGTTACTATTATATGAACTGCAAACCAATAACTCTCTGTGTGAATTCAGCTGCTTCACCTAGTTACTGTTATATGAACTGCAAACCAATAACCCTCTGTGTGAATTCAGCTGCTTCATCTCGTTTCTGTTATATGTACTGAAAACCATTAACTCTTGTGTGAATTTAGTTTCATTCTGCCTGCTGAAATAAATACTTTGGTTATTTATTTCTCATGTGGATTAACCTTCATTCTACCTGCTTGTGTACCAATTCCAGCTGTTCCCTTCTGGGTGGTTCCCCCTCCTAACATCTTGTACACAGGATTAGAGCAAGCTCTATGAGCGAGTCATTCACCTGGCCTCCCAGTTTCCACTACCCTCCTGCCAAAGCTTGTCCCAGGGGTCCTGAGATGGATCCTAGAAACCCTATTGTCGTGACACCTTATGACTAACCGTTGGGTGGACTAATGTTGTTTAATAGCTAAGTCTGTGTGAAACTTACTGAACATTAAAATAAGTATTTTCATATATATGAGCTATGGAAAATTATTGGCCCAGCAGACACTAATCCCTATGTAGGGAGTACACATTTGGTAGTTAAACAATGATCAAACAATGATTGAAAAACATTACAAACATTACTAATTCAATTTGATGATCAAATAGAATTAGGACAGGACAAGTTTACTACTATGTTATTTAACATATATACTTTATTCACCTGTGATAAGCAAAATGTGATTTTTGGAGACACCAATAATAATTTTAACCTAAATATAAAATAAATCATATAAGGCCTTTATTCCACTTTTTAGTCAAATGTATTACTGGACAGTACACTGGATATCAGACTTTTAAAGTTTAGAGATTTTAGGCAAATCTGCACAGTATATTAACTCTTCGCACGCAATTCATTTTGATCAGTCTAGTGCAAGGTAGACTTGATGAAAAGAATTACCTGGTTGTTATTGGTTGCTATGAGTCACTGTACTCTGCACTGTTTGATTATATGTTAACAAATGTCTCCATTTGAAATACAATCAATAGAAACCCTGATTTGAAACCCAGTCATCTGTTATAACCTGGTGAAGTCACTTACATACACAAAAACTAGATTTGAACACATCTGGGCAGTGAAACTGTGCCTGAAAAAACAGAATTGCGTAAAACTATATTGTAAAATATAAAGCATATCGCTATGTACACAACAGCAAATGTTCAGCACTAGCAACACAAGTAAAGTGCACCAAGAATATATTTTTTAACTGTTTCATCAAGCACAAGTTATGCAAACATACATATCACGTAATGTCTCATGCTAGGCTGGGTGACTGATTCTGACAAACATCGGAAACATAATTTATATTCCATATCAGGCTAAATGTATAGATGAAGTAAACACATCTCAATCTTGCAATACTAAATACAAATCAACAAAAGCTCTAAACATGTCACTCCTCCCAAAAACTACAGGGATAAATTTCATCTGGTAAAAAGTGTATAGTATCAATGTTATTTTATTAAAAACAGAAGCTCTGCAGTTTCTTAGCCAGCAGTGCTAAAACCAGAACATAGCTCCAAAATGTATTTATTTACTTATTTATAATATAGCTACATATTTGTCAGGGAAACATTGAAGCATTGCAACTGGTAGAGGTCTCTATAATTAATACTAACTATCTAGCCCCATGCCCTACACAAGCTTATTTCTAAATATAAAAATGCAACTTTCAAGGACACTTCATACCTTATATATGTCTAGTTAGTTATAGGCAACCTGCTATGTAGAGAACCTGAAATAATGTCCAAATTTACTTATTGGGTAAAGGTAATTATATTTATTTCAAGCCTGGGAAATGTCAGACAGATATTACATCATATAAGAATTACCCTACAAGAATAACCCTGGATGAGATTCTTCAGAGAGACCAAATAACTCCCTCCTAATAGAAGTAGGAAGTAAGCCTCTACCTGAGATACAAACATTGTTTGCAGTTGCTTATCTTGTTAAAAGTGAGCTTGTACAACCAGAGTGCGAACTCTTCTCTCTGCTTATTTACCACTATCAGCCAGCTATTATTAGTTCAATGGGCCAGATATACACTGTCTGCTCTATGACTAAATGCACCTAAACTAGTCCCTGTCTCGGGAGCTCCGTTAGGTGCTGAACAAGAGAAGTGATATAGTATATTCAATGGAAAAAAGTGAACAAGAACTTCCAAATCAATAAAACATGGGATTGACCCTGGACAGCTACCAGCTAACCAATGCAATAGTAATTTTGGTTGGAAATGACACAACTATAGATTTAGAAACAAATATTTGAGGTGTTTTTGCTTGACGAAGGCTGCAAAGCCAAACTTAGATAATTTAGCAACCAAGGGCCACAAAGCCGTGCCTACTAACCGAACCAAGGGCGACGTATGCCATGCCCATCAAACTGGCAACCTGACGCTCTGTCCCGGTGACAATTAAAAACTGGGGTGTAATAACTCATTCCATGGAATGGGAAAACTTCAGGACTGCTATCCAATCATTTCCCAGAGTTCCCCCCAAAACATAACTATACAGTCCCGCTTTTTCCAAGGAACAACTGATAAGCCCCTTCCCATTAACCACAACACAGGCTGTTCAACTTGACAACTGTAGATAATAACATATCCATTCTATTATTTCTTTTCCTTTCCTTTTGTTTTTATATATCATTTCCCCTAACTGTTTGTGTTGGGTGGTGTGTTCTACTGGAAAGAAGATGCAGTAAGTGTGCCTCCTGATTTTATATGTCACTAGGGCCAGGCATGACACTGCTCATACCCGTCGCTCAACTTTACTCCCCTATCCGCAGGACCTCTAATGTCCTTAAATTCCACCTGCTCCTTTACAGGGAAAATCTTTGTTCCTTTTACTCACCAACGTGACTGGGAGCAGGACCCAGCTTTAATTCTATTGGGTACTTAGTAGCACTATCAATAAACAAATCAATTTGCAACCCTGTTCCTTCTAAATATTAAGTTTGCTCAGTGGGTATAATCTGATTTGTGTTCAAGTTTCTCAGTTGGCCAACAAAGGTATCACTTAAAGCACTTGTCAATGGTTAACTGAGTATGACCTTCTAGTCCATTTGGAATCCTTATTGTGTGACGAAAAACAAACAAGTTACTGGAAAATCCTCCTACAGCCATTAACCAAGCAGAACAATATGATGTTTTGCATACTGTAATTGCAGCAACTGAATATTTTTGTGGGATAAATTACAGTAATTTGTAGTAATTATGATTTTTAATTTGACTTTTTTGACATATGTTCTTATAAACTTTAGAAAAATAGTCCTGAAGTATAAACAAGACATTGGCAATGCTCCTTAAACCAGTTCTACAGTGATCGAATGCAGGATAGAATGAGACTTCATTAGTGAGAAAATAAACATCATTTTTAAGAAGCATTAACACTACGACAAAGAGTAACTCTACCCAACAAATTTTCTTACAGCTAACCACACTCTCTGCAAACCAGCAGAACTACAGCTACCTGGGGCATGTACGGGAGACAAGTGAAAGTTGGATTATTGGGCATTTTCAGAGTGGTATAGTGCAGCATCTGATTTGTTGTTTGTGACTCACATCAGATTCAAAAAACCTCCAATCACCATAATTTACTAATAAAATATTACCCCGGCAGCTGAGTGATACTCAGATGCCCAGCGATACTATGCGGGAGCAGTAAGAGTAGACGTAAGGTCTTTACCTAAATTGTAAAGAAGGTGTTTAATAGAGTTAGCTAGAATTTTATTAATTTAACTTTGTCTCACATAGGAACTGAGAGTAATTACCTTCAAGGTATTTTATCTTCATAGCAATACCCCTCTGCATTTCTATTAATGGTTTTATATCCACTTCTTTTCTGATATTAAAATGGCACTGGACATGGTTGTCCGCTTTCACCCTTGATCTTTAACCTTGTCGTGGGGTCTATGGTAGCTAAAATTAGATCTAATGCCAAGATCAAGGGTGTCTGTTTTGATAAGAAAGAATTGAAGTTTGCCTTTAATGCTGATGATACTCTTCTTACACTTACTGTCCAGAAAACATCCCTTCTGACTACTCAAGGAAATCTATATATATATATATATATATATATATATATAATTCACTTTCTGGATATAAATTAAATACATCTAAATCAGAGGTTATATATTTCAATCTCACTTCCATGATACATTTTAGAGAAACTTATTTCTACATTTATTTTGAATGGGAAATGTTCTGGTTAAAGATAAAAAATCTACATTAGCATATTGTGGATGGTGACTTGGGCCTCCCAAAAGTTCTCAAATGCATGCTCTGTCAAACACCAATTTATGGTTTGATTTTGAATTGGAATTATTACAAATGATGTTTTATACTTGTTCATGACTTCTGAAGTCCATTAGACGACTACTAACTAAAGCGAGCCCTACTATGGCATTTTCTTGTAAGATTTGGGATTAAGTAACATCTTCATTTACGTAATTTTCATCAACACCTTTTATTTTATTTTACTAAAATTAAATTAACATTCCTACAAATTATATTACAGTTGGTATCTTGTTACCACCAGAATTCATGTCTTTTCACCATTTTCGTCCAATTGTTGTTGGAAAGGTTGTTCTCAATTTGGTACTTTTACCCACATTTGGTGAACTTGCCCTAAATTAATAAAATTTTGGTCTGAAATGAATAAAATGATAAAGAAAACAAAACTGGTATTTTTAAATATTGCAATAAAATAATTTGCACTGCAATGCACCTCAGTTGTCTGTTCTCTGGAAATCTCTCTTAGAGCTTTAATTAATAGAGTTTGGTGTATCTATAAAATGGAACACATCACCTGTTTTCTTAATAATTCCTCTAAATCATTTAATTCCTTGGTTAAATTATTTTAATGCTGAATAGTGAATTTTAGTACATTTTAATAATTATTTATTTGCATATTTTTAATGTATAGAATTATTGCCACTTGAAAAAATATTTTATTTAAAAAATAAAGCATTTTTCATTGAATATTTTCTGCTATTGTCATCATGAGATAACGGCAGCAGAGGTATTGCAGTAGTACATGTACTGCCATGATCCTTGTTAAATAGCACCGATGCATAATTAAGCAGCGCCACTATTTACCATGCAGAAGCTGCTCTGGGAGCCCTGGCAAAGATCCCCCTCGTCCCCAAACATTTCTTCATACTCACTAGCAGCCTAACGTTGCCAATGAATGGAGGAGATGCTATGTGGATTTTGCTTTCACTGGTGAGGGATCCAGCGAAGCCGGAGAGGCTTTAGCTGGATCCCGTTGTAAGAGACTAGTAACGCCATCCTGAGATTAATACATTGGCTAATGCTGCTGTCTGTGGGGACAGTGGTAAGCTATGGTAATTAGGTTAAGGCATTGTTAAACAACAAAACATGGCGAAAGAGCCTTTTGCCAGTGTTTACGGCTCTTCGCTGCTTGTTACATTGAAGTAGTTTGTATGTTCTTTCCGTGTTTGCGTCGGTATCCTCCTGGTGCTCTGGTTTCCTCCCACACACCAAGAACATACTAGTAGGTTAATTGGCAGGGACTGATGTGAGTGAGTTCTCTGTACAGCGCTGTGGAATTAGTGGCGCTATATAAATAGCTGATGATGATGTTGATGATGATGATGATGATAATAAGACATATCTGGTCTGCAGTAATTTCAGATGCTTTAACTTGCATTCAATATTAACACCTATGTGTAAGTGATCTTACTCTGCTTACTGACATGTTTAGTTTTTATGATGATACTGTAAATGTTCTTGTTATTTTACTTTCATTTCGGACTCTAATTATTTAAAGCAACATATTGATGGTGTTCAAACGAGAAGTGGTTAAGGGATAAACAGATGAAGATCACATTAAAACTCTGCATTTCTCCACTAACTAAAATATACCAGACTAAGGGCTAGATTTACTAAGCTGCGGGTTTGAAAAAGTGGGGATGTTGCCTATAGCAACCAATCAGATTCCAGCTGTCATTTTGTATAAGGTACTAAATAAATGAAAGCTAGAATCTGATTGGTTGCTATAGGCAACATCCCCACTTTTTCAAACCCGCAGCTTAGTAAATCTAGCCCTAAGTGTTCTGCACATTTGATTTAATGTTCTACTGTAAACTTCTAAATCTGACACTATAATTGCCTTTTAGTAATCGAGGACTCTAGTTTTTGACCTTTCAGACAGTTAAACTTTTACTTACATCATAGAACAGGAAACCAAAGCAACTGACTGTAACTTAATCAGAGGTAACTATACCAGGGGAAACCATAATATTCTTCTATGGATCAGCATAGCTTATTAATGTTGACATTGTTTATTATAAGTGAAACATATTAGAAAAATGCGCTTCACATTTTACCTTTGGAATGTATAATATGGGTCTACAAGTCTACAGTAATCATTATTTAACATAACTATGTGTGACACATAGTAGGAATATATATTAAAGCTGTCAGTTCAACACCCATAAAAAACGGTTAAAAGCAGTCAATATGTTACACTACACCATACCACTCTTACAAAATCCTACCACCCTGTTTCTATCATCATATTGTATCATATCTCAGTATTACACAATGAAACACATAAACAGTAATCAGCTACCATATAAGCTTAGAAAAGGTTAATACAATTCCCCATCTCTAGTTTATGCTTCAGATTAGTATCCATAAAAATCCTGGGAATTGTACAAGAAAATAGCAGGGATCCATTTTTATACTCAGGAACTGATCACTATCTTTTTCTGTGTGTTAGACAAAACATGGCTGTATAACGTTTCTGAAAAAAAATTGCACCACAGTAGATTTGAGGGGTTATTCACACCTACCTGCTTCTTTATTGTGCTTTTCACAAATTAATAAACAGATGACTAGCGCATTAGAAAAAGACAAATAATAGTCAGTAGTGCAGCAGCATGTTTTTTTTTTGCTTTATTTGCATTAACAAATATTACTGTCAGCATTCAACCCTTCGAAACACTTATCGGGGTTCCGTGTGCTCCGCTTCAGGGTTTAAATGGTGAGTACCATCTTGTTTCTCTGGGCATGCGCAGTAGCGCACATGTCCTTCCATTTTATGAAAACTACCTCCAGATTATTGGTCTCTGACTTCCCCGCCCCCTATTGCCTCACATATATATATGTATATATATATATATATATGGCACATCCAAAAGCAAGAGGATGCCAGAAGATAAATCTGTTGTCTGTCAAGATGGCTCCCTGGCTTCTCCAGTGTGTTTCCTGGGAATCTCTCCCCAGTGTACTGTCTGCCCTATCAGTGCCAGTGTGTTCCTGGTTATTACCATCCACACCAGTGCATTCCTAGTTATTTCCATCAGTGCCAGTGTGTTCCTGGTTATTACCATCCACACCAGTGCATTCCTAGTTATTTCCATCAGCGCCAGTGTGTTCCTGGTTATTACCATCCACACCAGTGCATTCCTAGTTATTTCCATCAGTGCCAGTGTGTTCCTGGTTATTACCATCCACACCAGTGCATTCCTAGTTATTTCCATCAGCGCCAGTGTTTTCCTGGTTATTACCATCCACACCAGTGCATTCCTAGTTATTTCCATCAGCGCCAGTGTGTTCCTGGTTGTTAACATCCACATTAGTATATTCTTGGTTATTTCTATCAGCCCCAATGCTTTCCTGGTTATTACCATCTACTCCAGTGTGTTCCTGGTTAGTGCCATCCACCACAGTTGGTCCCTGCTGTTTCCATCCACAATAGAGTACTCTGTATATTTACTGCAGATGCCTTAATATTTGCTCCTGTTTTCTCTCTACCTGCCATTCATGTTCAATACATGTTCGTACTGCTGTGTATTGCCAAGGGATAGCAGCTAAGTCCGCACCTCCTTGCAGGGTACCTGGTGAATATCTAACCTTTATTAGTCTATGCACCTCTGTTCCAGGTAATGGAAAATCGGTCTGGCTGTTTGAATCCAGAAGTTGTATAATTTCTGACAGTACTGGTAAAAGCTCAACAAATGAAAAGCAGATGGAAAAAAACACATCACCAATGTATGGCATATTTGAAAGTTACTCCATGATAGGTTCAAAGATGTGGGACCCATTAATGTGAAGTTTGCCAATCAAAGCTTTGCAGCACCTCTGGACTTAAGTCAATTGGACATTGGAATAGAGTTTGTGTACTCAACAAAAGGATGAAACACTTGCAGACTCCTAATTAGCAGTTTTGTAATCTTGTTTTGTAATCTTACAAGACTTAAGGTGGGGCTATGTGGGGCTCTTACACATACAGTATATATGTAGCCAGTATACATGACTCTATTCTTTTCCACTGCAGCTTTTTATCCTACACTATATTAGCACCCTTTTAGCTTTTGGCATATTGCTATAACTGTTTAACTGTAATGAAGGGGGTAAGAACTAATCTAGAATTTATCATGTCATCGTGTTTATTCCCATCTCGCGAGACTTGAGCTCTCACTATTGGAAAGCTGGAGGAAATTGACAGCTGTCTCAATGTGTACTCTATGCAATTTTAGGGAACCTAAGTAAACGTTCTGCAGACATATTAAACCCACTGATCAGGGGAGGGCTGGCAAATTTTAGACCAGGGGGCAAAACTCGAGTAAGCCGCCTATTTTAAAGAAAAAAAATGCAGGTGGCCAAGTGACCAAGCCCAAGATAGTACACTATATGGATCTGGCCCGAGGGGCAAATGCCCCCCTGCCCCCCCCCCCCCCCCAGGCCCCCCCCAGCCCCTTACCAAACCTCTAATAATAAAACAGAACATGTTTTCTTCCTTTCATAATTATTAGGCTTAATAACTAACTGAGCTCCTTTGTGAGGGGAACATGCTTAATAAGAACTATGTCACTAAAAAATTGATTGATTGGATGTAAAAGTTAATAGACTGTTTAAAATCCTAAAGCCATGACTTATAATCATGATGCCTTATACTATGTAAACGCATATTAGTAGGAAGGGACGCACAACTAATGCACGGCTGATAAACCTCAGAGATACGTATATTGTCTATAAACACCTGACCATTCTTAGTTTGCACTCACCTGTTCCAAGTATGGGGCACTTTTCACAAGTGGGCCCCCAGGCTTTTCCCACACTACAGCAACATAGCTGCCTGCTGAGCTGAACAGACAGAGGATGCATACACTGCTTTCCAGTACTGACAAGACGATAACATGGACCTTTCTCCTCAGACACAAAGGGATTATCTGCTGTGGAAAGAATGGAAGATGAGTGTTCACTAGAAATAGGAAGGAAATCTAGGCTTTAGCATTACACATGCTGATATTTCAGCAGTTTAATTAATTGCATGTTATAAGCATGACAATAGCTTTTCCCACAGGCCTGCCATTTTTAGGGTCTGCGGCTTTCTTTTTGTGGCAATTCCACCTCCTTGACTTCTGCCAGATTGGAAATGTAAACATTATATTGTCCATAAATGTATACTAGACACATAAACAAAAAAGTACACACAAACTTCACTATTGTTCAATTTATGTGAATTGTGCCCTCAAATAAACTATAAGCCACAATGGCCAATAAAAGGCAACAGAAGAATTGGAGGGCTTTGCTTTACCTACAGCAATAAAACAGCTGTGTTTCCTTGTCTAGACAACCTTCCAAACACCTTGTGCCATTAGAAACATGCAGTTATGTGCACAAATCTATACAGAACAAACTTCATTTATGAGTTGTTATTAGGGCATTTGTGAAAAATATTTTTGCAATTTTCTGTTGCATTTTAATATAATATATTAGAAGTGAAAATTAATGTTTTTTGTATGTTTGATGAGATATACAGTAAGGACATTTGCTATATGCTCCCAAATGTAAATAATAGGAACCACAATGGAATTAAAGGCATAACACATCATCCCCATCATCATCATCACCATTTATTTATATAGTGCCAGTGATACCGCAGCGCTGTACAGAGAACTCAATCACATCAGTCCCTGCCCCATTGGAGCTTACAGTCTAAATTCCCTAATATACACAGACAGAGAGAGAGAGAGAGACTAGGGTCAATTTTGATAGCAGCCAATTAACCTACTAGTATGCTTTTGGAGTGTGGGAGGAAACCGGAGCACCTGGAGGAAACCCACGCACCACGGGGAAAACATACAAACTACACACAGATAAGGCCATGGTCGGCCCTAACAAGTTTTATTTATTTAAATTTTTGCATATCCACAATTTTCCATGAAACAAATATAGAAGTCTCTGTACAAGTAACAAATGCTATTACCTGGGGCAGATGGATTCATGGGTGGAGCACATTTGCGCCTTGCTTGTGAAACCCACCATAAAGACTTTCGCAGGAAACACAAATACATGTGACGTGCGGTTGCTAATTGGGTTCTCTCTTGCCTAAGCTTCACCAATGAGTTCACTTGAAGGAAACCAAGTAAACGGTGTAGGCAGAGTTCAGAAGAAGGCAACGCTACCACAATCTGCTGATCATGATCAACGCTAGTACAACGCACTAAATTGATGTCTGTCGGAATGAGGCCTTAGACACTAGTCAGAAGAAGTCTGATGTGGACTTTGGGACTCTGTGCTTTTGGAATATAAGAAAATCTTCTGCTCCATAATCATTTATTTATACCCAGGAAAATTTTACTTAACTTCGTTCTCTTCACTCCTTTATTGGCATGATATTAACTGCTTCTTAAATGTTAATATTTTACCTTTCCTACCATTTGCCAAGTCATTTAATCTCTCACTGAGTTATTTACAATCTTGAAGTGTAGGGAAACAGCAGAGTGCCTATAGCACATATTTCTGATCACAGATTGTGGTCAGTATGTGAACAGCCTGGAGAGAGGATAGAGGAGTAAGGGGAAAGGCACAATGCCAGTTTTACTTCATGAGACGGCAAAGTGCGGCTGAGACCTGTCTGGCCTTATTACATTATTACTACAGCTCTCTGTTCCAGCTTCTTGTGGAAATAAGAAGAATAAATAATCATTACATGTATAAAGTTTTAGTATACCTATAAAACACAATTTAATAAAAAAAAAGACTTTGGTATTAATTTTTTGTCCCTTTTTTTTTTTCCTTTTTCTTTTATTTTTACAGTGATTTTAAAACCATTTATCCCTACCACACAAGAGAGCCTAAATAACACTGCAACCCACCAATTTACACCAAAAGAAAATCGAATACCAAACAAATGTTGATTCGAATACAAAAATATTAAGGAATGTACTGTTTTTGGCATAAAATATTTTATCCAGAGACCTGTTATCCAGAAAACTATAAAATAAATATAGTAAATAATTGTTGCTGCTCAATGTCCAAGTCATACACAGGGGCGCACGCAGGGGGGGTTTTTGGTTCTCCAGAAACCCCTCCCCTCCGCAAATGAACGGGCACTAAACATTGCCCTGTACTGTACAGCAGTCGCGGCGCTGTCACTGAAGCGTCTGCGGCAGTGCTGTATTGTACTACAATACAGCACTGCCGCGGACGCTTCTTTGACAGCGCTGCGGCTGCTGTACAGTACAGCATCGCCAAAATGGAGCTGCTGCGCAGTCGGCCGCGCTTTCTCTCTATATTTGTTTTGGAGGGGAGGAAACCCCCCCTTAAAAATCCTGCGTTTGCCCCTGATACACAAAAACAAATATGATCACAAAGCATCTCCACCTACAGTCACTGTGAGGAGCTCTGCTAAACAGTCTGATGAGGATGGGCATATCATGGAGGTAGCATACTGTAACAAGCAACATTCAAAATAAAACAACTGTGTCAAAATAGGTCACGCTCTAAAAGTGTCCAAAACTATGTCCCCCCCCCCCCACCACCCCCAAGGCCACTTATCCACCCGTTACTCCACATTAACAAATATTCATGTCTCTCTGCTAGGCCATATAGATTTGGCCATAGCAAATCAGAACTCTTCCACAAAAATAATGACTGTTGAGAGATATGGAAAAGGAATTATGCTTTTTAAAATAATTTTATCCAGAGCCCAAAAAATTCCAGTCATTCTGAATAAAATATCTTGTATACCTGTAAACATTATCTTTAGACATTCCTGCAGCAATATTAATCCCAAAGATACTATATTACCTATATTACCAGACCTCTATTAATAAAATACACCATCCATAATTATTAGGATTAATAACTAACTGAGCATTCTTGTGGAGGCAACATGCTGAATGAGGAAACAACATCTATGTAATCATAGCTGTATTCTCTATAAACTACTGTCCATGCTTAGTTTTCACAACAAACTCTTGATGTAAAGTAGCATGATGCTTTAACAGCATCCTACAGTTGCAGATTTTGGGCATGACAATTTTAAATTTAAGGTATCACTCAACCTCTAATTTTCTTATCACTTACAAAATGATTTGTGGCTTTTTTTAGTACCTTTAGATAAAACACAGGGTTAAAGCAGAGTGTTGTACAATCTGCTCTATGACACATGCAAACTGATAATGACCTAACTTCTTAAACCAGTTCACAACCTTGGGCTAGTTTGTGCACCAGCTTTATTTAAGGATAACAGATGTCTCAAATGTGCTCTTATGTGTTGGTGATATAACCCACCTAAATTCCCTCTACTTAAACCATAAATCAAAAGCTGCTCTTCCAAGAAAAATGTTCTTAGTTTAGTACGCTGCATGTAGCACCAAAAGTGATACAGAACAAACAAACAGCTCCATTTCTCCAGGGATGGGACCAGCGCTGTGGTGCTTTGACATTTTATCTGTAGCAATGTAGAAACCACTTAGCAAGCCAAAATAAACACTAATGATGGCTAAAAATTACACCGTGCAGAGTCTATTAATTATAGCAATGTATGCAATGCATGGGATACAAATGAAGGCCTAAAGTGGACAGAGAATGTTACTTCTACACACATCCTCAATTTAGAAGTCAATTCTTAGAAAGATGGTTTTATCAATTACATAGAACTGAATAAGTCACACTGTAGTAACTATCAGTTTGCTGGAAAAATCATATTTAACCAGACAAGAAGCAAGTTATTTTTACTATGGGTACTAAACAGGGGTAAGTCCCATAGTGGGCTACCTTGTGCTGAGTCACCTACATCTGCATATTTATTATTTCAGTCCACATAGTATAAAAGAAGTAGTATTGGTATTAGAAGTAGTTCTCCACTTTCACTGAAATGCCTGATGAAGAACAGTGTGTGCTTTGGGTATATTAATCTGCCACCGACTGCGAAGGTGGGGAATGCAAAAGCTCCATGGGTGATTGGAACCTTTTATGACTATTGGCCTATTATGAGTTGTATTTAAATAAATGAATTAATTCTGAACGGTCTAGGCATATTATATGACTTGTGGGCTTGCAACCATAACTACTTTAGCAGCACTCATTGCCAACACCATAGTCTTCTCTGCTTGGTTACATGCTTGTAAACTGGATACAATTCCATTCTGTCCTAGACATACTCACATAGCATTACCATTTGAAAATACAATATACTCGCAAATGTCAATGTGGTATTTGTCTGGCAGGTGAAAACAGAAATTACATGTTTGTGGAGAAAAATCAGGAGAGAACAGGGACACAGGATACTAATAGCAATTGCCCTCAACAATCCTGCATGAGACTCTTACACACTGGGTAAAACTAGAGCCTTTAGCCTCAGGTGCAGCCAGCTGTATCCTTGCATCTGTGATTAAAACCTATTGTGTGTACAGAGTCTTAGAATGCCAATTGGTCACTTCCCCCAATAAGTTTACCTCCAAAAGTCACAAATGGAAATGTTACCTTTGCCAAAAATCTAGCACTTATGATGTACTGTACTTTAAATAAATCTGGCACAACTCTAATGCAGCATTTTGCAGCCAAAGTGATTTGAGTGAAATTGAAGAAACTCAAGAAAACCTGATACAGTTGTTGACAGATGTATAGGAAGTACCTGTCAGAGCACAATGTACAAATCATGTATTGAATGACAATAATGTCTGTAGGATAGACATCTGAAAAATGAGAAAATCTCAGTCCACATTGGGTTTACTTGCTCAGGTGACCACATTATAAAATGTAACTTAATGTTTCGTGCCCGGGGTTCAAGAAACTGAAGATACACAGCATAAACTTTATAAAATGCTGTCCTGGAACATTACTGAAGAAATAGGAGATTTCTCATATGAGATCAGTCAGAAAGCACCCTCAGTGATGGTATTGTCCATACTATAGTAAAGTATGTGGTATATAAACATAGAAAACTGGATTAGGAAAACAGAAATTCTCTAGCCACAAAAATATGCTGTTGATAACCTAATGTTTCTTATCCAATCCAAATTCCAATACCATTATGTACATAGTTATCTATAAAAATAAATGATATTGTCCTCACTTACCCACACAAGAAGAATATGTAGGATCTGGAACAAACCCTTGTTTGCAGGTGCACCTATAACTGCCAACTGTATTTAAGCATTCCCCATTTGGACATATGCCGTGCATGTAGCATTCATTAATATCTGCAAAAAAAAATTACATTATAAATAGTGAGGCCAGATTAATAAAAACATACCTATTT